>NC_047091.1:61846172-63046172 GCF_902459505.1 Geotrypetes seraphini | reverse complement strand
CTTTGACCCTTGACCTCTGACCCTTGACCTTTATCCCCCTTGACCTTTAACCCTTGACCTTTAACCTTTGCCCCTCGACCTTTACCCCTTGACCTTTACCCTCTGACCCTCGACCTTTGCCCTTTACCCCTTGACCTTTAACCCTTGACCTTTAACCTTTACCCCTTGCAGTATGTTACAGTATGTTACAGTATGTAATAGTATGTTACAGTATGTAATAGAATTTTGCGGTATGTTACAGTATGTTACAGTATGTTGCAGTATGTTACAGTATGTAATAGTATGTTGCAGTATGTTATAGTATGTTGCGGTATGTTACAGTATGTTGCGGTATGTTGAAGTATGTTACAGTATGTTGCAGTATGTAATTGTGTGTTGCAGTATGTATAGTATGTTGCAGTATGTTATAGTATGTTACAGTATGTTACAGTATGTAATAGTATGGTTACAGTATGTTACAGTATGTTACAATATGTAATAGTATGTTGCAGTATGTTATAGGATGGTATGGTATGGTATAGTATAGTATAGTATGTTATGTTATGTTGCAGTATGTTATAGTATGTTGCAGTATGTTATAGTATGTTGCAGTATGTTATAGTATGGTATGGTATGGTATGGTATAGTATAGTATAGTATGGTATAGTATAGTATAGTATAGTATGTTATGTTATGGTATAGTATAGTATGTTATGTTATGGTATGGTATGGTATGGTATGGTATGGTATAGTATTGTATAGTATAGTATAGTATAGTATGTTTTGGTATAGTAGTATAGTATAGTATAGTATGGTATAGTATAGTATGTTATGTTATGTATATGGTATGTTATGTTATGTTATGTTATTTTATAGTATAGTATAGTATAGTATAGTATAGTATAGTATTATGTTATGTTATGTTATGGTATAGTATAGTATAGTATGTTATGTTATGTATGGTATGGTATGTTATGTTATGTTATAGTATAGTATAGTATAGTATAGTATGTTATGTTATGCTATGTTATGTTATGTTATCTTATGTTATGTTATGTTATGGTATAGTATAGTATAGTATGTTATGTTATGTTATGGTATAGTATAGTATGTTATGTTATGTTATGTTATGGTATAGTATAGTATAGTATAGTATAGTATAGCATAGTATAGTATAGTATGTTATGGTATGGTATAGTATAGTATAGTATAGTATGGTATGTATGGTATGGTATGGTATAGTATAGTATAGTATAGTATAGTATGGTATAGTTATGTTATAGTATGTTATGTTATGTTATGTTATGTTAGAGTATAGTATAGTATGTTATAGTATAGTATGCTATAATATGTTGCAGTATGTTAACAGTAATGTTGCATTATGTTATAGTATGTTGCAGTAAATGTTACAGTAATGTTGCAGTATGTAATAGTATGTTGCTAGTATTCGCAGTAATGTTACGAGTATGTTACCGTATGTTGCGGTATGTGACAGTATTGTTGCCAGTATGTTACAGATATGTGTAATAGTATGATGGCAGTATGTTATAAGTAATGTTGCAGGTATGTTATAGTATTGTTTGCGGTATGTTACAGTAGGTTGTCGGAACTGTTGGAGTATGTTACAGTATGTTGCAGTATGTTACAGTATGCTAATAGGATGTTGCAGTATGTTATATGGTATATTGCAGTAGGTTATAGTATGTTGCAGTATGTTATAGTATGTTGCGGTATGTTACAGTATGTTACAGTATGTTGCAGTATAGTATAGTATGTTATGGTATGGTATGGTATAGTATAGTATAGTATGGTATGGTATGGTATGGTATAGTATAGTATAGTATAGGATAGTATAGTATGTTATAGTATAGTATAGTATAGAATAGCATAGTATAGTATAGTATAGTATGTTATGGTATGGTATGGTATGGTATAGTATAGTATAGGATAGGATAGTATATTATAGTATGTTATGTTATGTTATGTTATGGTATAGTATAGTATAGTATAGTATGTTATGTTATGGTATGGTATGGTATGGTATGGTATGGTATAGTATAGTATAGTATAGTATGTTATGTTATGTTATGGTATAGTATAGTATAGTATAGTATAGTATGGTATGGTATGTTATGTTATGTTATGTTTGGTATGATATGGTATGGTATGGTATGGTATAGTATTGTATAGTATAGTATAGTATGTTATGTTATGTTATGTTATGTTATGGTATAGTATAGTATAGTATGTTATGTTATGTTATGTTATGTTATGGTATAGTATAGTATAGTATAGTATGTTATGTTATGGTATGTATTGGTATGGTATGGTATAGTAGTATAGTATAGTATGTTATGTAGGTATGGTATGGTATGGTTTGTTATATGTTATGGTTATAGTATGTTATGGTATAGTATAGTATGTATGGTATGTTATGTTATGTTATGTTATGGTATGATATGGTATGGTATGGTATGGTATAGTATTGTATAGTATAGTATAGTATAGTATATTATGGTATAGTATAGTATAGTATGTTATGTTATGTTATGTTATGTAATGTTATGTTATGTTATGCTATGTTATGGTATGTTATGTTATGGTATGGTATGTTATGGTATAGTATAGTATAGTATAGTATAGTATAGTATAGTATAGTATAGTATAGTATAGTATGTTATGGTATGGTATAGTATAGTATAGTATGTTATGTTATGTTATGTTATGTTAGAGTATAGTATGTTGCAGTATGTTGCGGTATTTGCAGTATGTTACGGTATGTTATAGTATGGTATGGTATGGTATAGTATAGTATAGTATGTTATGTTATGTTGCAGTATGTTATAATATGTTGCAGTATGTTGTAGTATGTTGCAGTATGTTATAGTATGTTGCAGTATGTTACAGTATGTTACAGTATGTTACAGTATGTAATAGTATGTTGCAGTATGTTATAGTATGGTATGGTATGGTATGGTATAGTATAGTATAGTATGTTGCAGTATGTTATAGTATGTTGCAGTATGTTATAGTATGTTGCAGTATGTTACAGTATGTTGCAGTATGTTACAGTATGTTGCAGTATGTTACAGTATGTAATAGTATGTTGCAGTATGTTATAGTGTGTTGCAGTATGTTAGAGTATGTTGCAGTATGTTACAGTATGTAATAGTATGTTACAGTATATTACAGTATGTTACATTATGTAATAGTATGTTGCAGTATGTTATAGTATGGTATGGTATGGTATAGTATAGTATAGTATGTTATGTTATGTTGCAGTATGTTATAGTATGTTGCAGTATGTTACAGTATGTTGCAGTATGTTACAGTATGTAATAGTATGTTGCAGTATGGTTATAGTATGTGCGGTATGTTACAGTATGTTGCGGTATGTTGCAGTATGTTACAGTATGTTGCAGTATGTTACAGTATGTAATAGTATGTTGCAGTATGTTATAGTGTGTTGCAGTATGTTATAGTGTGTTGCAGTATGTTATAGTATGGTATGGTATAGTATGTTACAGTATGTTACCGTTATGTTGACAGTATGTATGAGTATGTTACAGTATGTTGCGGTATGTTGCAGTATGTTACAGTATGTTGCAGTATGTATAGTATGTTGCAGATTGTTGCGGTATGTTACAGTATGTTACAGTATGTTGCAGTATGTTACAGTATGTTGCGGTAGTTGCAGGTATGTTACAGTATGTTGCCAGTATGTTATAGTATTGCAGTATGTATGTTGCAGTATGTTATAGTATGTTGCAGTATGTTATAGTATGTTGCAGTATGTTATAGTATGTTGCAGTATGTTATGGTATGGTATGTTATAGTATGTTGCAGTATGTTATAGTATGCAGTATGTTGCAGTATAGTATGTTATGGTATGGTATGGTATAGTATAGTATAGTATGCTATAATATGTTGCAGTATGTTATAGTATGTTGAAGTATATTACAGTATGTAATAGTATGTTACAGTATGTTACAGTATGTTGCGGTATGTTACAGTATGTTGCGGTATGTTATAGTGTGTTGCAGTATGTTATAGTATGTTGCAGTATGTTATAGTATGTTACAGTATGTTACAGTATATTGCAGTATAGTTATGGTATGTTACAGTATGTTGCAGTATGTTGCGGTATGTTATGGTATGGTATGGTATAGTATAGTATAGTATGGTATGGTATGGTATGGTATAGTATAGTATAGTATGCAATAATATGTTGCAGTATGTTATAGTATGTTGCAGTATGTTACAGTATGTGCAGTATGTTATAGTATGTTGCAGTATATGTTACAGTATGTTACCGTATGTTTGCGGTATGTTACAGTATGTTGCAGTATGTTGCGGTATGTTACAGTATGTTGCGGTATGTTACAGTATGTTACAGTATGTTACAGTATGTTACAGTATGTAATAGTATGTTGCAGTATGTTATAGTATGTTGCAGTATGTTACAGTATGTTGCGGTATGTTACAGTATGTTGCGGTATGTTGCAGTATGTTACAGTATGTTACAGTATGTTACAGTATGTTGCAGTATGTTGCAGTATGTTGCAGTATGTTGTAATATGTTACAGTATGTTACAGTATGTTGCAGTATGTTACAGTATGTTGCAGTATGTTACAGTACGCAATACAGGCAGCAAGCCAATTGGACAGCGTTCGTTTAGAGACAGGATGACCCAGACGGTTAGGATCGAAGGATAGAAAAAGTTGAGGAGAGGAGCGGTGAGCCCTGGTACGGTGAAGGTAGTAAGCAAGGGCGCGCTTACAATCCAGCGTGTGTAGCGCCTGTTCCCCAGGATGAGAATGGGGTTTTGGGAAGAAGACAGGCAGCACGATGGACTGATTGAGGTGAAAGGCTGAAACCACCTTGGGGAGGAATTTCGGATGGGTGCGCAGAACCACCTTGTCATGGTGAAAAACAGTGAACGGTGGATCGGCGACCAGTGCATGCAGCTCACTGACCCTCCTGGCAGAGGTGATGGCAATGAGGAAAAGCACCTTCCATGTGAGAAGTTTGAGCGAAGCAGTAGCAAGAGGCTCAAAAGGAGGTTTCATGAGGGCTGATAAAACCACATTGAGGTCCCAGACGATAGGAGGAGGCTGTAGAGGTGGTTTGATATTGAAGAGCCCTCTCATGAACCGGGAAACCAGAGGATGAGCCGTGAGAGGTTTTCCGAGGATAGGCTCATGAAAAGCAGTGATGGCACTGAGGTGGACTCTGATTGAGGTAGACTTGAGGCCAGCATTGGACAGAGAGAGCAAATAGTCCAGTACGGTCTCCACCGCCAATGAGGTGGGGTTGTGATGATGCAGGAGGCACCAAGAGGAAAACCGGGTCCACTTCTGATGGTAACATTGAAGTGTGGAGGGTTTCCTGGAGGCATCCAAAATGCGACGGACAGGCTGAGACAGGTTTTCTGGAGAAGTCAGCCCGAGAGAAACCAAGCTGTCAGGTGGAGGGAAGACAGATTGGGATGTAGTAGAGACTGATGCTGCTGTGTAAGCAGAGTAGGAAATACAGGAAGAGGAATGGGCTCCCTGGAGCTGAGCTGAAGCAGGAGGGAGAACCAGTGTTGTCTGGGCCACCGAGGGGCGATGAGAATCATGGTGGCCCTGTCCTTGCGGAGTTTGAACAGGGTCCGCAACATCAGAGGAAGTGGAGGGAAGGCATAGAGGAACTGACCCGTCCAGTCGAGCAGGAATGCATCCGGGGCCAGACGATGCGGAGAGAAGAGTCTGGAACAGAACTGGGGTAGCTGATGGTTGTGAGGAGCTGCAAATAGGTCCACCTGTGGAGTGCCCCAGCGAGCAAAGATGGAGTGGAGAGTGGAAGGATCCAGGGTCCACTCGTGAGGTTGAAGGATGCGGCTGAGATGGTCGGCCAGGGAGTTCTGTTCGCCCTGGATATAGACAGCTTTGAGGCAAAGGTTGTGGGCTGTGGCCCATGTCCAGATTCGGAGGGCCTCCTGACAAAGGGGACGAGATCCGGTGCCGCCTTGTTTGTTGATGTAGTACATGGCTACCTGGTTGTCTGTGCACAGGAGAAGAACCTGAGGGTAGAGAAGGTGTTGGAAGGCCTTGAGAGCATAAAACATGGCTCTGAGTTCCAGGAAATTGATGTGATGTTGACGCTCCTGAGGGGTCCAGAGTCCCTGGGTGCGGAGAACTCCCATGTGAGCCCCCCATGCATAGGGGGAGGCGTCCGTGGTGATGATCATGGAATGAGGGGGTGGATGAAGAAGGAGGCCCCTGGAAAGATTTGAAGAGTTCAACCACCATTGAAGAGATTGCTGAAGAGACGATGTCACAGAGATGGGATGAGAAAGAGGATCCCTGGTCTGTGACCATTGGTTGGCGAGGGTCCATTGAGGTATCCTGAGGTGGAGTCGCGCCAGAGGAACTACATGGACTGTTGAAGCCATGTGACCCAGAAGAATCATCATCTGGCGAGCAGGGATGGATGGTTGGAGGAGCACCTGTCGGCAGAGGTGAAGCAGAGTCCGGTGCCGGTCGGCAGGAAGGAACGCCCTCATTAGATTGGTATCGAGAACAGCTCCGATGAACTGAAGACACTGCGTGGGGAGCAGATGCGATTTGGGATAATTGATGTCGAACCCCAAGAGATGGAGGAAAGAGATGGTGTGGTGAGTGGCTTGCAGCACAAGCGGAGACGTAGTTGCTTTCACCAACCAATCGTCCAAGTAGGGGAACACTTGTAGGTTGTGGGACCTGAAACAGGCCGCTACCACAATCAGGCACTTGGTGAACACCCTGGGTGATGATGCGAGACCAAAGGGCAGCACCTTGTACTGATAGTGGTGATTCTGTATCTGGAATCGGAGGTAGCGACGTGAAGTCTGATGGATTGGAATGTGAGTGTAGGCCTCCTTGAGGTCTAGGGAACATAGCCAGTCGTGTTGAGAAAGAAGAGGATAAAGCGTGGCAAGGGAGAGCATTCTGAACTTTTCCTTGACCAAACACTTGTTGAGGTTCCTGAGGTCGAGGATAGGACGAAGATCCCCTGTTTTCTTGGGTACCAGGAAGTAGCGGGAGTAAAATCCCTGACCTCTTTGGTCTGGTGGAACTTCTTCGATGGCATTGAGGAGGAGGAGGGATTGGACCTCCCTGAGGAGGAGAGGAGTTTGGGAGGAGTGAGAAGCAGACTCTACGGGAGGATGGTCTACAGGAAGAGTCTGGAACCTGAGTGAGTATCTGTGACGGATGATGTTGAGAACCCACAGGTCTGATGTGATGGCCTCCCAGCGGCGTAGAAAGATGGTGAGGCGGCCTCCGATAGGTTGAGGAAGCGGCATCGACGGTTGGAGACTGGCTATGCCCTGGAGAAAGGAGTCAAAAGGGCTGAGGAGGTTTAGTTTGAGGGAGAGGCTTGGTCGCCTGATGAGACTGAGAACGAGCCTGAGAGTGTTGTTGTTGCTGTTGGCGAGGCCGACGAGATTGCTGTTCAGGAGGATTAAGTGGCCTAGCAGAAAAACGACATTGGTAAGAGGACTGAGGTCTGTATGGTCGTGCAGGTGGAGTCTTCTTTTTAGGCTTAATGAGGGTGTCCCATCTCGTCTCATGAGCCGAAAGTTTTTGTGTCGTGGTATCTAGAGACTCCCCAAAAAGTTCATCACCAAGGCAGGGCGCGTTGGCGAGGCGGTCTTGGTGGTTCACATCAAGATCAGACACCCTCAGCCAGGCAAGGCGACGCATGGCTACTGCCAGTGCAGAAGCTCTGGAAGTGAGCTCGAAAGAATCATAGATCGAGCGCACCATGAATTTTCTGAGCTGAAGGAGGGTGGAAATTTGTTGTTGAAATAATGGAACCTTGCGCTCAGGGATATATTTTTGCAAAGCAGAAAGTTGTTGTACCAGGTGTTTCAGATAAAATGAAAAATGAAAGGTGTAATTGTTGGCTCTGTTAGCCAGCATGGCATTCTGGTACAGGCGCTTACCAAATTTGTCCATTGTTTTTCCCTCTCTGCCAGGAGGGGTGGAGGCATAAACACTGGAACCATGAGATTTTTTTGAGAGTGGATTCTACCAGGAGGCTCTCATGGGGCAATTGGGGTTTATCAAATCCCGGAATAGGGATGACCCGGTATAAACTGTCCAGTTTCCTAGGGGCACCTGGAACCGTAAGGGGATTCTCCAAATTTTTATAAAATGTTTCCCGTAAGATATCATGTACGGGCAGTTTGAGAAACTCCTTGGGAGGTTGGTCGAAGTCCAAGGCTTCTAAAAAGGCCTGGGACTTCTTGGAGTCGGACTTAAGTGGTATGGAAAGAGCCGCAGACATCTCCCGAAGGAATTTTGTGAAGGAGGATTGCTCAGGCTTGGAGGTGGATTCAGCCATGGAGGGTTCCTCATCTGCAGAAGAGGCATCCTCCTCGGTACCGAGTGGGGATTGCTCCCATAAGTCTGGGTCCCTGATGGCCGGCTCAGTATGGCGGGTTTTAGAAAGGGATTTTCCAGATCGCATGGATACGGTGCCGGGAGATGAAGACCGGCGTCGATCCCTGTCCCGGGAGGAGTGTTGCCGATCCCGGTCCCGAGACGACCGGTGTCGATCCTGGGGCCGGGAGGGGTCTTCCGCAGCGCAAGTCTGAAGTGCGGGCTGGGCAGATAAGACCGGCATGGAAGTGTTCATCGGTACCGAGGGGGTGGACACCGGCGGAGTGGTGCGAGGCTCGGGCCGGACCGGTACCGGAAGGAGCGGTGCCAATAGGGTCGGAAGCAGTTCCTGAAGTTGGTGCTGTAGCTGTTCATGCAATTTGTCCTGGAGGATGGCCGAGATACGGTCCTCCAATGGGGGCACCGGTACCGTTTTAGTTTTCTTGGGTACCATCGGTGCTGCTCTACGCTCCGGCGATGAGGAGGCCGATGAAGAGGCACTCACCGAGATCGGAGCGGAGCGTTTACGGGATTTGCGGGACGCCGGAAGGATCGGTGTCGCCGCTGTGGCTGGAGGGCGCTCGAGGGAAGTGGAAGGCTTCTTAGCCGGCTTACCTGGCGCTATCGACCCCGAAGAAGGATCAGGTGGTGTCGATGTTGACGGTGCCGATTTAGTCGGTGCCGTCGATGTCGGGGTCGGATCCATAGCAGAACCGGTGCCGAAGAGGAGATTCTGCTGGATTTGTCTATTTTTAAGCGTGCGTTTTTTGAGAGTAGCACAGCGGGTGCAGGTGTCAGCCCGATGTTCCGGACCCAAGCACTGTAGGCACCAGTTGTGTGGGTCCGAAAGGGAGATCGGGCGTGCACACCGCTGGCACTTCTTAAAACCCGGCTGGGGGGGCATGAAGGGAAAGACGGCCTCCGCGAAATCAAAGCCGGAGGCTTGTATGATGGCAACAGGCCCCACCGGGGCCGGCTGAAAAATAAAGGAAAAAAACAAAGTTTTTTTTTTTTTTTTTTTACGAATTAGAAATGAACAAGAAACCCGAAGGGAAAAAGAGAAAAAACAAGAAAATAACGCGAGCGGGAAGGCAAAAAAGAAGTTTTCAACGGCCGTTGAAACCACATGCGTCTTCTTCGCTCCGCGGAAATGAAGAAACTGGAGACCACGCACTCCTCCGTCGGGCGGGAAGGCACTCGCGCATGCGCGGTGCGGCCAACTAGAACTTTCTAGTTATAAAGGTCCGTACCGGGGCTCCGTCGGTGACGTCACCCATACGTTAAGAATATGCTGCCTGCTTGTCCTGGGATAATCATTAGACTGGCAGGGACAACTAAAACAAGAGGTCATTCAGAAAAACTGAGAGGAGACAGATTCATA
The DNA here is from genome assembly GCF_902459505.1 of Geotrypetes seraphini. NCBI lineage: Eukaryota > Metazoa > Chordata > Amphibia > Gymnophiona > Dermophiidae > Geotrypetes > Geotrypetes seraphini. Next base: position 63,036,403 of record NC_047091.1, on the reverse strand, counting down.
ACGAATGCAAGGAGGTTCTTCTTCACCCAGAGGGTGGTGGACACCTGGAACGCGCTTCCCGGAGAGGTAATAAGACAGAGTACAATTCTGGGGTTCAAAAAGGGACTGGATGACTTCCTGGAAGCGAAAGGGATAACAGGGTACAGATAGAGGTTTACCGTACAGGACATTGAGTGAATAGGGTATGGATATTTTAGATTAGGTAGGGAACACTTTCAGGTCATGGACCTGGGGGGGCCGCCGCGGGAGCGGACTGCCGGGCACGATGGATCCCTGGTCTGACCCGGCAGAGGCAACGCTTATGTTCTTATGACTCCATGACTGCCCCAATTGTGGCAGCGATGCTGGTCAGTTCTCCTATCTGAGGCTGTGTGGCAGCCATCGCTTCTAACATTCAGTAAAATAAAAGGACAAGCCTCACGTGGTCAGCATTTTTATTTTAATAGCAGCCATATAAGGGTTATTCTTCATTGTCGGATATAAATTCTGTCTTGTTTATGTATGGAGGGGATAATGCCTTGATCAGGGTTTCTCAGCCCAGTACTTGGACACCACCATTCAGGCAGATTTTCAGGATATCCACACTGAATAAGCAGGAGATAAAACTGTATGCACTACCTCCCTTTTAATGCAAATGTAACCGAGTCATATGCATTATGGATATCCTGAAAACCTGCCTGGATGGTGGCATCTGAAGGACTGGGTTGAGAATCATTGGCCCAGAAGAGGTGGTGGAGACAGAGAGTGTGTCCGAAGTTCAAGAGACCTGGGATAAGTACATGGGATCTCTCAGAGAGAAAAAGAGATAACAGTTACTGCGGACGGGCAGACTAATGGGCCAATTGGCCTTTATCTGCCATCATGTTTCTATGACCTAGCTGTAGAAAGAGGGGCACGTACCCCCTTCCTAAGCATGACTGGCTTGGCAGGGTTCAAATCCAAACTAAAGGCCCACTTCCCCTCACTGCTGTCAGATACCTAAACCCACTATAACCTCCCTAACCCTGAAATATCCTGTCTAAATTAGATTGTAAGCTCTTCTGAGCAGGGACTATTATAGCACCCTTTCAATTGAAGCATCTAGTTATATGAACCTTTTGTCCATTCCTATTGCTGCTTTCTCTCCCCCCCCCCCAACACCCTCCCCCCCCCAACACTTTATTTCATTCAAAAACACAGTAACAAGGTCCCAGCTTTATTCGCAATTAACCAAAAAAACCAACACAATTAAAATTGTCCAGGACGAGATCAAGCCATGTGACTGGCAAAGTGGTAATGAAGGGTTGCTCACTTCCTCTTGCCCAACGCAATGGTTGTCTTGAGGGACTTTGGGAACATAACGAAATGGTGAGGGACACCCGGGTCTCCCGGGTCAGCGTGTCTCCGTAGCGGGAGTCGCAGCTGGCGATGTTTGCAACATTCTCAGTGATGAAGTCAGAGGCCGGCAGGGCGGATTCCATGGAGGTAGCAGCTGTACATGTCCCCGCTGAGTACCCAGCAGGACTGCGTGGCTCCACCAGCAGGGAAAGAAAGTGCCGGTCCTGCTTCCATTTGGCAGGTCGTGACCTGTAGCAGGGGAGGGAGAGAACATGGATCTTAGGAGCTGCAACACCCAGGACCGTGGATACAAGTGACAAATTACATAATAACTGGGCAGACTTCTGTGAAAATGCTTGGATTAGGCTCAGATACCCCTCACCTTGATGCGACATCTGGACACACAAAACTGTTGTTTTCATGGTTTAGGATTGCTGATTTGTTTTCTTATGGTAGTGTTGGAAAGATGGGAGGAGAAAATGTGCTTAAAACCAGTACCATATACAACATAATAATATACAGCATACTTTTCTTTCTATTTTGTACTTTAATTTTACCTTCCTTCCCTAACAGGAGACCTGAAGCAGTATGGGGCTCATAATCAAAACTTTAAAACACATCCCAAAACCAGCCTAAGTCATCCCTTGGACATCCTAATACAGGGATATCCAAGTGCCGATAATCAAAATCAACTTTCTGGATGTGCAGTAGCACTTCTAGCTGCTGTGCGTCCCAGAGATCAAAGGGGTGTGTTGGGTGGTGGGAATCTGGTGGGTTCAACCTGGTCGTACTGCAGCATAATCAAAACTTTCCTAGAGGGAACTTAGATGTCGGCAGTTAGACTCTTTGAGTTGCGCCTAAGTTCCACAAACTGTCAAGAAGACCACTGGAGGATTTAAGGCATGACACCTCCCCCACCCCTCTTATGCCCCAGTGGTCCGATCCCCCTCCCACCACCCCAAAGAGCAGATAGGCTTCCCATCAGCTGATTGCGACAGAGGAATCCCCATCAGCTGAGCCAGTTTCAGGATTCCTGGTGGCTCAGCTGATGGGGATTGCCCCTGCCAGGATCAGCTGAGCCGTGGCACCCTATACCCCTCCCCCAACATCTCAACATCCCGAAAAGCCCTCACCCCCACCCAACATTCCCAGACCCTCATACCTTTGGATGAGAAAAAAGCAGGAGGTAAGCACACTCCCTCCTGCCTACAAGGCCGCGTACTGCAAATGCCAGTCAGGGGACTTCAGCCCCTCCCATTGCATCCCAAGATGCATTGGGAGAGGGAAGCCCCATCATTTGCAGCACTCTTTCGATTATGCTCCTCCAAGTGTGTATATATGTGCACTTTGGCAGCAAAAAATGGCATTTACCTATCACATTTGGGAAGTGTGCACATATGCACTCCGTGGGCAAGAGACAGATATGTGCAGAAGGTAACAACTGGAACCATGTTTGAGGAGCTGTGGGTGCCAGGAGAGTTGAAGCATCAGACAGAAGGTGTGCTCTGGGCAGTGCGAGTGTTATGGCTGCACAAGGTATAACATGAAGGGATTTGACTGAGTCACTCGAGGACACTCATTTCCTTCACACTGTTGGTTCTTTGGTTTTGAATCAGTGACCCTGCTGAAAGATGAATCTTCTCCCCGTGCCAGATCTATGCTAGACTGAAACATGTTTTTCTCCAGGCTCCATCTGGACTGTGCACTATCCATCCTTCCTTTGATCTTTCAAAGCATCCTCACATCGTGGGTCACCACAATGCTTTAGTGTAGGGATGGTGATAGCAGGACGATGCCTGTGTTTCCTTGTGGCACAGGTGTAAGGATGTTCCACTTTGGTCTCATCAGTTTTAAATCATTCTTTCAAATTAATTTCCATATGAATTACTTCAATCTTATCTACACCCCCCTTAATTCCATTCCCCTACCCACTATCTGCCCTAAATGAAATTCCTCACCCTAGATGAAAGTTGACAAAAATAAAGAATTAAAATAAAAAAACTAGAATGTAATTAGTAAACCTAATTTTCATAATAAATCATTGATAACCGATGCATCCTTTGGTGTCTCATTACCCCATTTTTACGCCGCCAGAAGGACATGGAGATGGGTCTGTAAAACAGCCAAATTGTCTTCTAGGGTGTCTTTATATTTGCCTATACTGGCAATGGAGCTTTCCCAGCCGGGCATGCAAAATGCCACCTTTCTTAGGTGGCAAGCACAAGGTCTACAATATCTTTTTCACCTGTTTTCGGAGGAGGGGAGCCTGGCCCCATGCCGAGCTGCAACAAACTTTTGACCTACAGGCTAATGATCTCTTCGCCTATTACCAGATCCGTCACTATGTTCAGTCCCTCCCAGTGGCTGCCCTTACTGAAGTCTGCAGGGAGGCGCTTTCGGAACTCTTCAGCCTTTCAGCCCAACAGAGGATTCCTCTACGATTTCATATTGTGGGGATCCGGGATTGCCAACCAAGTACGAATCTGGATATATTAGCGACAACGTAGGCTGAGGACTTGCATTGCCAGTTGACTGCTCAACAGGGTCCTGAAGAACATTCAGAAGGTGTCACCTAATATTACTCACTGGGAAATGCAATTGAAAATTGTTCTTGACTTTACATTCCCACCGGAACGTGCAGCCCGGATGGGGATTACTGCGTCGCATACTTGCCCCAAATGCAATCAGGCTCACACATCTTTGAGTCACATGTTTTGGGCCTGCCCCGCAATCCAACAGTTTGGAGACATCTTGGCCTATATACCACATCGCTTTGGGGAAGGCGATGGCTTCCGCAACTGAGGGCGTTATTTGGATTTTATAATATAGCCTCGCCCAAACCCAGGGGAATGTCAGCATTTATCTCCAGAGCCCTTTTGATGGAAAAAAAGCCATCCTCACCAACTGGCTCTCCGTGATCCCCGTCATATGCACAATGGAGATCCCTAATGATAGTGCACGCAACACTGGAGAGACGATGGTGGGAGACTTGACTCTTGGCCCAGGTCGCAAATTTTGTCAGGTGTGGGAGCACTTCTGGCAGGACCTCACACCGCGTGCTCGCAGTAGACTTTTAAATCTTTAAGATTTTATTCCCACTCTCAGTTGTTGGACTGGCCATGGATTCTTGGGGAGGGGAGGGGGGGAATGGGAGGGGGAACTGATTATATTGTTGAAAATGTTATTTCCTGAATGGTACTATTGTTTGTATTTACTGCTTCTTACTGCTGGAATAATTTAAATATAAATCATTGATAACCAAACTTCATATTTTTGGTGAAATATTCTGAATATAAGGATCCCAAACCTCCATAAAAGACGAGATTTTTTTAGGCGAGAACCTCGAACCTCCCAACTCTCAAATAAAAATAAGCGATGTAATTTATTCCTCCAATAACAAAAACTTGGAGATTCTTTCTGCAACCAAAAGTGCATAATACATTTATGCCCAATCATACAGGCTTTTTGAAATAAGACATTTTAGTTAGCCAAAAACTATTCCCCTAGGACAACCCACTATCGAATTACCCCATAAAGAACCCAAAAATAATAGGATGACACCCAAAATGAGTTGATCAAAGGACACAACCAAAAAGCATGAGATAATGTGCCAGGATCTTTATTACATTTAATACAAATTGGGTATCTATTAAATTCGCATGAAAAGCTTGAATTTGGGAAAAATAAGCCCTATGCAAAATTCTATAAGTACATTCTCTCCAAACATACCATTTTATAATCTTTGGTAGTCTATTAATAGATTGAGTAAAATCAAGAAGAGAATCTGAATTCCCAACTCCTCATTCCAATTTGTAGAATTTTATCATATGTACGGGTAGGTAATATATTCCACCACCACTTGTGTAATAAAGAAAACTGAATAGGCACATCATCACATTGATTAAAAAAAGAAGTAATTCTGTCATGAACTCCACAAGACAAATTCAATCTCTTCAATTTTATTAATATAAATTTACCAATTACATATATGCATATAATGATCCAGGACCCCCCCTCCCACTACAATAGAAAGGTCAGGAAAACTCTTAATCTTCCCAGTTTCATCCAATACTTGTGATAAATAATAAATACCTTTAAGCCCCCAAATTCTAAAAATCCTAGATGTCATACCAGGTTGAAAATCTCCATTACCCTGAATAGGTAGCAAATCTGTTATACATAGGTTATATCTCCATAATTTAATTAAATTTCCCCAAACTGACCTCATCAGTTTATAAAACATTTTCCCACGTGTGTGCTTTATTTTCTCAAATATGACACAATGCAGCAATTGGTTTTCCAGCAGTATTGACATCCCTCTTCACCCTCCCTTACAGACCAAAAACAGGGGAGGAGTTACTTTTGAAGCACTTCTTAAATTAGGGTGTTATTTATGCTGCTGTTTTGCCCTTGTGGACTTGGCATCGTGGAACACAAGAGTGCCATCAAGTGCCAAGTGAAAGAGAAGCACTTGTAGAGCATACTCTGGGGGCTGGACATCGTTTAGAGGATTATAAAATGTTGTGCAACAGCTGTTCCAAGAAAAACATGGGAGATGAAGAGATATGAAGCTTTATTACTTAGAACTGAGCAGAGGTTCATCTTTAAGTTTGGCACACTAGCTCCTGGAGGACGGAATATGGATATGGACCCAGTGGCATAGCGAGGAGGACTGGGGGCGCAGACCACCCTGGGCGCTGTTTTGGCTGAAGCGCCAAAACCTCGCCTTTCTGCCCGCCCACCCACCTCTTCAAATGATCGCCGGCAGGAAGCAGCATCTCTAACCTGCAGGCCTCTCTGACATCACTTCTTTATCCTGTCACCAGGAAGTGATGTCGGAGGGAGAGCTGAGGCACGAGCACCATGTTAGAGATGATGCTTGCTGCCAGCAATCATTTGAAGAGATACGCTGGAGGGGAAGAGGGGGGGGGGGGTGTCGCAGCAGGGAAGGCATGAACTCCTTCCCTTGCTCCACCTATCAGTATTTCTGTAACCTTCTTGCTTTTATTATGTGATAAAAGTTAGTTGTGTAGCGAGGGGGGAGAGGCGCCTGGATGGTGGTGCCCCTCCTCCAGCCTCTTCTCTGCCTCCATCCCTACCACAACATTTATTTTTTTTTTTCCGAAAATCGTCTAACTGTATGACCAGCCTTCTGATTGTCCACACCGCTAAGTCGTCCATCTTTATACCCCATTTTCGTCCAAAAATTTGTCCAAGTCAAAAATGCCTAGAAAAAGACCTTTTGGACATGGATGGGGTCAGCAAACTGATGGATTGGACACCCAAACATTGCACTGCTATGAACTTCACAAAAAGGGTGCCACATAAACATCTCACCACAACTCCCTTGCAGGTCAAGGTGAGCCCCCCCCAAAAAAAAAAAACCACACACCCCAAAACCACACACCCCAGAACCGACTAGACCCTGAGGGAGGAGCAGGTCTTATTCCCGATTCTCCCTCCACGCACCTGTCTACCACCCCAATAGCCCTTATGGCTGCTGGTGCCACTTATATGGCAGTGCATAAGGGTTTAGGAGTGCACGTTTCACCATGCATGCAGTGGTTAGAGTGGCTTATGGGCCTGGGTCCTCCTCTCTATGATTCACTGGCCCACCCCCCAGACCACTTAAGCCCTCTGTGTAGCTCTAGTAGGCTTTCCTATGCCAGGCTGCCAGATGCTGATGTTCTGGAGGCAGATATGTTAAAGCTACGATTATGATTTTTTTTTGGGGGGGGGGTCAGTGATCACTGGGGCAGTGTGTTTGGATTTGTACTTTATGTCTGCAGTGGTTATCTGATCACTTTGGATACCTTCTAGTGACTTAGACCTGGTTTTCGATGGCCTAAGTCACACCGTCCAAGTTCCGTCTAGGCAGTGCTGTTAAACTTTTGGTTATACATGCAGTACGCCAGTCTAGGATAGCTCACGTCCCACCCAAATCTAGCCCTCACCATTCCTTCTAAAATGCCCCTTTTAGCTCTGGGTGTACTGCAGCACTATGAAGGCCTAAGTCATTTTTACATATGTCTAAAACCCAGTTCGATTATCAGCACTTGGACGACTTGTCTCACTGATCGTCGAAGTGCCAATTTAGGCTGGTTTTTAGACATATTTCCATTTAGATTATGAGCGCCTATGCATTTAACATGTGCTAATCTTTAGCGCGCATTAAATCTGTTAGCGTACCTTAATAAAAAGGACCCCCTAGTGTTTCTGTTAACTATGGCAAATCGTACCATCAGTTCTAAATATTTTCCAGCATTTTAACTAGATAGAGCACTTTCAATTTTGGTTTTAGTGAGAGTTTGCCATGGGTTTAAAAAAAAAAAAAAATTCTTAAGTGCCCGTCCTTACCTTGAGCCCTTTCTTTGTACCTAAACTAAGTTTAACACAACAAAGAACTACCACTACTATACAAAGGTTTGGGAAGCGAGTGCTTTACTTCCTTTTTGTAGCAGGACAACAGAGGTTTACAATAAATGCTTTTGTTTTTTAGTAAAACTATTCTTACACTGTACAGTGGTACCTTGGATTACGAGCATAATACGTTCCAGGAGCATGCTCGTAATCCAAAATGCTCGTTTATCAAAGCGAGTTTCCCCATAGGAAATAATGGAAACTCGATTTGATGCGTTCCCCCCCTCCGAGAACCGGCATTGCTCCCCTTGAAGGCCCCCCCTGTGATCAGGCACCCCCCCCTGCCTCGAACCGGCACCCCCCCCCCGCCATGATCCGACCCCCCCCCCCCCGCCACAGCACCACCCCGCCGCTTCTTACCCTCATCTGGGGCACTCTTGAAGATCGGCCTACTCGTCTGCTGGGCCTTGAGCATCTGAGCATGCTCAAGGCCTGCGAGTTCACGTTCATGTTCAGAACGTGAACTCGCAGGCCTTGAGCATGCTCAGATGCTCAAGGCCCAGCAGATGAGTAGGCCGATCAAGAGCCCAGATGAGGGTAAGAAGTGGGCGGGGGGGGTGCCCAATTGTGTCGGGGAGGGGTCGGTGCCGGATCGCGTGGGGGGGGGGGGGTGCTCGTAAATCGAGCCATGCTCGGTTTCCGAGGCACCGATTTTGCAAATGTTTTGCTTGTCTTGCAAAACACTCGCAAATCGGTGCACTCGTAAACCGAGGTACCACTGTATTTATTTATTGCTATTTTTAAAGTAAGACTTATCTTATTTGTTTTGTAGAATCTTATCACTTACGGAACATTGGGTTCATACACTTGCCATATTTATAATACAATGGGGCCCATCATCGAAACTTAAATACGTCTAAAATCATGCCCAAGTCAGCACTATATGGACTTCTGCTTAACTACCTCACCAATCAATTCCTATTCACCGGAACTAGTCGATCCATACATCATAGTTTATTAAAATTTTGATTAAACACTATCATTGCATTTGAAGCACTGTACAATAAAATGCTATAAATATAGATGGGGGAAACAAAACAGATAAGACAAAATCTTATACCACAGACAGACTTGATTGGGAAAGGGCATTGTAAACAAGAGGAAAAAAAAAAAAAAAAAAGGGGAGAACTACAATTTATAAGTAAAGAAAACACAAAAGGATAAAAACAATGGGATATGAAAAGGTAGGGACTGGTTTCATGTATAAAAGAAAGGATAACTCAATTGTAGGCATTGTTAAAAAGAAAACATTTTAAACTACTCTTGAATTTATCTAAGTTTTGTTCTGCTCTAATATAAAGTGGGAGAGAGTTCCAAATAGAGGGAGCAGTAACCGAAAAGATGGTAACCCAACGGGTGCCAATTATTTTAAGTGAGGGGACGTTGAGAGTATGTTGCGAGGCGGACCTTAAAGTTCTGGGGGGATCATATGGTATTAAAAGTCTATCTATGAAAGCGGGGGGGGGGGTTACTCTTGAGTTTTGAAAGTTAATAAGGCAATTTTATATGTAATTCGGTGCGGAATGGGTAACCAGCGTGCGTTCTTTAACAATTGAGTAACATGATCAAATCTTTGAGTTCGTGATAATTTTAATGGCCATATTGTGAATGAGTTGCAGACGCCCAATATCTTTTTGACACAGCCCTTTGAAAAGTGAATTGCAATACACTTCCCCCTCCCCATTCGCAGTTCCTGCACTCGCGGTTTCATATAATCGCGATTTTTTTCTGAAGCGGGGGGGAAATTAAAAAAATAGTCTTAACGTAAAAAAAAATCCATCTTTTTTTCCTCCCTGCCGCCTTCCCGGCCTTACCGGTCTAGAGCAGTGTTCTTCAACCTTTTTACACCTATGGACCGGCGGGAAAAAAAAAATTATTTTGTGGACCGGCAAACTACTAGGACTGAAATTTAAAACCCCCCGTTTCCGCCCCGTCTCCGTGAGCTCGGTCCTCGCAAACCATCTGATCCCATTCGCACAAGCCTCAGTTATGATTTTATACTGAATGTATTTTTATTAAAGTAAAAAAAAAAAACAATATTCTGTATAATTGTCATTTTATAAATACAAATAATACAGAGCAAGGATCAACAAAACCCCTGTCTCCCCTCCCCTTCACATATATCCACTCTACTATCAAGAAAACTGAATAAGCCAAATTATTACAGAATGCTACACAGAAATATCATGCTAACAGAATACCGCAGTCATAGCAGGAATAGGGTTAGGGGAGTGCAACTAGGGCAACTGTTCCACTGGTCAGAGAGAGCCCTAAGCCACTGCCTGAACTTTGCAGTCCCCAGTTATGTCTAACACCAGCTCTAGCAGGATATATATTTCAAATCTGATATATTCTAATCACAAAATAGAAATAAAATTTGTTTTGTTGTCTCTGGTTTCTGCTTTCATCTTCTTTTCACTCTCTTCAATCCAGCATCTGCCCCTTCCATCTACTGTCTGACCTCTCCCCCTTCCATATGGTATTTGTCTTCTTTCTATGCCCCTCTCTCCTTTTTACACAATTTACTCCAGCTTCACTGCTCTCTTCATTTTTATCTCTCCTACACCAGATCTAGCATCTTTGTCCCTCTCAATTTCTCTGCTAACCCCCCTTCCCATGTCATTCCTGTATCTCCCCTTTCCCTCCTCTAATCTCCCTGCAAGCTGTTTCCTTCCTTTTTTTCTTCTCCCTTCCCTCCTCCCCCTGTCCTGCAGTAACTCTTCCCTTTCCCTCCTCCCCTCCCAGCAGCATCTCAACTTCTCCCTCTCCAGGTCCAGTAGCAGCTGTCCCTTTTTCCCCCCTTACCCAGCAGCTTCCCAGACTCCTTTCCCTCCTCCCCTCCCAGCAGCATCTCTCCTTCTCCCTCTCCAGGTCCAGTAGCAGCTGTCCCTTTTTCCCCCTTTCCCAGCAGCTTCCCAGACTCCTTTCCATCCCCCCTCCCAGCAGCATCTCTCCTTCTCCCTATCCAGGTCCAGTAGCAGCTGTCCCTTTTTTTTTTTTCACCATGCCCAGCAGCTTTCTCCCCTCCCAGCAACTCTCCTTACTTACCAGCGCTGCGATTCAGTAAGGCAGCCTCGGGTCCTTTGTTGGGTCGCACCGCCTCTGAGGAAAGCAGAAGTTGCATCATCAGAGGCGGCCCGACTCAGCAAAAGCTCCAAGGCTTCCTTTTTGAATCGCTGCGTTTGTAAGGAGAGCCGCTGGGAGGGGAGAAAGCACAGTGTGAGGCTCCCTATTATCTCTCCGGCCCTGCGCGAATGACAGCTCCTCGATCTTGCCAGTCCTGCGCGGACCGGCACCGGTCCGTGGACCGGCAGTTAAAGAACTGTGGTCTAGAGGGCTTTCGGGGCAGGAGCGAGCTTCCTACGCTCCTGCCCCATGCAGATCGCCATGAGGAAATGAGACTACGGGAACTCCTAGCAGCCATTTCCTCATGGCGATCTGCACGGGACAGGAGCGTAGGAAGATCGCTCCTGCCCCGAAAGCCCTCTAGACCACCAGGTAAGGCCGAGAAGGCGGCAGGGAGGTGGGGGTGGGTCAGAGCTGGATAATCGCGGTTTTTCGGCATTCGCGGTCTGGCTCTGCCCGTATCCCCCGCGAATGACGAGGGAGAAGTGTAATCGATTTTAGATATGAGAGAATGAATTAGAATGTTGAGAGAAATAGGGTCCCTTTAATCAAAGGCTGCACTCAAAAAAAGATTCCTCAGCAGACTACTCAGGTGCAAATTTAAAATATGCCAGTATTTGCGAATAACTTGCCTAACTCGCTGATCAAGTTATTCGCAAGTACTGGCATATTTTAAATTTGCACCTGAGTTTAAGGGATGGCCCTCGTTTTGCTTTTACGCCATTTTGAGTAATTTAAGATTTAAAAAAATAGAAGCCCCTCTGGTTGGCCATTGGGTGGAGTATAAGCATGAGAAAGGAATTAATTTGTGGTTCTGTTGCATATACAATTAACAAGAGGTGGGGAGGATGCATCGGAGGTATTATTAAGAAATGAGCAGAAATTAATTTTTCCAGTGGAATACGGTTGAGCTGATAGGGCCTTAAAGAAGTGGAATAGAATCTGCTATAATGAGAAGTGATTGATTGGATCGTGGGATGTCAGGTGTTAGTCCAATTTAAAGGGATTATGGGTATTTATATGTGAGCAGGGAATGAGTAATCTCATTCAACTGCCTCCTGGTTTTGAGTGCAGCAGACCCTCAATATTCACGGGGGATAGGGGCAGAGCTGGCCTGTGAATAATGAAATATCACAGATAAAAACTTTCAGGGCTGCCTCTGACCCACCCCCGCATCCCGGACCTTACCTGGTGGTCTAGCGGCAACGCAAGGCAGGATCGATCGTCCTATGCTCCTGCCCCGTGCAGAGCCGTCATCAAAATGGCTGCCGTGAGTTCCCGTTGAAGTCTCGAGACTACAACGGGAACTCACGGCAGCCATTTTGATGACAGCTCTGCACGGGGCAGGAGCATAGGACGATCGATCCTGCCCTGCGTCGCCGCTAGACCACCAGGTAAGGTCCAGGATGCAGCATTTCTAAAAAAAAAAAAAATTGCGAATAACCGAATCCGAGGGTACTGAAACCACAGATTCGGAGGGGGTACTGTACTGAATGGACGTATTATGTATGTTGTTTAATCCTGTCGTGGTGCTGTCAATATGTTATGAATATTTATGATACAGTAAGATAATAACTAGATTTCATGTTGTTTTGTACACTTGAAGTGAATGTGGTTATAATCATTATTCATATGTGTTTAGAGGACTTGGGGAACCCGTTTTGGCTTTAGCTCCCGAGGGCGCCTGTGTGGCGAAACACAGTTTTGTGTCACATAGCCTTGTGTCGGGCCAAGCTGCAATTGATTTTTGACAGCTGAAGAACTGGATTTAAACTGACTGATGCATTTTTGTAACCAGGAAGAGGCCATTTTGTGAGTTGGAACTTGTGATTCAATCAAGCAAATCTAACTCGATTTGGCACAAGGACTGGTGAAATTATATAACAAATTACAACTGGATACTAAATAATTAGATTGATTGTTGGGTTATATTTGTGAGGGTGAGCTAAGTAGAAAGGCTTAATACTCTATATGATAAGTGTTTAATAGTATTTAATAAAAGGTTGCACTATTGAATTTGAATCAAGTGAAATAATAGCTTTCTTGTTTAGTATCTGTACAATTACATTGTTTTAATTAATTAAATATAGATAACCCCATATAGAGGTATGAGGGTCATTTCATAAATAATGCACACTTTTTTTTTTTTTTTTTTTAATTTACATGTTTTATTTTTTCTTTCAAGTATTTCTTTACAATCCTTCAATATAGCCTCCCTGCTTCGCAATGACCGAGTCCCAACGTCTGGGAAGCTTCATTATTCCATCCAAGATACCGTTTTAGTTCAGTTAATAAATGGCTTGGGTACCGGTGGAAGAAAGCTCTTCAGAGAAGCAAAACGTTCACACGTAGGTTGTTTCAACTTTGGAAAAAGTTGAAAGTCTGGTGGTCTCGTGTCTGGACTGCAGCATGAGGTAACACCACCCAGCCGTATTTGTGTAGTTTTTCAATGACAACATTCCCTATGTGCGGTCGAGCATTGTCATGAAGAATGAGTGGCCCAGCGAAGAGCAACTGAGGTCGGGTTTTGTGCATTTTTTGCAACAAATGACAATACACTGCTGTGACACTTCTTCCACATGGAACTTTGTCTGTGATGATGCCTTCATGATCATAAGCAAAAATCATCATGTGTTTGACTTTTGATTGAGCTCATCAAAATTTTTTGGGTCGTGGGGAAGATGAAGCTCTCCACTTGTCATTGAAAAACTACGCGAATACGGCTGAGAGGTGTTACCTCATGCTCCCTACAGTCCAGACACGAGTCCACCAGACTTCGACTTTTTTCCAAAGTTGAAACAACCTATGCGTGGACATCGTTTTGTATCTCTGGAAGAGCTTTCTTCCGCCGGTACCCGAGCCATTCGGCAACTGAACAAAATGGTGTCAAAATTGGGATTAACTACAGACAGAATTACAACACTATTATCAGGTGTCAGTTGTTTGATGTGAGCTCAGGAGAAATAAAGAGAAATACCGATTGGTAAGGTATGGAAAAATTAAATAAATATCTGATTAGAACAAAGCTCCATTCTGCAACACTGGTTGAGTATTGTCATTTGCAGTAGAGAATGGCACAGGGAAAAAAAATCTGTCCCCTTCACCGCCCCGTCCCCGCAGCATCCACCCTTTCCTCTCACCACCCTTCAGCACCCTTCGCGTGGTCCGTGCATCTCCTTCCCTCCCGCTTACCTTCACGGTGCGTCTTAAGGTTTGAGTAGCTTGTTGAAAGCCACCGGTGTGTTTGTGCAGTCGTGTGCGTGTGGGCAGAAGCTTCTCCTCCGACTCTTTCCCATTTCCCAGCATCTTCTCCCCACACTCTCTTCCCCATTTCCCAGCGTCTTCTCCCCACACTCTCTTCCCCATTTCCCAGCATCTTCTCCCCACACTCTCTTCCCCATTTCCCAGCATCTTCTCCCCACACTCTCTTTCCCATTTCCCAGCGTCTTCTCCCGACTCTCTCTTCCCCATTTCCCAGCATCTTCTCCCCACACTCTCTTCCCCGTTTCCCAGCATCTTCTCCCCACACTCTCTTCCCTGTTTCCCAGCATCTTCTCCTCTCCATCACCCCCCCCAGCATCCTTTGCATGGTCCAGCAGCTCCCTCCCACCGGTCAGCTATGCATCTCCCTCCCTCTCTTCCCCTTACCTTCTCTTTGTGGCGATTTCTATAAGGCTATGCCTTGTATTGCAGCCGGAGCCTTGAAGTCGTGTCGCATTGGCTGCTGGAAAAGTCTCCTCCGATGCAACCGGAAACAGGAAGTTGCATCAGAGGAGACTTTTCCAGGAGCCACACACGATACAACTTCAAGGCTCCAGCTGCAATACAAGGCATAGCCTTATAGAAATCACCACAAAGAGAAGGAAATGGAGGGAGGGAGGTTAATGCACGGCCGGACAGTTGGTGGGAGAGAGGGGGCTGCCAGACCACACGCTCGTTCATCGCGTGTGCTCACTCCTTTAACTGCGGAGACAAGATCATCCACTGCTCCACGGGGCGATGAATGGCCTTGTCCCCATACTTGTAGTGACCATTTTTTTTGTCACCGTTTTGGCGGGTTACTCGCGGCTAGCCGCGGGTAACAACCACCATGTCATTCTCTAATTTGCAGCGTGTCCCTAGAGGCCTATGTATAAAGAACCTAGGTTTTTGGATGAAACAGAATATGTTCAAAGGTGGAATGAAGTTCTAATCATGTTTCTGTTTCTAACCAGATTTTCACAAAACCCTTAACTGCTGGGAATGTTTGGTGTTTCTTACTGGTCTTGGCAGTGCCTGTCCATAGACTTTTACCCTTGTATTGACAGTGATACGTGACTAATGTTATCACTCTCTCCCTGCTTGAACTGATTGTTTACCAAGTGTTCATACCTGCTCATCTGTTCTCTGCTGCTCTCTGCCGACTGGATGGTAGAAATCTAGCAGGGTGTGTGATCCTAGACTAATGGTAGTTACTGTAGGGAAATACATAGGTCCATCCTCATGAGGCTACAGAGGGAAAGATAAGGAAACAATCATAGGCAAAACGCTTCATTTGTAGACACAGTACAGAGGGACTGGATATCATGGATAACAAGATTTCATATTGTTTTGTAGACTTGAAGTGAATGTGGTTACAATTATTATTCATGTGTTTTAAAGGACTTAGGGAACCTGTTCTGGTTCAGCTCCTGAGGAACTTCTAAATGTCAACAAAAAATTGTCCATAATCTCAGATTGGTTAAATGAAAAAAAATTAGCACTGAAACACTGACAAAACAAAAATTATGCATTTCCCCTGGAAAGAAGGACTAAAACTAATTGCGCCGATTAATATCAACAACGTTCAATTATAGGATGTCACTAAGATTAAAGTACTGGAGGTTATATCGGATCAAAACATGGAATTATCATGACCTAAATCAGTTCTGCAGTGAGAAGCTGCTTCCAGAAATTACGAATGATCAGATCAATAGCTTCCTTTCTGGATTCACCATCCCTGAATATCCTCGTACACTCATTGGTCATATCAAAACTGGATTTATTGCAACTCGTTGTACAAAGGAATCACTTTAAAAGAACTCTGACGGTTACAAATACAGAATACCGCTATCAAAATGATCACGAATAGCAAAAAATTTGATCATGTAACGCCGCTCCTTAAAAAAAAAAAAAAAAAAAAAAACACTGGCTACCCATAGTCCATAGAATTTCATATAAAATAGCTTTATTAACTTTCGAAATATTAACAGTCAAAGCCCCAACATTCTTGGAAAAGGTACCTTATCCCATACATCCCTACTAGAAGCTTAAGATCAGAGGATAAAAATCTGCTCGTCGCTATGAATTATAAAGACAAGACAAGAAACTATCTTTTCAGTCACAGCCCCTAAAATATGGGATGCGTTATCAGCCTATATTAAAGAAGAAAAATCACTTGATAAATGTAAAGCAATGTTAAAATGCTGGTGATAAGGAGACCTTTGAGACCTGATATAAGCATGACAATTTCTTGTTTGTTTTTCTTGAAAACAAAGAATCCTTTAGCCTCCCATTGTTTAGACCATGGGTGGGCACCTTCGGTCCTCGAGGGCCAGAATCCAGTCGGGTTTTCAGGATTTCCCCAATGAATATGCATGAGATCTATTTGCATGCACTGCTTTCAATAGGGGAAATCCTGAAAACCCGACTGGATTCTGGCCCTCGAGGACCGACTGGATTCTGGCCCTCGAGAACCGGAGTTGCCCATCCCTGGTTTAGACCTATATGAGATTTCTTTATGCATCTTTCTATCAAAGTCTTCCCCTCCCCTTGTTTTGACCGTTAATGTTCTCTTTCCTATACTTATCATTCTTCCCGCATCCCTCATGTGCAGGTTTGTAAATGTTTATGTCTCAATTGTATTTTAAATAATTTGGGCCCCTGCTTTTATTTGTAAATCGTTTTGAAACTATGATATTGCGACTGAATCAAAATTTTAATAAAACTTGATGGAAGCATATACTTTACATAACCTGTTTGACAGGGTCTGATACTCCCAAGATCCTTGGCTCTGGTGTACTTACCATGATGCCTTCCCCTGGCCGGTATTCATTAACCAGTACATGGTTAGCTATGTTCCCTCCAAACATCCCATAAGAGGAAATCCTCTCTGCGTACATCTGTAACCAGTCAGGGAGCTTCTCAGCCATCATTCCCCGGGGATGGGGCAAACCACCTGTGACAAAGGGAACAAGAGAAGTACATAGAACAGGGCTTCCCACACCTGCCCTGAGGAACCCATGGCCAGTCAGGTTTTCAGGATACCTACAATAAGAACATAAGAATAGCCTTACTGAGATCGGCATCCTAATCGGGTCCTAGTTACGCAACATGGATTTCATATAAATGAGAACTGTTTTGCTAAGAGAGAATTCTGATTTTTACTCTGGGTGACTTTCACTGTGTGAACATTGCTTTGCTGTGAGAGACTGCTGGTGCTAATTTTTGGTTTACAGACTTCTTTTCTTTTGCCATTTGTGAGGAATAATCCTTTTTATATATACAATTGGTTGAAGATTTAATATAGCAATGATGTTAAAGTGCAATGTGTGTGTGGTGTGAATGATGCAATTGTTGTATGTAGTAATTTGGCATTATGTTATATTTGTGTATTATATAATACAGTGTGGGACTTCCGGCGGAAACATGGAGCTGTAGACCGCGTGTAGCTACAGCTCCGTACCACCCGACCGCGGCTCGGCAAATCCGCCGCATTTTGATCATCGGGCTCGGTCCCCCCACGGAGGTGGAGTGTTACCTGAAGGTGTGCGGGCAGTTTGCATGGTTCGGCGCGCTGTGATGGCCATGAAGACGGTCCGTAAGGAGCGGGAGAGGTGCAAGCCGCCTGAATCCAAAATGGCGGACCTCGTGGCTCCCCCGTCGCCGGAGGCTCCTCACTCCTCCTGGGTGTCGGCGGTGTCTGCGGAGGTCCAGGCAGCGCTTGAAAGTTCCCTTGGAGACAAGCTGCAGCGCATCCTGGACAAATTGGACAGTTTAGATCAGCGTTTTGCTTCCCTTACCTCGGAGGTGAAAGAGACCCAGCAAAGAGTGAGTGCTACCGAGGATACTGTCCAGCGGCTTACCCAGGAGCAGTCTGCCCAGGCTGCCTCTATGGCTGCATTGAGAGCCAAGGTGGATGACTTCGAGAACCGGTCCCGCAGGAATAACCTCCGTTTTGTGGGTTTGCCAGAGTCGGTGCGAGATGTGGAGCTGGGAGCACTGTTGGAACGCTGGCTGCCGGAGACCTTATCTTTATCTTCCTCCTCAGGCCCCTTGCGGGTGGAGAAGGCGCATCGCTTGGGGCAGCGGTGAGAGAATGCTGACCGGCCCCGAGTGGTTATCTGCCGTATCCTGAATTATCATCATAAGATGGAGATTTTGCGTGCGTTGCGGCAGGGCAAGAAACTCTTGTATGACAACAGACCCGTTCTTTGCTTTCAGGACTACTCAGCGGAAGTCTCTCAGGCACGGCGCCGGTTTTCACCTTTGTGCACCCGTCTCATCCAACGCCACATTGCCTTTTCTTTGCAGTATCCGGCTCGCTTGCGGTTGACTCATCTGGGAAGGGTACATCACTTTGACACCTTGGAGGCAGCGCAGCAGTTCGTGACGGAGATGATGCCAGAAGAACAGGCGCAGAGAGCTGTCGGGGATTGAGGAGCCCTTTCTTCTGTGGACTGTCCTGTAGTTTATGTTTGGACTGGTGGCCTGTTTTTCCTTTCTTTTTACACTTGGTCTGCTTGGAACCTATGGGTCCCTCTAAGTGTGGATGAGGTTGGTGTGAGTGTGGTTGGAGGGGAGACTGACACGTTGGTCCTGCCGGTGTCCGGCGAAGGGGTCTCTTGGTTTGTGTGTTTCTTCGTTTCTTCTTTTTTCTGATCCAGGAGGTCTCCCAGTGGTGTTTGGCCTGTTCCTGGTCAATCTTGTGCTGTATTCATTGGGGTCTTTGCTGGAAGAGTGTGGCAGCATGTGGGAGATGTGGTGGTAGGGAGCGGGGAGGGGTGGGGTGTGTTTGAGTGCTCGGGGTAGCTTTGGTTGCTGGAGTTGCTTTTTGGACTTTTTATAGTTGGGGACTGAAGCCCGGGGGCTCTTGGTCAGTGATCCCGTGGGAGGGTGGTCAAGGTTTTCTGGAAGTGATGCCCTTTTTGGGGTGTCTGGGGTGTGAGTTGGGTGAGGGTTGGTTGTGGCAGGGGGAGGGAGGGGAGGGGAGGGGTTGGGGGAGGTTGAGCAGGGGTTTGGGGATTCGGCGGTTGGGGTACTTGTAGATTCTGGTGGGAGTGGGGTGGGGGGGCTGTTTGGTCTGGGTCTGGATTGGCGACGGGGGTATGGCTCGCCTTTTGGGGCAGGCGGCTGCTTGATGCTGGAGAAGTGGCGGCTGGGACGCTTCTCTGGTGCTTTACTGGTTTCTTCTCTATGTTCTCTTTTTCCACTAAGTGGGCAACTCTGGAATATACTCTAACTTCTTGGAACGTGGGGGGGATTCATTCCCCTATTAAACGCTCAAAAATTTTGCAGCGTCTGAATTGCTCTAAAACCTCCATAGCCTTTTTACAGGAGACCCGTTTATCCTCAGTGGAACATGCTAAGCTCTGTACCTGGTGGGTGGGTTCCCATTTGGAGGCGCCCGCAGTGGGGGGAAAGGGAGGTGTTATTATTTTGATCCGAAAGGGTCTTCGTCTTCAAACCCAGAGAGTGCTCCGTGATCCGCGTGGGCGTTACATCGTTGCCTTAGTGTTACTAGATAATAGGCCCCTTTTGCTGTGTAATATCTATGCTCCTAACAATCCATCGGGCAGGTTCTTTCGGGGGTTTCGCAATCAGCTTTTGCAGTTTGGTGACGTTCCCATGCTGGTGGGCGGGGATTTTAACGAGGTGCCGGATCCTAAGTTAGATCGCTCTGCTTCTTTGGGCAGAGAGACCTCTAAACTTTACACTGGTGCCCAGCTCTTGGAATCTACCCTAGGGGTGCTGGATGTGTGGCGGGTGCTCCACCCATTGGAGAGGGATTACTCCCACATATCCAGGGTGCACGGGACGCTTTCCCGAATTGATTTTATTCTCATTTCCCGCGACCTGCTTCCCCGGGTGTTGGGGGTGGATCTGGGGCCCATTGAAGTTTCTGACCATGCATGGGTGGGATTGCGGTGGACCTGGGGCGAGTCTGCATGCCCTAGAGGGCCCTGGCGGTTTCCGTGTTATTTGTTTAGGGAGGCTCGTTTTCAGGAATATCTGGTGAAGCGTTGGCAAGATTTTCAACTCACTAATCAGCAGCATTGCGAGGATCCCATTCTCTATTGGGAGACGGCAAAGGCTGTATTAAGGGGGGATATCATTGCATATGTGGCCCGAGAGTCGAAGCTTAGGTTCAGGACGGTTTTGGCTTTGGAACGAAAGGCGACTGTGCTGAGGAGGCAGTACAGTAGGACACCCTCCTTCCTGCTTCGTACGCAGCTTTTGGAGGTCCAGCAGGAATTGAACGAATTATTGCACGTCCGGGCTCTGCGGACGCGGGCGTACTTTAAGTTTCGATTATTTCGGTTTGCGAATAAGAGTAGCAGACAGTTGGCCCGCATGGCGCGCCCGCGGAGCGGACCGGAGAGTGTCTCCGCACTTCGGGACTCCTATGGGGTGCTGCATCATCGGTCGGTGGAGATTTGTGAGTTGATGCGGGAGTTTTTTTGCTGAGGTGTATACGGATCCTGGCTCAGAGATTTTGGATGGGCAACTTTATTTAGATAGCCTCGATTTGCCCTGTATCTCTCAGCGAGATGCTGCCGCTTTGGATCTTCCCATAGCAGTTGAGGAGGTAGAATGGGCGATAGGGGTCAGTCCGTTGGGAAAGGCGCCGGGCCCGGATGGGTACAGGAGTGAGTTCTACAAATTGTTGGTGACGTAGATAGCGCCTGTGCTGGCTGACGTCTATAATCTGAGTGTTGCTAAGGGCTTTTTACCACGTTACGTGAATTTGGCGACTATTATAGTTCTCCCGAAGCCCGGCAAGGACCCTCTTTTACCTGAATCGTACCGTCCTATTTCACTGTTGAATTACGAGGCGAAGCTTTTAGCTAAAATTCTAGCTACCCGCCTGGCGCGCGTCCTGCCCTCAGTGATCTCGGACTCTCAGGTGGGGTTTGTGCGGGATCGCCCTGTAGCTAAGAATATCCGGCGTATCTTGTTGGCTTTGGAAAGAGCGGGACAGGGAGGTGGCCCCTCCGTGCTTATTAGTTTTGACGCTGAGAAGGCTTTTGACAAGGTGCGGTGGGGTTACCTTTTCGCGGTACTTAGGACGTACGGTTTGGGCCCTTTCTTTTATGGGGCCATACAGGCGTTGTATAGTGATCCAGCTGCGCGGATTTCGGTTAATGGGACTCTTTCGGGCTATTTTAATATTCACCGGGGGACTCGCCAGGGCTGCCCCCTGTCGCCGCTATTGTTCGTGCTTTCTTTGGATCCATTACTCCGGGAGATTCAGGCTAATGCAGATATTCGGGGAATGGTATTGGGAGATTCCCATTTTAAACTTGCGACGTTTGCGGATGATCTCTTGGTCTTTTTAACGGACCCGCAGCGTTCCTTGCCCATATTGCTGGAGAGTTTGCGGGAATACGGGGATTTCTCCGGCTTCGTTTTGAACTTTGCGAAATCTGAGGCTTTGGCCTCCTCAGCTCATCTTCAGCGGTTTTGGGGGGATCGCTTTCCGTTGCGCTGGGCTGATTCCTCGTTTCATTACTTGGGGATCCGGCTGACTATGGAGGTAGCCCACTTGTATCGCGTTAACATAGATAAACTCCTTGCCGACACTAAATTGTTACTGGCCAAATGGCAGGCGCTGCCGCTGTCTTTGTTGGATAGAATTCATTTATTTCGTATGGTTGTGTTCCCGAGGTGGCTTTACGTTCTCCAGACTCTTCCTCTTTCCTTGTTGCAGAGGGATATTCGATCCCTCTACTCCATGCTGTCCCGGTTTTGTTGGGGAGGGCGGAGACCTAAACTGACATGGTCCTTGTTGGTGGGGCCTGCTTCCAGGGGTGGTATGGGGGTGCCTGACATCAGGGCTTATAACCAGGCTTGTTTGCTACGTCATGTGGGTGATTGGGTGATGGGCACCTCGTTTTATACAGATCTTTCTATGGAGAGGGATCATTTCTATCCTCTTCATCTTTTGTATCTCCTTCATGCCCCATTGTCCAAATTGCCGAGATCTTGTAAGTGTAGCCTTCTGTTCCGATCTTTGTGGACAGTGTGGCATCAACTCCTTGGGTTATGGAATCAGGATTCCCATACTAGTGCCCTATTGCCTTTGGTGGGGAACCTGGCTTTTCCTCCGGGGGTTGGCCCCTCAGTTTTTGGTCGCTGGAGGGCTCGGGGGGTGGAGCAGTTGAGGCATGTTCTGCAGGATGATGGGTCTCTCCTTTCATGTGCTGAGTTAGTGGGAAGGGGGGTACCAGAGATTGGTCTCCCCTTTGCCTATTGTCAACTTAGCCATTACGTGGCTTCTCTCCCGGGGAGTTCCCTGCAAGGGGATTTTGGGACCCAGCTTTGTGCTTTGACTGCTGACTCTGATACTAGGGTCTCTCTCTTTTTTTCACTGTCAGATAATGGCTCTTCGCCCCCCGAGGGTTTTTCCTGGTGTTTTGGCTGCCTGGCAGCGGGACTTGGGCAGGGATTTGGGGGACCATTTCTTGTTGAACGTCCTGAAACGTACTTCGGGTTTAGTACATAGTGCGGAATTACGTGAATGTCATTATCGCACTGTCCTGCGGGCCTATGCTTCCCAGAGTCAGGCTTACTATATGGGGTGTGTTGGTACTCAATTATGCCTCTGCTGTTCGGGGGAGGTTAATACTTACTTTCATGGTATTTGGAGCTGCGAAGGGACACAGGCATTTTGGAAGGCGATGGCCTCCTTTTTACAGGGCTTGTTGAAAACACCTGTGCCTGTCTCAGTGCTTTCTATGTTGTTTGCCCAATTCTCTTTCCTGTCTATGTATACTTCTTCTGAAAAATTGTTTCTGAGTAAATGTTTTATTTTGGGGAAGAAATGTATTTTATGTTGCTGGCTTTCTCTTGAGCCCCCCTCCTTTTGGCATTGGAGGAATCGGCTTCACGAACTTCTGGGCTGGGAGGCCCGTTTGGCCTGTTCTTCTCGTCGCCGGAGCAGAGACTTTGTTCAAACTTGGACTCCATATTTGAACATTTTGACCCCTGAAAGTTGTAGCCGCGTATTGAATAGGCTCATCTGTGAGTCCGTTCCTCTCTTCACCATTGCTGTACCCTAATTGAGAGTTGTATGTTCATTGGGGGGGGGGGGGGGGGGGGGGGGGTTTCTTTCTGTGGGGTGGGGGTGGTGTTCAATCGCGGGGGACATCAGAGTCCAGTCCTCCGCGGCTGTTGTTAGGTGACATTGTATACCATGTTTTACTATTGCAGTTGTGCTTTCTGTTGTTTTGCATAATAAAACAGATTTGAACATATAAAGCACAGTTACTTACCGTAACAGGTGTTATCCAGGGACAGCAGGCAGATATTCTTTACGCATGGGTGACATCACCGACGGAGCCCTCGGTATGGACCTTTTTACTAGAAAGTTCTAGTTGGCCGCACCGCGCGTGCGCGAGTGCCTTCCTGCCCGACGGAGGAGTGCGTGGTCCCCAGTTAGTATAAGCCAGCTAAGAAGCCAACCCGGGGAGGAGGGTGGGACGTAAGAATATCTGCCTGCTGTCCCTGGATAACACCTGTTACGGTAAGTAACTGTGCTTTATCCCAGGACAAGCAGGCAGCATATTCTTTACGCATGGGTGACCTCCAAGCTAACAAAGAGGGAGGAGGGATGGTTGGCCATTTAGGAAAATAAATTCTGAAGTACAGATTGGCCGAAGTGCCCATCCCGTCTGGAGAAAGCATCCAGACAGTAGTGAGTAGTGAATGTGTGAACTGAGGACCAGGTGGCCGCCTTGCAGATTTCCTCAATGGGTGTGGAACGGAGGAAAGCAACAGAAGCGGCCATAGCTCTCACCCTGTGGGCCGTGACAGCACCGTCCAGTGACAGACCGGCCCGAGCATAACAGAACGCGATGCAAGCTGCAAGCCAGTTGGATAGCGTCCGTTTAGAGACCGGTCGACCCAAACGATTCGGGTCGAAGGTCAGGAAGAGCTGAGGGGACAAGCGGTGAGCCCTTGTACGATCAAGATAGTAAGCCAGGGCACGCTTGCAATCAAGACTGTGCAATGCCTGTTCCCCGGGATGTGAATGAGGTTTCGGGAAGAAAATAGGCAACACAATGGACTGGTTGAGGTGAAAAGCTGAGACCACCTTGGGGAGGAACTTTGGATGGGTGCGCAGAACCACCTTGTCATGGTGAAAAATAGTGAACGGTGGATCGGCAACCAGTGCATGAAGCTCACTAACCCTCCTGGCAGAGGTGATGGCAATGAGGAAAAGCACCTTCCATGTCAGAAATTTGAGCGAAGTTGTGGCAAGTGGCTCAAAAGGAGGTTTCATGAGGGCAGACAAAACCACATTCAGGTCCCAGACGACCGGAGGAGGCTTCAGAGGTGGTTTGATGTTGAAGAGGCCCCTCATGAATCGGGAAACCAGAGGGTGAGCCGTGAGAGGTTTTCCTAGGACAGGCTCATGAAATGCCGTGATGGCACCGAGATGGACTCTGATTGAGGTAGACTTGAGGCCTGCGTTGGACAGGGAGAGCAAGTAGTCCAGAACAGTTTCCACCGCTAAAGAGGTGGGATTGTGATGATGACGGAGGCACCAAGAGGAGAACCTGGTCCACTTCTGATGGTAACATTGGAGGGTGGCCGGTTTCCTGGAGGCGTCCAAAATGAGACGGACAGGCTGAGATAGATTTCCTGGAGAGGTCAGCCCGAGAGAAACCAAGCTGTCAGGTGGAGCGAAGACAGATTGGGATGTAGTAGAGACTGATGCTGCTGTGTAAGTAGAGTAGGAAACACAGGTAGAGGAATGGGCTCCCTGGAGCTGAGCTGAAGCAGGAGGGAGAACCAGTGTTGACGAGGCCACCGGGGAGCTATGAGGATCATGGTGGCTCCGTCCCTGCGGAGTTTGGATAAAGTCCGCAACATCAGAGGTAGAGGAGGAAAGGCATAGAGGAACCGATCCGTCCAATCGAGAAGGAATACATCCGGGGCCAGACGGTGAGGAGAGAAGAGTCTGGAGCAGTACTGGGGCAGCTGATGGTTGTGAGGGGCTGCAAATAGGTCCACTTGCGGAGTGCCCCAGCGAGCAAAAATGGAGAGGAGCGTGGGAGGATCCAAAGTCCACTCGTGAGGTTGCAGGATGCGACTGAGATTGTCGGCCAGGGAGTTCTGTTCGCCCTGGATATAGACAGCCTTGAGGAAGAGACTGCGGGCCGTGGCCCAGGTCCAAATGCGAAGAGCCTCCTGACAAAGGAGGCGAGATCCGGTGCCGCCCTGTTTGTTTATGTAGTACATGGCGACTTGGTTGTCCGTGCACAGGAGCAGAACCTGAGGACAAAGAAGGTGCTGGAAGGCCTTGAGAGCGTAGAACATGGCTCGTAGTTCTAGGAAATTGATGTGATGTAGACGCTCCTGTGGGGTCCAAAGACCCTGGGTGCGTAGGTCTCCCAGGTGAGCTCCCCATGCATAAGGGGAGGCATCCGTGGTGATGATCATGGAATGCGGGGGCAGATGAAAAAGAAGGCCCCTGGAAAGATTTGAGGAGTTCAACCACCATTGTAGAGATCGCTGAAGAGACGATGTCACAGAGATGGGATGAGAAAGAAGATTCGAGGTCTGTGACAACTGGTTGGCCAGAGTCCATTGAGGTGTCCTGAGGTGGAGTCGTGCCAGGGGAAGCACATGCACCGTCGAGGCCATGTGGCCCAGGAGGACCATCATCTGTCTGGCAGAAATGGAGTGATGAAGGAGCACCTGACGACACAGGCGGAGCAGATTCCACTGACGGTCGGAGGGGAGAAACGCCCTCATTAGTGTGGTGTCGAGCACTGCTCCAATGAACTGAAGGCGCTGTGTGGGAAGCAGATGCGACTTGGGGTAGTTGATCTCGAACCCCAGAAGATGGAGGAGAGAGATGGTATGATGAGTGGCTTGTAGCACAAGTGGAGACGTAGGTGCTTTCACCAACCAATCGTCCAAGTAGGGAAACACCTGGAGGTTGTGAGACCTGAGGAAGGCCGCCGCCACAATGAGGCATTTGGTGAACACCCTGGGTGATGAAGCGAGGCCAAAAGGTAGCACTTTGTACTGATAATGGCGATGGTGCACCTGGAATCGTAGGTAGCGACGTGAAGTTGGATTGATTGGGATGTGAGTGTAGGCCTCTTTGAGGTCCAGGGAACATAGCCAGTCGTTCTGAGAGAGATGAGGGTAAAGCGTGGCAAGGGAGAGCATTCTGAATTTCTCCTTGACTAGACACTTGTTGAGGTCCCTGAGATCGAGAATGGGACGGAGGTCTCCTGTCTTCTTTGGAACTAGAAAGTAACGGGAGTAGAATCCCCGGCCTCTTTGTTCCGGAGGTACTTCTTCGATGGCATTGAGAAGAAGGAGGGATTGGACCTCCCTCAGGAGGAGGGGGGTTTGAGTTGAAAGAGAAGCAGACTCTACGGGAGGATTGTCTGGTGGAAGAGTCTGGAAGTTGAGAGAGTAGCTGTGGCGGATGATGTTGAGGACCCACTGGTCTGATGTGATGACCTCCCAACGGCTGATGAAGATGTGGAGCCTGCCTCCGATTGGCTGAGGAAGAGGCAATGAGGGTGGAAGACTGGCTAAGCCCTGGAGAGAGGAGTCAAAAGGGCTGAGAAGGTTTGGCAGGAGGAAGAGGCTTGGCAGGTTGATTAGACTGGGCACGAGCCTGGGTGTGTTGGTGTTGGCGGGCCCGCCTAGGTTGCTGCGAAGGTGGGTTGAGCGGCCTAGCGGAGAACCTGCGCTGATATGAGGTCTGTGGTCTGTAAGGACGAGCAGGAGGAGCCTTTTTCTTTGGTTTAATGAGAGTATCCCATCTGGTCTCATGGGCGGAGAGTTTCTGTGTGGTGGTATCCAGGGACTCTCCGAATAATTCGTCTCCCAGACATGGGGCGTTGGCTAGTCGGTCCTGATGGTTGACGTCCAGATCAGAGACCCTGAGCCAGGCCAGGCGGCGCATAGCCACAGCGATGGCAGATGCACGGGAGGTGAGCTCAAAAGAGTCATAGATAGAGCGCACCATAAATTTTCTCAGTTGAAGCAGGCTGGAGATGTGCTGCTGGAATAGTGGAACCTTGTGCTCCGGCATGTACTTTTGCATGGCGGAGAGTTGCATTACCAGATGTTTCAGGTAGAATGAAAAATGGAAAGAGTAGTTGTTTGCCCTGTTGGCAAGCATGGCATTCTGGTAGAGCCGCTTGCCAAACTTGTCCATAGTTTTGCCCTCTCTGCCAGGAGGGGTGGAGGCATAAACACTAGAGCCCTGAGTCTTTTTTAAAGTGGACTCTACCAGGAGAGATTCATGGGGCAGCTGGGGTTTATCAAATCCCGGGATTGGAATAACCCTGTAAAGGCTATCCAGTTTACGGGGTGCCCCAGGGACAGTCAGCGGATTCTCCCAATTTTTATAAAAAGTTTCCCGTAGGATGTCATGCACGGGCAACTTCAGGAACTCCTTAGGGGGTTGATCGAAATCTAATGCCTCCAGGAAAGCTTGTGACTTCTTAGAGTCAGATTCCAGAGGCAAAGATAAGGCCCCCAATAACTCCCTGAGGAATTTAGAAAAGGAAGATTGCTCAGGTTTAGATGTGGTATCGGGGGCCGAAGGCTCTTCGTCCGACGACGATGCATCCTCCTCGGTACCGAGGGGGGATTCTTCCCAGAGGTCCGGGTCTCTGACATCGGTGTGCGCGTGTCGAGAGACTGGAGTGGAAGGCTCGGTATGGTGAGTTTTAGACCGAGATTTGCCTGAGCGTACCGAGACGGTACCGGGGGATGAAGACCTGTGTCTGTCTCGGTCCCGGGAAGAACGGTGCCGGTCAGGTTCGCGGGAAGACCGGTGCTCCGTTCGGTCCCGAGGAGGATCGGCCGTCGTCAAGGCGACAGTCTCGGCATGGGTATGGAGATGTGACGCCGAGAGAATGGGCATGGAGGAGTCCATAGGTACCGATGGTGTGGATACCGGTTGGACGGTGCGGGGCTCGGGCCGGTCTGGTACCGAAAGCAGCGGTGCCAGGATAGAGGGCAAGAGCTGCTTAAGTTGCTGTTGGAGTTGTTCCTGCAACTTATCCTGGAGGATGGCCGCAATGCGGTCATCCAGGGGTGGCACCGGAACCACTTTTTTCTGCTTTGGTTCCATGGGTGCCGCTCTACGCTCCGGCGATGAGGAGGCCGATGACGAGGCACTCACCGATATCGGAGCGGAGCGCTTTTTGGTTCGGCGTGGAGCCGAAAGGGCTGGTGTCGCCACCGAGGTGGGAGGGCGCTCAAGGGTGGAAGGCTTCTTAGCCGGCTTACCTGGCGCCGGTGGCGCCGATGTCGTTTCAGGCGGTGTCGAAGTGGTCGGTGCCGATTTCGACGGTGCCGCAGGTGAAGAAGTCGAGTCCATAGTCGGGCCGGTGCCGAAAAGTAGACTTTGCTGGATTTGACGATTCTTCAAAGTGCGTTTTTTAAGAGTGGCACAGCGGGTGCAGGAGTCCGCCCGATGCTCCGGTCCCAAGCACTATAAACACCAATTGTGTGGGTCAGTGAGGGAGATCGGGCGTGCACACCACTGGCACTTCTTAAAACCGGGCTGCGGGGGCATGAATGGAAACACGGCCTCCGCAAAATCAAACCCCGAGGCCTGGATCGTGACAACAGGCCCTGCCTGGGCAGGAACGAAAAACGAAGCAAAAAGAAAATATTTCTTTTTTTTTTTTTTGTAAGTGAAAGAAAAAAGCACCTGAAGGTGAATAAAAACGAAAAAGAACGCGAGCGGGAAGGCAAAAAGAGGATTTCAACGGAGTTGAAAAACGCACGTCTTCTTTGCTCCGCGGAAACGAAGAAACTGGGGACCACGCACTCCTCCGTCGGGCGGGAAGGCACTCGCGCACGCGCGGTGCGGCCAACTAGAACTTTCTAGTAAAAAGGTCCGTACCGAGGGCTCCGTCGGTGACGTCACCCATGCGTAAAGAATATGCTGCCTGCTTGTCCTGGGATAATACAGTGTATCGCAAACTGTACGCCACAGCACACTAGCACGCCCTGGAGGATTCTAGGTGTGCCCCAAAATGCCAGCGAGGAGAGGCGTCAGCTGACTGCATACGGGATGTGCCTCTCGCCGCGAGAGGCACGTCCTGTAGTCAGTCAGCCGACGCCTATACCTCTGTTCATTCTCCTCACTTCTTCTTCTACAGCACCCCCCCCCTCACCAAGCTAAAATCAAATTGAGCCACAAATTTTAAAATCATAGTAAATAAGTGTAAATAAATTAGAGTACCTATTGTGCTGTTTATTAATAAAGCAAGTTTTCGATTATTCACAGCTGAATGATTGACATTTTTTCCCTCATGACTCCTACATTGGGATTGTTGTTTTCGTCGTCGAGGCCTATTCGGGCTATTTTCTCCAGCACCATCACAAACAAACACTCTCAAAAACACATTCTTTCCTATCTCCTAGGAAAGAGTCATTGACTAAGTCGATCCAAGGATATCCAACACCCTGTGAACTTTCAGCCACACACTCCCCTCATCTCAGGGGCAGCTCAAGGCCCTGTAGTACAGCATTCCCCCTTCCCCTCGCCTCCATTCAGCATCTTATTTTCCGTTCCCTACACCCCTTCATCTTCCCTTCCATGTTTGATGTCCAGCATCTCCCCCTTGCTGGGCCCATGCTGCCGATACTGCCGCCCCCATCATCCCCCTCTGCCTGAGCACAAGCCGCAAGAGGATTTGGCGTCAGTGCAGGGCCTTTAAGCATAGGTCTGTGTTCAAGCCCTACAACAGCCTGGCCCCCCTCCAAAGCAGGACTTCCTGTTGTGGGGAGTGAGAGTGGCGATGCCCCAGAACAGGACTGTATTTAAAGACTCTTCATTGATGCCGAATCCTGTTGGTAGCTTTAGCCCAAGAGATAGAGCTGTAGAGGTGAGGTGTGATGCTGCACATGAGATAAGATATGGAAGGGTAGAGGAGATGGTTTATCACTCTTTGTATACCGCCTTTTACAAGCAGTAGCAAAGCGGTTTACAGTACAATAAAATTATAAGAAAGCAAAAGGAAATAGGAAAAAAAAGCCAAGAAAGATTGAAAGATCTACAATAATAACAGTAAAGAGAAGGAAGAAGAGGAGCATAGATGCTGCTCAAAGAATGAGCTATGGAAAGGAGAGATGAAATACTAATCTAATCTAATCTAAATCTTGGGTTTATATACCGCATCATCTCCGCAGATGGAGCTCGACACGGTTTACATGGTTAGGGAAGGAACGGAACTCCAGTGGAATTATATAAGTATGAAAGAAGAGAGGTTGGTGTGAGAGTGCCAGGAGCGGGACGGGGTTACGTTCTGGAGAAGAGCCAGGTCTTCAGATGCTTACGGAATGGTAGAAGGGGGCTCAAATTGCGGAGAGGGGAAGGGAGACTGTTCCAGAACTGAGTGATTCTGAAAGGGAGGGAAGAGCCAAGTTTACCAACAAGGGAGATGCCTTTTAAGGAGGGGTAGGATAGTTTTAATTTTTGAGTGGATCTAGTGGAGGTTGGATTTGAGGAATTCCAGGATAGAGGGATAAAAGGAGGAAGGATACCGTGGAGGATCTTGAAGGTTAGGCAGGCACATTTAAAGTACTGTTATCCCACCACTCCCTAAAAGTTTCAAGTTTTATTTAAAATTTGATTAATCGCTTAATCTTACTTCTAAGTGATACCCCAAAAATAAAGAGTTTAAAAATAGTCAGGGAAGTACCATATATACTCGAATATAAGTTGCGAAGCTGCTCAGCGCCGAGCAGCAACACCAAATCGCGCTGCTGTTTGTGCCGCTCAGCTGAAGAAACTGGATCCACGTAGCTGGTTAGCAGCGGGGCAGGAGTTCGGAAAGCTTGCTCCTGCCCGCTGCACCTCCACTAGGGATTGACAGAGGTATGATAGGGCAGGGAGGAGGAGGGGGGGGCCAGAGCCTTGCGGCAGCCTAAAAAATTCTGGGAGGGGGGCATTGGCCTGAATATAAAACAGGACCCTCATTTTTGGTTTGCACTTTCATCTCGATCAATTTTACTGAAATGTTTGTACTGCCTTTTAAGAACATAAGAATTTGCCTCCGCTGGGTCAGACCAGAGGTCCATCGCGCCCAGCAGTCCACATCCGTGGCAGCCCATCAGGTTCATGACCTGTCAGGTTATCTTGATTTAGCCCCTTTGTTTTTATCTATACTCTTTCCATACTCATATCTACCATTTTCTGTATCCCTCAATCCCCCTATCTTTCAGAAATCCATCCATCAAAAATGTATGTTTGTACTTGTTTTTTTCATGCTGTGAGCTGCTTAGAACCTCCCCGGTATGGCGGCATATAAATAAATTATTATTATTTTTAGCCCCAAAATCCCAGTTTATATTCAAGTATATGAGGCATGGACTTGACATACAATACTTATATTGTCAATGGAGAAGGGAGGTAACAAATACAATAGGAAATAGGAAAGAAACAAATATGGGAAAAACAAAAGGTAGGGATTTGAGAAAGGAAAAGGAGAGGAAAAAAAAGCTTTACTTGTTTATTGGGATTTATTAACTGCCTTTTTATGACGAGATTCTGTCAAAGTGGTTTACAATACGTTGAACAGTAATCAGGTACTCTGAAGTATTTTCCCTATCTGTCCCGGCAGGCTGACAATCTAACTAACTGTGGTCCCTGGGGCAACGGAGGGTTTAAGGGATTTGCCCAGAGTCACAGGGAGCAGACGGGGATTGAACTCACCACCTCAGGGTGATGAGGCAGCAGCAGCTCTAACCCTAGACCAGGGTTTCTCAACTCAGTCCTGGAGTATCCCCCTTGCCAGTCAGGTTTTCAGGATATCCCCAATGAATATGCATAAACTTGATTTGCATACATGGCCTCCATTATAGGCAGATGTATTTCATTGTGGATATCCCGACAACCTGACTGGCAAGGGGAATACTCCAGGATCGAATTGAGAAACGCTGCACTAGGCCACTTTCCTGCCTAGCGGCAGGGTCAACTCTATACTGCATTTTCTTGGCACTGTGTAATACCCCTTGGACAGTGATGCCTAACTCCCATTTCAAGTCTTTATAGTCCCAGATGCCAGTAATAGCAGGAGGCTGCCAAAAGGCAGACTTACCCCAGTTCTGCAGTCTTCTTCCAGACAGCTGGGTCCATTTAGGTTTCGGGGCCTTGTAAACCTGCCAGAAACAAACCAACAATAATCGCAGACTAAGGTTCTGAGGAGTTTCCCCAAGTGTTTTAGGCACTTGAGAATGAAGAAAAGAGAGAGATAGAGACAGACAAAGACAAGAGGCCCAGAGCAAGGAACGAGCCCATATGAGGGCAGTGGTAGAAACAGCAGCTCCAGGCACAGACAGCAGCCAAGTGGCAAGTGCTAGGAAAGATGAGTGAAATCTAGGTACTATTTCTCTCTGAAGTCTTCTATTTAACACTGGCAGCTGGTCCTGTAGGAAGTGAGAAGCATCTCTGCAGAGGACATGCCCACGTAGGAGAAGGGAAGGAGACAGTGCGATTATGCTAACTGCTGTACATGTGTGAGGCTGAATAGTGCACAGGAGTGCTTTCAGGAAAGTGCTCCAAAACTCAGGTGTGAAAAATATGGGAACTAATCATCAAGGCCAAGATTCTATAAAAACAAAACACCTAAAGTTAGATGCCTAGATCGGCACGCCTAACCAATCTACATAGGTGGCTAACAATTATTTAAAAGCTTAACTGGCATCTCATAAATAGCTTAAATTATGGTAGGTGCCTAGATCCAAGACAAGTAAGGGAGAGAGGGCATATGAATGTGGGACAAAGGGAGAAAGGAGGGGGCAAGGAGCGTTGGGACATGGGACGAGCATAAATTTGGGACAAAAGCTGGAAGGTAGGGAAGAGGGCACAAACCCGGGACACAGAAGGAAGAAAGGGGGCACTAACTTGGGACATGGGAGGAAGGGAATAGAAAGGGAGAATTGTTGGGCACGAGTGCGTAAGTGAGAGGAAAAGAGATGGTGTACATGAGGAAAGGAAGAAAGAGGAAAATTGCTAGCCAGAGAGAGAAGTGAGGTAGAGATGCATGGGGAAGAGAAGGAGAAGAGGGAGAAATGTTGCATATGGTGGTGGAGAGGGAACAGAGGGACAGATTGAAGGGGATGCAAGGGGGAGGAACGTTAGACATAGTGATGGAAGGAGAGGTGTGGCATTGTGCTGGAGAGGGATGATAGAAGGAGAAATGTTTGGCATGGGGCTAATGGGCAATGGTGAAAACTGTGGCATATGATCTGGGGGATGAGAGAGGGAAAATGTGGGATGTGGCAGTAGAGGGAGTGGAAGAGAGGCACCCTGGATCTCTCTCTCTTTTTCCCCACTCCCTGTACACAGGGGGAAGGGATCATAGAATGGTGAAATGATGATGGCAGGGAGATGAGCACAGGGGAAATATTAGAAAGGGATGAACAGGAGACAGCGACGGAAGATGCTGAACATGGGGAACAATATATACACAGAGATAGAAGATGGATGGTGAGCATGGAGAAAGAAGAAATGTCAAACGGTCAGGAGACCCTGGCAAGTGAGTTAAGAGAAGACAAAAGAAAACAGAGACCAGTGCCTGAAACCAACATGATTTGAAGAATAAAATGACAAGAAAACAAAAGGAAGAAAAAAATAATTTTATTTTCTATTTTGTGATTAGAATATATCAGATTTGAATATGTATCCTGCTAGAGCTGGTGGTGGACATAACTGGGGACCACAAAGCTCAGGCCGTGCTTCTTTAGCTTCCAGCTGGCTTAAGGCTCTCTCTGACCAGGGGGCAATTGCCCTAGTTGTACTCCCCTAACACTATTTCTATCATGTGTGACTGCGGTATTCTGTTAGCATGATTTTTCTGTGTAACATTCTGTAATAATTTGGCTTATTCTGTTTTTTCGATAGTGAAGGGGATATTTGTGAAGGGGAGGGGGACACAGGGGTTTTGTTGATCCTTGCTTTGTATTATTTGTGTTTATAAAATGACAATTGTACAGAATATTGTTTCTTTTTATACTTTAATAAAATAAGTTCAGTATAAAATCAGTTCAGTATAAAATCATAACTATTCAAGGCTTGTGCAGATGGGATCACATGGCTTGCAGGGATGGGAACAAATTTTTTCCCCGCGCCATTTCTATTGCGCACTATAACACTGAGGTGCTAAGGGCCCAATTCTGTACTGTGTGATCAAAGTTGCGCACACAAATTTGAGCGCATTGCCGATTTGTGTGCGCGACTTTAACAAGCCAATCAGTGCCAACAGTTGACAATGAAAGAGTAATGGGCAGGAAGAAGAATTTACGTACACAACTTTAAGTGTATTCTATAAAGTGGTGTGTGTAAATTCTACTGCATGGATCTCAAAAGGGGGCGTGACCAAGGGAGGAGCATGGTTAGGTCATGGGTGTTCCTAAAAGATCCTAAAAGTTCCTTATAGAATACACCTGATCAGCACACAACATAGGTGCAAGTATTCGGGCCTGGTTTTCAATGGTTGTGCCTAACTGCTAACTATGGAGGTGTTTATAGAATCGCGCAAAGTGCCGTTCTTTTTGGAACCAAGTTTTTGGGTTTCATATATAGAATATGGCCCTAAGCGTATAGAATAATGTCTAAGTGCAGTTATCAAGTTTATTGGAATTTGTTATCTACGCAATATCATATATTTCAATGCTTATAACAATTGTTTTTAAAATAACAATTAACAAATAACAAACAAGATAATATAGACAAATTTTGGCATTCTATTACAAACTGGTACAAAAGGCAAAGGGGTGAACTACAATTTTTAAGAAAAGAAAGAGAAACATTTAAGGAAAAAACATATATGGAGGGGTCATATAAAAACATATGATAGGATCTCAAATCCAAGATATAAAGTAAAAAAGAGTATTTTGGCGACCTACACATAACACTCATTAAAAACCGGGATTTAGTACTTGTAGGTAATATTTTCTATACATTGAAAGCGTCCTTGAACAAAAAGCTTTTAAGGGAACGCTTACATTTTTCTAAAGAAGGTTCATTATGTAAAAATAGTGGTAAATTGTTCCAGAGCTGGGGTGCTATGACCGAAAAAAAATGGTAGATCTCCTGGTAACTATTATTTTTAAAGACGGAATCGTTAATAGATGTTGTGTTGATCTGGGTGTCCTGGATGAAGAATATGGTATCTAAAAATGGTCCAAAAATAGTGGCACATGTGATTGTTGAATTTAAATGTTAAGAGTATGATTTTAAAAGTTATTCTGTGTGTGATTGGTAGCCAATGAGCAGTTTGTAAAAGTGATGTAACATGGTCATATTTTTTTGAATGTTATAATTTTTATTGCTGTATTTTGTATTATCTGTAGTCTCCTAATTTCTTTATTGGTTATGCCATGGTATAAAGCATTGCAATAGTCTAGTCTAGAAATGATTAATGAGTGGATTAAAGTGTTAAGAGCTTCAGGTTTTAGGATTTTTGATAGTGATCTGATGAGTCGTAGTTTGTAAAAACAAATTTTTGACTACTGAGCTAACTTGGTTATGGTATGAGAGTTCCTGATCTAGTGTTATTCCCAATATTTTTGTTGTAGTTACTATTTGAAGAGGGGTGCTATTTAGGAGTATATGTGGTGAGAATTTAAGATCTTTTTTCCATGGAAAAAACATTACAGAAGATTTTGCTGCGTTTAAGGTCAACGCATAACTACTAATTACTGCCAATTAGCACCAGTTACCTTAAGGGCTATTACTAGCACTTAAAGGCCTGGACCCTAATTTAACAATCCAGTCAGGCACATAACTGGCATCCAATATAGATAAATCCAAAGGAGCTTATATAGAGATGCTTTCAAACATTGATTCTGTTATCTTCTTGGACTCTATAAAGGCAGCTTTTGAATAATCCCTCCCCCCTTTTGTTTTTCCCTTATATGTTCCTTTCTCCGACTATTGTAGTTCACCCCTTTCCCTCTCGTTTCTTGTCCGTCTGTTTTGGGTCTACAGTTTGGCTGTTAATTATTTTAACTTTGTATTCTCCCCCTTTTTAAAGTTAATGTATATCGCTTAGAATTGTAATAGGCGATTAATCAAATTTTTAATAAACCCTGAAACCTTAAACCTTGATTATTCTATAACTTGAGCGTCCAAATTTACATGATAGTCATAAATTTGGGCGCTAAACTCAATAGAATCCGTGGGATAGGGCCCTTCTATTTCACTTCCCTAATGCCTGTCACAGGGTCTTACTTCTGAGTTCTCACCTGGACAGAGATGGCAGAAAATGAATCTTGTACTTACCTGCTGCAGGAGGAAAGCTTCCTCGGCTGAGGTGATAAACCCTGGGACATAATAGACAGCTGGAGGTATCTGAAAAACAAGAAGGAACAACCCAGCAAGCTGGAGACTTGGATTTCAACATGAAGCCCCCTGCAAATGGCTACTAGCTTTGGAACTTGTTAATCTACACCCCGGCGTAGCCAAGAGGCAGGCCTGACCCGCTCAGTTTGGGCTCAGGTCTTCCCATCCAGCAGCTACAGGCCGCCGGCAGCTGACCTGGAAGCTTTCCCTCCGATGCTTTGTGCATCAGAGGGAATTGCAAATGCTTCTGGGTCAGCCACTGGGAGCAAGACCTGAAAAGAAACAAATGCTGCACAGGATAGTGGGGTGGGACGGGAAGAAAAGAGGCGCTACTGTACAGATTGGGTGGGAAGGGAGGAAAAAGATACCTGCCTACTTTGGGCTCAGATGGGCCCAAAATTGTCTGTCTGTCTACACCACTGCTCCATACATGCTTAACCTCATTTTCACAAAAAGGTAGATCCACGATAAAAACAATCCAAAGATAAAAACAACAGACTGTGGATGTCCTGAAAGATAATTTTTATTCGTTTTCACAATAAAAATACAAATAAAAGTCTGAATTAGTAACGCAGCATGACTGTCCCGACGGACCCTACATGGTCCATGTTTCAGCGAGACCACCTTCCTCAGGGGTCTGTATGATATAGGGTACAAAGATAAAAATATGAGCAAAACAATGTACGTGTCTTTGAGCATAAAACCTGAAAATGGCTTGAAACAAGCAGAGTGGCCCGTAAAATCGCTCAAAGACACATACATTGATTTGCTCATATTTTTTTCTTTGTACCCTACATCCTCCGGACCCTTGAGGAAGGCGGTCTCGCCAAAACACGGACCGTGTAGGGTCCGTCAGGACAATCATGCGTGCATTACTAATTCAGACTTTTATTTGTGTTTTTAATGTGAAGAGCGAATAAAAATCATCTTTCAGGGCATCCACAGTCTGTTGTTTTTATCCTCATTTCCAATCATACCAGAAGCTAATCCAGTCCTGGTTTTACCTGAATGCACAAATGTGTACTTCTAGTTTTCTTTTTACACTTTCATTTTTCTTGAATTTCTCACTTAAATATATAGCCGGTGTTGTACAGATGTTCACATAAATACTCGACATCTTAACTCTTCTCGCTATACTGCTGCTTTTCTTAGGAAAATCAGAATGACAAATCCTTGCAAGCACAGGACAAAAGCCTGAGTAGGAATGACCTGTCCTTTATGACATGGAGCCCACTAGTAAACAGCTCCAAGCCGGAGAGAATGCATTAGACCGAAAGGAACATTTAGTGTTTCTGATGAAAATGAGGATCTCTCTCCCTCTATACATCAGAACAGAACAAACTATGGATAAATTCAAGAGTATTTTAAAATGCCTACAACTGATTTATCTTTTTTAAATAATCTTTATCTTTTTTTATTTTTCTCTTTCTTGCAATCCCTACCTTGTGATACCCTACTGTTTCTATCTGTTTATGTTCTCTTTTCTCATAAATTGTAGTTCTTCCCTTTTGTTTTCTTGTCCTCTTCCCCTCCAAATTTGTCCATCTCGTATGACTATGCTTATTTGTAGTTTGTTCCCTAATTAATATTTTAAACAACTTTTACTGTACAAAGCTTTGAATTTTATGTTTAAGTGTTTAATCAAATTTTAATAAACTATGAAAAAGAGGAACAAGTGTTTCTCAAGCTCTGCCACTGGAGCTGAACTCTCAAGTAGACCCGGGGATGGGCACTTGGGGATAACCGTGGCAGGGAAGGAGACAAACTGTCCCTGTGCCATTCTTTAGACAGGCTGTTGCAACTGGATGGAACAACAGCTATAAAATGCTAGTATCAATATGTAAAAACTTAACCCATCTTAGACAGCTGGCAACTAAATTCAATGATTTAAAAAAAAAAAAAAAAACAACCACAAAAAAACCCCAAACAACCCCCCCCCATTAAAAAAAAAAAATCACCCCTGTAGTAGCTGCTTTTGGATTTAAATGAACTACTGTTAAATGGCATTATTTGTGTCTTGTCTGCCTTTGACGTGGCAACAAGATACTTTGCTGCTGATTAGACGCTCCATCTGAAATGCCCTTCCATCGTGTGCCCAGCTGCTCAAGCATCTTACTGTTACTGCAACAGATTCATACCATATCAACTCTTGTATCCTACAAATGTCAGCTAGGAATCATTGCTGCTTACATAATATTAGAAATGCTACAGAGACATCGATATCATGCAGTTAACTGAATGGAAGTGGGTCATAGACATCGATATCATACAGGAGACTGCATTAGAGGTCTGCATGGGAATGGGGATCGCGGGAATCCCCCCCTAACCCACAGACTTCCACGGGGACCCCCCTCTGGCCCACAGTACTCCAATGGGGATGGAAGGCTTTGGAAGCAGGGTTCGTCCATATAATATAATGGACACGTCAGCCTTAGTAAAAGAGGGAGTTTATAAGTTAATTACCTGAACAGAAAACAAAAAAAGGGTTCCACCAAAGAGATTCCACAAGGAATACAGCAGCGCAAACACAAAAGAAACTGTGGAATTGATGATCCTGTCAGAAGTAATTGCTGCTTTTTATGGGGACGGGCGGGGACGGAGAGGATCCTGGCGGGGACGGGTGGGATTTCTGTCCCCGCGCAACTCTAGACTGCATAGGACTGGGTCAGAGCAGTGAGGAGAATAGGTGCGATTTCATCCATCGCTGCTGGCATTAAGGAACATTTCCGAACATTTCCCAACATTTAACAGACATTTATTTTCTGTTCATCAGCTACACAGGTTAGGTCCTTTTCTACACTCATGTCTTCCCAGATGATGTAAAAACACAGGCAACTGAATCTTTGAAAAGGCTGTACCAAAACCAGATCGAAATGGAAGGCTCTATTTGTGATTTACAAATAGTTGTACAGAATATTCTCCCTTTTTATAAGAGGAAGAAATGGGGATGATGTCGGTGCTCACGGGGTTGGAAACAAAGACTACGGAGACATGGACACCACAGGGATGGGGACAACTTTGTCCCCCGTGTCATTATCTATTCTCTACCAAGACACAGAAGCATCTGCAGTGTCACGACATTAGCCCATTACCTGCCCTATGTAAAACGCCTCCAGCGCAGAAATCCTGGAGCCAGACTCCATCTCACTGGCATGCTGGCAGCTTAAACCCCCTTGTCGCAGCTTGTGTGCCGAGGGCTGGATCCCACATCTTCCTGCAGACCTTAGGTTCTTTACAACATTGTATCATTGGCAGTGCATCTGTCCTGAGAAAGATCACAGTTATATTCAGCTATGAGTATTTGTGAACGTCAATTAGGATTCTGGAGCTGCAGCTGTAAGGTTAGGCTTTGCTGCGTAAACCAAATAGGATATATGCAGTTGCAAATGTTATACAGTTTAAAACTAATGTTAACAAATTATGATTTTCAAAGTGTGGTACAGGCATTGATATTGAGCGGGGTAGATTATTGCAATGCATTGTACCTTGGAGTTGCAAAGGTGAAGATGGGGA
Organism: Geotrypetes seraphini; assembly: GCF_902459505.1. Classification (NCBI taxonomy): domain Eukaryota; kingdom Metazoa; phylum Chordata; class Amphibia; order Gymnophiona; family Dermophiidae; genus Geotrypetes; species Geotrypetes seraphini. The sequence goes on along the minus strand of NC_047091.1, from coordinate 62,996,445 downwards.
GCGTTGCAGGTGTTGCTTAACTCTGCAGCAAGGTTGATTCCCAAAATAGCCCATATAACACCGGTTCTAAAAAAGCTACACTGGTTGCCAATACAAAATTACAAAGACTAGGGGACACTCGATGAAGTTACACAGAAATACTCTTACAACCAATAGGAGGAAATTTTTTTTCACTCAGAGAATAGTTAAGCTCTGGCCCGCATTGACAGAGGATGTGGTAAGAGCGGATTGCGTAGCTGGTTTTAAGAAAGGTTTGGACAAGTTCCTGGAGGAAAAGTCCATAGTCTGTTATTGAGAAAGACATGGGGGAAGCCACTGCTTGCCCTGGATCGGTAGCATGGAAAGTTGCTACTCTTTGGGTTTTGGCCAGGTACTAGTGACCTGGATTGGCCACCGTGAGAACGGTATGGTTCTGTCAAGTATAGGACAATTAAGTCATTGTAACATCATTGATGAGGTTGGCTCTGAGGCACTGTGGAATGAGGCATTATGACATCACAATCTCAGCTCTGGAATGTTGCTCTCATTGGGGTTCCGGAATCTTGCTATTCTTTGAGATGCTGGAATGTTGCTACTCTTTGGGTTTTGGCCAGTGACCTGGATTGGCCACCGTGAGAACAGGCTACTGGGCTTGATGGACCATTGGTCTGACCCAGTAAAGCTGTTCTTATGCAGTTTAAAATTTTGTCAATAATACATCAGATATTGTACCATGCATCTCCTACTGTTCTGCAGGGTTTAAAAAAAAAAATTTAAAAAAATCTATCAGCCAAGACAGAGTTTGAGATCAGAAAATAGTATGAAATTATGTTTGGGTGGTAGGATGACAATTTCTCATTCTAGGACTGGTGAGGCTATATTGTCGGTGGGGGGAGGGGGGTGCAAAGCTTTGGAATGCCTTGCCAGGAGTTCTGCGATTAGGCACTGCTAGATTAGGGCTTAAGAAAATGTTGAAAAAACGCAACTGTTCATAAACGCATTCTTACGTTGAGACTTTATGTAAAATATGTACCTGCTGATGTTTTATTACATTGTGAGCTGATTCTTTGATTCTTATGCAAAGATCTTTGTAATTATTTAATTTGTATGCATTGTTCTTTATTTATGATTGTGACTATGTAAACCATATAGTTAATATATGGTATGTAAACTTTTAAATAAATAAAACATTTAGGGTCCTTTTATCAAGCCACGTTAGCGGGGTTAGCGCGTCGGACATTTCATCACGCGCTAATCCCCACGGCTGGCTAAAAAACTAACGCCTGCTCACTGCAGGCGTTAGCGGCTAGCGCGGCAGGCGGTTTGACGCATGGTATTACGCACGTTAAATCCCTACTGCAGCTTGATAAAAGGACCCCATAATAAAAAATATAGCTATAGACTATGAAGAAGGGGAAAAGGAGTCATATTTACAAAAAAAAGTAATCCTCACCCCAAATTCTATACATGGTGCTTTAAATTGTGTTCACACGTTTGGACGTGGATCCAATTTATTGACTTTTCTTTTTTTTTATTATTTTAAGTTTGAATCGCAATTTACAAGTCAAAAACACTTGCACAAGAAACAGATCAGGGTTACCAAGAAAAAAATATTATAACATAAAATTGCCATACTATTCCATTTACAAACAAGGGAAACAAATTAACAACCCCCTTGATCCTCCTTTGACTTCAAACAGGGTGAGACCTCATCTGGAATACTGTGTGCAATTCTGGAGGCCACATTATCAAAAAGATGTGCTGAGAGTTGAGTCGGTTCAGCGAATGGCCACCAGGATGGTCTCAGGACTCAAGGATCTCCCGTATGAGGAACGGCTGGGTAAGTTGCAGCTATACTCACTCGAGGAACACAGAGAGAGGGGAGACATGATAGAGACGTTCAAATATGTCACGGGCCGAATTGAGGTGGAAGAAGATCTCTTTTTCCTTAAAGGACCTACGGCGACAAAAGGGAATCCGTTGAAAATCAGGTATTTCTTCACCGAAAGGGTGGTTGATCATTGGAATGATCTTCCACTGCAGGTAATTGAGGCCAGCAGCGTACTTGATTTTAAGAAAAAATGGGATAAGCATGCGGGATCACTTAAAGGAAGAACTTAGGGGGGTGGGTCATTACAGTGGGCAGACTTGTTGGGCCGTGGCCCTTTTCTGTCATCATATTCTATGTTTCTAAAGCGGTTTACATACAGGTACTTCACGTATTATCCCTATCTATCCTGGTAGGCTCACAATCTATCTAATATACCTGGGGCAGTGAAGGATTAAGTTACTTGTCCAAGGGTCACAAGGAGCAGCATGGGGATTGAACTCACAACCTAAGGGTGCTGAGGCTGTGGTTCTAACCACTAAGCCATACGCTCCTCAAAAAAGAAGGGGGAGTAGAAAATAAGGTAAAAGGAGATCTTATAAGAAATAATAAATCAAGAAAACGCATTAACCAGAATTTTCTCAACAATATAATTTCTATATGCTAAATTAAAGGGGTAGATATGATTGAAGCCTACAAAACCCTGAGCGGTGTAAAATGGGAACAAGTGGATCGATTTTTACTTGTGACCTGGATTGATCACTGTGAAGATGGTACACTGAGCTAGATGGACCATTGGTCTGACCCAATATGGCTATTCTTATGTTATTAAGATGAACTTTCGACAGTAGGTGCCTTGAAACTCGGTTGAAATTGTTGTTTCAATGGTGTTTTTTACTGAGTTGGGGTGCCTACCTGAGCCTAAAAAACTGGTGCCGTTTAGAGAATATGGGCCTATGTATTGTTTATTGAAAGTTTCTATCTCTGCAGGAGTACAGGTCTGAATTTCAGCCTGCCTGTCCGACATTGTGGCTTGGATATCTCACCGCCATCTCAAACTGAATATGGTTAAAACTGAACTCCTTATCTTTCCGCCTAAACCCGCCTCCCCCCTCTCGCAGTTCTCTATTTCTGTGGATAACGCTATCCTCCTCCCTGTCTCGTCCTTGGGGTGATATTTGACTCCTCTCTCTCCTCTGCTCATATCCAACAGACTGCCAAATCCTGTCGTTCCTCCTCTATAAAATTACCAAATTCCGTTCTCCTCTCTCTGAACACATTACCAAAACCCTTGTCCAAGCTCTTATCACCTTGTGCTTACCGACTATTGCAATGTACTTCTCTCGGGCCTCCCGCGCGCCCGTCTCTTGCCTCTTCAATCTGTTCAAAATGCTGCTGCATGACTCATAATCCGCGAGAACCGCTATTCTCACATTACCCCTCTCCTCAAGTCACTTCATTGGCTCCCCGTCCATTTCCGAATACAGTTTAAACTCCTCTTGCTGACTTACAAATGTGTTCGCTCTTAAGTCCCCCAATATATCTCCTCACTTATCTCCTTCTATGCTCCTCCCCCCATCGGGCAAGCCCCTCTTATCTGCACCCTTCTCTTCCACTGCTAACTCCAGACTCTATCTCTTCTTTCTTGCGGCACCGTATGCCTGAACAGGCTACCTGAATCAATATGTTGTGCTCAATCCCTGGCAGTGTTCAAATCCAAGCTAAAGGCCCACTTTTTTGAAACTGCTTTCAATTCTTAACTCCCACTCACTACTGTCAGATACCTATACCCACTATAATCTCCCCAACCCTGAAATGTCTTGTCTAAATTAGATTGCAAGCTCTTCTGAGCAGGGACTGTCTATTGTGTATTAGAATATACAGCGCTGCGTACACCTTTCAGTGCTATAGAAATAATAAACAGTAGTAGTACTATACCACTATTAATGACTGATAATTCTCACTTCAACCACTACATATAGCAGGTGGATTTCCAAAGCAGAAGACAGAAGAGATTTGACAGGTTGTGAATGTAATCTGCACTCTCCAACCCCCACAGTAAGCTAGTGCTGTTAAAATGAGAAATCTGAGTGACTTAAGAGGGAGGAATAGGTGAGGGCTACTGAATCTGAACGAAACTGAGATGGGAATGTGCAGCAGCAGCAATCATTAAGACTTGAGCCAGCATACTTGGGGTCATTAGGGCTTTTTTTTTTCAGGGGTACTAAGTATTGGCACCTTTTTCATTGCTTGCTAAAGCTGACCCCTGGTTCTCAAGTACAATTAAAGATATCAAACTGTGGGGAGGGGAGGGGAAGGATATTGAACAGTTCTGGCACTTAGTTACGGTTGGGATCAGTGGGGGGAAGGGGTGGGGTGGCATCTTCGGGGCTCATAAGAGTCCAGGGCCTCAGAGTGTTTTCAGCTGCTTTATTCTCACTCGCCCTATGTAGAGTAGGATTGGGGGGGGGGGGGGGGGGCGAGAGTTTGGTAGCTGTTACTTTTCTTCTGTACCTGCTTGTTATTTTATTGTATATGATGCATCATTGTTTGTACTGTGCACCCTTGGGATGCCCTGGCATTGTCTTTGTTGTTGTTTGCATCAATAAAAATTGTTTGAACCTAAAGATATCAAACTGTACACATCAATTCTGCTTTTTTATAGATTTTATGGCTGGTAACAAGGGCATCTAGTTATAGTGGGGTGCATCCCTCATAGATCACCTCACCCTAGCATTCCAGTACCAGCACCAGTACCAGTACCAGATAGCCTAGCATCCCAGTACCAGCACCTTTGGTGCTTAGAAAAAAAAATGCACTGCCCAGCATACAGTTTTGCAGAACTGTTCAAAACCTAATTATGAGCTGTGGGTTCAGCCTGAATGTACACAATAACTTGTGTACTGCCTGTTTATCTTGTGCTGCAGGCTGCCACCAAACCCAGAGTATCAGAGGATGAACGGAGAGACAATCACTAAAACTGTGTCAATAACCCCCCCCCCTCCCCCGTCTTATAGCCCATACAGGGGCCCCAAAGACACTTCAACGCCCACGTTATACAGAGAATGACATGGGGACAGAATTTGCCCCATTCCCACGGATAACCACAGGAAACCAACCATCCCATGTTATTCTTTAGTGAAGTATTGCAAACTGTGTGCCACAAGACGCCGGCTGACTGCCTATAGGACATGCTTCTTGCAGCAAGAGGCACATTCTGTAGGTAGTCAGCAGGCGCCAGCACTACCCCCCCCCCCCCAACCGGGAGATCAGGGCACCGTCTGGAGGTCCTTTGCGCAAGCACGGACGTCAATGTGATGATATCGCGCATGTGCGTGACATCATCGCGTCGATGTCTGCACATTTCCGAATGTCCTTCAGTTACGGCACAGGTTTTCGTGTGCCGCAGCTTCCAGAAGTTTGTGAGACGCTGCTTTAGTGTCTGTCTTAAACCTCAATCCTTCTACACCAGTATTCTACAGCGCAAGGCTTGATGGTCATTGACTGTGCCCATTCATACCCTGATTTTTTCCTCTCTCTCCTCAAAGAATGACATGGAGACGGTTTCCCGCGGTTAACCATGGGGACGGAAACAAATTATGTCCCCGTGTCATTCTCTTTGGGCAGTTCCTGCAATCACGTGACAAGCCACGATTCAAAACTTGTCAAGAGGGCCTGACCCTAAGGACTACAACTTCCATTATATGCCCGCAGAGGATTTCCCTGCAATTAAGAATAAAGTGCACGCTGGGAGTCGTAGTTTCTCTTTCCCACTTACAGTTCCCACCATGCTTTATGAACGGAACAAATTCGCCTACGCTCTGTCGCCCCCAGCCCAGGCTCCCCTACTTACCTCCGAACTCCGGCTGCGGCAACTTCTCTTCACCTCGCAAGTGTTATCCTTTTCCCACGAGAAGCGACACCTCTTCCTTACCCCGCCCTTTTAGACAATCTTCCCCGGGAGAGCTCTGAAAAAAACAGCCAATCGCTGGAGAGCAACGCCTCTTCCCCACCCCTTCACAGTTGTCAATCACCGACGAATCGCCCGCCTCTGCCATGACAGCCGATTGGCTTAGGAGGCTATGTTGGATGCGGTTCAACCAATCAAAGTGTTGCCAGTAGCTAAATCGGGTTACTTTTTGAAGACCGGCTGCAGAACGTTTGCTTTTTTTGGGGGGGGAAGGGGCGGTATTCACGAGGCAACTACTGTAATGTGTGCTCCAAGCCTGTCTGGGGGTTTGACTGAAATACAAGCCTCAGTTTTGTGCTCCAATGGCCTCGCGAGGTGAGTTCCGAGCCTCCTTCTGGTGCTCCAATAGCTTATTAAGCCTCCTTCTGGTGTGGCATTGACACTTTTTTTCTCCCTGGACAGGGATCTTACAGCCACACAAGAAGGTGACGTCCCCCTGACGGAGCCGACCCGGCAGTCAAAAAGCTGCAAAGCTAAAGAGCTTTGCGCATGTGCCAGCCCTCCCCCCCTAAAGTATCCCACCTGGCCCCTATATAAGCATGCCCAGTTTTAAAAGTTTCCGCGATCTAGCCGACTCGGTAGTCTAACGGTGTCAGCCGTTTTTATATCGCTTCAACTTTTAACTTCCAACACTTTTCTTCATCGTTTTAAATAGCATATCTGAACTAATCCAGACCTGGATTCGGGCGCTGCTCCACGTGCGCCTTGAAGATGTCGGCGACTGACCCGCACGCCTCCTGGGTGTCCGTTGCCTGGGTCCCCTCCACCGGACGTCTTCATGCGCTCACTGCGCGAAGTTAAACAGGCGCTCGATCAAAATTCGAGCGCCTCAACCAAAGGAATCAAAACTCCCTAACGCGGGCCTCCGCTCTCCCCTCCGCCTGCTTGCAAGGGGCATCGGAAGCCGCAGGGACTGCCTCACACGGTGCCACCCTAACGCGGCCTCCGCTCTCCCCTCCGCCTGCTTGCAAGGGGCATCGGAGCCGCAGGGACTGCCTCACACGGTGCCGAAGCTGGTACTTCGCTCACCAGCTCAGGCACCGACGTCTCCCCCGCTGCCTATTGGCTCAGTGGCTGCTCCCACTGACCAATCACGGCACGGATCGCTTCCTCTTGGTCCCGCCTCGGCACCGACTGAAGCCCAGCCGTCGGCACCAAGCTACAGAGCCTGCAGCTCAGCGTTCTGACTCCCCAGACCGGCATAGGCACCCTGCTTCAGCCAGCCCACTCAGGAGAGGAAATATAGCAAGGAACAGCTGTGGTTCCCTGTTTAAGCTGCTGCCTCTGTACTTAGGGGTCATGAGATCAAATCCCAGCCTTATTTCCTCCAGTTCCTCCTCCTCCTCGGGCTCTCCTCCTGCCTTGTCTGCTGCTACTGCTCCAGCCCAGGATGTGCTTCCTCCCCAGCTTTCTCAACTTTTCCAGCAGGTCCAGCTCTTGCAACAACTACCTCTTCTATTGCGGCGGAGCTGGAATTCTACTATGCTTCCTCCTTGCGCTCTCCCTCGCCTGATCCGCAGACGGACCCCCTGCTCTCTTCTCTGGCTCATGTGAACACTCCATCTGAGCGGGATAGGGCATCACCCCCGGAAGACACCTCCTACCCACGCTTCCTATCCAAGCTGGCGTCTTCTTTTCAATTGACCACACGGACCCCCGGGAACAGAGACTTTAGGTCCTTAAGTATCTTCATTTCCCTAAAGGAGTGATCTCTTTGCCCCTTCATGCTACTCTGACTGATTCTCAGAAAGCAATCTGGAACACTCCCTACTCGTCCCGGGTCACGACATTGGAACATAACTACAAAGTCCAGGAGGTGACGGGATTGGGCAAAACTCAACTCCCTCACCAATCCCGGCTGGTCCGCTCTGCCTTGCGGATATTCAAATCCTCCAAATACTTTGCTCCTACCTCCACCGGTCTGCGTGATGCGCATCACGGACTCCATGGGTAAACGAGCTTACCAAAACTCCATGCTGTCTGGGCAAATTGCCATCCATCAGTTTTTCTACACCCTATACCTCTATTCTAACATGGAGGGTATGAGAAACCTGGTCGAGACCTTACCGGTGCCCACGCAGGAAGTTTTTAAGGCCGTCCTCTCCAACATCGAATATCCGAGCCGCCGACGATGCCTTTGATACCGCCATGCGGGGAACGGCTACAGGTATTTCCACCCGCAGACTGGCAGGGTTGCAATGCTCTACACTGGGGGTGGTCATTCTTGCGAAGGTGGTGGATGCTCCTTGTCTCGGTGACAGCTTGTTCGGAGACATGGTTTAGGATCTGAATGAGGGGCTTGAAGAGGATTGCACTGGATGCTCTGGAGGAAGATACCGCACATCACTCAACACAGACAGTTTGCTCCATATCCGCAGAAGCAGTTTCGGCCCTATCGGCAACGATCCTCCAACAGAGCCCCGCGAGACCGTCGCTCTCCTAAACCCGCTCAACTGCGGGCCAGAAGCCCCAACCCTCTTTTTGACAACCCTCCCCTTCCCGCTGTTCCGGTGGGAGGTCGGTTGAGGTTTTTTCTCCAGACCTGGCGAGCTATAACCACAGACACCTGGGTCTTGCGCATCATTCAACATGGATACCGCCTTTGTTTCTTGGCTCCTCCACCTTGGTGCCCCCCTTCCCAACAGTCTCTTAGACCATCTCACCTGCTTCCTTTGCAACAGGAGTTGTCTCGGTTGCTGGATATTCGGGCCGTAGAGCCGGTTCCCGAACACCAGCGGGGCCAGGGATTCTGTTCCCGAGGCTTCCTCATTCCGAATAAGACGGGAGGCGTCCGTCCGATTTGGACCTACGGAACCTAAACAACTTCATATTGAAGGAGAGATTCCTCATGCTCTCGATCTCCGCCATTGCTCCGCTGCTCCAGGTCGACGCTGGGCTCACGTCAATAAACCTTCAGGATGCCTATCTCCAATTCATCCCTCACAGACAGTATCTCCGGTTTGTGTTCCAGAACCTTCACTACCAATACACAGTTCTCCCTTTTGGCCTAGTCAGCGCCAAGGGTCTTTTCCAAACGCGTCATCCCCATTGTGGCGCACCTGGCTCATTTCAGCTTGGCGCCCTGCCTCACACGCCAGGCTTTGAGCCATACCATCAACCTCCTTCTACAGTTGGGTTTTCTTCTCAATTTTCCAAAGTCTCATCTCCTCCTATATCAATCCCTTCAATTCATCGGGACGACTTTTCAGACTCAGCAGGCTATGGTTTTCCTCCCGCCACTGCGAGCACAAGTCATCCAACAACTGATGTCCCCCTGGTACCCAGGGCTCTGGGCCACAGCCAGGGTCGTTCTCACCTTGCTAGGACACATGGCGGTCACAGTGCAAGTGCTGCAGTTTGCTCGCTTAAAGAGGAGCCCTATCCAATGGTTTCTCAAAACCCATTTGAACCAGTTCCTTCAACCTCTTTCCACGCAACTACAATTGACGCCCCAGGTGCTTCAGGACTTGCAATGGTGGTTTCACGTGGATCCCCTCTCTCACGGGCTTCCGTTTCATCCTCCTCAGCCTACTGTCACCATCACAACAGATGCCTCCAAGAAAGGCTGGGGCACTCATCTCCTCTCTTGGTCCACGCAGGGCACCTGGTCCCCTGCCTTAGCCCGCTGCAGCGTCAACTTCCTGGAACTACATACCACCCATCTTGCTCTGCAGGTGTTCCAACACCACTTGCACAGTCAGATCATCCGAATCCGCACCGACAACCAGGTTGCCATGTTCTATGTGAACAAACAGGGGGGGATGGGCTCCTCTCGCCTATCCCACGACGCAGTCTCCATTTGGAACCTCGCTCTCCAGCTCCACTCCACCCGGCAGGCAGTCTACCTTCCGGGCACGGACAACCAGCTCGAAGACAGCCTCTCAGTCTTCACGAATGGTCGCTTCACAGCACATTTACGCGTCAATTTTTTGCAAACTGGGGCACTCCTCACGTCGACCTCTTTGCATCCCAGACGAACGCCATATGTCCCAGAATTTACTCCAGGTACGGAGAACCAACCTGTCTGGCAGACGATGCGTTCCTCCTCCACTGGTCTCAGCATCTCCTTTATGCGTTTCCTCCGATTCCTCTGATTGGGAAAGTCCTTCAAAAGGCCATCGCAGACAATGCCACCCTGATCCTCATCACACCGTATGGGCCGCGACAAGCCTGGTTCCCCGTCCTCCTCAACCGGGCGTCTCAGGCTCCTTGAATTCTCCCGCAGTTCCCGGATCTTCTCACTCAACACGACGGTCAATTGCTTCACCCCAATCTTCCGTCTCTCAAATTGACAGCCTGGCTCCTGCTCCCACGCTGACTGGGGACTCTGCCTTCCCTCCGGAGGTTCTACACATCCTTCTACCTCCAGAGCTACTGCGACTCAACGCTCCTACTCCGCCAAGTGGACCCGTTTCCAGCGCTGATGCTCCACCCGTCGTGTTCACCCCAGCACCTCGCCCTTGGCTCAGGTCCTCCACTACCTTACCTCTCTGCAGGTCTGCGGATTATCCTACAACTCCATTCGCCTTCATCTGTTGGCCATCTAAGTGTACCACGACACCGTTGACGCGGTCTCCCTGGCACGCCATCCTGTGGTCCAGCGCTTCTTCAAAGGACTTCTTCGGCTACATTCCCCCCCCCTCCGACCTCCCGGTGCCGGTCTGGGATCTCAACCTCGCGCTGCAGGCTCTCATGGCTCCCCATGTGAACCTCTCTCTGTTGTACCACTCAACTTCCTTACCTGGAAGGACTCCATTCCTGGTAACTATTACCTCGCTCGCCAACTTGGAGAACTCCATGCCTTGGTTATCCTTAGTCCCTATACCCAATTTCCTTCAGGACAAAGTGCGGTTACGGACTCATCCTAAATTCCTGCCCAAGGTGATCTCGGCCTTCCCATTTGAACCAATCCATTGTGCTACCTACTTTCATCCACCCCCCTCACCCTTCGCCGGAGGCCGAATGACTCCACACAACTGGACTGTGCCAGAGCTCTCCACTTCTATTTGGACAGAACTGCGACTCCTCAGCGCCCGTCTCAGTTGTTCCTCTCCATCCGTCCGACTTCCTCTCCTAGACCGGGTTCGAAGTTGCCATTATCCTCTTGGATTACCCGGCTCATTGCGTACTGTTACGCCTCCGCCCCGGGCCTGCTCTTCAGGAGATCCCCTCCGCATGTCACGGCTCTTGACCTCCAAGCTATGACTGGCCACCTGGGCTAACCTCCGCACTCGCGCCTCTCCAAGAGATCTGTCGAGCGGCTACCTGGTCCAGGATTCATACCTTTGCCAAGCACTGCTGCCTTGACTTGGAATCCGGCGCAGATGCATCACTGGGTTCTACGGTCCTGCAAGCAGCTTAGGGGGGCGTCAACTTCCCTCCTCCTCTCCGTCTCAGGTAACAGATCTTTATTGTTATCAATAATAGCATGTGGTTATTCTGTTACCTTCAGCTCGGGAGGCACCTTCTTGTGTGGCTGTAAGATCCCTGTCCAGGGAGAAATAGAAGTTGCTTACCTGTAACGGTAGTTCTCCTTGGACAGATGGATCTTACAGCCACACAATCCGCCCATCCTCCCCTATTGTTGCCGCCAGCTTTGTACCTAACTGGGTTTGCCGGTTGGGGGCGTGCTTATATTAGGGGCCAGGTGGGATACTTTAGGGGGGGGAGGGCTGGCACATGCGCAAAGCTCTTTAGCTTTGCAGCTTTTTGACTGCCGGGTCGGCTCCGTCACGGGGACGTCACCTTCTTGTGTGGCTGTAAGATCCATCTGTCCAAGGAGAACTACCGTTACAGGTAAGCAACTTCTATTTCTGTGCACTTCAGAGCTTTGTGGCATTTGGAGGTTAAAAAAACAGGCTGGCTGAATAAACTGTCTCCTCTGCACACACACAGAAAATATATTTCTCGTAGATTTATTTTGTGCATGGGTTTAATTTGATAGATAACATGGTTTTGCTTTAATTAAACAACTGTATGCTGTAGATTGGAGAGAAATCTCCCTAATTGGTCTCTACGTCTGTCACCAGCCCCAAATGAAAATGTTGCAGCCCACCTCTCTTCCACCCTGGGACTGAACTGGCTATGTTGCATTTGCTGCACGTGAATTGCTACTGCCTCTTTGTAAAAGGGGCCTTAAATAAAGCAAAAAACAAAAGAGAATGTAAAATATACATTGCAAGGGGAAACATCAATTTCAATATCTGTGGGCATCATTTTAGATTCCTGGAAAGATAATTATTTATTTATTTTTCTAAATAGACCTTTTTTGGGAAATACATATCAACTTTCATACATAGGACTTAAGAAGTGATTTTTGTTTTGTTTTGAAGAGGGAGGAGATGGGATGCTGGATATTTCATACTTATTATTACTATTAGGTTACACTGTCAAGAAAATATCTGACACGGTGGATTTCTATTGCATATTGATTTAGCAGAGATCACAGAGACGTGGTTTCACGGAGAACCATGACTGGGATATAGTTATACCGGGATATACCGTATTTGCCAGAGTATAGGATGCACTTTTTTCCCCTCAAAATAAGCTTAAAATATGGCGTGCATCTTATGCGCCATTAATCGGGGAAAATCAGATCTCCAAAAGTGAAATTTGAAGGTTTCTTATTTAGTACATACTAGCTGATGCCCCGGCGTTGCACGGGTATTTAATTATAGCAATAACACTGTAAATGGATTCAAATAAAGATACTTTATAGTGGTGAATGAAAGTATTTTTTACAGCTTAATAAAAAGTACAATATTCAAATTATAAAGTGAAATATTTGACAAAATGAATACAATACAACTAACGTAAAACGTGATTATAAACAACAATTTTAGTTTCACCTCCTGGAGCAAGAACATATAAATTCTTGGCTGAACCCACCCTTGAGCAAGCAAAATAGAGTTGTGGGCCATGAGACCCCCAGAACATATCACCCCAGGTAGTGAGGGATCTTCATACCAAGTTTCGTCCAAATTGGTCACAGTGAGAATGGCAGCTTTTTACATTTTTTCCATTGACATGAATGGGTGAAATCTGATTTTCTGTTTGTAGCTCCGCCCACGTGTGCAGGTGGGCTGCGAGACCCCCAGAACATATCACCCCAGGTAGTGAGGGATCTGCATACCAAGTTTCGTCCAAATTGGTCACAGTGAGAATGGCAGCTTTTTACATTTTTTCCATTGACATGAATGGGTGAAATCTGATTTTCTGTTTGTAGCTCCGCCCATGTGTGCAGGGGGGCCGGGAGACACCCAGAACATATCACCCCAGGTAGTGAGGGATCTGCATACCAAGTTTCGTTCAAATCGTTCAAGCCGATTGTGAATTACTGTGAGAATGGCAGCTTTTTACATTTTTTCCATTGACATGAATGGGTGAAATCTGATTTTCTGTTTGTAGCTCCGCCCACGTGTGCAGGGGGCCGGGAGACACCCAGAACATATCACCCCAGGTAGTGAGGGATCTGCATACCAAGTTTCGTTCAAATCGGTCAAGCCGTTTTTGAATTACTGTGAGAATGGCAGCGTTTTACATTTTTTCCATTGACATGAATGGGTGAAATCCGATTTTCTGTTTGTAGCTCCGCCCACGTGTGCAGGTGGGCCGCGAGACCCCCAGAACATATCACCACAGGTAGTGAGGGATCTGCATACCAATTTTTGTTCAAATCGGTCAAGCCGTTTTTGAATTACTGTGAGAATGGCAGCTTTTTACATTTTTTCCATTGACATGAATGGGTGAAATCTGATTTTATTTTTGTAGCTCCGCCCACGTGTGCAGGTGGGCCGCGAGACCCCCAGAACATATCATCCCAGGTAGTGAGGGATCTGCATACCAAGTTTCGTTCAAATCGGTCAAGCCGTTTTTGCGTGATCGCGGCACATACACACACACATACATACCTCCGATTTTATATATATATATAGATTTTGTGTTGTCTAAGCTGTAAGATTTCTTATTTTCTTATCCCATAGCACTCCACAAATTTTTTTGCCTGATCCCCCTCTTCCCATATTCCTCTCCCTTTCCAACAGACCTTTACCTCCTCCCTGCCAAAGAGACCCTGATCCCCTCTCTCCCTCTCCATGCCCAGCAGATCCCTTACTCCAGTGGTCTCAAACTCACCGCATGTGGCCCTCCATGATAGAGACGTTCAAATATCTTACAGGCCGTACCGAGGTGGAGGAAGATATCCTTACGGGTCCTACGGCAACAAGAGGGCATCCGCTCAAACTCAAGGGTGGGAGATTTCACGGTGACATCAGGAAAGTACTTCTTCACCAAAAGAAGTGGTTGACCGTTGGAATGGCCTTCCACGTCAGGTAGTTGAGGCCAGCAACAAGGCTCAACTTCAAGAAACGATGGGATAAACATGTGGGTTTCACTCGGGGGAATTGCTTAGAGGGAGTGTTCTTTTAAGGGAGGGTTCTTTTGAGTGGGGGCAGACGTGTTTGAGCCGATGGCCCTATTTCTGCCGTCATACTCTGTTTCTAGGTTTTGCGGCCTGCGATCTGTCCTCTCCACTTCACAAGTTTCAGATTGTGGAGAGGACAATCATGTACAGACATGCGACTGCTGTAATTGACTTGCGTCTCTGGAGAGATGCTGGAAAATGGCTCGCGGCTCGCCTAAAAGCAGGGGTCCCCATCCTGCTTCCCTTCCCTTTTCACTGCCCCTCCCCCAAGCCACCGCAATCGGGGAACAGAGCCAGCACTGAGGTCTTAGCTTCTCCTGCTTATCTTCCCCAGCGCGGAGACCGATCAGTTCTCGCCACCCGACGTCAATTCTAACGTTGGAGAGGAAGTTCCGGGCCAGCCAATCGCTGCCTGGCTGGCCCAGAACTTCCTCTCAGATGGCAGAATTGACATCGGGTGGTGAAAATTGGTCGGCCCCGCGCTGGGGAGAGATAAGCAGGAGAGCTAAGACTTCGGCGCTGGCCTGTTCCCGTATTGCGGCGGTGGCGGCCTGTTCCCCAATGGTGGGGACTTGGGGGTGGGCAGGGAGAAATAAAGAAAGGGGGGACAGGGAGACAGAAAGAAAGATGGGAGACGGGACACAGACAGAAAGGGGCAATGGAGAAAGACAAAGAAAGAAAGAGCATGGAGAAAGAAAAAAAGAAAGAAAGGGGGCACGGAGAGAGAGAGGAAGATAGACAGACATATAGAAAGAAAGGGGGCATGGAAGAGAAAGAGAAAGAAAGAAGGGGGAAAGGTGAAAAAAATAAAAAGTTGGGGGAGAGAAGGAGACAGATGCCAGACCAGGGGAAAAGGAAGGAAGGAGGGAGGGAGAGAAAGGAAAGAAAGAGATGTCAGACCATGGAAATAGGGACGGAAGAAGAGAGAGATAGAAGGGAAGGTAAGACATGGAAACGTAGATTTTGAAAAGAAAGCATAAAAAATTGAATATTAAGTTAATGCCAAAGAATGGATGCAAAGCACAAAGTGAAGATGGAGAGAAAAACATTAAAAGGACAAGAAGGCCCTGGAAACATAGTTAAAAAAGGCACAGAAAAAATAAAGTCACCAGCCAACAAAAGGTAGGGAAAATGATTTTATTTTCAATATAGTGATTGAAATGCGTCAGTTTTGAGAAAGGAAAGATATGAAACTTTAAATGTGAAGGCCGCAGAAAAAATAGGGTACTTGGAGGGCCGCAGAAAAAATAGTTAGATGACAATTTTGCATAAGGTAAAACTCTTTATAGTTTATAAATATTTCCTTTAACTGTTAAAGGAAAGATTATAAACTATAAAAGAGTTTTACCTCATGCAAAGTTGTCCATTCTTTAATAAGACATTAACTTTTTTTTTTTTGCGGCCCTCCAAGTACCTACAAATCCAAAATGTGGCCCCATTAAGGGTTTGAGTTTGAGACCACTGCCTTACTCCCTCTCTCCCACCCTTTTCTGCCCAACACCTCTAACTCCTTTTTATTCCCACCCTCTTCCTGCCTTGCAGCACCCTCAGCATGTTACTTCCAAGCCAGGCAGAGAAAATCCCTCCAAGCCCAGAAGAGGATGAACATAAGAAGTGCTTCTGCTGGGTCAGACCAGAGGTCCATCGTGCCCAGCAGTCCCGCTCGCGGCGGCAGCCCAACATGTCCAGGACCTGTGTAGTAGTCCTCTATCTATACCCCTCTATCCCCTTTTCCTTCATAAAATTATCCAATTCCTTCTTAAACCCTAATACCGTACTCTGTCCTATCACGCCCTCTGGAAGCTCATTCCAGATGTTATTTCACATGTTATTTCCACTACCCACTGGGTGAAGAAAAACTTCCTAGTATTGGTTTTGAATCTGTCCCCTTTCAGCTTTTCCGAATTCCCTCTTGTTCTTGTAGCTTTCGAAAATTTGAAGAATCTGTCCCTCTCCACTTTCTCTATGCCCTTCATGATCTTGTAAGTCTCTATCATATCCCCTCTAATTCTCCTCTTCTCCAAGGAAAAGAGCCACAGTTTCTCCAGTCTCTCAGTGTATGAAAGGTTTTCCATACCCTTTATCAAATGTGTCGCTCTCCTCTGAACCCTCTCGAGTATCGCCATATCCTTCTTAAGGTACGGTGACCAGTATTGGACGCAGTACTCCAGATGCGGACGCACCATTGCCCGATACAATGGCAGGATAACTTCTTTTGTTCTAGTTGTAATACCCTTCTTGATTATACCCAGCATTCTATTCGCTCTCTTAGCGGCCGCTGCGCACTATGCAGACGGCTTCATTGTCTTGTCCACTATTACCCCCAAGTCCTGTCAATAACATACCTCCCATCGTATAGCTGTACCTCGGGTTTCTGCTTCCCACATGCAATACTTTACATTTCTCTACATTGAACTTCATCTGCCATCTCGTCGCCCATTCCCCTAGCTTGTTCAGTCCCTTTGTAATTCTTCGCAGTCCTCCTTAGTCCGAGCAGCACTAAATAGTTTGGTGTCGTCTGCAAATTTTATTATTTCGCACTTCGTCCCTGTTTCTATATCATTTATAAATATATTGAATAGCAGTGGTCCGAGCACCGACCCCTGCGGAACACCACTTTTGACCCTCCTGCAGTCTGAGTAGTGGCCTTTCACTCCTACCCTCTGCTTCCTCCCCGCCAACCAATTTCTGATCCATCTGTATACGTCTCCTTCCACCCCATGGTTCTTCAGTTTCCAAAGTAGGCGTTCATGGGGTACCTTATCAAAGGCTTTCTGGAAATCTAAATATACGATGCCTATGGGGTCCCCTTTGTCCATCCGTCTGTTAATTCCTTCGAAGAAGTGCAGTAAGTTCGTTAGGCACGATCTCCCCTTGCAGAAGCCATGTTGGCTTGTGGTTAGTTTATTTCTTTCAAAATGCTCATTGATGCTGTCTTTTATCAGCGCTTCCGCCATTTTCCCCGGAACCGAGGTCATACTCACCGGTTTGTAGTTCCACGGGTCACCTCTTGATCCCTTTTTAAAGATGGGCTTAACATGGGCTATCTTCCAATCCTCCGGGATCACGCCTGTTTTCAGGGATAGATTGCAAACTTGCTGTAGTAGTTCCACTATTTCTTCCTTTAGTTCTTTCAGAACCCTTGGGTGGATTTGGTAGTTTTTAATTTTTCTAACTGCCTGCGTATGTCTTCAAGGCTTACTTCCATGGATGTTAGTTTATCTGTTTGGGCTCCTTTGAAGATTTGCTCAGGTTCTGGTATGTTCGATGTTTCCTCTTTTGTAAATACAGACGAAAAGAAAATGTTTAATCTTTCCGCCACTTCTTTCTCCTCCTTCACCACTCCCTTCCTGTCTCAGTCATCCAGCGGTCCCTCTCCGTCATCCAGCGGTCCCATGAGGATGAGGATAACTATTTCCTGCTGGGCCCTTGCAGAGAAGAGTAACATCATGCTAAGCTCAGCAGGAAGATGAAACGTTAGTTCTGTCAGGGGTGAGGGGTGGGCTGAAGCGAATTTGCACTAGAAGAGAAGGAAACTATATCCTATAGCACTTGTAGAGGACCATCAAATGCACTCCCATGAACCAGACAAAGAGGTAACCATAAATCCATAGCAAAGGACAAATCAACCTGAATCACGCTGGTGTTCCTTCAGAGGAGAGAAGTGTAGTAGGCTGTCAGGACAGACATCACACTTTCTAGTGCTTTATAGCATATGGGTTGAGAGTCACTATGGGCTCCTTTTACAAAGGTGCGTTAGGGCCTTAACGCGCAGAATAGCACGCACTAAAAACGCTAGCGCACCTTTGTAAAAGGAGCCCTATATTGCATTAAAAACCAGTTTCAACTATTAATTTTTATGATAGCATTTATTTTTAGCTCCACAATTTATTTACATAATCTTACATGAGATTTTATCTGCAGGAAAGAAAATAAAAAATAGTTAATTCCAGAGTTTTACTCAAGCTAAAACTTTACAGTAATAAATGTGTCACAGCTATACAAGCTTTTTCCTTTTTTTTTTTTTTTGCTGTAGTTTTTCACTAGATGAATCAATCACATTTTCTACTGAAAGCTGGAAACTGCCTAATGAAAATTAGAGCTAAGTAATTTTCTCCAGTGAGTAACCATTTCAAAATAAAAACTTTTTAACATCGCAAGTTATAATTTTATGGAAGTACAGGTGAGGAAAACAAACCTTGTCATAACAAGACACCAAGAATCAATTTAAAAAAAATAATTAATGGCTATGTAACAGCATACCAGTTATCTCATGCTAAGTTTCCAGAGGTACAGTGTCGATAGGATAGATGGAAGCATGCAGTGCTGTACAAGCTGGAATCAAGAGGAGCAACCTATAGACCAAACAACTTACAAATTGCAGGACAAGAGACACCTTGGTTCCATCAATCCGGTGAAGACATTTTTTTAGGGCCACTAAGAACAGGAAAAGCTTGGAAGAAGTGTTTGTGGATGCGCACGATGCTAAGAGGACATCGTTTAGATCAGGGGTGTCCAACCTTTTGGCTTCCCTGGGCCGCATTGGCCGAAAAAAATGTTTCTGGGGCTGCGCAAATGCTGCAACAAGACAGAGGAGGGAGCCGGCAAGATGGTAAACACCCAGGGGCAGCAGAGGAAAACACTGCATCACCCTCAACCGGGGCCACACAAAATACTTCACAGGGCTGCAGGTTGGACACCCCTGGTTTAGATAAAAACATATTTTTAGTGTGGCTAGTATTCTGATATTTATCTGTTGCTCTTATCAAAGAGCTCCTTGCTATGTGATGGTACAACTACTGTACAACTCAGAGGTTCTTTAGATGAAGAGTAAATGAGAATAAAGTTTGGTAGAAAGAACGAGAGGGCACTCTCTAAGGTTAAAAGGGGATAGATTCTGTACAAATGCAAGGAACTTCTTCACCCAGAGAGTGGTAGAAAACTGGAACTCTCTTCCGGAGGCTGTTATAGGGGAAAACACCCTCCAGGGATTCAAGACAAAGTTAGACAAGTTCCTGCTGAACCAGAATGTACGCAAGTAAGGCTAGTCTCAGTTAGGGCACTGGTCTTTGACCTAAAGGCCGCCGCATGAGCGGACTGCTGGTCACGATGGACCACTGGTTTGACTCAGCAGCGGCAGATCTGGAAAAGCTAACCTAAACATAGCAAACCTGTTCCATTGCACCAGGGGTGCTGTCAAGTTTGAGAATGAAGATACCACAAGAAGATGCTTTTTTTTTTTTTTTTTGCTACAGACTGCTATTTGCCGCTGTCTTATATTCATTAACCCCCCTCTTTTATGAATGCATAGTACGGGTTTTAGCACCAGCAACGACGGTAACTGCTCCGACGCTTATAGAATTCCTATAAGCATCGGAGCAGTTACCGCTGCTGCCGGTGCGAAAACTCGCACTATGCGTTGGTAAAAGAGGGGGTAAATGATTTTCACAATTTGAAGGTTTTCTTCTTTCAGCCCTTTTCAGTTTTAAAATCTTTGATGTATAAATACATGGGACATTTCAACTTTATAATAAATAAATAAAAAGTCTGCTGTTGTTTTAAGGGTTTTAGCAAAACTTTCGGATGTGGACTTACTCCCTACTTGATTTCCCTGTACCTGCCATGGCACAAAGCATGTGTTGTAAAAACAAGAATGACCGTTTAAGAACTCGCTTCTCAGTGGCAAATCCAGAAGACATTGGCCTGACAATATGGAGACAGCTGTATACTCAAGGTTGTTAGAAAATCAAACAGCAGATGGGGAAAGTAAATTGATTATAGATGGAGATCTTCCTCTAAAGAAGTTAACATGGAGGCAAAGCGAAAGTCCACTAAGAAGATAAAAATAAATCAATAAACAGAAATTTAGTGTGTTTCCCGCAGAATTTGGAGCCCCCGCTGGCCCCTACATTTTCATCTCTTTTTACAGGGTGAGAGCTTTTTTTGGGAACATATCCCTCTGTTCATCACTGTTTCTCTCAAAGCCATTTTTGAATTACTTTATCTAAAGATAGCTTGAATGAAGAAGTGAGGCAAGGAGCCTCTGAAAAGCTGGTCTTGCAGATGGAAAATTTGTTCCCTTTTTTTTTGTAAATGACTTGCAGTAGTATCATCAAGGACCAAAGGAAAAAAAATTAAAAAGAAAAACAACATATTTATGATTTTGTAAGAGACCATAGATAACGAACTAGCAGCAAAACCCTGCCTTGTGTACCAGGAAATAGCAACAGAAGGACAGACCGAACAAGAGAGGTCTCTTTATAACGTGTAGGAACTGATTTCTATGCCCTTAAGAAATGGAACAATTGCAGAGCCTCTCGCAGAAACTGGGGAGTGCTCAGTACGGTACAAGGCACTGGGGGGGGGGGGGGGAATCACAAGGACTGTGGGAATGACTGGATGGGACTGGAGCAGCAGTCTTTGACTCAAGGTTGGAGGAAGGTAGCAAGGGTAGTCTGGAGGAGCCAGGGAGTTGCTTGACGCCATTAGGACTGCATCTCTGCACGCAGCATCCAGGGAAACCAGCAGCAGAAGAGTAACCTATAGAAGAAAAAGAGAAAAATAGTTTTCCCCAGAAGACATAAAACTTTTCATAGGCTGTGTTGGCTAGCAGGAGATCTGTGTCTGGTTCCAGGTGCAAGCTCCCTGTTCCTCAGACCAGTCAAAGATGGCAGCAGGACAGAAGGAAAATGCAGAAAACTGATTCATACACTGCACAAAGGACAACAGCAGCTTGAAGCCTTCTGGAGATGGGACTACAGCTACACATGGTATCTTCTTGGGGATAGGCAAAGGTAATGAAGGCTGTTTGAGGTTTCTGCTGTGTTATCAGCATTCAGGGAAGAATTCATCAAAGGGCACTGCTGTGTTAGTGGACGCTAAATGCTAAAGATGCCCATTATAGTCCTTTGGATATCTTTAGCATTTGCCACATGCTGATCATTGGCGCCCTTTTGTGAATTCTCTCTTAAGCTTTAAAACCATAATAAAGGGCAAAATGCAGCTGTCAGATTGATTTCAGTAACACCAAAATATTAACACATTACACCTTGGCTTCAGAAATTGCACTGGTTGCCACTTAAGAGTTCAGCACAAGGTTGCAATGATTTGTCATCAATTTTTGTGTGGTATAATTCCAGAGGATTTTAAGAGTAAGATGATTACTTATCAGCCTAAAAGACTACTACGTTCTGAAAAATTCTGCTTTGTAAAGGCTAATGTTAATCCGAAAATATGTTGAAACTTGCGCAATGGCCTTCTGTTGTGCCAGAGTGACATTATGGAATTCACTGGTAGGGCCCTTGAGAAAATGTGATGATAGAGGAACTTTTAGGAAGCTCCTCAAAACACAATTGCATGTCAATGCTTTTTTTATAGGGTCTGATTTGTCCTGTTTAAGGAATTACTGCACATTTAAATTTTAGTTGATTTGTTCCTTTCTTGTGCTGTTTTAGCTATTATGTATGTGCATATTTGTAAACCGCCTTGGAGGATTAAGTGACTTGCCCAGGGTCACAAGGAACAGCACCAGGATTTGATCTCATAAACTCTGGGTGCAGAAGCAGCAGCTCAACCAGTGAGCCATAGCCCTTCCTCCACACATGGAAATCCCACTGAGGAAATAAGAAGTGGCTGGAAGAAAGGACAATCAGGAAAAGTCACTAAAAGTCTTTACTAATAAATGACGCAACTTGACCAGGTTTCTGCACGAATGCCTGCATCAGGGGTCTCCTCAAAAAAGATTATTCTCATTCATTGCCTTCTGGTTCCATTAGCTCTCTCCAATGCCTTATACCAGTGTCTCTCAAACCTTTTTTACCTCTGGCACACTAAACGGAGCAAATGTTTTTCACGGCACATAGTTGAAATTATAAAATTGCAAAACCAACTGAAAATTAAATTTGAGAGTTATTTATTTAAAGTTTTTTTTCCGCTATATATGGGTAAATTAAATTTGAGAGTTATTTATTTAAAGTTTTTTCCGCTATATATGGGTAATTGTAACAACGGTGAAACTAAAGTAGACAGAATAGATTAATAATCAATGCAATGGATGTGCTTGTTTTTTTGAGTGCAAATTAACTCAAAACACGGCTCGATAGTCGACAAGCAAACACGCATTTCATCATCCACCATCTGCAGTTGTTGTCTTTTTTTTTTTTTTTAATTTCTGTCAGAGCTGAAAATCCAAGTTCGCAAAGATAAGAAGATCCAAACAGTAACAAAGCCTCGATTGCTTTGTTGCTCAAGTTAGGATGACTGCTTCATAAAAAATAAAAATAAAATTACTTGAAATTAGTTTTCAAGGACCAATCGCATCAAAGAATGATGCTTGTCTGGTCAGTTGTATCCGTACGCACACAAACGCTCATAACATTGACAGACTCTTGCATACGCGATGTACATGTCATCTATTCTAATGTATACTTATGAAGGGAATTTTTAAAATTAAAGTTCTGGAATCTCTCAAGACACACCCGGAATCTCTTCGGGGCACACAGTTTGAGAGACACTGCCTTATACAGAGCTTAATTTACCTCTAAAGCATCTGCACTACACACAGGAACTAACTGCAGAACAGCCCTAGTAAGACTAAGAAAAAAAGTTTTTTCAAGAAGAAGGTGAACCCCTGATGCAGACATTCATGCCAAAACCCAGCCAAATTGGGCCATTTATCAAGACTTTTGGTGACTTTTCCTGATTATCCTTTCTTCCAGCCACCTCTGCTTTTCCCAGCCAAGCATCTCCTACTTACCATCTTTCCCTCCTACCATCATTTCCTGTCCACAGGGACCAGGAAGTGACATCAGAAGGAAGAATGAATCTGGTGTGAGCAGTGAGTAAGAGATGCTGCTTATGACTGGTGAAATTTGAAGAGGTACAAGGGGGGGTGAGAGGAAGGATGCATGAGAGGAGGGGGGGTGCGCAAGGCAAAGTTATGCTAGGGACGAGGAGCACAGAGTGGCTATACTATGTGCCTTCATCCTGGATGCAAGCATCCCTCTCTAAACCACTGCCTAGTAGCATGGAGTTGGAAATAAAGGGAGTGTGGTCATAATTAACACCACTTATCTTGTGCTGTTCCTTAAATATAGAAACAGAAAAATGAAGGCAGATAAAGTTCATTGGCCTATCTAGTTTGCCCAACCATGCCATCCACTATCCTCTCCCTTAGATACACTCTTTGTCTCCACCACCTCCAATGGAAGACCGTTCCAAGCATTCACTGCCCTTTCTGTGAAAAAATGTTGTTCTGAGGTTACTTCTGAAAGTATCCCCTTCATCTTATGCCAGCTGGCGCAGCCAGCCCATGTGCCTAAGGCCCCGCCCACAGGAGGGGCCTAAGGCAACTGGGCCAATTCTGGTTGGCCCAGGTGTCCATGGCCCCTCCTGTGGGCGGGGCCTTAGGTGCCTGGCCCAATCAGGCCCTAGGCCCCGCCATTCGGAGGATGGCGGGCCAACTGGCCAGACAGGCTTGGGGCCCGTCCATCCATCCAACTTAAAGTAAGTTGAGGGGGCTGTTCGGGGGTTCAGAGGGGCAAATGGGGGGGTTGCGGGGGGTGCACCATGGGCAGGAGAGCCTGGGATCTCTCCTGCCTGTATTTGAGGGGGGTGGGAAGTCACTTTCCGGCAGAAGGGGTTGGACTTCCTCCTGCCGGTATTGTCGGGGGGGAGGGGGCTCGCGCCTCGGCAGGAGGGGTTGGGCTCCCTCCTGCTGGTATTTTTGGGAGGGTTGGAGTGCCGGCAGGAGAGATTGGGCATCTCTCCTGCTGCGGTTTGTGGCAGTTCAGGGGCAGGGGGGATTGCGATCGTGGCAGGAGAGATTAGACATCTCTCCTGCCGTAATCATTGCCGTGGAGAGTGGGCAGGTTGCCGGGGCTGCTGAGCTGAAGGCGGCAGCCGCGATCAGCTCAGCAGCCCCTCTTCGAAACTTATACCTGTTTGACTTGGTCTAAGTCAAAACGTATAAGTTCTGACTGGGCAATCTTGTTAAAGTTTTGGTTATACTTGCTGTACAACTAAGTCTAGGTCGGCCCATCTCCCGCCCACCTCCTGCCCTTTCCCCTACTCTAAAAACGCCTTTCACTCTAGGCGTTTAGAGGCAGGGTAAAGGTCCAAGCTGGTTTTAGATACGTCTAAAACCAGCTTTGATTATCGGTACTTGGACGATCTGTCTTCTTGATCTTCCAAGTACCGATTTAGGCCACTTTTTGAATGTTTTTTTTGATTATGAGCCCCTTAGGTTCTTCACCCATTAAATTATACTGTTCCTTCTGGTTTTTGTAGCCTAAATGCATAACCTTGCATTTCTTAGCATAAGTAAAAATAAACAAACAAAACCAACCACAAATACAAATAAGAATAAGAAGATAAAAAATAGACTTAGGCAGTGAAGTAATGTGGGTATGAGGCACCCCCTTCCCCCGCACCCTGCTCTCCACTCCCTCTTCATTCTTTCTGTGCCAATCCCCTGCTCTTTCCACATCCCCAAGCCACACTTGCGCCCTCCCTTCCCACCCCCATACCTCTTTAAATCTTTGCCAGCTTGAGCAGCTTCTCCTGCCTGCTGCTCATGCTGGCATTGGCTTTTCCTCTGACATCGCTTTATGGCCCCGTGACCCGGAAGTGATTTCAGAGGGAGCCAGGCTGGCTCGAGCAGTTGCTCGCGCTGGTGAAAATTTTAAAGAGATACGGGAAGATGGGGAAGGGAGGGTGCAAGTGTGGCAGAGAGGTGGCCGGTGCCGCCACCAAGATGGTGCCTGGGGCAGTCTGCCCCTCCCCCGTCCCCTCCTTATTATGCCATTGAATTCACGGTGGGTACGAGGTGATAGTTGTTCTTGTCCAACTTGAATCTTACCTAGATATGGAGTTTTCTGATGCAATATCTTTTGGAGTCCTGACTGCCGTGAAGTTTCGCTTTGGTTGTGTCACTAAAAGGGGAAATGACAAGAGATAATTTGGCAAGAAACTGCAGAATCTCCTTTCTTGTACTAAGCTACTAGGTTGGAAATGTTGCACAGTTATACAACGGAACTCAAAAAAAATGCTTCTGGTATATCTTTCAAAGTAACATCTCATATTCAGGGGGCTTATGGGAGCTGTCTGAAGCTTAAGGTCATTTGTGGGAGGTTTTTTTTTTTTTGGGGGGGGGGTATGTGTAAAAAGTGGACATAAAATTACCTCTCCTCCCAGCTAAAATTGTCAGGGTCTGGTATATACAGGGTGGAAGGACATTACCTGAAATATGCCTTGAGGCTTTGAGAAATCCGAAAGAAAATAAAAACCTTATTATTCAGGAAATATGTCAGGAAGTTTTAATGCTGCTGTATAATATGTACTAAATTGTGATATCACTGGAAATGATTAGAGTGTGGTACAGTGGTTAGAGCACAACAAAGAAAAATGGGGAGACCCAATAATCCACAGAGAAAACAATCCACCGATGAAAATAAAAACAAAAAACTGTGGATACAGATGTTCTGGAGATAATTTATTAAACACTGACATATAAAAACATGAAAATTCAATTAAAAAAGTTCAATGGTAAATACAGTGATAAAAATCCAACCGGACCCTACATGCTCCGTGTTTCGGCGAACATGCCTTCCTCAGGGGTCCAATGGTTTGCAACCTCACATTTTTTTGCTACTTCAGCTTGTCTGCGGTGTTCTTTGCTCACATGTTTAAAGACAATAGACTATATGTGAGTTTGCAAACCATTGGACCCCTGAGGAAGGCGTGTTCGCCAAAACACGGACTGTGTAGGGTCCGGTTGGATTTTTATCACTGTATTTTTTATTATTGTACTTTTTAAATTGAATTTTCATGGTTTTTTATATGTCGGTGTTTAATAAATTATCTCCAGAACATCTGTATCCACAGTTTTTTGTTTTTGTTTTCAACAGGTTAGAGTTACAGCCTCAGCACCCTGAGGTTGGGGGCTCAAGCCCCACGCTGCTCCTTGTGACCTTGGGTAAGTCACTTAATCCTCCACTGCCCCAGGTACATTAGATAGATTGTGATCCCACAGGACAGACAGGGAAAATGCTTGAAGTACCTGTATATAAACCACTTTGAGTGTGTTTGTAAAACTATAAAAAAGGCGGTCTATAAGTCCCAATCCTTTTCCCTTATTGTGTAATTTGTGTAATTCCCTTAGAACTGCAAGATTAAGGCAGACTATAAGTCAAGTCAGTGTAACTCAGGGGTCTCAAAGTCCCTCCTTGAGGGCAGCAATCCAGTCGGGTTTTCAGGATTTCCCCAATGAATATGCATGAAATTTATGTTCATGCACTGCTTTCAATGCATAGTCATTGGGGAAATCCTGAAAACCCGACTGGATTGCTGCCCTCAAGGAGGGACTCTGAGATCACTGGTGTAACTGATGGGGACTAGGTGAGGATTGGGGGCCCCCCTCAGAAAATATACATATGAAAGTTTTGTAAAAGCAGAATTTTGCATACGCTGTGAATATTAGTCATAAGAACAGAGTTTTTGCTATAGAATCAAATCCTTGGCAATGGAATGATATGCTTACAGCCTTGGTTGTTCCTGAGACTAAACAGTTCTGTTGATTAAATTGTTTACAGTTTCATTGCTCTGTGCCCTGATAAACAGCTTGAAAAATGTTTATGAAATACACATCCTTGGTATTTGTAGGAATTAATATGAACAAAGGTTATTAGGCAATGTAGAAAGGGAACAGGGGCCTTTAGAGACAGAATGGTCTTTAGATGCAAAATGGGTAATGGGTAAACAGGATCAAATATGGGAGGAATATTCTATTATGTAATGTACTAGTGATGACTTTTATGGGACAATGTCATCATATCTGATTGTATTTATTTCTGGTACCCATGTTTAGTTTTTTGTCCTGCATGATAATGGACTTTTGTTGACATTTATGGCCTGATTGATGGTAATGAGATTAATGATGTATTGTATCAGATAGTTATTGCTTCAATATTAATATAACTTGGAATCGCATACGGCTCATAAGTATTTCTTATTCCAAGTGATAAATGTCCGTTGTAATATATGATTCAACCACTCTTAATAGCTATAAGTTTTGTAATTTTACTGAAGCTTCGGACCTCAGAAACACCACTCATTGCTCAAATATTTATCATAGCGGTAAGCTTGACATGTTGTCTCCTCACTGGTCCACTATTTTATCCTAATCGGATTTCATTATTTAAAGTGCAGTTTTTAAAGTGCAAGCAATAGTTTCAAAGTGCTTAAAAAGTGCCTTAAAGTGCTATTAGTCAAATACTTTTACATATGTACTAAAAGCTTATAACTTATCTCAGTTTTTATGATCGGGGGAACTTGGATCCAACACGTTTCACATACTCGATGCTTTATCAAGGATCGTTTCCCACAGTCACTCCGTCGTCACCCGACCATTCATTTATGTATTGTATCAGATGACATGTTGATTGATAACTGCCTGTGCAATTTTGATCTAAATCCTAATAAAAGGCACAAGGCTGGCAGAGATACCTTGAGACAGACCTGAGGATTCAGTTGCCATTAAACTGATCAGGTTCTGCCTTCAGAAAGCTTTCATGGTTTGCATTGATCCTTGTGTGTGTGTGAAGTTCTTTCTCTCCCTTAGCACTCCAGCAAAGACAATCAGAACCCTGGGTTGCTTGTGTCGCTGGGCATATGTCAGTGGTAGAAAGTCTCTCCCATGGTGGAAACTCTTTTTCAGGATGGTATTCTGCAAAGGTAAAGGCTATCTGCCATGCTCGAGGCTCTCCTCCCATGAAAGAGACTTTATCTCATGTTGGAAGCTTTTGGAAATTGATTCCTCGAAGGGTTTGATGAATCTAAGCTTTAAAACTTGGGTGCTTCTCAGCTTATCTGCATTATTGCAAAATGAACAAGGCAGAGTTAGAAGTGAAGTAGAAATCAACTGAACATGCTATACCTACTAGTAACTTGATGAACTTTCTTCACTAATGTACTGTCACCTTGGGCGTCTTTGGGTCCTCCAATTCTGGAAAAACAAACAGAAACTTTTTAAGCAGGGAGCACTGGAATCTTTTATGGTTGGAGGGGCTGAACAAACCAGTCTGCCCTCCACAAACACTCTAATTACTGATGTTATGTTGACTAAAACACTGGAAGGGTTAAGACCCCCGTGATCTACGCCCACTAAACATTTGCAAATATGTCCATACCTCTGGACCCTTGAAGGTGGAGCAAAGACTCCATGTTTTGGGGGGCAGGTGAAATATCGAACCCCAAAAACAGAGCCATCATGTTTGCCTGTGGGCTTATCCAGCTCGATGCCAAACCAGTACCCTGTGGAGTGATAGAGGGGGACAGAATGAGACAAGTCAAAGAAATAACAATAGACAAAATAGGAATGGTGTCATGAATTTTTATCACCTGAAACAAGCATTGAGTGCAGAAGCAGCCTAAGGGTTAGTGCAGTGGACCGAGAACCAAGGGAAGTGAGTTTGATTTCCACTGTAGCCCACTAACATAGTAAATGACGGCAGATAAAGACCTGAACAATCCATCCAGTCTACCCATTAGTTATTCTCATTAAAATTAGAGTGATTAGAGTGATTAGAATCGAATCGGTTCAGCGGATGGCCACTAGGATGATCTTGGGGTTCAAGGGTCTCTCATACGAAGAGAGACTGAGCAGACTGCGGCTCTACACTCTAGAGGAACGCAGGGAGAGAGGGGACATGATTGAGACATTTAAATACATCACAGGACGGGTCGAGGTGGAAGATGTCTTCCTCTTGCCCAGGGGACCCTCGACCACAAGAGGGCATCCGCTTAAACTCAGAGGAGGAAAGTTTAATAGTGACACCAGGAAGTATTTTTTCACGGAAAGGGTGGTGGATCACTGGAATAAGCTTCCGGTGCAGGTGGTCGAGGCCACCGGCGTGCTTGACTTTAAAAGTAAATGGGACATGTACGTGGGATCCCTACATAGCACGAATCACTAGCATCTAGACTTATCGGGGTGGGTCAGTAGAGTGGGCAGACTTGATGGGCTATAGCCCTTTTCTGCCGTCATCTTTCTATGTTTTCTATGTTTTTTTCTATGTTTTAAAAATACAAGATTAAATTAACATGTCTTTTTGATATTTCTGGGCCATAGACTAAAGTCCACTTGGTATTGTCCTAGGTTCCAACTGCCGAAGTTGTCATATAAGCTCACTCCAGCCTATTCAACCATCCCATTGTTTGTAGGATATCTACTGTAAAGTCTGGTCAGTAACGTCCTCATGTTCCAAGTTAGTGGAGTTCCCATTGATGCCCTCCCCAGCCCATCCTTAACCGAATCACCATATACGGAACACAAACCATACAAGTCTGTCCAATATTGGCCTTAGTTCTTTAATTTGTACCATTTGTTTTCTGATTAGAGATCCTCTGTGTTTATCCCACACTTTTTTGAATTCCATCACCATTTTCCTCTCCACCACCTCCCTTGGGACAGAGAAAGAACCTGTATGAAATATGTAAATTGCTTTGGTTGTACCTTGACTCCCATCCTGTTAGGTGGGAGGTGCTATACCTGGAGCAAAGTCTGTTTTCCCATAGAACCGTATGATCCCTTGTTTCTGCCCAGCTACAAGCACCTGATCTCCAAGATCTATCTTCAGCCCCTCACGGTCCAAACTGGCCACAGATAAGGACTTCTTCTGTGATCCTGAGTGAGAAAAAACCAAGGAGGACCAGCTCAAGAATTCCCATAGCACATATTTTATTAATTTTCCAACAAAGTGCAAGAAAAATATATAAAAGTATTCATCAAAATCTCCCACATGTGCACAAATCAATCCCCCTAACCCCCCTCCCCGCAGACATTTAAATAAAGTCCAATAATAGCACATATTTTTTAAAAACCCTATAATCTGTATGCATTATACACTTTTATATGAAGAAAATAAATAACTATTAGGCATATCTTACACTAAAGTGATTGTGTCTGTTGTCAAAGGGGGGCACATAATAGTCACCCTAATTGCAAAAAATCAGAAAGAATCGATTACATCAGTATCAAATTACAGACCAATTGCATCTATTCCTTTTTTTCTCAAACTTCTCGAGAGATTAGTCTGCTTACAATTGCAAGACTACTTAGATAAATTTTCCCTTTTGCGCAATTCCCAATCCAGTTTTCGTATCCAATATAGTACGGAGACAGTCTTGGCATCCCTGCTAGATTATTTGCTTTCTTTATTCACTATTGGCTCAAGAGCCATCTTAATACAACTTGATTTGAGTAGTGCCTTTGATATGGTAGACCATCAAACATTGCTTGATTGTCTAGAATCAGTGGTCGGCAAACCGCGGCTCTTTAGCCATTTGAGTGCGGATTGAGACTCAGCAAGCTAGAGCAGGGGTGCCCAACCTGCTTCCCTTCCCAATAAAGATAATGTAATCATACATCCTGTTTTGAACGGGACTGTCCCCTTTTTAGATCCCCTGTCCCGTTGTCCCCACGCACAGCTTTAGGACACCGAAGATGTGCGTTGGGACAATGGGACAGGCGATCACTTACCCTTCCTCCAGCGCCGAAGCCTGCTCCCCCTGGCCCCTACTGCTACTGCCTACCGCAGCTTCAACCCCCCCCCCCCCCCCGGTCCACTGCCACTGCCGCCTGCCACAACTAAAGAGAAGGAAGTTCTAGTTGCCGGCCCACAAACCTTCTTCTCAATGTCAATTCTCAGGTCGGAGAGGAAATTCCGGACCAGCCAATCGTTGCCTGGCTGGCCCGGAACTTCCTCTCCGTCAGAATTGACGTAGGGAACAAGGTTTGTGGGCAGGCGCCTGGACCTTCCTTTGCTTTAGTTGCAGCGGGCGGCAGCGGCAGTGGACTGGGGGTGTGTGTTTGAAGTAGCGGTAGGCAGCAGCAGCGGGGACTGGTCCGGGGGGGGCAGGCTTTGGCTTCGGCGCTGGAGGGAGGGAGGCAGACAGGCTGGCTTTAGCATGGCAGGGAGGGAGGGATGTAGGCTGGCTAGCTTTGGGGGAGGGGGTGGAACAAAGGCTGGAAAGCAGTGAGGGGGACATAGGAAGGAGCACTGGGGGCACTAAGGACATAGGAAGGGACAATGGGGGCACTAAGAACAAGGCAAGGGGGCACTGGGGGCACTAAGGACATAGGAAGGGGCATTAAGGACATAGGAATGGGCACTGGCGGCACTAAGGACATGGGAAGGAGGCACTGGGGCACTAAGGACATAGGAAGGGGTACTAGGGGCACTAAGGATATTGGAAGGAGGCACTGGGGCACTAAGAACATAAGAACATAAGAAGTTGCCTCCACTGGGTCAGACCGAGGTCCATCTCGCCCAGCGGTTCGCTCCCGCGGCGGCCCATCAGGTCTGCGACCTGTGAAGTGGTTTCTGACCACTTTTATAACCTACCTCAAGTTCTATCTGTACCCCTCTATCCCTTTATCCTCCAGGAACCTATCCAAACCCTTCTTGAACCCCTGTACAGAGTTCTGGCCTATCACTTCCTCCGGAAGCGCGTTCCATGTGTCCACCACCCTCTGCGTAAAAAAGAACTTTCTAGCATTTGTTCTAAACCTGTCCCCTTTCAATTTCTCTGAGTGACCCCTAGTGCTTGTGGCTCCCCTCAGTTTGAAGAATCTGTCCTTATTTACTCTCTCTATGCCCTTAAGGATTTTGAAGGTTTCTATCATGTCCCCTCTAAGTCTCCTCTTCTCCAGGGAGAACAGCCCCAGCATTTTTAACCTGTCATAGAAACATAGAAACATAAAAATAGACGGCAGATAAGGGCCAAGGCCCATCAAGTCTGCCCACCCCAGTGATCCTCACTATCTATCTTTGCGGATAGATCCCACATGTCTATCCCATCTGGCCTTAAAATCCGCCACACTGGTGGCCTCAATAACCCGAAGTGGAAGACTATTCCAGCGATCAACCACCCTTTCAGTGAAGAAGAACTTCCTAGTGTCACTGTGCAGTTTCCCGCCCCTGATTTTCCACGAATGCCCCCTTGTTGCCGCGGGACCCTTGAAGAAGAAGATGTCTTCTTCCACCTTGATGCGGCCCGTGAGATATTTGAATGTCTCGATCATGTCTCCCCTCTCTCGACGCTCCTCGAGTGAGTAGAGCTGCAAATTCCCCAACCGCTCCTCGTACGGGAGCTCCCTGAGTCCCGAGACCATCCTGGTGGCCATTCTCTGGACCGACTCCAGTCTCAGCACATCCTTGCGGTAATGCGGCCTCCAGAATTGCACACAGTACTCCAGGTGCGGTCTCACCATGGATCTATATAGTGGCATAATGACTTCAGGTTTACGGCTGATGAAACTCCTGCGTATGCAACCTATGATTTGCCTTGCTTTGGATGAAGCTTGCTCCACTTGGTTTGCCGACTTCATGTCTTCCCTGACAATCACTCCCAAGTCTCTTTCTGCTACAGTTCTTGTCAGGATCTCGCCATTTAGGGTGTAGATCTTGCATGGATTCTGGCTTCCCAGGTGCATGACTTTGCATTTTTTGGCATTGAAACTGAGTTGCCAGGACCTAGACCAGTGCTCCAGCAGAAGTAAGTCATGCACCATATCGTCTGTCATTGCTTTTTTGTCTGTTGTGCTTTTGCTCACTACATTGCACAGTTTGGCATCATCGGCAAACAATGTTATTTTACCTCGAAGCCCTTCTGTCAGGTCTCTTATATAGATGTTGAACAAGATCGGGCCTAGGACGGAGCCCTGTGGCACTCCACTTATCACCTCCGACATCTCGGAGGGAGTGCCATTCACCATCACCCTCTGAAGCCTACCTCCAAGCCAGTTCCCAACCCATTTTGTTAAAGTGTCGCCCAAACCTAAAGAACTCATCTTGTTCAGCAACCTGCGGTGTGGCACGCTATCAAATGCTTTGCTGAAATCCAGATAGACGATGTCCAGTGACTCACCAACATCCAGCTTCCTCGTCACCCAGTCAAAGAAGCCGATCAGGTTGGATTGGCACGATCTCCCCTTAGTAAATCCATGTTGGCGGGGATCCCGCAGATTCTCCTCGTCCATGATCCTATCCATTTGGTGTTTGATTAGGGTTTCCATTAGTTTGCTCACTATTGAAGTGAGACTCACTGGTCTGTAGTTTGCCATATCCACCCTGGAGCCTTTCTTGTGTAGTGGAATGACGTTAGCCGTCTTCCAGTCCATCGGGACGTTACCTGTACTAAGGGAGAGATTAAAGAGCGCGGATAGTGGTTCCGCCAAGACATCTCCCAACTCCCTGAGTACCCTAGGGTGTAGGTTGTCAGGCCCCATTGCCTTGTTGACCTTGATTTTTGACAGCTCGCAGTAGACGCTGCTGGGTGTAAATTTGAAATTACTAAACGGGTCTACTGATTTAATCCTTGTATGTGGTTGAGGGCCGATTCCTGGCACCTCGCGGGTGAAGACTGAACAGAAGTATTCATTTAACAGTTGGGCCTTTTCCGAGTCCGTCTCCACATGGTCTCCGTCTGGTTTTCTGAGTCGTACTATCCCGCCTGAGTTCTTTTTCCTGTCACTAATATACCTGAAGAAGGATTTATGTCAGCGTATGGAAAATTTTCCATACCTTTTATCAGCTTAGTCGCCCTCCTCTGCACTCCCTCGAGTACCGCCATGTCCTTCTTGAGGTACGGCGACCAGTATTGAACACAGTACTCCAGGTGCGGGCGCACCATTGCGCGATACAGCGGCATGATGACTTCTTTCGTCCGGGTTGTGATACCCTTTTTGATGATGCCCAGCACTGTTTGCTTTCTTTGAGGCTGTCGCACATTGCGCCGATGGTTTCAGTGATGAGTCGACCATCACCCCCAAGTCCCTTTCCAGGTTACTCACCCCTAGCAGTGTTCCCCCCATTTTGTAGTTGAACATCGGGTTCTTTTTCCCTACATGCATGACCTTGCATTTCTCCACGTTAAAACTCATTTGCCACTTTTTTGCCCAGTCTTCCAGTCTCGTTAGGTCCTTTTGTAGGTCTTCACAGTCTTCCGTGTTTCTAACCCTGCTGCAGAGTTTGGTGTCATCAGCAAATTTGATAACCTCACATTTTGTCCCCGTTTCCAGATCGTTAATAAATATATTGAATAGTAGAGGTCCCAGCACCGACCCCTGCGGAACTCCGCTCGTGACCCATTGCCAATCTGAGTATTGGCCCTTGACTCCAACCCTCTGTTTCCTGCCCGCTAGCCAGTGTTTGATCCATCGGTAGATATCCCCTTGCACCCCGTGGTTCCACAGTTTTTTAAGAAGCCGTTTATGTGGTTCAGAAGGCACTGGGGGAACTAAGGACATAGGAAGGGGCACTAAGAACATGGGAAGGAGGCACTGGGGACACTAAGGCCAAATTCCTATGGGACATAGGAAGGGGCACTGGGGGCACTAAGGACATTGAAAGGAGGCACTAAGGACATAGGAAGGGCCACTGGGGGCACTAAGGACATGGGAAGGAGACACTGGGGGCACTAAGGACATAGGAAGGGGCACTGGGGGCACTAAGGACATTGGAAGAAGGCACTGGGGGAACTAAGGACCTAGGAAGGGGCACTAAGGACATAGGAAGGGGCACTGGGGGCACTAAGGATATTGGAAGGGGCACTGGGGGCACTAAGGACATTGGAAGGAGGCACTGGGGGAACTAAGGACCTAGGAAGGGGCACTAAGGACATAGGAAGGGGCACTGGGGGCACTAAGGATATTGGAAGGGGCACTGGGGGCACTAAGGACATGGGAAGGAGGCACTGGGGGAACTAAGGACCTAGGAAGGTGCACTAAGGACATAGGAAGGGGCACTGGGGGCACTGAGGACATTGGAAGGAGGCACTGGGGCACTAAGGATATTGGAAGGGGCACTGGGGGCACTAAGGACATAGGAAGGGGCACTAAGGACATTGGAAGGAGGCACTGGGGGCATTAAGGACATAGGAAGGGGCACTGGGGGCACTAAGGACATGGGAAGGAGGCACTGGGGGCACTAAGGACATGGGAAGGAGACAAGGGGGCACTAAGGACATAGGAAGGAGGCACTGGGGGCACTAAGGACATAGGAAGGAAGGAGGGAGGGAGGGAATAGAAAGGGACAATTATTGGGCCTGAGTGCAGAAAGAAAGAAAGGATGCACAGTCAGAAGGAAACGCAACCAGAGACTCATGAAATCACCAGACACCAAAGGTATGAAAAATAATTTTATTTTCAATTTAGAGATCAAAATGTGTCAGTTTTGAGAATTTATATCTGTTGTCTATATTTTGCACTATGGCCCCCTTTTACTAAACCGCAATAGCGGTTTTTAGCGCAGGGAGCCTATGAGCATTGAGAGCAGCATGGGGCATTCAGCGCAGCTCCCTGCGTTAAAAAACGCTATCGCAGTTTAGTAAAAAGGAAGGGGGTATATTTGTCTATTTTTGTATAGTTGTTACTGAGGTGACATTGCGTAAGTCATCTGCCTTGACCTCTTTGAAAACCTGCGGAATATAAATGATAATTAACATTTTCTCTGCATACAGTGTGCTTTGTGTTTATAAAAATTTTATTGTTGGTAGATCATTTTGACTTGGCTACGAAGGTAAGGGGGAGGGAGGGGAGCTGCTGAAAGACATCTAGTAATCCTTGCAGGCTTGACTGTGCAGGGAATTATTTTTGTAAAATCATGTTTTGTTATGTGACTGGCATTATTTAGACTTTAATTTCTATGAATGAATAGATTGGAAATGATATAAAATTGCTTGCCTTTATGTGCATGCGCTGAAGGGAAGTGGAGAGAGAGTGGGCTGAGGACGCTGAAGTGAAATGGGGAAGAGAGAGTGGGGAGAAGACGCTGATTTATAAATTGACAATTGTACAGAATATTGTTTCTTTTTATACTTTAATATAAGTTCAGTATAAAACTATTTGAGGCTTGTGTGGATGGGATCAGATGGTTTGCAGGGATGGGGACCAAGCTCGTGGGAACGGAGACAAATTTTCTTCCCCGTGTCATTCTCTAGTCTCTGCTATGAATCGATTTCGACTACGTGCTGGCGAGCAGGGTGTCGGGTTGACGTAGCCGTCGTAGTAGGCACGGGGTATGGCTCAGAAAAGAAATCTTAATCATTGTACTGCTGATCTTTGGCTCTTTTGACTAATGAGTTTGCCTACCACTGGCCTAGATGATATGGTATCTCCGGAAGGGTGCTTCAGTGGTTTAAGGGTTTCTTCCATTTTGAAGATGCTCTATCAGGAACTTAAACTAAGTCTTGTGGAGTTCCACAGGGCTCTCCTCTATCTCCTTCACTTTTTAATATCTACTTAGCATTGCTGGGGGAAAAACTAACCCCCTCTTCTACTAAACTGCGATAGCCGCCCTGAATGGCCCATGCTGCTCCCGATGCTCGCTGAGCTCCTATGAGCGTCGGGAGCAGTGCGGGCCATTCATTGCGGCTCCCCGCGCTAAAATCGCTAGCGTGGTTTAGTAGAAGAGGGGTTAAGGATCATATAACTATTGCAATTCCTTTTCATTCTCAGATTTCAAATGTATTACACCAAATATCATTTATAATTGCAATGGTTGATGGGTTTCAAATTAAAACTAAATACAGACAAGACCTTGTTTTTGGATGTACATGTGAATTCAGGCCCTGATTTTATAAAAGTCGCCTACAGTTAGGCACCTAGATTAAAGCGTCTAACTTTAATTTTTTAATTGGCGCTGATAATTGAAAGCATCATTAAAAACCGATTAAAAAGTGATTAAAAAAATTAATTAACCAGTAGGCGCCGAACTCGGCAGGCGCCTACAACTTTGATGCAAGCAGGCGTCCGCTCGCAAGAAGGCATGGTTAGAGGCAGATTTGGGGTGGGATTTGGGTGTGAATTGCGTTAGGTGCTGGTATTGTAGGCTAAGAAAATCCTGGCCTAACCTACGCAGTTCACACCTACCGGTGCCTAACTATCCCCTCCTTTTACAAAACTGTAGCGCGATTTTTAGCACTGTCCGTGGCATAAGAACATAAGAATTGCCGTTGCTGGGTCAGACCAGTGGTCCATCATGCCCAGCAGTCCGCTACAGCGGCGTCCCTTAAGTCAAAGACGAGTGCCCTAACTGAGACTAGCCTTATCTGCAAACGTTCTGGTTCAGCAGGAACTTGTCTAACTTTGTCTTGAATCCCTGGAGGGTGTTTCCCCTATAACAAAAATCTCAGGCATGAATACAGGATGTCTGTGGCAGTACTTGGAGAGACCTCCCAGGAAAGGGACCTGGGAGTTCTGATCGACAATCGATGAAGCCGTTTGCACAATGTGCGGCGGCGGCAAAAAGGGCAAACAGAATGCTAGGAATGATAAAGAAGGGGATCAGGAACAGATCGGAGAAGGTTATCATACCACTATACCGGGCCATGGTGCGCCCTCACCTGGAGTACTGCGTACAGCACTGGTCATCGTACATGAAGAAGGACATAGTACTACTCGAGAGGGTCCAGAGAAGAGAAACCAAGATGGTTAAGGGGTCGGAGGAGCTGCCGTACAACGAAAGATTGGAGAAACTGGGCCTCTTCTCCCTCGAACAGAGGAGATTAAGAGTAGAGAGTTGCGCAGGGACAGAAATCCCACCCGTCCCCGCGAGGAATCCCCTCCGTCCCCACCCGTCCCTATAAACTACAGAAATAGTTATTTCATTTAATTATGCTACTGGTAGAAACCCATTTACAAATAAGCAAAAAGACTTTATTAATTTGGAAATATTAATTGGGAAGAATACATACTTTGTAAACGGGTTTCTACCAACTAATATACTATTTTATCCTAAAGCAAAAAAAAAGAAATAGAATTTTTTTCCTACCTTTGTTGCCTGGTTTCTGCTTTCCTCATGTTCTCATTCAATTCCTTCCATCCACTATCTCTCTTTTCCCTCTGCGTCTTCCATTTGCTCTGTTACTGTGCCTCTCCTTTTCTCCCCCCTTCCAAATTGGTCTGGCACCCATCTTCTTCCCTCCGCTCACCCCATAGTCTGGCATCTCTGTCTTCTTCCCTGCCAGCATCTTCTCCCCACTCTCTCTTCCCCATTTCCTTTCAGCGTCCTTCTCCCCCCTATCTTCCCCATGTCCTGTCAGCGTCCATCTCCCCCCTCTATCTTCCCCATGTTCTTTCAGCATCCTTCTCCCCCCCCCCCGTTTTC
Organism: Geotrypetes seraphini; assembly: GCF_902459505.1. Lineage (NCBI taxonomy): Eukaryota > Metazoa > Chordata > Amphibia > Gymnophiona > Dermophiidae > Geotrypetes > Geotrypetes seraphini. The sequence continues at coordinate 62,958,079 of NC_047091.1, read as the reverse complement.
CCCATGTCCTTTCAGCGTCTTTCTCCCCCTCCGTCTTCCCCATGTCCTTTCATCGTCCTTCTCCCCCCGTCTTCCCCATGTCCTTTCAGAGTTCTTCTCCCCCTCTGTCTTCCCCATATCCTTTCAGCGTCCTTCTCCCCCCATCTTCCCCATGTCCTTTCAGCGTCCTTCTCCACCCCTCTGTCTTCCCCAGTGCTTTCAGCGTCCTTCTCCCCCCTCAGTTTTACCTTAAGCGTCTTTTCCTCTCCACTCCACCTTTCCTCCCTTTCTCCCTTTCTCCCTCCCTGCCCCTTACCTTTGTGGCACTTCCCCGCCCGACTGACAACAGAACAGGCCCGGTCCGACAAACCTCCCTGCCCTGTAGCCGTGAATCTAAATTACCTTCTTACAGCAGCTGGAGTATTGAAGCTGCTGTAAGAAAGTAATTTAGATTCGCGGCTACAGGGCAGGGAGATTTGTCGGACCGGGCCTGTTGTCGGTCAGTCGGAGGAAGCGCCACAAAGGTAAAGGGACCTGGCCAGCTGTGCACCCCCCCCATGGCTGCACCCGGGGCGGACCGCCCTCACCTCCCCCCCTTGGTACGCCACTGCCGATCGCAGCACACAGCCGATCGGAACGGAAATCTTCCCGATGTCAGTGCTGACATCGTGGAAGACTTTCGTTCCGATCGGCTGTGTGTTGCGGCAGGGCAGGTAGGGAGAAGACAAGTCTCGCATCCAACCCTGCAGGAACCCCGCGACCCTCGGAGGCGTCCCCATGGGATCCCCGTGACCCTAGGGGGGCATCCCCATGGGATCCCCGCGACCCGAAGGGGGAACCCGCGGGATCCCCGTCGTCCCCGTTCCCGTGCAGCTCTCTAATTGAGAGGGGACATGATCGAAACATTCAAGGTACTGAAGGGGATAAACTTAGTAGATAAGGACAGGTTGTTCACTCTCTCCAAGGTAGGGAGAACGAGAGGGCACTCTTTAAAGTTGAAAGGGGATAGATTCCGGACAAATGTAAGGAAGTTCTTTTTCACCCAGAGAGTGGTGGAAAACTGGAATGCTCTTTCAGAGTCTGTCGTAGGGGAGGGCACCCTCCAGGGATTCAAGACAGGGTTCCTGCTGAACAAGAAGTGCGCTGGTAGGGCTAGTCTCAGTTAGGATACTGGTCTTTGACCTGGGAGCTGCTGTATGAGCGGACTGCTGGGCACGATAGACCACTGGTCTGACCCAGCAGCAGCAATTCTTATGTTTAACAGACTCCGGAAGAGCATTCCAAACTTCTACCACTCTCTGGGTGAAGAAGAACTTCCTTACATTTGTACGGAATCTATCCCCTTTTAACTTTAGAAAGTGCTCTCTCGTTCTCCCTACCTTGGAGAGGGTGAACAACATGTCTTTATCTACTTTATCTTCATTATCTTGAATGTTTCAATCATGTCCCCTCTCAGTCTTCTTTTTAAGGGAGAAGAGGCCCAGTTTCTCCAATCTGTCACTGTATGGCAACTCCTCCAGCCCCTTAACCATTTTAGTCGCTCTTCTCTGGACCCTTTCGAGTAGTACTGTGTCCTTCTTCATGTATGGTGACCAGTGCTGGACGCAGTATTCCAGGTGAGGGCGTACCATGGCCCGGTACAGCGGCATGATAACCTTCTCCGATCTGTTCGTGATCCCCTTCTTAATCATTCCTAACATTCTGTTAGCTCTTTTTGCCGTTGCCGCATATTGCACGGACGATTTCATTGACTTGTCATTCAGTACTCCCAAGTCTCTTTTCTGGGGGGGGGGGGGGGGTTTCTCCAAGTACTGCACTGGACATCCTGTATTCACAGTCACAGTTCCAACACTCATAGGAATTCTATGAGCATCAGAGTTGTTGCTGCCACGGCCGGCGCTAAAAAAAAACACGCTACAATTTTGAAAATGGGGGGGGGGGGGGGGTTTGAATGATATGTGGCAGGTGCTGTTTTCCTGGGCACCTCCTGAGTTAGGCATCGTTTGTAGAATTTGGCCCTCAGCGCTAGACTAAGAGGCCGTGACTGCAGCCCCTGCCTTCTTCAGCCCTGGCTTGTCCTTACCTTTTTTCTCTTTACTTCCTTTCCCGGTCATGCGAGAAAAGTCCATGCGAGGTGTTTTGGGGGTAGATGTGACTGATGAAGGTGTCTGGTCTGCAGCTTTGCTGATTTTGGAAACAGATGCAAAGATTCCTAAAAGAAATGTTGTGGGGAAGAAGAGCCAAGTATAGACATTTACCAAATCTGAAGCAACAACTGGAATGGAACATGTTATTAGATGAGATATGACGATGCAGGAATTCTCTCTTTTTTTAAAATTTGAATTTAATTACGTGCCTTTTTGCAAATTCATACTCAAGGTGAGTTATTTATTTATTTATTTTGGCATTTCCATTCTGCTCTTTCGTCCCCTTCTAGGCGGAATAAAATTATACATACACGGTTCGAATCATCAAAATCGAGACGCAACATGAAATAAAACAAGCTACAGTGGCCTAGTGGTTAGAGCTGCTGCCTTCAGTACCACGAGGGTTGTGAGCTTACTCCCAGCCCTGCTACTTGTGACTCTAGGCAAGTCACTTACCCCTCCCCCCTTTTTTTAACAGGTTTTTAGCGCCGGCTGCGGCAATAACAGCTCAGACACTCATACCCCCTGTTTTACTAAGGTGCCGAGGTAAGTGGGGGCCTCGAGTATCATTTGGGCAAGCCATGAGTTCAGCTTGGCTGCTTGGAAGGCGAAGGTTTTGTCTAGGAATCTTTTGAGGTGACAAAGTTTTAGCGAGGGGAAGGCAAACAGCTGAATTATCATATATCATAGGTGATATATATCATATATCATATTCTTAGGTGATATCCTGAAAGCCCAACTGATTGTGGGGTCCCCAAGACACATTTGGGAAGCCCTGCTATATTGTATCGCATTTCTTTAATGTGAGTGATCTCTTTCTCATTTTTACACCTCTTATTATTTACTAATATTCGACTGACCACCTCTCAAGCCATAAAGCATGTTGAGGTGGTTTACAAAGGATGGTTTCTTACCATGCTTTGGAGGACAGATGAAATAACGGATCCCTCCCACACTCCCATCGTTCTTGCCATCGGGCTCATCCAGCTCAACACCGACCCACTGGCCACTGGCAAACTCTGTTGTACCACAGAAGCGCAAAGTGCCCACCTAAGAAGGAGCAGAAGCAAAAGCTGGATTCAATGACTGCTGGACTAAACAGGCATCTGGTACCACAACCTCTGATCCTGCCATCGTGGCCTTTGACGCTACTGCTTTGGTGGTTTCTCCACTTTCACTTGCTACACAGACTACAGCTCCATGCCACCAGAACCTAAGAACATAAGAATTGTCGCTGCTGGGTCAGACCAGAGGTCCATCGTGCCCAGCAGTCTGCTCCCATGGCAGCCTTTAGGTCAAAGATCAGTGCCCTGAGACTAGTCCTACCTGCATACGTTCTGGTTCAGCAGGAACTTGTCTAACTTTGTCTTGAATCCCTGGAGGGTGTTTTTCCCTATAACAGCCTCCGGTTTTCTACCACTCTCTGGGTGAAGAACTTCCTTACGTTTGTACAGAATCTATCCCCTTTTAACTTTAGAGAGTGCCCTCTCGTTCTCTCTACCTTGGAGAGGGTGAACAACCTGTCTTTATCTACCAAGTCTGTTCCCTTCATTATCTTGAATGTTTTGATTATGTCCCCTCTCAGTCTCCTCTTTTCAAGTGAATCATGCCCCCCCCTTACTACCCCACTGGATAAAAGTCACTGGCATCTCATCTTCCCTCTGCCCTGGGCTTGATGAACCTTAGGTCTGACCCGGCATGGCAATGGTGACTGAAAGGTGCTGCCTAACTAAAGTGTTGTTTGCAGTATCAGAAGTCATTTTCCAGGAATCCAGTCTCTATGATCCTGCTCTGCAGGGACTATGCAAGACAGAAGGTCAAATTGCAGTCCTGGTACCTTTTCAGCATCCACCAAGACCCGGTCCCCCAACTTCAGACCAATTGAAGTCAGCATCAGGTTCCCGGGGATGTTGTCATAGTTGGGCAGGGTGACTTTGGGTAGGTTGCAGCTCAGCGGGACTGCATCGAGCAGAAGCTGCTTCAACTCCTTGGCTATCATGGCAGACTCGGCTTTATCCAGGCTCATGTCCATGGGATCAGGGACCACGTCGGCAGGGACCTGCCCTTTGCTGTTCTGAAAGACAAAGAGGAAGATGGGCTCAGGGTTCACTAATCAGGCCAATCTATATTTATTAAGGTATTTATATACCACCTATCAAGGTTATCTAAGTGGTTTACAATCAAGCATTTTCCCTATTTGTCCTGGACGGCTCACAATCTAATGTACCTGGGGCAATGGAGGATTGAGTGACTTGCCCAGGGTCACACGGAGCAACACAGGATTTGAACCCACAACCTCAGGCTGTAGTTCTAACCACTAGGCCACTCCTCCATTGTTCCCCTGATTCTGCAAAGGTTGTTCAGATTTGGACACAGATCCCAGATCCGTTCCTAAACTAATTAGACAAACAGACACTAAGGGCCGTATTCTGTATAGGATGCCAACATCGGCAGCCGCCTAAGAAGCAGCCACCGATCACATTTATTATTATTATTAGGATTTTTTTTATATACCGCCTATCAAGGTTATCTAAGCGGTTTTATAATCAGGTACTCAAGCATTTTCCCAGTCATGTCAGTCGCACATCGGCATCCTATTCAGAATCGTGTCTACATTCCCGGACAGGAGGCCATAAATGTAGGCTGATATTTAATATTTAAGGCGTCCGTCTCACATCTATGGAGACGCTTACCGACGCTTAAGCCCGCCCGAGGTCATTTCCGGCCAATACCACACACCCATGCACCACCTTGGGCATGCTTAAGCATGGGTACGCATCTCCGTAGAGGCGCTACAGAGACCTACAACGTAGGTGTCCTGCCTCGGACCCTTTTTTAAAAAAAAACATGCATCCTGATTGGCTGCCAGATAGTAGTAGAATGCGGCTACCGCCACCTGCAATCAGGTCACGCATTTCAAAAATCAGGGCCTAAAGGCCTGATTCTGTAAACTGCACCTAGTGGCACCTACATTGTAAGTACTGCTCGGCGCAGTTGTCGATTGCTAGGCACCGTTCATAGAATCCTACCAAGTGGCACTTAGGCATGCTTAGGTATCACAAGGTGTCCTGGAGGTAGGCACCAGTATATGGTTTTATCAGGCCTAATTTATTGGCACCTAACTTGGACACCTAGCGATGCCTAAATCAACCACACCTATTCTCTGCCCCTAGCCACGCCTAATTTTCAGGTAGCGTCATTAGGCGTTGGAAGGAGCCTCCACTTAGGTGCGCTGCACAGAATTTCACACCTAACTTTTAATCTAATCTAATCCTTAGGTTTGTATATCGCATCATCTCCACGTTCATAGAGCTCGACGCGGTTTACAGTAGGAGAAATAGGAAGGAACTACAACAGAGGGTTAGAAGTAGAAGTGTGAAGAAAATTTACAGGACTTGGGATGCCAAGATATAAGAGTTTCCTTGATTCCTAAGTTGGAGGGAGACTTACATTTTTTGAGAAAAGCCAGGTTTTCAGATGTTTGCGGAAAACCTGGAGAGAGCTCAAGTTTCGAAGAGGGGAGGTAAGGTTGTTCCAGAGCTCAGTGATTTTGAAGTGAAGGGAGGTCCCTAGCTTTCCTGTGTGGGAAATGCCTTTTAGCGAGGGGAAGGATAGTTTTAATTTGTGGGAGGATCTGGTGGTATTAGGGTTTGAGGAATTCCAAGAAAGAGGGATAAAGGGAGGGAGGATACCATATAGGATTTTGAAAGCTAAACAGGCGCATTTATAGTGGACCCTGGCGATTATCGGAAGCCAGTGGAGCTTGGCCAGGAGCGGGGAGACATTAACTTTTTAAATTTTTTAAAATTAATTAACTTCAATGGCGAGGTCAATTGATTTAATTTAGGCTAGATACAGATTTTAGTTATGTGGGCGGTGCCTAACTAGGGATACCGTTCTTAGAATCTGGCCCTAACTAACTTTTAAACAGCATGTTTCATCAGGGGTCCAGAGGAGTTTTCAGGTGCTCAGATGTCTTCACACTGTTCGTTATCGATTTGATTTTCAAACACTTCACTCTTGTTATTTTTTGGGGGCTCTTTCCAGATTAGACTACTGTAATGTTTTTGCGTGTCTACCCCAATATCAGACCAGATGACTACAGCTTCTCCAAAATATTGCAGCCAGATTTCTGTTAAACGCAAGAAAATATGATCACATCTCACCTCTTCTAATGAAATCTCACTAGTTCCTTGTTCAATTCCATTTCCAACATAAGATTCTCACTTTAACGCATCGTGCCTTTATGAAAGGTCATCTTCTTATCTTGTCAATCTCATTTCTCCCGTTATATCAATTTATAGAACATAAGAACGTAAGAATTGCCACTGCTGGGTCAGACCAGTGGTCCATCCTGCCCAGCAGTCCGCTCACACGGCGGCCCCCAGGTCAAAGACCCGTGCTCTAAATGAGTCCAGCTTCACCTGCATATGTCCCAGTTTAGCAGGAACTTGTCTAGCTTAGTCTTGAAACCCTAGAGGGTGTTTTCCCCTACAACAGACTCCGGAAGAGCGTTCCAGATTTCTACCACTCTCTGGGTGAAGAAGAACTTCCTTACGTTTGTTCAGAATCTATCCCCTTTTAACTTTAGAGAGTGAGAGAGCCAAGGCCGGCACAAGCAGCAGGTTGGAGATGCTGCTCGAGCCGGCAAAGAGCCAAAGAACAGCATTTAGTCATTTCCCCTCCCTCACAGGCCCACTTGGAAACTACTCGCCAATCAGCTTTTTTCTTTCTTTCTTCCACTTTGTGGGATATTTTACCAGCATCTCTTTGTACAGAAATTTCATTTAAAAAGTTTAACTCTATGTTAAAAATTCACCTCTTTGGCCTGGCTTTTGATACTCATCCTGGGTGCAGTGGCTAGTAAAGGGAGTGGGGATGGACTGTCCTGGGTGCCATCATGGTGCGGGCACCAACACCTCTCCTTCTCTCAGAGAACACCCCATATATCTTTGACTCTTTGCCGGTTCGATTCCGTACAAACGTAAGGAAGTTCTTCTTCACCCAGAGAGTGGTAGAAAACTGGAACGCTCTTCCGGAGGCTGTTATAGGGGAAAACACCCTCCAGGGATTCAAGACAAAGTTAGACAAGTTCCTGCTGAACCAGAATGTACGCAGATAAAGCTAGTCTCAGTTAGGGCACTGGTTTTTGACCTATGGGCTATCGCAGGAGTGGACTACTGGGCACGATGGACCACTGGTCTGACCCAGCAGCGGCAATTCTTATGTTCTTAAGCCACTTGGAGGTGATATCAGAGGGAGAGCAAAATCCAGCTTGGGCAGCAGCTTGGAGATGCTGCATGCGCCAGCGAAAAGTTGAAGAGGTATGTGGGCAGGGAAAGCGCGTGGTGGGGGTGAAGGGAAGGTGCAGGGGCAGAGAAGAGGGTGGGGATTCCACCTCCCCTGCCACTTCCTACCCTCGCTATGCCACTGCCTGGGTGCATATCCAGGGCCCTGAAGCCTGTTAAAGGTTTTAACTATAGATCATGAGTTCTTGTTATGTGACCTGTTCTATTTTAATTGAAGTTCTTTCCTAAGCTTTTAAAGAATATTTTATTTCTGTTCCTCAGAAAAGGCAGTTTAGCAAGTATAAATAAACAAACGCATAAACTAACAATCAATTATTGGGAGTTAACAAGCACTTAAATGGATCTGCCCTATGTCCAATTCTATAGCATGTATGACTGAATTTCATAGTGCACAGCTCCAAAGGGGGCGTGGCCACGGGAGGGGGAGGAGCAGACCAGAAGCCATTCCCAGAAATTAGGCACAGTGTTACAGAAGAGCTGCTTTTGCAAGCCTAACTGCCATAGTGCTTGGGTCCAAATTTAAGAGCGAAATGTGTGTTAAGCTAGTATTTTATAAAGGTTGCTCTGCACAGGGTCCTGTTAAAGAACACTAGCTCAGCACAGCTCATCCAATGCCTAACTATGGCTGTCAAGTATTGAATCTAGCTCTGCATACTTTCTCCTATCACTGCCTGCTCCAGTGATGGCAAAGTGCCCCCTTCTCTTCTCGGTTCTTACCCTGCTTTTACTACTTATCATTTCTGTTACTCTGCTAGATGTTCGCAAAGCTGTACATAAAACATTCAAGAGATAGCCCCTTCTCAGTAGAGCTTACAATTTAATCAAGCAGGCAAACAGGACAAGAAGGGGGTTAGGGAGTTTCTCAGGCATGCTTTGCAAGCGAGCGAGAGTCAGGAATGAAAAAAAGCAATCTCGAAAAAGTGGGCTGTTAACCTGAATTTGAATACTGTCAGAGACGGAGTTTGACCTACTGACTCAGGCGTACGATGCAGCAAGACAGTTGGCAGTAGAGGAGACGGGTACGGATAGGAGAGACTTACCCGAGGAGGAATGTAAGGGACTTTCCCTGCAGGTTCCTCTTAAACTCAAAAGTCGACCTATCATCGTTGCACCTTCATTAAAACTACTTGGAGTCACTTTTTATAGCAAATTCAATTATCATCTCCATATTAGCACAGTGGTCCAGCGCTGCTTTCATCGGCTGCGCATGATTAGATCCCTATCCAAATTGCGAGAGCCCGCTTCTCTGAACATTTTGATCCACTCTCTCGTAATTTCACATACAGATTATTGTAATGCCCTCTGCAAAGGCATCACAAAAAAAAGAAAGAAGAAGACTCCAGATAGTACAGAACACTGCAGTAAAGCACAGTTACTTACCGTAACAGGTGTTATCCAGGGACAGCAGGCAGATATTCTTAACGTATGGGTGACGTCACCGATGGAGCCCCGGTATGGACACTTTTAACTAGAAAGTTCTAGTTGGCCGCACCGCGCATGCGCGGTTGCCTTCCCGCTCAACGGAGGAGAGCGTGGTTCCCAGTTAAGATAAGCCAGCTAAGAAGCCAACCCGGGGAGGTGGGTGGGTCGTAAGAATATCTGCCTGCTGTCCCTGGATAACATCTGTTACGGTAAGTAACTGTGCTTTATCCCAGGACAAGCAGGCAGCATATTCTTAACGTATGGGTGACCTCCAAGCTAACAGAGAGGGAGGAGGGATGGTTGGCCATTAGGAAAATAGATTTTGTAACACAGATTGGCCGAAGTGCCCATCCCGTCTGGAGAAGGTATCCAGACAGTAGTGAGTAGTGAATGTGTGAACTGAGGACCAAGTGGCAGCTTTGCAGATCTCCTCGATGGGCATGGAGCGGAGGAAAGCCACAGAAGCAGCCATAGCTCTGACCCTGTGGGCCGTGACAGCACCTTCCAGTGAGAGACCGGCCCGAGCATAACAGAACGCAATGCAGGCAGCAAGCCAGTTGGAAAGCGTTCGTTTAGAGACAGGACGACCTAAACGGTTAGGGTCGAAGGACAGAAAGAGCTGAGGTGACGTGCGGTGAGCTCTGGTACGGTCAAGGTAGTATGCCAGGGCACGTTTACAGTCCAGCGTGTGTAACGTCTGTTCCCCAGGATGAGAGTGGGGTTTAGGGAAAAAGACAGGCAATACAATGGACTGGTTGAGGTGGAAGTCCGAGACCACCTTGGGAAGAAATTTAGGATGGGTACGCAGAACCACCTTGTCATGGTGAAAAACCGTGAAAGGTGGGACAGCAACCAGTGCATGCAGCTCACTAACCCTCCTGGCAAAGGTGATGGCAATGAGGAAAAGCACCTTCCATGTCAGAAATTTGAGTGAAGTTGTGGCAAGAGGCTCAAATGGAGGTTTCATGAGGGCTGAGAGGACCACATTCAGGTCCCAGACGACTGGAGGAGGCTTCAGCGGTGGTTTGACATTGAAGAGGCCTCTCATGAACCGGGAAACCAGGGGATGAGCCGTGAGAGGTTTTCCGAGGACAGGCTCATGAAACGCAGTGATGGCACTGAGGTGGACTCTGATTGAGGTAGACTTGAGGCCAGCGTCGGAGAGAGAAAGCAAATAGTCCAGTACAGTTTCCACCGCCAATGAGGTGGGATTGTGATGATGAAGTAGACACCAAGAGGAGAACCGGGTCCACTTCTGATGGTAACATTGGAGGGTGGCCGGTTTCCTGGAGGCATCCAAAATACGACGGACAGGCTGAGACAGATTCTCTGGAGAGGTCAGCCCGAGAGAAACCAAGCTGACAGGTGGAGCGAGGACAGATTGGGATGTAGTAGAGACTGATGCTGCTGTGTAAGTAGAGTAGGAAATACAGGAAGAGGAATGGGCTCCCTGGAGCTGAGCTGGAGCAGGAGGGAGAACCAGTGTTGGCGAGGCCACCGAGGAGCGATGAGAATCATGGTGGCTCTGTCCCTGCGGAGTTTGAATAGCGTCCGCAACATTAGAGGCAGTGGAGGAAAGGCATAGAGCAGGGGTGCCCAACGCGTCGATCGCGATCGACCAGTAGCTCAGGAAGGCAACTCGAGTCGATCGCACTCGTGTTGCCGTCCTGATCTACGGGCCGATCAGCCTTCCTCTCCAGTGTTCTCCCTAGGGCCTTTTAGCTGGGCGGTCCGCCCAGCTGTCATCTGCCGCTGCTGAACATTAAAAAAACCCCCAAAAAAACCGGCTTGGAGATTTCAGCCCCTAGCAAACTTATGCTCCGGGCTCTAACGTGTGCGTGCAGGCTTCTCTTCTCTTCCCTCCGAAACCGGAAGTTATGCCCGGGGAGGGGGGGAGAAGGGAAGCCTGCACGCACATGTTGAGAGCCCTGAAGCAAGCGTTCGCTACGGGCTAAGGCGGGAGACATGTTAGTGAAGCATTTCCTCTTCTTGCTGCCGGGTCCTGCCTACTTTCTGTTTCCGCGAAGGCAGGACCCGGCAGCATTTCCCCCAACAGTTCCTCGCGATGCTGGTCGGCCGAAGCAGGGAGAGGTTGGGGCGGCGTCGGCTTTTGGGCGTGTTATTGGCGTCGGCTTTCGGGCCTGTTATTGGTGGCGGTTTGGGTCCTGGTCCCCGATGGCAGTTTGGGTCCCCGATGGCAGTGGCAGTGTCTTGGGGGAGGGCAGGGAAAAAGAAAGAAAGAAAAAGGGCAGGCAGGGAGACAGAAGGAAAGAAGAGAAACAGAAAAAAAGGAAAGGGAGGCAGAGAGAAAGAAAGGGCAGGGGAGAGGAAGGAAAAGTTGGGGGAGGGAATGAGGTGTGGAGGAGAGGAAGCATACAGGCTGAAAGAAGGGAAGAAAGACTGGATGCACAGTCAGAAGAAGAAAGTGCAACCAGAGACTCATGAAATCACCAGACAAGGTAGGAAAAATGATTTTATTTTAAATTTAGTGATCGAAATGTGTCTCAATTTATATCTGCTGTCTATATTTTACACTAAGGTCCCCTTTTACTAAACCGCAATAGAGTTTTTTAGCGCAGGGAGCCTATGAGCGTCGAGAGCAGCGCTGGGCATTCAGCGCAGCTCCCTGCGCTCTAAAAACTGCTATCATGGTTTAGTAAAAAGGGAGGGGGGTATATTTGTCTATTTTTGTATGGTTGTTACTGAGGTGATAGTGCATAGAGTCATCTGCTTTGACCTCTTTGAAAAACCCTGGAATAGGAATGATAATTAACATTTTCTATGCGTACAGTGTGCGTTGTGTTTTTTTTAAAATTTTATTGTTGGTAGATCATTTTGACTTGGTCATTTTAAAAGTAGCTCGCAAGCCCAAAAAGTGTGGGCACCCCTGGCATAGAGGAACCGATCCGTCCAGTCGAGCAGGAATGCATCCGGGGTCAGACGATGAGGAGAGTAGAGTCTGGAGCAGAACTGGGGCAGCTGATGGTTGTGAGGAGCTGCAAAGAAGTCCACCTGAGGAGTGCCTCAGAGAGCAAAGATGGAGTGGAGTGTGGGAGGATCCAAGGTCCACTCATGAGGTTGAAGGATGCGGCTGAGGTTGTCGGCCAGGGAGTTCTGTTCGCCCTGGATATAGACGGCCTTGAGGAAGAGACTGCGGGCCGTGGCCCAGGTCCAGATGCGGATGGCCTCCTGACAAAGGAGGGGAGATCCGGTGCCGCCTTGCTTGTTTATGTAGTACATGGCGACTTGGTTGTCTGTGCACAGGAGAAGAACCTGAGGATAGAGAAGGTGCTGGAAGGCCTTGAGAGCATAGAACATGGCCCTGAGTTCCAGGAAATTGATGTGATGTTGACGCTCCTGAGGGGTCCAGAGTCCCTGGGTGCGAAGATCTCCCATGTGAGCTCCCCATGCATAGGGGGAGGCATCTGTGGTTATGATCATGGAGTGAGGGGGTAGATGAAAGAGTAGACCCCTGGAAAGATTTGAGGAGTTCAACCACCATTGAAGAGATTGCTGAAGAGACGATGTCACAGAGATGGGATGAGAAAGAGGATCCATGGGCTGTGACCATTGGTTGGCTAGAGTCCATTGAGGTGTCCTGAGGTGGAGTCGTGCCAGAGGAAGCACATGGACTGTCGAGGCCATGTGGCCCAAGAGGACCATCATTTGCCGAGCCGGAATAGAGCGACAAAGGAGCACCTGACGGCAGAGATGGAGCAGGGTTCGTTGGCGGTCTGAGGGGAGAAACGCCCTCATCAGAGTGGTATCGAGGACGGCACCAATGAACTGAAGTCACTGTGTGGGGAGGAGATGTGACTTGGGGTAGTTGATCTCGAACCCCAGGAGATGGAGGAAAGAGATGGTGTGTTGAGTGGCTTGTAGCACAAGCGGAGACGTAGGAGCTTTCACCAACCAATCGTCCAAGTATGGGAACACCTGGAGGTTGTGAGACCTGAGGAAGGCCGCCACCACAATAAGGCACTTGGTGAACACCCTGGGCGATGATGCGAGGCCAAAGGGTAGCACTTTGTACTGATAGTGGTGGTGCTGTACCTGAAATCGGAGGTAGCGACGTGAAGTCAGATGGATTGGAATGTGAGTGTAGGCCTCTTTGAGGTCTAGGGAACATAGCCAGTCGTGATGAGAGAGAAGAGGGTAAAGCGTGGCAAGGGAGAGCATCCTGAATTTTTCCTTGACCAGACACTTGTTGAGGTTCTGAAGATCGAGGATGGGACGGAGGTCTCCTGTCTTCTTGGGAACCAGGAAGTAGCGGGAGTAGAATCCCTGACCCCTTTGGTCTGGGGGTACCTCTTCGATGGCATTGAGAAGAAGAAGGGATTGGACCTCCCTCAGGAGGAGGGGGGATTGAGAGGAGTGAGAAACAGACTCTATGGGAGGATTGTCTGGTGGAAGAGTCTGGAAGTTGAGAGAGTAGCCGTGGCGAATGATGTTGAGGACCCACAGGTCTGATGTAATGACCTCCCAACGGTTGAGGAAGAGTTGAAGGCGGCCTCCTATCGGCTGAGGAAGAGGCAATGATGGCGGGAGACTGGCTATGCCCTGGAGAAAAGAGTCAAAAGGGCTGAGATGGTTTCGACTGTGGGAGAGGCTTGGCAGGTTGGTGAGACTGTAAACGTGCCTGAGTTTGGTGCTGCTGACGAGGCCGGCGAGGCTGTTGTTGCTGAGGCGGGTTGAGAGGTCTGGCCGAGAACCTGCATTGGTAGGAAGACTGCTGTTTGTAGGGGCGAGCAGGTGGAGTCTTCTTTTTAGGTTTGATTAGGGTATCCCACCTGGTCTCGTGTGCTGATAGTTTCTGGGTAGTTGAGTCCAGGGACTCCCCGAATAGTTCATCACCAAGACAAGGTGCGTTAGCCAGGCGGTCTTGGTGATTAATGTCGAGGTCAGAAACTCTCAGCCAGGCCAAGCGCCTCATGGCAACAGCCATGGCAGATGCTCGAGAGGTCAGCTCAAAAGAGTCATAAATGGATCGCACCATAAATTTCCGGAGTTGGAGCAAACTGGAGATTTGTTGTTGGAAAACCGGGATCTTACGCTCAGGGATGTATAAGGAGGAGAGTTGTTGCACCAAATGCTTCATATAGAAGGAGAAGTGGAAGGTGTAATTATTAGCCCTGTTGGCAAGCATGGAATTCTGATAAAGGCGCTTGCCAAATTTATCCATTGTTCTGCCCTCTCTGCCAGGAGGGGTGGAGGCATAAACACTGGAGCCCTGGGTTTTCTTCAAGGTGGACTCCACTAGAAGGGATTCATGGGGTAGTTGAGGTTTGTCGAACCCCGGGATAGGAATGACCCTGTATAAACTATCCAGTTTTCGAGGGGCACCCGGTACCGTGAGAGGATTTTCCCAGTTTTTGTAAAAAGTTTCCCGTAAGATGTCATGGATGGGTAACTTTAAAAATTCTTTGGGAGGTTGTTCGAAGTCCAGGGCTTCCAGGAAAGCCTGGGACTTCTTAGAGTCGGATTCCAAAGGGATCGACAGAGCCGCCGACATTTCCCTGAGAAATTTTGTGAATGAGAACTGTTCAGGTTTGGAACTGGTATCGACCATCGATGGTTCCTCGTCCGTTGAGGAAGCCTCATCATCGGTACCGGGTGGGGATTCTTCCCATAAGTCCGGGTCCCTGACATCGGTGTGCGCAGGACGGGACGGTGGTGCGGACGGCTCAGTGTGGCGAGTCTTAGAGAGAGATTTGCCAGAGCGCATCGAGACGGTACCGGGGGAGGAAGATCGATGCCGGTCCTGGTCTCGGGGGGACTGGCGTCGGTCTCGATGTCGGGGAGGGTCGGCATCAGAGCGTGTTTGTACTGGAGGATTAAGTGGTTCCGCCGCGAGTACCGGCATGGAGGTGTTCAACGGTACCGATGGTGTCGACACCGGCGGTATGGTGCGAGGCTCGGGCCGGTCTGGTACTGGAAGGAATAGGGCCAAAATTGCGGGCAACAAGTGCTGGAGTTGCTGTTGCAGTTGCTCTTGCAATTGGCTTTGGAGTATGGCCGCAATGCGGTCGTCCAGAGGGGGCTCCGGTACCGCTTTTTTCTTTGTCGGTACCATAGGTGCCGCTCCATGCCCCGGCGATGAGGATGCCGATGACGAGGCACTCACCGAAATCGGGGCGGAGCGTTTGCGGGGTCGGCGTGATGCCGGGAGGACCGGCGTCGCCGGTGTGGCAGGAGGGCGCTCAAGGGAAGTGGAAGGCTTCTTAGCCGGCTTACCTGGTGCCAGCGACCCCGAGGAAGGATCAGGCGTCGTCGAAGTAGTCGGTGCCGACTTTTGTGGCGCCGTTGACGGCGCGGCCAATTCCATGGCAGATCCGGTACCGAAAAGGATATTCTGTTGGATCTGTCTATTTTTCAAAGTACGTTTTTTAAGAGTAGCACAGCGGGTGCAGGTGTCAGCCCGATGCTCTGGACCCAGGCACTGTAGGCACCAATTGTGCGGGTCAGTGAGAGATATCGGGCGTGCACACCGCTGGCACTTCTTAAAGCCCGGCTGAGGGGGCATGAAGGGGAACACAGCCTCCGCAAAATCAAAACCGGAGGCCTGTATGGTGGCAACAGGCCCCGCCGGGGCTGGCCCGAAAAATAAAGAAAAAACAAAGTTTTTTTTGTTTTTTTTTTTGCAAGATAGAACGAAAAACAAATCCGAAGGAAAAAGAACAAAAAAAAAAAGGAAGAAAATAGCGCGAGCGGGAAGGCAAAAACAGAGATTTCAACAGCCGTTGAAAGCACATGCGTCTCCTTCGCTCCACGGAAACGAAGAAACTGGGGACCACACTCTCCTCCGTCGAGCGGGAAGGCACCCGCGCATGCGCGGTGCGGCCAACTAGAACTTTCTAGTTAAAAGTGTCCGTACCGGGGCTCCGTCGGTGACGTCACCCATACGTTAAGAATATGCTCCCTGCTTGTCCTGGGATAAAAATTATATTTAACGCAAAAAAATATGACCATGTCACTCCCCTTTTACATAAAGCTCACTGGTTGCCAGTAGAACACAGAATCACCTATAAAATTCTCCTGTTAACATTCAAAACTAGACAAAACAACCAGCCAAAATTCATTAATAATCTTCTTATCCCATATAACCCATCTAGGACTCTAAGATTGACCGCTCAAAATCTTCTCTCTATTCCGTCACTGAAGTACATAAATACAATGAGGTCTACCATCTTTTCTGTTAGCGCCCTCTCTCTTTGGAATAATATCCCGACTTACGTGAAGAATCAACTCTTAACAATTTCAAGACGAAGTTAAAGATATTTCTTTTTCTTGATGCCTTCGAGACCTAACTGTCGTCATGGTTTTAAATGTCTCTGAATGTTATTGTTATCCCTGGAGATGCTTGTATTTTAGCCAATGTATGAAACTTGAAACTAGGGAGAGATAAGAGAGGAGACAGATTGAGGAGCTGCAGAGTGAATGCACTTATAAGTCAATAAGAGGAGTTTGAACTGTATGCGGAAATGGATAGGGAGCCAATGAAGTGACTCAAGGAGAGGGGTGATGTGAGCTTAGCAACTCTGGTGGAATATAAGTTGCGCGGCAGAATTTTGAACAGATTACTGCTCCCTCACTGTGGAACTCCCTGCTTGTCAATCTGAGACAAGAACACTGTCTGTCTAAATTCAAATCAGGCCTAAAAACTTTTCTGTTCCAAGACGCTTTCGTTATTTAAAGTATGTTTTCAGCCCATGATTAACTCTGTCAGCAGGTCTCTGCTCCTTCCAGTTCCTTTTCTACCTTTTTGATTTGTCCTTCCCCCTCCCAAAATTTAAATAATATATCCTCTTACCGTTCTTCCTTATGTATCCATCCTTACCCTTTAGTATGTACTTTTTATTTGTCTCCCTTTTTATTTTTTTTTTACTTTTATATTATGTTATTACCTTTGAAGCATTTGTACAAATGTTTTCATTTTATGTAAACCGCCTAGGTACTTAGGTGGTATATCAAATATGATAAACTTGAAACTTGAAGGGAAGAGAGATGGTTATGTGGAAGACCTGTGAGAAACACATTGCAGTAGTCTATTTGTCTAACCCATTATTTTAAATTGTATGTCTAAATATATGTTCATATTTTTATCGATTTTGTACCTTGCTTAGTAAAACTAAATAAGCGATTCTTCAAACTCAAATAAAACTTGAACTTGATAAGGGCTTTTGGTAGGGTGCTGAGAGAGGAAGGGTCGGATTCCGGTAATATTATAGAGGCAGAAATGACAGATTTTGGTGATGTGTTGGATTTGTGCAGATGACCCTGATAGTAACACAGCTTTAGCAGCCCATTTCCTTTCTCCCCATAGCCTTTCTTCCAATGCAGTCATCGATCTGGCAACCCTTTCCCCCTCTCTCCATGGTTTTAGCTTGATAGCTCCAGCTGCTCCTATGCCAGCTTTCTATGGCTCTTGGTCTGATGATAGAGCTGGTTCCATGTTCTAGCAGCCCTGGCCCCTTTTGTCCATGATCCTTTTCCTAACAGGAGGTCCTAGTTCCATGCCCCAAAAGGCCTACCTCTTCTCTCTGTGGTCCTTACCCTGACGGTGGGGTTGGCTCCATGTTCCAGCAGACACTTCACAGCTCCCAGGCACAGATTAGAGGCAGCGATGTGCAATGCAGTTCCATTGTTGCAGTCACTGCATGTTGAATTGAGCACTGTGCATAAAGAAATGAAAAAAATATATTGAAAAAGAAGGAAATTTGTACACATACTAACCTTCAGCAGCACTGTTTTCTCTAAACTGAGCAGGTATCCTCCAACTGCATTGCTGCCAGTAGGGGATAGTGTATTTTCAAACACCATGGGCAGGCAGGTTCCCTAGAGTCCTACAGAGCTTGCCTGCCCTCACTTTTGAAACAGCACCACTCAGTGGCAGGATTGTACGTGGAGGACTCCTGCTCAGCTTAGAGTAGGGTTGCCAGATTTTCTCTTTAAAAAAAGAGGGACGCCTGTCCCTGCCCCAATCTGCCTTCGGCTCCTCCCCCCAGCCCCGCCCCAACACAATCCTCCCCGAACCTGAGGCCACATTTGGAAGCCTTCGCACATGTGCAGACATCGACACAATGACGTCGCACGCGTGTGCGCGTGGGTATGACATCATCACAGTGACGGCCGCGCATGTGCAAAGGCTTCCAGACATGGACTCTTGAGCTCAGGAGTTTGGAAATCCCTCCGGGCTCCCAGACAGTCGCCTAAAAAGAGGATATGTCCGGATTTTCCTGAACATATGGCAACCCTAAGCTTAGAGGAAACTGTGTTTAGCAGCAGAAGATAGACGCTTTGCTTGCCGCTGCAACCTAGTGGCAAAGACAGGGAACTGCTTCTGAATCCAAGATGCAGCAGGCTCTGGATTGCCATGGTCACCCTGTTCCAGCTGCGCCTATTCTGGAGACCTGTTAATTCCAAAGAGAGGGGAAGAGGGATTGGCTCTGGACTTCCCTTATTGGGACTAGGGCTGCACATACCTTTGTGTTTTGATGTCTTTAGTAAAATGCGGATTAGCTCTGGCACATCAAAGTAGGCTGCGTAGTGGAGTGCATTCATGTTTGTCCAGCGGCTTTGAAGAGTAGGATCAGCCCCCAGGCTCAGGAGCTGATTGGAAAGTTGCACAGCAGCTGATGGATCTCCTGTAAACAGGGAAATATGAAATTCCTGTTCAGTGGCTCAGCTTATGGGCAGTTATGTTAGCGTGTGGTGCTGAGGGAGCATAGGAGTAGCTAATGGTTAAAGCAGTGGGCTGGGAACTGCAGGTTCAAAGCCCACTCAACTCCTTGTGGCCTTGGGTCTGATGCTTGGCAGGTTTTGTCAGTATTGACTGTCCGTGTCATGCCCCCCTGTACTGGACAGCATAGAGATGTCTCACACACTACACGAAAGACAATAGCAAGCCATTCCTGTATCATGCCAAGAAAATCACAAGGGGGGAGTCGGTTTGACTCAAGGGCACAGCCGGATCTCGATAGTTCTGAGCGATGCAGAAGGGGAAATAGCAAGCAGTTTTTTCCTAAGGGCCATGACAAATACCATCAGGGCTGCCTCTGTCCCCCTCCCTATCCCAGGCCTGAAGTGCTTTTCAGGCTCTAGTGATTGGATCAGGACCGTCCCAAGTCGGAAACCTGCCCTGTACGACACACTCCCTAGAGCTCCTATTCTGCCCCGCTGCGTGGAGCCAAGCAGGGAAGGCAATGGACAGGAGACCGTTTAGAAGTCCCTGACCCCTTTGCATCCTTTGCAGCTGCGCTGCCTGCACACAGCTCGCTACGGCCCTTGATTGGATAATGGTAAGGAGGGCTCTCAGTAGTGCTTGGCATAGTCATGTAGCTAGGGAGCACAGAGACAGTTTTAAATTTGTGTTTTCTTACCCACGCCGTGGGCCCCAGCTTTGCAGGCATAGTGGAGGAGGGTCATGTCAGTTAGTCCGTCCCGATCATTAACATGGCAGCCTCTCTTCAAGATCTGAAACGCACAAGAACCGGGGCTGAGCCTAGTCAGAGGATAGGTTTGTTACATCAGGACCTCACAGTTACCCACATGGGAAAAATAGTCAGCATGAGGGGATCCGTCTCATATTCTTGTTGTATATATTATTCAATGCAGAAATTTTGGGGGAGATGGACCAAATACTAAAGACAAAAAATCAATTCACTCAGGTACCACATCAAATACCAAAAGTGACACCCATCAGTAGTTGGTGGCTCTGCAGTTTGGGGAGGCTTGAGGAGGTGACAAGGCAAGGCCTGAGTTCATAACTGTCTGATAAAATTAGAAGAAAAGGTCAACAAAATATAGATATTAGATATGTATCAAACACCATACATAGGTCACTTAACTGAATTAAATCGGATTGAAAAAGTGTTCATAATTGATACCTACACCTCAATAGAGGCCTACGGTCAATCTACCTTGTTCTCTCTCTCTTGCCTCCAACCTGCCCTCAGTTATTCTGCCCTTATTCTCTCTCTCACCTCCCACTTGTCCATGTAGTTCAAATTCCTGATTATTTCACTCATGCAGGAGAGAGGTAGAACTAGGGTTACCAGATTTTTAAAGTTAAAAAAGGACACATGGCCCCACCCTGTTCTGCCCCAGTGACCTTAGGTGTCTGACTAATTGGAGTCTTAGGCCACTTCCATTGCATCCCAGAATGCACTGGGAAGGAGGCCTAAGACTCCGGATGGCCCAGGTGCCTAAGGCCACTCCTGAGGGGCCTTAGGTGCCTGGGCCAATCAGGGTCTTAAGCCCCTCCCCGAGAAGAGGAATGCCTGCCATTGTGAAAAGGTGGGACTGCTGGCTGGAGGGTGTAGGCATCCCTCTGGCCGGACCTTCATTTTAAAAGGTACTGGGGGTGGGTGGAGGGTCTACAGGAGGGTGGAAGGTGGAAGGTGGAAGGTGGAAGGTGTCACTGTGTGTGTGGGGGGGGAGTGGGTATTCCTCCTGCTGGGAGATGTTTTGGGGGTTCCGACAGGAGAAAGTGAGAATTCCTCCTGCTGCGAGAGGGGGTGCGATGGCTGTGGAGGCAGCTCAGCTGATCACGGCAGGTGTATTACCCCCCTCCCCAATCAGCTGAGCCAGCAGGACTTCCTGAAGCCGCAGCTTTGGTGGAGCACTGCTGGCTCAGCTGATCAGGGATAACTTCCTCTGCCATGATCATCTTATGGCTAATGTAGCCTGACTTTAGGATCCCACAGCTGAAATGTAGGCCAGGGATAGCGTAGCTGGTTTTAAGAAAGTTTTGGACAATTTCCTGGAGGAAAAGTCCATAGTCTATTACTGAGAAAGACATGGGGGAAGCCACTGCTTGCCTTGGCTCGGTAGCATGGAATGTTGCTACTCCTTGGGTTTTGGCCAGGTACTAGGAACTTGGATTGGCCACCATGAGATCGGGCTACTGGGCTTGATAGATCATTGGTCTGACCCAGTAAGGCTATTCTTATGTACATTTCATCCGTCTATCTTGTCATGAATCGCGGCTAGGTAGCTGCTTTAGCCTGCCTAACACCACGTCCAGCGTTGGCCATGCCTACTTTGGTATTCCACAGCCTAAAGCAGATACCTAGCCGCAATGCCAGCCGCCTTTTATTTAGGCATTGGTAAGCACTTAAACACTGCAGTATTTTGTCATTTCTGATGGTGTTGTTCAATTAACTTAGGTATCAGCAGGGCCAGGGCTGGATTTTCCTATAGGCTAACTAGGCTTCAGCCTAGGGCCTCAAGATCAAGAGGGGCCTACATTCAAATTATTAGCAAAATTAAAATTACACTATTCTAAAAACAGTGAACACTAAAACACTGAACCGAAAATAAGGAGAAATTCTATGCTTCGGGATCGGAACCGGCTCCGGCCGCAACGGGGCGCCGACTCGGCTTCTCCCTTTCTTTTTCTCGTCCTGGGAGTAGGATCGGGGAGGGAAAGACGTCAGTTCGGAAACAGCTGGGCAAAGCTCAGCCCCGCGGGGAGAGAGGCAAAACGTGGATCCGTCAGGACAGGGCGGCCCAGACTGGCATCGGGGGGGAGGGGTTTCAGTGGAAGGGGGATGGGAGGCAGGCAGGCTGGCATCGGAGGGAGGTGGGGGAGGGTTTAATGGAAGGCAGGCAGGCAGGATGGCATGGGGGTGGTGTTCAATGGAAGAGGGATGGGAGGCATCGGAGGGGGGTGAGGTGAGGAAGGACGCACTGGGGGCACTATGGACATAGGAAGGGGCAATGTTGTGTGTTATGTTTGATTAGTTATTGTTACAAGTACTATATATGGTGCTGAGAATAAATGTCCAAATAAGTGTTCTCGACTTTTTTTTATTTATTATCCGTGTCACATTTTTTATAAAGGTTAGTACCAATAACCAACATGTTTCATTTAACATATTGATATATATCACAGTAATGATGTATTTTATTATCTCTCATGTAATTTACAAACTTAAAAATGGGAGGTGAAAGGGCCTCATAAGTGGAATAGCCTAGGGCCTCTTTTCATCTAAATCCGGCCCTGGGCAGGGCACCTGCCAACACCTAATGTCTATTCCCAAAATAGCAATTATCCTTTGCCCCACATCTTTCCAATAGACATAAATTTGGGCACTCATATATCAAATGAGTCAAAGTTTCTGCTGACTCCTTACAAGACCAGTAAGAACTATTAGAATCTTTTCTACATTTTTTTTGTTTGTTTTAAGAGGCGTCTGCAGAAAACAATGAAAAAGGAAAAAAAAATTGACTGTGTAACTGATGCTGAAAAAGTGGAACGCGTACCATACAACCAAAAGGACTGCCACTGTGCAGCAGTTAGAGTGTCTTGCAAATCATATTCCCACGCTTGCTGAATCCCAAGAAAAACTTTCTTGGTTAAACATTGCATCCATTTATAATGTTCAAAACTTGGTACATTTACCCTTCCCAATTCCCTAACCTGCTGTTAACTTCCACAATGAATTCCTCGGAAGATGACCTTGCAAGAGGAATTTTGAAATAATACTTTCCAGAGGCTTATAAAAAGCTGCTGGAAAAGTAATGGCAACATACTTAAAACATAATACATTTTTTGGCATCAACACCATCTTGACAGTTTCCATTCTGCCTTACCTGGACAGGTACAGTGAAGACCATGCTCCTACCAACTCAAGTTTCAAGTTTATTTTGTATTTGATGAAATCGCTTTTTTCAGGGATAACAAAGCGATGAGCAATAAAAATTTTAAATGTGGGAGACAAACAATTTTTGGGGTGGACAGACATACATTCCATAAGAGGGAGATCGTTGAGGAGCTACAATTTGGTATAGGAAAGAGAACAAATAAGGATAATACAATAGAAGTTATATTAGATAAGAGCTTGCCTACTTCAAATGGAAATGGTAACTGAGCTAAAAAGGCAAATTAATTAATGGCATCCCTGTACAAGTAACTTTTTAATTTTGATTTAAACTTTTCGAGGGTCTTTTCTTCTCTTAATGGAGCTGGTAATAGGTTCCAAGTTTGGGAAGTGGTGACAGAGAAAAGTGTGTTAGGTCTAGTGTATATAATTTGTAAAGATGGAATAGTAAGTAGGTTTTTGTCCTATTTATAAGTTATTCTATGGTTGATAGGGAGCCAGTGCGCATTCTTTAATAACGGTGTATGACATGATCAATTTTTCTTTTACCTGTGATCATTTTTATTGTATATTGGTATTTTGTATTATTTGTAATCTTCTAATTTCCTTTTGTACAATGCTTTTATAAAGTGAATTGCAGTAATCCAATTTTGAAATGATTAACGAATGAATTGAAGTATTAAGTGAGGGGGCATCCCCAAAATTGGCTAGTTTCAATTCAAAAAATTGGCTCTTTCAATCATGCCTCAAAAACAAATTCCCCTGACTTTTATAAACCGACTATTAATCCCCTATACACCATCCAGATTGTTAAGATCTCAATCTCAACATCTACTTACAATACCCTCTCTTCGCCACATAAACTACGATACAACCCAATCTTCTGTCTTTTCAGTAACAGCTCCCACACTCTGGAACTCTATTCCAACATATATAAGAGAAGAAACCCAATTAAACCTCTTCAAATCTAAAATAAAAAACCTTCCTATTCACCGATGCTTTTGAAATCTGAAAACATTTCTTCTGGGCTAGCCCTGATTAAAACCTTAAAAACACAAACAACCCCCCCCCCCCTAAAAAAAAAAAATCCTTCCATTACTACTCAAACAAGATCCTCCCTTCCTATTGTACTTCCCTTAAATGTCTTGCTATTCTATGGGCTCCTTATACTAGCGTTTTTAGTGGTAGCATTTTTAGTGCGCGCTGCAGATTAGCGCGCGCTAACCCCCGCGCTACGTGGAAAAACTAACACCAGCTCAATGGAGGCGTTAGCGTCTAGTGTGCGTGGCATTGTAGCGCACACCAAGCGCACACTAAAACCGCTAATGCAGCTTAGTAAAAGGAGCCCTATATATTATATGGATTTTTCCCCCCTATCCTTCTATCTCCAATATGTTTGTAATGTCTTGTCCGTATAGTTTCCTATTATTAGTTTGTAATTCATGTTTTTCTTTGTTTTTACTATTTTATATTCTGTATACCGCTTAGAAGTACGATAAGCAGTATAACAAATTTTAAATAAACTATAACTATAAACTATAATATTTCTGTCAACAATATCCTCCAAGGTGTTACCATACCAGATGCCCAGATATTTAAAACAAAATGGCCTCCACTGCAATGGTTATTGTGCAATATCATTTATAGATACCGAGTTTGATTAAGGGAAACACGCTATTATATCCCAATTCACCCTATATCTGGAAAATTTGCCAAACTGATCAATAACTGCTAACAAGGAGGGAATGGATGCAACAAATCATCAAAATATAATGATGAGATGTATGGCATCTGCTTCTATGAGACAAACATGTTTTTTTTTGTTACATAGAACATTTTGGACCCCTGTTCGATTATAGAAATTAGATAGTTCAAAGTCTAATAGATGCTGGCACTATCATCTCGAAGTTGGGACATTGGATCATCTTTTGTACTATTGTCCCTTGATACTTAAATTTTGGAGATCCATCTGGGATCAAGTGAACAAAATATTGGAAAATCCAGAGGCATTGATGTACGATACCATCCTATTTGATACGTTAATGAGGACTAAAAGCCAAATATCTGCTTGGAATAACTAACTTCTCTTTATAATGACAGGGGTTGCCATACAACTTATTTTGAGGAACTGGAAAAACTGGGATCGATTAAATTATACTTTTTGGTGGGAATCTCTATGTCACACTTTTAAAATGGAACATATGGTGGCCATACAACAGGGATATTATAGGAAGTTTATGGATATTTGGGAACCATTAACAAAATTCTGTAAGGAGTAATTGTTGATTTTCCCCTTTTGATAATACACGTCCAGGGTGGATGGGTGGGAAGATTTTTTTTTAATTTTGAGTGCAAATTTTTGGATAAGTAGAAGGGGGGATGATATATGTATTTGTCATAGAATATAATTCTGATTGAATTTAAGTGCTGTTAAAGTGTAAATGATTGTATAATATGTTACACTTATTTTTGGCTTTAAAATGAATAAAGATTTACAGGTATATATATATATATTTGTAAATCTTTATCTAATATAATAAAGCCCTAAGCGCGCATGTGCACTCCCACCTGCGTGCTCCCGTTTTCCATGCACTGTAGGGACCAGCAGGTAGGCGTGCGCATGCGCGCGGCGGTGCGGAGCCTGTCGGCCGCGGCAGCTCTTGCCATCTGAAGGATAAAGCCAAGAAGCACGGAGCTGGAAGGGAGAGGAGCTGCTCTCCTCCCCTCCCCCAACGGACTTAAAACCCCCCAGAGATCGCTTCGGGTCCAGCAAGGGCTGCAGGTCCTGAAACCTTCTGATTCCAGCAGCGTCTGCAGCACTCTACAAACGCTGCTTCGGGGCCTTCTATTGCCCTGATTTGCTGGGCAGTAGAAGGCCCCGAAGCAGCGTGTGTAGAGTGCTGCAGACGCTGTTGGAATCAGAAGGTTTGTCGGGACCGCGGAAAGGGAAGGGGGATGGTAAGGGACTAAGGGAGCTGGCCAGACCGCGGGAAGGGAAAGGGAGGTAGGGGAAATGCTGCTGCTGCACAGGGAAGTGGTGTGGGGGGAAAGAAATGGAGGGGGAGGGAATGCTGCTGTGCCTGCTGCACAGGGAAGTGGTGGGAGAGAAATGGTGCTGCATAGTAGGCAGGGAGAGAGACAGATAGATAGAAAGAAAAGAAGAAAGACACAGGGGCAGGGAGAGACACAGAAAGACAGACAGACAAAGGGGGCCAGGGAGAGAGACAGACAGCGGGAGGGAGAGAGAGACAGAAATAAAGACACACATTCATATATTCTAGCACCTGTTAATGTAACGGGCTAAAATGCTAGTTCATATATATATAATACTTTAATCTCCAGCCCTAACAAATAATATCTACATTCTACATCTATTGACCAACTAAGGACCAATGCTAAAGGTTCCATAAACAGATTAAATAAAAGGAGTGAAAGGGTGTATCCCTGCCATGTGCCTCTAGATACAGAGAAGGCTTCTGACACCAACCCATTCACATACACACACGCCATTAGCTGGGAACATAACAAGCCAACTCCAGATACAAACATTGACCCAATACCAAATCATTCCATAACCTTAAACAAAAAATTCCATTCAACCCTGTCAAACACCTTCTCATCGTCCAAGGAGACTGCATTTATTTATTTAAAACATTTCTAAACCGCACCGCCTACTGTTCTGGGTGGCTCATAATCAACATACACAATATCTTCAATCATAACATCACACAATATTACAATACCCATTTTTGTTTGCGGCTCTGTTCGGGGCATAATAGGGCGGGGATGGGTGAAACTGGGCGGGTCTCGGGGTCCAGGTTTTCCAAATGGAAAATCTGGTAACCCTACCCAGGAATCCATGTATCTTGAGCACACATCAACTACATAAAAATGGAGTTCACAGCTGAAATAAAACATAAAGCACAAGAGGTGTCTGGCAGTCCAAACTCCCAGGATGTTGTTTGGGCTGAGACAGGAGTTCTTTCGGCACTGCCAATGTTTAGCAGTGGTAACCAGATAATTATTTGGTCAATTTATGACAGCTAAAAGGCTGTCTTAAGTTAACTTGGTAGCTATCCATGTATTGCAGGTGAATATCAGCGATACCCAGATAGGGGCTGATACCATATTGAGGTCTATTCGGTGTCAGGTCAAAAGCGCGCCGGGACAAAGGCGCACCCAGACAATTGAGCGCAGCGCGGGGGTGCGTGCCGCAGAAAATTACTGTTTTTAGGGCTCTGACGGGGGGGGCCGTGTACTTTACTTAATAGAGATCGCGCCGCGTTGTGGGGGGCATTGTGGGGGGTTGTAACCCCCTACATTTTAGTAAAAACTTCACTTTTTCCCTGTTTTTAGGGAAAAAGTTAAGTTTACAGTAAAATGTGGACGGTTACAACCCCCCAAACCCCCCCATAACGCCTGCGCGATCTCTATTAAGTAAACTGGGGGGGCTCCCCAACAAAACCCCCCGTCGGATCCCCTAAAAACTGTAATTTTCTTCGGCGCGCGCCTCCGTCTTGCGCTCAGTTGTTGGCGCGCGCCTTTGTCTTTCACGGGGTTGTCTATGAACCGGTCTATTCAGCCAGCAGCAGCCAGCATTTAAAGAAACGCTGACTGCAGACTGAATATTGCAACCTTTATTGTTAAGCGGGCTCAGAAAAGACAGGGATTATAAAGTGGTTTGGCTAGGATCACAGAAAAAAATTTATTGGTAGAAGGGAGCTTTGAACTCATAGCCCCCCAAATGATCTTCATTTGCAGTCCAGAAAAGATACATCAGACGTCATGTACACACCTCATTGCCAATGATGTCAATTTTATGCTGTACTTGGGGAACCCACTGTCGGATGATGGCAAACAGCTCTGGAATTGTGGTTTTGGGATCAAAGAGGATTTCTTGGCAAGCTGGATCATTAGGGTCAAAGAATGTGAATGCTGGGGGAGGAAAAAAACAAAACAAATTCAGGGTGCTTTCTTGATCTTTTTCATGATTTATTATCATAATTTTCCTGTAATTCTGACTATTTTATATGACTGATATATTCCAATTAAGGAGTCTAGGTTATGGATTGTTTTGGAGATGAACAGGCAGAATGGAGTGGGCCACTGGGGCCATGTCCCAACCAATATTTTGACCAATACAACATTCACAACTAGAAAGACAGACCCCCCCTCTTTTACAAAGGTACGCTAAGCGTTTTAACGCGCACTAAAAAGCTTAATGCACCTTTGTAAAAGAGGGGATGAAGTGGAGCCAGAGTGCTCTATCCAAATAGCTGTTGGACTGCCCCTGGAAATTATAATATCTCTGGTACACCTGCTGGGTCAGTAATGGACCAAAGTGAATGGCCCAATTTTCTTTTGTAATATCTTTTATCAAATTAGCATAAGCATTATTTAAAGATGATACAGTGCACAGGGTTTAGGACCACACAAGTCCCTTTGTCATATGTCAGAATGGCTTTCCCTTCCTATTTAAGGTGCAGAGCCACATCAGGAAGGAGAACGCATCTGTTACCATAATCCTTGGGAAGAGGTGCGGGTGCAGCATGGTGAACCACAGGCTTCTTCCTTCTCTCCAGAAGTGGGCTGTGAAATTCCAAAGGCCGTCGATCCTCCCCCACGGAAGCTTCAGCTGTGTCATCTTTAGTCATGGCTTGGAATTGCCCCTTTCAAGGAACAAAAGTTGGGTTAGATTCCTCTGAATCAGACATGAAAAGCCAACCACATTTCCAGAATCTTCAATTATTAGAAATTGTCTGCAGCAGAGTCTAAGCAACATGAGTAAATTTTATTTATTTATTTTCTATACTGTTCTCCCAGGGGAGCTCAGAACTGTTTACATTAATTTGTTCAGGTACTTAAACATTTATTCCTGTCTGTCCCAGTGAGCTTGCAATCTATCTAATGTATCTGGAGCAATGGGGGGATTAAGCGACTTGCCCAGGGTCACAAGGAGCAGCATGGGTTTGAACCCACAACCTCAGGATGCTAAGGCTGTAGCCACACTCTCTCCCTTTCTTCTCCCATAGTTTCAACCCTTGGTCAGTTGTGTATTTCCTGACAATGGTGACGTGTTGAAGACTATAGTTAAGTAGTGGTT
Source organism: Geotrypetes seraphini (assembly GCF_902459505.1). Taxonomy (NCBI): domain Eukaryota; kingdom Metazoa; phylum Chordata; class Amphibia; order Gymnophiona; family Dermophiidae; genus Geotrypetes; species Geotrypetes seraphini. The sequence continues at coordinate 62,929,515 of NC_047091.1, read as the reverse complement.
CTATTGCCAACCATTCTCAATAGTATCTATTTTTGGCCTTATACAACATCACCAACTAGAAAATTTGGGACAGTTTGGTTAGATAGGCCCTCCGCACCAAAAGGATGTTCCACTGTCCTTGGTTGCAATAATGGTGGCTGGCCATGGTCTAAATCTATTCACTGGCCATGGTCAGTAATCAGAACCTAGATTTTATCAAACCATGATCAACCATAGCCAATCATGATAACCAACCCCTATCTCAGTATTATCAGATGATGAGTAACCACTCCTAAGGATTCTCAATAACTACAGTTGCATGTGTCATTGTCACCAGGATCAAAGTATTAATCTCAAATTTCTTAAAACGTTAATTAAATATTTATATACCACCTTTCCAATCAAAATAATCTCAGAACTGATGTTAAAGGGGAGCTCAAAGTAAACAGAGAAGGTGACCTGTGGTGCACAATATCTTTATTGTGGTCAAGATTCAACATGTAGGTGTTTTGGCCGTAAGGCCTGCCTCAGGAGTCTGAGCCTCAATGCAGTGTGCTATATCACAGTTTTTCTTCCTTATAAATGTAATAATCAGATCAAATGGTCAATTGGGAAAACAAAACGAACAAAATAACCAATGAAAAAGTGTGTAGACTGTGCCAAGCAGCATGTCAGTATCTCCAATGTTCTGAAGTGAAAGTCACGTACGTGTCTAGTCTTGACCACAATAAAGATATTGAGCACCACAGGTCGTCTTCTCTGTTTTCTTTGTACTTCTACCTTGACAAGGTAGGAGTTCCCATTTGGGTGTATTGTTAAAGGGGAGCTACCAGGGAAATGGTCCTGGGGCCCCAAGCCTGCCTGAAGCTGACACACTGTTGGTTGGCTTTTGGGTCCCCCTCCCAAATTCCTGTCTAGCACCAGCCTGATCCAAAGTAAATTACACATCAAAAACATATCAACATCAGCTGGAGTGGAGGATTGGCCTAGTGATTAGAGCTGTTTCCTTAGCACCCTGGGGCTACAGTCTCAATCCCATCCCCACTCCCTCAGCAAGTCACTTAACCCTCTATTGCCCCAGCTAACATATGAGGGTAATTTCATAAATAATGCACACTATTTTTTGTAATTTACATGTTTTATTTTTTTTCCAAGTATTTTTTTACAATCCTTCAATATAGTCTCCCTGCTTTGCAATGACCAAGTCCCAACGTCTGGAAAGCTTCATTATTCCATCCAAGACACCGTTTTTGTTCAGTTGCCGAATGGCTCGGATACCGGCATAAAAAAGCTCTTCTAGAGATGCAAAACGATGTCCACACAAAGATTGTTTCAACTTTGGAAAAAGGTCGAAGTCTGGTGGTCTCATGTCTGGACTGTAGGGAGCATGAGGTAACACCTCCCAGCCGTATTTGCATAGTTTTTAAATGACGACATTCCCTTTGTGCAGGCAAGCGTTGTCGTGAAGAATGAGTGACCCAGCCAAGAGCAACTGAGGTCGGGTTTTGTGCATTTTTCTGCACATTTTTTGCAAAACATCACAATAATACATTGCTGTGACACTTCTTCCACATGGAACTTTGTCTGTAATGATGATGCCTTCATGATCATAAGCAAAAATCATCATTTGTTTGACTTTTGATTGAGCTCATCAAAATTTTTTTGGCCATGGGGAAGATGGAACTCTCCACTCGTCATTGAAAACTACGTGAATATGGCTGGGAGGTATTACCTCATGCTCACTACAGTCCAGACATGAGTCTACCAGACTTCGATCTTTTTCCAAAGTTGAAACAACCTATGCATGGACATCGTTTTGCATTTCTGGAAGAGCTTTTTTCCGCCATTCAGCAACTGAACAAAAACGGGGTCTTGGATGCAATAATGAAGCTTCCAGGATGTTGGGACTCGGTCATTAAAAAGCAGGGAGACTATATTGAAAGATTGTAAAGAAATACTTGAAAAAAAAATAAAACCATGTAAATTTAAAAAAAGTAGTGTGCATTATTTATGAAATGACCCTCGTAGTTAGATTGTGAGCCCACAGGGACCGATAGAGAAAAACACTTAGAGTACCTGATCACCATTCAATGTAAACCACTGGTTGCCAGTGTATTTTCAAATTAATTTCTAAGTGATTCTGTTAGTTTTTTTTTTTAATTCACTCTGCTGAAGCTTTTAAAGCCTTACAGACCTACTAAAGTTTTAGGATCTAGTGAGGCAAATTTGTTGGCGGTACCAGGGATACAAGAAGTGAGACTGGAAGCGACCAAGAAAGAGGCTTTTTTTCTACGTAGGCCCAAAATTGTGGAATGCCCTTCCTCTCACAATTAAGCAAGAAATGTCTCTGAATCATTTTTTAAAAATCTGTAAAAGTTTATTTATTTCAAAAGGCGTTTAAATGCATAATTGAGGCTTGAACATGAAATGAAAGTAGGAAAGTGAAATCTAGGAGGCTTTATAGAGATTAATGATGACGACTGCTCGGGTGACTGTTAGGATGTTTGTTTTTTGGGCTTTGTGGGTGGTTTTACGGGTTGGGTCTTTCCTTTAATTTAATGGAGTTCCTGCATGAATTTACTATTATTGTAACTGTGGTATATCAAATAAAGGCACCTGTACCTGCCCACTTGGAATATAGAAGTGGCGTGTAAATGATAAAATAAAATTTAAAAAAATCAGCTTCTCTTAACCAAATAAATATGGCACCATTGTTCAGATTTTGCCATAAGGGATGGTGTGAATGGGAGAATAGTATGGGTGGAAGTATGTGGTCTTTGGATCAGTTGTTTTACAGATGAAAACATTTCTAAAAGTGTCACAGTTCAGAATTAAAAGGGGTAATTTTATAAGGGACCTGCATAGGCTCTTATAAAATAACTCTGGCGATATACAGTACATGCATAGAACATAAGAGCATAAATGCTGCCATATTGGGACAGACTAAAGGTCCAACAAGCCCAGTATCGTGTTTCCAACAGTGGCCAACCCACGTCCCTGGCATAAATCCAATGAGTAGCAACATTCCAGAGCTGAGATTGTGATGTCATAATGCCTCATTCCACCAATGCCTAAGAGCCAACCTCATCAGTGATGTCACAATGGCTTGATTATCTTATACTTGGCTCACATAAGAACATAAGAGCTGCCATACTAGGACAGACTGAAGGTCCATTAAGCCCAGAATCCTGTTTCCAACAGTGACCAATCCAGGCCACAAGTACCTGACAAGATCCTAAAGAGTAAAACAGATTTCATGCTGGCTTATTTTCCCAAGTTCTTTTTAATAACAGCTTATGAACTTTCAGAGCCAGATTCTGTAATTGTGCCTATTGCATGTCAATCACACTTAGGCGCCTATTACAGAATCGTGCATAGTGGCGCCTAATTTAAAACTTAGGTGCCTGTAATCTAAGCCAGGATTTTAAAGGCCTACATTATAGGCAACTAAGTCCTTTAGAGAATCACACCTAGTGGTGCCTAAGTCTTTCTCCACCCCTAAACAAGCCTACTTTTGTGTTAGTCACCAATAGGCGCCTATCTCTTGTGGAATCACATCTAAGAAGATAGGCGCCTATCTCTCAATTAATTTTTATGTGGTTTTTTTTTCAATTTGGGGCTTTTTAAAGCTCATAACTGAAGCCAATTTACTAATTAAGTTAGTCATCTATTTATTTGGGTGCCTATCATTAGGGTACATTTTATAGAATTTCCCCCTTCATCTAAAATCTGCAACAATAACTAGTTGAATATTACATTACATTAGGGATTTCTATTCCGCCATTACCTTGCAGTTCAAGGCGGATTACAAAAGAATTATCCAGGATGTATTACAACAAGAACTTACAAAAAAATAAATAAATAAAAATTGGTCATTTTCAAAGAGAGTAAGAAATGGGTAGGTTATTTGTTTGGGGTAGTTGGCTTTAGTGAGAGGTGGAGTTTGGAACTTGCGGTATTATTTCTTTTTTCAGAGTTTTCTTGAAGAGTATGGTCTTTATTTCTTTTCTAAAAGTCTTGTAGTCGAGGGATGCCGTCAGTAGATTGGCGATTTGGTTGTCTAGTTTGGCTGTTTGAGTGGCCAGGAGGCCATCATATAGTTTTTTCCGTTTGACCTCCTTAATTGGGGGGTATGAGAATGGGGCGTGAAACATGTGGAAAAATCTGCATAGTTGTCCCACAAAAGGACATGGCCTTTAAGAAAAAATGCTGGGAGGGCTGCCTACCTTCCCAGGTGTTGGTGAGGGACTGTTGCTCCTGTGGGGAGTAGTGCCTGCAGAACTTTCAGATTATTTCCTCCCTCGATCGGTGCCGGTTTCCAACAGGCACTATCGAGGTCAGAGAGTGACGTCAGCTGGGGCCTCTGATCTACAAAAGACGCTGTAGCTGCGGCTGCAGGGCGTGCCCTAAGGGGAGCGAGGAGCGAGGAGCTACACTTTTCCAGGTACTACTGTGGGGTTTCAAATTGTAAATAGCTTTGCACTTTCTTTCCCTGTAGTTGGTTATGGGGAAACAGAAAGTTAAACCCAAGAGTTCAATACCAGTAGTGTCTGGACCCATGGACCGTCATATACATTATTATAATCCATTGAAATGTCTATCCCACAAGGGGATTTACATACTGTCTCGGGAGCATCGCTAAGTCCCTTAGAGAGGACTCCTCCACCCCCACCTAAAGATTCCTGTGTTAATGGTACCGAAGTGGTTCCAGATGGGACTCATGAAGACACAGTTCATTAGGAATCTTCAACTCTTACATTTAAGTTTATGCCTCAGGTTTTATCATATACAGAAAAAGCTGTTGGACTGATGCCATCTGAGCCTCCACAGGATGTTTCCCTAAAGGACATTTGGCTCATTAATACTAGAGTAGAGGGGATGTTACAATCAGTTATAAAGCAACACGCAAAATTTTCTGGAGAGGTTGTTCAGATGTTTCAAAATGTTGATTCTAATTTAAATATTTTAGATAAGTGTCTGGTGGTTTCGGAGGCTCAAATCTCCACATTGAAGAATGTATCCATCTCTGCCATTAAAGATTCACAAGTAATGTATTCTAAAAGGGAACATATGGAGAATTTACTTTGTTCAAAGAATCTGAGATTGGTTAATTTCCCCAAAACACATCTTATTTCATCAGAAATTTTGTTTCGAAAATATCTAAAGGAAATTTTGGGACTTCCAAACTCAGATTCTTTACCTATTTCAAATTGTTATTATATCCCACAAAAGAAAAAAATAGGCTTAGAGAAAGGAGTGGATCAATTGGTATCAACGGATTTAAACCTTACTGAATTCTTAGAAGACTCACTTGACGCTATACAAAATCGGTCCACCCTATTAATTACCTGTTTTAAAGAGATGGATACGAGTCTAATTATGAAAACATATATCCAGAATAAGCAAGCAAAATTATGTGGTGTAATAGTACAAATATTTCCTGATGTGGCCAGATCCACCCAGATGAAAAGAAAACTATTTTTTTCATTAAAATCTAGAGTATTGGCTATTGGTGCCACATTTTATTTAAAATTTCCCTGCAAATGCCTAGTGCAATTGCAGGGAAAATAATATATTTTCTGGGATTCAATTCAATTGGAAAGCTTTTTAAATATGAAAGAACAACAAAAGGTTTAAATATCTGATTCTTTTTGAGGAGAAATAGTTAAGGTTACACTTAAATGTTTAGAAGAGATTTTCTCCTTTTTGAGGTTTATTTGTGGTTGACTATAAAATATATATTTTTGTTTCTGTATAGGGGAATTAATGTTCTTGTTTTCCTATATGAAAATTTTGTTTTTAAAAGTACTTAACCCTCCCTTAATGTGGGCTTGATGGAAGCAGTTTATGATGTAAAGATTAGAGAATGACACGGTGACAAAATTCATCACCGTCCCCGTCCCTGCGGATAACCGCGGGAAACCATCTTCATGTCATTCTTTAAGGAGAGAGGGAAGAATCAGAGTATGAATGGCCACAACCACTGACCCGCAAGCTTTGCTTTGAAGAATGCTGGTGTAGAAGGACAGAGGATGAAATAGACACTAGAAAATGACATGGGATTATTTCCCGCGGTTATCCGCGGGGACGGGAACGGTGATGAATTTTGTCACCGTGTCATTCTCTAGTAAAGATTTTCTCTTTGCTTGATTTTATTGAGGTTGTAAAGTTCCATTCCTTACTGTTCTGGATGTAGAACTGTTGTAAAAACTATAAAGGAAAAAAAAAAAGAAAAGAAAAAATGCTTAAAAAAACAATATTTTATCTCCTTCATGTAAGAATGTTGTCGGGATAAATTTTCCTATCACCCACTATCTCGCCTCTATAGAATGGTTGAAAATGGATGTTAAAGAAGTGCCATTGATGTCTTTTCAAACTTTGGTCATTAAAAGCTCTTATTCAGTGGGGTAGTAAGGGGGGGTAGTCCTCCACGGGCATCATGTTTGGGGGGGTGCCGTTACCCCTCCTCCTCTCTGCCACACCACCTCTTCCCACTCCTCCCCTCACCACGCGCGTGCCCCCTTTCACGATCCCCCGTGCTGTCAGCACATTGCCCATTTATCTAGTTGTTCACTGCCGCGAGCAACAACTTCAACATGCTCCTCGCGATCATGTCATCTCTCCCACTGATGTCACAGCGACATCAGACGGAGACCTCAGGAACCGACATTAGATGGAGAGCCAACAGGGTCACGAGAAGCATGTTGAAGTTCTTGCTCATGGCAGTGAACTAGAGCTATGTGGGAAGGGAAGGGGGTGTGCGTGTAGCAGGGGATGGAGCGAGGGGGGGGAGGGCAGAGATGAGGGGAGAGGCGCCACCATCCCTGGAGCCTCTCACCCTTGCTATGCCACTGCTCTTATTACCTTCCTAAGGGGTTTAGAACTCCTATGAGCATCGTAACTAATACTGCCATGGTTAGCGATAGAAAAGCCTAACGCAACTTTGTAAAAGGAGCTCTACATTTCTAGAATCCTCTCAGGATTGCATCAATACAAGGGCAACTTTATTCGTTACATTGGGCTCTGCTGAAATGAAGATGAGAATTCTTAGAATTTATTTTCAGAAGATGAATGTATCTTTGTGGTCAAGTAGTATTGATGTCTCCAGATGTGGCCAGACCAACCCAATGAAGACAAAAAGCCTTCCTTTTGCTTAAACCTCATGTTTTGGCTATGAGAGGCACATTTTTTTCCTTAAGTTAAACTAAACTAAACTAAACCTTAAGTTTGTATACCGCATCATCTCCATAAAGATAGAGCTCGGCATGGTTTACAGGTAATTCAATAAATGAGGGCAGGACATAATAAGAAATTAGAGGTTATGAAGAGGATAGTTAGCTTTACATTTTAAATAGATAGCTTTACGTTTTGGAGAAAAGCCAGGTTTTCAGATGTTTTCGGAATAATTGGAATGAGCCTTTCTTTCTTTCTTTTCCTTTCTTTCTTTCTCTTCCTTTCTTTTTCTTTCTCTTGAAACTAAACCTTAAGTTTGTATACTACATCATCTCCATAAAGATAGAGCTCGGCACGATTTACAGGTAATTCAATAAATGAGGGAAGGACATAATAAGAAATTAGAGGTTATGAAGAGGATAGCTAGCTTTACATTTTAAATAGATAGCTTTACGTTTTGGAGAAAAGCCAGGTTTTCAGATGCTTTCGGAATAATTGGAATGAGCCTAGGTTCAGCAGCGGGGCAGGGAGGTTATTCCAAAGCTCAGTGAATTTGAAGAAAAGGGATTTCCCTAAATTACATGCATACATGACGCCTTTTAACGAGGGGAAAGATAGTTTGAGTATGTGGGCGGATCTGGTAGTGTCAGGTCTCGAAGAATTCCAGGATAGTGGAATTAGAGGAGGAAGAATGCCATATATGATCTTGAAAGTTAGGCAGGTACATTTAAAGTGAATCCTAGAAATCACCGGAATCCAGTGAAGTTTTGACAGAAGCGGGGAAACATGGTCAAATTTGCTTTTTGCGAAGATCAATCTAGCCGCAGTGTTCTGGATCCGCTGAAGTCTTTGAAGTTCTCTGTAAGAGGTCCTTTTAATAAGGTGCGGTAGCCGATTTAGCGTGTGGTAAATGCTAACGCGTCCGTTATATTCTATGGACGCATTAGCATTTAGCGTGTGCTAAATCGTCTACTGCACCTTAGTAAAATATGGGTAAGTGTCTAATCACATATGGTAAAAAAATTCACATACTGTATTTTTCTATATCCTGCTCTAGATTTGGAGACTTTCCTCTCAGCTAAGGTTTCTGTAAATATTTTGGAAGTTACATACTGTTATTCAGGTTAATAAGGGATATTTTAGACTTGTAACCATGCTACAAGATTTGCTTAGTTTTTTCTTTCCTATGGAAAAGTATGGGGTCCTTTTATTAAGGTATGCTTAACTGATTTAGCGCACGCTAATCTTTAGAATGGTTAGGCAACTACAGTGGGGTTCATAAACAAAATCGCGTGAGACAACGGCGCGCCGACAACTGAGCGCAGACAACTGAGCGCAAGGTTGACGGCGTGCCGAAGAAAAGCACTATTTTAAAGGGTTCCAAAGGGGGGTATTGGTGGGGAACCCCCCTATTTTACTTAACAGACATCGCGCTGGCATTTTGGGGGGTTTGGGGGGGTTGTAACCCCCTTCATTATTCTTGAAACTGAACTTTTTGCCTGTTTTTTAGGGAAAAAGTTCAGTTTTAAGTATAATTACATTACATTACATTAGTGATTTCTATTCCGCCTGTGCCGTGCGGTTCTAAGCGGATTACAATTAGAAGATATCTGGACATATCCAGGAAAGTTACATAACAAGGAAGAGAGAATATATCAGGTTGCAATAGAGATTAACATCACATTCTAAAAGGCATTTCCCCCACAGGAAAGCTAGGGACCTCCCTCCACTTCAAAATCACTGAGCTCTGGAACAACCCCACCTCCCCTCCTCGGAACCCGAGCTCCCCCCACGCCCTCCGCAAACATCCGAAAACCTGGCCCCTCCCAAAAAATGCAAGTCTCCCTCCAACTCAGGAACCAAGGAAACTCCCACATCCCGGCATCCCAAGTATAATGTGGGGGTTTCAACCCCCCCAAACCCCCCACAACGCCAGCGCAATGTCTGTTAAGTAAAGTGGGGGGGTTCCCCCCCACAACCCCCGTCGGAGCCCTTTAAAATAGTGGTTTTCTTTGGCGCGCCGTCAACCTTGCGCTCAGTTGTGGGCACACCGTTGTCTCGCGCGATTTAGTCCCGTCACCCTACAGTGGTACCTCGGTTTACAAGTGCATCGGTTTGCAAGTGTTTTGCAAGACAAGCAAAACATTCGCAAAATTGGCGCCTCGGAAACCGAGCGTGCCTCAATTTGCGAGTGGCACCCCCCGCAATCTGGCACCCTCCACTCGCGATCCGGCACCCTCCCCCCGTGATTCGGCACCCCCCCCCGTGATTCGGCACCCTCCCCCCCGCGATCCGGCAGAGAGCGTGAACTCGCAGGCCTTGAGCATGTGCAGATGCTCAAGGCCCAGCAAGAAGAGGCAGCCGATCTTCGGGCACCGGCACCAATGCACAGGACATGCCGGTGCCGGTGCCCAGGCCCAGATGACAGTAAGAAGCGGTGGGGGGGTGCCAGATCGCGACGGGGGGAAGGTGCCGGATTGCAGGGGGGGCCTTCGGGGGGAGCAATGCCGGTTCTCTTGGGGGGGGGGAGATAGAGCAGCGCCGCTGGCCTCGGGGGGTGGGAACGTATCAAAGCGAGTTTCCATTATTTCCTATGGGGAAACTCGCTTTGATAAACGAGCATTTTGGATTACGAGCATGCTCCTGGAACGGATTATGCTCAGAATCCAAAGTACCACTGTATATTAATGGAGCTAGGTTGACTTACGGCGCCTTCAGGAAAGAAATTAAAACTGCATTGTTCGATAGATTTATCTCCTAAAAAATACCAACAATTGTATTATATCTATTCTTGCATAACATGTACTCTTATAATCTTACAATCTTATAATGTGCACATTTTAATTCGCTGACTGTCCAGCTCTCTTCGGTGTGAACCGCCTAGAAGTCATCTGACTATGGCGGTATAGAAGAATAAAGTTATTATTATTAAATGCTAAGATGCCCATAGGATATAATGGATGCCTTAGCATTTAGCATGCGCTAAACTGGTTGCACACCTTAATAAAAGGAACCCTATATGTTGTGGTATCTCAGCTCTGATTTCTATTAAATGTAAACTTGAAACTATGTAATGTGAAGGAATATTGTGTGATTTCCTTTTTATTATTACTTCAGGTTTTTTTTTTCTTGATTTGTACAATTGATCAGTTTGAATTAAAAAATAAAGAATGTTATTAGGAGAGCGGCATGAGCAGCCATAAAATCTATGGAATCCTCCAGAAATGTCTCCCCATTCCTCTCCAAGCTTCACTGGCTCCCAGTATACTCCAGAGTCCTCTTTAAATGTGCCTGCTTAGCCTTCAAGATCCTACATGGCGTCCTTCCTCCCGTTATCCCACTCTTTTGGAATTCCTCAAACCCACACTCCACCGACCCTCCCAAAAACTGAAACTATCATTCCCCTCTATAAAAGGTATATCCCGCGCAGGAAAACTTGGAACATCTCTCCCCTTTAGAACCACAGAACTCTGGAACAACCTCTCATCCCCACTCAGAAACTCAAGCTCCTTCCAATCCTTCCGCAAACACTTGAAAACTTGGCTCTTTGCAAAAATCTAATCACCTCCCATTCTCCAGTATTCTGTCCCTCTCTTTCCTCTTAGTCCCTCTTCTTTATCCCTTATTGTAGTTCCTTTCCTCTTAATTCTGTAAACCGTGCCGAGCTCTGCGCTTGCGGAGATGGCGCGGTATATAAACCTAAGGTTTAGTTTAGTTTTAGTTTAAATATAGTCAAATCTACACTACCCGTTGGAATAGAAAAACTCTCTCTATTTGGAATAATTTCTCTGTAATGATGGCTTTTAAAATAAGATACAATAGCAGTCCTCTTATACGCATCAAGCCAAAGCGGAAACATCTAGAAATATCTCATAGGGAATAGGCAGCAGCCAGAAATCTACAAAAGCAAAAACTAACGAACCATCAGCAGAATGCAAAGGGCTCGCAAACCGTTCGGTACACGATCGGTTTGCTTTCTGAATCTAGCCCTTAGGGCTCCTTTTACTAAGCTGCGTTAGGGCATCAACGCGCGGAATAGCACGCGCTAAATTGCCCCACGCGCTAGACGTTAATGCCAGCATTAGTTCTAGCCGCGTAGCGCGGGCATAGCGCGTGCCAAAAGGCTGCGTGTGCTAAAAATGCTCACGCAGCTTAGGGCTCCTTTTACAAAGGTGCGCTGGCGGTTTTAGCGCACACTTAGCGCACTCTAAAATGCCCCGCGTGCTAGCCGCTGCCGCCTCCTTTTAAGCTAGCGCAAGCTAGAGCACGTGCTAATCTTGTGCGGGCGCTAAAAACGCTAGCGCACCTTAGTAAAAGGAGCCCATAGCGTTTAACACACACTGATCGTTACTGTGTGCTAATGTGATTAGTATGAGCTAAATCAATTAGTGCTCCTTAATAAAGTCCCCCCCCAAGTATTCATTTAACTTATGATTATACGATCTTTTGAAAGAAATAGACTTATTTTTATTGCTTGTTCATTCTTGATTATTAGTTTTTAATTTATTGTAATTGAGATTGTGATATATTTGGCATTATTACCCACTTTGGAACATGGCTTGTAGAAATTTAGCAGGATACAAATCCTTAACATATCGTAGAACAACAAGATCCACATGAATCTGCTGGGTTCAAGAGTGTTTCCTTTTCACTAAAATTTCAAATCCTTCTAACCAACTGAGAGATTAGGGATTCGGTCATGTTGAACAAATCCTGTTTCTTGACTCTCTGCTGATGGTCCACTATTTTTTATTTTTTTTTGCTTTTGGAGACTGCCGACCGCTGGCTACTCCCTGTGAGAAATCAGGTTTTCAGGTTTATTTAAAATTTGATAATATTGCTTATAATATTTCTAAGCTATGTACATGATAAAAACAGGGACATAGTATTACAATTTAAAAACATGGACAAGATCAGACGAGGACTAACTTGATACCCAAGGGACAAGGGTTGAACTACAATAATTAAAGAAACAAATATGGGACATACAATTAGGATGGCAAAGGAAATGTCTGGTGCATCCTGTTTTAGCCCAGAGTTCCAAAACTGTCCACAATGACAGGGCTGGCTTAACCACTGGACCAGGTAAGGCTCTGGCCCAATGGTTTAAGAGCACAAAAAAATCCCAGCCTCTGACCTCACCTCGTCTACAGTTTAAGCCTTTTCTTTCCCATCCCTCCCCTCTCCATTCTGTCCAGCCTCTCCTCTCTTCCCCTTCCCCACAGGTCCAGCACTGCTCCCTCCTCTCTTTCATTCCCTCATGATCCTATAAAGTATACATTAGTCACCAGTGGCAGCAACAGCATCAATATGACAGGCTGTCTTTGGCCAGCCCCAGGGTTTTCCCTCTCCCTGGCCTGCCTCCGGTTTGCAGATCAGGGCAGAGAAAAGATCCAAGAGCTGGCCAAAGGCAGCCTGTCATGCTGCTTCTGCTGCTTATATGACTGTTCTGCCAGCAACATTTTATAGGCCCACAAGGAACAGAAAAAGGGGAGAGACCTATGGGGAGGGGAGGAGGAAAGAGAGACTAGATCAGGGGTGAAATATTAGCTCAAGGAAGGGAGAGATGCTGAATCTGCAGTGGGGGAGAGGAGGGAGGGGGCGCCAGAAGCAATGCGATTGGGTGGGCGCTGTCAAAGCATGTTGACTCAGTGCACCGCTATCCCTTGAGCCGACCCTGAACAATGAATATGAATTAGACAAATTTACATCTACCGAGCCTCAAGCGTATGTACATTTATCTCATGCATATTCATGGCAATATCCTGAAAACCCAATTGGATGTGGGGTCCCCAAGACAGATTTAGGAAGCCCTGTTTTATTCTTTACAAAGTAGGTATACAATAGGTGCAGGGGTTTTGGGGGGGGGGGGTTCACTTTTGCCCTAAAGGCTAGTAATAAAAATTACCACATACCATGTTTCACATTTTCAAATCTGCAGATACAAATAGGGATAACTTATAAAATTGTCTCCATTCAGGTGTCCCAAATCCATGCGGTAGAAGCTTAGTTTACAAAAGAATCCAGGCACCCATATTTTGATACAGAATACTAACATAACCTGATATCAGTACAGCTAATACCTAGGCACTCAAAGTTATACTAGTCACTGCCTAGGAGACCCCCCATTACAGAGGAAAGTGTAATTTTTCCCTGTTTTAGGGAAAAATTAGTTTCCTCTGTAAATGTGTGTGTGTGTGGGGGGGGGGGTTTCCCCCCACCCCCCAACAGCAGCACCAACACTTCTAAGTAAAGTGGGGGGTTTCCCTCACCCCCCCCTTGGAGCGCTTTAAATTTAACTTTTAATCCGGTGCGCTGACGTCCTGTACGCATTTGTCTCTGCTCATTTGTCCGCGCGTGACTGGCACGCTTTAGTCCCATCACCCATTTCATAGATGAAAGCGCGCGGGACAATCGCATCCTCTGTAAGTGGGAGGTTCCCCCCCTCCCCCCCCCCAAGGCAGCGCCAACACTTCTAAGTAAGATGGGAGGTTTCCCCCTACACCCCCTTCGGAGCACTTTAAATTTAACTTTTAATCCAGCACACTGTCGTCCTGCCTGCATTTGCCTCTGCTCATTTGTCTGCGCGCGATTGCTGGCGCACTTTAGTCCCGTCACACATAAATGTGGAAGCCTGGATGAGGCAGGGAAATGTGTAATTTACTTAAGCTCTGCCCCTGGATATGTCCCTCTTGCAAATATTTGCAATATAAGTTAAGTAGGTATCTGCAGAATAGCACTTAGGCCGCCTGCTATCACTTATGTGTATTATAGACGTTTATATGCGCTTAAATCCAGGTGCCTAGATTATAGAGACTGACTGAAATAGGTGGTTTTAGTTCCCGGCCAAAACTGAATCTGCACTTGAGCTCCACCATTTTGATTTTGGCTGGAATCAAAACCGAAACCAAAGGCACCGTACCTTCTCTGCCCACCCCCATACCAGCACAAGCCAGCCAGCAGCCTGCCCACCCATTGGCAGGAACATATATTCCTATAGGCCTCCAGGCTGCTCACCCTCTTCCTCCCCCCCCCCCAGCAAAGACCTGACCCCCCTGTGCTGCCTGGGCCTATCTTAACAAGCCCTGGTGGTATTGTGGCCTCTTTGGGGCAGGAACAAAGCCCACATGTTCCTGCTTGATGCCAGTGTTGAATCAAAATGGATGCCAAAATTTCACATAGCAGCCTCACAAGACTACCACGGGAGGTTGTGGCAGCAATTTAGAGACTGGCACCTGTATAACAAGAGCAGCTGCCAGGATCTCCTGTGGCAGTCTTGGCAGCCATTTTGATTTAGCAATGGCACCAGGCAAGAATGAATGGGCTTCATTCCAGCCCCAAAGAGGCCACTAGACCACAGGGCTGGGAGGCCCGGGAGGAGGGGGCAGAGACTGTCAAGGGGATGGGTATAGATGCTGCAGGTACAGGGAAGAGAGAAGGAGAGTTTTCCTGCATTTTTGGCAGAAACATGAACCCAGATTTCAGTCGGTTTCTAGTAGATTATAGACTAGCCCTTCACGTGTGGGTATATTGGGTTATAGTTTTGACATAAAACTTTCACTCTGATTATTTCAGATGTATATGCTGTGTGATATTCCATCCTTACCCAGCACCTGATGAAACAATTTGTAATCTACACGGATATGACATTTCATCACACCAAAATCAAGAAAATAGAGCAAATGTATAAGAGAAAGGCAATTATAAAACTAAATGGATTTTTGGCATATAATGAGAATAGAATGTGAGTTGAATTCAGACATCTCAACCAATATGAAACCATCCATTGGAAAACAGAATACTTGTAGAACTACTTAAAATTTACAGCTTCCTGACATCCCCAGCACTTCTTGAACTCTCCACAGGTCGCCTGCTAGACCTGCCACCCATTCTGCCTCATCATCCGTGCTGAAAAAAACTGATCATGTTTTCTCGAAGAATCCCAGAGGAAAACCTTCCCATAAACCAAAGTCTTCTGGATATTCCACGATCTGTATGGAAGACCCAGTGTACTGAGGGCCAGGAGGATGGGAGGATCCCCAAATTTTGCTTTTTTATTCTAGTTCAATTTCTTTCTCACCAGACACAATCTCTAGACTAGACTCCCCCCCCCCCTCACCCAAACAGCATAAGCCGAGCTTCAGACCTTTCCATTTGGGTCCTTGCTAGAGATCTCAAGCTGAATCGAATCTGCGGAGACTCTTCCAGATTCTTCCCCTTAAATGAATCAATCTAAAAACAGCCTTGACAAAAAGAACATGCCATCAGACGCGGGGGCGTCCCCACTCTTCCTGCAAAAAAGCTATTTGGACCCTTTAAACCACGGGTCTCAAAATCCCTCCTCGAGGGCCGCAATCCAGTCGGGTTTTCAGGATTTCCCCAATGAACATGCATGAGATCTATGTGCATGCACTGCTTTCAATGCATATTCATTGGGGAAATCCTGAAAACCCAACTGGATTGCGACCCTCAAGGAGGGACTTTGAGATCCCTGAAACAAGCGATCAAGGGAGACAGGCGAGAGCGTAGTGATCGAGGACGGGAGATGGCCGAAAAGAGGGGGTCAAGGCAGACGGGGATCCGGGGCCGGCGCTGACCAGAGGGGACACCGATGGGGGGGGGAGGGGGGATAGTAGCGGACACAGACGGGACAGGGCGTTTCCGGAGGGGATGTGTGTTTTGGTTTTGGTTTTTTTTGCCTGGTACCGGGCCTAGTCTTTCCGGGTGTTCCTCGCAGATCAGTCTCTGCCCAGACCGCTTCCCGGTGGAGGCTGTGGCTTTCTCCGGCGACGAGTCCGTTCTTGGCTCTGGAGATGTCGGATGCTGTTTACCTTCTTGTGGTCCCTCCCTCCTGCACTCGTCACGGATTCAGCATCAGCACTGAATCCTGCCCCCTGCACCCCCCCCCCCCCCCATCCTCTCTCTTTCCCTCCATCTTCCCCGTGCCAGCTCCTATTGTCCCTTACCGATCCCCCCCCCCTCCCTTTTCCATTCCGGGATAAATACAAAATGACCCTCGCCCCCCATCGTGTATAGAGGGTTTATATATTGAATTTGTGCTGGGTGCAGGAGGAAGGGGCACATGACAGTCCTAGAGAGATCCGGGGGTCCCTTCCATATCTCTGTACCTGTGTGTATTGTCCCTAGCCAAGGACAGGGCCCCCCTCCTGCTCTCCGGCTGGATTTCTCCGGGCCCGCCCGGCTGCTGTCCCTGGTGCTGATTCCGTCTCCTTTCTTTTGGCAGCGCTGGAATTCTCCCTTGTGCAGGCTCTGCTCGGACCGGTGGCTCGTGAGCCCTGCTGCTTGCCTGCGTCACACTGATACTGGAAGTGCGTGAGAAGGGGGGGGGGGGGGGGGAGAGAGAGAGAAAATGGGAAGGAGGCGGGGCAAGGGATAAGAGACGAGGGACACGGAAAGAACCAGGCAGAAAGGGAGAACAGAAAGAGCTGGAGAGGGCACAACAGAGCTGTAATGGGTTAGGAAGGGATTAAGGAAACAGCAAGAAGGAGGGAGAAAGGTAGAGTGAAGGATAGTAAATACTGCAAATCATATCAGTTGGGCTAAAGGAGTCATTGCATTCTCCACTGGTCCTTGGGGGACTCCCATTTCCTCCCACTATACTGCAGATGAATTTCTACATATCTGCCCCTAAATCAGAGTCTGATGACAGTGGAATTTGATAAATACATAAATGTAGGCAGCAGGTGGCAGAATGCAGAGTGTGGCAGTGGCTAAACTAAAGCTACAGGCTCAGCACCCTGGGGCTCTGGGTTCAAACCCGTGCTACTCCTTGTGACCCTGGCCAAGTCACTTAATCCCCCCCCCCCCCCCATTGCCCTAGGTACATTAGATTGTGAGCCTGCTGGAATAGACAGGGAAAAATGCTTGAGTACATGAATAAACTCATGTTAACCGTTCTGAGCTCTCCTGGGAGAATGATATAGAAAATTGAATAAAATAATAAATAAATCTCTGGTGGCAATAGGTTTCTACTACAGGGGAACCTATTTGGTTGGTTTATTTAACAAGACTGCTCTATAATTTCAGGATTGGCCACTACACCAGGATGAAGCTACTCTACACAGCATCCTTTCACAGTGTGCATGTTTACTGTAGTCAGGCTTGTCCAACTTCAGTCTTCAAAGGCCGCGAGCAAACCAGGTTCTCAGGATTTCTCTACTGACTACACACTTCTCCCTCCCTATTCACGGGGGTTAGGGGCAGAGCCAGCCCGCGAATAGGGAAAAATTGCAAATAACTTTTGGTCGGCTCTGACCCACCCCCCGGACCTTACCTGGTGGTCTAGGGATGATGCAAGGTAGGAGTGATGTTCCTACACTCCTGCCCTTTGCAGAGCCATGCTGCTGAGCTCCTGTAGTCTCACAAGACTAGAACAGGAACTCCCTGTTGTAGTCTCGTGAGATCACGGGAACTCACAGCACGGCTCTGCACGGGGCAGGAGTGTAGGAAGATCGCTCCTGCCCCGCGTCACCGCTAGACCACCAGGTAACATCCATGCTCCAATCGCCCCCATGCCACCTCCGATCACCCTCCCCACCGCCTCTGATCGCCTCCCTCCAAGTCCCGGGGCTGTTTTTTCCCCCCAATGCCGAGTAGGAAAAACCTGCAGATAATCGAAACTGTGAACATTGAAATTGCAAATAGGGAGGGGGGAAGTGTAAATGAGAGAGCTGCGTACAATAGAAATAAAAGGCACGCAAAACTCTCAGGCATACACATGAGATCATGGATATAATAGCTGTAGGGATTCAGTACACCTTGTCTATCATTTCACAGATAGAGTGGTCATTGCACGTTTTGCATTTTAATAGTTGACTGTACTCAATAAACTCTACTTTATCTCAGGTTGATGTGTACGCTTCCTTCCCCACTTTCTCTCTGTTGCATGTTTGTCATGGGGTTGTTTGCCTTGTTTTTTGGGGGATTGCGGCAGCACTTAACCAGTTAGTACCACTGAATATCAGTAGTAACCACTAGTACAGGGGTGGGGAATGAGGGCCGCAATCCAATTGGGTTTTCAGGATTTCCCCAATGCCTATGCATGAGATCTATTTGCATGCACTGCCTCCGTTGTATGCAAATAGATCTCATACATTTGCAGTGGGGAAATCCTGAAAACCCAACTGGGTTATGGCACTCATTCCCCACACCTGCACTGCTACATCACTTGGTTGTGTTAAACAAAAGAATTAAAGTCTCAATACACCTAAAAGCTGTAGCCAGTTGGCAAATCAGACCGCATAAAACTCAGTTCTATTTTTCTTGTTTTAACTAAGGTGATTACCTCTCTTCACAAAACCGTAGTGTGGCTTTTCGTACCGGCCGTAGCGGTAACAGCTCCGATGCTCATAGGAATTCTATGAGCTTCGGAGCTCTTACCACCATAGCTGGTGCTAAAAATCATGCTATGGTTTTGTTAAAAAAAAAAAAAAAAAAGATGGGGGGGGGGGAAATGCTAAATATCATCCCAGCATTGAAATCTAGCCAGAATGCTGCAGCTGTGAAAAATAAACACCGACTTCCAGTGGCTAAATATTTACCCCTAAAAGGAATAAAATTGGATAGCAAAGGGAAACTATGTATTGGGAATGAGAAATAGACTCACAAGCTCATATCCAGCTATATTTCGCCTGTCCCCCCCCCCCCAATTTTAGGCTAAAACCTCATTGTCCAGATTCAGATGCCCTCTTCTCCCTTCCTTATCTAAATCCCCTCTGTGGCCCCTGTGCTGTGTGTATAAGGTGCAGAGAAAAAACCCCAGACAACAGCTTATGAAATAAGAAAAGATAACATTTAACATTTTTATTTTATTTTAAAAGAGGAAAGGCTTTGTTGGCAACTGGTGGGCTACAGTCACTGCGAAGATGCCATGATACTGGATACACCTGAAACAAGGGAAGGAAAGGGCAAAATTAATTAAAGACAAGAGAATCACTCTATAAAGCATTTTCTATGTATAAATCCTGATTTACATACAGAAAAGAGCTTTTATAAAAAGTACAAGGCTCTGCACACACACACACAAGCCATCTGAAAACCAGCATTTAGACATTCATAAAGCATGGTTGTCCAAATATTGATTTTGCAAAGCTGGGATATGAACTTCTAAAATTGCAGTACATCCATAGGGGAAGGAGGAGTGGTCTGGAAGTGTTTTTGGCCAGGACTGGCGAGTGGCCAAAGATGAACGTGCAACTCAGATTGCAGAAGGGGAAGAGACATCCATGTTCAAAATGATGGATGTCTATCTTTAGCCTTGATGCTTAGTCTGTCCAGGTTATAGAAAGGTGCTCTGAGCAGTTCTATACTGGAGAGTAATGGAAGTCACAATAGATAATTTCCTGTCCCTGTCACAATTAAGGAAAAATAAAAACTCACCCAAAAATACAAAAAGCTGCAAGGGGAATTGAACTAGCAAACTTTGGATCTCTGCACTGGTTCGCAGCCGGCTGCTCTAATCATTACGTTACTTCCCATCAATGTCTGTGTGACACTTTATAATATGAACGATCTGCTTCTGCCACATAGACATTTAAATCTCCTGTTATGCCCCATTCATAGTTTGGAAGTTTCACTTTATAAAATAGATGTTCATGTTGGACACAGCCAGCACTTGCACATTCATTTTTCATGTACTTTAAAACAGCAGATCCTTTTCTAAAATACATGAGAAGTAGACTTTCATGTCTGATGTTCACACCAGAATGTCTATATCCGTCAGATATCCTTCCTAAAATTCTGCTCAGTGAGTAGATGCTTCTGAAGGCATAGTTTGGGCTAGCAGAAAGCATTGTGATGCAGGTATATATTTGGTAAAATACCAGAGTACACTCGCAGTTACACCTTGTTTTGTAAAGAAGGCATACATTTGCATGCTACCGGAGCTGGTTCTGAGGCCTGGATTCTGAAAAGTGCGTCTCGATTTTAAGCAGATGTAGGCGTCCTACAGCTGTCTAATTAGCCAATCGGGATGCATGTTTTTTTATTTTTTTAATAAATGCTCCCCAGGCAGGCCGCCAATATTGAAGGTGCCTCCAGGAGCCTAGGGACGCCTAGGGAGGCCCGCAACATTGCCTAAGCTAAGGCGAACCTAGGCGTCACTACACGTCTCCCTAGTAGAGGGAGAGATGCTGCCACTATACTTATTGCGGCCGCCTGTCTCCCCCTGATCACCGGCAGGAGGGTGCCCAACCCCTCCTGCCGGAGGATGCCCCCCTCCGGACACCCCCGCACTAATGCTCCCCTATGCTAACACTGCTCCCTGCACTAACACCCCCCCGATGACCCCCCTAATCTCCTCCCCAACTAAGCTCTAAATTGTTGGTTAATTGTTGGCCGGCCAGCCAGATCTTGCTGCCGTCCGGCCCGCCTTGTCGAAATGAGGCAGGCCCGCCCCTTCCCCGCTAAGCCTAAGGCCTTATTGGTCCAGCCTCTAGAAACTGGGCCAATCAGGCCTTAGGCTTAGTGGGGATGGGCCGGGAAGGGGTGGGCAACCCTAGTTCTAATCCTAGCTTTGCTACAGATATTAATTTGGGAAAGTCCCTTTTCCTCCACTTGCCTCAGTTTATTTAGCTGTAAGAGATAATAGCAGTGTTTTACTTCTCACAAGTGGTCCTGGTTTGCACCATTGCCTTCCTATGAGTTTCAGGCATGCTGTGATGCACAGGTCAAAAGCCTCAAAACACATATTTTCCATAAACACTTACTTTCAAAGTCAATCTTTTCTACAATATTCTTGGGCTTGATATTCTCCTCCTGGCTGCAGATAAAAATCTTTCCACTATCCGTTTCTGTCCAGCCGTATTTGCTCATCCATACTCTAAGCTGGGAATCTACAAAGGGAGAGGTGAAAAAGGTGCTTCCTCAGTAAATGCTTAATATACTGTTAACTTTTTAATTGAGTTTACACATACTGTAACTTCCTGAACAGTCTATGAATAAAATGTCAAAACTTGAACAGTTTCCAATTCTACATCCACATCTTTAATTTCCTCTCCTTCTCCTCCCCCATCAGTAGTTTTTCCGCTTGGGACTTGTGTATCTGTCAGGACTCCATCACTTTGTTATCTTTGCCTTCAGACTTTTCCCAGTCCTGTTTCTGCTTGTATATGTTCGCTCAGATACGGGCACTGCTTAATTCTTATTGCTGCTCTGTTCTCTGTTAAATAATACTTCACACATACATTATCTTCCCTTGCTGTCGTGACTTCATCTTATACACCTACTAGGTACTGTGGGATTCAGTAGTCCTTCTACCCAATACTTGAAAGGTATTAACGTAGAACAAAATCTATTCCAGAGAAAGGAAAATGGTAAAACCAGAAGGCATAATTTGAGGTGGAGATTCAAGAGTAATGTTAGGAAATTCTTCTTACCGGAGAGGGTGGTTGATGTTGGAATGCGCTCCCGGGGGAGGTGGTGGAGAAGAAAACAGTGAGAGTTCAAACAAGCGTGGGATGAACACAGAGGATCTCTAATCAGAAAATAATGGGTATACATTGAAGGAACTAAGGCCAGTACTGGGCAGGTTTGCATGGCCTGTGTCCCGTATATGGACATTCAGTTGAGGACGGGCTGGGGAGGGTTTCGATGACTGAGATGGTTAAGATGGGCTGGAATGCGCTTTGATGGAGACTCCAGTAGATGGAACCTAAGCACACTACCGGGCAGGGCTCTGGGTTTCTAGCCCAGAAATATCTAAGAAAAGGACCATTTAAACTAAATTAATTTATGGAACATGTATGGTTGGGTAGACTGGATGGACCACTCGGGTCTTTATCTGGTATTTACTATGTTACTACCCAGAACGTCCTCTCCAACTTCAGAATTGAGTCGGAAAGAAGACTTCCGGCTTTAGCAGCTGCAGCATGGCGGTAAGAGAAGAGGAAAAGGAGGGAGGCTTTTTTTTTTTTTTTTTTTGAGCGGTAGGGAGGCAGCAGGCTGGCTTTGGCTAGGGAGGGAGAAAGGTAGACAGGCAGGCAGGCTTCGGGGGTGGGGATGGGACAAAAATTCTTGGTATGGTGGATGGGAATCATAGTTTAAAAGCTTTACTGGTTTAAAAGCTTTACCGGGTAGTCCTGCTCTAAAGGTGGAGCTAAAACCAGAATATCTACTGCATTATTGTATTCGGCCAGGCAGGTTCTAGCACGCTGCACATGCTGAGAATATGCAGACCAAGGCCAGAGGGGAGGCAGTGAGAGGGACATAGGAAGAAGGCACTAGGGACACTAAAGACATGGGAAGGAGGCACTAGGGGCACTAAAGACAGGAAGGGGCACTAAAGACATTGGAAGGAGGCACTGGGGCACTAAAGACATGGGAAGGAGGCACTGGGGGGACTAAAGACAGGAAGGGGCACTAAGGACATGGGAAGGAGGCACCAGGGGCACTAAGGACATAGGAAGGAAAGAGGGAGGGAATAGAAAGGGACAATTCTTGGGCCTGAGTGCAGAAAGAAAGAAAGGATACACAGACAGAAGGAAACGCAACCAGAGACTCATGAAATCAATCACCAGACAGTAAAGGTAGGAAAAATGATTTTATTTTCAATTTAGTGATCAAAATGTGTCAGTTTTGAGAATTTATATCTGCTGTCTATATTTTGCACTATATTTGTCTATTTTTCTATAGTTACTGAGGTGACTGAGCTTGCGGAGATGGGGCGGAAACAGGGTTTTAAAATTTTAGCCCTAGTAGTTTGCCGGTCCACAAAATAATTATTTTATTTCTGCCGGTCCACGGGTGTAAAAAGGTTGAAAAACACTGATGTAGAGTATGCTGGCTTTCTTTTTCGCCCAGCCGCACGCGCGGCTGCTCGAGTTGTTCAATCTTCTCCTCTCTTGCAATTTCCTGTTTCCGTTTGCATCAGAGGAGAATATTGAACAAATGAGCAGCCGCGCGTGCGGTTGGGCGAAAAATAAAGCCGGCATATTCTACATCTAAGGTGAGGTGGAGGGAAGGAGATGGCGGAACGCTGCAATCGGTCGGGTGTCTGCTGTTTTTGTATCACTGCCTGCCTGTGCTCACATTCCAGATCCTCCTGCATTTTTAGTGTGCACAATTGACCTGATTTGAGCTATAGGTGAACATGGGGGACATGTCATTGCAAGGGAGGACAAGTCAATTGATTTATTTTATGTTCTGTTTTTACTACAGGGCAGAGGCACTGAAACAGATTCTCAGTGCAGTAGTAGTAGTGGCAGGACTCTCTTCTGTCTTCATGGTGTTTCGCAGTACTGAGGCTTATATGGATGCTGCGGGGACGGTGACGGGGCGGTGAATGGGATGGCAGTGGCAGTGACGGGGTGGTAAAAGGGATGGCGGTGACGGTGAGGTGAAGGGAACGGCGGTGACGGGGCGGTGCAGAGGATGGTGGGCCGGGGATGGTGCAGTGACGGGGACAGATTTTTTCCCCGTGTCATTCTCTACTCCTGGGTACTTTCACCAGATATTTAGCATTGTGTCACTTCCTGCACATCTCCTCCAGTAATCCCCTTTTGTCTCTGGATATATTTTACCGATTCTATAAGGGGTCATATTGCACTCAAATAACAATCTGTAGTTGGTTTTTTTAATTATAGGGATTATTAAGGTCTTACCCACTCTCTTGAATGGGAACCCACTGTTCCTCAGATGGGAACTGGGAAATAACTTTTTTCCATATTAAAATATAGTTAGGTTTTCAGGCTGACTGCTGTGTCAGTAAATGGCAGATTTGCTACAAGTGTTTTCAGGTTTTGACTCTTATAGCATAAGTTTTCAACAGCTGTAGTTCTAGTGATCTATCTCCAGACATAACAGTGGCCCACTAACTGGTAAAGAACAGCTTTAATGTGTAGAATAAAATGCTCTAACTGCAGGGAAGCCTGAACCTTCTAAATTTATATACACATGGATCTCTCACAAACCCCCCGCCCCCAACAAAAAAAACAACCAACACAGAAAAGTGATCTCTACCCCAGATATCAATGAAAACAAAGAGAGCAGAGATGACCAAATGAATCAAGCTGGCACATAACTTTAATGAAAGTCTAACGCATTAATCAAATTCGGACAAAAACCCAACATGGGCCATGTTTCAAGCAAATCTGCCTGATCATGTTGAACCTCTGATGGAGGCAGATTTACCAAAACACATCTATGTTAGGCTATGTTATGTTTTGTCCAATTTGATGTACCATAAGTGTTGGACTTTGGTCATTTCTGCTTTTTTTGTTGTGTTTTTTTTTAAAAGAGTATTTACCATGATCCGCTTCTACAAAATACCATACAAAGACACCATACTTATAACTTTTATATTTCCATCTTCCCTCTATCCATGTAGGCCCCACTTCCTCATTGTACAGCTGGGCAAGAAATCACGTGCATTCCAAACATGACATCACCTCTGTCCAATTCTCTTCAAGCTTCCCATAGGACTCCCATTCTTGTAGCTGTTAACTTTTCCCATGGACACTGCCCTTCTTAATCAGTTAAGCCATTATTCTTTGTTTGATGGTTCCATCTTTTTCCAGCTTTAGGCCAAATCTGCACCTTACACATTTAGAAAGACAGCTGTAGCCTTCTTATATTCTTCTGAACATACTCTAGCCACAACCCCAGTAGTGGCTTGGCCTCCATCCTCAATACAATCTCTTTCCAATTGTAGCCATTTCCCTCCTTGAGGCTTTTAACATGGTTCCACATAGACAACTAAAAAATGAATGGAGTGCTCTCAGAATGGGCCCTAAAGTGACTGACTGGGTTAGGAACTGGTTGAGTGGAAGGTGACAGAGTAGTGGTAAATGGAGCTCACTCTTGAAGATAAAGATGTGTGATGCAAGGTTCGATGAGCCTGTTCTTTTTAATAATTTGTAAATGATATTGTTGAAGGACTGTCTGAAAAGGTTTGCCTCTATGAATGATTCCAAAATCTACACTGTCTATGGAAAAACCATTTGTTCAATCGATTAATCACCAACTGACTGAGAACAAACTCAACAGAGCTCTTATTACACTCAAGACCTCAAACACCCAAGACACTACTTATAATTGTTTTTTCGTGCCCTTATTGTGGTGAAGTGTTCATCATCAGTCTTGTGCAGAGTTTTATTGACATTTTTATTTAATTGTGGTGGACAATTAATATAAAGAAGAGCACTTAACTTAAAAGCCCGACGGTTACCCAGCCATTTCACTGATGAGTTTCTTCAGAGGCTATTGCTCTGCTCCAACATACTTTTGTCTATCTTAGACATTAGAAGTCCTCATGTGTTCCTCACACACCACTGCAATTATAGTCTAACATTAGAACCCAAAATGATAATGGGATGCCATTTTGGGCGCGAAAAAACAATTATAAGTATGAGTATTTGGGTGTTTGAGGTCTTGAGTGTAATAAAAACTCTGTTGAGTTTGTTCTCAGTCAGTTGGTGATACCAAAATCTGTAATAGGGTAGACAACCCTGATAGTGTGGATAACATTAGGAAAGATCTAGTGAAGCTTGAAGAATGGTCCAGAATTTGTCAGCTAAGATTTAATGCTAAAAAAATGGCAGGGTTTTGCATTTGGACTGCAAAAATCCAAGGGAACAGTTCAGAAAGTGAAAAAACATTGTGGGGGCAGGACTTGTGGGTGATCATATGTGATGATCTTAAGGTGGCTAAGCAGGCAGAAAAGTTGATGGTGATAGCTAGACAGATGATTGGGTACACAGGGAAAGGAATGGGCAGTAGGAATAAAAAGGTAATGATGCCCCTGTATAGAAGACTCTGGTTAAAGATTTCATTCAGAATACTGTGTACAATTCTGGAGTCCAAAAGAAGAAAGCAAAGTGCGCCTAGTCTTCAAACCCACTTTTTCTAACTCTTGTCCTAAGACACTCTCAGCATCAAAGTGCTTTCCACAGAGTATCCTCTTGGATTTGATGTGGAACTTTTATTTGTTACTTAACAGTGGTGGACTCCTGAGGTAGGCACTCTAGCCGAAACACGGCCCGTGTCGAGTCCATGATCCACTATGTGTGCTCGTGTTTATAATCTACTAAACGTGTCCACATGGATTTTATGATTGGTTGCTAATAATGTGGGTTTGAAGACCAGGCACACTCTGCTCTCTTCTTTCGGACTTGCGGTTAGTTGTGCAGAGGTGTTTTGTCTCCTTTTGTGACCTGGGGACTGCCGCATGAGCGGACCACTGGTCTGACTCAGCAGCGGCAATTCTTATGTTCTTAGGCTGCCGTTCAGTTCTGGAGACCACACCTTCAAAAAGATATAAATTGGATGTAGTCAGGCCAGAGGGCAACTGCTAAAATGATCTTTGTCATAAAGCGTATGGGGATAGACTTAAAGATCTCAAGATGTATGCTTTGTAATAAAGATGGTGAGGAGAGGGGAGACAATATAGAGATGTTTAAATGCCTCCATGGTATAAATGCATAGGAAACAAGTCTTTCAATTGAAAGAAAGCTCTGGAATGGGGAGGCATAGGATGAAGGTGAAACGAGGTAGACTCAGAAGTAACCCGAGGAAACATTTCTTCGCAGAAAGGGGGTGAATTTGTGGAATGGCCTGCCATTGGAGGCAGTAGAGGAGAAAACTGTATCTAAATTCAAGAAAGCTTAGGACAAGTACATAGAATCTCTAAGGGAGAGGAAGGGATAGTAATGGTTAGGGCTCTTCAGTTTGGAAAAGAGACGGCTGAGGAGAGATATGATTGAAGTCAACAAAATCCTGAGTGGAGTAGAACGGGTACAAGTGGATTGATTTTTCACTCCGTCAAAAATGACAAAGACTAGGGGGCACTCGAAGTTATAGGGAAATACTCTTAAAACCAATAGAAGCAATTTTATTTCACTCACAGCTCTGGAATGCTTTGCCAGAGGTTGTGGTAAGAGCGGATAGTGTAGCTGGTTTTAAGAAAGGTTTGGACAATTTCCTAAGTCCATTGTCTGTTATTGAGACAGACATGGGGGAAGCCACTACTTGCCCTGGATCGGTAGCATGGAATGTTGCTACTCCTTGGGTTTTGGCCAGGTACTAGTGACCTGGATTGGCCAACGTGAGATCTGGCTACTCGGCTTGATGGACCTTTCATCTGACCCAGTAAGGCTATTCTAATAGGCAGACTGGACAGGCCAGATGGTCTTTATATGCCTTTATGTTTCTATGTAAGGATGCTAATCACTAGCATTCACAGCTGTGCTCCTTAAAGACTGCTTCTATAATGTGAGTGCCTATGGGAGTTCTATTAACATGAAGATGTCTAAGAGGAGCCCACCCTACCCTACTCTCCCGCCCCAGCAGTCCCAAAACACTGCCAATGGAAAATACATTTACATCTGGGTATCTAGCTGTCCAGTGATTCTGTTTATGTGCTATCCTAGCTACATCCAGAAGGAAAAGCTCACCTGTCAAATCCCCCAGCATCTCTGTCAAAAGCCAACGGTCAATGTGTTGGTACGTGATCCCCACCACGTGGCAGATAACTGAGGAAAAAAGGGAGACCAAACACTTGCACATCCAAGAACATGCTGTACTAGGTCACAAGATTAAAGACAACACAATTATAAAGGAGTACTGATAAATGCAAAGCCCCAAAGTGGAATGAGTTTCCTCAGTTTTGCCAATATTCCTTGTATGGGCCAGACCAGTGGCTCAACTAGCAAATTTATCCTACTTGCTACAATCTATCTTCTCTGTATCAATACATATAATGAATTACCAAACCAGCTAGAACGTACATTAATACTTTATAATAGCAGAGCACGCACTGAAATTTGTTGTAATTACCCAGGATCATCAGATTGCCGAAAGAGCAGCATAACTCAATCCGGCCATAGTCGTCATTGATCCCTGTATTTTAAATCTTATTTCAATAGTGATTCTGCCTTAACTTTATTCCACTTCTATTATTCTCATACTTTTATCTATGTTATCTTCGCCAGCAAATGCCATATCCCAACATATGAAGATCCTGAGCTCAATACCCATATTGATCCCTCTGTTCCTCGAGGGAGGCAGTCAATGCTGAAGAAAGCCACTTAGTGGCCAGATTCAAGGACTACCACTACAGGATTCCAGGAGGAGGAGACCAGTGATATTTTAATCTGGAAAATAAGTTTTGTTCTAGTTTTTATTCATTTGCAAAACATGCAGTTTTTATTCTTATTTTATTCTAGTTCTTGGCAGCAATGATAGTTTCCGTTTTTATTCAATCCTCTCCCACAACTTTTAAGTTCTCATTCAGTTCAGGAATCTCACAACAAATAAATATTGTTACTCAAACAATGACAAAGCATGACAAGACAGAAAACAGGTCATTCACTCTTGCCTTGTGACCTGGTACTGAAACAAACGCAGCTCTTCTACAGCTCGGCAGATGGTAGACTGGATGTGCCAGCAGGAGCAGGCACGGTGTTGGTACTTGGGCCTGGGTGGGCCAGCACTGCACTCAGATGGCAGATTGTAGCTCTGCAGTCTGCTGTCTCTCCCTGATCTGCGCCAACACTGTTAACTAAGCATGTGTGTGGTTGCTGGAATTGGGAGGTTTTCAGGAAGAGGCAGTAGACTGCAGAGCAAAAGAACAGTGTTTTAGCGTTGTCGGCAGCAGGCACACACCCATGCCTTGGGTAGGACAAGACAGTGCGGACAGCACTACACATTGAATTTTCAATCTAGTGTAAGGAATTTTTGTTAAGAGGAATTAATAATTTTAATTCTTATTATATTTAGGTCTGTAAATTTTTTATTCTTATCCAAGTTTTGTTCTATCCTCCAGAATAGAGAATGACACGGGAACAAATCTGTCCCTGTCGGAACTCCAATCCAATCCTTCGTTTTACATAGCAATTCATCCCTTACAAAAAGGGCTCGAGTCCCTGCGACTTTTGCCGCTGTCCCTGCCCCATTCCTGTAAGCTCTGCCTTAACTGCACAAGTCTCAAACACTTATGATTTTAAAGTGTTTGAGGCTTGTGCGGATGAGGATGGAGCTTAGGCATTGGTGGAATGAGGCATTATGACATCACAGTCTGAGCTCTAGAATGTTGCTACTTATGATTTTAAAGTGTTTGAGGCTTGTGCAGATGAGGACGGAGCTTAGGCATTGGTGGAATGAGGCATTATGACATCACAGTCTGAGCTCTAGAATGTTGCTACTTATGATTTTAAAGTGTTTGAGGTTTGTGCAGATGAGGACGGAGCTTAGGCATTGGTGGAATGAGGCATTATGACATCACAGTCTGAGCTCTAGAATGTTGCTACTTATGATTTTAAAGTGTTCGAGGCTTGTGCAGATGAGGACGGAGCTTAGGCATTGGTGGAATGAGGCATTATGACATCACAGTCTGAGCTCTAGAATGTTGCTACTTATGATTTTAAAGTGTTTGAGGCTTGTGCAGATTGAGGACAGTGCTTGAGGGAATGGGGCAGGGGCAGGGACAGGAAAAGAACTTGACGGGACAGAAAAATTTGTCCCCACGGGGACGGGGAAAAATTTGTCCCCATGTCATTCTTTACTCCAGAATTAATGACCTAACATTTTCATAAACAAAAATATCCTTGGTGCAAACTGTCACTGCAACAACCAGATTAGGTAGGTGGTTTGGGGGCAGGAGATACAAAATAATGAAGAAAATTTCCAAGGCCCAGGTAGCTTCAATGGCTTCCAGTTCATCTTAGGATATAGTTTAAGTGTGCAAGTGTTGTTTTCAAATCCCTTTACGGAATATTTGATTCTTTAGTTCCCTTGTATTGGAATACCACTAGAACTTATTATTCAAGGAGCACACAGATTTATAAATTATCATTTCAAGGATGACTCCCCCTTGTTTGATCATTCTAAATTGCGAGATGCTTGGGCTCGTGATCTTGTTGTAGCGTTACCTGATGATATACTTTTGCAGGCTGTCCGTATGTTGCCCGCCCTTCGCAAATATATAAACTTTTGGGAGCAGCATTATAAGTTGGTCTTTCGTTTGTATATTTCTCCTAAGAGGGCTCATCTCTCAGGACTTCGTGCGACAGCTGCCTGTCTTAGATGCCAAGCCCCTGAAGTGGGTTTGGGACATATGTTCTGGACTTGTCCTAATATCCAATATTTTTGGAATGCCATTTTTAATTTTGTTGAGCGTATTTGGAACATTGCCATTCAACGCTCCCCTTTGTTCTTATTTGGAGCTGTTCCTCACTATTACCCTCGTTGAAGGGGGGTTGCTGTCTTCCTTATCGTCTTGAAATGTATCTTGTTGAAATGGCTTGAGGGGGATGCCCCGGATTACTCCATTTAGCGATGTCGGATGATTACCCTCCTGATGTAGGAACGGAGAGATGTAACAGACTTTTCCTCTCTCCCAGGGCGCGTCTTTCAACGCACTTGGGAACCCTTTTGGACTACCATGACTCCCTTGACTCGCAGCCGTTTGCTTAACTGTTTTTTCCATATTTATCTGTATCATTATGTTACAGTTAGTAGGCCTGTATCATTTTGTTTTATAGCACTGCTTATATTGGTATTGTATTTAGAAGGAGGACTTAGAAGGGGGGAGGGGGTTGGGGGGAGGGGTTTTGTATAACAAAAGCCGATAAGGAAGCCGATATGATTCTCCAACCTATTGGCTGAGAAAATAAAGGCGAAAGAGTTGGCGTTCGTGAAATATAAAAAAAACAAAGAAGAGGAGAGCAGAAAGGACTACAGGGTGAAACTGAAAGAAGCCAAGAGACAGATACGTCTGGCGAAAGCATAGGCGGAAGAACAAATGGCTAAAAATGTAAAAAAGGGAGACAAAAATTTTTTCAGATATATTAGTGAAAGGAGGAAGATGAAAAATGGAATTGCTAAACTAAAAGATGCTGGAAATCGATATATGGAGATTGATGAGGAAAAAGCAAATGTGCTAAACAAATACTTCTGTTCTGTATTCACAGAAGAAAATTCTGGAGAAGGACCGAGATTGTCTGGCAATGTTACACGAGAAAATGGAGTAGATTCTGCGCCGTTCACGGAGGAGAGTGTTTATGAAACTGAAGGTGGACAAAGCGATGGGACCAGACGGGATCCATCCCAGGATACTAAGGGAGCTCAGAGAGGTTCTGGCGAGTCCTATTAAAGACTTGTTCAACAAATCTCTGGAGACGGGAGTGATTCCTGGGGATTGGAGGAGAGCAGATGTGGTCCCTATTCATAAAAGTGGTCACAGGGATGAAGCAGGAAACTACAGGCCTGTGAGCCTCACTTCAGTTGTTGGAAAAATAATGGAAGTTTTGCTGAAAGAAAGGATAGTGTACTTCCTTGAATCTAATGGGTTACAGGATCCGAGGCAACATGGCTTTACAAAAGGTAAATCGTGCCAAACGAACCTGATTGAATTTTTTGATTGGGTGACCAGAGAGCTGGATCGAGGACATATGCTAGATGTAATTTATTTGGATTTCAGCAAAGCCTTTGATACAGTTCCTCATAGGAGGCTGTTGAACAAACTTGAAGGGCTGAAGTTAGGACCCAAAGTGGTGAACTGGGTCAGAAACTGGCTGTCGGACAGACACTAGAGGGTGGTGGTTAATGGAAGTCGCTCGAAGGAAGGAAAGGTGAGTAGTGGAGTCCCTCAGGGATCAGTGTTGGGGCCAATCCTGTTCAATATGTTTGTGAGTGACATTGCTAAAGGGATAGAAGGAAAAGTGTGCCTTTTTGCAGATGATACCAAGATTTGTAACAGAGTAGACACCGAAGAGGGAGTGGAAAAGATGAAAAAGGATCTGCAAAAGTTAAAGGAATGGTCTAATGCCTGGCAACTAAAACTCAAAGCAAAGAAATGCAGAGTAATGCATTTGGGGATTAATAATAGGAAGGAACCGTATATGCTGGGAGGAGAGAAGCTGATATGCAAGGACGGGGAGAGGGACCTTGGAGTGATAGTGTCTGAAGATCTAAAGGCGAAAAAACAGTGTGACAAGGCAGTGGCTGCTGCCAGAAGGATGCTGGGCTGTATAAAGAGAGGCGTAGTCAGTAGAAGGAAGAAGGTGTTGATCTCATGAGAATCTCGGTGAGGATGAGATCCAGAAGGCCTTGAGCATGCGCAGATGTTCAAGGCTTAGCAGCAGACCGGCGGCAGGCACTTTTATCACCGGTGGTGCAGGGATAAGGACAGGGCCAGTCGGGGAGGGGGGGGGGAAGAGGCAATAGAAGCGCCGGTGGCCTCGGGGGGAGCAATACTATTGGTTCCCGCGGTCGGGTCAGGTGGGGGCTCGCAAATCGAGTCAATGCTCGGTTTACGAGTCAAAAGTTTGCTGAGTGTTTTGCTCATCTTGCAAAACACTCGCCAACTGGGTTACTCGTAAACTGAGGTTTGACTGTACTTGTAAACCGAGTCGAGCTCCTTCAGGAGATGACCCGGTATATAAATCAAAGATTAGATTAGTTGTAAGTGAAAGCTTTCTAGCGCCAAATGTGTAAGGGAAGAAGAGGAAAAACAAAATGCCACACTAATGAAAAGGTTCATAAAAAAGCCCCAGCACTGAAGACTGGAAGTACTTGGTCTGATATGCAAATGACATCAGAAAACAATTCAACCACAACATGATAAAAATAAGGCCGAGGTTTCCACTGAGCAAAGAATACAATTTGAAAGGACCATTTAAAAAGTGAGACCTAGTCAAATGCAGGGTGAGGGCCGGTGCTATGATTCCCAGGATAAAGTAGGTGGCCCCAAACGTAATCCTAGAGGGCTGTAACCCACTTGGGTTTTCAAGATATCCACAATGAATAAGCATGGGTATGCAACGCTCCATCGTATATCTGTTATACACTACTTAGTTACTATGTTGTAAGCAGTATATTAAAGGAATTAGAATGTAGCAGACAGTGTCATGTGCAGGAATAAGACATCCAGAAAATCACATCTAACCTCTAATGCACTTACACTTTCTGACAGAATCCTCAAAGCCCATCACCCCATCCAGCAGGTCTAGGTTCTCATCCAGTGCTTGCTGCAGGAAGTAAAACATACCACATACAATGTAACAGGAGATAAGCACTGGAAGGTCCAGCTTGGCTGCTCAGTTTGCTTCCTTTCCTTAACACTTAAGGCTGTTCCATGTATCCATTACTGTATTTCTCTCTCTATCTATCTATATCTCTATCTATCTATCTATATCTATATAAATAAATAAGGCATAGGAGGTTACAACACATATAGTAATACTGTATGGTGCTATGTCACCCATTAGACTGGGGCTGCAAAAGTTTAGGACTTTGAGTGCTACAAACGGGCCAGGTTTTAATAATATCCTTAATGAATATGCATAAGATAAATCTACATACAATGGAGGTAGTATACATGCAGATCTCTCTTAGGCCTATTCATTAGGGGATATCCTGAAAACCTGTTTGCAATAATCAGGGCCTGAACTCCTACATCCCTAACTTACAAATTATTAAATACTAACATTCAGTACATCATTTCTATTCCCAGTCTTGCAAATGTTGTCCCAGTTAAGTGCTCTTTGTGCTCACATGGGAATGATTATTTGCTGATGATAGGGGAAAAAAATCCTGAAGATATAAGGTGGACTGTTTCCACCAAGAAAGCTTCACTGTGACATCATGTACCTGCAAACAGGATCCTTTAAAGCAAGGGTGTCCAACCTTTTGGCTTCCCTGGGCCGAAAAAAATTTTCTGGGGCCGCGTAAACGCTGCAGCAAGACAGAGGAGGGAGACGGCAAGACAGTAAATACCCGGGGTCAGCAGAGGAAAACACTGCATCGCCCTCGACTGGAGCCGCACAAAATACTTCATGGGGCCGCAGGTTGGACAACACTGCTTTAAAGAGACTTTCATGCAGAAGCTGAATGTAAAGTCTCAATGGTAGTTGGTGACTTCATCACAAATATAACACTAAAGAAAACTACAAGCACAGTATCATAGTTTCACAAAACTTGATGTTACCAGCTGTTATCTTTGTAGAATAGCAGGAACCACTTTCTCTCCAACCGTAATAGAAAAATATCTGTTTGATTGGTAAAATATAGCACTGATGGGTCCTTTCCACTGGACTTGGCTTCTCTCCATGTTTCTTCAGCTACTTACCCAGAATGACTGGAAATGACATGTCTCTAAAAGATCTCCCAAGTATAGGATCTGCCTAATGGGCCTTTCTTCTTGCTAAGCAACAAGGGTCAAGGAAACTTAAAGTAACAATGACAAAATTAACAGACATTGCAATTTTAGGGCATCATCTCTTTTAGTACATCGTCTTCAGTAAGGATTAAGAAGTGGTGCTACAAATCTGTGAAACCTGGAGAGTCGGACTACAATCTCAGCACTGCCAGCAGTTTCAAGTGTGCCCTTGAGCAGTCGCTTAACCTTTGAACATGCTGATTTAGATAACTCTGCTTAATGAGAATTTTAGCAGGCCAGCTCCACAGATATACCTGGGAGTGCCCTCTGTGCTGCAGCCCATCCTTGTGGAGTCTTCATCTTTTCCCAGGCACAGTATCCCCAAATTTGGGGTCCTTTAGGCACTGAAGAAAAATACCCCCAAATAAAAAAAAACCAACAACGAACAGAACACCACTTCTCAGTTCGCTTGATAAGGAAAACCTGAAGAGGGCACTATATTCCACTGGTGACGGAGGAAGAGCTGAAAGATGTGATTTGACACCCTTCTGCAAGCAGTTTGTGAGAATAGGTTGATCACCTAATGAACACACTC
Organism: Geotrypetes seraphini; assembly: GCF_902459505.1. Taxonomy (NCBI): domain Eukaryota; kingdom Metazoa; phylum Chordata; class Amphibia; order Gymnophiona; family Dermophiidae; genus Geotrypetes; species Geotrypetes seraphini. The sequence goes on along the minus strand of NC_047091.1, from coordinate 62,894,656 downwards.
CTGTTTATGTAATTGAAATTTGTTTATTAAACTTAATACCCTGCCCATTTACAAACAGCACTAGGCAGACTACAATAAAAAAAAGAAACCCCATCTACTTATATAAACATGACAATTAAAATTAAGTTTTAAGAGAAGTCCATCCATAATCCCCCCTCAAAGTCTACTGCATCAATTTACCAGTTCATTCATCTGCTAAAGAACAAGATGTACCTACCATATATACTAGAATATAAACCGAGATAACACCTCCCTCCCTTTTTAGGGGAAAATCTTAATTTGAATATAAACCAAGGGTTTACTTTCAAATGCTGCCTAGCTGTACACCTAAACAACAAAATCCAAATTACACCAAAAGGTTCCACAAAGGAAATGAAGCAGCAAAACAAGAAGATTGGATGTACCAGTTTGTTGTTTAATAAGTTGCTTCCTGAACATGGGGCTGGCCTCTCCCCGGATCCAGTGGTGTGGCGAGCCAAACTGGGACGGGAGTGATCCCTCCCTCCCCCGAGGTGAGGTGTTGGGGTGAGGTGAGGCTGTCAACTGGCTATAGAATTGCTGCTTACCCCTTCCTTCCCTCCCTGCTGTAGAATCAATGTGTACCCTATCCCTCCTGCAGAATCAATGTACGCTCCTCCCTGATGTAGAATCACCACAAGCGAATTGCTGCAGGAACTCACAGAAGCCATTTTTTCAGTGAGACTACGTGAGCAGGAGTGTAAGAGGATCACTCCTGCTCTTACTCTCCCCACTGGACCACCAGGGGGGAGGCCTACACTGCTCCTCCAAGTGAGGGAGGGAGCCTGTGGTGATTCTAAAGCAGGGAGGGAGGGAGGGAGGGAAGGAAGGGATGCATGTTGATTCTACAGCAAGGGGGGAGGCACGCACATTGATTCTACAGCAGGAAGGGAGGGAGGGAAGGAAGGTGTGCGTGGTGATTTTACAGCTGGTTGACGGAAGGGACAGGACCAGACACCTCACCTCAGGAGAGGAAGGGATCGTTCCCATCCCGACTTGGCTTACCACACCACTGTTCCACCGGGATTTAAGGTGGACCTGAATATAAACCGAGACCCCCATTTTTGGCTCAAAAATCTCAGTTTATATTCAAGTATATACAGTAATCAGAAATCTGTCCTCTCCATCTTTCCCATGCCAAGGAAGGATACATGAGTCTGGTCAATCATACATTTACATAGCGTGAAGTCAGTGTGAGGAAGGTTTGTCAATGCTTTCAACAGAATTTGAGCTGTTACAGTTGTTTGGAAGAAAGCAGGGTTAAACTGATATCTAGAAAATGAAAATCAGAATGGAAAAATAAACTACAAGACTTTCCAAAAGGTAACAAATCCCTTCAGTCTATCTAAAGCCCAGCATGCTTAAGCTATTCTGCAATTTAAAAGGAACACATACACACACTTACAGTTTCAGGACTGCCAAATTGGCTTCCAGATCATAAGCATTTTCCTTGGCCTGAGTTTCCACATAGCGCTCCAGAGTGGCTAGATTCTCAGGATTATACCTAGGAATAAAAAAAGGACCAAGAGGAGGAGATTTCTTAATCAGCTCTCCAATATATCAGTCCCTTTTCCTATGTATAGTCTTTCTCCTAGTAACATACTAAAACAATGGAAGAGTAGCCTAGTGGTTAGGGCAGCTGACTGAGAATCAAATCAAATTCCACTCATGCTCTGTGCGACATGGAGCAAGTCTCTTTATCCTTCATTTCCTCAGGTACAAACTTAGGGTTCCATTTACTAATTGCCCTGCTGAAAATAATGAAGTTTGTGTAATCAAATTACATTACCATGATCATTACAGGAAAGGATTGAGGATGCATAGAAAGGCCTCCATGCAGAGTTGGTGAAGACAATAATTGAAATAAAGAATCACTAATGGACAGGAAGGGATAAGGACCGATTCACTTAAGATAGCGATCGTCATGTTTAGCGACAATCACTGCTAACCGACCCAATTCACAAAACGGCCCACCGCGTATTTTTCCCCATCAATTGCCCATTTTCTGATCCGGCCATGCAAAATAGCCAAGTGATTGATTCACTAACATTTGCTTGGCTATTTTGCATCGGGTTTTACGATCCTACAACCCGACTGCTGTAGACCTGTTGGTAACTGTGTTACTCAGAAAAACACACACAGATCACTTTACGATGTATCCAACCCTCAATAAAATATCATTAATCAAAAAAGGAGGTATGGCAGACAGTCCACAAAAAAAATTTTTTAATAAATATTTCTTACACACTAGTGTCACAATTTATCTATAACTCTATACACTTCTCCCTCCGCATTCGCTGTGATAGGGGATTAACAGAACCGCAAATACAGAAAAAACGCAAATAACTTTTTCACATGTTATTTGCTGTTTTCTATTAAAAACCATCATGAATATGGTGAAACCGCGAATAACATGGTGGGAGACCTGGCCTGTTCCTGAAGGAGAGGCAAAACATGGTGAAGAAAGTGCTGGGAAGCAGCAATTTTCTCTGTAAACGCTTGGAATCAGCGATTTTTCTATGCAAGCTGACATAATGGGGGGGGGGGGGGAGAGGGGCCAGCAAGCTAAAAACCGTGAATGATTGAAACTGCAAATGCTGAAACCGCAAATACGGAGGGAGAAGTGTATAACATATGACTTCTATTTCAATTGAGACCGTTTATGATACCCCATTTCATCAGCAAACTCTCCCAAGTGAACAACTATATTAAATAAACTAGGAGACTGCTTCTCCTGTCACTGTTGTCAGTGCTCTTCACCGACTCAATCACTCACTGAGCAACTGAGTTGGTGAGTCTCCATGCAAATCATTTGCATGCAAACTTGATAGTGAATCAATCACTATTTGAAAATTGGCCAGAGAATCGGCCAACAGCGATTGAGTCACTATCTTTAGTGAATCTGGGTCTAAGTAGGCAACTGGATAGGATTTTATCAGCTGTCATTTTCTGTGTTTCTATGCAAATAGAGCCTTTAGAAGCCTTCTGAGGAGGAGAAAATATCTACAGTACCTGAAACATAACCCAATTTACGCTACCACTGAAAAAATGAGAGCAAAATACAAAAGGCAAACAATAACATTTAAAAAAAACAACCCAAAACTGGTCCATCCAATCTGCAAAGTCATGGCTTTTCCATTTTGGGTAGATGAAATATATAAATTTCCATACTTGGAATTAAAAAAAACCCCAACAGATCCAAGATGGCCGCAGACCCTTCCGGCTGAGTAACACGCCGAAGAGTCTTACCTCTAACATCTTTAACACGCTGCTCGAGACTTCTGCTTCTTACTTCATGCCGAAACGAAGAGGACGCAGTGCTGCTGGAGCCTCGCGGCAGTCCGGTGCAGCGGTGTTCGGCAATATCGAGGAGATTCTCCGACGTATGCAGGAGACACCCCAGGCGTCGGGGGTCCCGCTGGAGTCGCACCGGAGGAGCGGAACGGATGTTAACTCCCTGGGCTTGGAAACAACATTAAGCCCCAACGCCAGAGCACCTCCCCCTCCGCCTCAGGTTACCAGCTCCCCACGAGAGGAAGTGCTGTTGGAGCATGAGCAGTGCTCTCCCTCGGAGGCCACAGAGATCAGAGAGGGGAGACTGGAGACTAACTCTCCCTTTCAGGAGAGTTTGGAAGAGACTGAGAGCTTAACAACTGAAGGTGTAATTTGGAACCAGAGGAATGCTGTTCAAGAAGGAACATCAACTGGTGAGACTTCTCATTTTATTAATGCTTTTCATATTGAAAACCCCAGAGAGGTAACCCTGGACTCCCTTTGGGATCTGGTGGCAGATTTGGCAAAATCTGTGAAACCCCAACTGAGCCAGTTGGAAGAAAGACTTAAAGTTCAAGAGGTTACAATGGGGAATTTAAAAGCTGAATTTGATGAATCTAAAAGCTCCCTAGAAAATATCCACCAGGAGTTAAAAGTTTCTAAACAGATTAGAGAAACACTAATTAAAGATAATACTAATTTGAGGAGGAAACTGGAATCCTTAGAAAATTCCTCTAGAAATAATAACCTCAGATTAATTAACTTTCCGAGGATTGCAACAATATCACCAAGAGACATAGTGAAACGTTATATGATGGAAATATTGGAAATTTCTGAAGATATGTTGCCACCTCTTACGCAGGCTTATTATCTACCTATCAAAAGAGAGGAACAGCAGCGCTTACAAGAAAAGGACCAGCAACCGTTAGATGTTACTGCAATATTGGAGCGTTCTGATATAGAAATGGCTATGCCAGCGACACTTTTGATTACAGTAGCCTTAGCACCAGATAAAAACTGGTTGCTTAGGCTTTTCTTCAAAAATAGACTTAAGAAATTTATGGGACTTAAAATATTGATTTTTCCAGATCTGGCTCGAGATACACAAAAAGGAGACGTGAATTTCTTCTTCTAAAACCAGAGGTTATAGCTTTGGGGGCGACTTTTTATCTTCGACACCCTTGTAAATGTGTGATACAATATCATATGAAAAAATATGTTTTCTTTGATCCAAGCCAGTTGACAACATTCTTGTCTACAGCACCTCAGGTTTAAGGGGGAATAAGAGGATAATTGATAATTGTTAAACCTGTCTCTGCCTAAAGGGCCTATTTTCTTTTATATAACAATTTAGTTTGTTAATATTACCTTAATTTTCCGCTATGTATGCCTTGGATCCTTATTGTGGACTAGAGTTGAAGTTAAGCTATAATGATTTTCCTTGTAATAAGTTTGGGATGTAGAAATGTATATTAGTGCTTTATTGGCTTATCTTTATTTTCTGTACAAGTGATACTTGAATTGTAAATTGAAAATTATAAATAAAATTAAATTTAAAAAAATTTCCATACTTGATCTAACACCAGTTCCCTAGCCCTCAAATCTTTTGCTCAAGTTTCCCTTTTCCTACCACTGTTTCCTATACCAGGCTCAAACATGCCCAGAATCTGTTAAAAAGCTGGCCTCTTCTACATCAAGTCTGTCTTCCTCTAGTCACAACATTGATTCACATATCCAGCCTTCCCCCCACCTGGGCAGCCACCTAGAGCATCACAGTTTAACTTGGCAACAATTCTGGTGTTCCACAGAGTAGATATGAATCTGGTGCCCCACAACAAGATGGGGGGGGGGGAAGGGTGAGATGGGCACTTACCCTGATGTGACATGCCACTTGTATGAACAAATAGTCATAAAGCTGCAAAGTCAGCAAGGCTCAGCATACTGCACATGCAATATACACAAAAGAACTGACTCCAAAAATAGAAAACTGTCTACAGAGTGATCAAAATCTTATATACTCCGCTCAGAGATATGAAACTCAAAAAAGGAATGGAATTCAAAAGCATGCTCTTATTATTATTATTATTTTTGTCAACATCAGTTATTTTTTGCACCATTATAGTTTTGCAGCAGTTCTTGCTTAAGCTTTGTATTTAAACATTTTTTGTCATTATGATGTCAGCACGTACGCACCCACGTTAGGGAAGCCTCTTTTTCGGCTCATATTTAAATAAGCATTGTAATTGCTCAGCATTCTTCCGTCAGTTACAAGCTTTAGAGACAGCTTAGTAGCGGTATGTATTCATGTTTTCAGCTTTTCTCCCACTTCCCATGTGTGGCCAGGGAATTTTTTGTGACATTGTCTCACGTTGTAGGTGTAATAATTTTCCCGCAGTGTGTGTTAAAACTTTTCTTGTTTTTATTTTGATTAGAAACAGCATAGTTGGCACGGATATTCAACAGTCATTTGAAGAACTTTTTTGAACATAAGCTCTTTTGAATCAGCTTGTCGGGTCTCCTGAAGCAGACATTGAAACAGGGCCGCGTTGGGACCCCCATAATCAAGCTAAATGCCTTTATCTATATGCAATCAGTTTGGACAATGTATCCTATGCACACTATGATTGTTGTAAGCAATTGAAGCATTTCTAAAGACACTGCTTATTGAAACAGTAGTAACTAAGTCATTGAAACATTTGAAACAAAATTTCCATCTAGTCTCAGAGAGTGATCATTTGTAAACATCGCAATGACTGGAAGATAAACTTTTTACAAGGGTGGCTTTTTAGCCTTCCTTTTTTGAGTTTCATATCTCTGAGCGGCGTATATAAGATTTTGATCACTCTCTGTAGACAGTTTTCTATTTTTTGAGTCAGTTCTTTTGTGTATATCGAATCACCTTTCTGACCTCCCATTTATAAATTGGTCCCTGGTTTTCTAAGGAAATACTGCACATGCAAGACAGACAGAGCTCCTATGTCAATATTCTGAACTCTGCTTTAAAGCAGGCGGCTCAAGAGGGAAGGGGTTCTGGATTAGGCTCACACTTTTTTTTTCAAGTCACAAAGGTGAATGACAGAGATAGAGTTGTAAATTTATATCCCCTGAGGGCTCACAATCCAAGTTTATACCTGAGGTAATGTAAGGGTAAGTAACTTGGACCAGGTCATAACGAGAGGGATTCGATTCCCCGGTTCTAGCCTACTCCAAGTAGAAGACAAACCAGCCTTCCTGGATGCACAGCCCCAACACAGCTGGTGGGAAGGAGGCAGGAAAGGTATAAAATGAATGCAGCGGGGCTAAGGGAGATAGGAGGGTTGCAAGAAGGGCTGCTGGGGCTCAGGGTGAGGGTTTCAGAGGAGGCAAAGAAGGGCTAATGAGGGGGGACTGGAAAGAGGGTTAGGTGTGTAGAGTTGGGAAGAAGAGACTTGAGTTTTTCGGGTTGCCTAACAGCCTTGCCGATCTCTCCCTTCTCTTGATTACTGTCCCAGGAAAGAGAACCACAATATACCCCACCCGCTTCACCTCTGCACGCTCCCATCCTCTCCCCTCACCTGTCAATCCCCTTCAGTAATTTGCCGACGTTAGCCCGCATCTGCTCAAAGGAAGCCATGCCTGCAACAAGCATAAACCGGAAGAAGAGGCGGGAGCACTGCCTGCTTCCGGTTTGCTGACCACCCTTTTCCGGTCTACGTCCCGACGCTCCTGTGGCGAGACAAAGGTCGTCGCGTCGGTGACGTAAAAAGGAACGAGTGGGGGAGGGGGGTTTGGGTTCTTTGCGGCACGCGTGTGCTCTGCTAGTGGTGAGGTGAGAATGGGGGTTGATGTGGCCGGTAACCTGAAGGGTCGCGGTCCTGGTAAAGTTCAGCACTGTCTATTTCAGGGTAGCAGCATGAGGAGCGGGAAATGTGGAATTTGAATGTGTCTTATTCCTGACCTTTATTTCATCGCGTTGTAAAGAACGCGGCTCCCTTCTGGTTTTTTGGAATCAAATAATCGTTTATTTCTTGAGGGGGGGGGGATTTTGCGCAATTGCTTAGCACTCTGCATTTACGCAGAATACTTCGTAAGATTTTGCAGCCAAACAACTGGGCGATGGCACGGTGACATCCTGGTTGGCATTGCAATGTTTTAATATATGTGATTGACTAGTCTTTTAGTATCTGGCTTGTTTCTCCAGTGTAGCATCCATTTTTTTTCACTAAGTTGAATGATTTATATACCACATTAGGTATGGGTAGGATCCCTTTATGCTGAATGCTTTTCCCTTGTGACTAAACTTGAGTTTACCTACTGATACAGACTGAAGGTCCATCAAGCCCAGTAACCTGTTCCCAACAGTGGCCAACCCAGGGAGCAATCCCAAGGACCTCAACCGCATGTCCTTAAAAAATCTGCTTTCCTTTGTTGTGATTTCAGTTTATCTCTGACAAACATCAACGCGCTTCCCCTCTGCAGACTCCAAGAATCCCACTCACTACATGGATACTCATCCCCCTTCCTGGGGATACAACTATCAGTCTGCTTAATCTATGGTGTCCCTGGAGGGGGAATCTCCTAGTGCCAAGGAAAGCCTTTCTCTTTCAAATTTCCTGACAAGAAGAGGAAACAATATGACAAAGATTGGGGAAACTCCAGAGCATAATAGTCTCAAATCACCTCTAGGACCCATTGATCTGTTGTGATATTGGCCCATCCCCGGTTAAACTCCCTCAATCAGGCTCCGACTGGAACTGTGGGAAGGACCTGCAACAAGTCATTGGGCTAGATGGACGACGGAGGAGCCACGAACCCCCCGGCAGACCCCCCAAAAGGACTGCATGTGTTGGAAGAAACGTTCTCTGGAATGAAAAGAGGTTGCACCTCGGCCAGGGCAGTACTTACAAAACTAATTCAAACGTGCCTGGGCAGAACCACCTTGTGAAGCCTGGTGAGGTCAGCAACTGAGGCACCTTAGAATAACTCAAGACCTGAACCAGCTTATCCAACTCCTCCCTGAAGAGAAAGGAGCCCTGAAAGGGAAACTTCTGAGCTTAGTCTTAGATGCCACACCGCTGACCAATCCCGAAGCCACATCCAGAGCCAAGGACTTTGCTGAAGCACACAAAAGATTATACATGGCATCAGAGAGATAAAAAGCTCCCAGCTCAATCTTAGCTACTTCCTGATTCACTAAGGACCAGTCAGCCGTCTTGCGGTCAAGAACTTTCTCAGACCACCGGAAACAAGCCCGGGCTAACAGACCGCCACAAATTGCTGCTTGGACAGCCACATCAAAACTGCATTTAAGAAAAGCCTCCATTTAGTCTGCGCGTAGTAGCCGAGACCACCGCATCTACCACAGGAGACTTAAAAGTATCTCTATCCCCATCTGGAATGGAGTAGAGTCTGGCCATGAACTGTACCAAACAAAAAGGCTCATCAGGAACTTTCCACTGCGCGTGCACTATATCCTGAATATTCTGATGTATAGGGAAAGAGCGGAATGCTAACCAGATCCCTCTAAGACATTGGTCTCAAACTCAAACCCTTTTCAGGGCCACATTTTGGATTTATAAGTACTTAGAGGGCCTCAGAAAAAAAACAGTTACTGTCTTATTAAAGAAATGACAATTTTGAATGAAGTAAAATTCTTTATAGTTTATAAATCTTTCTTTTTGGCTAAGTCTTAATAATAATATTGTAATTTATAGCTAAAGAGTCATATGATCAAAAAACTGTTTTATTTTACTTTGGTGATTATGATAAACATACCGAGGGCCTCAAAATAGTACCTGGCGGACTGTGAGTTTAAGACCACTGCTCTAAGAAGAGAGTCCACCACTCGAGGGGGGTTCCTTAGCTTCCTCTTCAAAGTGCAAAAAAGAAGACACTTGAAGTATGAGCTCCTGCAGCTCTTCCTGGTGAAAAATGCACACGACAGACACATCCTCGCCAACCGGCACCTCTGAAAAATTTCCTTCCAAAACATCTGAATTCCCTAACGGATCTGAAAGGTCCTCCCCAAGATCCAAGTGCTCATCCGGAGAAAACGGATCAGCCAAAAAAGAATCCTTGTCCCAAGACACCCGCGGCCGCTTGGATAGAGGAAGCCACAGGAGGAGACTGAACGGGGGAGGCTGTGGAATTGCCCCCCCCAGATGACCTTGTGACCCTCGGACCCCCAGCTGCCTGCAGATAAGCTTTGCATATGACCAATATAAAATCAGGGCTAAATAACCCCGGTGGCAAAGCAGAAATCAGCAGGAGCAGAAAACACATTTAAGATCTGTTCCTGTCTCTCTAAGACAGGAGGAAGGTCACCTGAGGCCGTGATCAAAATGGACGCGCTTCCCACCAAAACAGGGAAAATCCGTCACTAAACTCACCTGAAATCAAATGCGGCACTGAAGCCAAACTTGATCCCACCGCTACAGAAATACCGCTAGCAGCCCTAGCTGCAGCGACAAGGGAATTCCCAGCCTCCCCGGCAGTCCACAATCCTGAATCTGCCAGACCACCGGTAGCTGAGGAAACCCCAGCGTGGGCAGTAGATGAGGCCAGGGTATCACCAGCAACTCCTGCTGACGAGTACTAAAAGGGGACCCTGACACGCCAACAGTTGAAGTTGGGTCTCCCTCGAGGTGGCTGGAACATTTTGTTCACCCACCAGCTACATCCACTGCTCGACGCCCACATAAAACGTACTTGTGCTGCTTCTTTGAAGCACTCATACTGAATGCGCCAAAAACCCACACATAATGCCATACAAAAACAGCGGCCTCAGGATCACTTTATGCTTCATTCATTTGTGTCTTTTTAAATTAAACTTCTCACAATTCATCAGCTGACTCAAGAAAGCAGACCCCACAAGGCATTCTAAACTCTAGTCTGTGCCGGACAGGTGGCCAGGGGTGCAGATGAGGCTACTCTAAACACTGAAAACCTGGGGAGGTGAGGGAAATAGGGGGAGGAACTTAACCCTTTCGAGTGTGGCAACCCTGAGGTCAGTAGGACCCCCAATGGGGTCCCCAAAGCTCTGGACAGCAAAAGGGACAAGAAAAAATTCCTTAACCAGATCTAATAGGCCCAAAGAAACCTCAGCACAGACTGCACAACTTACCACTCCACCTGCTGGAGACTGAGAAAAGACTGAGTGTAGTAAGGACTGCACAGCCCACTTGTACTGTAGCCAAAAGTCAATGTCTCAGTCTCCACCTGCTGGCAGAGGAGCATAAACCCGTTTCTAGGCCAGTCTAGAGGACGCTAAAGAATGTTGTATTAGCTCACTTCTCTTTATGTAAACTGCTGTGAACTTCCATGAGGTATTGGCGGTATATAAATAAAGATTGTATTGTATATAGATGGTATAAATAGGAAAGATTCACATGTATTGTAACACCACTACTGAAGCTCATGTATTGTAATACCATTACTGAAGCTCATGCAAACAGCTCAGAATTGACTCCCCAGTCATTAGTAGTGGTATAGAAGTTTCCAATAAACTGGGATCTGAATGTAGCTTGTGAATATATGACTTGTAAAGAAGATGAACCAATAACATGGGGGAGGGGAGCCAGATTGATATCTTTAAAATAATTGGTAAATTGGGATAAATCTCTTGTAGACCTGAACTACTCATGCTTCCAACTCATACCCAAGTTTGTTTCAAGATTAATGATACAGCAGGCATTGTTTGCTCAGTTTAAAGTAAGAGATAAAAAAAATCAAATGGAAACAAAAGTTGAACTTCATGTATGAAATTTATTTTTTAAAACAGATTTTGCACTAGTAAGAAATTGAGATATTTTTGAGATATTTTCCAGCACATAAAATTAAACAAGTATAGAGACCAACAATCCTCTTTAACCCCCCCCCCCCCCTTTTTACAAAACTTTAGCGGTAACAGCTTCGACACTCATAGAATTCCTATGAGCGTCAGAGCTGTTACTGCTGCAGCCGGCGTTAAAAATCATGCTATGGTTTTGTAAAAAGGTGGGGTATAAATGAAGTAATCCAAGCAGTAGTAAACTTTTAAATACTTTACAGTAGTAAATAAGGCTATTAGTTCAGATCTCCATTAACTTTTAACAAGGAGGTCATTTAGTAACGGCACACATTATTTGCTGCAGGGCACATCAGAATAAAATGGGTCCTAGGGTAGATAATGCATGCTATTCATAAGTAAATGACTTCTCAAATGAGACAGCAATCAACAGAATAACCACCATTCTTCAACTACCTCTAGTCTGCAGGTAGTTCAGAGCTTAGAACTTAGAGTATTAGAGGTCTACAAGACCCTATGATATACAGTAAGGGTTATACTGTATTATACACTTCTTCAATCTCCTCACTCTTCCAGCCCCCATCCTCCCCAGAAACAGATGGTACATCTTTGGCAATTGGAAGCATGTGAGGTTAATATGTTGGAAGCACTGCTGGCAAACAGAAGAAAATAGGGGAAGTCCAATTTGATTCCAACTTGAAAATTTAATGCAATATAAAATCACTGACAATAAACTAGTGAGATAAAAGGTCCAGGCTTGTGCAATATACCATAAGCAACTAATACTTTCTCTGCAGCCACGAAGAAAAGTAGACAGATACAGGAATACACCATGCTAAGTCCAGTTATAGGTCTCCGAGTATTTTAAATGGCCTGTAGAGACATGGGATAGTGAACAAAGTTCTGCTTAAATGTGTAAGGAATTAATGTGTGAACAAATTTCACAAGTCTACTTGCCCAAATGCTGGATCTTGAGTTAAGGAATGATCCAGACAGTAATGGGCCTCTACACTTATTTTCATGAAACCAAGTGGCTGCTTTACAAATGTCCATCAGTGAAGAGAGTCTAAGGCTGGTTACTGAGGCTGATTTTGCTTTAAGTTGGTGAAGTCTAGAGGCTGAAGCTCTCTTGGGAATATTAAAATAAGATGCTAAGACATGGTTGGAAAGGGGTCCCTTGGCAGCTCTTGCCTGGATCATTAAGTAACTTGTGATGTGTGAAGCAAAGAGAAGAACATGACAAATTATGGATTGGTAGGTGAAAATCCAAGAATTTTGGATGGGTGAAGAAAACCATCTTATTGTGGAAATTTGCTATAGTTATGACTAAGAGAACTGTTTTCCTGGTAAGATGTTTCAGTGAAGCTGAACTCAGTGGATATAAAAGACTTCACAAGTAGAATATTAAGATCCTGAGATGGGTGTGGAGTTTTCAAGGATGGTTTCATGTTCATTAAATATCTCTTGAATTGTAAAACTAAAGGATGCTTGATAAGATTTTCTATTGACTTGGTAAGGATAGGCTGCAAGAGCAGCTAGGTGTAGGCTCACTGAGGACATCTTTACCTCCTTCACCTTTCAATCAAGTTTAATAGATAACTTGTGGTGGTGATCATGTAAATGGATTGTATTTCTCTGATCTTGCCTAGGCAATGATATCACCACTTAATACTGCATATTATTATTTTCATTTTGTAGGATTTCTAGATGCTAATAATACTTCCTTAACTGACTCTGTGATGGGAGGAGAGCTGATTATTTTGCTCAATCTCCAAGCAGTTATTACTAAACTATTAAGTAGGAATGTAGAAAAGCAATCCCTGAGGAATGATGGATGGTATTCACAATCAGTCCTTGGGACATCAACAGATCAGTAATTATGGATACAAATTTTTTTCTTGGGCATTGTGGAGCCATGAGGATAACTTGAACCTTGTCTCTGCATATCTTCTGTTAACAAGCTTTGGGAACAATAAGGAGATGGAAGGAAAGGAGTAAAGCGAACCTCAGGCCGAAGTAATGACAAAGGGTATTGTATGTGAATCTGAATGGGTTTGAGCAAATGCAGCAGCTAACACACTTTACATTTTCTAGAGATGCAGAGTCCCCAATAAACGAAGAGGTGCTGAACAGTATGCTGATCTAGAACCAATTCATGAGTATCTAATCAGCAATGTGATTTTGTTGGCCTGAAGTATGGTTTGCAATGCATATGCAAGTTGCCATAGTCATACAGACTCTTGACAGAGATGAAGGGACCCTGAAATTCGCTGCTTATATATGTAAAACATGGCAACTTGTCTGTCCTGATAAGAAAGCACAGTTACTTACCGTAACAGGTGTTATCCAGGGACAGCAGGCAGATATTCTTGACTGATGGGTGACGGCACCGACGGAGCCCCGGTACGGACAATTTTAGAGTGATTGCACTCTAAGAACTTTAGAAAGTTCTAGCTAGGCCACACCGCGCGTGCGCGAGTGCCTTCCCGCCCGACAGAGGCGCGCGGTTCCCAGTTAAGATAAGCCAGCTAAGAAGCCAACCTGGGGAGGTGGGTGGGACGCAAGAATATCTGCCTGCTGTCCCTGGATAACACCTGTTACGGTAAGTAACTGTGCTTTATCCCAGGACAAGCAGGCAGCATATTCTTGACTGATGGGTGACCTCCAAGCTAACAAAAAGCGGGATGGAGGGAAGGTTGGCCATTAAGAAAACAAATTTTGTAAAACAGATTGGCCGAAGTGTCCATCCCGTCTGGAGAATGCATCCAGACAATAATGCGATGTGAAAGTATGAACTGAGGACCAAGTAGCAGCCTTGCAGATTTCCTCAATAGGAGTGGAACGGAGGAAAGCTACAGATGCTGCCATAGCTCTAACCTTGTGGCCCTTGACAGAACCTTCCAGTGTCAGGCCCGACTGAGCATAACAGAATGAAACGCAAGCAGCAAGCCAATTGGATAGGGTGCGTTTAGATACAGGATTACCCAACTTGTTAGGATCAAAAGACAAAAACAGTTGAAGAGATGATCTGTGAGGTTTCTTGCGTTCAAGATAGTAAGCCAAAGCACGTTTACAGTCCAAGGTATGCAAAGCCTGTTCACTTGGATGAGAATGAGGCTTTGGAAAAAATACAGGTAGGACGATGGACTGATTAAGATGAAAGTCAGACACAACCTTAGGGAGAAACTTTGGATGTGTATGTAGAACCACCTTATCATGGTGAAAAACAGTGAAAGGTGGATCAGCCACTAATGCATGCAATTCACTGACCCTCCTGGCAGAAGTGAGAGCTATCAGGAAGACCACTTTCCAAGTGAGAAATTTGAAATGTGCTGTGGCCAAAGGTTCAAAAGGAGGCTTCATTAAAGCAGAAAGAACCACATTGAGATCCCAAACCACAGGAGGGGGCTTGAGAGGTGGTTTCACATTGAAAAGGCCCCTCATGAATCTAGAAACCAAAGGATGAGCCGAGAGGGGTTTTCCATGAACCGGCTCATGAAAAGCAGCAATGGCACTAAGATGAACTCTGATAGAAGTAGATTTAAGGCCAGAGTCAGACAAGGAAAGAAGATAGTCCAACACCAGTCCCACTGCTAGAGACATGGGATTATGGTGATGTAAGAGGCACCAGGAAGAAAACCGAGACCACTTCTGTTGATAACACTGAAGAGTGGCCGGTTTCCTGGAAGCATCAATGATAGATCGGACAGGCTGAGAAAGGAGAGAATGAGCCGAAGTCAGCCCGAGAGAAACCAAGCTGTCAGGTGCAGAGACTGCAGGTTGGGATGCAGAAGGGACTGTTGATGCTGAGTAAGCAGAGAAGGAAACAGTGGAAGAGGTATGGGTTCCCTGGTACTGAGTTGAAGTAGAAGGGAGAACCAATGTTGCCTGGGCCACCATGGAGCGATGAGAATCATGGTGGCTCGTTCCCTCTTGAGCTTGAACAATGTCCGCAGCATGAGCGGTAGAGGGGGAAATGCATATAGGAAGAGACTGGTCCAATCCAGGAGAAATGCATCGGGCGCCAGATGGTGAGGAGAGTAGAGTCTGGAGCAAAACAGGGGCTGCTGATGGTTGTGGGGAGCTGCAAAAAGGTCCACTTGAGGAGTGCCCCATTGAGCGAAAATGGACTGAAGAGTCGTGGGATCGAGAGTCCATTCGTGAGGTTGGAGAATTCTGCTGAGATTGTCCGCTAAGGAATTCTGTTCCCCTTGAATGTAGACAGCCTTCAGGAATAAGTGATGAGCTGTCGCCCAAGACCAAATCCGTTGGGCTTCCTGACACAACAGGCGAGAGCCCGTTCCTCCCTGTTTGTTGATGTAGTACATTGCAACTTGATTGTCTGTGCAAATGAGTAGTACTTGAGGAAGGAGAAGATGTTGAAACGCCTTGAGGGCATAAAACATCACTCGGAGTTCCAGGAAATTGATGTGGTGTTTCTTTTCCTGGGCAGTCCAAAACCCCTGAGTTTGGAACTCGTTCAAGTGAGCTCCCCAGGCATAGGGGGAGGAATCCGTGGTGATGACTAGTTGATGAGGAGGTAGATGGAACAGCAGACCTCTGGATATATTTGAAGATGTCAACCACCAAAGAAGTGACTTTCGAAGAGACGAGGTCACAGATATGTGTTGTGAACAAGGATCCGTCGCTTGGGACCATTGGGTCGCTAAGGTCCATTGAGGAGTACGCAGGTGGAGACGGGAGAAGGGGGTGACATGTACTGTCGAAGCCATGTGCCCCAATAGCACCATCATGTGATTCGCAGAAATGGTAATCTGTTGAAACACCTGTCGACAGAGATGAAGGATGGTCTGAAGGCGGTCGGATGGAAGAAACGCCCGCATCAGAACAGTGTCCAGAATGGCTCCAATGAATTGAAGTCGCTGGGTCGGAATGAGGTGCGACTTGGGTAGATTGATTTAGAAACCCAACAGTCGAAGGAAGTGAATGGTCTGGTTGGTGGCCAGCAGAACCGCTTGAGGAGAATGAGCCTTGATCAACCAGTCGTCCAAGTAAGGGAAGACCTGAAAATTGTGAGAGCGGAGATAGGCTGCTACCACAATCAGACACTTGGTGAACACCCTGGGAGAGGAGGCCAGACCGAAGGGTAGCACCTTGTACTGATAATGGTTTTGATTGATGAGAAAGCGTAGATATTGCCTGGACGCCAGATGGATAGGAATATGTGTGTAAGCCTCTTTCAGATCGAGGGAGCATAGCCAGTCGCCCTGAGAGATGAGAGGGTAGAGGGTGGCAAGAGAGAGCATTTTGAACTTCTCCTTGACCAAGCATTTGTTGAGATCTCTGAGATCTAATATAGGTCTGAGGTCTCCGGTCTTTATGGGAACTAGAAAGTACCGGGAGTAAAATCCCTGACCTCTCTGATCTTTAACTTCTTCGATGGCATTGAGAAGAAGGAGGGATTGAACCTCTTGAGCTAGAAGGAGGGACTGAGACTTGTTGGAAGCAGACTCTTTTGGCAGGCCTAACGGCGGAGGAGTCTGAAAATTGAGGGAGTAGCGGTGGGCTATGATAGAGAGCACCCACTGGTCGGTGGTGATCACTTCCCATCGAGTTAGAAAGATGTGTAGTCGACCTCCTATAGGCTGCGGAAGAGGACATGAGGGAGGAAGACTGGCAATGCCCTGGAGAAGCGAGTCAAAAGGGCTGAGTGGGTTTAGGCTGAGCAACAGGCTTCATGGCAGGCGGCTGTTGTTGACGAGCCTGTTGTTGTTGCTGCCTTTGCCTCCGAGGCTGAGGAGGATGAGGCTGAATCGGCCGAGCAGAAAAACGCCTCTGATAGGACGTCTGCTGCCTGAAAGGACGAGGAGGAGGAAGTTTCTTCTTGTTTTTCAATAAAGTATCCCACCTCGTCTCATGAGCAGAAAGCTTCTGAGTGGTGGTATCCAGAGATTCACCAAACAGCTCATCACCCAGGCAAGGAGCATTGGCAAGGCGGTCCTGGTGGTTCACATCAAGGTCTGAGACGCGAAGCCACGCCAATCGTCTCATCGCTACAGCCATAGCAGTAGCTTGAGAGGTCAGTTCAAAAGTGTCATAGATGGAACGGACCATAAACTTCCTGAGTTGCAAGAGGTTGGCAGTGCATTGTTGAAAAGCAGAAAGCTTGCGGTCAGGAATATATTTCTGGAAAGTGGCCATCTGCTGGGTAAGATGTTTCAGGTAAAAGGAAAAGTGAAACGCATAGTTACCTGAACGGTTGGCCAACATAGCATTTTGGTAAAATCGTTTACCAAATTTATCCATGGCCTTGCCTTCTCTGCCAGGAGGGACAGAGGCATATACACTAGAGCCTGCAGATTTTTTGAGGGTTGACTCCACCAGCAGAGATTCATGTGGAAGCTGAGGTTTGTCAAACCCTGGGATAGGAATAACTTTATAAAGTGATTCCAATTTTCTTGGAGCTCCTGGAACAGTGAGAGGAGTTTCCAAATTTTTGTAAAAAGTTTCCCGTAAGATGTCATGAAGGGGTAACTTTAAAAATTCTTTGGGAGGTTGGTCAAAGTCCAAAGCCTCTAGGAACGCTTTTGACTTTTTAGAATCAGACTCCAAGGGGAGAGAAAGGGTGTCTGACATCTCCCTCAGAAATTTAGTGAAGGAAGAGTGCTCTGGTTTACTAGCAGAATCCTGCACCGATGGGTCAGCCTCATCTGATGAAAAATCCTCCTCGGTACCGAGGGGATTATCGGAGTCATCCCATAAATCAGGGTCCCGTACCGATGGGAGACGGCCCTGAGACAAAGGAGTAGAGGATTCGGTATGCCTGGTTTTGCGTACCGATTTGCCTGAACGCATCGACACCGTACCCGGTGACTGTAACACGAGAGCGGTACCGGATCAGAGGCCGAGTGAGCCGTACGTTGAAGAGACTTCGGCTCCGCCGATAACACAGGCATGGAAATGGAAGAGGTAGATTTAAGCGTTGCCAACAGCGTCGATGCCGATAACATAGGCTGGTCGACTATCGGTACCGCAGGCTCAGTGGGTACCGACACCGGAAGGTTCGGAGTTAGCAGAGCCGGGAGCAGGTGTTGCAATTGCTCCTTAAGCTGGACCTGAAGGATGGAGGCTATACGCTCATCCAAAGACGGTCCCGATGGCACCGGTACCGCTTTTTTCTTGCTTGGTACCTGCAGTGCCGCTCGACGCTCAGGCGAAGTCGATGCCGATGAAGAGGCAGTGACTTCTATGGGAGCGGAGCGTTTGCGGGGCCGGCGCGCAGTCTGCAGGACTTGGCTCACTGCTTGTTCAACTGGCGGGCCAAGGACAGAAGGGGATGGCTTCTTAGCCGGCTTACCTGAAGGGAGCGACACCGAAGAGACCTCTTGCGGTGTCGAAACCACCGGTGCCGATTTGGAGGAAGTCGCCGGAGTCGACGCAGGTGGAACTTCCATCGCGGCACCGAACAGAATCCGCTGCTGAATTTGGCAGTTCTTCAAAGTTCTCTTTTGAAGAGAACTACAGCGGGTGCACGATTCCGCCCTATGGTCCGGACCCAAACACTGAAGGCACCACTTGTGCGGGTCGGATAAGGAAATAGGGCGTGCACACCGCTGACACTTCTTAAAACCCGGTGAAGGGGGCATGAAGGGAAAAACGGCAGTAGCAAAATCGAAGCCCGAGGCTTCGATGGTGCCAACAGGCCCCGCCGGGGCCGACCGAAAAAAGTAAAAAAAAAATAGACTTTTTTTTTTTTTTTAGGAAATAAGAACAAAAGTGAATAAATTCACGAGAAAAAATTACGCGAGCGGGAAGGCGAAAAAAGAGAGTCCAACAGCCGTTGGAAACACGCGTCTTCTTAGCTCCGCGGAAACTAAGAAACTGGGGACTGCGCGCCTCTGTCGGGTGGGAAGGCACTCGCGCACGCACGGTGCGGCCTAGCTAGAACTTTCTAAAGTTCTTAGAGTGCAATCACTCTAAAATTGTCCGTACCGGGGCTCCGTCGGTGCCGTCACCCATCAGTCAAGAATATGCTGCCTGCTTGTCCTGGGATAATAAGTCAATCCTGAACCTATGACCTGGGTTAGACACTGTCGGAAACAGGATATTGGGCTTAATGGATGTTTGATCTGTGCAAGTATAGCAATTCTTATGTTCTTATTGAGTTGCAGATGGCCTTGAGTTTGAGGACATTAATAATGCAGTCTTTGTTTACGATTCCAAAGATCTTGAATTTGGCAGTGAAAAAGATGAGCTCCCCACCCAAATGTGTAAGCATCAGTTATACTTGGTTGCAATGCATGAAATATGCAACCAGTGGTCAGATTTGGGAAATGGGTCCACCAACTTAGGGAGCTTGATATAGCCTGTCTCAATGAGTCTCTTGAGGGACTGACAATGTTGATCCCAGTGCATTTTCAGTTGCCTTTAAAGTGGTTGCATGTGTAGTCTTGCTAGAGGGACAACAAACTGTCACTGCCAGATAAGAACATAAGCAGTGCCTCCGCCAGGTCAGACCATAGGTCCATCCTGCCTAGCAGTCCGCTCCCGCGGCGGCCCAAACAGGTCACGACCTGTCTGAATCACCAGAAGGGGCCCCTTGCCACCTTGGTTTCTCATTAAAGTCCTATCTTCCCATCAAAGTCCTAACCCTCCAGTTTTGCACATGCACGACCTGGTTGGCTTTCTATACTTATTACCTGGTTAGCTTTCTATACTTGTGTTACATCCCAGCACCTCTCTCTGTATCCCACGATCCCTTTATCCTTCAGGAATCCATCCAATCCCTATTTGAATCCCTGTACCGTACTCTGCCTGATCACTTCCTCCGGTAGCGCATTCCAAGTGTCCACGACCCTTTGGGTGAAGAAAAACTTCCTTGCATTTGTTTTGAACCTATCTCCCTTCAGTTTCTCCGAATGCCCCCTCGTACCTGTTGTCCCCCTCAGTCTGAAGAATCTGTCCCTCTCTATGCCCCTCATGATCTTGAAGGTCTCTATCATATCTCCCCTGAGCCTCCTTTTTTCCAGAGAGAAGAGCCCCAGCCTATCCAACCTCTCGGCCTATGGGCAGTGTTCCAGCCCTCTTACCAGTTTCATTGCTCTCCTTTGGACTCTCTCAAGTACCGCCAAAAGTCAGAGAACATTGTGAATCACAGTTGATCGCATGTAACTTAAACATATAGCTACATGTAATGTATGGGCTCTGACCTCTACGAAGAATACTGATGCCACTGTGATGTCCAAAGGTGCACTCAAGAAATGTAAGATCTGTGTGGGGGATTAATGTAGACAATTCTTCCTTGATTAAGAACCAAGAGATTGCAGCATGCTTTTGGTAGTCTGCTTGGTAGAAGATATTGTGTGCAGGACCAAAAATTAAGTTATCGCCAAGATATGACTAAACATAGTAGCTCTTTCTGCAAAGCAAGGCATCAACAACTGTCAGACATTATACAGAATTTCTTGGTGACAAAGAAAAGCCAAATTAAGTATTCTATATAGAAAGGGTTGGCTTAGCAAAGTGAATCTTAGATAGTGCCAATAGTTCAGATGTACTTGGAGGTAGATGTAGGCATCCTTTAGATCAAGAGCAGTGAGGCTTAATAATGGGATGGGAAGATAGTGGCCAAGGGAGTTCATCTTGAACTTTTTTTCTTGATGATGAGATTTAGATTCCATAGAATGAGGATGGTCTTAAACCTCCATATTTCTTATTCAAGATTTTTACTCATTCTCAAGAACTCCAAACTTCTTGCTCTGGTGGAACAACTTCTATTGTTAGGACCCATGCAAAAGCAACAATCTCTTCCAATATCTCAGCTTATTGGAGTGAAGTGCTTGTACCTCATATATGGCTGGTGTATTAAAGCATGTTGACAAAGTTTATTGTGAATCCTTGATACATTATGTTGAGTACTCAACTATCTGTAAAAATGGCTTGCCCCTCTTCTTTGAAAATCGAGCCTTCTACCCACTGGCATATAGTGAAAAGCACCACTTAACATGATATATCCACTGTGTAGGAAACTTAGAGGAGGGCCTCAGATTCGGAGCATACGCGTAGTCCTATCACAGACTCAACTGTCAGCGTATTTCTATAGCTCCATGCTCCAGTCATAGGCCCATACCCCAATTGAATTTTTGAAACTTTTTAATAAATAGACCTTAAGTGTAGTGACTAAAATTCAAAACTCTTAAAGGTGAAGTTAAGATATTAAAATTCAGTCCTATTCACAGTGTATCCTTATTCAATAGGCAGCTAAATCACTTATCTCAATCTGCTTTTTCTTTTTTTCTTTTTTAAAGGCTTCCACGTCAAGTTCTTTATTTAGCCTATTTAATGGCTAAGCCGATGCGGCCAGCGTTTCGTGGACACCGTTGCTAGTCCACTGCGTCAGGGCCAATAGCCAGCAAACATCTATAATAAAATATAGGCATTAATACCACATCAAAATGTTATTTAAACAAGATATAGAACGGTACTTACTCAATACTTTATAACTGCCAGGTTTTACAAACAGTAACAAAATGGCACCGGCATCCATTTTATACGTCTCCGACGTTATGCTTTGACACGTGTTACCATGGTAACACGTGCCCACGCATTAAAGTGACAGAATGTATATCAAATTAGAGGAAGGGGAGTTACATTCTATATACATGATATACATTCTGTCACTTTAATGCGTGGGCACATGTTACCATGGTAACACGTGTCAAAGCATAACGTCGGAGACGTATAAAATGGATGCTGGTGCCATTTTGCTACTGTTTGTAAAACCTGGCAGTTATAAAGTATTGAGTAAGTACCGTTCTATATCTTGTTTAAATAACATTTTGATGTGGTATTAATGCCTATATTTTATTATAGATGTTTGCTGGCTATTGGCCCTGATGCAGTGGACTAGCAACGGTGTCCACGAAACGCTGGCCGCGTCGGCTTAGCCATTAAATAGGCTAAATAAAGAACTTGACGTGGAAGCCTTTAAAAAAGAAAAAGCAGATTGAGATAAGTGATTTAGCTGCCTGTTGAATAAGGATACACTGTGAATAGGACTGAATTTTAATATCTTAACTTCACCTTTAAGAGTTTTGAATTTTAGTCACTACACTTAAGGTCTATTTATTAAAAAGTTTCAAAAATTCAATTGGGGTATGGGCCTATGACTGGAGCATGGAGCTATAGAAATACGCTGACAGTTGAGTCTGTGATAGGACTACGCGTATGCTCCGAATCTGAGGCCCTCCTCTAAGTTTCCTACACAGTGGATATATCATGTTAAGTGGTATTTTTCTCTATATGAGTAAGTGATTTTCTGACCACTTGGGTTAAGTACATTTAGTTTATATAGTGAAAAGCAGCCATGTTGGTGGAGGGTAACATTTGCAACTTCCGCTCTCTTGGGTGTTGCTTTTGGATGCAACCTGAGGAGCAGCACACTAGCAGTCTGGGGTATGCTTGGTACAGATCTCTTTCTAGGATAAAACTGCTGGAAGTTTTCCGTACCTGTGGTAGATGATTCTTTTGAGACTGTGAGGTTCAAACAGTAGATTGACAGGAAAGCTCCCTGAATGTATAGCAGTGATATTTTATTTGGGAAATTACATCTTTGACTTTACTGCCAAAAAGATATCTCACAGACAGGGGGTGTCTGTCAACCTATCATATAGATTCCTCTACAACTCAAGTTGCTATAGGTGCTGCGGTGTTATAGGTAGATCATAAGGACTTTTGAAGATTCATTAATTGGAAGTTCCACAAAATTGGAGGATGGACTGAAAATCCTTTCTATTTCCTGTGGAAAGAACTTTCAAGATTCTTTTGTAAAAGAAAATTTAAGATCATAAATATTCTTCCCTCGTTTATCTTGGCTGCTTCCCTGGTGAAGATAATATCCAGTCTGGACTAGAAATAGCTGTCCTATGGCATAAGGTTCCACTGATGTGAATGTGAGGTGCTATGTAAGAAGCAGGTGTCATCCTGAGGAAAAAAATGACAGGGCTTGCCTTTCCAACATCTGGTGCAGACTGGGAAGTTTTGAGAGCAAGATGTTTTTTGTTCTTTTCTTTGTGCTTCTGTGAACTAGCCTGCACATCCCGCTCAGCATGGATCAGAGAATAGCTAGCAGCATAATGACATTCTCAGAAAAAAATCTTTATTTATTTTTTTTTAAATACTGTTTGACATAACATTCCTCTAAAGCAGGTGAAAAATGCTGTTCAACTCTCAAGAAAACAATCTGCCCTAACAGAATCAGTCCTTAGCCAAGCAGTCTGCTTTAGCTGAAACATTTGTTAGCTATGCTGTTTTAATTTGTTTAGTTTTTGCATTCTACAGCACCTCATCCAAGGCTTCTAAGACTCTCAGAGACTAGTATTCATGACTTTTGGTACTGTAAGAGTATGGCGTATATTATGATGAAATGTGTTGACAAAGCTTAACAGATTTCACTGCACTCTGCACACATAGAACAGCAGGTCAGTATAAGGCTGTCAATATGGCTCCAGATTCACAGGACAGGATTGATCCTGTCCTGGGTTTACCCCATTGCATGCAGGGACTTGTAGTTCTGATTTCTCCACTGCATTTGCTAAGAAAAGCAAGTCCCAGCATGCACTGAGGTAAACCCAGGACTAGAAGAACACTGTCCTGCAAATCTGGATCCAGTTGACAGCTTTAGGTTAGTGTTAACAGTGGCATAGGGAATCTTTAGGAGTCTGTTTCAAAAGTTTCACAGTGCCTCAAGGAACTTTCAAGCTCCTGTACTAGAGAAAAGGATGGAACCTGGTTCAGAGTGAGCACACCTTTCATACATATAGATGCTGGGAAAGTGGGGACAGGATCCCCAGATCAACACAGCTCATAAATCAGGGGTGTCCAATGTCGGTCCTCAAGGGCCGCAGTCCAGTCGGGTTTTCAGGATTTCCCCAATGAATATGCATTGAAAGCAGTGCATGCAAATAGATCTCATGCATATTCATTGGGGAAATCCTGAAAACCCGACTGGATTGCGGCCCTCGAGGACCGACATTGGACTCCCCTGTCATAAATCCTGTCCTCTGAAGCAAATTAAATTTCCAACACTGGATGGTATGTTTTTTTCCATTATGCAAGTACCTAAAATAATACTTTGCTACATTCATTTTCTTTCCATCTGTTCCCTCCTCGCAAAAAATACTGCTACTACATTCGTCTGGGGGTAGGGGCATTATAGCAATTGAGGATATTGTTTCTAGAGACAGGAATCATGAATTGGATTGATAAGCATTGCTGAGGACGAAATATGCCCTGAAAAGCCAACAGCTTTCTCTCCACTGGAAATCAGCTTTTACAGTGTTTAAATCTTCCTCATCTCTCGTGTTAATTGCGGCTTTCCAGTTCTGACTTCACCATGGTGGAACTTGGTACTTTTCCGTCTATGACTTCCTCACCAGGGTAACAGCGGCAGCAGCCCAGCTTGGTGAATACTATTTCTGACTGAATCGTACTTGCACTGTGTGTAGAGGATGACAGCAGGACACTAGTTGAGCTCTTCCACTCAACGATTGTGTCTTCAATGCGAGTTATATAGAGCAGAGAGAGCACCACACCCAGGAGCTGTAGCATAAACCAAAGTTAGATGGCACTCTTAAGAATTTGCAGGATACAATACAGCACCAGTGAAGCAGTATATCACACACAGGCCAAGGAATTTTAGGATTGATTCATTCATTTTCAGTACAGGTACAGCTTTTGACCTGAGCTGCTTTAAATAGGAGCAGCCCCAGGAAGAAGTGGATGGATGCAGGGCCACACACAGACATTTCTTTGTCTAAACCAGGGGTGTCAAAGTCGGTCCTCGAGGGCCGCAATCCAGTCAGGTTTTCTGGATTTCCCCAATGAATATGCATGAGATCTATTTGCATGCACTGCTTTCATTGTATGCTAATAGATTGCATGCATATTCATAGGGGAAATCCTGAAAACCCGACTGGATTGCGGTCCTTGAGGACCGACTTTGACACCTGTGGTCTAAACCAGGGAGCTGGAGCCAGGTCAGATTTTCAGGATCTCCACAATAAATATGCATGAGATAGATTTGTATCTCAAGGAGGCAGTGCATGCAAATCCATCTCATACATATTCATGGTGGAGATCCTGAAAACTTGACCTGGCTCCGGCTCTCAAGGACCGGAATTTCCCACCCCTGGTCTAAACCAATAAGGGCTGAAAAGTGAGGCCCTGTGCAAAAAACACATTTGATCAGTGGTAGGGCTGTACCTGTTTATGAGAAGTGAACAGAAGTTCACACTGACTGGGGTACAGCACCAGGCAGAAAGCAAATGAGATAGACAGGTAATCATTATCTGCTGTCCAATTCTCTGTATTCTAAAGCAGGGCTGGCCGAACCATTAGGTAAGACTAGGCTATCACCTAGTACAGCAGCTTCGAAGGGGACAGCTAAAAGCAGCCACATCACTGCAAAAACAGCAAATTCTGACAGCCACACAAATTCAAAAGAAACATTTAGCACCTACTTTTACCTGAAAGATAAAAGTATAAGCCAAAATTCTATATATGACATGATGATAAAATTTCATGCTAAGCGCTATTCTGTAAATGGTACTTAGAATTGGGTGCTGGGCTCCAAACCAAAATTTGGCCTTGTGGATTGCATCGACTGAAATCTGGTGTAAATTCTCGTGCCTAAATTAGGCATGGATTTCCCTTATCCTGTAACAGTGGGCACAAATTGCAGGAATGCCCCTGGCCTGCCTGTGCTCTTCCCATGATTATACCCATTTTCAGATCCTTATGTTAAATTTACATGCAGATCCCAGTGCCTAAAGATGCTCATATAAATTTAAATGAATGCCAATTAGCACTAGTAAATGTTCATTAGCACCCAATTAGCGATGCTATTACTCATTTGACAATTAAACTGCATGTGCAGATTGGGTGTGTGCACAATTTTGAGAACCATATATAGAATTTGGGGGATAATGTCCAATTTATGCATTTTTATAGATTGCAGAGTTTATCAAAGTCTTGGTGGGCAAACCAGCTGAAAAAGAAATTATCCCAGGACAAGCAGGCATGATATTCTCACATGGGGGTGACGTCATCTACGGAGCCCCGATGCGGAAGCATTTTCAAGCAAACTTGATTGAAGATTAAGTTTGCTCTGCTGCTCCACGCATGCGTGCCTTCCTGCTCCACTAGGGGGCGCATCCCCTCGTGGTCTCCAGTTCAAAATTTTCCGCTGAGCCTAGAAGTCGTGTTTTTTCAGGCTCTGCCCCAACTGCCTTCTAGCACCGCGATTTTTCTTGTTTTTCATCGTTTAAGTCGCTGTGCGCGAAAGTTTTTCTTCTTCAACTTGATTCCTGCTTCGTTTGACCGACCCGGAGGCTTTCGGGTCCCCGTGGCCGCGTGGCTACTCGAGCCGCGGCCACTTTCGATTCTATGTCCCGGCCTTTGACCGGCTTTAAAAAGTGCACCCGGTGCGAGCGGCTTCTTTCCATCACAGACCCGCATCGCCGGTGCATCCTCTGCCTGGGGGCTGCTCATCCAACCGACTCCTGTCCCCAGTGCGCTACTTTCCAGAACCGGGCCCTCCGTCGAAGGAAAGCCCGCATGGCGGATCTTTTCGCCCCAGACCAACCTTCTACCTCGGCCTCGAGGTCGGCCCCGGCCTTGACCTCGGCATCGCCTCGAGACTCGACTCCGAAGTCCTCGGGACAACAGAAAGCCTCGGCTCCGGGTAAGTCCCCTCTTCCCTCTTCAGGTTCTGTACCAGCGAAGAAACCAACTTCGGGGACACTGGCGACGCATGGCGGAAGTCCCATGCTTACAGCCCCGACAAAGCCCTCCAAGCCTTCGGGCCGTGCCTCCACCACACGGGAATACTCTGATACGAGGTCGCCCCCGGTGGAGTGCACCGAGGCAGGGGACATGCCTTCGATGCTGTCCGTGCCCGTCTTCCAGGACTTACTCCGAGCAATGATCTCGTCGGAGCTGTCTGCTGCAATGGCCCATCTACAACCGGCCTCTGCCTCGACCTCGACCCCGCATGTGCCAGACCAGCCTGAGCCTCGCGTCGAGCCACCTCGGGGAAAAGTGCGCAAACTTCGCCGCATCTCATCCTCCTCCGACTCCTCGCCGAGGCACCCGAGGCGCTCTCCCTCCACAGACCGCCACAGGGCAAAACGGGCTAAACCAACACAAACTTCGAACCGCCGTACCTCTAAGAAGGCTCGGGGTTCCCCCACTCTACGAGGCCGTTCACCTACACCTCGTACGGGACCGCTGAAGGTGGCAGAGTTATTACTCTCCAACCCACGCATCCTCCGAACTCCCCCTCGGACCGTGGCTCCGATCCGAGGTTTTGGGCTTTCACCAAGGGAGTCCGGGTCGAGGTCACCGATTCGACATCGATCGGTATCCCGAACCCCGGCATCGTCCCCGAGGGGCTCCTCGAGACGTCGGAGATCCACGACCCCGGAACACTTTCACAATACTTCCCCGGTCTCGGAGCTTGGATCGGAGCAGGAACCTCGCTACTCGAGGGAAGCCTCCCCTTCCTTCTCCACCCGACAGAGGTCTCGTTCACCGACCCCCCACGGGGCCTCGGGAACATCCCGACCATCCTTCTCACGCTTTGTCCAGGACATGGGCCACGCTTTGAATTTAGACCTCCAGTCCGACTCCAGATACTCTAAAGAGTACCTAGCGGAACTGGATATGCCATCACTACCCAGAGAGTCCCTTCGCTTACCGCCTAACCCGATACTCCAACAGGCTCTCTTCAGGAACCTGGAGACCCCCTATATGGTCACAGCCGTGCCCTCCAAAATGGAGGCCAAGTACCGTGCAGTACCCTTTCCGGGATTTGAACAACCATAGCTCTCCCACCAGTCGCTGTTAGTAGAATCCTCCTTAAAAAAGGCTCACCCCTCCCGGGTCTCAGCGGCGGTCCCCCCAGGCCGAGAAGGCCGAACCCTAGACAAGTTCGGCAGGAGACTATATCAAAATGCGATGATGGCCTCTAGGGTGCAAAGCTACACTTTCACCTTCACATCCTACCTCAAACACCTCATTGGACTACTGAGAGTCTTTGAGACTGACCTACCGGCCTCCCACCAAGGAGCCTTTAGCCTACTTTTGGAATCCCTCTCCAACCTACGCCTCCATCTATTCCACGCAGCCTACGATGGCTTCGAACTCTCCTCCAGAGAGGCAGCTTTTGCTATCGCCATGCGCCGACTAGCTTGGCTACGCCTGGTCGACATGGACCCCAACTTACAGGACCGGTTGGCTAACCTCCCCTGCGTGGGAAAATAACTGTTCGATGACACTATCGAGGCGGCTACAAAACGCCTCTCCGAACACGAACGCTCGTTTGCCTCCCTTGTCCGACAAAAGCCCAAACCGCCCGCGTCCAGGCTGTATAGGGCCCCTCTGCACCGCTACTCACAAAAATCCACTCCTGCCTTCTCGCGGCCTCCACCCAGACGTCCGCAAGCCCACCATCGGGCCATGCCCAAGTCCCAACCGCCCGCGACTACCAAACCATCCCCGTCCTTTTGACGGGATACGCGGAAGGGGGCGGGCCCCCTCCACCATAGTCCCAGGCCTCCTTCCCATCGGGGGTCGCCTCAAAGCCTTTTACCCTCGCTGGGAACAAGTCACGTCGGACGCATGGGTCCTTGGCGTGATCTCATCAAGATACTCTCTCAACTTTTGGGCCATTCCTCCAGACAACCCCCCAAGGAATTGCCCACCCAACCGGACACAGCTACCCCTGCTCCTATCCGAGGCTCGAGACCTGCTTCGCCTCAGGGCAGTGGAGGAGGTTCCCCCCGACCAACGGGGGAAGGGCTTCTACTCCCGTTACTTCCTGGTACCGAAAAAAACGGGAGACCTACGCCCAATACTAGACTTGAGACGCCTCAACAAATTCCTAGTACGGGAAAAATTTCAGATGCTTTCCCTACCGACCCTCTACCCCCTGATCGACGAGGGCGACTGGCTCTGCTCCCTCGATCTGAAGGAGGCGTACACACATGTCCCAGTACACCCCGCTCACCGCAAGTTCTTGCGTTTTCAGGTGGGGGACTGGCACCTACAATACCGAGTCCTCCCCTTCAGCCTAGCATCTTCACCTCGGGTCTTCACCAAGTGCCTCGTGGTGGTTGCAGCAACCTTACGTTCCCAGGGCCTCCAGGTATTCCCCTACCTGGACGACTGGCTGATCAAAGCCCCGTCCAGGGAAGGGGTTATCTCAGCGACCCAACAGACTATTACCTACCTACAAAGTCTGGGGTTCGAAATAAACTTCCCAAAATCCCAACTACGCCCCTCGCAGTCCCTACAGTTCATCGGGGCCACGCTGGATACGGTTCGCCTCCGTTCCTTCCTCCCCCCTCCGCGCCTAGAGGCGTTAGTAAGTCTGAGTCGAAGGATCTCTCTGCTGACCTCGGTATCAGCTCGACAGATGATGACTCTCCTAGGGCACATGGCCTCCACCGTCCATGTCACACCCTTCGCCCGCCTCCATCTGAGAATCCCTCAATGGACCCTGGCCTCTCAATGGCGTCAAGACCGGGACCCGATCGACCGTCCCGTGACAGTGACTCCTTCCTTGCAGAGATCGCTCCGCTGGTGGGCCGACTCTTCAAATCTTTCCAAAGGTTTACTCTTCCTCGCCCCTCATCACAGTAAGGTACTCACCACGGACTCGTCAGAGTACGCTTGGGGAGCCCATCTGGACGGCCTACGCACGCAGGGGATGTGGTCAGCGGAAGACCGCCGCTGTCACATCAACGTGCTAGAGCTCCGGGCCATCTATCTCGCAGCTGTAGCCTTTCAACATCTGCTCCACGACCGGGTTGTCCTCATCCGAACCGACAACCAGGTTGCAATGTACTATGTAAACAAACAAGGAGGAACAGGGTCTTGGTCCCTCTGTCGGGAAGCCCTGCGCCTCTGGAAATGGGCAATCTCCAACAACACCTTCCTTTGAGCGGTGTACATACAAGGAGAACAAAACTGCCTGGCGGACAGACTCAGCCGCCTCCTCCAGCCACACGAGTGGTCACTGCACTCTCAAACCCTACGACAGGTGTTCAAACAGTGGGGGACACCTCAAATAGATCTGTTTGCATCCCCCCACAATCACAAACTGCCTCTCTTCTGCTCCCGGATGTACTCCCCGGACCGGCTCGAGGCCGACGCCTTCCTCCTAGACTGGGAGGGAAGGTTCCTGTACGCGTTTCCGCCGTTTCCTCTGATCCTGCAGACGCTTGTCCACCTGAAAACAGTACAAGCCACCCTGATCCTGATTGCTCCTCACTGGCCATGCCAGCCTTGGTTTTCCCTTCTACTTCAACTCAGTGTCAGAGATCCACTGCCTCTGCCTCTGTTTCCCTCTCTACTGTCACAAGGTCAGGGTTCGCTGTTACATCCCAATCTTCAATCTCTTCATCTGAATGCTTGGTTTCTTTCCCCCTGACTGCTCTCCCCTTGTCTCAATCAGTCAAGGAGATATTGGAGGCCTCTAGAAAGACCTCGACGAGAACCTGCTACTCCCAAAAGTGGACCAGATTCTCAACCTGGTGCTCCGCCCACAGCCAGGACCCGGTGTCGGTCCCCGTCCCCCTGGTCCTTGACTATTTACTTCAATTATCTCATTCCGGCCTAAAGACCAACTCCATTCGAGTACACCTCAGTGCGATTGCGGCCTTTCATCAGCCCCTGGAAGGGAAAGCCCTCTCGCTCCATCCCTTAGTCTCTCGCTTCATGAAGGGTCTTCTGAATGTCCACCCTCCTCTCAAACCCCCTCCGGTGGTTTGGGACCTTAACGTGGTTCTGGCTCAACTAATGAAACCTCCATTTGAGCCCCTAGACAAATGCCATCCAAAATTCCTCACTTGGAAGGTAATTTTCCTGCTCGCGCTCACTTCCGCCCGACGGGTTAGTGAGTTACAAGCTCTGGTAGCGGACCCACCCTTCACGGTATTCCATCACGACAAGGTGGTACTCCGCACCCATCCAAAGTTCTTGCCTAAAGTAGTGTCTGATTTTCACCTCAATCAGTCCATTGTCTTGCCTGTATTTTTTCCCAAGCCCCACTCTCACCCCGGAGAGGTGGCGCTCCATACTCTTGACTGTAAGAAAGCGTTGGCCTTCTACCTCCAACGCACTCAGTCACACCGGAAAGTCCCACAATTGTTTTTGTCCTTCGACCCAAACCGGTTAGGTCACCCAGTCTCCAAGCGCACCTTGTCCAACTGGTTGGCCGATTGCATCTCCTTCTGCTACGCTCAGGCTGGTCTCACACTGCATGGTCGAGTAACGGGACACAAGGTCCGAGCGATGGCAGCCTCCGTAGCGTTCCTCAGGTCCACACCTATTGAGGAAATCTGCAAGGCTGCCACGTGGTCTTCGGTTCATACTTTCACCTCCCACTACTGTCTGGACTCACTGTCCAGGAGCGATGGTCGGGAATCTGCAAGGCTGCCACGTGGTCTTCGGTTCTTTCACCTCCCACTACTGTCTGGACTCACTGTCCAGGAGCGATGGCCGGTTCGGCCAATCGGTTTTGCGAAATCTATTTGCTTAAATTGCCAACTTCCCTCCATCCCTTTTCAGTTAGCTTGGAGGTCACCCACATGTGAGAATATCATGCCTGCTTGTCCTGGGATAAAGCACAGTTACTTACCGTAACAGGTGTTATCCAGGGACAGCAGGCATATATTCTCACAACCTGCCCACCTCCCCGAGGTTGGCTTCTTTGCTAGTTAAGTGAACTGGAGACCACGAGGGGATTCGCCCCCTAGTGGAGCAGGAAGGCACGCATGCGTGGAGCAGCAGAGCAAACTTAAATCTTCAATCAAGTTTGCTTGAAAATGCTTCTGCATCGGGGCTCCGTAGATGACGTCACCCACATGTGAGAATATATGCCTGCTGTCCCTGGATAACACCTGTTACGGTAAGTAACTGTGCTTTATGTACTTATCCTAGTAAGCTCTTTTCCAATAGATAGATGAGACATTCTAGACAAGTGGGTAGTGTCCCCATGGCCGCGTGCCATCTGCATAAGGAATACAGTTCAGATTTTCTCTGTGCTTTTTCTGTACTTCACTGAGCTTAGCTCCACCTACAGATAGTACCCAAGCACCAAGTAGAGACACCCATAACAATCAAGGTCCGTTCCAGGAACCCCCGCAAATGTTGAAAACCATGAATACGGTTTTTAGCGAGGGAGACAGGAAAGGGCAGCCGGAGCGCTGGCGAGTGAAGGAAATCACTCGCAGTATGCTCTGACCATCTCTTCCTGTACTAAAGTCGGGCCTCGCCAATCAGGAGCTGCGTGTCAAAGCAGCTCCTGATTGATGAGGCCCAACTTTAGTGCAGGAATAGGTGGTCGGAGCATACCACGAGTGATTTCCTTCACTCGCCAGCGCTCTGGCTGCTCTCTCCTGCTGCCCTCTCCTGCCTGGTCATTCACGGTCAGAAAATACCACGAATGACCGGGACTGCGAATCGCCAACCGCGAATGACCGGGGGAGCACTGAATTTGAATCAACATTTGTCAATTTTTCAACTACTTCTCTAGAAAAACCTGAAACCTGATTTGTAACATTTTTCAGCATACCCTCCATCCTCATATTTAAACTCCATATATCTTTTAAGGTAACTTCCTTCAGGTTTTCATCCAAACATACCAGCTGGCTATCCGGGACTGGAAACACTTGTGGCATTTTTTTAAAAACCATTTCCGAAGTCAGTTGGGGTTCAGAGGCTTCCACCGAAGCCTCC
The DNA here is from genome assembly GCF_902459505.1 of Geotrypetes seraphini. Lineage (NCBI taxonomy): Eukaryota > Metazoa > Chordata > Amphibia > Gymnophiona > Dermophiidae > Geotrypetes > Geotrypetes seraphini. The sequence goes on along the minus strand of NC_047091.1, from coordinate 62,861,838 downwards.
TTTGAGCCACTCTCTGGCTCCAAGGCTCCCGAAAGATCTGGAGGGAGGGAAGGGGTATGGTCTAGGGCAGTGTTTTTCAACCTTTTTTGGGCAAAGGCACACTTGTTTCATGAAAAAAATCACGAGGCACACCACCATTAGAAAATGTTAAAAAATTTAACTCTGTGCCTATATTGACTATATATAAAGTAATTCTCTTGAATAGGAATCAAATAAACACAAAGAAAGTATTTTATAATTACTTTGTTATGAAATATTAAGTAAACAGAATAGTGAAAAATTATAAAATACTTTATTCAGTGCGAAACCTGGGCCTATTTGGCTGAACACAAAGCTGATATTCTGGCTGGAATCGAACAAAGACACACACGTAGCTCTTCGTCAACAGCTCTCAGTCTCTCTCTTTATTTGGTTTTTATAGCATACAAAAATAGACAAATATACCCTCCATCCTTTTTATTAAACCACAATAGCAGTTTTTAGCGCAGGGAGCTGCGCTGAATGCCCAGCGCTGCTCTTGACGCTCATAGGCTCCCTGCGCTAAAAACCACTATTGCGGTTTAGTAAAAGGTGACCATATTGTAAAATATAGACAGCAGATATAAATTCAGAACTGTGCATAGTAAGTGAAGGGAAGTTTTCATCTCTGGGAATTTACCCAGTTAACTATTAAGTTATTTGGGCAAATTCCTTTGAAAACTGTGGTAATACTGCCTCCACTTTGCTAAATTTAAAATAAAATCATTTTTCCTACCTTGTCTGGTGATTTCTGGTTGCACTTTCTTCTTCTGACTGTGCATCCAATCTTTCTTCCCTTCTATCAGCCTGTATGCTTTCTCTCCTCCACACCTCATTCCCTCCCCCAACTTTTTCTTCCTCTCTCCCTGACCTTTCTTTTTTTCTGTTTCTCTTATTTCCTTCTGTTTCCCTGCCTGCCCCCTTTCTTTCTTTCTCCCTGCCGTTCCCCAAGCCACTGCCACTGCCATCGGGGAACAGGACCCACCAATGGATAACAGGCCCCAAAGCCGACGCATGCTCTCCCTGACGTCAATTCTGCAATCGGAGAGGAAGTTCCGCCCAGCCAGGCAGCGATTGGCTGGCCCGAACTTCCTCTCTGACTGCAGAATTGACGTCAGGGAGAAGAAGACTTATCGGCTCGATAGATCGCCAAGACAAAGTGAGTCCTGGGTGATCGACTCACTTTGCCTTGGCGAGCTACTGGCGCCCCTGCCTCGGGCCCCCTGTCAGCTCCGGGCCCCTGAATGCAGGACTGGTAGTAGTGTGCCGTGGAACAGCGGTTGAAAAACACTGGTCTAGGGAGCTTAATGAGGCTCCAGACATTGAACCACTTAGAAACATAGAAATAGACGGCAGATAAGGGCCCACGGCCCATCTAGTCTGCCCACCTTAATGTCCCTCCCCTACCTTTGCCCTGTGAATAGATCCCATGTGCCGATCCCATTTGGCCTTAAAATCAGGCACGCTGCTGGCCTCAATCACCTGTAGTGGAAGACTATTCCAGCGATCAACCACTCTTTCAGTGAAAAAGAATTTCCTGGTGTCACCTCGTAGTTTCCCGCCCCTGATTTTCAACGGATGCCCTCTTGTTGTCGTGGGACCCTTGAAAAAGAAGATATCTTCCTCCGCCTCCGGCCCGTAAGATACTTGAATGTCTCGATCATGTCCCCCCTCTCTCTGCGCTCCTCGAGCGAGTATAGCTGTAATTTGTCAAGCCGTTTTTCGTATGGTAGATCCTTGAGTCCCGAGACCATCCGGGTGGCCATTCTTTGCACCGACTCCAGTCTCAGCACATCCTTGCGATAATGTGGCCTCCAGAATTGCACACAGTATTCCAGGTGGGTCCTCACCATGGATCTATACAATGGCATAATGACTTCCGCCTTACGACTGACGAAACCCCTTCGTATGCAGCCCATGATTTGTCTTGCCTTGGACGAAGCCTGCTCCACTTGATTGGCAGACTTCATGTCCTCACTGACGATTACCCCCAAGTCTCGTTCTGCTACCGTTTTTGCTAGGATCTCGCCATTAAGGGTATAAGACTTGCATGGATTCTGGCTGCCCAGGTGCATAACTTTGCATTTTTTGGCATTGAAGTTGAGTTGCCATGTCCTAGACCATCGCTCCAGTAGGAGTAGGTCGTGCATCATGTTGTCGGGCACTGAATCTTCGTCTGTTGTGCATTTGCCCACTACATTACTCAGTTTGGCGTCATCGGCGAATAATGTTATTTTACCTCGAAGCCCTTCTGCCAAGTCTCTTATAAAGATGTTGAATAGGATTGGGCCCAAGACTGAGCCCTGTGGTACTCCACTAATCACCTCCGTCATTTCGGAGGGGGTGCCGTTCACCACCACCCTTTGGAGCCTACCTCCAAGCCAGCTCCCAACCCATTTCGTCAATGTGTCACCTAATCCTATAGAACTCATCTTGCTCAGTAACCTGCGGTGTGATACGCTATCGAATGCTTTGCTAAAGTCCAGGTACACGATGTCCAGGGACTCCCCAATATCCAGCTTCCCCGTTACCCAGTCAAAGAAGCTGATCAGGTTGGATTGGCAGGATCTCCCCTTAGTAAATCCATGTTGTCGGGGATCCCGTAGATTCTCCTCATCCAGGATCTTATCTAATTGGTGTTTGATTAGAGTTTCCATTAGTTTGCTCACTATCGATGTTAGACTCACTGGTCTGTAGTTTGCTGTCTCCATCTTTGAGCCTTTCTTGTGGAGTGGAATGACGTTAGCCGTCCTCCAGTCCAACGGGACGCTGCCTGTACTAAGGGAGAGGTTGAAGAGCGCGGACAGTGGCTCCGCCAAGACATCACTCAGCTCCCTAAGCACCCTGGGGTGCAGGTTGTCCGGCCCCATTGCCTTGCTAACCTTGAGCCTTGACAGCTCACCGTAGACACTGCTGGGCGTAAACTCAAAGTTACTAAACGGGTCAACTGAGCCAACCCTTGTCTGTAGCTGAGGGCCAAGCCCTGGCGCTTCTCGGGTGAAGACTGAGCAGAAGTATTCATTTAATAGTTGGGCTTTTTCCGAATCCTTTTCCACATAGTCTCCGTCTGGTTTCAAGACGTACAATCCCGCCTGAGTTTTTTCTTCTATCACTGATATACCTGAAGAAGGATTTATCTCCCTTCTGGATGTTCTTTGCTAGAGACTCCTCCATGAGGAATTTAGCCTCCCTGACTGCTGTTTTGACGGCTTTTGATTTGGCCAGGTAGTCTGCTCTAGAGTCCTGCTTCCCTGATTGTTTGTAAGAGATGAATGCTTTTTTCTTCTCCTTGATCAGGTCTGAGATCTCCGCAGTAAACCACTGTGGCTTATTTTTCCTTCGCCGTTTACTTACTGATTTTACATAGCGGTTTGTTGCTTCTTGTATGGTTGCTTTCAAAGTCGACCACATGTCTTCCATGTTATCGGTTTCTTCTTGGCTTTGTAGCGCCTGGTGAACAAAGTCTCCCATTTCTTTGAAATTTGTGTCCTTGAATTTGAGGACTTTGGTTAGTGTAGTAGATTTAGTGAAACCTTTCCTGATATTGAACCATACCATGTTGTGGTCACTGGAGGCCAATGTGTCGCCCACCGAGACCTCTGTGACACTTTCTCCATTGGTAAGTATCAGGTCCAGTATTGCCTGATCCCTTGTCGGTTCCAACACCAGTTGCCTGAGGCTTGCTCCTTTCATAGAGTTTAATAGCCTCCTGCTGCTGCCGGAAGCAGAGGTAAGTGTAACCCAATCCACATCAGGCATGTTGAAGTCACCTAGCAATACTGTGTCCCCACGCAAAGTGATATTTTCTATATCTTCGATTATTTCCATATCCAGGTCATCCTGTTGTCTTGGGGGTCTGTAAATTATGCCAAGATACAAGCACTTCTATCGGACCTAACGGTAGGTATTGCTGACAAAGTCAAGTGTCTGTCTCCCAGGCTCAGGACCCAATGTTAAGTGGTGTCTTCCAGTGCCTGTTGGCAATTAGGCACCACAATCTCCAGGAAGCCCTCTGGAAGAAAATCAGGAAAAGAAATTGCAAATAGGTAATGTCAGAGCCACAACTCCCCAACTCACTGCGCTCTCACCAGAACGCTTCCACCAAAGAGTCCAGGAGTGATTGCGTCTTATCTCCCGGGCTCAGGACTCAATGTTAAGTGGTGTCCTTCCAGTGCCTATTGGCAATTAGGCACTACAAATCTCCAGGGAGCCCTCCGGGAGAAAAACAGGAAAAGAAATTGCAAGTAGGTAATGTCAGGGCCACAACTGCCCAGAACACTGTGCTCTCACCAGAACGCTTCCTCCCTAATTTGTGCAATCCTGGCAATAATTCACATTAGAAAACCTAAGGACTCCATCCCAACAAAATTTGAGGCAAAAATTGCAGTTTTGGAGAAGCAGGGAGCTTATGAAAAAAAGATAACAAAAAAATCCAAGATGGCCATCACTATGAAATTTGTGCAAAAGTCACAATATTTTTCATACATAGTAAAGTAAAAAAAATGGTGATTTTAGGATTTTCCAGGTAGGGAAATACAGGGGGACATGCAGAAACCTTGAAAACTCCATTTTACAGACCTCCCCCAATTCACCTCACAGGCTGAGACAGCCTTTACTCACTGTGACCTGTTTGTGGATCTGTGCTGCAGCCTGCCCCAGCTCTCTTACAGTAGCTGGATCAGAGAATCACTGCCTCATGCTGGGAATGCCTCTGCAACTCTGATCTTCGGGCTGCCAGTCAGACCCTATGCCTGACTGCACCCCACCTCTGAGGACCCATGAACGCACACTGGGATGGGCGGAGGTGAGAAGACGCAGCCGGCACCCTGCAAGACACTACCAAGCCTCCTAAGGATGCACAACAGCCTGCATTTGACCCACTGCTTAACAGTAGGTGAGACAACTTCAGGGAAAGCCCTGAGCTCCAAAGAAAACTAAGTAGGCTGGCTAATAGACACCTACTGGGTTAGTCCCATCAGCTACACACATAAGTCTGTATGTTCTCAATGCAGGCAAAGCTGAAGAAATGCTCTGGGTACAAAAATCTAAAAATTAAAAACACAAAATAAAATGTGGAGAGCAGAATGAACACTCTCTTGCAGGCATGCATGCAGAAGGAAAAAACTGGAGGTGGAGCTAAGGAGCTCAGTGAAGTACAGAAGAGGCACAGAGAAAATCCAAACTGGATGCCTTCTGCAGATAGCACATGGCCATTGGGACACTACCACATGTCTAGAATGTCTCACGTATTGCACTGGAAATTAATTAGGGGTGGGGAATAAGGCTGAGGGTTCACCTAGGGTCTCTGTTCTGAAGTCTTCTCCTGCCCAGAATTCCTAAATTAAGAATGCAGTTGTACAGCTTTTACCTGTGGAATAAATATGCTAAGCAAAATGGCTGCCATAATGGTGTAGTGATCCATAAACCAAATGATAACTGCGTATATGCACCCTCGAATATAGATGATGTTTATTACTTCCAGATCCTGTAAAGGAATACAAAATACAACAAAAGACTAGATGTTGTGGAGGGGATATCAGCTATTTTTAAAAATGGTAATTTCAGACACAGGTTATAAAGAAATAAAACAAAATATATAGGATAACATTTTTTTATTAGCTTTCGAAGGCAATACCACCTTCAGATCAGAAATGAGCAAATGTTGATAAATATGAGAATATATTCTACATTTGTCAACATTTGCTTACTTCTGATCTGAAGAAGGTATTGCCAGCGTAACAGGACATGTAACTTTACCTTCTGGCATTACTGTTCTATTCAATATAATTTTACTTCCAGTCCAAGCTTTTTACTACCTGGGTATCACATTGGATTTTCCTGTACTGAACAGATATCACTTTTAAGTTCCGGTTTTATGGCCTTGCACCAGCTCTATTCCATTCATAACTCTTTGGATTCACAGGCATTACACACCCTCTTACCATGCATATGTGATTCCAAGATTCCAAGATTAGATTACTGTAATGTGATTTATGCAGGTTTGCAAAAAAAAATAAAAAAATAACTTAACGGATCTGCAGTGAATTTGGTGAAACCAAAGGCAAAAAACTACAGAGGTGATGTTCATGATGCAAGTGTTTATTAAGGGTGGTTTTCTGCACTTTCCAGAATTTTATGTCTCAAGACACTAAGGACAAGGCAATTTTCTCTTGACACGTTCTCTTGACACGTTGTTTCTCAGAGTTTTATGGCTCAAGATATTAAGCACCAATTTTGCTCACATCCACATTTGCTGTTTTATCTTTGAACCCTCAAACCTTAGGACCCCTGAGGAAGACGGTTTAGTTGAAACACGGACTATGTTGGGTCTGAACTTTTCACAGAACTGGTTAGAGCAGCTGGTTGTGAGTTCAATTCCCACTGCAGCTCCTTGTGACTCTGGGCAAGTCACTTAACATCTCATTACCCAAGGTACAAAATAAATACCTGTCTAAAATATGTAAACTGTTTTGATTGGAACCATGCAGAAAAAATAGTGTGTCAAGTCCCATCTCCTTCGCTGGCTGCATCGAGGTAGAAGAAGATATCTTCTTTTTCAGGGGTCCCACGGCAACAAGAGGACACCCGTGGAAAATCAGAGGCGGGAAACTGCACGGTGACACCAGGAAGTTCTTTTTCACCGAAAGGGTGGTGGATCGCTGGAATGGTCTTCCACTTCAGGTGATTGAGGCCAACAGCGTGCCTGATTTTAAGGCCAAATGGGATCGACACGTGGGTTCTATTCGCAAAGTAAAGGCAGGGGAGGGTCATTAGGGTGGGCAGACTGGATGGGCCTTGGCCCTTATCTGCCGTCGACTTCTATGTTTCTATGTTTCTATGTATTCCGTTTCAAGTTCAATTTAAAAATTCTCGCCCTAACTTTCAAAGCTCTTCATAATAATACTCTAAATGAGGGGGTTTTTCTACTGGCCACTGTGTAAGCAGAGGAAATAGACACCCAGATCCATCTGGAAATGGTGGTCTTGGAAGCAGACTGCCCTGGAGGGCAGGACTCACCAGTACAAACAGATGGTCAGTGACATGAAACTCGTTCAATAATTCCAGGTACCACAACAGGATCCTGTGCGCATCCAGCAACTGCAACACCCAATCCTGCTCCCTCGAACCAGAAGTAAAGGTAAGAAACTGAACTTCCTAGTTAATATGGAAGGCAGAGATCACTTTCTGAAGAAAGGAGGGAACAAAGTACAGAAACACATCGGAATTCGTGATCCTATGAAAGGGATCCCGGCAGGAAAGAGCCTGAAGCTCAGAAATCCTGTGGGCAGAGGAAATGGCCACCAGAAAGACAGTCTTGATCATGAGATCCAGTAATGATGATGGGTCCAGAGGTCCATAAGGTGAGCCAAAGATCAGAAGACCAGGTTGAGATCCCAAAATGTACAGGGCAGTCGCACAGGGGCTGAAGCCTCAGTGCACCCCTCAAAAAAAAAAAAACACATCTGGATGAGGGGCCAAGAAGCCCCTCAGAGGTGTAGGATCTAGATTGGCAAACTGGCCCCTGAGAAAAGGCAAAGCCAGGCCCTTCGTCAGGCCGGCCTGAAGAACTTCAGTATCTGGGATTCTGACAAAATAGATGGATCTTCGTATTTCTGTACGCACCATGTCTGATAACATCTCCAAGCTATCACTTTGGAGGTCACCGTGGACTTCGTCTTGTTCCGGAGAAGAGTGGCAATCATGGTCGAGGAACAGTCCCACCAACTAAGGTCGTGTGCTCAATAGCCAGGCCGTAAGACCGAAGTGGTCTGGATCATTTGGGCCCTGCGTAAGAAAAGAGGAGGATAAAGGAACCTGAGTCCCTGATACAGCTGCTGCCTAACTAAGTCAGCATAACACGGGCGCCTTGGCCAGTCCGGCACGATGAGAAAGACCCAACCCCCATGGGTTGCCATTCTCCTCAATAGATGGCCTATCATAGGCCACAATGGGAAGACGTATAGAAGACCCTTCTGTGGCCAGGGTTGAACCAGGGCATCTAGGCCTTCACTGCCAAACTTGCAATGATGGCTGAAGAGCTGATGTACTTTCCCGTTAGCTGCTGACACCAAGGGGTCAAATGTGGGCCAACCCCAGTGTTTCACAATGCAGTCAGAGTGCTCTTTGGGACAGAGACCACTCTCTAGGTCCTAGAGTCTGATGACTGAAATAATCCACCAGGACATTGTCCACTCCGGCCACGTGTGCAGCTGAAAGCACTATGAGGTATCTCTTTGCCACCCCAGAAGAGAAGCTGGGACTCAATGTTCAGGAAGGCGCTTATAGTGTCCTCCGGTGATTGATGGAGGCCATTTCCGTAGAGTTGTCCGAGAGGATGAGGACAGTTTGATGCCGTATATTACCCTCAAAGTGAAGGAGAGCAAGTCAGATCACCCAAAGCTCCAGATGATTGATCGACCACTTTCGCTCGGAGAGGGCTCACTGGCACAGAACTGAAGCATCAATGCCAATAGCACCTCAGCCCTTGAGACTGGCATCTGTCGTCAAGAACACCCACTTCGGAATCTGGAGGGGGAAACCCTTGGACAGAGAAAGAGGACTCAGCCACCAGGCTAAACTGCTCTGAGCCATGCTGTCCATGTAAAGGAACTCTTTGTGGACTCCAGCATGAAATCAGTGCATCCTGCAGCGGGCACAAAGTGCCCTGGCCCAAGGGACCACATCGTCACCACCATGATCACCAGGACCTGGAGATACTGGCAGGCCATCGGGACTGGAGTGTCCAGAAAGTCCCTGACCAACAGGTGAAGCTTCTCCTGGCGTGACTCTGGCAGAAACACCTTGTTCTGACCCACGTGGAAGCGAACCCCCAAGATAGGCCCGTGGGATCTCTTAGAGAGAAGAAGAGATAATGGTTACTGTGGATGGGCAGACTGGATGGACCATTTGGCCTTTATCTGCCATCATGTTTCTATGTTTCCATTCCAAGTCATGCATTGACTCGAGATGACTCTTGTTGAAGTTGATCACCCAGCCCAGGCACTGAAGCAGCTGAATGACTTGGTGAACTGCCGACACCCCTCAGGGCCCTGATCAGTCAATCGTCCAAATATGGGTATACCAGAACGCCTAAGGTGCACAGATGAGCTGCTACCATCACCATCACCTTGGTGAAGGTCCTCCTGTGTGCTGTCGCCAACCTGAAGGGCAGCACTGCAAACTGATAGTGCTGCTGCATAACGTGGAATCTCAGGTACTTCCTGTGTTCCAGAAAGATGGGGATATGGAGTTGCCTCCATTAGATTCATGGAAGCCAAGAATTCCTCTGGAGCCACTGAAGTGATCACTAAACGCATGGTCTCCATCTGGAAACGAGGAACGAGAGGCACTCTTAGCGTAACTTTGACCACTTTGAGGTCCAAAACAACCTCCAGTTGTTGGAGCCTCTTTTTGACCCAATGAAGCATATTGAGAATTTGTCGGAGCCCGAATCTTACTCCAGAATGGGCTTCACTCAGGTCACCTTTTTTCTGGCTTCCCTGCAGGGCAATTCAGAAAATAATCCACCAGGGAGCGATGAAACTCGAGCTTGTAGCCATCCTGAAGAACCTCCAGGACCCAACGGTCCGAGGTGATAGCCTATCCTAGCATCAAAACTGCTTCTTAGAGGTTGCTGCCGGATGGCTCACCATTAACGGCTAGCGCTGGAAACTACTGAACCTCTGCTTGGCAGACTGGGAAGGGACTGCACAGAGGAGCCCACAAAGTACTGACGGGAACGTCTGAGGGGATGAAAACTAGGGCACCCCGACCCCCTGGAGAGTCGGAGCCTATTGTCTCACAAGGACTTGAGCTTGCAGTCCTATACACTACCCACAAGGTTATCCAGACCTTTGCCAATCAGGAGTTGTCCATTAAAAGGTAACCTGCTTAAGGGTGCTTTCGAGGACAAACCACTGGTCCACCGCCGGATCCTCAACATCCTACACGCTGAAATGGAATAAGCCAACAGTTTGATAAAGCCTTTGAATATGTCGTACAGGGCACCTGCCATATAGTCTACCTCCGAGTTCAGGACGGCGAGATCCCAGATCACAATAGTGTCTGGATCGTGGCGAAGCTTAGAATGACATGCTCTGGCCACAAAAGAAGAGGCTGCTACTGCTTTCAGCCCGGCAGCCACCAAGTCAAAGAGGTGCTTGAAGATAAAATCCGCTCTGCGGTCCTGAACATCCTTCAGCACCACCCCCCAATCACTAGGGAGAGAAGTGCATTTTGTAACCTATGCCACTGAGGAATCAAACTTCAGGAATGCAAAATGCTGGTAAAGTCATCTTCCATCAGGTAGAGCCGAGCCATGGCTCTGGCGCATTTCAAGGGGCCCTCAGGCACTTTCCAGATGTCTGTGAGCATCTGGGTTATATCCAGATGAGCAGGAAAAGGAGTTGCTTGCAGTTTCTAATTACTCAGAACACTCTGCAATGCCAGGTAGACCAACCTACAGTTTCAACTCCTGGAGGGACTCAGAAATTAAATCAACCAGATGAGTGAGTTTAAAAAATCTCCACACCATGGGATCCTTACCCAGATCTGGAGCTCCACCCAGATCCTGGAGATCCACGAGGGCTGAAACATAGAAATATGACAGTAGATAAAGGCCAAATGGCCCATCTAATCTGCCCATCCGCAGTAACCATTATCTCTTTCTCTCTCCAAGAGAACCCACATGCCTATCCCAGGCTCTCTTGAGTTCAGACACAGTCTGTCTCCACCACCTCTTCCAGGAGACTATTCCACACATCTACCATCCTTTCTGTAAAAAGTATTTCCTTAGATTACTCCGAAGCCTATTACCTCTTAACTTCAACCTATGCCTCTCATTGCAGAGTTTCCTTTAAAATGAAAGAGGCTCAACTCATGCGCATTTACATTATGTAGGTATTTAAACATCTTTATCATATCTTCACTCTCCCACCTTTCCTCCAAAGTATACAGATTGAGATCTTTAAGTCTGTCCCCATACGCCTTATGATGAAGACCACACACCATTTTAGTAGCCTTCCTTTGGACTGACTCCATCCTTTTTATATCTTTTTAGAGCAGGGGTGTCAAAGTCCCTCCTCGAGGGCCGGAATCCAGTCGGGTTTTCTGGATTTCCCCAATGAATACGCATCGAAAGCAGTGCATGCAAATAGATCTCATGCAGATTCATTGGGGAAATCCTGAAAACCCGACTGGATTCTGGCCCTCGAGGACCGACTTTGACACCTGTGTTTTAGAGTCTTATACAGGGGCATCAATACCTCCTTTTCCTACTGGCCATACCTCTCACTATGCAACCTAGCATCCTTCTAGCTTTCACCGTCACCTTTTCAACCTGTTTGGCCACCTTAAGATCATCACATACAATCACATCCAAATACCGCTCTTCTGTCGTGCACATAAGTTCTTCACCCCCTAACCTGTACCGTTCCCTCTGGTTTTTGCAGTCCAAATGCATGATCTTGCATTTCTTAGCATTAAATTTTAGCTGCCAAATTTCAGACCATTCTTCAAGCTTCACCGGGTCTTTCTTCATGTTATTCACACCATCTGGCACGATTACTCTATTGCAGATTTTGGTATAGTCCGCAAAGAGGCAAATCTTACCCGACAACCCATCAGCAATATCGTTTATAAAAATGTTAAAAAAAACAGGCTCAAGAACATAACCTTGAGGCACACCACTGGTAACATCACTTTCCTCAGAGTGATCTCCACTAATAACTACCTTCTATTGCCTTCCACTCAATCAATTCCTAACCCAGCTCATCACTTTGGGACCCATCCTGATGGCACTCAGTTTATTTATTAGACATCTGTGTGGAACACTGTCAAAGGCTTTGCTAAAATCTAAATACACCACATCTAGCACACATCCTCTATCCAATTCTCTGGCCACCCAGTCAAAGAAATTGATCAGCTTTGTCTGATAAGACCTACCTCTAGTGAATCCATGTTGCCTCTGGTCCTGTAATCCACAGGATTCCAGAAACTCGACCATTCTCTGTTTTAAAAGTGTTTCCCTTAATTTGCTTACCACAGAAGTCAGACTTACCGGCCTGTAATTTTCTACTTCTTCCTTACTTCCACTTTTGTGGAGAGGGACCACATCCGCCCTTCTCCAGTCCTCTGGTACCACTCTCAACTCTAGAGACTCGTTGAAAAGGTCAGTCAGCGGAGCTACTAGAACTTCCCTAAGCTCCTTCAGCACCCTGCGGAAGGGCATGGTCAGGCATCCTAGTCAACTACAGTAACTGTCAGCACACTAGCTTGGGCCATCATGAGGGAGCCGGAACAAATTCCATATCCTGGGAAGTGGGGTTCCCCCAGTTGGCATGGTCATTTTCTTAACAAATAAGCCTGATACATCATGTTAATAAATTTGGGGGAAAACCCATAATCTGGGGCAAGAGCCGCCTACTGTGGACCCTTCTTAGAACTCTTGGAGGACTTATGGGCTTTGGCTAATGAATCGTGTCCATGTTTTTCTAGAACGGCAATTGCTGTGTCCTCGGGACCCACTTTTGATTTTTTAGGGTGCCTCTGGCCAAAAACATAGGCAGGACCCCTTTCAGAGGTTGAGGGTACTTGGGCTGAAGAAATTTCACCCCCCTCACGCTGCAGCGCATGTGGCATACAACCACTTGCCAGATAGCCATCCACTGCATGAATCAACATAATCCTGCCCTGGGAGGGGGGTCCGTCTGCATGGTTTTCTTGCAAAAATGAAGCTTGTAGAGGCAAAAAATAACTTTAAAATCCAACAAGGGAACATACAAGATGGCTTCCGTTAGTGCTATTTTTAGAAGAAAATAGCCTGGAAAAACACAGGAACTCCTAAAACATGGCAATTTGGGGATTTTAGGGGTGTGGGAACTAGGGCACACTCACAAACCTCTGAAAAGTCACTTCTGGAGACCCCCTAAAATTGCTGATTCAGGCTGTCAGCCCTGTACTCACTGTGTAATGTGGTGCTGTGTACTGCTGCAGTGGAAGTTGAAACAGCTTACAGGGAACTTCTCTGTTTCAACAAGCATGCAAGCAAACTGGACTGCTGGTCTTCTAACTGCCCCACTGGCCCGACACCAATAGCCGGGGATTTCTGCCACCCTCAGACATACTGTACACATGACCTGGCAGAGGAACATAGTCGGCCCCGATCCTGGGAACATCTCCATGGAGCCAAGCAACATGCGCTCAAACCCACTAGTGGACAAACCTGGGGTGAGCAAGCTCCCGAGGGAACGATCCCTGAGCCCTGAATTGAAGTGTAGGCTTTCCATAGTGTGCACTGACAGGCAGCTATCCCCCTGGAAATAGACTTTACATAAAGTCTGTGATCTCTGCAGCCAGAGCTGTCCCACAGGGAACCTATGCAGCACAAGAGTGGAATTCACGAACAAAAAGACTGAGTTTAAATAAAAATAAATACAAGCAGAAAAGACAAGCACCTACAATTTGTTTGTAGGAAAGAAACTGGATTCCTGGGGGACAATCCTAAGATAAGAAGGGAAACGTTCAAAACATTGTATAGCTGAGGTTTAATACAAGCTGTCTAGCGACTATAGGAAAATAACCCATTTGTCCAGGAATAGAGTGGGATTGTACATGAATAGATTATTCATTATACCCTTAAGGTCTGACCGACATCCAAAGTTTCAGTTTGGCCTTGAAATTTCTGATTGAGACAGTAGGCAGGTGCAGGAGATAACTGACAGGGTGGAGTTTCAGAATGACATACCTATCTACTAGAAAATATATTAGTAAGGTAAGAACCTAATATCTTTTTCTAGTGCAATAGGTGTCATTTTGGATAGACGGATAACAAATTCTACAGCTTAACTATTTCCTCAATGTAGGTACCGTATTTTTCGCTCCATAAGACGCACTTTTTCCACCCAACCCCCCTCCCATTACCTTTTTTTTAATTTTGCCCTCCCTCACTGGATGCGGCTGCCTGATTGGTTCCCTGAGCACTGACAGCTGACGCAGCTGCCTCTGAGTCCTCTTCCCTTGTGGCAGAGCTGCGCACAAGGGTGCCGGCCTGTGAGAGTTCTTAATAGGAAAGTTCTCGCGGTAAGTGGCACAGGACCAGGCCGGCAGCCTTGTGCGCCACTCTGCCGCAAGGGAAGAGGACTCAGAGGCTGCCGCGTCAGCTGTTAGTGCTCGGAGAACCAGGCAGGCAGCCGTATCCAGCGAGAGAGGGCCTCAGAATTTTAAAAAGGTAACAGTGGGGGGGGGGGGAGGCCGGGAGCTGCCCTGCCTAATTAAAAATAGGGAATGGGGGAGCGGCCTGCAGGCCAAATTAAAAATAAGGAGGGCGAGGTCTGCGGAGAGGCCTGCCTGCGGGGGCTACCTGGGATGGCGTAGGCTTGCCTGCCTGGAGAGTAGGTCTTGGAGGGGAGAATCCTGCCTGGGGGGGCTACCTGGGAGTGGGTAGGTCTGCCTGCCTGCCTGCCTGGAGGGTAGACCTGGGAGGGGGGAGGCCTGCCTGCCTGCCCTGTGCTCTGTCCCTATCTGCCTGCCTGGTCCCTTGTCCCGGCCTACCACTAGACCACCAGAGGGGGGACAGGGTACAGAGCCTGGCAGGGAGGGGGGACAGGGTGCAGAGCTTGGCAAGGAGTGTGGGGTTGGGTGCAGAGCCTGGCAGAGAATTTTGTTCAGAATGGTTTTTTTCTTGTTTTCCTCCTTTAAATCTAGGGTGCATCTTAAGGTCAGATTTATCTTATGGAGCAAAAAATACGGTACTTAACTTAAGTGCCACTTACAGAATCAGGCCCTATGTGCTCTCAAACGATTTCTCATATAGCAATGTTACTTACCGTAACAGTTGTTATCCAGGGACAGCAGGCAGCTATTCTCAATAGTGGGTGATGTCATCCGACAGAGCCTCGATGCGGACGTCTCACAAGCATACTTGCTTGAAGAAACTTCAGAAGTTTCGAGATGCCCACACCGCGCATGCGCGAGTGCCTTCTCGCCCGATGCACCGGGCGTGTCTCCTCAGTTCAGATAGCTAGCAGAGAAGCCAACCCAGGGGAGGTGGGTGGGACGTGAGAATAGCTGCCTGCTGTCCCTGGATAACAACTGTTACGGTAAGTAACATTGCTTTATCCCAGGACAAGCAGGCAGGTATTCTCACTAGTGGGTGACCTCCAAGCTAACTCCAATGGGATGGTGGGAGAGTTGGCAACTTAGGAGAATAAATTTTGCAATACTGTTTGGCCAAACTGTCCATCCCATCTGGAGAAAGTATCCAGACATTAATGAGAAGTGAAGGTATGAACCGAGGACCAAGTGGCAGCCTTACAAATCTCCTCAATCGGTGTCCACCTGAGGAAGGCTACAGAGGCCGCCATTGCTCTGACCTTATGGGCTGTGACTTTACAGGGAAGGGGTAATCCAGCCTGGGCATAGCAGAAAGAGATGCAAGCCGCCATCCAGTTGGAGATGGTACGCTTCGAGACAGGGCGTCCCAACTTGTTCGGATCAAAGGAGACGAAAAATTGAGGAGCAGTTCTGTGTGGTTTGGAGCGATCCAGGTAGAAAGCCAAAGCACGTTTACAGTCCAGAGTGTGAAGAGCTGATTCTCCAGGATGAGAATGAGGCTTCGGAAAAAACACAGGAAGAACTATGGATTGGTTGAGATGAAATTCAGAGACCACTTTAGGCAGGAATTTTGGATGAGTGTGGAGGACCACCTTGTCATGATGGAATACTGTGAAAGGCGGATCCGCCACTAAGGCCTGAAGCTCACTGACTCGGCGAGCAGAAGTGAGGGCAACAAGAAAAACCACTTTCCAAGTAAGAAACTTCAGTGGAGCCTTGTTGAGAGACTCAAAAGGAGGCTTCATAAGGTGTGAAAGGACAACATTGAGGTCCCAAACCACTGGAGGAGGTTTGAGAGGAGGATGGAAAAGTCCTTTCATAAATCTGGAAACCACAGGATGAGCAGAGAGAGGTTTCCCTTGCAGAGGCTGATGGAAAGCCGCAATTGCACTCAGATGGACTCGTATCGATGTAGACTTGAGGCCAGAATGAGAGAGGTGTAAAAGATAGTCCAAAACAGAAGACAGGGAAGCTCGCTGAGGCTCCTTACGATGAGAAACACACCAGGTAGAAAATCTAGTCCATTTTTGGGGTAGCATTTTCTAGTAGCAGGCTTCCTAGAAGCCTCCAACACATCCCTCACCGCCTTGGAAAACTGATGATGAGTCATGTTGAGAGGAACCAAGCTGTCAGGTGGAGAGGCTGCAGGTTGGGATGGAGTAGAGATCCTTGCTGCTGAGTAAGCAGTGAAGGAAACATTGGAAGAAGGAACGGCTCCCTGCTGCTGAGTTGAAGTAGAAGAGAGTACCAAGGCTGTCTGGGCCACCGAGGAGCTATCAGAATCATGGTGGCATGGTCGGACTTCAGCTTGACCAGAGTCTTTTGAATGAGAGGAAACGGAGGAAACGCATATAGAAAGAGATTCCTCCAGTCCAGAAGAAAGGCATCTGCCTCGAGGCGATGAGGAGTGTAGATCCTGGAGCAGAATTGAGGCAGTTTGAAGTTGTGGGGAGCCACAAAGAGGTCTATCTGAGGCGTCCCCCATTGAGAGAAGATTTGATGAAGGGGCTTGGAATGGAGGGTCCATTCGTGAGGCTGGAGGAGACGACTTAAGTTGTCCGCCAAGCCATTGTCCGCCCCCTGAATGTAGACATCTTTGAGGAAGGTGTTGTGGCGAATCGCCCAATCCTAGACTCTGAGAGCTTCCTGGCAGAGGGAGGCCGATCCCGTGCCCCCCTGCTTGTTGACATAATACATAGCGACCTGATTGTCCGTGCGAATGAGGACCATCAGGTCATGAAGCAGATGTTGAAAAGCCTGAAGAGCATTGAAAATCACCCTGAGTTCCAGAAGATTGATATGGCACAGCCGGTCCGCACTGGTCCAGAAGCCTTAAGTGTGAAGACCGTCCAGATGAGCCCCCATGCATAGGTCGAGGAATCGGTCGTGAGAACCTTCTGGTGGGGAGGAGTGTGAAACAGCAAACCTCTGGATAGATTGGAAGAGATCATCCACCAACGTAGAGACTGCCGAAGAGCAGGAGTGACCAGGATGTGACGAGTCAAAGGTTCTGACATCTGTGTCCATTGAGAAGCCAGAGTCCACTGAGGAATTCTGAGGTGAAGTCTGACAAAAGGAGTCACATGAACCGTAGAGGCCATGTGGCCCAAGAGAACCATCATGTGTCTCGCTGAGATGGACTGGCGAGAAGACACTGACTGACAGAGATGAAGAAGAGCTTCCAGGCGCTGTGGAGGAAGGAATGCTCTGAGTTGGATAGTATCCAGAACCGCCCCGATGAAGGGAAGAGACTGGGTAGGTTGCAGATGAGATTTTGGGAAGTTGATCTCGAACCCCATACTCTGCAGGAACCAAATAGTCCTTTGGGTTGCCGAGATGACCCCTGGAGCCGAGGCAGCTTTGATGAGCCAGTCGTCGAGGTAGGGAAACATCTGAAGACCATGGTTCCGGAGTGCAGCGGCCACCACCACCAGACACTTGGTGAAAACTCTGGGAGACGAGGACAGGCCGAAAGGGAGCACTCAATACTGCAGATGAAGATGTCCCACCCGAAATCTGAGGAATTTGCGAGAGGCCGGATAAATGGGAATGTGAGTGTAGGCCTCTTTTAGATCCAGAGAGCATAACCAGTCGTTCTGCTCGAGGAGGGGGTAGAGAGAAGCTAGGGTCAGCATGCGAAATCTCTCCTTGACCAGGAACTTGTTGAGCACCCTTAGGTCCAGAATAGGACGTAGGTCGCCCATCTTCTTCGGAACAAGGAAGTACCAGGAGTAGAACCCCGGATTGTGCTGGTCCACAGGGACCGGCTCGACGGCCCGAAGCCGGAGCAAAGTCTGAGCTTCCTGAAGAAGGGCGGTCTGGGTCAAGTTGGAAGGATACTCTCTTGGAGGATGGTCCGGGGGGACCCGATGGAACTGAAGAGAATATCCTTCCCTGATGATGGTAAGGACCCAAAGGTCAGTGGTTATAGCCATCCATCGATGGTAAAAATGATGGAGGTGACCCCCAATTGGAAAGTCAGGGGATAGCAGAACGGTGTTGGTTATGCTCCCGACAAGAGAGTCAAAAAGGCTGAGGAGCCTTGGGAACAGCAGAAGGCTGATTTTTTTTAAACAATAAAACGACAAAATAGAACCCACAATAAGAGAAATAAACTCAAAACCGCGAACACTAGAAGGCAAGAACAAGGGTTCACTCAGCGCAGAGAGTTGAAGCAAAACTTCTCAGCTCCGCAGAAAGAAAAGAACTGAGGAGACACGCCCGGTGCATCGGGCGGGAAGGCACTCGCGCATGCGCGGTGTGGGCATCTTGAAATTTCTGAAGTTTCTTCAAGCAAGTATGCTTGTGAGATGTCCGCATCGGGACTCTGTCGGATGACATCACCCACTAGTGAGAATACCTGCCTGCTTGTCCTGGGATAATATGTGGATTTCATCAGATTCTAGCTCTATAAGGAGTTTGGGTTATTGAACCATTTTGATCAAATCGCAGAGGTACTGGGCTTGATTTCCATTTTGGGTCTTCTGTTCTATGGGTTACTTGGGGCAGGGGATGCTGTATAACACTGTACAGTAGCCTTAAGACCCATGACACCAGAGCATGAAAAGAACCCTGGCACTTGGCCCCTGGACAAAGACTGTTGAGAATGAATAAAGGGGGAAAAATCCACTGTTTATTTGCAAATAGTGACTCCTAGTACCAGATTTTAGCCCTGAATTCCAAGTGGTTTGGAAAGTCTAAAGGAACAACTGGGGTGCACTGGGAGGGATCTAAAGTGGCCCTGACTGGCTTAGGCTCCTCCCAGTGCATCCCAATATGTACTGGGAGAGGGAAGGGCCACCATTTTGAAGAGGCGGCCCTATCAGCAGGAGGGAGTGGACATCCCTTTTGCTGATGTTTCATTGAAGGTATAGGGGGGGATGTTGGGAGGGGGGATGTCAGGGATGGGGTGTATCAGAAGGGAGTTCTCTTTCAAGAGGGGCTGGGGGAATTGGTGGATAGGAAGGAGGAAGACAGGAAATGGGGATCTCCTTGTCGGTTCAGCTGATCATGGCAGGGGAAGCCATGGTTTCGGGGAGTCCTGCCAGCTCAACTAATCGGGAATTCCCCTGCTGCGATCAGCTAATGGCAGGCCCTGGTATGATTCTCTAACAGGCATCATCGCGTGATTGACACGCGATCAGTGACAGCTGCTGACTTTTTCATCAGTTAGAGAATCTGTGGGTAAGAGTTTACAATTTTAAGTGAAAGTTCCAGATTACCTCTTTGTTGAGAGTTTTGTATCCACACATAGTGTTCGGCAAATCAGACTGCAATCGAAGAAAAAAAAAAGAAGAGGTCTTAAAAGAGCAGTTGAATTAAAGAGGTTAATTTCTTTTCATATCTGTAGTTTCAGCCATTTACAATTATTCTGTCTGATATTCAGAGTGATTACATGGGCAGGAGCAGCTCTGGCCTGCTTAACCTCCCAATTATTCATTATGACATTAAACTGTACTGTTCAATATTGCCTGTGATCACCATAAAAAGTGAGTAGGTCAGGGGTAGTATAGGGGGTGGCGTTGGAGGAGTCGGGGATTATGCAGGTGCTGGCAATTTTCAGTGTCGGCACTGAAAACTAAGTGGGTAAATGTAAAACAGCTCAAAAGCTGTTCTAAATTCACCTGCTTAGCTATGGGAACCCTGACAATGAATATCATCCAAGTCCTACATAATTATGTTTTAACTAGAAAGTACCCTGAATCTCCCCCAGCTCCCTAAATAGCCTACTCTCCCAGCGCACCAGACTCAAAGTCCTCCAACTCCCCCTGAAATGAGTAATCTCCCACCTTCAACAAGACCCAATTAGGACCACCAAGGATACAGTTAGGCCCAGGGGGGTCTACGCAGACCTCAGGAAAATTGGGGGACTCATTAGGGGTTTGGAGAGCTTTGAGCCTGGTAGGCTTGGGGGGGGTAGGAAAGAGGGGGCTATTCTGGGAGCCAGAAGGGATCAAGGGTACTTTCCAGTTAAAATATAGTTATAAGGGCCCCAGCTGAATATCAGCTGAGATCCGCCTAGGCTCTGTCAGCTATCCCCATCACCTTTAGACCTCATTATTCATTGCCGGTGCCCAGACATGTTTTGACATTGAATGATCAGGGGCTAATCTAGCCAGCAATGATCAGCATTCCAAAAAAAACAAAAACCTGACCACTGTTGTCTGAATAACAGCCAAATTTTAGATTCATATAGCATGTATGACAGTAAGTGTGCCTTGTACTGGTCTAACATGGACTATCCAGTATAAAAATTATATCAGCAAGATATGAACGCAATCTTTTTCTATTAAATGGTACAGATCTGTCTTGGAATATGATTTTAAAGGAGAAATTAGGTTCTTACCTGCTAATTTTCTTTATTTTAGACTCTCCAGACCGGTATAGACTTCACTGATGGGTAATACCTCACCATGACCAGCAGGTAGAGACTGAGACCAAACTTTTGGTTATAGTACTTAATAGCTGTCCCTCCCACTATCTAACAGTCTGCCGAATAGCCAAAAAGAACTAAGAAAAGCTAATTAGAAACAATAACAACACTCCAAACAGGAGTAACAAGTAATATAGATGCTGTTGGAAAATGCATAGAACAGGCCCGTGCAGCAAAATGTCCCCACAGCTCGCCAGCTACACCAGCCGAGCCACAGCCGCTGTTCTTTGATCTCCCCAGCCCTAGAAAAATACTAGAACCTGCAGAAAAAGCAAAATCTTCATACGAAAAATCCCTGCAAGAACAAACGACAACAGATACGGTGGGGTCCTATACTGGTCTAGAGAGTCTAAAAGAAAGAAAATTAGCAGGTAAGAATCTAATTTCTCCTTCTTTGTCACCTCCCCAAATCACTATAGGCTTCATTGATGGTACTGCTTTGGGACCCCCTGAAGAGCCAACACTAGAACACACTTACCGAATGCAACGTCCCGACATGCCTGAACATCTACACGGTAATGGAGAACAAAGGAATGCAGAGAAGATCAAACCACATCCTTATAGATATCCACTGGAGGCACAAGAGAAAACTCAGCCCAAGAAGCTGCCTGACCCCAAGTGGAAAGAGCCTTGAGAAATTCCGGAACAGACTTCTCAAGAAAATACACGGAAGCGATAGTCTCCTTAATCCAGCGCAATGGTAGCCTTGGAAGCGCCATCCCCCTTACAAGGACCCGCTATGAGGACAAAAAGATGATCCGACTTCTGAAAATCTGCAGTCCACTGAACATAAGAGCGAAGGACCCGATAGACATCCAACTTGCGCAATTGCCACTGCTCCGAAGAGCCCTCCCAACTTCCCAAACCAGGAGGACCACTGACTGATTGACATGAAAAGGCAAAACCATCTTAAGACAGAAAAGAAGGAACAGGCCACACCACCACACGCTCCCTCGAAAACTCCAGTAAGGGAGGCCTACAGATCAGAAACGTGTCTCGCAGAAGTAATAGCCACCAAAAAGACCGCTTTAAGAGTAAGGTCCTTCAAAGAGCAGGAACCCAAGGGCTCAAAAGGAGGGTGCACAAGTATGGACAGGACCAGATTGGATCCCAAGACGGAACCGAAGGCCATACCGGAGGTCGAAGCAATTTGGCCGCCCTCAAAAAGCGAACCATGTCCGGCAGAGATGTCAAACACCGATCCTGCAGCAACCCACGAAAAGCAGACAAAGCTGCAAGCTGAACCCAGAAAGAAGACCAGGCCAGGCCCCTGTCCAGGCCATCCTGCAAGAACTCCAAGATATTAGGCAAAGAGGCGCGAAAGGAAACCAATCCATGCGCAGCACACCACTCCCCAAATATACACCAAACATGCACATAAGCCCTGGAAGTGTAAAGTCTCCGGGACCCCAAGAGAATGGAGGTTAGATAGATTTTAACTATAGATTTTAACTATATATGCAAACCTCATAGAACTTCACGGTCCTTGCGGTATATAAACTATTATTATTATTATTTATCTGAATAACCTTTCTTACCTAGGCATTCCCACTCAAGAGCTAAGCCTTAAGACAAAAGGGACCCGGACTCAGAAGGTCGGGCGAGAGGGGCAGCGGAAGAGGATCTGCCATGGGATGACGAACCAGATTCGGATACCAAGGGCACTGGGACCAATCAGGGGCCACTAGGATCATGCAGCTGGGATGCCGAGTAATGCAGAGAAGAACTCTGTCCACCATCGGCCACGGAAGAAATACGTACAGTAAGCCTGCCGTCGGCCAAGGCTGTACTAGAGCATCCAGCCCCTTGGCCTGAACAGCCCTGCACTGACTAAAGAACCGGGGAGCTTTGGTGTTGACACTCGTGGCCATCAGGTCTATGACTGGCTGAACATCCCTGTGCTGACTGAAGAACTGGGGCTTCTTGGTGTTGGCACTCGTGGCCATCAGGTCCATGACCGGCTGACACCAAGAATGCACAATCAACTTGAAGGCTGCGGAACCAAGACACCACTATCTGGGATCTAGCATGTGCCGACTGAGGAAGTCTGCCTGCACATTCTCCACTCCTGCTATGTGGGAAGCCAAGATGTCCATAATAATAATAATTATAATAATAATTTATTTCTTATATACCGCTATACTGTGAAGTTCGAAGCGGTTTACAATAAAGATACATTTAGTCAGTACATGGGATGCAAGTGGTTTACATTAAAGATTCATTTTGTCAGTACATGGGATACAAGTGGGTTACAGTAAAGATATATTTTGTCAGTACATGGGATACAAGTGGATTACAGTAAAGATATATTTTGTCAGTACATGGGATGCAAGTGGGTTATAATACAAGTGGTTTACTATCAAGGTGCATTTTGTCAGTGTAAGGGAAACAGGTGGGTTACCATAAAGATACATTTAGTCAGTACATGGGTTACAATAAAGATACGTTTTGTCAGTACATGGGGTGCAGGTGGGTTACAATAAAGATACATTATGTCAGTACATGAGATTCAAGGTGGAAAGTATAATTAGTTTCGGGCCTTGGAATTAGGGGGCGAGGTGGAAGGATCATGGCGAGGAAGAGTTGGGTATGGGAATTTAGAATTTGTTAAACAGTCGAGTTTTCAGGGATTTTCTAAAGTCTGCGTATGTAGTGGCCTCAAGTATGGGCTTTCCAAGCCATGTGTTCAGCCTAGCTGCCTGGAATGATAACATTCTATCTAGAAACTTTTTGTATTGGTAAGATTTCAAGGAGGGGTAATTAAATAGGTTTGTTCTGCGAGTGCTCTTGTTGGACTCGGGGGAGAACTGGGAGATTAGGTAAGCTGGAAGAATCCCAAAGACAGCTTTGTAGCAAAAACAAGCAAACTTGAAGAGGACTCTGGATTCTGCGGGTAACCAGTGGAGTTTCTGATAATAAGGGGAAACGTGTTCCCATTTTTTTAAACCGTGGATTAGTCGGATCGCGGTGTTCTGAATTAATCTCAGCTTGTTGAGGTTCTTTTTATAAGCTCCTAGGTATATGATGTTACAGTAATCTAGGGTGCTTAAGATGGATGATTGTACTAGTAAACGGAAGGACTTTTCATCAAAAAATTTTTTAATAGTGCGAAGTTTCCAGAGGACCGAAATACATTTTTTAAACAGTAGGTTTGTGTGGTTTTCTAGGGTTAGGTGTTTGTCAAGTGTTACCCCCAGAATCTTTATGGTTTGGTCAATTTTGTATTCTCGGCTCTGTAGATGAATTGAATTTTCTTTTATCTTTTCATTGGGTGATGCCAGGAAGAATTTGGTTTTTTCTGTGTTGAGTTTCAGTTTGAAGGCCATCATCCAGCGCTCTATTTGATTTAGGATGTTGGTTAAGGAGTTGGAGAATTGTGACGTTAGGGCGGTTAGCGAAATCACTACAGTAATGTCATCTGCGTAGATGTAGAAGGTGAGCCCTAGGCTTTGTAGCAGGTTTCCTAATGAGCTGGGGTAGATATTAAAGAGTGTTGGGGATAGGGGGGAACCCTGAGGTAATCCGCAGTTGTTATTCCAGCTATGGGAAAATTTGTCATCTTTGAATACCTGGTAGGATCTGTTCCTGAGGAATCCCTGGAACCAATTGTGAGCGTAGCCTGTGATGCTTGTGGTTTCTAGGCAGTTCAAAAGAATGGTGTGATTTACTAGGACAAAGGCACTACTTAGGTCCAGTTGTAGGATCATGGCGCTGGTATCTTGGGTGAGGAGGGCGTAAAGGTGGTTAAGTAGTGAGGCCATGATTGTTTCGGTGCTGTGACCAGGTCTGAAGCCTGACTGGTTGTTGTGCAGTAAGTTGAATTTGTCTAAATATGAGTTTAGTTCAGCATTTACTATCCCTTCCATTATTTTGACCGCAAGAGGGATGTTTGCGATAGGTCTGAAATTGGTTAGGTTGTTGG
The DNA here is from genome assembly GCF_902459505.1 of Geotrypetes seraphini. Lineage (NCBI taxonomy): Eukaryota > Metazoa > Chordata > Amphibia > Gymnophiona > Dermophiidae > Geotrypetes > Geotrypetes seraphini. The sequence continues at coordinate 62,837,353 of NC_047091.1, read as the reverse complement.
GTGGTTCTTTGTTGTTCTTTTTAATGGGTATTATTACAATTTGACCTAAGTTTTTTGGAAATATTCCTGCGCTTAGTTGTAGGTTGACCCAGTTGAGTAGTTTGGCTTTGAAGATGATTGGAGCTGCTTTCATTACATCTGGGGGGCAAGTGTCCAATCTGCAGTAAGATTTGACGTATTTGTTGTAGAATTTGTTAAATGTTTGCCAATCGGTCTCACTAAAGTTGGACCAGTTCATGTCTGCTTTGGCGGCGACTAGGTCTTGTGGAATGGAGTAGTGCCAGTGAGAGTCTGGAGAATCCGTTATAGAGTTTCTTAAGTTATTTACTTTGGTGTTGAAGAAGTCCGCCAGGTTGTCGGCTGTCACTGTGGATTCTTCTGTCAGGTTTGTGTGAGATTGAATGTCATATAAGTCATGGACCAGTCTGAAAAGTTTGCTGCTGTTTATGGAGGTGTTACCAATTATGTTGGCATAGAAGGTTCTTTTCTTTGGCTGAGATTTTATAGCTTTTCAGCTTTTGGTGCCAGGCATTTCTAGTCTCTGGGGTTCCTAGTTTTGATCATTTTCTTTCTAGCTTTCTTAATTCTCTCTTTATCTCTAGGAGCTCTGGGTCGAACCAGCCTGTTAGGTATCTAGGTCTCTTCCTTCTTTTTTTCAGTGGGGCTATTTCGTTTAGTATGCGGGTGCTGGTTTTGATCCAGGAGCACATAAATTGATTGTTTTATTCATCTTGGTTATGAGTGATGTCATAGTGTGACCAGAATTCAGTTGGGTTAATCTTGCCTCTACTGGTATAGAAGATGAGTCTCTGCCAGACGACTCTTGGTTCCCCCCTGACGACTGACATAGGCCACCACCCAAGGAGTAGCAACCCCAAGGAGTGGAAAACCCAAGGAGTAGCAACATTCCATACAGAATCCCAAAGAATAGCAAAATTCCAGAATCCCAAAGAGTAGCAACATGCCATGTTACCAATCCAGGGCAAGAATAAGAACTTAAGAATTTCCACTGCTGGGTCAGACCAGTGGTCCATCGTGCTCAGCAGTCCGCTCATGCGGCAGCCCTTAGGTCAAAGACCAGTGTCCTATTTGAGTCTAGCCTTGCCTGCATATGTTCTGGTCCAGCAGGAACTTATCTAACTTTTTCTTGAATCCCTGAACGGTGCTTTCCCCTATAACAGCCTCTGGAAAGCGTTCCAGATTTCTACCACTCTGGGTGAAAAACTTTCTTACATTTGTACGGAATCTATCCCCTTTTAACTTTAATGAGTGCGCTCTCGTTCTCTTCACCTTGGAGAGGGTGAACAATCTCTTTTTCTCTACAAAGTCAATTCCCTTCAATATCTTGAATGTTTCGATCATTTCCCCTGCTCAATCTCCTTTTTTCAAGGGAGAAGAGGCCCAGTTTCTCTAGCCTCTCATTGTACAGCAACTCCTCCAGTCCCTTAACCAATTTTGTTGCTCTTCTCTGGACCCTTTCGAGTAGTACTATGTCCTTTTTCATGTACGGCGACCAGTGTTGGATGCAATATTCCAGGTGGGAACGTACCATGGCCCGGTAAAGCGGCATGATAACCTTCTCAGATCTGTTTGTGATCCCCTTCTTAATCATTCCTAGCATTCTGTTGGCCTTTTTCGCTGCCGCCGCCACACATTGACTTGTCTACAAGTACTCCCAAGTCTCTTTCCTGGGGGCTCTCTCCGAGTATAGCACCGGACATCCTATATTCATGCATATGATTTCTGTTACCAACATGCATCACTTTGCACTTATCCACGTTGAATCTCATTTTCCATTCCTTGAGTGTGTTTATGTCTCGTTGTAGGTCTTGGCAATCCTGTGTCCTCACTACTCTGAACAACTTTGTATCGTCCGCAAATTTAATCACCTCACTCGTCGTGCCAATTTCTAGGTCGTTTATAAATATGTTGAAGAGCACAGGCCTGAACACCGAACCCTGCGGCACTCCACTTGTGACACTTTTCCAGTCCGAGTATTGTCCATTTACCCCCACTCTCTGTTTCCTATCTGCCAACCAGTTTTTAATCCACGTGAGTATATCACCTTCGATCCCATGGCTCGCAATTTTTCGAAGTAGATGTTCATGCGGGACTTTATCGAACACCTTCTGAAAATCTAGATATATGATGTCGAAGGGGTCTCCCTTGTCTATCTGCATATTTACACCCTTAAGAAGTGCAGTAAGTCTGTCAAGCAAAATCTTCCTTTGCTGATGCCGTGCTGGCTGGTCCTCAACAGTTTATGTCTGTCAAGATGATCGATGATGCGGTCCTTTATAAGCACCTCTACCATCTTCCCCTCTGTACCAAAGTCAGACTCACTGGTCTGTAGTTTCCCAGATCTTCCCTCAAACCTTTTTAGAAGATCGGCGTAACATTCACCACTTTCTAGTCTTCCAGAATCTTTCCTGATTGGATCAACAGATTGGCTATTAGTTGAAGCAGTTCACTATAACCCCTTTCAGTTCCTTGATTACCCTTGGGTGGATGCGGGGATTTATCGTTTTTAAGCCTATCAATCTGTCTGTCTGGATTCCCCCATGTCTTTCTCATTAATAATAATAATAATAATAATAGTTTATATACCGCAGGACCGTGAAGTTCTATGCGGTTTACAATGAATTAGAAAGATTCTACAAATTGATAGGAACATTCATAGTTGGAGATTAGTGGTTAACAGTTTACGAGATCAGATTTGGGGGGTGGGATTGTGATAGGGTCTTTTGTACAGATTCTTTACCTAGGTATTTCAAGAACAGGTATGTTTTTAGGTGTTTCCTAAATTCACCATAGTTGTTTGTGTGTGTAATTAGTTTTTCCAGGTCTTTGCCCCATAAGGCTGCTTGATATGATAGAAGTTGTTGATGATGTCTCTTAAATTTACATCCTCTAGCAGATGGGGAAACGAACTTCAGGTGTGTTCTTCTCTTATGTCTATTGGTTGAGAAGGAGAAGAGGTCAGTTATATATTTAGGGACTAGACCAGATAGCACCTTGAAGCAGAGACATCCCAGCTTGAACTTCGCACGTGCCTCCATTGGCAGCCAATGCAGGAGTCGGTAGGAAGGGGTTATGTGATCGGACTTCTTCAACCCGAAGATCAACCTGACTGCCGCATTTTGTATCAGTTGTAGTCTCTGCATTTGCTTCTGGGAGATTGCCAGATGGGCAATGTTACAATAATCAAGATGGCTTAGTATTAGGGATTGTACCAGAATTCTGAATGATGAAGCGTCGATGTATGCTCTAATAGACCTAAGCTTCCAGAGAATAAAAAAAACCCCTTTCTGACTAGGGAGTCCACATGGTCTTTCATGGTTAGACCTTGGTCCAGTATTACCCCCAGAACCTTCATTGTAGGTTGAATAGGGTAGCTGAGATTGTTGATGCGTAGTGGTGTTATAGTGACATGTGGGTGTGGCGAGGCTATAAAGAATTTAGTTTTATCTGAATTAAGCTTCAGTCTGAATTCTGTGGTGCATTGTTCCATCAGGTTTAGTGCTTCTGTTGCCGTGGGGGTGGTTTCGGAGGGAGAAGTATTGAACGGGATAATGATTGTAAAGTCATCCGCATAACTGAATCATTTTATACCCTGCTGGGCCACATGCACGCCTAGTGAAGACTATGGACTGATGTATTGGTACTGTGCAACTAGTATTGGTTTAGCTAGCTCGGATGCTGCTAGAACTAATTCTGATTATATTTATAGCCAGCACTGGTACCATGCAACCAGTATTGGTTTAGCTAGTTTGTGTACTGCTAGCACTAGTACTGATGTATTTATAGTCAGTATTGGTACCGTGCAACCAGTATTGGTATTGGTTTAGCTAGCACTAGTACTGATGTAATTTATAGCCAGCATTGGTACTGTGCAATTAGTATTGGTATTTGTTTAGCTAGCCAGGTACTACAGCCTCTCTTGTTGTAAACTGTCTTGAACTGAAAGGTATGACGGGATATCAATAAAGCTATAATTATTATTATTATTTTCCGAGAGAACCCGAACAGACTTGCCCATCAACAAGGTCTGGAATGCTAGCAATACCAATCGGATGGCTCTGGCCTCCAGAACACTGATTGGCCAAGACACCTCCTCCAGATACCAACTGCCCTGAGCTGAGTAACCAAGACACTGAGTTCCCCAACCGAAGAGACTGGCGGCCGTGATAAGAACTGTCCACTGGGGCTGATCCAGACTCACTCCCTGCACCAGATTGGAAGACTGTAGCCACCAACAGAGACTGCAACGAACTAACCCCTGCAGAGGAACGGGAGAGTACAGAGCGTGCACCTGGGGCGACAACCGCCATAGCAGAGCATGCTGAACGGGCACATGTGAGCTCAGGCCCACTGGACCACGTCCAGGGAAGCCGCCATTTGAGCATTACTCTACCGCTTAGAGTTCCCGAGTAGGATTGTTTTTTAGCCTTTGATCCATGTGTTTTTGCCTTTAGGACTTTTAGGGACTCCTGAGGAAGACAGGGTAGTCGAAACAGACCACGTTGGGTCCCATGTCCCTATCATTTGGGTCCTAGATATTTTATCATGTGGATTTCACGTTTGTATCTTCAATAAAGCCTGCATCTTGGACATCTTCTCCACAGTGTTTTTTGCTTTTTGGTTCTGTGGAGCACCCAGGGTCAATTTTTGCTTGTTTGTAAGCCGCCATTGACCCTAGAACCTGGAGAAAACCCTGAGCCCGAGGACATCGGGAAGCCATCAGAAGGCGAATCTGCGACTGCAACTTGACCACACAGGCCTCCGGCAGAAAGACCTTCCCCAAGCCAGTGTCAAAAAGAACCCCCAGGTACTCCAGGAGCTGAGACGGAGCCAACCGGCTCTTAGACAGGTTGACTACTGTGACAGGTAACTGCCTATCTCAGGTAGATATACCCCTCCTGACACTGCCAGAGATAAAACTGTCCCAACTCCTGCTAGGAGAGACAGCCCAGAGGATATAAGGCACTGATAAAAACAAAAGGGATATTTCTACCAGAATCAGACAGGATAATGTAACTCCCTATTATTCCATTGCTAAGAAGACTGAGCAGAATATCTGTGAGCTCCAGAGAATAAGATCTGATACTAAAAGAGTTAACAGAAGAGGTGGGTCTCAGTCTAGTGAAGAGCTCGCTGTGCAGCCAATCAGAGAGAGTTTCCCCAGCAGGTAGAGAACATGCAGATAAATTGAGCCCAGCTAGTCTAACAGGAAAGCTGAAGCTGCAGCTGAGGTTCTCAGAGCCACTAGGAAACAGGAAGACATAGACAGCTTCCATAGGCAGAAAGCTGCCTGATCCTTCATACCCCAGCCGCTTGAATTCCCAGCAGAGCCCTACAGAGAGAAAGAGAGTTCTTAGACCCCCCAGGTAGCGGTGTGGGAAGAGGTGGGGAAAGGGGAAGCCTTTGAAACTGCTGAAAATGTCTGTTTGTCTCCTGAAGCAGGGGGTAGGGAGGATTATGCAGAGCCTGATTGCTTAATGGGTTATGAAGATATTGAATCTGTCTATAACGATCCAGAGCAGGGCATGGAATGGCTAACTGAAGGGAAAGACTGTGTGAATGAAGATATGTTTGAATAAAGTCTCAGTTTAACTTTAAACCTAGGGGGTTTGAAAGCAAGCACTGCAGTTGGTTTCAAAATGGAAAGTGTGTGAGTGAAGACTACTGAATTCCCCAGCTAGGAATGGGGGAAGGGAATTCAATGCACAAGAGCTAGGTGAGAAAACTTAGGGAGCTAAAAGCTGCCTTTTATCAGAGCTCTAGGGCACTTATCAGGAGGCCTGGAGGGCATGATTGCAACTGTTATGCAGGGAGGAGTGTTCCCAGCACTCTGGTCATAAGTAAACGGGTCAGCAGTGCCATTGTCCAAGCAGGGCAAAAGTGCTGAGAGAAGCTTTGCAGTAAGCTTGACAAGGAATAAAAAGGAAGGAAGGTAAAAACCCCTTTTCCCTGAGAAGTAGAGAGCAGGGAGAGGGAAAGCCTTTTCTCCTAGGACAAGCAGAATGAGTCAGCCACATATGGGTGTTGTCCCAACAGCTCCCAATTTGCGGATAAGCTCTCCAATAGCTCAGAGAGATTTTTTTTTTTTTCTCTGAGCACATGCAGTGCCCGGGCCCCACTGGGCATGCCCGAGCCCTACCCATTTCCCCCTGCATCCCCCTAATCCCCAGTCTTTAGTTTCCGCCCGTTCCTATCGGTCGGATTTTCTACAGCTCTCCATTACAACTTTTCTACTCATCAACTTGAAGATGCCTGAATCATCTAAAGAAACAACTGGGATGCAGGAGGAGGATGAACACACTGGATCCTCATGAATTGTGCGCCCACTGATTGGATCCGGCGCTCGAGGTTTCTGTGTTGCTTGCATTGTGCGCACATGTCACCACGTGCACGCAAGCTAAGGAAGAGGGCACTGAGAGACTTCATGAAGAGAAGTGAGGCCCGAGAATCTTCCTCCAGCAGCCATCCTCATCGGAATGTAGCAGTGGGGGATCCACAAGCTACAGCGGCCAGGAGCCTCCAGGATGCCCTGGCTCAGCTAATCCCCCCGCCTGCACTCGGCCCGGTAGAGAAATATCTCCCGGAGTCCCTGCATGTTGCCGCTTACAGCCAGCCTCTGCAGGGCAGCCAATAGGAGTCTCACCAGACCGAGAGATCTCTCCAGGAGTCCCTGCATGTTGCCGCTTACAGCCAGCCTCTGCAGGGCAGCCGATAGGAGTCTCGCCAGACCGAGAGATCTCTCCAGGAGTCCCTGCATGTTGCCACGTACAGCCAGCCTCTGCAGGGCAGCCGATAGGAGTCTCGCATGCTGCTGCGTAAATCCACAACCTCTGCAAGCAACAGATCGGGGCTTTCGCCCTCCAGACTGCATGCTGCCGCGTACAGCCAGCCTCTGCAGGGAGCCGATCGGGGTTCAAAGGTAAGTCCTATCTGCTTGTTTTTGGGAAAACCTCTGATAATCTGTTGCAGCCCCGAGGGCTCTGCCCCACCCTCCTCCCAATCTGAATTTAAGGAGAAAGAATCTCCCATGCTTCTTTCCCTTGGAGGGGACCTGCAGACCTCTCCCCCCAGTAGGAGACATGCTGCCCCAGAGTTCAGCTTATAAAGGACATGCTGAAAAAAACAAAAAAAAACAACTCGATGTTTCTTTCCCTCTTGGGGTCCTGCAGAGTCTGCTATTCACACCTCTCCCACCCCGCCCCCCATCCCCCTCTCATGTTGGGAACGAGGAGTCTGCCTTTCTCAGCAGGGTGCTGATATCATCAGAGATATGGCATGTCAGACCATGCCTCTCCAAAGATGGGGGTTTGAAACTCCTCAGTCTAAAAAGCTGTTTGCTCTTCATAAAACCTAGGCAGAGTGCTTTTTCAGCCAGCATGAGGGACTCTGATACTATTCATGATTTCTAAAGCACTGAAAGGCATATGCAGCGCTGTACAGTTTAATATACAATAGGCAGTACAGCAGGAGAAGCCCACTCAAGAGGCATTATCACTCCTCTTTCTCTGCCTCCAGACACAGTGGGAAACGCAGCCAGGAGCACTGGCACAGATGAAGGGGTGCATCCTGCCCCCTCTCTGCAGGCTCTCCCCCCTCTCAAGAAGGACAGAGAAGGGCAGTGGGGTACATGGAGCCACCCAACCAGTCAAGTGGAGCAGCACATGAACCTGCGAACCACCAGGGGTGGGACCAGCAGCCACAGTTAATCCTCCTGCTGACTCACTCCTCTCTCAGCGGGCTACACTCCCCACAATGCCCCCCCTTTAGAGGGAGCCACGCACAATAACATGGCGCGGTCCAGCGGCATGCCATGCACCCAAGCAACGGAGGAACAAGCTACACACCAGCCTCCAGCCACGCCCCGAGTCACCACCCACAAAAATAAATAAATAAATAATTTACTAAAAAAAAAAAAAAAAAAAAGAAAACCCACAAACGAGGACTCACCCCAAGTCCCTCCAGAAACTCACAGCCTTTCTCAAAATCCACGTGGGTGGACAACAAGTACCCAAGACAGAGTACTACAAGGCCTGAACTACCAGTACTTCACGCAGGCAGTGGCGATTCCAGTCCACAAGAACCTCCTGGACTGCAGAGACAAGATTTGGCTGACGAGGGCAACCAACATCAAGGAGACTGGGATTAAAGTACCAGATCTTTCCAGCCCAGGGATTCGACAACCCGCAGCAGCCATACATGGACATTGCGGTAGCTTAAGAGAAACAGGGCAGCATGACCCCCCCCCCTCCAACCCCCGTCAGGGAAGGACCTGAAAAACCCTGGTTTCCACGGGGAAAAAGACCTTCGAGGGCGCAATGCTGAGCGCACGAATTGCTGCGCTCCAGTTCCAGATGCGGCTTTATCAGGAGACCAGTGAGAGGAAATAAATAAATAAAATAAATTAGGGACTCCAGCTCACTACTGAGCCAGTCCACACTGGCAGCAGTCTGTGCCCCAGCGCTTGCAACAGTAACATAACTGCTACGCAAACAAGCACCGCCCGAGGGGCAGGGGCATCCAAGGGCAGCCCTCTCTCCAAGACAAAAACAGAACCTTGACCACCCTCCGGCCCAGCAGGATCAGATTGTCTGCGAAGGCTTGGCCCAGGATCACCATCGACCAGTGGGCCCTCAGCATCATCAAGCAGGGATTCCGAATTCGTCTCCACTCCCGCCTCCCCCCCGAGTGGGCGGGGCACCCTCCATCTGACGACCCAATTTTCCTGCAGCAAGGAGAGGACCTGCTTCGGCAGAATCAATAGAGGCGGTGACGAACAGAGGAGATCACCAAGGGGTTTCTACTCCAGGAACCCCCACGTCACCATGGACGAGGACAACGCTCGTTCCTGGATCTCTGCAAGCTCAACAGGTGCATACACAAGGTCCAGATGCACTCTCTGGGTACAGTCTTGGCCCTGTTACAGCCCGAGTATTGGCTAGTATTCCATGCACCCAGCCCACAGGAGGCATCGTCGCTTCTAAAGCCAAGACAGACGCCTCCAGTACAAGGTCCTGCCCCTTGGACTCTCAACGGCTCCAAGAGCGTTCACAAAGTGCGTGGCAGTGGCACATCCTCACCTTCAAGGGGTGCGCGTCCTATCTTATCTCGACAGCTGGCAGCCCCGTCAACCACCATAACCCTCCTCCAAGAACTAGGGTTCCTCATCAACTACATGAAATCCCACCTGATACCCACCCATGGGATATCGTTCATCTGGGCAGTCATCGACACCACGCAGACCAAGGCCGTCCTACGGGACTACCAGATCGACGCCATGACATCCCTGGCCCAGTGCATCCCTGCTAGCAGCTCATCGTCAGCACGCTCCGGTCTTTGTTGTGCAGCACACCAGACTACTCATGAGATCCCTGAAAGGGCACCTCAGACGTCACTGGGACCAGTGTACCCAATCTCTGACCACCCACCTACTGGAGCTCAGGGCCATAGGGAATGCCCTCGAAACCTTCAAACAGGCAGGGCAGTCCTCACCCAAACAGAAAACCAGGTGGCCTTGCACTATATCAACAAACAGGGAGGGACAGGATCAACCTCACTATGCAAGGAAGCTTGCCACATATGGGAGTTCTCCAACTCCATTCAATGCCCCATCCAGGCAACTTACTTCCCGTGGGAGCAGAACGACCTGGCAGAAAGACTCAGTCACCAGCTGGATCCCGATGAGTGGTGTCTCAACCCAGCGGCGATGAAAAAGATCTTCAGCACCTGGGGCACACCGAGCATCGACCTGTTTGCAACCGAACCGAACTCAAAATACTCGACCTTCTGCGCAAAGAGATCAACCCATCGCCGTCTCAGCCCCGACAGTCTGTCTGTGAGTTGGAACCACGGACTCTTATATGCCTACCCACCACACCCTAAGTCCTGCAGAAGATTCTTCAGGACAGACCAACGGTGATCATGATTGCCCTATTCGGGCCCCTGCAACCATGGTTACCGTTCCGGCAAGGGATAGCGGTTCACCCACCTCTCCCCCCTCCCGATCAGTGCAGTTCTCATTACACAACGTGGGAACCTTACCCTCCACCACGACCTGCGTTCCTTAGCCCTGACCGCATGGATGATGAGAGGATGAACCTACCACAAGACGTGGAGCACACTCTTATGGCAGCCAGAAGACCTTCAACCAGAAAACGCTATGGGTTGAAAGGGAGAAGGTTCCGTTACCAGTGCACAGACACGCAGCGAGACCCCTACAACTGCCCCATACCGGACATCCTGCAGTACATACTGAGCTTATCTCAGGGGGACCTAAAACCCACTTCCATCAAGGTCCACCTAAGTGCAATCGCAGCATACCACGCTGGCCTAGACAACAAACCAGTGTCGAGGCATCCAGTAATCAAAAAATTTCATGAAGGGACTGTCCAATCTGCACCCACCGGTCAGACCACCACCGCCGGGATGGGACCTCAACTTGGTGCCGCATCAGCTCACCTCGACCCCTTCAAACCTTTGGGGGAGGCTGATCCCTTATTCCTGGCTGGGAAAACCCTGACCATTGTGTCGGCCAACACACTCCCCCATGAGAACCCACCCCCAATTCTTGCCGAAGGTGGCTTCAGCGTGCCTCCCGGCACTCTACATCTCCCCACAGGGAGGCACACTGCCACCTCAGCAACACCTCCTGGACTGTGTGCGGGCCCTGACTATACAGCAGATTAGACAAGCCTCAATTGTTCGTCTCCTACGACCAAAACAGACCAGGACTTCCGGCCACCAAACGCAGGCGCTCGCGCTGGATATAAGAGTGCATCCCCTTCACCTATAGAAAAGCGCAGCATCAACCGCAGGTGGGAGCCAACGCCCACCAGCGCAGAACCATAGCCAACACAACGGCTCATCTGCACCACACACCAATAGGGGACATCTGCGATGCAGCCACTTGGTCCTCCATGCACACCTTCACCAAGCACTACTGCCTCGACATAGCATTCCACGCTCCAAATGCATTCGGCCGAGCAGTCTTGGAAGTGGCTCTTCCCTCCCGGGAGGGACAGCAACCACTAGCACAGCCTTGACAAACACTGATCAAGTAGGGTGTTATAAATATCGACAAACACTGATCAAGTAGGGTGTTATTGTAGATTACTGTAACAGCCTATACCTATCATGCCCAAACTACATGATAAAACAATTACAGACAGTTCAGAACACAGCCCTCAGAATCATCTACTCACTAGGCAAATATGACCACATCACCAAAGCATACCTAGACTCACACTGGCTACCAATAAAAGCAAGATCCCAGTTCAAATTTTACTGTCTACTATACAAAGTAATACATGGAACAGCACCCAGCTACCTAAACAACAGACTACACCGTAACCTCTCACACAGATTAAGGAGAACTCAGAGCCTATTCACTCACCCCCCTCTCAAAGGAACACGACGAAAGAAACTATATGACAGCCTTTTAGCGACACAGGCAGCAAAGATCGATACTACCATCACCAATCTACTGACCAAATCAATAGACACTAAAGTATTCCGAAAAGAAATCAAAACTCATCTCTTCAAAAAACACTTCCCATCATCATAACCTCACAAAAGTTTTAGAAAATGCTCTCATGACTACCATAACACCACCACCAGCAATACCTTGAATCCGGACAGTACTATCTCTATTCGTCTAAACAACAGAATCCGGACAATATTATCTCTATTCGTCTAAACAACCTATCACTATCTACTATCTGCTATCAATGTCTCCTGGAAAAGTCCAGAATAACAATTGTAACTTAACACATTCTTGATTACATGTACTGCAATGCTACTGGAAATGTCCAGTCTTCTAACTTGTAATCCGCTTAGAACCGCAAGGCACAAGCGGAATAGAAATCACTAATGTAATGTAATGTTATAGATATTGATTAAGTAGGTCTTCCAGCACTCCTGCCTAGACTGAATGTGGAATAGGCAAGTATGAATTCTCACATGCAAGTACGAATTGTCACTGTTGACCAGTTGGTTTCTCACTGTTCACTGATTGTCATTGACCAATTTCACTGTTCTGTGAGTTAAGTAGGTCTTCCAGCAATCCTGTCTAGTCTGAATGTGGAATAGGCAAGTATGAATTCTCATATGCAAGTACGAATTGTCACTGTTGACCAGTTACGAATTGTCACTGTTGACCAGTTAGTTTTCTCACTGTTCATTGATTGTCATTGACCAGTTTCGCTGTTCTGTGAGTTAAGTAGGTCTTCCAGCACTCCTGTCTAGACTGAATGTGGAATAGACAAGTATGAATTCTCACATGCAAGTACGAATTGTCACTGTTGACCAGTTGGTTTCTCAATGTTCATTGATTGTCATTGACCAGTTCACTGTTCTGTGAGTATTATTGCTCAGTTAACACAGCACTTTATCTAAAACCTTGTTTCCACAACTTCACCTGCTTTGCCTGATTACCCTGCCCGGCTCGGCCTCCACAGCGAGGCGAGGGATGCACAAAGCGCTAAGGCGCAGGTCCAGTCGGTACATCCCTTGGCTAGGGAGTCACCCATATGTGGCTGACTCATCCTGCTTGTCCTAGGAGAAAGTGTAGTTACTTACCTGTAACGTAGGTTCTCCGTGGACAGCAGGATAGTCAGCCACACAACCCACCCGCCTCCCCATACGGCCGACCCGGCCACAGCTAGGAACATCCTGGGGATTAGGGGGAAGCAGGGGGAAATGGGTAGGGCTCGGGCATGCCCAGTGGGGCCCGGGCACTGCACGTGCTCAGAGAAAAAAAAAAATCTCTCTGAGCTATTGGAGAGCTTATCCGCAAATTGGGAGCTGTTGGGACAACACCCATATGTGGCTGACTATCCTGCTGTCCACGGAAAACCTACGTTACAGGTAAGTAACTACACTATCCCAGCCAGGAGGTTAGGGTCTCCTTTAACTCACTCTTGGGGGAAGGGAGAGGCAGCTGCTGGAATTGTGTTTAATGAGAAGCAGCCTTTGCACCAAGCACTACCATTCTATGGAATTCAAAGAACAGCTGAACTGTGGAAAAGCTTATTTTGATTATTTGGATGTTCCTGATGTGGACTGTGTATAGCGGGGGGCGAGGGGGGCGGTCCGCCCCGGGTGTGAGCCCTGAGGGGGTGCTCCGGGGTCCGTTCCCCCCCCCCCGACGTTTGGTTCTTCCTCTCTGGCCTCCCCGCACCATTAAGAGTACCGAAGCAGCCTGCAGCAAGATCGCGATGTCAGCGATCTTGCGCTGCTTCATGCTGTCCTCCGCCGCGGTCCCGCCCCCTCCACTGATGTCAGAGGAGGGGGGCGGGTCCGCGGCGGAGGACAGCACAAGCAGCTCAAGATCGCTGACATCGCGATCTTGCTGCAGGCTGCTTCTACTCTAAATGGTGCGGGGAGGCCAGAGGAGGAGAAGAACCGGACGTCTGGATGGGGGGTGGGAGTGGGGGGACGAGCGGTCCTTCGGGGTGGGGCGGGCCTTCAGGGGGAGATGCAGGCCTTAAAGGGGGGGACACAAGCCTTCATGAGGGAGACAGGCTTTTGGGGGGGGACAGGCAGGCAGGCCTTTAAGGGGGGGGGCAGGGGGGACAGGCCTTCAAGGGGGGGGGACAGGCCTTCGGGGGAGGGGTGCAGGCCTTCTGTGGGGATGCAGCCTTCGGGGGGTGCAGGCCTTCAAGGGGGGGAAAAGCCTTCAGGGGGAGATGCAGGCCTTAAAGGGGGGAGGACATGCCTTCATGGGGGGAGACAGGCTTTCGGGGGGGGACAGGCAGGCAGGCCTTCAAGGGGGGGACAGGCAGGCAGGCCTTTAAGGGGGGGGGGCAGGCCTACAAGGGGGTGGGACAGACCTTCAAGGGGGGGACAGGCCTTCAAGGGGGTGTAAGCCTTCAAGGGGGGTGCAGGCCTTCAAGGGGGGTGCAGGCCTTCAAGGGGGGCGGACAGGCCTTTGGGGGGACCCTGGTGTAGAAGTACACAGAGGGAAGGGGGTGTTCAAAGAGATGTGCATATGCCAGACTTTGGTGGGGGAAGAAATAATGGGTCTGAAAATAGAGGAGAGGGAGAGAGATGATGGACCATGGGATTTAGGGAGGGAAGGAACAGAAAGAGAGAGAAATTGGACACAAGGGATGGTTTGGAGGAGGGATAGAGATACTGGATAGGAGGGTAATTGGGAAAAGAAAGGGAGAGATGGTGGGCCCTGGGGTGGTGGGGAAGGAGGGAGAGATGCCGGATGAAAGGATAGTTAAGAAAAGGTGGATCTGTGGAGGGAGATGAAAAAAAGGAAAGATTCTAGACTTCCTGGGGAGGGAAGGGAAATGGAAATGGAAGACAGAGATGGCAGATGGATGGTTAGCATGAAGAAAGAAGGAGACCCTGGCAAGCAAGTTATCAGAAGACAACCAGAGCCTGGGACCAACAAGATTTGAAAAATAACCAGACAACAAAAGGTAGAAAAATTAATTTTATTTTCTGTTTTGTGATTACAATATGTCAGATTTGAAATGTGTATCCTGCCAGAGCTGGTGTTAGACCGCAAACGTAAGCTAGGATTTAACAGAGAGAGGAAAAGTCCTTTTTGTTTCTTTATTTTATTTACACCACAGCGCCAGTGTGGTTAGGAGAAGCCAAAGGGGGTGAAAAAGATATAAAACCCACCAGGATTTTTGAAAAAAATCACCCAACTGGGCAGGAAAATCGAATCGAAAAACCAATTAAATAGGCTGAATCGAAATTTTTCTTCCTGAATCGGGCAGTTTGCGCTACTGTCTCAGACTTTAGGACCTGGAATTGGGGAGAGATGGCATCCTCAGTACTTTATAATGCAAGTGAAATGAGGATTTGGTCAGACTTTTGAAGGGTCTGCAGAAGAAAAATATTGTATAGGCCAGGGACATGAGACAGCAGGAAATGGGAACTTTTCTTCCTTCTATTTTTGTGAATGGAAAGGCTGAGGATGTCAGAGAGTTCAGTTAAAATATGTGCTTTATAAAAAAATATAATAATGTGTTTTATAAAGTTTATAAGCATTGCTGGCCTACCCAGTGAGGTGTTCCTAATGGTGGTGGTGGTGGCGGCAGTGTGTCAATGTGTTGAGAGGAAGAGGTGGTCTGGGAAATTCTCCTGAGCAAACTCCGGGCCCATTTCCACCCCCCAGTTAGTCCACTCCACTCAACTGGTTCACACACTGAGTGGGTCTTTGGGTATTGTGCCTAGGTAGTTGTTTTGGGATCTCTTCCAGTGGTTTGTCAGTATCTCCTTGTGGTCCAAGGAAGGAAACTTTGTTAACCTTAGCATTGACCTTTTGTAACAGTGCTGCTTGTGTGGCATTAGGCTATCTAGTGATCGAAAGAAAAAAAACAGACCTTTGCACATTTTTGCACTATAGGAGGAGTGTGTGGTGCAGTGGTTGAAGCTACAGCCTCAGCACCCTGCGGTTCTGGGTTCAAACCCCGCCGCTGCTCCTTGTGACCCTGGGCAAGTCACTTAATCCTCCTTAGCCCCAGGTACGTTAGATAGATTGTGAGCCCACCGGGACAGACAGGGAAAATGCTTGAGTACCTGATTGTAAAACCGCTTAGATAACCTTGATAGGCGGTATATAAAATCCTAATAAAACTTGAAACTTGAACTTGAAACTTGTATGAGGAGATTCACATTTCCTGCACAGCTAAGTCCGTGTGAAGTTCCCTTGTGTTGTATTTGACATCTAACAAGGTCTCTGTTTGGAAGGAAAGATCTAAGCTTAAAAATGAAGTGGCCAGAAGTTATGGTAAAAGCAGATAGCTTAGCTGGTTTTAAGAAAGATTTGGACAAATTCCTGGAGGAAAAGTCCATAGTCTGTTATTAAGACATGGGGAAGTGTCTGCTTGCCCTGGATCGGTAGCATGGAATGTCGCTACTCTTTGGGTTTTGATCAGATACTAGTGACCTGGATTGGCTACCATGAGAATGGGCTACTGGGCATGATGGACCATTGGTCTGACCCAGTTAGGCTATTCTTATGTTATGTTCTCATCTGTAGGGGCCTTTGGTTTCACTTCTTATTTTAATGTATTTTTTTTCTGGGAACTTATCAGTGTTTTTTATAATGGGAACAAAAATGGAAGAGAATTAATGTGTGTGGAATGGAGGGGGGTAACTAATTTCTTCAGCTAAATAATTAAATCCACCTCAACCAGACATAGGAGAACTCGCACACCATTCACACACCCTCCCAACCAAAAACGTCTAAAGAAAAAAACTGTTCGACAACCTCCTAACTCTCGACCCCCAACTCTACAACCTATTGACCTCGACCACAGACTACAAAACCTTCAAAAAAGAAATAAAAACCCTACTATTCAAAAAACACATAAAACCGAACTAACACAATCAGAACTGTCCCAAGCATCACCTGCAACTACTCCATATGTACTTCTGATGTCATGACAATTCAGACATAATTTATGTTATGTTATGTTTGGAATAATGGTTACATATATGAGGTTCAATAAAAGAATATTTTCACTCCCTGTTTAATTTCTGACCATTTATACTGTTTCATGGTTATTAGAAAAAATATTTTTTACATGGAGGGTGGGTGGGGGGGGGTGTCAAAAAATGATGGGCCCCGGGTGCCACATACCCTAGGTACGCCACTGAGTAAAGCCAAGGGCTACCTAAAAGGAACTGCCTCTGAATGAGATGAAATTATTTTGTTTTCAAGGAAGAATAAAAAATGTTTTCTGAGAAATAATATTGACTGGGACCTTTTTTCCTTGGGGCCCAGAGCCTCACTATCATTGGAACTCCAAGAAGCGCAGATCCTAAGCATGTGACAGACGCCATGGTTGACCTTCGGGCACCCACAACCCCGTCACACTACCCATCCCAGTGACTGCAGGAACTCCATAACCCGAGCCGTAACCTGGGCGCTCTCCTGAAACGACTTTGCTCAAATCAACCAGTCATCCATATAGGGGTGAACCAGAATGCCCTCCTTGCGAAACCGTTGCCACAACCACCACAATCTTGGTGAAAATCCGAGGAGCTATGGCCAGACCAAAGGGAAGCGCTCAAAACAGATAGTGCCATCCCAAGATCGCAAAGCGCAGGAACCGCTGATGGAAGGCCTGAATTGGTACTTACAAATAGGCCTCTGTCAGATTGAGAGAGGTCAGAAATTCCCCCGGCGGAACCGCTAGAATGACCGATCATAGGGTCTCCATGCAAAAAGACAAAACTCGCAGAGCACCGTTGACCCCCTTCAGATCCAAGATGGGCCGAATAGTCCCCTCTTCTTGGGAACCACAAAGTAAATGGAATACCGGCTGGTGCCCCACTCCAACGGAGGCACGGGCACTA
The DNA here is from genome assembly GCF_902459505.1 of Geotrypetes seraphini. Classification (NCBI taxonomy): domain Eukaryota; kingdom Metazoa; phylum Chordata; class Amphibia; order Gymnophiona; family Dermophiidae; genus Geotrypetes; species Geotrypetes seraphini. Next base: position 62,820,010 of record NC_047091.1, on the reverse strand, counting down.
CCACTTGGAGATCTGGGAGGAGCATCTGATACTTGTGGTGTCACTGTGGGGCATAATGCCACACAGCTGTTTTACCGCGATTAGCTCACCCAGATGGTGATGATGCAGGTAGTGAGGAGGGTACGACTCCACAGTGAGTCAGGTGTTAAAAGGAAGGAATATTTACCTTTCTCAGTTCAGTTGGGACTGAAGGATTGACTGCTTTATTCATTGAGTAACAGACCTTTATAGTTGTATATAAGTCAGATTGTGAACCCACCAGGACAAATGGGGAGAAATACTTGAATACCTGATTGTAAACCACTTAGGTATAAGTGGTATATAAATACTAAAGTAAATAAAATAAATTCAGCCCAGGCCACTTTCAGTTTAGTTGGGACTGAAGGACTGATTACTTTAAACAGGTTTAAGAAAGCAAAGTTGCTTACCTGTAACAGGTGTTTTCCATAGACAGCAGGGGAATGCAGCCACACTTGAAGGTGAAGTCCAATGACTAAGCCTGACTGGCGGAATTCTCCCCTAGCTAATGGTAAGCTTTGAGCTTACTGGGCATGAGCAAGGGGACTCTACTCCTTGAGCCCCTCCCTTTGCCCTGACAGTTGTGTCCCTAGCAGTAGATAATGTAAGAGTTGAGGGGATGGTGGGCAGGCAAGTGTGGCTGCATTTCCCTACTGTCTACGGAGAACACCTGTTACAAGCAAGCAACTTTGCTTTCTCCAGAGACAAGCAGGGGATGTGCAGCACCCACTTGAAGGTGAGTCTCAAGCTGAGGTATTGAATGGACGTAGAACTGATTGTCCAAAGCGAACATCTTGTGATAAGCCCTGATCTAAACAGTAATGCTTTGGATGACCAAGTGGCTGCTTTACAGATATCCTGAAGAGGAAGTGATCTCACATTTGCTATGGTGGAAGTCTTAACTCTCAGTGCATGTGGTCCAATAGAGCCAGGAGACTGACCTTGAGCATAACAGAACTTGATGCAGTGAGCAATCCAAGTAGATAAAATTCTCTTTGTCACAGGCTGACCCTGAGTAGCACACATCGCATCACCTATAAAATCATCCTGCTGACCTTTAAAATAAAGCTCTCTCACCTGCCTTCATATCTCGACAAGCTTCTCATTCCTCAATGCCCGTCACGTACTTTGAGGTCAGCAGATCAGAAACTCTTGCTAATTCCTTCCATAAAAGATTTCTTTAACACCCGGAAAATAAATTTTGCAGTAGTCGCCCCAACGTTGTGGAATGCTCTGCCACAGCAATTCCGAGATGAACAACATCTTGATAAATTCAAGATAAGCCTGAAGACTTTCTTATTTCGTGATGCCTTTACTTGTGTTTAGAGATCTTTTTTTTCTTTTCTTTCTCTTTTTTCTTTTTTTTCTCTCTCTATTTCTTTTCTGTTCTTCTTCTACTCAACCAACCGCTTTAAAAAAGCGACCCTACCCAATATGTTTTACCCTACTCCCACTATCTCCTTCTCCTCTCAAAATATGTAACTTTTCCCTTCCTTTTCCCTTTTTACCCTCACTTTCAAGTCTGTCCAGTTAATGTCTTTGATGTTCACTTTCATTATTTTTAAATACTCATTATTTTTCCTTTTTTTAAAATATTTTATTGTTAACCGGCCAGATACCTGTTGATGGTCGGTATATTAAAAGTTAATAAACTTGAAACTAGAGTTGAAAGAAAAAAACAGTTGATTAGATTTCCGTAACAGAGACGTTGCTTTTTTTTTTTTCCATTATTTTTTATTTTCAAATTTTACATAAAGTGTACAAAATATTAAAATACAATTGATAAATACATAGTATCACTTTTATATCTAACACATTATATATCTAAATTTGATTTTCCCCCTCACCCTCCCCCCACCCTTTTATTACTTTAATATATAATATTTTTAATTTTCAAATTTTATAGAAAATGTACAACATGTTAGAATACAATTGATGAATATTCAATAACATTTTTATATCTAATACAATATATTCTAAATAAATTTTATCCCCTCTCCCTCCCCCCACCCTTCTATTACTTTTCATTCATACATTGCATATTGTATAATATATTATAACATATTATGTAGACTTTATTTTCTTTACCCCCCCTCTATGTGTGTCATAAAAAAGATCCATAAAAGAAGAAAAGAAGAAGAAAAGTCCTACTATTTATTCATTACAGTATTTTGCCAATGGCCCCCATATTTTTATAAATTTAGTATATGTCCCCCTTTGTATTGCGATTGTTCTTTCCATTTTGAATATATGACATATTGTATTCCACCAAAATGTATAATTTAGGTAGTTGTAATTCTTCCAGTTATTAGTTATATTCTGAATGGCAACCCCTGTCATAATTAATAAAAGCTTGTTATTTTCTGGTGAAATTTGACTTTTTTTTCTCATCATCATTCCAAATAATATTGTGTCATATGATATTGCAATATGATTTTCCATCAATTTATTAATTTGTGGCCAAATTGAATTCCAAAAAGTTTTAATATAGGGACAATGATACAATAAATGATCTAATGTCCCTGGTTCTAGATTACAGTGCCAGCATTTATTGGACTTAGAACTGTCTAATATTTGCAAACGTGTAGGGGTCCAAAAAGCTCTCTGTAATAAGAAAAACCAAGTTTGTCTCATAGATGCTGACACTGTACATCCCATTCTCCAAGACCAAATTAGTGGCCATTGAGATGCATTAATCTGATGTCCAATCTCAATGCTCCAAATGTCTCTTAGACCATTTTTTGGTTTTTTATTCAAATATCCAGATATTAATTTATACCACAATGCGGCTTGATGTCCTAGGAAGTCTGCTTGAAAACATAAGAACTTTAAACTATATTGATTATTTAATGTTTTCCATTCAGGGAACCCAACCTGAATGGCCTGCTTCAATTGCAACCATTTAAAACTTTGTGTTTTATTAAGACCAAATCTATGTTGCAATTGTGAAAAATCCAGCAGTTTACCTTCTGAAATAACATCGTCTAGAGATCTAATGCCTGCAATAATCCAGTTCTTCCAAAGGATTTGAGCTCCGCCAATTTTGATCTTGGAGTTTATCCATATAGATTGATTAGTTGATTTGTTTATTGGGATAGGTGTTAATTTATCAATAAACCTCAACGTTTTCCAAGTATCCATTAATATTTTATTTTCTCTGTATCTTCTAGGTATGTTAATACTTGGCAGATGAACTAAATTTAGGGGAAACATAAGGCGCCATTCCAAATATAACCAATCCGGTGCATTATCCATAAGTTCTGGGAGGATCCAATACATACCCTGACGTAGAATATAGGCTTGATGGTACCTATAGAAATTTGGAAAATTTACCCCTCCCTCTTTAATTGATTTTTGCAAAGTTACTAAAGCTATTCTAGGTGTTTTACCAAGCCAAAGAAATTTTGTTAAAATGCTATTAAGTTTTTTATAAAAGGACCCCTGAAAATACATAGGTATCATACTCATTTGGTAGCAAACCACAGGTAACATCATCATTTTAATAGTTTGAACTCTTCCCCACCAAGAAATATGTAATGGGTTCCATTGTTCACATAACTCCGTAACTTTTTTTAATACATATTTTTCATTCTCTTTTACTGTATCTTCAATTGTATTTTTAACTTGAATGCCAAGATATTTAAATCCTTCTTCTTTCCATATGAATGGAAAAGTATCAAATAATCCTTTTACACAATGAACATTCAAGGGTATAATTTCAGATTTATTCCAATTAATTTTATAACCTGAAAATTTGCCAAACTTATCAATTAATTTCAATAAAGAAGATAAGGTAGACTCTGGATTTCTCAAATAAAGTAAAATATCGTCAGCATAAGCCGAAATTTTATATTCCATATCTGAATATGGAATACCTTGTATCTCCCTCGTTTGCTGTATTGCTAACAATAAGGGTTCTAATACAACATCAAATAACAAAGGAGATAAAGGACAGCCTTGTCTAACTCCCCTTTGCAATTGAAAACCATCAGATATCTTATTATTAATATTTAGTCTTGCAATCGGGAAGCTATACAATGTTTTTACCATTTGTATAAATCCGGAACCTATACCAAACCATTCTAAAGCCTGATACATAAAATTCCATTCTACCCTATCAAATGCTTTTTCAGCATCTAATGAAACTGTAAAAGCCGGTTCATCCATTTTTTTTGACAAGTTTAGCATGTGAAATAATAGTCTAGAGTTATTAGAAGAATGTCTTTTAGCAACGAAACCCGTTTGATGCATGTCTATAATATGTGGGAGAGCTTTGGCTAATCTCAAAGCCAAAATTTTCGCCAAAAGTTTATTATCAACATTTATCAAAGATATAGGCCTGTAGTTTGAAACCAAAGTAGGATCTTTATTTGGCTTAGGCAAAACAATTATTATTGATTCAGCCATAGTACCTTTAATATTACCTTTTATAAGTTGTGTCTGATATAAATTTAGTAAATGTGGGGAAAGGATATTTTGAAATGTTTTATAAAATTCTACTGTATAACCATCACCACCTGGAGCGGATCCAACTCTAAGAGATCTCAATGCTGTTTTTAATTCTTTTAATGATATAGGTTCATCTAAACTCCGTTTTATATGATCAGGAACCTTAGGTCCATTAATTAAATCTAAAAAATCTTTTCCATCTTTTTGTCTCTCCAAATAAGGCTCGGAAGAATACAGGTCCTTATAAAATTTTAAAAATTGTTTTAATATTATATTTGTTTGATTTGTTATTATCCCATTATCGTCTTTTATTCCATTAATATTAGTTCTTCTTTTTTTTGCTTTAAGATAATTTGCCAATAATCTCCCCGCCTTATTAGAATTTCCATAATACACTGTTTGTTTGGAAAACAAATCTCTTCTTATCATTTTTGAAGTTAATTCATTATATTTACCTTTTGCTTTCAAAAGAGCTTGCAAAACTTCATATTCCCATTTACTTACCAATTTAGCTTCTAATATTTTTATTTCTTTTTCTAATTCTATATATTGTATTTTAATCTGTTTCCTAATAAAAGCTGAATATGATATAATATTACCCCTCATAGTTGCTTTAAATGCATCCCATACGTTCTCTATAGATGTATCCTCCACTAAATTTATTTGAAAGAAATCGTTAATTTGTGTTTTAAAATTTTCCAAAAATTTGTCATCCACAAGCAATGCATTATCAAATCTCCAAAGAGGTCTACCATTCTCTAATTGATCTAATTGTAATTCTATCCATACTCCCGCATGATCCGAAATAATAATAGGATCTATGGAAGCTTTAATCACCTGTTGCACTTTATTTGTTGAAACAAAAATATAATCTATTCTTGAAAATGATTTATGAACCTGTGAACAAAATGAAAATTCCTGATCATTAAAATGAAGAATACGCCATATATCTTTCAAATCACATGATTGAACCAAATTATCTAAACCTAAAGATTTTATACTTTTACCTGGTTTTTTATCCAATAATGGATCCATTACAGCATTAAAATCTCCAGCCACCACTAAATTAGAAGCAGCCAGTGGTAACAACATATTCTGTAATTTTTTAAAAAATTCTGATTGATTCGAATTAGGGGCATATATATTGAACAACGTCAGGGTATCATTTCCCATACTTATATCAATATGTATCCATCTTCCATATGGATCTGAATTTTTTACCTTAATCTTGGCCATACATTTTTTATTTATAAGAATTGCTACCCCTGCTTTTTTACCCTCTGCTGGAGCAAAAAAACATTCTTTTACCCACCCTCCCGATAGTTTCTGTGATTCCTTTATATTAAGATGGGTCTCTTGTAGACAGTAAATATCCGCATTTTGCTTTTTTAGAAATGTTAATACTTTTTTCCTTTTGATTACGTGATTCAGGCCATTGACATTAATAGAATATATTTTAAAAGACATTATACATTTTAATATTTCTCATTATAATCTTTCTCTCCTTTTCTTTCATTTTTAGAATCCAAAAAATATTTTTCACGACACACATATTTACCCCTAAAATATCTGATCCCTTGTTTATTTTTTCCTTAATCATTCTAGTAAATATTCTCTTTTTCCCTCCCTTTCCCACCCAATACAATGGCTGCTTAAGGATACACATTGGAACTGTAATCCAAACATTCTCCTCCCCTCTAGGCATTTAATATTCAATCAAATTTCCCTTCTATCTATTTATATTAACCATTAATATCTTTAGTCATATTTTCATATCATTTCATTAATGTATCTTTATCCATTTAACAGTTTTTATTTTATATTTCTTTGGTATTATTATTTACATCTTAAAATTTCATCTTAAACATATATTTAGTCTGTTATTAATGTTTTTCCTATGTCTTGCTCTTTCTTTCTTATAAATTTTTATTGTCTTTTCTTTATATCATTTTTTTTTTCTTTCTTTAGATATTTCAATATTTCATACTTTTATAATTATTTCATAGAGTCATCAAAACCCATCTTAAAATTTTATATTAAAATATCATAGGTTCTGGTTTAGAAAGAAAAGCTTTCAGTTTTTCTGGATCCTCGAAATATAAGGATTTATCTCCAGATGATACTCTCATTTTCGCCGGATAATATAGACCATATTTAAAACCTTTTTCTTTTAGTTGAGGTCTCATGTCTAATAGTCTCTTTCTTTTATTTGCTGTGTTTTTGGCAAAGTCCGGTAGGAACCATATTCTAGATCCTTTATAATTTAGATTTTTGTCTTTCTTTGCAGCATTTAATATTTCTAATGCTTGTTGGTATCTAAGCATTTTGAAAATTATTGGTCTTGGCCTGCCTTTATTTTCTGTATTTTTAATTGGGATCCTATGCGCCCTTTCTATTTCTAGAGGTTGTTTCAAGTCCAGCTGTATTATTTTTGGAATTAAATTTTCTAGAAAAAGAATAGTATTTTTTCCCTCTAAGTTTTCTTGTATTCCAAAAAGTTTAATGTTCTTCCTTCTTCCTCTGTTCTCATAGTCTTCCAGTTGATCTTTCAATTTGTTTAATTCCAGACTATCATTTTTGCATCTGTTTGTTTCAGATGTAGCGGTATATAAGAAATAAATTACATTACATTACATTACATTACATTCACTTTCTATGACCTCCATTTTAGATTCTAGTTCAGTTGTTCTTTTGTTATTACTTTCCATTTGTCTGTGAATGTTTAATATTTCTTCTTTCATTTCAGACATATTGGTTACTGTTTCTTTAAGCATTTGCTTAATTTGTCTTAGTTCTTCCATAACTTCTGCTTTACTCAATATGTCAGGTTCTTCAGCAGGAAGTGGAATCTTGCTTGGTGTTATTTGATCTTGTTTTTGTCTTTTTGCTGACGTGCCAGCCTCATTTTTGCTTTGTCTGGTACTTGCCATGTTGTTATTTTCTTTTTCTTTGTTTTTTCTTTCTTTATATTTTAGGAGACTGTATAGTCTCTTTTAGTCACAATTCACAGTAATCTGTCTTGTTTCAGTTTTTACACAGTTATGGCTTTTACATCACTAGTTTTAGAACAGCATTGAAATTTTCCTCCTTTGGCCAATTCAATTTTTCCTTTTTTTTTTTTCTTTTATCAGCCTGCCCTCACTGCCTCTCTGTATCAGTCCAGAGAAAAGCCAATAAGAATTATCTTCCCCTCAGCCTTTTTTTTTCAGTGTCAGCAGTTATTTCATCTGTTTCCTCTGATTTGTTCACACACTTCAATATTTCGCCGTTTGTCTCTTTCCTTTTAAGTCTTTCTTTGATATCAGTAGCACTATCAAATTGTCTCCGTTGATGAATGAATCCTTTTCTTTTCTTTTTTTTGTCTGTTATCTACCTCAATGTCGATCTAGCGCTGAGGGAAAACAAACAAGAAGACTGGCTTCAGGCAAAAGCTGAGTTAATCACTCAGAGCTCCGTTTCTTCACTAAATTGGAAATGGCTGCCTCAAACCGCCACACTTAGGAATTCTACTGACAACCTCCACACATTAGGAGTCGATCTTTCTTTTACTTTTTTTTTAACATTAGTTAGTATTTTTCCCTTTAAACAACTCTCCTCATAATTATAGCTTTAACAGTATTAATTTTAAAACTGCATTGAAACTTCCGTTTGCCAATTCAATTATTTATCAGCCTTCCCTCACAGTTTCTCCACATCAGCACAAAGACAAGCCGGTAGAATCAGCAATTTATCTTTAGTTAGCCCCTCTTCTCTTCAATGTCAGCTTTCTTTCTCTAGTGCCTCGCCGTTCAAGCGCTGAAGAAAAAAATGTCAGTAAACTTTTTCTCTGTTTTTCCTCTCACAAGCCCGTTCTCAGTCTCGGTGTAGGAGGACAACATGTAATTTATCAGTTTTTTTTTTCCCTTTAGGTTTCATTCAATTACGGCAGCACAAGTTTCTTTCACATTAATTTTTTTCAGTTGTGTCAGTCACTCTCCCTCGATGTCTTGCCGTTTCAGCGTTGAAAAAAAAAAAAATCGGCAATCTTTTTATTTGAGTCTTTTCACAGTTTTGAAAGAAGGTGAAATTTAAACTGCCAGTTCTCTCTTCCCTCTCTAATTCCTTTCGTTGCCAGTCACTCTCAATATTCTGTAGATTTTTCCGTTGACAGATTTTTTTTTTTTTTTCCTCTGTCAGTTATTAGCCCCGATGCTGCGCCGTTCAGTCACTTATTATCAATATCACGCCGTTTTAGCGCTAAAAAAAACCGGCAATCTTTTCTTCTGGCTCTCCTCTCACAAGCCCAATCGCAGCTACGATAGAGGAGAGCAACATTCACTCCAGTAATCTTCTATTTCAACTATCTCTAAGCAACTGACTCTTATCTTTCCTTAGCGACTCACATTTCAAAAGCCGGCATTCCTCTCTCTCGGCTCCTCACTCGCAGGCTTCACTGTCTCAGCGCTGCAATCCAAGTCCCATAAAACCGTTGAAGAAAAAAAAAACGGCACTCTGCCTTTCCAGCTCCTATCACTTCAGGCTTCGTTTTAACTTCAGCAAAAAAGGTTATTTTATTTATCATATGTTCCGCTTCTTTAGTGATTATTTCTTTGATGAAATTATCCAGAAGGGAATAATAATTTTTTATATTCTGTGCCTAGATGATGAGGAGCTTTGCGATTACACGTCCATTCGTGTTCGCGTTAAGCCACGCCCCCCACAGAGACGTTGCTTTGAGGTAAAAAGTAAGGCTCTTCTGAAGTCCAAGGTATGCAGGAGTTGCTCTACTGGTGAGGAGTGTGGAAATGGAAAATACGATGGCAAAGTTATAGTTTGATTCAAATGAAAGTCCGTAACTACTTTGGGAAGAAATTTGGGGTGAGTTCTCAACTGAACTCTGTGAGGAAAGAACTGAAGATACAGAAAATAAATGACAAGAGCTTGGAGTTCACTGACTCTCCTGGCCAATGTCAGTGCTGTGAGAAATGCTGTTTTCCATGTGAGAAATGAGAGAGACGCAGATCCCAATGGTTCAAAAGGAGCCTTCATCAATTGATCCAAGACTAGATTGAGATCCCATGATGGAGGAGGTTCTCGTATTGGAGGTCTGATGTTAGACAGGCCTCTCATGAACTGAGACACCAAAGGGTGTTGCGAAATCAGTTTATTGTCCAGGAAAGGATAAGCTGTAATTGCTGCTAAATGAAAGCGGACAGAGTTTGACTTAAGTCCTGAATCTGACAAGTGAAGAAACCATGTTAAAATGTGGTTGAGAGGGCAGTGAAAAAGGTTTTGCTTTCGAGCCTGTGCCCAAACTGTAAATCGCTTCCATTTTGATTGGTAGGATTTTTGAGTCGAAGGATGTCATGCTGCTAGGAGAACAGACTTTACATGTTGAGAGAATGGAAGGTGAGTTAGGAGTGAGCATTCAACTTCCAAGCTGTCAGGCTGAGGCTGCGCAGATTGGGGTGAAGAAGTTGACCGTTCTGCTGAAACAGAAAAGAAGCATGGTTCCCCAGTGGAATTGGAGGCACATCGAGAAGGTCCAGTAAGAGTGCATACCAGATTGGGCCATCAAGGTGCTATGAGTATGACATGTGTCTTGTCTCTAAGAATTTTCTGAAGAGCCCTGGAAATTAGAGGAAATGGAGGGAAAGAATACAGCAGATCATTCCCCCAGTGAATGGAAAAAGCACCTCTTTCCATGGCTTGAGGAGCCGGACGGAATGAACAAAATTTGTTGCACTGGGCATTGTCCAGGGATACAAAAAAATCCACATGAGGGTTTCCCCATTGTTGGACTATTTGCTGGAGGATGATCAGATTGAGAGTCCACTCGTGAGGATCGAGTTTCCTGCTGAGGGAATCTGCAAGGATATTGTGTTCTCCTGGTATGTAAATCGCCTGAAGGTGTATATGAAAGGAGCCTCTCTGCAAAGAGGAAGGGAACATGAGCCCCCCTTGCTTGTTTACATAAAACATTGTGACTTGATTGTCTGTCTGTATAAGGACCCTCTTCTTGAGAAGCCACAGGTGGTCTAGGTGCACTTCCCAACCTTGGTTGGATGCATCTGTTGTTATGGTACGCTGAGGAGGAGGATGAAATGGACAACCATCTTGGGAGAGTCCTGGAATGAATCCACCATACAAGAGAAGTACAAATTTTTATTTTTTTTTAAATTCTTTATTTATATTTTGAACATATTATCAAGAATAAACTTCTTGTACAGAATATGATTAAGTCAACATAATATAAAACAAATGAGGTAACATTTATATAACAAAATTACTATTTACTCAATCAAAATTAAAGTCCCAAAATTAGGATCCAAGATGTTCCTGAGTGAGAAACTATTTAAAAGAAAAAGAAAAAATTCAAATTACAAATTAGGCGGTCAGATGAGAATGGACCAAGAGTAAATTTATACATTGAGATTTTCTTTATCCCCTTCAAGGCCCCTCCTGGAGAGAAATCCTGTCAGCTGAGAGGGTTCAAAGAAAATATAGTTGCAAGATTTATACTTTACAATACATTTGCAAGGGTATCGTAAAAGAAATGATGCCCCCATTGCAGCGACCCCAGGCTTAAGAAGCAAAAATTCCTTCCTTCGTTTCTGAGATTCCCTTGTCACATCCGGAAATATTTGAACTTTATATCCAAGAAATTCTTTATGTCTATTCTTAAAATAAAGCTGTAATATCCAATTTTTATCTGGTGATAAAACCACCGTAGCCAATAGGGTAGCTGGAATAGCTACCTCCCTCATTGAAGATTCCAATAATGATGTTATATCCATTTGTTCACCCTGACCTTGTTCTAGTGGATGCTGTTCTTCCAAGTTTTTTGATGTTGGCAAATAATATATTTTAGAAAAAGGAGGAAAGGCATCATTAGGAACATTAAGAACCTCACAAAAGTACTTTTTCAAAACTTCTTTTGCTGATAAAGAAGGAATCTTTGGGAAGTTCAAAAATCTAAGATTATTCAACCGCATATTATTTTCCATCATTTCCACCTTTCTCCTAAGGTTGAGATTGTCTTTAATCAGTGTCGTTTGGACTTGGTTTACTTCACTTATCTTTTTATTTATTTTTTCCACATTATTTTTCATTAATATATTTTCCTGTTTAAGTCCATTTATTTCTTTTCTTTGTTCTAAGAATTTCTCTTCTAGTGCTTTAATTTGTGGTGACAATGTTTGTCCCAGAGTAATTACCAAGTCCCAAATAGAGTCTAGGGTAACATTCATGGGTTTAGGAACAGAGAATATACTTGCTTGCATTGTCCCAGCTTCCACAGCAGTGACAGTCTTCTCTCTCTGGAAACCTTGCTCCATTTTAAGTCCCCTCGTTGTTCTCACCGCAGTCTCATCTTCCTCCAGTGCTTCGCCCATTTCAGCCTCCCGGGAAACGAAGTCTGCCTCCTCGGACTGACTACTCTCCCGTGGAGAGCTAGCACGCTGCGGCTGAGGGGGCGGGGTTCTAGCGTCGGGGCTCAGAGTTGACTCTAGCCCAGGGAAGCTTGCCACGACCTCACTCCTTCCCGGCGATTCCAGCAGGCGACTCCCCAATGCTGCTGCTGCCTCTTGGTTTAGATGCCGCAAAAAATCCTCCATGGACATCTGAAGAGGAGTCTCCGGGCGCCTCGAGGCTCCAGAAGCGCCTTTCCCTCTCCTTTTTGGCATCGGTAAAGCAATAAATAAACGTTGTTTCGTTAGGATCTCTGGCGGCGTCTCACTCACTCTCATCAGCTCGCGGCCATCTTGGATCGGGATCGAGAAGTACAAATTTTTTGAGGTAGTGGCACCCACCGTGTGAGTGAGTGACATTTCTAATTCCAATTCAGTCTGAGATGCCACTGAAAGGGCCTCATATGTAGCTTGGCATTGGGAACAAGAGAGATCGAAGCTGCCATGTGGCCTAACAGTTGTAGAATAGTGCGAGCAGGTAGAGCAGAATGACTGAAGGTCTGAAGCCTGTCCTGCAGAAGGTAAGCTCTTGCGAATAGTGTGTCTAAGCGAGCTCCAATGAAAGTGAGGGGATGCATTGCAGTTAGAGAGGATTCTTGAAAATTTCTGATGAAGCCCAAATTTTGTAATGTTTGAACAGTATCTTGGATGGTGAGCAGCAAACTTTCCCTGGAATGTGCTACCAGAAGCCAATTGTCCAGGTAGGGAAACACCATATGATGCTATTTGTGTAGGTGGGCAGCGACCACTGCGAGGCACTTTGTGAAAACCCGAGGGGGTCAAAGACAGGCCGAAGGGGAGAACCCTGTATTGGAAATGCCTGTTGAGAAATTTGAAACTAAGGAGGGGCTTAAGGAGTAGGGTCCCCTTGCATATGCCCAGTAAGCTCAAAGCTTACCATTAGCTAGGGGAGAGTTCCGCCAGTCAGACTCAGTCATTGGACTTCACCTTCAAGTGGGGCTGCATATCCCCTGCTTGTCTCCGGAGAAACAGATCTTTATATTTGTAAATTCAGCTCAGGCCTGGGATAATCAAAGTCTTCCAAGAAGTTCAGAAACAAATGATTGTACACATATATGAATTTCTCTGTGAAGACTTGATGCTGAGGGGGTTGATAGCAGATTTTGGTTTCACAGAATATAATCTTAAAATAGTTATGTAGTTAAAATAAATCTCAACTCACAGATAGCAGTTATGCTCTCTGTAGTTTCTGGTTCTGATATCTTTTGGTGGTCCAGTTGAGGCAGGCTGCTGTGGTTTTTCTTTTCTTGTCCAGGTGGAGAGCAAGATGTAAATTTGTATCCCCAAATAGCACAGTTGCTTTCTTGCCCAGTTGAAGACAGGGATGGTGAGAGGCAGGGGGTGGAGAATGCAGGGATGGTGAGGGGATGAGGTCATGAAGTGTGCTTCAATGCGGGAATGAGATGTGAATAGGAAAAATTATTTTGTTTCAGGGAAGGAATGGCAATGAATCTTTGTCCCCAGGGCACTCTCTAGTGAGATCTACGTACCTTGTTACGCACGCAGCATGTGTATGGCACACCGCAGGCTAGTGGCCCTGGAGCCGAGCATGAATGGTAAAGGTTTTCCTCCCAGTCCTTAAACTCTTTTGCACCACAGCACTTAAACTAAAAGAGAGAGAGAGACACTATACTTTCCAAAATATAGGTTCAGGTTTGTAAATCTTGCCTGTATGTAAGCTGCATTCTGAATTAGGGGCCTTTTTACTAAAGAGGGACATTTTAAAAAAAGTCTACAACAAAAAAATATGTCTTGTTCATAACATTAAAAAAGTGTCCATTTCACAGCCATAATCAAACAGGAGTTTTTGCACTGAAAATGAACAAAATGAAGAGAAGATTAGGTTCTTACCTTGATAATCTTCTTTCTAGTTGAAAGGCACTTGAGCTTTGAACCACTGGGTTCCATTTGCGAGTTTGTGTAAAAGCATCATCTACAATTTTTGGCGTTGCCTTCTCTATCCCTGCACTGTGCTGTTACTCCATGGGAGGAAGGGAAAGATGCTGTATGGAGTGGAATAGAGAGGTTTGACACAGGGCACATGGCAGAGAAAGAGAGAGAGAGATGGTAGACAATGGGAAAGAAACAAATGTTGGATAAGGCAGTGGAAGGTATAAAAACATATATATTTTTTTCTATTTTGCAATTACAATATGTCAGATTTGAAATGTGTTATCCTACCAGAGCTGGTGTTAAAACAGTGAGCATGATCTAGGACCTAATAGAGAAAGAAAAAGTATTTTTTGTCTATATTTTGTTTACACCACAGTGCAAGTTTGGGGTTGGAGAGGGCAAAGGGAGATGGGGTGGGTGGAAAGGCTACAAAATAAACCTACCAGGATGTTTGAAAAAAAAAACCCAAACAAACCAAAAAACACCCGAATGGGTGGGAAAAGCGAATTAAATCAAAAAATCAATTCAAAATAGGCTAAATCAAATCAAAATTTTTTTCCCTGAATTGGGCAGCACTAGTACCTCAATAATTTTCTTTTTGTTAAACACAATATACAAGTCCTGACAAATGGGTTGTATCTCTTGAATCGTGAGCTGTTGCAGAAGGAATCGATACTTTTTTCTTCAGCTCCACCTCCTTCCTCAGTTTGTACCAAAGCATTTAATAACCACTACAATAGGAAACATAAGAAGGAGGGAGTACGGGGAACTTCTCCAACGAAACTCTTCTGTTGTGCTCTGTAACAAGTAAAATGAACAATGTTAATCAAAACATATCATATAAAATATGGTGGAACAACCAAGCACCTATCTGAGTGCAACCAGCACGAACATTTATAGAGTTTACATATTCTCAGTTACATCTGTAACTCTAGTCTGGTATTGTATTCACAGACTGGCAAATTCTATGTAATCCACCTATCTATGTAATCCAAAATACTCTACTGGCATAAGAAGATCTCCAGTTCTGGACTGACATACTTGTCTGAGCGATTACACAGGCGTATCATTATATTATGTTTCTATGATCAACAGTTAATCTAATGGCTTTGGCAGTAAATAAGAATTCAGATTGTTTCTTCAGCCGAAGATCTGAATCCGGAAGCACGAGACTGGACGCTTTAGTGCAACCATAGCCAGAGAAGGAGCTGCTGTATTTATTTCCCCTGTGGCCTATGATAGGACAGGTGCTCCAAAGAGTAGCTCTCCACCTAGGATTTGTTATCCTAGTAGCTTCAAATTGGCTGGGTAATGGCGGAATAGAAATCTCTAATGTAATGTAATTATACTGTCAGTGCATAGCATCAGGACTCATATGCTATGTTAACAGAAAGAAGATTATCACGGTAAGTACCTAATCTTTCCTTCTTTTACACAAGGCATATGAGTCTTGACAAATGAGACGTATCAAAGCAGTCCATAGAATCTAGGATGGGAAAGATGAGCCTGTCCTTAACAACACTGAGAACCCAAAATGGTGTCCTTTTGTGTTGTTACGTCCACTCTATAAAACTTAGTAAAGGTATGAAGTGTGGACCATATAGCCGCTCTGCAAATCTCCTTAAGCAGTATTGCCTGGGCCTCCACCCATGATGATTCTACACATCTCAAAGATACTTGTATTGGTGGCTGCTTACTATAGCGAATGTACGCTGATGATATCGCCATGCAAATTCATCTGGCAATAGATGCCTTTGACGCTGGCTTGCCCAGCCTGGACTTTCTAGTTAGGGCACAAAGCTGGTTAGAGAGACGAAAATCATTTATCATTTCAAGATAATAGAAAATTCTCCTCACATCCAGTACTTTCAATAGTTTGTCCTGTTTCTTCTAATCTATGGACTGAAATGATGATAGATGGACCTCATTATTGATGTGAATAGCTGAAACTACCTTCAGCAAGGAAGGAAGGAACCATACGCAGGTAAACACCAGTTTCTGTCATCTTAAGGAATGGCTCTCTGCATAAAAGTACCTGCAACTCGGAGACTCACCTTGCCGAGGCAATGGCCACTAGAAATACTGTTTTGATCATCAAATCCAGAAGAGATATATCTTGTAAAGGTTCATATGGAGCCCTGCTGAGACCCTGGAACACAATGTTAAGGTTCCATGATGGAAATGGTTGTCTTACTGGAGGATGCAGTCTGAGTGGCCTCTTCTGAGTGGCCAAAGGACCTTTTCCTGATTTGCCTCTGAAACATGATAGACCAGCTACTTGAACCTTTAGAGGCCCAACCGCTAGCCCCTTTCGAGTTCAGCCTGCAGAGACAATAGGACTACTGAAATTGGCACCCTGTAGGGTTACAAATTATCCTTAGCATACTAAAGTTGAAATGTCTTCCAGGTCTTAGCATATGCCGCAACATCACCAGCTTTTTAGCTCTAAGGAGAGTAGCAATAACTACCTCCAAATACCCTTTCCAGGCTAGAGCTGAGCAATAAGAAGCCATGCCATAAAGCATTCCAGATTTTCCATCGGGAGCGGCACCTGTGACAGTAAATCTAGAGGTACTGGTAATGTGAGACCTTTCTCTTTCTGCAGACACACCAGATCCGTGTACCAAGTCTGTCCCAGCCAATTTGAAGCTACTAGGATAACAAATCCTAGGTGGAGAGCTACTCTTTGGAGCACCTGTCCTATCATAGGCCACAGGGGAAACAAATACAGCAGCTCCTTCTCTGGCTATGGTTGCACTAAAGCGTCCAGTCTCGTGCTTCCGGATTCAGATCTTCGGCTGAAGAAACAATCTGAATTCTTATTTACTGCCAAAGCCATTAGATTAACTGTTGGTCATAGAAACATAGAAACATAGAAGATGACATAGAAGCTCAGAAACATCCTTAGGATGGAGACTGTAGGAAGCGCCTGGACCCTATTCAGGGACACCCTGCAGGAAGCACAAAGAATGTACGTCCCCAGTTTCAGGAAAGGCGGCAAGAACAAGCAGTCAAAGGACCCGGTTTGGATCTCAACAGAAGTAAAGAGGGCAATAAATGACAAAAAAGTATCCTTCCGGATATGGAAAAAGGACCCAACGGAGGAAAATCACCAGGCGCACAGGAAATGCCAAAAGGAATGCCACCGAGAGGTTAGAAAAGCAAAAGGGAAATACGAAGAGGGGCTGGCCAGGGAGGCGAAAAACTTCAAGGCATTCTTCAGTTACGTAAAGGGGAAGCGACCAGCGAGAGAGGAGGTGGGGCCGTTGGACGATGGGGATAGGAAGGGAGTGATTAAGGAGGATAAAGAGGTAGCTGAGAGGTTGAACACGTTCTTCTCGTCGGTTTTCACAAGAGAAGACACATCTAATATACCGGACTCAGAGGAGCTCATGAGTGGGGAACAGGCTGAAAAATTGGAACACATAGAGGTAAGTAAGGAGGATGTCCTCAAACAGATAGACAGGTTAAAATGCGGCAAATCGCCGGGCCCGGACGGGATCCACCCAAGGGTTCTGAAAGAACTAAGACAAGAAATAGCGGGCACAATCCAGCATGTTTGCAACCTATCCTTGAAAACTGGAGAGGTACCAGAGGACTGGAAATTGGCGCATGTCACACCTATCTTCAAAAAGGGATTGAGGGGTGACCCCGGGAACTACAGGCCGGTGAGCCTGACTTCAATTATAGGGAAGATGGTGGAAGTTATGATCAAGGACGGTATTTGCGAGCACATCGAGAGATATGGCCTACTGAGAACAAGCCAGCATGGATTCTGTAAGGGAAGGTCATGCTTAACGAACCTTCTGTACTTCTTTGAGGGAATAAGCAGTTGGGTGGACAATGGGGAACCTATAGACATCATTTACCTCGATTTTCAAAAGGCTTTCGACAAGGTGCCACATGAAAGGCTGCTTAGGAAACTGTGGAACCACAGGGTGGGAGGGGATGTGCACAGATGGATCGAGCACTGGTTGTCGGGTAGACTGCAGAGGGTCGGAGTAAAGGGACAATATTCTGACTGGCGGGGAGTCACGAGCGGTGTGCCACAGGGATCGGTGCTGGGGCTGTTACTCTTCAACATATTTATCAATGACCTGGAAAAGGAGGCAAAGTGCGAGGTTATAAAATTTGCAGACGATACCAAACTGTGCAGCAGAGTTAGGTCCAGGGAGGAGTGTGAGGACCTGCAAAGGGACCTGGGCAAGCTGGAAGACTGGGCAAACAAATGGCAAATGCGCTTTAACGTGGAAAAATGCAAGGTCATACATATAGGGAAAAAGAACCCGTTGTTCAACTACAAATTGGGGGGGCATTGTTGGGAGACAGCAGTCTTGAGAGAGACTTGGGTGTGCTGGTGGATGCATCACTGAAGCCATCTGCACAGTGCGCAGCAGCCTCGAAAAAAGCCAACAGAATGCTGAGCATCATAAAGAGGGGCATAACAACCAGGACGCGGGAAGTCATCATGCCATTGTATCGAGCGATGGTGCGTCCACATCTGGAATACTGCGTTCAATATTGGTCGCTGTACCTCAAGAAGGACATGGCGGTACTTGAGAGAGTCCAAAGGAGAGCAACGAAACTGGTAAGAGGGCTGGAACACTGCCCATACGCCGAGAGGTTGGATAGGCTGGGGCTCTTCTCTCTGGAAAAAAGGAGGCTCAGGGGAGATATGATAGAGACCTTCAAGATCATGAGGGGCATAGAGAGGGTGGATAGGGACAGATTCTTCAGGCTGAAGGGGTCGACAGGTACGAGGGGGCATTCGGAGAAACTGAAGGGAGATACGTTCAAAACAAATGCAAGGAAGTTTTTTTTTCACACAAAGGGTCGTGGACACTTGGAATGCGCTACCGGAGGAAGTGATCAGGCAGAGTACGGTACAAGGATTCAAACAGGGATTGGACGGATTCCTGAGGGATAAAGGGATCGTGGGATACTGAGAGAGGTGCTGGGATGTAACACAGGTATAGAAAGTTAACCAGGTAATAAGTATAGAAACCCAACCAGGTCGTGCATGTGCACGACCGGAGGGTTAGGACTTCGATGGGAAGATAGGACTCAATGGGAAACCAAGGTGGCAAGGGGGCCCCTTCTGGTGATTCAGACAGGTCGTGACCTGTTTGGGCCGCCGCGGGAGCGGACTGCTGGGCAGGATGGACCTATGGTCTGACCCGGCGGAGGCATTGCTTATGTTCTTATGACGGCAGAAAAGGGCTACAGCCCATCAAGTCTGCCCACTCTGCTTACCCACCCCCTGTCTATGCCCTAATGACCCAATTTCCTTATCTTGACCCTCATGGGTATCCCACATGGGTATCCCACATGGGTATTCCATTTATTCTTAAAGTCTGGCACGCTGTCTGCCTCGATCACCTGCACTGGAAGCTTGTTCCAATGATCAACCACTCTCTCTGTGAAGAAATACTTTCTGGTGTCGCCATGAAATTTTCCGCCCCTGAATTTGAGCGGGTGCCCTCTTGTGGCCGAGGGTCCCTTGAGAAAGAAAATATCATCTTCCACTTCGACACGTCCCGTGAGGTACTTAAATGTTTCGATCATGTCTCCCCTCTCCCTACGTTCCTCGAGAGTGTAGAGCTGCAATTTGTTCAGTCTCTCTTCGTACGAGAGACCCTTGAGCCCCGAGATCATCCTGGTGGCCGTCTGCTGAACGAATTCAATTCTGCGCACATCTTTACTGTAATGTGGCCTCCAGAATTGCACACAGTACTCCAGATGAGGTCTCACCATGGCCCTGTACAATGGCATTATGACTTCAGGCTTTCGGCTGACGAAACTTCTATTGATACAACCCAATATCTGCCTTGCCTTAGATGAAGCCTTCTCCACTTGATTGGCAGTTTTCATGTCTGCACTGATGATTACTCCTAAATCTCGCTCTGCTGAAGTCCTAGTTAAAGTTTCTCCGTTCAATAAGTACGTCCTGCATGGATTTCCGCTTCCGAGGTGCATGACCTTACATTTCTTAGCATTGAAGCCTAGCTGCCAGGTTGAGGACCAACTTTCCAATGTAAGCAGGTCCTGCGCCATATAATTCTGTAAACTACATTCACTTACTATATTACATAGTTTGGCATCATCGGCGAAAAGTGTTATTTTACACTGAAGCCCTTGAGTCAGATCCCCTATGAATATGTTGAAAAGGAGTGGACCCAGGACCGAGCCCTGCGGCACTCCACTGGTCACCTCCGATGTTTTAGAGAGGGTACCATTAACCACCATCCTCTGAAGTCTGCCACTCAGCCAATCATTGACCCATGCAGTTAGTGTCTCTCCTAACCCCATCGATTCCATCTTGCTTAGCAGCCTGCGGTGTGGGACACTGTCAGAAGCTTTACTGAAGTCCAGCTACACGATGTCCAAAGACTCTCCCAAATCCAACTTTCTTGTTACCCAGTCAAATAAGCTGATGAGATTGGATTGGCAGGACCTACCCTTGGTGAATCCATGCTGACTGGGATCCCGAAGATTTCCTTCATTCAAGATCGTGTCCAATTTGCTTTTAATTAGTGTTTCCATGAGTTTGCACACTATTGATGTGAGACTCACCGGTCTATAATTCGCAGCCTCTGCCCTGCAACCCTTTTTATGCAGAGGAACGACATTAACTAATTTCCAGTCCAGGGGAACTTTCCCCTTACTTAAGGAGAGATTGAATAGCTCAGCCAACGGTTTCGCCAGGACATCGCTCAATTCTCTGAGCACTCTTGGGTGCAAATTGTCTGGTCCCATGGCTTTGTTCACCTTGAGTCTTGCCAGTTCACTGTAAACTTCACCTGGTGTGAACTCAAAATTCTGAAACGGGTCTTCTGTGCTTTGTGTTGCCTTCAACTGCGGACCGTATCCCGGTGCCTCACAGGTGAAGACTGAGCAGAAGTATTCATTCAGTAGTTCGGCTTTATCGGAATCTGCTTACACGTAACTTCCGTCCGGTCTTCTAAGGCGTACTATCCCACCTGTGTTCCTTTTTCTGTCACTAATATACCTGAAGAAGGATTTGTCCCCCTTTTTAATGTTTTTTGCCAGAATTTCTTCCACTCAAAGTTTTGCCTCCCTAACTGCCATTTTGACCGCTGTAGACCTGGTCCTATATTCTACCTTTGCCTCTTTTTTCTCCATGCGCTTGTAGGAGAGAAACGCTTTTTTCTTCTCCTTAATGAGGTGCGAGATCTCCGCGGTGAACCATTGGGGTTTATTGTTTCTTTGTCGTTTATTTACTGAATTTATGAAGCGGCTAGTTGCTTCATGTATGGTTGATTTCAGTGTTAACCACTTAGCTTCTACATCATCGATCTCCGCTTGGTCCTGCAGCGTCCGATGGACGAAATCTCCCATGTGTGCAAAGTCTGTGCCCCGGAAATTGAGTACCTTTGTTTTCGTGTTTGATCTAGGGAAGCCTTTCCTAAGGTTGAACCATACTATGTTGTGGTCACTGGAGGCTAGCTTATCTCCTACTGAGACCTCTGAGACGCTTTCCCCGTTGGTGAGTACCAGGTCGAGGATCGCCTGGGCCCTAGTGGGCTCCGTTACCATTTGTTTGAGACGTGTTCCCTTTATGGAGGTTAAGAGCCTCCTGCTGGTTGTCGCTGAAAATGAGTTCCTGTCTGCATCAGGCATATTGAAGTCCCCTAGCAGAGTGATATTCCTCGTAGAGTGATATTCTCTATGTCTTCAATTAATTCTGCGTCCATGTCTTCCAGTTGTCTTGGGGGTCTGTATACCACACCTAGATACAGGCATTTTTCTCTGCCTCTTGCCAGGTTTACCCAGAGGGACTCCCCGGTGTACTTGACATCTGTGATCCTGGTGGTTTTGATGTCCTCTTTAATGTATAGAGCTACCCCCCCTCCTAACCTGCCCTCTCTGTCCTGACGAAGTAGATTGTAGCCCGGTATAGCATATCCCACCCATGTAAGTCCGTGAACCAAGTTTCAGATATTGCCACCACATCTAGGTCGGCATTCCTTATTTCAGCCTCCAATTCTAGAATTTTGTTACCTAAACTGTGTGCATTGACATACATGGCCCTCCATATCTTGTGTTTGCTAAGTCCCTGTGAGGCGTATCCTACCCGAGTCGGTGTGACTCCTACAGAACTGTTTGCAATGTGGGTACTTACCTTGGACATGGAAGCGGATTTTTGACTCACCTCATCAGGATAATTCCTTTCTGCACTAATAAGTGAATGGGTACCCTCCCCCGACTTACTTAGTTTAAAGCCCTGTGAAGCAGGCGGGCTAGTCGGTATCCGAAGACGTTCTTACCCCTACTGGTCAGATGGAGTCTGTCTGGTCCCTGAAGTCCTTGTAGCGCTTCCCCATGGTTTAGGAATCCGAAGTTCATATCCCGGCACCATCCCTGTAGCCACTCGTTCGTCCTCTGAACGCATTCCCAATGCTTCACAATGCACCGAAAGGCTGTCTGAAACAGCCACCAATCCTCTGGGTCCAAAGTCTGTCGTCTGAGATAGTCAGCCTGTACATTCTCCACCCCTGCTAAATGAGCAGCAGAAATCGCCAGCTGGTGGATTTCTGCCCAATGAACAATAACTGGGCTTCCAGTCTTAATGGAGCACTCTTGGTGCCTCCCTGCCGGTTTACACACGCCACTGTGGCATGGGCTGAAAACACCCTTATGGGTGTTTGCCATCCAGGGATCTCCCAAGGGTCTGAATGCCAACTATATGGCTCTCAGTTCCAGTCTGTTTATTGACCATTTCCTTTGAGGAGTCCATCAGCCTTGCAGTGGATGGCCATTGCAAGAGGCCCCCCCAGCTGTAAAGACTGGCATTTCTGATATCACCCATGATGCTATCTGGAGGGGCATGCCTCTCAATAGAGACTTTGACCAAAGTCACAAGTTGCATCTTGCTTCCTCCATCCAGGTTAGCTGCATCTGAAGGGGATCTGTGGGGACCAGCGTGACAATAGGGTGTCCTGTAGTGGACGCATATGAGCCTTCACCCAGGGAACCACCTCTATGGTTGCTGACATAGGTCTTAATATTGTGATTGTGCCACAATTTTGGCACTGGAATTGTCAAGAGGTCTGAAATGTATCTCCAAATCTTCTGTTTGCATGGCTCAGGAAGAAAAGCCCGGCCTTCCGCTGTATTGGATCAAATCCCCAAATACTCTAAGGATTGGGATGGAACTAAGTGGCTCTTCCAGAAGTTAGGCTATCCAACCAAGGTTCTGAGCAGTTGGATTACTTTCTCCACTGCCTTTTCACCATACGACTTGGAAGGAGTTCTGATCAACCAATCATCCAAGTACGGATGCACCTGTATTTCTGCCTTGTGAAGATGCACTGCTACCACTACCCATGGGCAGCGGAATGCTGTCATATTTGGAGAGGCCCAGGAGCTCTGCCCTGGCCCCAGAAAAATCCTGCAGCATCTCTCCTGATTCACCCATCCACCTCCTTCCAGTGCTATAGTTTTAAATCTTTGGGCAGCTGCAGCACAGCATCAAAGAGCAGGCCTGCCCCCGGAAGTAGAATGAAGGGTTCCGGGGTGGGCCTGCTCATTGTCATTGTGCAGCAGCTGCCCGAAGATTTAAGGTAGAATGCAGGGACATGGAAGGGCGGGCACCAAACTTTTGGGGAGGCCATAGCCCCTGTGACTTCCCCTATTCCAATGCCTATGCCATAGTTTGGTGAATGTGCACAGAAAACTGGAAATGTCTCCCTAAAACATGGAACCTCTGATACTTTCTGTACTCCAGGAATATGGGAATAGGCCTCCGTTAAATCCAGGGAGGCTAAGAATTCCCTGAAGCCACCATTGCAATGACTGAAAGAACGGTCTCCATGCAGAACCATGTCACTTTTAGTGCTGCATTGACAGACTTCAGATCCAGGACTGGCCTCTAGTCGTCTGAGTCTTTTTTGGGCACTATGATGTATACAGAGTATCTGTCTAAGCCCAAGTCTTCAGGAGGCAAAGGCTCTATGGCTTGAATGTCTAAAAGCCTCGTTACTATCACCTGGATTTGACTGCTTTTTCTAGCCTCCCGGCCATAGAGGTCACAAATACATCTGGGAGCAGGTGACAGAATTGAAATTTGTAGCCTTTTGAAGAATGTTCAGCACCCAGCGGTCCGAACAAATCAGCTCCCAAGCCTCCCTAAAAGCAGACAATTTCCCGCCTATCAGTGGAGGCAAGGCAACTGACCTGGTATCATTGGGATTTCTTAGAGGCTGCTTTGGTGTGAGAACCAGATAATTGAGGTCACTTAGCGTTATGGTAGTTCCATCTAGACCCTTGATATGGTCTCTGGGTAGAGGCTCTTCCCGAATACTGATGAAATCACTGAGAGCCCCGAAAATTGACATGACCAGACCCTCTACGACAGGGGTGTCAAACTCAGGCCCGCAGGCAGGATCACCGGTCAGCTGTAGCGAACCTAGCAGGTTGCTGTTGACCTCCGCAGCATGTTCCCTCTGCCGCAGTCCCATACGTCAGAGGAGGGGCAGGAGAACGGCAAAGGGAATATGCTGCAGAGGCCGACAGCAGCTTTCTAGGTTTGCTACAGCCAACTGGCGATCCTCTGCAGGCTGTTTTGAAGGTGAGACCGGGAAGCTGAAGGACACTAAAAAGAAAGGAGGAAAACATGCAGGCCTGGGGGAGGGGGGGCTGCAACAGCAGTAGGCCTTGGTGTAGAACTTCACAGAGGAGGAAAAGAGGGGTCCAAAGAGATGTGCATATGCCGGACTGAGAGTGGGGGGAGGGGAAGAAATAATGGGTCTAAAAACAAAGAGGGAGAGAGATGGTGGATAATTGGATGGATGGGATGAAGGGAGGGAAGGAACAGAAATGGAGAGAAGTTGGACACAAGGGATAGTGTGGAGGGGGAGATAGAGATACTGGATAGGAGGTTAGTTGGGAAGAGAAAGGGAGAGATGGTGGACCCTGGGGTGTTGGTGAAGGAGGGAGAGATGCTGGATGAAAGGGTAGTTGAGAAAAGGAGAGATGGTGGATCTGGGGATGGTGGGGTCCATCACTGCAGCTGCGGGGATGGAGACCAAAAAAAGGAAAGATGCCAGTCTTCCGGGGGAGGGAAGGGAAACGGAAGGAAAGGACAGAGATGGAAGATGGATGGTTGGCACGGAGAAAGAAGAAAACAACAAATGGGCAGGAGACCCTGGCAAGGAAGTTATCAGAAGACAATCAGAGCCTGTCTGGGGGAAGAGTACTCTGGGTGGATGGATCTCCTTATGCAGCCACAGGCACGCCCTTGGAAGGTGCAGGAGGATCACAGCAATTCAAGTAAGCTCTCCACTTGAGACTTAGAAAATCAGGAGTATACCACTGAGTACGAAGCCCCGAGGACCCCTTCAGGGACTCACCTCTCTTGGGCTCTGCTGCACCCATGAATCTGCGTTTCGCTAAGTCACTCTCCAAGGGCTCCAGAAGGGATTTTTTTCCCTGACCATCAAGTCCCTTGATCTTTCCCAGCCCTAGATATACCAGAGGGGGGCTAAGCCCAAGGCTCCCCCCTTTCACATGCACTGTGGCACATGGATGCTCATCAACCGGCCATCCAGCGCAATCCTGGCATGATACAAAGGTAGAAAGGTCTGAGGAGTCCATAATAAACAATTTTAAGTACAATCGAAGCGTTTTGAGGCAGATAGAGGCTTTTAAAATAAAATCGGGAAATCCAAGATTTTTTGAAATTCAAGATGGCTGTGGCAGCAGAATTTTGGCACCAAAAATGGCCCGGGAAAGCTATAGCAAGTTACAAAAAATTCAGGGAAGGGGATTTTGGAAGGTGGGGGACCCTATATCTAACCCCAGAAACCTTTTAGAAACCCCACCAACCACTCCTATTCTCTGCCCTTAATCATGCCTACTTTGTGAGTAGGTGCCTCAACTTAGGTATTGGTTAGCACTGTTCCGAGTTCCATGCGGAATTATTAATTAATTGTTTTTTTATGTGTTTTTAATGGCATTACAATGCCATTTTTTTTTTTTTTTAAATTTCTTTATTCATTTTTATATTCTTACAGCAAGTGAATTACACATACTCAAACAATTATCATATATCATTTGTAAATACATTCAAATATTCCATTATATATTAAAAAATACCCCCCTTTTTCCCAAGAATCTTACTTCATATAATAAATATTCCCATCCCACCCCCACCCCAGATATATTCCCCATGTGCTAAGATATCTGATCATTAGAGTAATTAGTCAATGGTCCCCATATTTTCTTGAAATTATGAATATTCCCTTGTTGTAATGCTATCATCTTTTCCATCTTATATATGTGACAAACTGAATTCCACCAAAATGTATAATTTAATTTTGTATAATCTTTCCAGTTCTGAGTAATTTGTTGCATGGCGACCCCTGTCAATATTAATAATAACTTGTTATTATTTGCAGAAATTGGACTCTGAGTTCTCATTGCTGTACCAAATAATATAGTGTCATAAGAGAGACCAACATGATTTTCTAATAATTTATTAATTTGGGGCCATATTAGTTTCCAGAAAGCATTTATACAGGGACAAAAAAAAATCAAATGCTCTAACGTCCCAACTTCTAATCTACAATGCCAGCATCTATTAGATCTAGAGCTATCTAACTTTTGTAAACGTGTAGGGGTCCATAAAACTCGATGCAACAAAAACATCCACGTTTGACTCATAGATGCTGACTTTGTAGACCTTAATCTCTAAGACCAAAATCGTTGCCATTGAGATGCAGAAATCGTCTGTCCAATCTCAATACTCCAAATGTCCCTAAGTCCAGTTTTCTTTTTTTTATTTAAAAATCCATATAATAATTTATACCATTTTGCGGCTTGGTGTCCCAAAAAATCCGCCTGAAAGCAGAGGACCTGCAAACTATATTGAGTATTAAGACCCTTCCATTCGGGGAACCCTACCTGAATGGCCTGCTTCAATTGCAACCATTTAAAATATTGTGTTTTATTTAATCCAAATTTATGTTGCAATTGTGAAAAACTAAACAGTGATCCATCTGAAATAACATCATTCGATGTCCTTATACCTGCAATTATCCACTGCTTCCAGACGATCTTAAATCCACCAATCTTGATCCTGGAGTTAACCCAAATGGATTGACTTAATGATTTTGCAATTGGATCTGGTGACAAATTACTAATAAATCTCAAGGTCTTCCAAGTATCAAGTAAAATTCTATTATCTTTGTATTTCCTAGGCAATTTTATACTAACTATATGCTCTAAGTGTAATGGGAACAGGAGCCGCCATTCTAAGTATAACCAGTCAGGTACATTCTCCATGAGATCTGGGAGGATCCAATACATACCCTGTCTTAGAATATAGGCTTGATGGTACCTATAAAAATTTGGAAAATTTACCCCACCCTCCATAATTGTTCTTTGTAATGATGCTAAAGCAATTCTGGGTCTTTTCCCAAACCAAACAAATTTTGTAAGAACCTTGTTTAACTTTTTATAAAATGACCCCTGAAAAAATACTGGTATCATACTCATTTGATAACAAACTACAGGCGGTATCATCATTTTAATTGTTTGAACTCTTCCCCACCAAGAGAGATGTAAAGGATTCCATTGCTCACACATTTCTGTTATCTTTCTTAATAAAAGTTTTTCATTTTCTTTCACTGTGTCATCAATTGCATTTTTTATAATAATACCTAAGTATTTTAAACCTTCATCTTTCCAAATAAATGAATATGGAAGAACTTCAGATTTACTCCAATTAATTTTATATCCAGAAAATTTTCCAAACTTTTCTAGAAGATTAAGTAAACATGGAATGGTATTCCCCGGTTCTCTTAAATACAATAATATATCATCTGCATATGCAGAAAGTTTAAATTCCCAGTTAGAGTATGGGATTCCTTTTATCCCCTTAGTTTGATTAATTGCAATTAATAAGGGTTCAAGAACAACATCAAAAAGGGGGATAATGGACAACCATGTCTAACCCCCCTTAGCAAGTTAAATCTATCTGATAAATTATTATTAATATATATTCTTGCACCAGGAGAGCTATACAATGTCTGAATCATTTTAATAAAACCGGGGCCTATACCAAATCATTCTAAAGCTTGGTACATAAAACTCCATTCCACTCTATCAAATGCTTTTTCTGCATCAAGAGACACTAGAAAAGCTGGCTCATTAATATTTTTTGCTAAATTTAAAGAGTGAAATGCTAATCTAGTATTATTTGACGAATGCCTTTTAGCAATAAATCCTGTTTGGTGAACATCAATAATAAAAGGAAGAGCTTTTGCCAATCTTAATGCTAATACTTTAGCAACCAATTTAACATCTACATTTATCAAAGAAATAGGCCTGTAGTTTGAAACCAAAGTAGGATCCCTGTTTGGTTTTGGCAAGACGATAACTACAGAATCAGCCATAGTACCTGAAATATTCCCATTATTCATTTGATACTGATATAAATTTAATAGATATGGTAAAATAATATTTTGAAATGATTTATAAAATTCAACAGTATATCCATCACCACCTGGAGCGGATCCAACTCTAAGAGACTTCAATGCTGTTTCTACTTCTTTTAAAGATATAGGTTCTTCTAAACTTCTTTTTATATGATCCGGAACATTTGGTCCATTAAATGACTTTAAAAAATCTATCCCATCTTGTTCTTTATTTTCATAAGTATCAGAAGAATATAGATCCTTATAAAAATCAAGAAACTGCATTAAAATATCCTTGGTGTTAGTGTGTGTATTGCCTTGCACACCTTTAATTGCAATAATCTTAGATTTCCTTTTTTTTGCTTTAAGAAAATTTGCTAATAATCTACCAGCCTTGTTTGAATTACCATAATACTGAACTTGCCGAGAGAACATATCCTTCATCACCATTTGAGAAGAGATCTCATTATACTTAGCTTTTACTTTTAATAATTTTTGTAATATATCATATTCCCATTTCTTAATTAATTTATTTTCTAATACTTTAATTTCTTTTTCCAAATCAACAAATTGCTTTTTATTTTGTTTTTTAATAAATGCTGAATATGAAATAATATTTCCTCTCATTGTTACTTTAAAAGCATCCCATAAAATCTCAATATTTTTTTTTTTTTTAATTTAAATTTTTATTATTTTCAATTTAAATTTCAAGTATTACATTTGTACAGAAAGCAAGAATAGAATAGATATCAAATACAATACTAATATAAATCCTAAGTTAACAAATATACTATTTATGCTCAAGTCCTCAAATTAAGATCCAAGAATTAAAGAAAATTGGCGAAATTATAAGGAAAAATAGTAATAATATTTAAGAAAACTGAGAGCTATAGCAATGAGATGAGGTCATAATATCCAAATTATAGGGCTCAAAGATTATTAACATTCAGACGAGACATTGCCACGAAATTTGTCAGTTGTGATGGTTCAAAAAACACATATTTAAAGGTACGGTAATACACAATACATTTACACGGGTGTCTCAAATAAAAAGTTGCCCCCAAAGATAAAACCCCAGATTTCAAAAGAAGAAATTCACGGCGGCGCCTTTACGTCTCCCGTGCCAAGTCTGGGAACATTTGTATTTTATAACCAAGAAAGCTTTTTTGTCTATTTTTAAAGTAAAGTTTTAACAACCATGTTTTATCAATTGGCAAAGCTAAAGTAATGATCATAGTGGCTGGTGATGCTAAATCCTTCTCAGATGTTTCTAAAATCTGTGAAATGTTTAAGGGTTCTTGATCTGAAGATTTTACTTTTTGTTGTTGATTTTGTTCTTTATCAGGCAAATAATAAACCCGTGAAAATGGTGGTAATGATTCTTCAGGTATCTCCAGATTTTCCACTAGATATCTCTTATGCATATCGCTAGGTGTTACTAACTCAAGTCTTGGAAAGTTAATTAACCTTAAATTATTACTACGTGAGTTGTTCTCAAGCATTTCAATCTTCTTCCTTAGGTTAATATTGTCTTTAACTAAAGTCTCTTGCATTTGTTTCGATGTTACAATTTCTTTTTCTATTTTTTGAATAGATGAGTTAGAAGTATTCATTTCTTCTCTTAAATTCTTCAGTTCTTTATCGTGTTCCTTAATTTTCTCTTCAATTTGTTGAAATGTAGGAGTAATATTTTTAACAAAACCAGCCATTAAGTCCCAAATAGAGTCTAAAGTCACTTCTGCAGGTTTAATCAGTACAATTGGAGTTTGTGTAAATGTGAAGTGCTCACCGTCCTGAAGTCCTTCGGGGGTTGTCTTCTGTCCTTCCCCCTCATGTTGAGATGGTGTTCCCCCAGATATCTCCATGGGGGCCCTGGAAAGGTGGGCCCCAACCTCCAAACTCTCCAGTGAATCCTTCCTTGCCTCTGGGGAGGAGAAAACCACTGAATCCGGGGTTTCCCCGCCCCTGGGAGAGCTGGTTGTCTGAGGCTGCGGGGGCGGTGCCCTAACGTCGGGGCTTAGTGTAGTGTCGGGCCCAGGAGTGTCCACAATGGGTTTGCCTCCCTGTGTCCTCAGCAGGCCGCCATCCGACGTCGCTGTGACCTCCTGCATGCGCCGCAGAAGATCCTGTATGTTCCCGAGACCCGGGGCTCCAGGACGCCGCGAAGCAGAAGCGGCACTCCGGCCCCGTCTCTTCGGCATCGCGGTAAGTAAATACCTCTATAAATTGTTTCCGACGAACGCGATTCTGGGACAAGCAGCTCAGCGCGTCCTGCTCTCAAATCGCCATCTTGGATCTCCGCAAATCTCAATATTTATATTATCCGAATTATTAATTTGAAAAAATTCATTCATCTTTACTTTAAGATCTTCAAAAAAGTTCAAATCCGCAAGTAAGGCATTATCAAATCTCCAAATAGATTTAGAATATACTATATCATCATACTGAAAGTCAATCCACACACCAGCATGATTCGAAATTATTATAGGATCAATAATTGCTTTCATCACACGCTGTGCTATCTTATTAGAAACAAATATATAGTCAATACATGAAAAAGACTTGTGGACCTGAGAACAAAAAGAAAATTCCTGATCATTAAAATGAAGAATACGCCATATATCAACTAAATCACAAGATTGTACCAAATTATCTAAACCTAACGATTTCATAATTCTACTTGGTTTCTTATGCAAAATTGGATCCATTACAGCATTAAAATCTCCAGCTACCACTAAATTAGAGGCAGCCAGTGGTAACAATATTTGTTGAATTTGTTTAAAAAACTCCATTTGATTCGAATTAGGAGCATACAAATTAAATAAATCCAGGGTTGTATTTCCCAGAACCATTTTGACATGTACCCATCTTCCTAAAGGATCAGAATTTACTAATTGAAAATCAGCATTACATTTCCTATTTATAAGAACAGCTACTCCAGCTTTTTTCCCTACAGCAGGTGCAAACAAACATTTAGACACCCAACCCCCTGATAGCTTCTTAGATTCAATCCCTGAGAGATGCGTCTCTTGAATGAAATATACATCCGCATTCTGTTTATGTAGAAAAGCTAACATTTTTTTCCTTTTAATTGGGTGATTTAGACCATTGACATTAATAGAAAAAATTTTAATATCCATCTAATTTTCTGATTAAATTTTGACGTAAATCTCTATTATACCTTTTATGATCAGACATCAGCACAACTTTAACAAATACTCTCTTTTTTATTAATAGTGTCCCACTGAAACCCTTAAATTCCCCTTCCCCCCTCCCATTCCCACCCCTATCCCTCCCATCCCCATCATATATTAATTGTGTAAACTTGGCAACACACATATTAGATCAGGCCCTAATAAGCTCCAGAAAGATCATCTTAAATCAACTTCTAATTTAAATCATAGGAATAATTATAACATTTACCTCCTTTTTCAATTTTATATTTAAGATGTAATTTTAATCCTATTCCTCTTTAATCACCTTTTACCCTTGAATTCCACATCCCAAATTCTACTAGAATAAAAATCTAATATTTCCCTACCTTTCTTAGTTTTAGTAAAACACACATTAAATTAATTCCAATATATTTGAATTTTTGAACCTATCCCATGTTCTTTTCTAAGAATCTAATTAATCCCCCCAAAATCATCATCACCATTAAATATGTCCCAAACACCTCCCTTCTATTTCTATAATTACATTTGTAGTTCTACATGTAATAAATAATTTTTTAAATCATATCACATCCTTTAAATTCAAATTATATAATATCACTCATTTAAATATAATTTTCCAGAATCCCCTATTAATATATATAATATCAACCGTAAAACTTTGTAAGTTAATTGATATTATATTGCTCTAAGATATTTATTCAATCTTAGCTCCTTTTTTTTTATATATATATTTTCTTTTCTTTAAAACCACCAAGCTTTATTTTTACAATGTAAAATCTCATTGAAATAATAGTAATTATATAACTAGATAGCCAAAGTATGCAGTATGAATATTATCAGGAAAAAAGAAATATTTTCCCTAATCCTCCATATCTAATTGTCCTTTCCTTTTTCCATTCCGATTTACTAGGAATTCAATTTCCAGTCCAGCTTCCCTTTAGATATTTACTTTTACCGTCCATTCCTCTTCACACGATGGCCATATAATCGTCTCTTCAGCAATATTCAATAGTCCAAAAAGCACAGTTACTTACCGTAACAGGTGTTATCCAGGGACAGCAGGCAGATATTCTTGACTGACTGATGGGCGACGGCACCAACGGAGCCCCGGTACGGACAATTTTAGAGTGATTGCACTCTAAGAACTTAGAAAGTTCTAGCTAGGCCGCACTGCGCGTGCGCAAGTGCCTTCCCGCCCGACAGAGGCGCACGGTCCCCAGTTAAGATAAGCCAGCTAAGAAGCCAACCCGGGGACGTGGGTGGGACGCAAGAATATCTGCCTGCTGTCCCTGGATAACACCTGTTACGGTAAGTAACTGTGCTTTATCCCAGGACAAGCAGGCAGCATATTCTTGACTGATGGGTGACCTCCAAGCTAACAAAAAGAGGGATGGAGGGAAGGTTGGCCATTAAGAAAATAAATTTTGCAAAACAGATTGGCCGAAGTGTCCATCCCGTCTGGAGAATGAATCCAGACAATAGTGAGATGTGAAAGTATGAACTGAGGACCAAGTAGCAAGCCTTGCAGATTTCCTCAATGGAAGTGGAGCAGAGGAAAGCTACAGACGCTGCCATAGCTCTAACTTTGTGGCCCGTGACAGAACCTTCCAGTGTCAGGCCCGACTGAGCATAACAGAATGAAACGCACGCAGCAAGCCAATTGGATAAAATGCGTTTAGAAACAGGATGACCCATCTTGTTAGGGTCAAAAGACAAAAAAAGTTGAGGAGATGATCTGTGAGGCTTAGTGCGTTCGAGATAGTAAGCCAAAGCACGTTTACAGTCCAAAGTATGCAAAGCCTGTTCACCTGGATGAGACTGAGGCTTTGGGAAAAAAACAGGTAGGACAATGGACTGATTAAGATGAAAGTCAGACACAACCTTAGGGAGAAACTTTGGATGGGTACGCAGAACCACCTTATCATGGTGAAAAACAGTGAAAGGTGGATCTGCCACCAATGCATGTAACTCACTGACCCTCCTGCAGAGGTGAGAGCAATAAGGAAGAGCACTTTCCAAGTGAAAAATTTGAACTGTACTGTGGCCAAAGGTTCAAAAGGAGGCTTCATTAAGGCAGAAAGAACTACATTGAGATCCCAGACCACAGGAGGGGGCTTGAGAGGTGGTTTTACGTTGAACAGGCCCCGCATGAATCTTGAAACCAAAGGATGGGCCGAAAGAGGTTTACCATGAATTGGCTCATGAAAAGCAGCAATGGCACTGAGATGAACTCTGATCGAGGTAGATTTAAGACCAGAATCAGACAAGGAAAGAAGATAGTCCAACACCAGCTCCACTGCTAGAGACGTGGGATGATGTTAATGTAAGAGGCACCAGGAAGAAAACCGAGTCCACTTCTGCTGATAACATTGGAGTGTGGTCGGTTTCCTGGAAGCATCAATGATTGAACGGACAGGCTGAGAGAGAAGAGAATGAGCTGCAGTTAGCCCGAGAGATACCAAGCTGTCAGGTGTAGAGACTGCAAGTTGGGATGTAGTAGGGACTGCTGATGCTGAGTAAGCAGAGAAGGAAACAGAGGAAGAAGTATGGGCTCCCTGGTACTGAGTTGAAGGAGAAGGGAAAACCAATGTTGCCTGGGCCACCGTGGAGCTATGAGAATCATGGTGGTTTGTTCTCTCCTGAGCTTGAACAGTGTCCGCAGCATGAGAGGGAGAGGAGGAAATGCATATAGGAAGAGATTGGACCAATCCAGGAGAAATGCATCGGGTGCCAGACGGTGAGGGGAGTAAAGTCTGGAGCAAAACAGGGGCAATTGATGATTGTGAGGAGCTGCAAAAAGGTCCACTTGAGGAGTGCCCCATTGATCGAAAATGGACTGGAGAGTCATAGGATCGAGAGTCCATTCGTGAGGTTGGAGAATTCTGCTGAGATTGTCTGCTAAGGAATTCTGCTCCCCTTGAATGTAAACAGCTTTCAGGAATAAATGACGAGCTGTCGCCCAAGACCAAATCCGTTGGGCTTCCTGACACAACAGGCGAGAGCCCGTTCCACCCTGTTTGTTGATGTAGTACATGGACACTTGATTGTCTGTGCAAATGAGTAGTACTTGAGGAAAGAGGAGATGTTGGAATGCCTTGAGGGCGTAAAACATCGCTCGGAGCTCCAGGAAATTGATGTGATGTTTATTTTCCTGGGCAGTCCAAAACCCCTGAGTTTCGAATTCATTCAAGTGAGCTCCCCAGGCATAGGGGGAGGAATCTGTGGTGATGACTAGTTGATGAGGAGGTAGATGGAACAGTAGACCTCTGGAGAGATTTGCAGATGTCAACCACCAGCATAGCGATTGTCAAAGAGACGATGTCACAGATATGTGTTGTGAGCAAGGATCTGTCGCTTGTGACCATTGAGTCACTAGGGTCCATTGCGGAGTGCGCAGGTGAAGACCTGCAAAGGGGGTGACATGCACCGTCGATGCCATATGCCCCAAGAGCACCATCATGTGATTTGCCGAGATGGATACCTATTGAGACACCTGTAGACAAAGTTGAAGGATGGTCTGAAGGCGGTTGGGTGGAAGAAACGCCCTCATAAGAACCGTGTCCAGAATGGCGCTAATGAATTGAAGTCGCTGGGTTGGAATGAGATACGACTTGGGGAGATTGATTTCGAACCCCAACAGTTGAAGAAATCGAATGGTCTGGTTGGTGGCCAGAAGCACCGCCTGAGGGGAATGAGCCTTGATCAACCAGTCGTCCAGATAAGGGAAGACTTGAAAATTGTGAGAGCGGAGATAGGCTGCTACCACAATCAGACACTTGGTGAACACCCTGGGAGAGGAGGCCAGACCGAAGGGTAGCACCTTGTACTGGTAGTGAGTGTGATTGATGAGAAATCGTAGGTATTGCCTGGATGCTAGATGGATAGGAATATGTGTGTAGGCCTCTTTGAGATCGAGGGAGCATAGCCAGTCGTTCTGAATCAGAAGAGGGTAGAGCGTGGCAAGAGAGAGCATTTTGAACTTCTCCTTGACCAAGCACTTGTTGAGATCTCTGAGATCTAATATAGGTCTGAGGTCTCCAGTCTTTTTGGGAACTAGAAAGTACCAGGAGTAAAATCCCTGACCTCGTTGATCTGGAGGAACTTCTTTGATGGCATTGAGAAGAAAGAGGGACTGAACCTCTTGAGTGAGAAGGAGGGACTGAGACCTGTTGGAAGCAGACTCTTTTGGCAGGCTTAACGGCGGAGGAGTCTGAAAATTGAGGGAGTAGTCGTGGGCGATGATAGAGAGCACCCACTGATCGGTGGTAATTACCTCCCACCGGGCCAGAAAAGTCTTGAGTCGACCTCCGATAGGTTGTGGAAGAGGACATGAGGGAGGAAGACTGGCTATGCCCTGGAGAAGAGAGTCAAAAGGGCTGAGTTGGTTTAGGCTGAACAACAGGCTTTATTGCAGGCGTCTGTTGTTGGCGAGCCTGTTGGTGCTGTTGCTGCCGCTGCCTCCGAGGCTGAGGAGGATGAGGCTGAACTGGCCGAGCAGAAAAACGGCGCTGGTAGGACGTCTGCTGCCTAAAAGGACGAGGAGGAGGAGGTTTCTTTTTATTTTTCAATAAGGTATCCCATCTCGTCTCATGAGCTGAAAGTTTCTGGGTGGTGGTATCCAGAGATTCTCCAAACAGCTCATCACCCAGGCAGGGAGCATTGGCAAGGCGATCCTGGTGGTTCACATCAAGTTCTGAGACGCGAAGCCATGCCAATCGTCTCATCGCTACAGACATAGCAGTAGCTCGGGATGTCAGTTCAAAAGTGTCATAGATGGAACGGACCATAAACTTCCTGAGCTGCAAGAGACTGGCAGTGCATTGCTGAAAAGCAGAAAGCTTGCGGTCAGGAATATATTTCTGAAAAGTGGCCATCTGCTGGATAAGATGTTTCAGGTAGAAGGAGAAATGGAATGCATAGTTACCTGAACGGTTGGCCAACATAGCATTCTGGTAAAGTCGTTTACCAAATTTGTCCATAGCCTTGCCCTCTCTGCCAGGAGGGACAGAAGCATACACACTGGAGCCTGCAGATTTCTTCAGGGTTGACTCCACCAGCAAAGATTCATGTGGCAGCTAAGGCTTGTCAAACCCTGGAATGGGAATAACTTTATAAAGTGATTCCAATTTCTTTGGAGCTCCTGGAATGGTGAGAGGAGTCTCTAGATTTTTGTAAAAAGTTTCCCTTAAGATATCGTGAAGGGGCAATTTTAAAAATTATTTGGAGGTTGGTCAAAGTCCAAAGCATCCAGGAATGCTTTGGACTTCTTAGAATCAGACTCCAAGGGAAGAGAAAGGGTGTCTGACATCTCCCTAAGAAATTTAGTGAAGGAAGAGTGCTCTGGCTTACTAGCAGGATCCTGCACTGATGGGTCAGCCTCGTCCGATGAAAAATCCTCCTCGGTACCGAGGGGATCATCGGAGTCATCCCATAAATCAGGATCATGTACCGATGAAAGACGGCCCTGAGATAGAGGAGTAGAGGATGCGGTATGCCTGGTCTTGCGTACCGATTTACCGGAACGCATTGACACCGTACCTGGCGACTGTAAAGCGGTACGGGTGTCGGAGAGCAGTACCGGATCAGAGACAACATGAGCAGCTCGACGAAGAGACTTTGGCTCTGCCGATAAAATAGGCATAGATATAGAAGAGGCAGATTTAAGCGGTGCTGATAACGTCGATGCCGACAAAACAGGCTGGTCGACGATCGGTACCGTAGGCTCAGTAGGTACCAACACTGGAAGGTTCGGTGTCAGCAGAGCCAGGAGCAGGTGTTGTAATTGCTCCTTAAGCTGGACCTGGAGGATGGATGCTATGCGCTCATCCAGAAACGGTCCCGATGACACCGGTACCGCTTTTTTCTTGCTCGGTACCTGCAGTGCAGCTCGACGCTCAGGTGAAGTCGATGCCGATGAAGAGGCAGTCACTTCTATGGGAGCGGAGCGTTTGCGGGGCTGGCGCGCAGTCTGCAGGACTTGGCTCACTGCATGTTCGACTGGCGGGCCAAGAACTGTAGGGGATGGCTTCTTAGCCGGCTTACCTGCGGGGTGCGACACCGACGATGTATCCTGCGGTGTTGAAATCACCGGTGCCGACTTGGAGGAAGTTGCTGATGCCGGGGTCGATGCCGGTGGAACTTCCATAGCGGCACCGAAAAGAATCCACTGCTGAATTTGGCGATTCTTCAAAGTTCTCTTTTGAAGAGAACTACAGCGGATGCACGTCTCCACCCTATGGTCCAGACCCAAACACTGAAGGCACCACTTGTGCGGGTCGGAGAGGGAAATAGGGCGTGCACACCGCTGACACTTTTTAAAACCCGGTGAAGGGGGTATGAAGGGAAAAATGGCAGTAGCAAAATCGAAGCCCGAGGCTTCGATGGTGCCAACAGGCCCCACCGGGGCCGACTGAAAAGTCGAAAAAATGTGGACTTTTTTTTTCTTTTTCTAATTTGAAGAAAATGAAGAAAAGAAAACGTGAAGGGTTTCACGAGGAAAAATACGCGAGCGGAAAGGCGAAAAAGAGATTATCCAACAGCCGTTGGAAAACACGCATCTTCTTAGCTCCGCGGAAACTAAGAAACTGGGGACCGCGTGCCTCTGTCAGGCGGGAAGGCACTCGCGCACGCGCGGTGCAGCCTAGCTAGAACTTTCTAAATTCTTAGAGTGCAATCAATCTAAAATTGTCCGTACCGGGGCTCCGTCAGTGCTGTCGCCCATCAGTCAGTCAAGAATATGCTGCCTGCTTGTCCTGGGATAAAACCTTTTCCTTAAGTTCCATAACATCCGCAATCCTCTTCACCCGATGGCATATTCAGTTTCCACTTTTTCTTTAATAAATCCATTCTAAATTAGTTACGCACTAATTTATTACCATGGAAACCAACTCGCTTCCCGGAACTGCGTAGTTCTTAATAATTCAGTTCCTCTCCTAGATACTTCTGGTAAACCGAGTACTCCATATCACACAGTCATTCATTTGCCACAGTTCTGCATATTGATCCTTTCCATCCTCACATCCAGCTTGACCTCCATGCGAATCTTTCCCTTTTGATTGGCAAATCAAACCAAATTGCTGAAGAACCATACCAACTTGCAATAATCTCCAATATTGCCAAGTTAAGCAAACTCACATGTCTATGTATCCTCCTTAGCGTCTGTCCAGTACATAAAGTGAATACCCCAGATTCTAGTCATTAGCTTCCACTTTAGAATGTTTATTCTCACTTTCTATTCTGTTTACCAGGACTGTTGAGATGACCATTTTGAATAACTTTGAAGTGTTCTATCTCGTTATTTTGCAGTTCAATAAACATACTTCATTTGTAATCATATCACAGATCAACACTTCCGAAAACAAAATCTCATCCATCTCCCACAACACTCATATACCCGGAAACAACTCACACTCCCCAGACTGACACGACCTCCCTTACATGTGCCTATGTCAACATCAGAGCACTAGGACCCAAAACAGAAAACATAAAAAACTGGATAAAAACAGAAAAACTTGACTGCCTATTCCTCACTGAAACCTAGTTAACCTCAGACACAGACCCTAGAATAAAAGAAGTATGCCCGCCAGGATACAAAATAACAGTAACCTGCAGAGAAAAAAAAAGAGGAGGAGGACTAGCTATAATAATCAAGAACTCCCTAACTCTAAACATACTTGAAAAAACATCCACACCGCAAATGGATTTCCTAGCATGTCACCTCACAAACCCAACACTAAAAAACTCACTAAACTGCTTGCTCTGCTACATAACACCAGGAAACTGGACCACAGTGAGACCTGAATTTGAAAACTTCATCTACCAAAACTCATTAACAGCAGAATATAACCTCATCCTAGGAGACCTAAACCTACACCTAGAAGACACAACCTCCACACCTGCAAATAACTGTCTATCCTTCCTCAATGTCTTATCCTTCCAGATCCTAAACCCACAAACCACCCATGAAAAAGGTCATCAACTGGACATTGCTGCATTCATGACTCACCAACCATCCAACCCAGCAATCCAAACACCTAACGGAACATGGTCCCCATCCCTATGGTCAGACCACTACACATATAACTTCAACATCAACTGGACCAAGACCAAACACACACCTCAATCAAAAAAAACCACATATACCACACGCAAGCATATCGACCCAACCACGTTTTGGTCAAAAGTAGACGAAACCATACAAGACTGCGACCCAAAAAACTTCATCTCCCACTGGAAAAATGTGTCCACCAACATCCTCGATGATCTGGCCCCCCTACAAACCAAAACCAGAACCAGCAGGAAATCAGACCAATGGTTTGATAATGAATTACTCCAACTCAAAAGACAGTGTAGAAGATTAGAAAGAAAATGGAGAAAAAAGAACCAAGATCAAACAAAAACCGATTGGAAAAAAATCAACAAACAATACAAAAATCTACTAAGGGATAAGAGGAAAAACTACTATACTAATCTCATAGGCACGGAAACCCAAGATTCCAAAAAAATATTCCAAATCCTGAAAGAATTAACAGACACCAAACCATACACAACCACCACGAACACCCCCCCCACCATCACCCACCCTCTTAGCAGAACACTTCAAGAACAAAATTACCAATACCAGAGCCACTCTCATCCTTAACCCATCCCATCAAAACACAATCACAATCCACCCTTCAGGAAAAGAGGCAACTGCAGCAGACAGAATTTGGACTCAATTCCCCAACATACAATGGTCAGAACTCAACAAATTCTACAAAAAATACAGTCATGCCTCCTGTGACCTCAACCATTGCCCCTCATATCTCCTCACCACCGCTAGTGTAAAATTCCGCACCATAATGCTACAATGGATTCAATTCACGCTCACAGAAGGCACATTCCCTGCTGACCTCAGCGAAATCGTCATCAACCCAATCCAAAAAGACCCAAAAGCACCACAAAACCACCCATCTAACTTTAGACCTATAGCCTCAATTCCGCTATATGTCAAAATTATAGAAGGCCTAGTAGCCAAACTCCTCACCAATTACATAGATGACCACAACCTACTCCACCCCATGCAATCAGGCTTCAGAACAAACTTCAGTACAGAGACACTACTAGGCTCCCTTATGGATACCGTCAGACAACACCTTAGTACAGGGAAAAAAATGCTTCTCATACAACTGGACTTAACTGCGGCATTCGACTTAGTGGATCACAACATCCTTCTACAGATCTTAGACGCAATAGGTATTTCAGATAAAGTTTACTCCTGGTTTGAAGGATTCCTAAAACTCAGAACCTACAGTGTAAAATCAAACAAAGAAAAGTCAGAATCCTGGTCAAACCCCTGCGGCGTACCACAAGGATCTCCACTATCCCCTACCCTCTTCAATCTCTACACTGCTTCTCTAGGAACGCATCTGGACAATCTGGGCATAACCACCTATAGTTATGCTGACGACATCACCATCCTCATCCCATACGATCATTCCAAACCTACCATGACAGACAAACTTCACCAAACACTTGAAACAGTCACAACCTGGATGAAAAATCACAAACTTAAACTCAACCAAGACAAAACCAAATTCATCCTTCTCGAAAATGACAAGATCCAAACCACAACCAACTTAGAGATAAACGCAATCAAATATCCCATCCAAACCACCATAAAACTACTTGGCATGACCATAGACAGATGCTGCACTATGCAACCGCAAATAAATAAAACAATTCAGAAATCATTCGCAATCATGAGAAACCTGAGACAAGTCCGAAAATTCTTTGAAAGAACACAATTTCAACTTATAGTACAATCTCTAATACTGGGTATATTGGACTACTGCAACATCCTCTTCCTTCCTTGCCCTGCAACTACGATTAGACAACTCCAAACAATCCAAAATACAGCTTTGAGACTCATCTACTCATTGAGAAAACATGACCACATTACGGATGCCTTCATCAACTCACATTGGCTTCCAATCCAAGAAAGAATCCAATTCAAATTCTACTGCATATTATTTAAAACCCTACACGGAGACAGCCCATCATACTTGAACAATCGCCTCATCCAAGCACCCACTACCAGACACAGAAAAACGCACTCCCCATTCATACCCCCCCCAATCAAGGAAGTAAAAAGAACAAGACTACACGACGGCCTGCTAGCCACTCAAGCCGCAAGACTGGACAACCAAATCTCCAACCTTCTGATGACCACCCCAGACTATAGGACATTCAGAAAGGAAATAAAGACCACACTTTTCAAGAAATTCCTGAAGCAGCAATAACATCACGACCTCTTAGTAACACTAAAACTGACGCTTGATCTACCCATTACTGCACTAATAATAACAAAAGAACCTCCACTTTGACCACCTATCAACTCTACTACAAACCACCTCACCCTCAACAACCCGCTAAATGTCTATAAGATCTACAACCTACCTCTCTAGCTAATCATTGTAACTCTGTTTTTAAATTAACCTTTTGTAATCCGCCTTGAACCGCAAGGTAATGGCGGAATAGAAATCCCTAATGTAATGTAATGTAATGTAATGTAATTCCTTCAGCTATCAAATATATCAATAAAAAATTAACACTTTTCCCCCCTTTTTTTTTTTTTTTACCATAATACAACACTATTTAATTTCTCCCTCCAGGAGGATTATGATGACATTGGCTGTTCTTGTTCATTAATGAATTTTGTTAATTCCTCTGGTTCATTGAAAGTGAAAGATTTATTACCCACAGTAACTTTCATTATCGCAGGGTAAACTAACCCAAATTTAGCTCACATCTCTCTCAATTGGGGTCTTAGCTCCAGAAACCTTTTCCTTTTTAATGCAGTGTTTCTTGCAAAATCTGGAACCAAATAAGAATATAAGCAATGCCTCCGCTGGGTCAGACCTAAGGTCCATCGCGCCCAGCAGTCCGCTCACGCGGCGGCCCAACAGGTCCAGGACCTGTGCAGTAAACCTCTATCTATACCCTTCTATCCCCTTTTCCAGCAGGAAATTGTCCAATCCTTTCTTAAACCCCAGAACTGTACTCTGCCCTATAACGTCCTCTGGAAGCGTATTCCAGGTGTCCGACACATGTTGGGTAAAGAAGAACTTCCTTGCATTCGTTTTGAATCTGTCCCCTTTCAACTTTTCCGAATGCCCTCTTGTTTTTTTATTTTCTGAAAGTTTGAAGAATCTGTCCCTCTCTACTCTCTCTATGCCCTTCATGATCTTGTAAGTCTCTATCATATCCCCTCTAAGTCTCCTCTTCTCCAGGGAAAAGAGACCCAGGTTCTCCAATCTCTCAGCGTATGAAAGGCTTTCCATTCCCTTAATCAGTCTTGTCGCTCTCCTCTGAACTCTCTCGAGTAACGCCATATCCTTCTTAAGGTACGGTGACCAATACTGGACGCAGTATTCAAGATGTGGACGCACCATTGCCCGGTACAGTGGAAGGATAACTTCTTTCGTTCTGGTTGTAATACCCTTTTTGATTATACCTAGCATTCTATTCGCTCTCTTAGCGGCCGCTGCGCACTGTGCCGTCGGCTTCATTGTCATGTCCACCATTACCCCCAAGTCCCTTTCTTGGGTAC
Organism: Geotrypetes seraphini; assembly: GCF_902459505.1. NCBI lineage: Eukaryota > Metazoa > Chordata > Amphibia > Gymnophiona > Dermophiidae > Geotrypetes > Geotrypetes seraphini. The sequence continues at coordinate 62,776,977 of NC_047091.1, read as the reverse complement.
TCTCAGTCAATAACATCCCTCCCATCGTATAATTGTACCTCGGGTTTCTGTTTCCCACATGCAATACTTTACACTTCTCAACATTGAACTTCATCTGCCATCTCTCAGCCCATTCCCCTAGTTTGTCCAAGTCCCTTTGCAATTCTTCGCATTCCTCCTTCGTCCGAGCTCCATTAAATAGTTTGGTGTCGTCCGCAAATTTTATTATCTCACACTTCGTTCCTGTTTTTAGATCATTTATGAATATATTAAAAAAGCAGCGGCCCGAGCACCGAGCCCTGCGGAACACCACTCGTGACCTTCCTCCAGTCCGAGTAGTGGCCCTTCACTCCTACCCTCTGTTTCCTACCCTCTAACCAGTTTCTGATCCATCTATGCACCTCTCCGTTGTCACAACCCCAGCCCTAAAGCTCGGCTTGTGCCAGGTAAGGCTTTGTCTAAACCTAGCCTAGCCTTAAAGAGGGCCAACCAGTGTGACAGGCTAGACTCCAGTAAGAAGGAAAGCTCTGCATTCCCATTTAAAACCCAGTCTACAAAACCCTGGGGAGGTGAGGATTCTGAGGGGAACAGCCTCAGAATCAGTCTACTCACTTAGCTAACTCCCAGCTGCAGAGTTTAATGAGGATCACTGGAAAACATAGGCAGAAGCTGCAGGCTGCCCCTCCCCCTCTTAGAACAGGGCGTGGCCGCCTCAATGCTCTTGAGGCTGCACTGAGGAGGAAGCAGTCAGTCTACCCTGGGCCAGCCCAGGAATGAGGCTTTCAGGATTGCTCTCCCGAGCCTCACCACTATCAGGACGTTGAGATGGTGGATCCAGCCCCTGTCCCTGAGGCCAACCAGCTAGCTGAACCAGAACCCATGGACTGTCTAGAAACTGCCATGAATACTGAGGCTTGCCCTATGGAAGAGAGCTAAGTACCTTTGCTGGTTTTCTTTTCCTTTTTTGTATGCTCATGCTAGCAAACTTTTGGCTTCTTTCTGGGGAACCTGTTTGCACCTGTGAGCAGTAAGGGAGCAGTGCTGAGCTCCTTGAAAGGTGCCTGGAACTGGAAACCTTTTTTGTTAGGTTTAATTGTGCTGGACTGTTTAGTTTATGTTTTTGTTTTTGAAAGCAAGAAAAGCTACAATTGTGATTGTGTTCCTGGGAGGTAGTTTTGGGGAAGAATCCACACAATATCCTAGGTTGGGTTTGTGGGGCCATTTGTGGCATTCTGTTTCTACAGAGTATAATTAGTAGATTCGGCTACTCCCCTCCCCCACCAACTACTGTTAAGTTGGCTGGGGCCAAGCCAGCTTCAATTTAGGCTTGGACACAACACTGGCTTTATTGATAAAGGAAGTGTGACAGTTTGTTTCTGCCTGTTTGCAAAGGCAGAACGATTAAGACTGCACTCGGTTACTTACCTGAGACACCGGCAAGAAAGGTGTGTTTGTTTTTCAAACTCAGTTTTATTTTTCCATGTTTTCTTGTGTTTATGAAAAGAATGAACTGAACCCTGTTCAAAATTGATTTCCACAATAAAGTGGGACTTTATTTTTTGAAATGGACTGTTTTGAATCTTTTTTGATTCTTCATTGAACTGTGTGCCCAGCAGGACTTCCAGCTTTCTCTGGAAGCGCGTCGGACGCAGGCCGTTCTGAGCGCTGTCGGGAGCCCAGCGTATACACGGGCACCGGCAACGCCACAAGTGGTATCAGGAGTGGGATATAGCGCCTCCTGCTGGACATTGGTAGGAACTTTTGGGGAAAAAAAAAAAAAAAGGTTGGATTTTTTGATTTTTTTTTGGTTTATTGTTTTAGTTTGTTTGTTTGGTTCCTGTCCTGGAGCAGCTGGTTCCAGACTCTTCGGTCCGCGTTAGCTGTAGGAGTGAAGTCTTCTGAGGAGGATATCCTGGTGGCTGAGCGGAAGTAGCATTAAGCGTGAAGTTGGAGGAGCCTGGCCTTACCTGCGGTGGTCCTGTGTCGGAGGGAGACCAGAAGGACTACAACCAGTGTTAAGAGGACAGATACGCAGACAAGCGACTGGAGGCCAAGGAGGCCTAATACCAAAGGCACTGACTCACCAATCCCTCTGGTAAGAGTACCTCAGCTAAGGGGGTTGGTGAGGGAGATAGTAGTGTTAGTGTGAAGTACCGCACTTGGTTTGTTTTTTTTGCTTGTTTCTGTTCCAGGCCCGGAAGCAAGATGGATCAGCAGCAGCTGATGGCTTTCTTGGCTGGCGAACGACAGAAGCAAAGTGAAGATCTGCAAGCAGTACTAAAGACCAACCAGGACTTGTGGTACCGTTCGCAGGAGCTGTCAAGGAGACAGCACGATGAGATGGTATTGGCGATGGGGGAACAGACTAAGGTACTGTCTCAACTTTTACAGAGACCCACGCCAGCCACAGGCAGTGAGCCAGGACTGAGCTTTACTCAGCAAGCAGTAGGAGCAACTAACCCGCTCTCAATGTTAAACTTATGTAAGATCACACCGGCGGATGCTCCGGATGAGTTTCTATCTGCCTTTGAGAGGGTAGCTACTGCTGCTGGTTGGCCACAGGGACAGTGGGCTGTGAGGCTTCTGCCCTGTTTAGCCGGGGAAACATTGTCAGCTTTTCAGACCCTATCCCCTGAACTGGCTAACGACTATCAGGCCGTCAAAAGCCATATCTTAGAATACCTAGGGTTCACGCCTGAGCATTATAGGCAGAAATTCAGATCTACCATAATGCAGGACAAGGAGAGGCCCAAGGCTTTAGCACAGAAACTGTCTAAACTAGCAGAGAGGTGGTTACACTCATGGCTAGGAGACCCTAGAGCTCTAGTACTAGAAATAATAAGGGAACAGTTTCTGCAATCAGTCCCGAAGAATTTGCGGGGCTGGGCACAGAGACAAGGCTGTAAAACCCTTGCACAGACTCTAGAGGTTGCTGAGGCATATTTGGACGCCCAAGGTGCTGGCGAAGAGCAACGGGCAGCCTAAACTCCGAGTTTGGATAAAGGAAAGACAGTTATAGGCCAAGCCCCAGCTTGCAAGACCTCAGGGTATGCAAGCCTAAGGAGCCTGTACCGGGAAAAGCCCTCAGATGCTATCGGTGTGGGAAAGCTGGGCATGCACAGAGATATTGTAAGGAGCGTAGGGACTTAATGGTGACTCAGGGAACGATTGCCAAGATCCCTGAAGAGTACCGGGTATTAGTCTCAGTTGCTGGGAGTGAGGTCACAGCCCTGGTGGACACAGGGGCAGATCAGTCTATGATGTCCACACAGTGCTTTAGACACTTATTCCCTACAGAAGTGGTGAGGAAGAAAGGGGAATCAGTGTCTATTAAATGTGTACATGGAGACAGAATAAGGTACCCTCTTCGACCCACGACTATTCTGTATAAAGATAGAGTTTATGCTGTTAAGATCGCGGTAGTACCCGGGGCTCCCTATGATCTTATATTAGGGAGGGACTGGAAAGGCCTAGAAGAGTGCTTCTGTCCCAGACAGGCTCTGATTGGGACGCGCTCGCAGGGCCCAGCCGACCCCATTCAAGAGGGGGAACTAGGAACCATATTTCCTTTTAGGGGGGAAGTGATACAGGAAGGTTCTCAGGGGCCAAACCCACGTTCTCGCTCTCAGAATAAGAAACAGAAACAGCAGAGGAGTCGAGCGCTTAGACAGGCTAGCTCCGCCAATGAAATCCCCTGGCTTCCTAGGGAGGTGGTACAAGTATTTCCTACCTTCCCAGCAGAGCAGAAGGCGGATGCATCCTTACAGGAAGCCTGGAAGCAAGTAGCCCGCCCCTCTGATAAATCTGCCACCTTTAAAGTGAGACAAGGATTGTTGTACAGATACACTACAGGTAGAGAACCCAATGATAGCAGGGAACAATTGGTAATTCCTCAAGGGTTTCGGAAGATTGTCTTACAGGTAGCCCACGACCATCCTCTCTCGGGGCATAAAGGGGCTGAAGCTACTGTCATTCAAATAACCCGTAGATTCTTTTGGCCGGGGGTAGCTCAGGACGTGACAGATTTTTGTAAGTCCTGCCCTACCTGTCAGAAACTCTCCCTGAAGAAGCCCGCGAGGGTCCCTCTCATTTCAGTTCCAAGGGTAGGGGAACCATTAGCCCGGTTGGCTATGGATATTGTGGGTCCTCTAGAGAAAACACCCAGAGGATATAACTTTATATTAGTTATCATGGATGTAGCGACCCGATATCCATGGGCCTTCCCGCTACGCAAAACCACTTCGGCGGCCTTAATGAAAGAAATAATGGGCCTTTTCTGTTTAGTTGGTTTTCCCCTGGAGGTTTTGACCGACCAAGGCAGCAATTTCCTGTCCAGAGACATGGAAAGTTTCTGGCAGGGATTTGGGATCCGCCACCTTAAAACGTCCGCATACCATCCCCAAGCTAATGGGATGGTAGAACGTTTTAATCAAACATTAAAACAAATGATAAAAAAAGTGGCAATTAAGGAAAAACGAGACTGGGACCTCTTCATCCCTTTGGTACTGTTCGCAGCTCGGGAAAAAGTCCAGGACTCCTTAGGGGTAAGCCCCTTTGAAATGTTGTTTGGAAGGGTCCCCAGGGGGATACTGGACATGGTCAGAGACCAATGGGGCTCACAGGAAGGAGAAGAGACAAATGTAGTCTCGTATTTGGCTCAGTTGAGGAGGAGACTGGAGCAGGTAGCACAATTGGGTAAGCATAACTTAGAGTGGGGTCAAGAAAGACAGAAGTGGTACTATGATAGAGGAACTCAGGCCCGCCACTTAAAAGTGGGGGATAGGGTCCTAATACTAGTACCCACGGACCCGCATAAATTCTTAGCGGAATGGAAGGGCCCAGCCACAATTATAGAAAAGGTGAACCAGGTGGACTATCGGGTTAAGGACGAGAAAAATCGGGTCCAAACCTATCATATCAACCTGCTGAAGCCATGGCGTGATAGGGAGACCTTAGCCCTAATGGCAGAGCAGACATCTGACGAGGACCTCGGCCCTCAGATTGCAGATATGGGCCAGGCAGAGGGGGTCAATATAGGGACGAAACTATCTAGCGAACAAGCAGGGCAGTTACAGTCCCTAGTACAGGGGTTTGAGGATGTATTTTCCCCAGTACCTGGGAGGACTGAGGTAGTTACCCACGAGATAGTGACTACCCCAGGCAAGGTTGTAAGAGTCAAACCGTATAGGCTTACAGAAGGGAAGAGGGAATTGGTACAGAATCTGGTGGAGGAGATACTGGCACTAGGGGTTATCGAACCATCACAGAGCCCCTGGTGTAGCCCCATTGTTATTGTACCTAAGGCTGATGGTACCCCCAGATTCTGTATCGATTTTCGTCAACTTAATGAGGTCTCTCAGTTTGACGCCTTCCCTATGCCTAGAGTGGATGACCTACTAGATCGGCTGGGGCAGGCTCAATTCCTCTCAACGTTGGATTTGACAAAAGGTTACTGGCAGATTCCGCTAGCTCACAATGCCAGGCCTAAAACTGCCTTTAGCACGCCCTATGGGTTGTACCAGTTTAAGTGCATGCCCTTCGGACTTCATGGTGCTGCTGCTACTTGTCAAAGAGCAATCACGGAAGTACTACGGGGGCACCATAGTTATGCGGAGGCCTACTTGGACGACATCGTAGTATTCTCTACTGACTGGGCACAGCACCTGAAGCATGTAAGGGCAGTCCTGGATTCCTTAAGGAAAGCTGGGTTTACTATCAATCCCAAAAAGTGCTATCTGGGGCAGAAAGAGGTGAAGTACCTGGGGTACGTGGTAGGAAGAGGGCAGGTCAAACCCCTCATTGATAAGGTGAGCTGTGTGAAGGAATTCCCTTTACCTAATTCAAAGAAACAGCTGAGAGGCTTCCTGGGTCTATTTGGTTATTATAGGCGATTTATTCCAGCGTTCTCCACAAGGGCTGCTGTTTTGACGGATATGTTGAAAAAGAACAGACCCGACAAGCTTCAGTGGGAAGACAGAGGGAGGCAGGCTGTGGAGGACCTTAAGGAAGCCTTATGTACGAACCCAGTGTTGATATCTATAGATTTTACTAAACCCCTAGTCTTACAGACTGACGCCTCAGGCACAGGGTTAGGTGCAATTCTGAGTCAGGAGGTCCAGGGGATTGAACACCCGGTGTTGTTCCTCAGCCATAAACTTTATCCCAACGAGAGGAACTATGCCACAGTTGAACTGGAGTGCTTAGCGGCCAAATGGGCGATGCAAACCCTGGAGCATTATCTGCAGGAGCGGGAATTCACTCTGGTAACGGACCATGCTGCGCTTAAATGGCTCAATACCATGAGGAATAATAATGCCCGGCTAACACGGTGGTATTTAGCACTACAGACATTTAGGTTCAGGGTAGTGCATCGCCCAGGCACACTAAGCACCAACGTGGATACCTTATCGAGGATACAGGATGAGAGTGATACATCCCCGAAAGTTAGGGATGGTCAACCTTTAAGGGTGGGGGTATGTCACAACCCAGCCCTAAAGCTCGGCTTGTGCCAGGTAAGGCTTTGTCTAAACCTAGCCTAGCCTTAAAGAGGGCCAACCAGTGTGACAGGCTAGACTACAGTAAGAAGGAAAGCTCTGCATTCCCATTTAAAACCCAGTCTACAAAACCCTGGGGAGGTGAGGATTCTGAGGGGAACAGCCAGGAACAGCCTCAGAATCAGTCTACTCACTTAGCTAACTCCCAGCTGCAGAGTTTAATGAGGATCACTGGGAAACATAGGCTGAAGCTGCAGGCTGCCCCTCCCCCTCTTAGAACAGGGCGTGGCCGCCTCAATGCTCTTGAGGCTGCACTGAGGAGGAAGCAGTCAGTCTACCCTGGGCCAGCCCAGGAAGGAGGCTTTCAGGATTGCTCTCCCGAGCCTCACCACTATCAGGACGTTGAGATGGTGGATCCAGCCCCTGTCCCTGAGGCCAACCAGCTAGTTGAACCAGAACCCATGGACTGTCTAGAAACTGCCATGAATACTGAGGCTTGCCCTATGGAAGAGAGCTAAGTACCTTTGCTGGTTTTCTTTTCCTTTTTTGTATGCTCATGCTAGCAAACTTTTGGCTTCTTTCTGGGGAACCTGTTTGCACCTGTGAGCAGTAAGGGAGCAGTGCTGAGCTCCTTGAAAGGTGCCTGGAACTGGAAACCTTTTTTGTTAGGTTTAATTGTGCTGGACTGTTTAGTTTATGTTTTTGTTTTTGAAAGCAAGAAAAGCTACAATTGTGATTGTGTTCCTGGGAGGCAGTTTTGGGGAAGAATCCACACAATATCCTAGGTTGGGTTTGTGGGGCCATTTGTGGCATTCTGTTTCTACAGAGTATAATTAGTGGATTCGGCTACTCCCCTCCCCCACCAAATACTGTTAAGTTGGCTGGGGCCAAGCCAGCTTCAATTTAGGCTTGGACACAACACTGGCTTTATTGATAAAGGAAGTGTGACAGTTTGTTTCTGCCTATTTGCAAAGGCAGAACGATTAAGACTGCACTCGGTTACTTACCTGAGACACCGGCAAGAAAGGTGTGAGTTGTTTGTTTTTCCAACTCAGTTTTATTTTTCCATGTTTTCTTGTGTTTATGAAAAGAATGAACTGAACCCTGTTCAAAATTGATTTCCACAATAAAGTGGGACTTTATTTTTTGAAATTGACTGTTTTGAATCTTTTTTGATTCTTCATTGAACTGTGTGCCCAGCAGGACTTCCAGCTTTCTCTGGAAGCGCATCGGATGCAGGCCGTTCTGAGCGCTGTCGGGAGCCCAGCGTATACACGGGCACCGGCAACGCCACACCGTCCACCGCATGGTTCTTCAGTTTCCGAAGTAGACGTTCATGAGGCACCTTGTCAAAGGCTTTCTGGAAATCTAGGTATATGATGTCTATGGGGTCTCCTCTGTCCATCTGTTTGTTAATTCCCTCGAAGAAGTGCAATAAGTTAGTCAGGCACGATCTTCCCCTGCAGAAACCATGTTGGCTGGATATCAGAAGTTCGTTTTTTTCAAAATGTTCATCGATGTTTTCTTTTATCAGTGCTTCCGCCATTTTCCCCGGAACTGAGGTCAGACTCACCGGTCTATAGTTTCCCGGGTCACCTCTTGATCCCTTTTTAAAGATGGGCGTAACGTTGGCTATCTTCCAATCCTCCGGGATCACACCTGTTTTCAGAGATAGGTTGCAAATTTGCTGTAGTAGCTCCGCTATTTCCTCCTTTAGTTCCCTCAGAACCCTTGGATGGATTCCATCCGGACCTGGGGATTTGTCAGTTTTTAGTTTTTCTATCTGCCTGCGCACATCATCGAGGCTCACTTCCATGGATGTTAACTTTTGTGCTTGATTTCCATTGAAGATTTGTTCGGGTTCCGGTATGTTGGTTGTGTCTTCGCTTGTAAATACAGACGAAAAGAGCATGTTAAGTCTTTCCGCGACCTCTTTCTCTTCCTTCACTGCTCCCTTCCGGTCTCCGTCGTCCAGCGGTCCCACCTCTTCCCTAGCCGGCTGTTTCCCTTTAACATATCTAAAGAACGGTTTGAAATTACGTGCTTCCCTGGCTAGTCTCTCTTCATACTCTCTTTTGGCTTTTCGAACCACACTGTGACATTCTTTTTGATACTTCCTGTGCTTCCTGTGTATTTGAGCGTCTTGATACTTTAAACTTTTATTTTGTTTAGCCAGTTGAAACACTTCTATAACCTGTTGGTGTCTTAACAGTTTAAAAATTGTGGACGAGGTCCCCTTTGCTTTTCTAATCTTCTCGTAGGGACTCTTTGCGCTCTTTCCACTTCAACCGGAAACTTTGATTTCAACGGAAGTAATTTAGGCAGTAAATTTTCTATAAAGGAGACCGCATTTCCTTTTCCGCCCCTTCCGGTAACCCTAGCAAACGCAAGTTACTCCTCCTCTGGCGGTTTGTACAATCTTCCAGTTCTCTGGTAAGTAATTCAATTTTTTTTCTGTCCGTTCTCCCAAGGCTAACTTCTGATTCCACCTCAGCCATTCTCTCTTCGATATTATGTGCCGTCAAATTATTAACCTTTTTTTCCGTATTCAATACAATCTCCTTGATCTCCCTCATTACCTTACTATCTCCATTCTTGGCAACCGCCTCTTGATCCGTCTTCGCTCTTTTATTACTTCCCGGTAGCAAAAAGTCATTTTTATTTTGTTTTCCCGTCGCCATCACTTCTTCTTTTTACTTATATGCTATTAACTGTTCCAATTTAACAGATTTCCTATGACTTTTAAATCTTTCAAAATCTTTCACCACGGAGCTCCTTTACTACCCGACCTTTCTCATGCATGCCCAAGCCACGCCCTACAATGCCATTTAAGCTCTTTATTCAATTCTGAGTTCCACGTGGAACTTGGGTATGTTGAACCACAATCCAGTGTACTAATCATTAAGCTAGTCCTCTAAGTTGCTTGCTGTTTTGTTCAGAATGGCCATAATACTTGCAGCTGACATACAGCCTGGTTTTTCTTTCCAGTTTAACTTTCAGGGGAAACAGAGAGGGGCAGCAAATCCTGGAGGATTAAGGAGGTGTCAAGCCGACATCACCATACTCCTCCCCTTCGACCCATCAGAGCCCACCACAACAGCAAAGCTGGAATCAACCCTAGATGCAGTGAAAAAATGGATGGTAGACCACAAACTGAAACTAAACTCAGATAAAACAAAATTCCTTCTGATCGAAAAGGCTAAAACTCCCACTAATTCAGAACTGAAAATTAAAACACCAAATACCCAATACAGCCCGAACTCAAACTCCTAGGAGTAATAATAGACAGATGCTGCACAATGCAGTCCCAAATCAATAAGACATCCCAGAAAGCTTTTTTAATTATGAGAAATCTACATAAAATAAGAAAATTCTTCGACCCAGCACAATTCAGGCTAATTGTCCAATCCCTAGTCTCAGGTCTACTGGACTATTGCAACTCCCTCTATCTACCTTGTCCTGCCAACATGATAAAACAACTTCAGACTATACAAAACACAGCCCTCAGACTGATCTACTCCCTGAGAAAATATGATCATATTACAACTGCCTTCTTAGATTCTCACTGGCTACCTATGCAAGCACGAATTCAATTCAAATTCTACTGCCTATTATTCAAATTCTACTGCCCCCTCTTACCTAAACAACCGCTTAAACCAGATCCTCACCTCAAGACAAAGAAGAACTCTGAACCCTTTTGCCTTCCCTCCTCTCAAGGGCACTCAGCGCAAGAAGATGTTTGACAACCTTCTGGCGACGCAAGCCGCAAAACTCAACCACTCCATCTCCAACCTGCTGACGACAACGGGCGACCTCAAAACATTCCGAAAAGAAATCAAAACCCTGCTTTTCAAAAAATTCATCCAAATATCTTAACCCCCCCTTCCCCCTCCTCCCAGATAAATTCTATCCCAAAACCTCCACTTAGAAAATCTCTTCCTCACCAAAACACCTACCAAGTATATAGATCCCTGAAATGTAATGTAATCTTATTTGTACTCTAACTGTAATCTATTTGTTATATTACACAATAATGTACAATTTACTATCCAATTTGTAAGTTCCTCCGGAATTTATCCAGCTATCTCTCCTCTTTTGTAACCAAAAAAACATTGTATCTTCACTGGAAATGTCCAGTTAGCTCTTTTGTAATCCGCCTTGAACTGCAAGGTATAGGTGGAATAGAAATCCCTAATGTAATGTAATGTAAGCCTTAATCTTTCCAGTGGTTGGCTACTAGAGAATGACACGGTGGCGGTTTACCCGCGGCCACCGCATTTTAGCCGCGGGTCACCCGCCGAAAACGGGGAAGAAAACTAGCAGTCGCTGCGGCGACGGGGACAAGGCCATTCACCGCCCGCGGGGCGGTGAATGGTCTTGTCTCCGCAGTGAGGTATCAAGGATCGCGCGGTCCCCGCAGCCACCGCCCGCCCGCCCGTAGCATTTAGCCAGCTCCCTCCCTCCACCTCACCTTAAATTTCGAGTTTTCCGGCTTCCTTTTTTCCGAGCCGCACGTGTTCAAAAATCCGTGCACGCGCGGCTGCGCGAGTCAATCAATCTTCTCCTCTGACGCAACCGGAAACAGGAAGTTGCAGGAGAGGAGAAGTTTGATTGACTCGCGCAGCCGCGCATGCACGGATTTTTGAACACGTGCGGCTCGGAAAAAAGGAAGCCGGAAAACTTGAAATTTAAGGTGAGGTGGAGGGAGGGAGCTGGCTAAATGCACGGCTTTTTGAACGCGTGCGGCTAGGGAAAAAGGAAGCCGGCAAACTCGGAACGAATATAAGGTGAGGTGGAGGGAGGGTGGGGGCTGCTGGACCATTCTTCATTACTTTGCCATACTAATTCCATTCTATGTTAGGTGCCACGGACTCAGATTCGAGTCCTAGCGATGATGAGTTAAAGATCCCAAAAGAAGCCAACTTCTAAATCCAGTGGTTAGAGCTACACTACACTCCTTGTGACCCTGGGCAAGTCACTTAATCCCTATTGCTTCTGACACAATGGGCAGTTCCAAAGACCAAGACTGGCCAGTGTCAAAGACAGGATGCTGAGCTTGATAGACCCTTAGTCTCCACTGTTTTTAGTGATCAACAAAGTTCTATGTTTCTATAATCACCCTAATTCTGTTATCATTGGACTAGATATTCAAAATGATTTAAATGGCCAGGACAGGCTCCTGGCTGTTCAAATCATCTGTCCAGGGCTAACCAGGCATTTTCAATCTTCATGTTCAGCCCAAATGGTGTCACACAATTCAGCAAAAATACCCAATGTTGTTCCTCATAATTTAAATATTGCTCATAGAAGGAACAACATTGGGTATTTTTGCAAATGGAAGTTGGAGGGTTAATTCCCTTGAAACAGCCAATTGAGTGAAACATGAATTCATGCTGGGATACAAGATAGGTTGAATTTGTTTTGAATTTAAAAAGAAAAATGATCAATGAAGAATACTATAATGGCAAGAAAATATAATGATAAAACAGCAACTAATTTTGCCTATTTTTATATATTAAAAAAGTACTACATAAGGTGAATGTCCATATTGCTGTCTGTTGTTCTGCTGAGCACTGGCATTGAAACAGCAAAATGCATTTATTGCATACTTGTCCTCTGTCGGAAACATTATGGTGGTATATTAGTTGTGTTAATAAAAATTTATAAACAAAGCCCTGCCAGCTGAACATCTCTTTCTCTAGTTCAGCAGCAGGAACTTTGATTTATAAGAATGGAATACGCTAAATATTAGAGTACTAAGGCTTATATGGATGCTGCGGGGACGGTGACGGGGCGGTGAATGGGATGGCAGTGGCGGTGACGGGGCGGTGAAAGGGATGGCAGTGACGGTGACGGGGCAGTGAATGGAATGGCGGTGACGGGGCGGTGCAGAGGATGGTGGGCCGGGGACGGGGCGGTGACGGGGACAGATTTTTTCCCCGTGTCATTCTCTATTGGCTACTCAATTAGAGCAACCTTTTATAACTTAGACGTGACTGAAACAGGTGTAGATAAAAACATCCTCTTTAGACATGCATATTTCTTCCCATTCAAAAATTCCTACTCGTCGTCCTACTTTTGGGCCCTCCCATGCCCCCTTGTTAATTGGATGAACTACAGTGTTAAACATCCAAATTTTGACTTTTCAAAATCAGGATTTGGATGCTCTTAGCATTTTAAGATGTCCATCTGTTTTGAAAATGAGCTCCAAAGTGTTCTAAAATATGGGCTTAGTGCACCACACTGAGGAATTTTCCCATTCACTACATTCAGATTTAACGTGGCACTTCTCAGGGTATTTTTTTTTGTTTTGATTTTTTTTGCAGGTCGTGCACCAGCTTTCTCATTAGTGCATGGAATCTTCAAAAAAAATTAAAGCAAGAGCACTTAGGGCCTGATGGAACTCAAAATTGAATAATGAGCTTAAACTGTGTGGTAATTAACCATACATTACATTACATTACATTAGTGATTTATATTCCGCTTATACCTTGCGGTTCCATACCATTAAAGATACATTAAAAAACAATTAAGAATTCCATATGGAACTCGGAACGATGCCAGCCAATACCTACGTCGAGATGCCTACCCACAAAGCAGGCATTTTTAGGGGCAGAGAATATGAGTGGTTGGACTCAGGCGCCGGTATATAAGGCCAGGAAAATCACTATAAAACGACTCCTAGCGGCTGATTGATAATTGCACCAAACAGCACCTAGAAGTTAAGCACCATTTATAGAATCAGGCCCTTAGTGCCTCCTATTTAGGAGGCGCTAAGTCCTCTTGAGTTAACTGCATTATCCAATTAGCACGCGTTAATCAAAATACACTAGCTGGATAAAGCAGGAACACCCATGCTATGCCCCCTAAGAAAAATTTCTTAAAAAATTCATTAACATAGTGTTTAGTGAACGGAAACGGGGAAAATACTGCAAAATGCTTCCATGTGTTTGTACAGGATTCTGTTTTCATGCACTAAACATGATTTAAAACTTAATGCCCTTTAGTAAAAGGACTTCGATTTGTAGCACCTTGCCAAAGTATATGAATTGTTTACATGATGCACTAAAGGGAGTTATTTTAAAAAAAACAACAAACCTTTGTCTTTGGGATCCTCAAACTGTCATGGGGGCAGGGTTTCGAAGACTTTTTTTGGTCTCAGAACAGATCTTGATTTGCCCTCAGTATTTATCCATTTCTGGAGCCAGTTGTACTGTTCTGTTGCTTTTGGCTATAAACACTTTGGTGGCGCTGTTGCATATATCATTAACAACACTGTGAAATCTGTGCTTGGATGCAGTTTCATTTACAATTTAATTTTTTTTTTTTAAACACACCTGTTATCCCACATAAAATCTGTGCTATTTGAGAGAGGAAATATTCTTTAGGGTCAGAAAAGAGTAGGGCTTAGCAAGTTATTTATCCATGTTCTGTGGCTGCTGATATGAGCCTGGAAGACCATTATCCCTTCACAAGAGACTGGACCTCATTTACCCCCTCCTTTACAAAGCTGCGCTAGCGTTTTTAGCGCCGACTACCGCGGTAACAGCTCCGACACTCATAGAATTCCTATGAGCATCCAAGCTGTTGACACAGTGGCCAGCGCTAAAAACGTTGGCGTGTTTTTGTAAAGGAAGGGATTAATAATTCTAAACCATCCTTTCTACCTCAGTGGAGTCAGGACAGCACCGCATGTCCCCATTTTCTATCCTGGGCCTATTACACTTCGGGTGATTTCTTAATTTATGTTTTTGAATTCCTCTGTTTTGCCAAATTCCCATTTCTTTCCCCCAGAGGATGCACACAAACCTGTGTTTGGACATAGTCCATGATATTTTTGAAGTCTAGGTCGTCGTAGTAGTTCTTGATCCCCCTTTGGATGTTTTTGTTCAAAACCTCTACAGTCTAGAGAAAAGAAAAATTTCAGAAATGTTGATATTTGGGGCAGTAAACTCCATAAACCTATTCACCAAGGGACAGATTCTTAAAAATAAAATCTGCCTTTAACATGCTAGCGAAACTGGTTCCAGCTGATTTAGTGTGCATGTATTTTAGCAGCAGATTATCAAACTGCTTAGCGAGATTTTTTCTGAGTTTTCTAGCAGTCTCCGATACTGCCATACAAATGTAGTACAAGGTCATTAATATTAAAATGATCACTCTGAGTGATTATAATTGCTGAGTGATTCTCTAACCTCATTGTGCCACATTTGCAGCCAAAATTTATCGAGAGGTCTAAGCTGTCATTTCCTTACTTTCTGATCAGTGCTGAGCGCTGATTGGCTCAGGCATTGACAGGAAAGTAAGGTTTGACAACTTACTCCTTGATACGCTGTCCTCACTTGGATTCCATTAATCTGTCCTCTCCTGGTTTGCCTCCTACCTCTCCCAACACACCTTTAGTTTATGTGTTGGTGGGTCCTCTTCTGCTGCTATCCCGCTAGCGGTTGGTGTACCCCAGGGTTCTGCCTAGGACTTCTTTTCTCTCTCTACACCTCTTCCCTTGGTGCCCTGATCTCCTACCATGGCTTCCAGTATCACCTATATGCTGATGACTCCCAGATCTACCTCTCTACACCTGAAATTTCACCTAAAGTCCAAGAAAAAGTCTCTGCCTGTTTGGCTGCCTGGATGTCCTGCCATCATCTAAAACTAAATATGTCCAAGACTGAGATGCTACTCTTTCCTCCTAACCCCTCTGCTCCTCCTCCTCCTCCTTTTTCCATTTCGGTAAATAATACTGTCATTGTTCCAGTTTCCTCTGTTTGCAAACTTGGAGTCATCAATTCCGACCTCTCATTTTCTACACACATCCAACAAGCTGCTAAGACCTGTCGCTTCTATCTCTTCAATATCACCAAAATTCACCATTTCGTCTCTGAGCACACTATCCGGACCCTTGTCCATGCTCTCGTAACCTCACACTTAGATTACTGCAATCTACTTCTAACTGGTCTCCCGCAGTGTCGCCTCTCCCCCTTGCAATCTGTGCAAAACTCTGCTGCATGACTCATCTACCAACCTCGTTACGCTCATGTCACCTCTCTCATTAACAAATTTTCAACTGTGGCTATAACACTCTTCAAGCCTTCCCTTGTAATATCTTGTTCAACATGCAAAAGTGCGGAAGGTCTCAAAACATTTTCAAAATAAACAGTAGCTTGTATCTCACGGACCTCAGTGGTACCGTCTGCATGCCACTAAACTTTTAGAACATGCAGAATCAATGGCACCCCTAATCGTCATTGGTCCCTTATATTTTTTAACATTTTTAAAGATAATTTTGTTTTAAATTTATATTTCAAAAACGTATTACTTATCTTTAGCTACGCGGGTGGGGGTACGCACTCCCACCCGCGTAGCTAAAGATAAGTAATACGTTTTTGAAATATAAATTTAAAACAAAATTATCTTTAAAAATGTTAAAAAATATAAGGGACCAATGACGATTAGGGGTGCCATTGATTCTGCATGTTCTAAAAGTTTAGTGGCATGCAGACGGTACCACTGAGGTCCGTGAGATACAAGCTACTGTTTATTTTGAAAATGTTTTGAGACCTTCCGCACTTTTGCATGTTGAACAACCTCTCTCATTAAGTCATTTCACTAGCTCCCTATCCGCCATCGCATACAGTTCAAGCTGACCTACAAGTATATTCATTTTGCTGCCCTTTAATATCTCTCCTCTCTTCTCTCTCCTTATACACCTTCCAGAGAACTCCGTTCCTCAGATAAGCCACTCAGCTTTACCATTTGCCTCCACTGCCAATTTCAGACTTCGTTCCTGAGGCACACCATAATTAAGAAAGGAGAAATTAGGTTCTTACCTGCTAATTTTCTTTCTGGTAGCTTCTAGACCAGTATAGTTGCTTTACAGATGGGTAATTTGCCTCACTGCTACCAGCAGGTGGAGACTGAGATCAAAACTTGTATATCAGTAGAGCATCCCCTCTTGTTACTCCAGTTTGCCGAATAGCCAAGCAGAACCAAGGAAATTTCTTAACTGAAAAACAGTAAATGACACTCCAAACAGGAGTGTAAGAAAACAACAAACATCTTTAAAAACTGTTGGAACATGTATAGAACTTGATCCTGGAAAGAAAACATCCCCACAGCTCACCAGCTAAGCTAGCTGAGCTATTGCCATTGTTCTTAATGCTCCCAGCCCTAGAAAAATACTAGAACCCACAGAAATATTCAAATTCTGCACGCGAGCAAATAAACTCCCGCAAACACTGCTGAAAGACAGATAAGGTGGGGAACTATACCAGTCTACAAGCTAACAGAAAGAAAATTAGCAGGTAAGACCCTAATATCTCCTTCTGTATCGCTTGATAGACTGGTATAGTTCCTTTACAGATGGGACCCCCGAAGGGCCAACACCAGAACACGTTCACCGAATACCATGTCCTGATGCGCTTAAACATCCACACGGTAGTGTCCGACAAAGGAATGCAGAGAAGACCAAACTGCAGCCTTGCAAATATCCACTAGAGGCACTAGAGAAGATTCAGCCCAAGAAGCTGCTGAACCCTAGTGGAATGAGCCTTGAGAAAGTCTGGAACAGGCTTCTTCTTCAGAAGATAAGCGGAAGCAATAGTCTCCTTGATCTAAGGCACAATAGTAGCCTTAGAAGCGCCATCCCCCTTATGAGGACCCGCTAGGACAAAGAGATGATCTGATTTCCTGATCTCCTGTGTCCTCTGCACATCTTTGTAAACCGCATAGAACTTCACGGTATTGCGGTATATAAGCTGTTGTTATTATTATTATTATTATAAGAGCGAAGGACCCAACTGACATCCAACTTGCGCAGTTGTCTCTGCTCAGAAGAGCCCTCCTGACAACCCAACACCGGGAGGACTACAAATTGATTGACATGAAAAGGAGAAACTACGAGGACGATGCCGGAACCAAGATGGCGTCGAGTGCGGATGTCTGAGCTCTTTTCTAACATATAATCACTTTTTCTATCATAAAACCATTTACTCTCCTGCTTATATTCCCTCTAGTCATATATTTTTGTAAATCTTTCTCCTCTCTTCTTATATTTTTAAGCTTTGTAAACCGTGCCGAGCTCCACTTCCGTGGAGATGATGCGGTATATAAACTTAAAGCTTAGTTTAGTTTAGTTTAGTCGCAGTGTGTATTGAGAGTTTTTCTTATTCATTCAACTTACCATGAAGAGGAAGGGAACCATCCGCCCTAACCCTCCGGCACCTGGGACCCTGCAGCGCTTGATTCAGCCGACGATACAGACTGCTTTTGCCTGCTCAGCTATGGAAATCCAACCTACTTCAGGGGGTGAGTCTGGAGATCTCCGGTGAACTCAGCGCAGCAGCTGCCCGGGTGTTTCTGAGTCCGGAGCAGAGGTCAATTCCTCTCCAACCTGGAAGTGCTTTGGCGCAGGGAGATGCAGGAGTTCAGCTGCCCGATGTGGGAGGAATAGACTCCAGCAGAGGATGGACGCCAGTACTGGAGCTTCGGCAAGATAGTGTTGGAAAGGTTGACCAGCTAACCCCTGACACCATGGAAGGAGAGGTGAGAGGTGCTTCTGGAGGGAATAACATCAGTTTTGGAGAGCTGAAACGACCTGAGAAAATTGATATGGAAGCGCTTTGGCAGGCTATATCCATCATGGACGCCAACCTTAAATTGGGTCTTTCATCCATCAAAACTGATTATGGGACTATCTATTCCAAGGTTGAGCAGCAGGGACTGCGACTAATTTAACTGAGAAATTGGAGAAACAAGAGCAGAGTTTGAAGGAAGTAAAGTCTGTCCAAATGGAAATGGTTAAGGAAAGATCATTTATTTCTCGCATGTTGGAAAATTTTGAAAACTCACTTAGGAAAAATAATTTGAGATTTTTAAACTTTCCTAAATTTCCCATCATCTCTCCTATGGAGATGGATAGAAAGTACTTTCAAGAAGTCCTAGCCATCCTAGTGGAAAATCTACCTCCAATTGTTAGGGCTTATTACTTGGATATTAGGAGACCTCAAGGGGAGTCTACCCTTAAAGGAAAATCTGAAGATAATGTTGATTTGTCTTTATTTCTAGAAAGTTCCCTTGAGGTAGTTACAGATAGAACCACTCTTCTGCTGACTCCAGCATTGGAAAA
This sequence comes from Geotrypetes seraphini, assembly GCF_902459505.1. Taxonomy (NCBI): domain Eukaryota; kingdom Metazoa; phylum Chordata; class Amphibia; order Gymnophiona; family Dermophiidae; genus Geotrypetes; species Geotrypetes seraphini. The sequence continues at coordinate 62,758,380 of NC_047091.1, read as the reverse complement.
TGATAGAGAATATGTTTTACGTCTGTATTTCCATCACTTAAATGATAAATTTTGGGGCTCAAATATTAGAATTTTTCCCGATCTGGCTTAAATTTCCACCAAAATGTTTTATTTCTTATCAAAGTAAAAATTTCCTTTTTTTGAGCCTAAACAAGTATTAGATTTTTTTAGGGCCAAAAGAAAGGTTGGTATATTAGTCCTTGATGAATGACCTGTCTACTGGCTGTAGGAGGGATAACCATTCCGTCACTCTATTTTTTTAATAACTATTCTGTTAATTGTTAAATTTATTTCTTGGTTCTAAATTTGTGGACTGAATAATTGATTATATTTGCAGTATACATTTTAGTGTATATATAGGATAATTTTCCTTTCTGTATTTTCTGATCTCTTTCAAGACAGTAAATGCTTGATAAATTGTAAAAGGATAACATAGTAACATAGTAGATGACGGCAGATAAAGACCTGAATGGTCCATCCAGTCTGCCCAACTGATTCAATTTAAATTTTTTTTATATGTCCCTTTTTGTATCGCTATTGCTCTTTCCATCTTAAAAATGTGGCATAACGAATTCCACCAGAATGTGTAATTAAGATTCTTGTGATTTTTCCAATTATTGGTAATATGTTGAATGGCAACCCCTGTCATAACTAATAAAGATATGGGGGCCATTGGAAAAGTATTGTGATGAATAGACATCATTTTCTTTCCTGTTCCTTTTCTTTTTCATTTTTAGTTTTATCTAGCACACTCAAGGGGGAGGGTGGATTTGGGATATAATTTAATACGATATGTTAGAATATGTTGTATAATATAGTATATTCTATTTTAGTTGAGAATGTGATGAAGGGTGGGTGGATGGGGATTTTACACTATTAGATTTGATGTGTTAGATATTATAGTGCTATATGGAAATTACTTTTATGATATATTTTTGTGCACTTATTGTTTGATTTGAAAATGAATAAAGATTAAAAAAAAAAACCAATTAATTTTTTTTTTAATTCCCTAGAAAACTCCAAGAAGGGAGCTCTACAAGAGAAAGCCTGCAGCTCAGAAACACATCTAGCTTAAGTAATGGCTACAAAGAAGACCACCTGAAGAGTAAGGTCCTTCAAAGAGCAGTGGCCCAACAGTTCAAAAGGCGGGCACACCAGAATGGACAGAACCAGATTCAGATCCCAAGATGGAACAGAGGGTCGTACAGGAGGTCTGAGCAATTTGGCCGCCCGCAAGAAACGAATCACATCAGGAATGGAAGTCAAACGCTAACCTTTCAAGAACCCCTGAAAGGCTGACAAGGCTGTAAGCTGAACCCGGAGAGAAGACCAACCAGTCCCCTATCCTGGCCATCCTGCAAGAACTCTAAGATATTAGGCAGGAAAGCGTGAAAATAGACCACCCCACGCGCATCACACCACTCCTCAAACAAATGCCAAACCCACACATCAGCCCGAGAGGTGGAAAGCCTCCGGTACCCCAAGAGTGTTGAGATCACTTTATCTGAATACCCCTTCTTACATAGGCGACCCCTTTCAAGAGCCAAGCCCTAAGACAAAAGGGACCCGGATCGAACATTGGAATGGGACCCTGAGTTAGAAGGTCGTCCAAGAGAGGCAGAGGAAGAGGATCCGCCACCAGATGCCTCACCAGATCTGCGTACCACTGTCGTCGAGGCCAATCCGGAGCCACCAGAACCACGAAGCCCGGATGGAGAAGTATGCGGAGAAGAACTCTGCCCACTAATGGCCACGGAGGGAACACATACAACAGCCACTCTGTTGGCCTTGGTTGAACCAGAGCATCCAGGCCCTTGGCCTGACCGTCTCTGTAACGACTGAAGAAGCGGGGCGTTTTAGCGTTGACACTTGTGGCCATCAGGTCCATGAGGGGCTGACCCCAACACTGCACTGAAAGGACTCGGGGCTTAGACACCACTCTCCGGGATCTAGTACGTGATGACTCAGGAAGTCCGCCTGAACATTCTCCACTCCAGCTATGTGGGATGCTGAGAACTCTTGAAGGTGCGACTCCACCCAGACCATGAGCAGAGTCGCCTCCCGTGCCACCAAAGTGTTCCTGGTGCCCCCTCTACTTATTGACATAGGCCACCGCCGTGGCATTGTCCGACAGAACCCTGATAAATACAAAAGAAATATGTGCTGTTGTTTAGTCTTTTTTTGAATAATGATTGAAAATAACACAGCAGTAAGCAAATAAGCTACATTTCATAAGGAGGCAATTAGATGAGCCAAAGCTGGACATTCACTAATATTGTGTACAATCATGGCTTTGAAGACCTTTTTGCCATCCTGTAATTGAACCTGAATCAGTGAGAAGTACGATAGCTGAGGCTGCCATCGATCCCAAGACTTGGAGGAAATCCTGTGCCCAAGGACACCGGGACGCCAGAAGAAGGCAAATTTGATATTGCAATTTGCTTACCCGGGCCTCCGGAAGGAATACCTTCCCCAAGGAGGTGTCGAACAGGACCCCAAGATATTCCAGGTGCTGAGATTGAGACAACCGGCTCTTTGCAAGGTTGACTACCCATCACAGTGACTGCAGAAACTCCACCACCCGAGCCGTGACCCGAGTGCTCTCCTGGAACGACCTGACTCGAATCAACCAGTTATCCAGATAAAGATGAACAAGAATGCCCTCTTTACGCAAAGCTGCCGCAACAACCACCATCACCTTGGTGAACGTCCGCGGAGCTGTGGCCAGACCAAAATGAAGTGCACAGAACTCATAATGTTGCCGCAAGATTGCAAAGCGCAGGAAGCGATGATGGGAGACCCAAATAGGAATGTGTAAGTAGGTCTCGGTCAGATCTAGAGAGGTCTAGCTTCACTAATCTCTAAGGTACAACAACTTCATTCTTGCAACAAATTCGCTGTACTTCTACAATTCGACCTCTCCGCAGCTTTCGACGTCGTCCATCATGATATCCTAATCTTCCAACTCTCTGAAATAGGCATAAGTTCCACAGTCCTAGACTGGTTCTCGAAATTCCTACGCTTACGCTCCCACACCGTTAACATAAACGGTACCTCATCCCCTCCCTGGAAGCCGATATGTGGAGTCCCGCAAGGCTCACCCCTCTCTCCTATCCTTTTCAATATTTGCATGTCCTCTTTGAAACTCCTTCATCTATCCCCCATGGAAACTCTCTACACCTATGCTGACGATATCCTCATCCTCCTTGAGACCGACTCGAACCTCACTAACCTCGCTGAGAACATATCCGCATGTATAATGAACCTTCAATCCTGGGCACATTCTGTACAAATGAAATTGAACGAGTCCAAAACAAAACTACTTTGGCTCGGCCCAATATTAGGTCATTTACCTACCTCCATCCCATTATCTTCCGGCTCCATTCTTCAGCTTGAGTTTTCAAGCAAAGTCCTTGGCATCATCATAGACTCCTCTCTCTCCTTCAATGACCACCTCAACTTCTTGGTAAAAAAATGCTTCTTTAGTCTTCATATGCTGAGGAAAGTGAGATCGTACTTTCATCATTCTCACTTCGTCGTCCTTGTTCAATCCACCATCCTCTCTAGACTGGATTATTGCAACTCCATCTATTTAAGCCTAACTAAAAAAAAACTCCATAGACTTCAGCTAATCCAGAACGCTGCGGCTAAGCTTATTTTCGCTAAAGGCAAGTTCGACCACATTTCCCCACTCCTGTCCAAACTTCACTGGCTCCCAGTTCACTCCAGAGTCCTCTTTAAATGTGCCTGTTTAGCTTCCAAGATCCTACATGGCATCCTTCCTCCCGTTATCCCACTCTTCTGGAACTCCTCTAACCCTAATTCCACTAGATTCTCCCAAAAACTGAAACTATCATTTCCCTCTGCAAAAGGTATATCCCGCGTAGGAAAACTAGGAACATCCTTCCCCTTTAGAACCACAGAACTCTGGAACAACCTCACATCCCCGTTCAGAATTTCAAGCTCCCTCCAATCCTTCCACAAACACCTGAAAACTTGGCTCTTTTCAAAAATCTAACACCTCCCGCTCTTTGGTACCCTGTCCCTCTTTATCTTCCTAGCTCCTTTCTTATAACCCTTCATTGTAGCTCCTTTTCAACCTAACCCTGTAAACCGTGCCAAGCTCTACGCTTGTGGAGATGGCGCGGTATACAAACCTAAGGTTTAGTTTAGGTCAGAAACTCCCCCGGATGAACCACCAGAATCATAAATCGAGAGCTTCCATGCGGAAGGAATGCACATGAAGAGCCCTATTGACCCCCTTCAAATCCAGGATGGGTCGAAAGGTCCCTTCTTTCTTTGGCACCACAATCTTTGAAGGGTCTAGCGAAAGGCCTGCTGCTTCCATGCCACCTGCGAGGGAGAAGCGAGAAAACAGTCTGGCAAGGACCGGGCGAACTCCAGAGCATAGCCGTCCCAGATCACTTCCAGAACCCATCGATTTGACGTATGTCTGCCTACTGTGGATAAAAGTCTCTCAACCAGGCGCCCACCGGAACAAAGGCGAGCTCTGGCAAGGAGTCATTGTGCAGGACGGGTGGCAGGGGGCGCTACCTGCACCCTGGCGGGCCCCACGAAAAGAATACATGTGCTAGAAGAAATGGGTCATTCCATGTCAAGTGATCAGATTCTTGGAAAGTGCCCTGCATGACCATCACGGATTTTGATGAAACTTCATATGCAGAGTCCACCATGTCTCAAACGAACTTTGGTAAAGTTTTAGTTTCGCCTATGGAATATTTGTGGAGATATAGCCATTTGTTTGACCCCATACCACAATGAAATACAGTACGACAATGACATTCTGATAACTTTGAGACACAATATCTCCCGAGCTGTGTTTCCAAAAAAACTGAAAATTAGGTTCCCTGCACAACATTTTGAGCTCTGTTCATTGCTACCAATAACAATTTTTGCCAAGCACTGATTGAATGCCTGAATTACAGTAAACTTGGCCGAAAAAATTAGTGCTCCAAAAAAAGTCAAAGTTTGACATTACTTAGCTCCCACAATAATTGAGTAATAAATGCGAAATTTGGCGCATAATGTCTCAGTACAACGTTGTTTTCAAAAGTACAATTTCAATCTCCAAGCTCTTTCCATTAGTTTACAAATTAAGTGTAAAGTTGCTAATTTGTGTAAAAAGGCCAAAAATAGGGTATTTTCAGCCTGCTTTTACAGAAAAATACCTTTTAGAAACTCTTTCAAATCAGTCTCATTAGAAAGAGCATATTTCAAACCCCCTAGAAAAGTGGACTTCATTTTTCAACGCAGGTTAACAATGGCTGAAAAAGGGGGCCAAAGTTGGGAGACGTTGCCACGGCAACAACCTCTATTTCAACATAGTTCTGTCATTTTTAAAGTTACAGTTTTGTATTGACGTAGTATTACTACTACTCTATTACGTTGGTCCATGGTGACATTGTCACTACCAGTTCAAGAGTTTGAACTGGCAACCCCATCGCCATAGGGGTCACGCCCGATAGCTGTGCAATACCAGCCACGGGTGGGCCACTTCGTCCAGGTTCCCAAGCCTCGCATTTGGTTTCTTTGTCAAGGTTCCAAAGCCTTTTGTTGGTATCTTTCTGGTTCCAAAGCCAATGATTAGGGTGTCTTATCCTAGGTTCCCAAGCCTAAATTGGGTATCTTATATGGTTCCCAAGCCGAAGTGAAGTCCACTTTGATTTTAACTGCCAGCAATCTTTATAACATTCTGTTAAATTTTTGAGCCACTTTCTTCAATGCAGTTTCTGGAAATTGATATTGGCGGCCGGATGATGTAACTGAAGGGGCACAAAGCATGCAGATGAGGTGTTGCTCTGGAACTCAACAAACGTCTTGCCTTTCTGGCCAATAAAACAAATGATCTGGACCGTGAGGATGCATAAATTTTATCAATGCATCATTTTGTTCAATTGAGACTTTAACAACGTTGCCTATCCACCATTGATTATCGTTAGTACAGGCAACGTAGCAACCAGGAAAGATTTCGGACACTTTCAAATTTGGAATGGCAGTATCAGAAATTTTGGCAACAAAATTTATTGTGTCATTTGAAACTTTGCTGACACGAACCGAGTTTGAGTCAACTGGTACAAATTGGTGGTGCTCTCTGGTACCGGCTACTGTGCTGCTTTCATGCCATCTTTCTTCTTGAAACTTTTTGCTTTCTTCAATTTCTTCTTTTGGAACATAAATGTATTTAACTCCGTGTATATTTTGGTCACAAAAGTTAAATAGATCCTTTGGCGTCAATATTTGATCCGTTGATGGTCTTTGGAGGCTAGCCTGGGCAGCCAGTCGTTTAGTTGTTCCACCAACTCCATCGCAGGGTGATTTTCCGTGGCTAGTTCCCAAAAAATTCCATTCAGCCTCAATGTTGAAATCATTTCTGTGATTGCACAAATTCACAAAGTTCTTGTAGTTTTTATATTGTGCAGCTGAGCTGTCACTGAAGTAGTATATTTTGGTAATGTTTGTTTGAGTTACCAAAAATTCGATCAACTTTTGAATAAACACGTGTACAGATATCGTATCATGTTGCATATGATCAGAAATAATGCAACAGTTTACAACTTGCAATATGCCCACTTCATTGAGGTAATATGCAACAAAAGGATGTACCGTAGCTTGTGAATTTTCCCAATGAAAGCCTTGGGCGGCATCCTGTACAACAAATGAGTAATTTTCAGCGAAATCCATCAAAACGATCATTTCCGTTTCTTTTAAGCCTGTCTTCAACATCTTCAAATATTCACTTTGATGTTTTGAAATGAAATGGTGGCTTGTCAACTTCCAAATCTTGCTTGCAAGTCTTTCAATAAAGTTGTCCATGGTTAGTACGCTTGTTTCTAATGTTTCACGGTCAGCGTGAACCCATTGCTTAAATTCTATTGATTTTTCTGGATCTAAATCCTTGAATATTTCTTCCAGGTATGCTGTTAGTGCTTCTTCACCAGGGCAGTTTTGACATCGTTGTAGCATACAGTCCTTGACATTTAGGTCGCACACAGTTTTTTCCATAAGAACTTTGTAGTTCTCTTTGACATTGGCGCCTTGTAGCATGAGCTTTACATTTTGATGTATCGTGCAGACACACACGGAGTGTGCACCTGATGCACCAACGGTTACACACCACTTTGGCCTGAGCTCACATAATTTGGAAAAAACAATTTCAGTTCCGTATTTGTTACAGTACGCCACGTACAGCTCTTTTAAATTACACAACAGCAGCCACTTTTGCTTTTGTACTTTTAAACCATTGAGGCGGACTGAAATGCAATCTTTTTTGCCAGGACATATTCTGCTGAATTCATCATCTTCGTAAAAATCTTGAACTCTATTTGCAATTTCTTTTGGAAGGGACTTGCCAATTTTTGCATCAGGTATAGAACAAATGCCTTTCTCTTTCTTTACTTTTGAGCTGTTCTGACCATGCGCTCTGAAACGCCAAACTTCATTGCTGTTTCCTTTATTGACCAACTTTTTGGGGCCATCGTCAATAATTGAACTTTCATTGACCTGTTGGATATTGCAATTTTTGTTTTCATTTCTTCAATGAGGTCAGTGTAATCTTCACATAACTTGCATTCTACAGACTGACGAGACGGCCCAACTTCTTCAGCTGAAACTCCAACAGCAGATGTAATCTTCTTGGCTATTACATTCTGCACACGTTCAATTTTTCGTATCACATAGCCGGCTTTATCTCTACTAGCTAACCTTCAAATTTTCAATGGAGAGGTTCCTAAAGCAGTCAAGCTTTGATCAACTGCATCGGAGATGCTGATATCAAAATCGTCTGAAGATGAAGATGCTGCAGTAGCTTCACTCATTGAAACGTATTGGGCTTTGCACCTACTGCAAAGTTTCTGACCTGGCTTGATATTTATTTTTGCCACTTTTCTAAAATCATTAGACATGGCAAGATCGACTTTTAACAATCCACTTTGAACAATGTGATTTTTCTTTTCAAATGGATTACAACACGATGTTTGCTTTAATTCGTATTTCTCGAGATACTTTGCTTTGTGGTGGAGGCAGATTTGGTCTTTATCCATCAGTTCAACTTCAGATCGCCGAATGATAAGCAATTTTTCATCGGTTGACAAATTATATAAAAAAATGAGCCCACATTTTTTAGAATAAAATGTGCCATCATGACACTTTGACAACAATTTTTGCCCAATGGCAGTCTGGCAGAAAAGGATTATTATTAGTCGATTCGTTGGCATCCATTTTAAACTAAATTAATAATAATGTGGATCTGAAAAAGAAAACAAGTTGTAATTTGTGATCTGCATGCAACAAAATTATCACCTCAATTTCTAGTTAGGAATAATCATTAATTAAGAACACTATAATTGTACCCAAAGCTTGAGTAAAAATAAACAGGGAAAAACAGTGTGAAAAGTGACATAATTGTAAGTTGAAATGTAGGCCGTTGCCATGGTGACATCTCCCAACATTGTCCCCCTTTTTTGAGCATTGTTAACCTGCGTTGAAAAATGAAGCCCACTTTTCTAGGGGGTTTGAAATATGCTCTTTCTAATGAGACTGATTTGAAAGAGTTTCTGAAAGGTATTTTTCTGTAAAAGCAGGCTGAAAATACCCTATTTTTGGCCTTTTTACACAAATTAGCAACTTTACACTTAATTTGTAAACTAATGGAAAGAGCTTGGAGGTTGAAATTGTACTTTTGAAAACAACGTTGTACTGAGACATTATGCGCCAAATTTCGCATTTATTACTCAATTATTGTGGGAGCTAAGTAATGTCAAACTTTGACTTTTTTTGGAGCACTAATTTTTTCGGCCAAGTTTACTGTAATTCAGCCATTCACTCAGTGCTCGACAAAAATTATTATTGATAGCACTGAATAGAGCTCCAAAAGTTGTGCAGGGTAGCTAAGTTTCAGTTTTTTTGGAAACATAGCTCGTGAGATATTGTGTCTCAAAGTTGTCAGAATGTCACTGTCGTACTGTATGTCATTGCAGTATGGGGTCAAACAAATGGCTATATCTCCACGAATATTCCACAGGCGAAACTAAAACTTTACCAAAGTTTGTTTAATACATGTGGGACTTTGTGCATAAAGTTTTATCAAAATCCGTGATGGTCATGCAGGGAGCCCTTGATCACTTGACATGGAATAACCCACATGCCTTTTGAGAGCCCAGGAAACTGAAAGGAAGCAGCCACTTGACAGAAGCGGAAACGGCGGAAATCACGCCCACGAGAAACGCCGCCTCGAGCCAGCGGCCTAGGCCTGTCCTCAGGCAAACGAGGCACTTTAGAATCAGTGAGAGTCTGAACCAACTTGTCAAAGTCCTCATCAAACAAGAAAGATCCTTTAAAAGGAAACTTCGTCAACTTAGCTTTGGACGCTGAATACGCCGACCAAGCACAAAGCCACAAGGTACGGCGTCTGCCACTCTTAAGGCCAGAGACTTGGCAGAAGCTCGCAAGAGGTCATACATGGCATCTGATAAGAAGCACTCAATTCAATTTTGCCAACTTCTTGCCTTAGCAGGTCCCAATTCTCAGATTTATCAAGTACATGCTGGGCCCAACAAAAACACACCCGAGCCACCAGCCTGCCATACATAGCCGCCTGGACCGACAGAGCTGTCACATCAAAACTCTGTTTAAAGAGGGACTCCAACTTATGCTCTGCTAGGCCCTTCAAGGCCGCACCACCCTCAACAGGCCGCTTAGAGATGGCCGAGACCACCGCATCCACTACAGGCGACTTCAGAGTATCCCTATCCCCTTCCGGAATGAGATACAGGCGGGCCATGGAGCGTACAAAATGAAAAGGGGCTTCCGATACCTGCCACTATGCGAGCATGATGTCCAGAATATCCTGATAAATAGGAAAAGAGTGGGAAGCAGAGCAAATCCCCTTAAGCAAGGGGTCCACTGTACATGGGGGCTCCGACACGGGGTCCCCAAAGTGCAAAACCAAGGAGACCTAAATGATTAATTCATTGAGCTCGTCCTGCTGAAAAATGCGCAACACAGACGCATCTTCGCTGGCTGGGGGATGCTCGAACCCCTCGCCGGCAGAATCTGGCCCCCGAAGAGGATCCTGGAATTCTCCCCAAGGGTCCAGTTCCTCATCAATCACCTCATGCTCCTCTGGGAAAAAATACTCATCCCAAGAGACCCTCAGGTGTTTAGATGAGAGAGGAGTAGAGGGGGGCAAAACCACACGCAACCTCCTGCCGCCAGCACATAAGCTTTACAAAGTGCTAACATAAATTCAGGGGGAAAGACCCCGGTGGCCTCAAGGGACTACCAACCCCAGCAGGGGACCCTGACATACCTTGTCCCTGTATGTCCAGAATAGGGGGAAGGTCACCTGAGGTAACGGAAAAGAAGGAGGAGGTTCTCGCCGAAATTGGCCCTGAGACCATCAAAATCTGAGCTCCTGTGGCCTGTCACGTCTGAAAAGCCTGGGACTTTCCTGAACCAGAGGCCGAGGAACCGACTGACACGAAAAAGGAATCCCCAGCTGAACTGACAGGAAGGGAATCCTTTTCTCCCTGACCGTCGGCAGCTGGGGAACTCCTCACGTGGGCGTCAGGGGGAAGCCCAGGCTTCCCCACATTCTGAAGCCAAACCGCGAGACACATAGGAACCAACGACACTGCCAGGAACACACCGGAGACCATCACCAGAGACTTTGGAGCACTGGGTGAGAGGCTGAAGCGGACAGGAGCGCAGGTGGTTTTCTCATCGATCCTCCCAGTTAGAGGCAAGGGAAGAGTCAGAGATGAACGTATCCAGAGGACGAACGAGTGGCTACAGGGATGGTGCCGGGATATGAACTTCGGATTCCTAAACCATGGGGAAGCGCTACAAGGACTTCAGGGACCAGACGGACTCCATCTGACCAGTAGGGGTAAGAACGTCTTCGGACACTGACTAGCCCGCCTGCTTCACAGGGCTTTAAACTAGGTAAGTCGGGGGAGGGTACCCATTCACTTATTAGTGCAGAAAGGAATTATCCTGATGAGGTGAGTCGAAACTCTGCTTCCATGTCCAAGGTAAGTACCCACATTGCAAACAGTTCTTTAGGAGTCACACCGACTCGGGTAGGATACGCCTCACAGGGACTTAGCAAACACAAGATATGGAGGACCATGTATGTCAATGCACACAGTTTAGGTAACAAAATTCTAGAATTGGAGGCTGAAATAAGGAATGCCGACCTAGATGTGGTGGCAATATCTGAAACTTGGTTCACGGACTCACATGGGTGGGATATGGCTATACCGGGCTATAATCTACTTCGTCAGGACAGAGAGGCCAGGTTAGGAGGGGGGGTAGCTCTATACATTAAAGAGGACATCAAAACCACCAGGATCACAGATGTCAAGTACACCGGGGAGTCCCTCTGGGTAAACCTGGCAAGAGGCAGAGAAAAATGCCTGTATCTAGGTGTGGTATACAGAGCCCCAAGACAACTGGAAGACATGGACGCAGAATTAATTAAAGACATAGAGAATATCACTCTACGAGGAGAAGCTGTACTGCTAGGGGACTTCAATATGCCTGATGCAGACTGGAACTCATTTTCAGCGACAACCAGTGGTAGCAGGAGGCTCTTAACCTCCATAAAGGGAGCACGTCTCAAACAAATGGTAACGGAGCCCACTAGGGCCCAGGCGATCCTCGACCTGGTACTCACCAACGGGGAAAGCATCTCGGAGGCCTCAGTAGGAGATACGCTAGTCTCCAGCGACAACATAGTATGGTTCAACCTTAGGAAAGGCTTCCCTAGATCAAACACGAAAACAAAGGTACTCAATTTCCGGGGCACAGACTTCGCACGCATGGGAGATTTCGTCCATCGGACGCTGCAGGACCAAGCGGAGACCGATGATGTAGAAGCTAAGTGGTTAACACTGAAATCAACCATACATGAAGCAACTAGCCGCTTCATAAAATCAGTAAATAAACGACAAAGAAACAATAAACCCCAATGGTTCACCGCGGAGATCTCACATCTCATTAAGAACATAAGAACATAAGAAGTTGCCTCCGCTGAGTCAGACCATAGGTCCATCCTGCCCAGCGGTCCGCTCCCGCGGCGGCCCATCAGGCCCATCGCCTGAGTAGTGGTCTATACCTATCTATACCCTTCAATCCCTTTTTCTTCTAGGAATCTATCCAAACCTTCTTTGAAACCATTTAATGTTTTGTTGTCTACAACAGCCTCTGGAAGCGCGTTCCATGTATCCACCACCCTCTGAGTGAAAAAGAACTTCCTAGCGTTTGTTCTAAACCTGTCCCCTTTCAATTTCTCCGAGTGCCCCCTTGTACTTGTGGTGCCCCTTAATTTGAAAAATCTGTCCCTGTCTACTTTTTCTATGCCCTTCAGGATCTTGAAGGTTTCTATCATGTCTCCTCTAAGTCTCCGCTTTTCTAGTGAGAAAAGTCCCAACTGCTTCAATCTGTCGGTATATGGCAGATTTTCCATTCCCTGCTCAGCTTAGAGGGAACAGTGGTTGCGTCTACCATCACTCCCAGGTCTCTCTCCAGGTTACTGACCCCTAGCGGTGTTCCCCCCATTCTGTATGTGAACATCGGGTTCTTTTTCCCCACGTGCATGACCTTGCATTTCCCTATGTTGAAGCTCATTTGCCATTTTTCGGCCCACTTTTCCAGCTGCGTTAGATCCTTTTGGAGATCTTCGCAGTCTTCCCTGGTTTGAGCCCTGCTGTATAGTTTGGTGTCATCTGCAAATTTAATGACCTCACACTTGGTTCCTGCCTCTAGGTCGTTTATGTAAATATTGAACAGGAGCGGTCCTAGCACCGACCCCTGTGGAACTCCGCTCGTGACCCCTTTCCAGCCTGAGTAATGGCCCTTTACTCCAACCCTCTGCTTCCTGTTTGCCAGCCAGTTTCTGATCCATCGGTGGACCTCCCCTTGCACCCCGTGGTTCCATATCTTCTTAAGCAGTCTCTCGTGTGGTACCTTGTCGAAGGCTTTTTGGAAGTCAAGGTAAATGATGTCTATAGATTCCCCTTTATCCACCTGGTTGTTCACCCCCTCAAAGAAGTACAATAAGTTAGTGAGGCATGACCTGCCCTTGCAGAAGCCATGCTGACTCAATTTTAGCTGCCCATTTTTTTCGGTGTGTTCACAGATGCTGTCTTTAATTAGTGCCTCCATCATCTTTCCCGGGACTGAGGTCAGGCTCATCGGCCTGTAGTTTCCTGGGTCGCCCCTTGAGCCCTTCTTGAAGATGGGCGTAACATTTGCTATTTTCCAATCCTCCGGGATCTCTCCAGTTTTTAAGGATAGGCTGTATATCTGTCGAAGTGGCTCCGCTATTTCGTTTAAGGAGAAAAAAAAAGCGTTTCTCTCCTACAAGCGCATGGAGAAAAGAGAGGTAAAGGTAGAATATAGGACCAGGTCTACAGCGGTCAAAATGGCAGTTAGGGAGGCAAAACTTCGAGTGGAAGAAATTCTGGCAAAAAACATTAAAAAGGGGGACAAATCCTTCTTCAGGTATATTAGTGACAGAAAAAGGAACACAGGCGGGATAGTACGTCTTAGAAGACCGGACGGAAGTTACGTGGAAGCAGATTCCGATAAAGCCAAACTACTGAATGAATACTTCTGCTCAGTCTTCACCTGTGAGGCACCGGGACACGGTCCGCAGTTGAAGGCAACACAAAGCACAGAAGACCCGTTTCAGAATTTTGAGTTCACACCAGGTGAAGTTTACAGTGAACTGGCAAGACTCAAGGTGAACAAAGCCATGGGACCAGACAATTTGCACCCAAGAGTGCTCAGAGAATTGAGCAATGTCCTGGCGAAACCGTTGGCTGAGCTATTCAATCTCTCCCTAAGTAAGGGGAAAAAGTTCCCCTGGATTGGAAATTAGCTAATGTCGTTCCTCTGCATAAAAAGGGTTGCAGGGCAGAGGCTGCGAATTATAGACCGGTGAGTCTCACATCAATAGTGTGCAAACTCATGGAAACACTAATTAAAAGCAAATTGGACACGATCTTGAATGAAGGGAATCTTCGGGATCCCAGTCAGCATGGATTCACCAAGGGTAGGTCCTGCCAATCCAATCTCATCAGCTTCTTTGACTGGGTAACAAGAAAGTTGGACTTGGGAGAGTCTTTGGACGTCGTGTACCTGGACTTCAGTAAAGCTTTTGACAGTGTCCCACACCGCAGGCTGCTAAGCAAGATGGAATCGATGGGGTTAGGAGAGACACTAACTGCATGGGTCAATGATTGGCTGAGTGGCAGACTTCAGAGGGTGGTGGTTAATGGTACCCTCTCTAAAACATCGGAGGTGACCAGTGGAGTGCCGCAGGGCTCGGTCCTGGGTCCACTCCTTTTCAACATATTCATAGGGGATCTGACTCAAGGGCTTCAAGGTAAAATAACACTATTCGCCGATGACGCCAAACTATGTAATATAGTAAGTGAATGCAGTTTACAGAATTATATGGCGCAGGACCTGCTTACATTAGAAAGTTGTTCCTCAACCTGGCAGCTAGGCTTCAATGCTAAGAAATGTAAGGTCATGCACCTCGGAAGCGGAAATCCATGCAGGTCGTACTTCTTGAACGGAGAAACTTTAACTAGGACTTCAGCAGAACGAGATTTAGGAGTAATCATCAGTGCAGACATGAAAATTGCCAATCAAGTGGAGAAGGCTTCATCTAAGGCAAGGCAGATATTGGGTTGTATCAATAGAAGTTTCGTCAGCCGAAAGCCTGAAGTCATAATGCCGTTGTACAGGGCCATGGTGAGACCTCATCTGGAGTACTGTGTGCAATTCTGGAGGCCACATTACAGTAAAGATGTGCGCAGAATTGAATCGGTTCAGCGGACGGCCACCAGGATGATCTCGGGGCTCAAGGGTCTCTCGTACGAAGAGAGACTGAACAAATTGCAGCTCTGCACTCTTGAGGAATGTAGGGAGAGGGGAGACATGATCGAAACATTTAAGTACCTCACGGGACGTGTCGAAGTGGAAGATGATATTTTCTTTCTCAAGGGACCCTCGGCCACAAGAGGGCACCCGCTCAAACTCAGGGGCGGAAAATTTCATGGCGACACCAGAAAGTATTTTTTCACAGAGAGAGTGGTTGATCATTGGAACAAGCTTCCAGTGCAGGTGATCGAGGCAGACAGCGTGCCAGACTTTAAGAATAAATGGGATACCCATGTGGGATCCCTACGAGGGTCAAGATAAGGAAATTGGGTCATTAGGGCATAGACAGGGGGTGAGTAAGCAGAGTGGGCAGACTTGATGGGCTGTAGCCCTTTTCTGCCGTCATCTTCTTCTATGTGGCGGGGTACCCTGGCCGCCGGCATCCACTGCCAATGAGGCTTCCTCACCGTTCCAGCCTGCACAATGTTTGCACAGGCCGCCTGGAGCATTTTTTCCCTTTAAAAGAGCTCATTGTGCTGAAACAGCCCTAGCTGTAAAGAAAGTGCCAGTTAGCAGCGAAAAACACAGAAAAAAAGGCAGTTTTAAAGGGAAATGAGCCCTTTAGACCAGCACACCTCAGGATTTTTTTGTTATTTTTTTTTACTTACTCAGAACAGACTCCACGGCTCTCAAAGCTGGAGGGCTGACCAACCTGAAGGCCAGGCCGCCTGCTGAGGTCCACTACAAAAATATGGGGAAGTGGAGGAAGGTGGGGGGAGGGACCCAGCACGAGAACCGCCGGGTTTAACACCCTTGAGGTCGGACATCTTCGGTAGCAGGTGGTAAGGCTTTTCAGCTCCCCTCTTAGCACTGTTGGAACTTTGTTTGTGGAATCCTGGTTCCCCTTTTGTGCCGGATAGAACATGCCCAAGCTGTATCCGGCACAAAAGGAGAACCAGGATTCCACAAACAAAGTTCCAACAGTACTAAGAGGGGAGCTGAAAAGCCTTACCACCTGCTACCGAAGATAGAGGAAAACTGGAGTAGAAAGAGGGGATGCTCTACTGATATACAAGTTTTGATCTCAGTCTCCACCTGCTGGTAGAAGTGCATATTACCCATCCGTAAAGGAACTATACCGGTCTATCAAGCAATACAGAATTTGGGCTTAAGACATATCAGAACCCAGCAAAACACTCTGCGACTTTTGATCTAAAAAAGAAGAAAACCAATGCAAATCAACATCAGAAATCCCAATCTCAGCAAGCCTAGATAAAAGAAGAGAATGAATGACTTGAGTTTCATTTGATGTTTAATGTTCTAGAGGTTTGGTTGGTGGGGTAAGGGAAGTCTTTGCAGAAGAAAACTGTTTTTGCTTACATATGCTCTTCATATTTGATTCAATTTGATGTGTGTTTCTTTCTATCAATTGCTATTTTGCTTTCAATGAAAGTGTTTTACTATAAAACTGATGATTGCTAATTATTTATTTATTTTTAAAATTTATAGATCACCTAAAAAGCACAGTTACTTACCGTAACAGGTGTTATCCAGGGACAGCAGGCAGATATTCTCACATGTGGGTGACGTCATCTACAGAGCCCCGACGCAGACAGCTTTTCAAGCAAACTTGATTGAAGATTCAAGTTTGCTGTGCTGCACCACGCATGCGTGCCTTCCTGCTCCACTAGAGGGCGCATCCCCTCCTCGTGGTCTCCAGTTCAGATAACCAGCTAAGAAGCCAACCTCGGGGAGGCGGGAGGGTTGCGAGAATATCTGCCTGCTGTCCCTGGATAACACCTGTTACGGTAAGTAACTGTGCTTTATCCCAGGACAAGCAGGCAGCATATTCTCACATGTGGGTGACCTCCAAGCTAACCAAAAAGGGACGGAGGGAAGTTGGCAATTCAAGAAAACAGATTACGCAAAACCGACTGGCCAAACCGGCCGTCGCTCCTGGACAAAGAATCAGGCAGTAGTGGGAGGTGAAAGAGTGAACCGAAGACCAAGTGGCAGCTTTGCAAATCTCCTCGATAGGCGTTGACCTGAGGAAAGCGACAGAAGCCGCCATCGCT
The DNA here is from genome assembly GCF_902459505.1 of Geotrypetes seraphini. Taxonomy (NCBI): domain Eukaryota; kingdom Metazoa; phylum Chordata; class Amphibia; order Gymnophiona; family Dermophiidae; genus Geotrypetes; species Geotrypetes seraphini. The sequence goes on along the minus strand of NC_047091.1, from coordinate 62,741,392 downwards.
CAGACTTTATGTCCCGTGACCCGACCATGCAGCGCGAGACCAGCCTGAGCGTAGCAAAAGGAAATACAAGCAGCCAACCAGTTGGACAAGGTGCGCTTGGAAACAGGGTGTCCCAACCTATTAGGATCGAAGGACAAAAACAATTGAGGAACCGTCCGATGAGACTGAGTGCGTTGCAGATAAAAAGCCAACGCCCTCTTACAGTCAAGAGTGTGAAGTGCCACTTCTCCAGGATGAGAGTGGGGCTTCGAAAAAAACACCGGAAGAACAATGGTCTGATTGAGATGAAAATCAGACACCACCTTAGGCAAAAACTTAGGATGGGTGTGGAGAACCACCTTGTCATGATGGAACACAGTAAAAGGCGGGTCCGCAACCAACGCCTGCAGCTCACTAACTCTTCGAGCGGAAGTGAGCGCAAGCAGGAAGATTACCTTCCAAGTGAGAAACTTGAGATGAGATTTATCCATAGGCTCAAACGGAGGTTTCATAAGTTGAGCCAGAACTACATTGAGATCCCAAACCACTGGGGGAGGCTTGAGAGGAGGATGGACATTCAAGAGACTCCTCATGAAACGAGAAACCAAAGAATGAAGAGAAAGGGATTTCCCATCAAGCTGCTGATGAAATGCAGCAATCGCACTAAGATGCACTCGAATAGAATTTGTCTTAAGACCAGACTGAGACAAATGAAGCAAATACTCCAGAACCGAGGACACCGGAACTGACAAAGGATCCAGATGATGAGACAAACACCAGGAAGAGAATCTAGTCCACTTTTGAAAATAGCAGAGTCTAGTTGAAACTTTACGAGAAGCCTCCAAAACCTCCCTGACCGACTGAGACAATGGAAGAGAATTCAGGTGGAAAGGAACCAAGCTGTCAGATGTAGAGAATGCAGATTGGGATGTAACAGTGAGCCCCGACTCTGAAACATAGAAACATAGACTATGACGACAGAAAAGGGCCTACGGCCCAACAAGTCTGCCCACTCAAATAACCCTCCCCTCTAAGTTCCTCTTTGAAGTGAGCCCACGTGTTGATCCCATTTGATCTTAAAATCAGCCACGTTACTGGCCTCAACTACCTGAAGTGGAAGATTATTCCAACGGTCAACCACTCTTTCGGTGAAGAAGTACTTCCTAGTGTCACCATGGAATCTCCCGCCCCTGATTTTCAGCGGATGCCCCCTTATCGCTGTAGGGCCTGTAAGGAAGAAGATATCTTCTTCCACCTCAATGCGGCCAGTAACGTATTTGAACGTCTCTATCATGTCACCCCTCTCTCTGCGTTCCTCAAGAGAGTAAAGGTGCAACTTACCTAGTCGTTCTTCATAAGGGACATCCTTGAGCCCTGAGACCATCTTGGTGGCCAATCGTTGAACCGATTCCATTCTTAGCACATCCTTCCGATAGCGTGGCCTCCAAAACTGTACACAGTACTCCAGATGTGGTCTCACCATGGACCTGTACAGCGGCATCACCACCTCGGGCCTTCGGCTGACAAAGCTTCTCCGGATGCAACCCAGCATTTGTCTAGCTTTAGATGAGGCTTTCTCCACCTGATTGGCTGCCTTCATATCTTCACTAATGATTACTCCCAGGTCTCGTTCTGCCACAGTTCTGGTTAAGGTCTCACCATTCAGAGTGTAGGTTCTGCATGGGTTTCTGCCACCAAGGTGCATTATCTTACACTTTTTGGCATTGAAATTCAGCTGCCAAAGAGTAGACCAGTGTTCCAGAACAAGTATGTCCTGTGTCATAGCGTCGGGCATGGTATCTCCGCTCACTATGTTGCACAATTTAGCATCATCGGCAAATAATGCAATTTTCCCCCAAAGTCCCTGAGGCAGATCTTGTATGAAGATATTAAATAGGATTGGGCCCAGGACCGAGCCCTGTGGTACTCCACTGTGCACTTCCGACTTTTCAGAGGGGGTACCGTTTACCACCACCCTCTGATGTCTACCACTGAGCCAGTCTTTAACCCATGCAGTTAATATTTCTCCTAGCCCCAATGAACTCATCTTGTTCAAAAGTTTACGGTGTGGGACGCTGTCAAAAGCCTTGCTGAAGTCCAGATACAACACATCCAGGGACTCTCCTTTATCCAGTTCTTTTGTTACCCCGTCGAAGAAGCTGATCAAGTTGGATTGGCAGGATCTCCCCTTAGTAAATCCATGCTGGTATGGATCCCTCAGTCTCTCTTAATCCATAACTGTGTCTAATTTGTGTTTAATCAATGTTTCCATAAGCTTGCACACTATTGACGTGAGACTTACCGGTCTGTAATTTGCAGTGTCTAACCTGCATCCCTTTTTGTGGAGCGGAACAATGTTAGCTGTTTTCCAGTCTAGTGGAACTTTTCCCGTGCCCTGGGAAAGATTGAAGAGCGCGGCTAATGGTTCTGCCAGGACATCTCTCAATTCCCTAAGCACTCTGGGGTGCAAATTATCTGGTCCCATGGCTTTATGCACTTTGAGCCTTGACAATTCTTGGTAGATGCTGCTGGTGGAAAATTCAAAATTCCTGAACGGGTCTTCTGAGCTCTCTCTTGTTTGCAGCTGTGGGCCGGATCCTGGTGCCTCACAGGTAAATATTGAGCAGAAGTATTTGTTCAGTAGGTCGGCTTTATCGGGGTCCGATTCTGCAAAGTTGCCGTCAGGTTTCCTTAGGCGCACTATCCCGTCTGTATTCCTCTTTCTATCACTAACATACCTGAAGAAGGATTTATCCCCTTTTTTAATATTCCTAGCTAAATCTTCTTCCATCCTAAGTTTGGCGTATTTGACCGCCGTTTTGACAGTTCTAGATTTTTCTAGATAAGCTTCTTTGTCTTCTGGTCGATGTGATAGTTTGTGGGATACAAATTCTCTTTTCTTCTGTTTTATGAGTTCTGAGATCTCTGCAGAGAACCATTGGGGTTTGTTATTTCTCCACCGTTTACTCACAGACCTTATAAAAAGGTTGGTTGCTTCCTGTAGGGTAGATTTCAAAGCTGACCACATGACCTCCACATCATCTGTTGTGTCTTGGGTTTGCAGAGCCTCATAGACAAAATTTCCCATGCTCTCGAAGTCACTGCCCTTAAAGTTAAGGACCTTCGTTGACGTGTTCGACCTCGTGGATCCCTTCCTGAGGTGAAACCACACTATTTTGTGGTCGCTGGAGGCCAACGCCTCGCCTACCGAAACCTCTGTGACGCTATTTCCATTGGTGAGTATCAGGTCGAGACAGCAGAGAGGGAAAAACAGGCAGAAGCAGAGGTTCCCTGACACTGAGTTGAAGAAGCAGGGAGAATCACGGCTGCCGAGGCCACCGAGGAGCAACCAGGATCAGAGTGGCATGCATAGACTTGAGATGAACTAGCGTCCGCAAGATTAGAGGAAAAGGCGGAAACGCATAAAGGAACTTCCCCTCCCAAGCGAGGAAGAAGGCATCGGCCTCAAGACGATCCGGGGAGTACATCCGGGAACAGAAAAGAGGCAGTTTGTGATTGAGGGGGGAAACGAACAGATCTATCTGAGGAGTCCCCCACCACTCGAACACCTGGCGTAAGACCTGAGCATGAAGAGACCACTCGTGCGGCTGTAGGAGGCGGCTCAGCTTGTCCGTTAGACAGTTCTGCTCCCCCTGAATGTGAACCGCACGAAGAAAGATGTTGTGGGAAATCGCCCACTCCCAGAGACGAAGAGCTTCCCGACACAGGGACCAGGACCCCGTGCTCCCTTGCTTGTTTACATAATACATCGCCACCTGATTGTCCGTGCGGACTAGAACCACACGATCCTGAAGTAGGTGGCGGAAAGCCACAGCGGCCAAATAAATGGCCTGAAGCTCCAAGACAGCGACGGTCCTCCGCTGACCACAGACCCTGAGTGCGCAGCCCGTCCAGATGAGCCCCCCAAGCATACTCCGAAGAGTCCGTGGTGAGGACCTTGTGATGCGGCGGGGCGAGAAAGAGCAAACCCCTGGAAAGATTGGAAGAGTTGGTCCACCAACGGAGCGAGCGTCTCAAAGAGGGAGTCACCGCCACGGGACTGGAGATCGGGTCCCGGTCCTGCCGCCACTGAGAGGCCAACGTCCACTGAGGAATCCGCAGGTGCAACCAGGCAAACGGTGTGACATGGACGGTGGAGGCCATATGGCCCAGAAGAATCGAAACATAGAAATAGACGGCAGATAAGGGCCACAGCCCATCAAGTCTGCCCACCCTACTGTCAACATGTGCTTTGCCGAGACCGAGGGCAGCAGAGAAACTTGCCGGCTCAAATGGACGAGCGCCTCCAGCCAAGGAGGGGGAAGGAACGAACGGAGGCGAACCGTGTCCAGCACGGCCCCGATGAATTGTAGGGATTGAGAGGGGCACAACTGAGATTTGGGAAAGTTCACCTCGAACCTCAGACTCTGAAGAAATATAATAGTCTGTTGGGTCGCTGATATAACCCCCTCCCTGGACGGTGCTTTGATCACCCAGTCGTCCAGGTAGAGAAACACCTGAAACCGCAGGGCCGCCGCGACCACCATGAGACACTTCGTGAAGACTCGAGGGGACGAAGCCAGACCAAAGGGGAGGACCCGATATTGAGGATGTAACTCTCCCACCTGAAAGCGCAGAAACCGGCGAAAAGCGAGATGCACCGGGACATGAGTGTAGGCCTCCTTCAGATCGAGGGAGCAGAGCCAGTCCCCCTCGTCCAGCAAGGGATAAAGAACCGGAAGGGAAAGCATCCCGCACAAGGTATTTGTTGAGGGGTCTCAAGTCCAGGATCGGGCGCAGGTCCCCTGTCTTTTTCGGATCTAAGAAGTAACGGGAGTAAAACCCCCGCTCCTGTTGACAAGGTGGGACTACTACCACCGCCCGTAGGCGAAGAAGAGCCCGAGCCTCCGAAAGAAGGAGGGACAACTGCGCCCGATTGGAAGGACACGCGCTTGGGGGGCTGTCGGGAGGAACCTCCCGAAAGTTCAGAGAATAGCCTGAGGAAATCACGCTCAAGACCCACGCGTCCGACGTGTTAGTCGTCCAACGAGGGTAGAATGCTCTGAGGCGGCCCCCGATGGGAAGGAGGCCTGACACTAGTGCGGAGGGGGCCCGCCCCCATCTGCCCGAGCCATCAAAAAGACAGAGAAGGCTTAGCAGCCGTCAGTGGCTGAGACTTGGGCAAAGCCCGAGGGTGCGCCTGTTGACGTCGTGGCGGCGGACGTGAGAACGCCGGGATCATCTTTTGCGGATACCGCCTGGGAGGGGCCTGATAGGGTCTCGACGGGGTCGGCTTCGCCTTCGGTCTCACAAGGGAGGCAAAAGATTGTTCGTGTTCCGACAGGCGCTTAGTGGCAGCCTCAATGGAATCGTCAAACAATTCGTTCCCTACGCAGGGCAGGTTGGCTAGGCGATCTTGGAGATTAGGATCCATATTGACCAGCAGCAACCACGCCAGCCGGCGCATGGCCACCGCAAACGCTGAAACGCGGGACGAGAGCTCAAAAGCGTCACAGGCGGTGTGAAAAGGTGAAGACGCAGCTGGGACATATCCTCAATCAGCTGCCCAAACGCAACCCGGCGAGAAGTTGGCAAGTCCACTTGGAAAGCGGGCAAGGACCGCACCAGATGTTTGAGGTAGGAGGTAAACGTGAGCGAATAGTTCAGTAACCTAGAGGCCATCATGGAATTTTGGTATAGCCTGCGGCCAAACTTGTCGAGGGTCCGACCCTCCCGACCCGGCGGGACCGCCGCCGAGACACGAGACGGGTGAGACTTCTTAAGCGAAGACTCAACGAGCAAAGACTGATGGGACAGCTGAGGCCGCTTGAACCCCGGGCAAGGGACTGTCCGGTACTTTGACTCCATCTTTGAAGGCACCGCCGTGACCGCATACGGGGTTTCCAGGTTACGGATGAAAGCCTGCCGCAGCACCGGGTTCAGGGACTCACGAGGCGGAGAAGGCATATCCAATTCCTCCAGGTATTCTTTGGTGTACCAGGAATCAGACTTGAAGTCCAGGTTAAGAGCTCGCCCCATGTCCTGGACGAACCTGGAGAAGGACGGGCGAGCCACTCCCCCACCCTCGGGGGGTGTCGCCGAGTGGGACCGCCTCGCCGAAAAAGAGGGGGAAGCCTCTCGGGAATACCGAGGCTCCCTCTCAGCCTCACGCTCCGAGCCCCAAGAGGCACTCAAAGAGTGCACTGGGGTCGAGGACCTACACCGCCTCAAGGAGCCCCTCGGAGATGACCACGGGGTACGAGGCACCGACCAATGACGGGTCAGGGACCTGTCCCTGGACTCCCTTGGCGAAAGCCTCGAGCCTCGGCCCAGAGCCCCGGACCGAGGGGGAGTCCTCAACAACCGAGGGTTATCCAGAGACAACTCCGAAACCCTCAGCGGTCCCATAGCGCGGGCAGTCGGTGAATGGCCTCGCCTCGGCGGGGAACCTCGGGCGCGCTTCGCGCCTCGGAGCCCCGCGGGGGAAGATAACCTTGAGGCCCGGGGCAAGGAGTCCGAGGACGACGAGAGGCGCCAGGACCGGCGCACCTTGCCCCCAGGCGCCTCGATGCGAGGCTCAGGCTGGTCCGGCGCACGCGAGGTCGGGGCCGGATGAAGATGGGCCAGCGCAGCAGACAGCTCTGACGAGATCATCGCCCGGAGCATGTCCTGAAAGACCGGCACGGACAGCATCGACGGCATGTCCGAGGCCGCAGTGCACTCCACCGAGGGTGACCTCGATGCAGAGTATTCCCTTGTGGTGGAGGCACGGCCCGAAGGCTTGGAGGGCTTCGCCAGAGCCACAGGCAAGGAACTCCCACCATGCCCGGCCGGCGTCCCCGAGGCTGGCTTCTTCGCTGGTGTGGAACCTGTTGAAAGAAGAGGGGACTTACCCGGAGCCGAGGACTTCATCGAACCCGAGGCCTTCGGGGCCGAGTCTCGAGGCAGGGCCGGGGTACCCGAGGCCGAGGTCAAGGCCGGGGCTGAAGCCGAGGCCGAGGTCGAGGCCTGGTCGACTGCAAAAAGATCTGCCTTGCGGGCCTTTCGTCGGCGAAGGGCCCGATGCTGAAATGTGGCACACCGGGGACAGGACTCGGTGGGATGATCGGCCCCCAGGCAGAGAATGCACCAACGATGCGGATCTGTGAGAGACAGGAGGCGATCGCACTTGGTGCACTTTTTGAACCCGGTCAAGGGCCGGGACATAAGAAAATATAGGTCGCGGCCGACGAGGCCACGCAGCAGCGACAACCCGGGAGCCCCCGGGCTGTACACAAAACCGCGACCTTCGCAACAAAGAAGAAAAAGATGAAATGCACGCGCACAGCAACTCTCGAATAAAAAAATAAGAAAGCCGCGGTGCTAGAAGGCACTTTCGTGCAGAGGCAAGAAAGACGACTTCTTGGCTCCGCGGAAACGAAAGAACTGGAGACCACGAGGAGGGGATGCGCCCTCTAGTGGAGCAGGAAGGCACGCATGCATGGTGCAGCACAGCAAACTTGAATCTTCAATCAAGTTTGCTTGAAAAGCTGCCCGCGTCAGGGCTCCGTAGATGACGTCACCCACATGTGAGAATATGCTTCCTGCTTGTCCTGGGATAACTAAGCGGTTTACAACAGAACATTAACAGAGGAAGACAAAACAGCAAAGAGAGATAGCTCCGCCCACCCCTCCGATGTCACCAGCACGCCGAAGCCGAGCTTCCCCTTAAAAGGAAAGGAGCCAACGGCGCGGCGTTCGCTGGGGGAAGTCGAGGAGAGCCAGGAGGCGACTGACCAGCAGCATGGAGAGACAGGAGCAGGAGTGGAGAGCGGAGAGTCGGGAGCAGGAGCGGAGTGCGAGAGGACAGCAGAGAGCAAGGCAGGCAGGAGATAGAGAGCGGCAGAGACGAGAGATAGCTCCGCCCACCCCTCCGACGTCACCAGCATGCTGAAACCGAGCTCCCCCTTAAAAGGGAAGGAGCCAACGGCGCGCAGCCATTCAGCATGCGGCGAAGGCGAGCGGCAAAGGCGCTCGCCTTAGCGAGAGCACCTTTGCGAAGGGCCTTTGTGAAGGGCCAAGCCACTACTACCAAGGACACCAGGGAAGGCCAGCAAGGTAAGGAAGCGGAAGGCACTGAAGGTAAGGGAGAGGCAGGCACAGAAGGAACACACACCAAGGACACCAGCAAGGTAAGGAAGTGGAAGGTACTGAAGATAAGGGAGAGGCAGGCACAGAAGGAACACACACCAAGGACACCAGGGAAGACCAGCAAGATAAGGAAGCAGCAGGCACTGAAGGTAAGGGGGAGGCAGGCACAGAAGGAACACACACACACAAGGTAGAAGCAGGTACAGAAGAGAGCACACACACACATAAGGAAGAAGCAGGTACAGAAAAGAGCACACACACACACAAGCAAAAGACACCGGTACATTAATAGAGAGTACTCCAAATACGCGGACAACAGTGGAAGCAGAGGGAATCCAGAAGATGAGCTTCCCAGTGTACTGCACGGACTGCCATATGTACGATTACCTCCCCTCTGGGAGGCCGTCGTATGTATGCAGTCGGTGTCAGGAACTGAAAAGCTTGAAGAAGGAGGTTGATCGACTGAAGTACAGGATTCAAGAACTGGAGGCACTTTACATCGCAGAAGACGCGTTCAGGACAGCTGAAGACCCAGAGACAGAGAGAGAGAGAGGCACATCGAGGAACAAGTCAGGGAGCTCGAGGAGTTCATCGAAGAGGCCTACAGGAGGGTGGAAGAACAAGAACATCGAAGGAAGGACAAAGATACACCTGCATGGAATAGAGGGCAAGAGCAGTCGGACTCCAAGGAAGAAGAAGCCCATAGAAGAACTCCACAGGAAGGGGAGGAAGCAGAAAAGCACACCGAGGACACAGCAAAAATAGAAGAAGAAAAAGTCTGCGATCCTAGTGGGAGACTCAATACTAAGGCATGTGGACAGCCACATAGCAGGTGGGAGAGAGGACCAACTGGTGACCTGTCTTCCAGGAGCGAGGACGAAGGACATCGTGGACAAAATTGGAGAGATCCTGGAAGGAGAAGAGACGATAGAGACTGCAGTAATGATCCACTTCGGGACAAATGATGTCAGCAGGAGAGACTACAGAAGAAGTGCACTGATAGAACAGTTCAAGATCCTGGGAAGGAAGTTGAAGATGAGGACCCAGAAGATAGCATTCTCAGAGATCCTACCAGTACCGAGGGCAGATGTGAAGAGGCAGACGGAACTACAATCAATAAATGCATGGATGAGGAGATGGTGTGAAGAAGAGGGGTTCCACTTCGTGAGGAACTAGACAACGTTTTGGGGTAAGAGCAAGCTCTTCAGGAGAGATGGCCTGCACCTGAGCACAGCGGGAACTAGACTTCTAGCAAATAACGTCAGGAGAGGAATAGAATAAGCTTTAAACTAAGCAGAAGAGGAAAGCCGACAGTCGACCAAGTGTCGACGATTCAGAAGAAGGTATCCCGCGAAGATACTAAGGGGGAGAAACGCTAGGAAGAAACAATGGGCAAAACACAGGAGTTGACTAAGCCAGAAGAGGAGGATAAAAGAATTGCAGCACAAGAGAAGAAAATAAAATTTGAAGCATAGCAAAGGGAAGTGAAGACAAAAAAAATACCAAAACCTAAATTGCATATATACAAGGAGCCTAAGGAACAAAATGGGGGAATTAGAAGTCATGGCCAAAACTGAGAACATAGACATCATTGGGGTTTCCGAAACATGGTGGAATGAAGAAAACAAATGGGATACAGCACTGCCGGGATACAAACTCTGTTGCCAGGACAGGTCAGATCAGAAATGAGGAGGAATAGCCCTATATAGAATAGCCCTATACATAAAAGAAAGCATACACTCGACCAGAGTGGACACAGCAGCGATGACCAGCAATTTGGAATCGCTATGGGTTAAAATACCGGGAAGGAATGGGCCCGAGATAAAGATGGGCCTGTACTATCGTCCACCTGGGCAAACCGAAGCTATCGATGAAGAAATGGAAGCCGAGATGAAGCGAGAATGCAAAAGTGGTAACACGATTATTATAGGAGACTTCAACTATCCCGGGATAGACTGGAGTCTTGGAAGCTCAAAATGCACCAGAGAGACTGGATTCCTGGAGGCTATACAGGATTGCTTCATGGATCAACTTGTTAGAGAACCGACGAGAAGGAATGCCACTCTGGATCTAATCCTAAATGGGCTAAGAGGACCTGCGAAGGAAGTGGAAGGAGTGGGACCGTTGGGAAACAGTGATCACAATATGATCAAATTCAAAGTTGAAGTAGGAATACCGAAGGGAAAGAGAACCATAGCGGCAACTTTTAACTTCAAGAAAGGAAACTACAAAGCGATGAGAGTAATGGTAAGGAAGAAACTTAGGAATACCTCAAAGAAATGGCAGACTGTAGAGCAAGCCTGGTCTTTATTCAAAGACACAGTGATCGAGGCGCAAAATCTACATATACCGAGATTCAGAAAAGGGTGCAAAAAGAATCGAACAAAAGACCCGGTGTGGATAACCAAAGAAGTGAAGAGAGCATTAGGTGATAAGAAAAATTCATTCAGGAAATGGAAAAAGGGCAAAACTGAGGAGAACTGGAAAGAGCATAGGAAGCATCAAAAAGAATGTCACCGTGTGGTTAGAAAAGCCAAAAGAGAATATGAAGAAAGGCTAGCCAAGGAAGCACGAAATTTCAAACCATTCTTCAGATACGTTAAAGGGAAGCAGCCAGCTAGGGAGAAGGTGGGACCGCTGGATGACGGAGACAGGAAGGGAGTGGTGAAGGAGGAGAAAGAAGTGGCGGAAAGACTAAACATGTTCTTTTCGTCTGTATTTACAAAAAAGGAAACATCCAACATACCGGAACCTGAGCAAATCTTCAAAGGAGCCAAACAGATAAATTAACATCCATGGAAGTAAGCCTTGATGATGTACGCAGGCAGTTAGAAAAATTAAAAACTGACAAATCGCCGGGCCCAGACGGAATCTACCCAAGGGTTCTGAAAGAACTAAAGGAGGAAATAGCAGAACTACTACAGCAAGTTTGCAATCTATCCCTGAAAACAGGCGCGATCCCGGAGGATTGGAAGATAGCCATTGTTACGCCCATCTTCAAGAAGGGATCGAGAGGTGACCCAGGGAACTACAAACCGGTGAGTCTGACCTCGGTTCCGGGGAAAATGGCGAAAGCACTGATAAAAGACAGCATTGAAGAGCATTTTGAAAGAAATAAACTTCTAATCACAAGCCAACATGGATTCTGCAAGGGGAGATCGTGTCTAACGAACTTACTGCATTTCTTCGAAGGAATTAACAAACGGATGCACGAAGCCCCAGTCGACGTCGAGATACACCGAAGTCATCGAGGGTCGGAAGTTGGCACCGTACCAATGAAACTGGTAATGAAGGTGCAGCAGTGCGCTCCATAGAGGGCAACCTCGAGGATGAGTATTCCCATGAAAGGAGGAACGCTTCGAAGGTCTCGTAGAGGCTGGCACGACTGCACTCGATGCCTGGAATGCCTGAGACTCAGCTGGTGGCGTTACCGAGGTAACGCACCTAGAAAGAAAGAAAGACTTATCGGGGATCGATACTACGTCAGCCCGATTCTAATGAAGGAAAAAGGGTCCCGGCCATTCTGCTCACACGAGGTGAGCCCAAAGAGAGGCCAGGGAAGAAGAAAACACAGCTGCAGCCAAATGAGGCCTAGCAGCATGGCTGAGGCCCAAGAAGGGCCTGCCACTGGAAAACCAGCAGAAACACAACAAAAGACTGTTTTTTTTTTGAAACAAAGAAAATACACGATCAATCAACAAACGCACAGCGACTCCCGAACAAAATAAAGAAGCTGCGGTGTTAGAAAGGCACTTAGAAGAACGCAGAGAAGAGAGTCAGGGCTTTCTGGCTCCACGGAAAACTAAGAACTGAAGACCATGAGGAGGGGATGCGCCCTCTAGTGGAGCAGGAAGGCACACACATGCATGGTGCAGCACCAGCAAACTTGAAATCTTCAATCAAGTTTGCTTGAAAAGCTGTCCGCATCGGGGCTCTGTGGATAACGTCACCCACATGTAGAGAATATGCTGCCTGCTTGTCCTGGGATAAATTAAAAACTGACAAATCGCCGGGCCCAGACGGAATCCACCCAAGGGTTCTGAAAGAACTAAAGGAGGAAATAGTGGAACTACTACAGCAAGTTTGCAATCTATCCCTGAAAACAGACGTGATCCCGGAGGATTGGAAGATAGCCATCGTTACGCCCATCTTCAAGAAGGTATATAAGAACTTAATAATAATAATAATAATAATCATAATACTACAGCAAGCTTGCAATCTATCCCTGAAAACAGACGTGATCCCGGAGGATTGGAAGATAGCCATTGTTACGCCCATCTTCAAGAAGGGATCGAGAGGTGACCCGGGGAACTACAAACCGGTGAGTCTGACCTCGGTTCCGGGGAAATTGGCGAAAGCGCTGATAAAAGACAGCATTGATGAGCATTTTGAAAGAAATAAACTTCTAATCACAAGCCAACATGGATTCTGCAAGGGGAGATCGTGTCTAACGAACTTACTGCACTTCTTCGAAGGAATTAACAAACGGATGTACAAAGGGGACCCCATAGACATCGTATATTTAGATTTCCAAAAAGCCTTTGACAAGGTACCCCATCAACGCCTACTTTGGAAACTAAAGAACCATGGGGTGGAAGGAAACGTACACAGATGGATCAGAAATTGGTTGGCGGGGAGGAAGAAGAGGGTAGGAGTAAAAGGCCACTACTCAGACTGGAGGAGGGTCACGAGTGATGTTCAGCAGGGGTCGGTGCTCGGACCACTGCTATTCAATATATTTATAAATGATATAGAAACAGGGACGAGGTGCGAAATAATAAAATTTGAGGACGATACCAAACTATTTAGTGCTGCTCGGACTAAAGAGGACTGCGAGGAATTACAAAGGGACCTTAAAAAGCTAGGGGAGTGGGCGACGAGATGGCAGATGAAGTTCAATGTAGAGAAATGTAAAGTATTGCATATGGGAAGCAGAAACCCGACGTACAGCTATACGATGGGAGGGATGTTATTGACTGAGAGTACCCAAGAAAGGGACTTGGGGGTAATAGTGGCAAGACAATGAAGCTGTCGGCACAGTGTGCAGCGGCCGCTAAGAGAGCGAATAGAATGCTAGGTATAATCAAGAAGGGTATTACAACCAGAACGAAATAAGTTATCCTGCCGTTGTATCGGGTGATGGTGCGCCCACATCTGGAGTATTGCGTTCAATATTGGTCGCCATACCTTAAGAAGGATATGGCGATACTTGAGAGAGTTCAGAGGAGAGCGATGCATTTGATAAAAGGTATGGAAAACTTTTCATACACGGAGAGACTGGAGAAACTGGGGCTCTTTTCCCTGGAGAAGAGGAGGATTAGAGGGGATATGATAGAGACTTACAAGATCATGAAGGGCATAGAGAAAGTGGAGAGGAACAGATTCTTCAAACTTTCGAAAACTACAAGAGGGCTCCACCTCCCCCTGCAGTCCACTAGGAAGATCAACTGTTTTTTACACCTAAGCAGCAACAGGACCAGCCACCACTACCGAGAGCCCTTTGCCCTGATCCAGCCAAACAAGTAAGCTCTTCCCCCAGCATTCCGTTGGAAAAATCAATATGCTTGCTTTTAAATATTATCAGAAGTAGGAGATCAACTGCTTTTACACCTAAGCAGCACCAAGACCAGCCGCCACTATCGAGAGCTTTTGTCCCAATCCAGCCAGACGTGTATGCTCTTCACCATACAATTTGTTGGAGAGATCAATCTGCCTGCTTTTAAATATCAGCAGCATTGGGAAAACAACTGCTTTTACACCTAAGCAGCAGCGGGTCCATCCGCAACCACCAAGAACCCACAGACCCGAACCTGCCAGGAATGTGAGATCCGCCCCCCCTACAATTCGATAAGAAGATCAACTGTTTTTACACCTAAGCAGCAATAGGACCAGCCGCCACTACCGGGAACCCTTTGCCACGATCCAGCCAGACATATAAGATCTTCCCCCAGCATTCCATTGGATAGATCAATCTACCTGCTTTTAAATATCAGCAGCAGTGGGAGAACAACTGCTTTTACACCTAAGCAGCATTGGGACCAACCGCAACTACCAAGAGCCCATAGACCAGATCATGACAGGAGTGTGAGCTCCACACCTCCTGCAGTCCGCTAGGAAGATCAACTGCTTTAACACCTAAGTAGCAGCAAGACCAGCTGCCTATAATAGGAGCCCTTGCCCCGATCCAACCAGGCATGTGAGCTCCTCCCCCTATATCCCGATCAATCTACCTGCTTTAAATATCAGCAGCAGTAGAAAAACAACTGCTTTTACATACAAGCAGCAGCGAGACCTACTGCAACCACCAAGAGCCCACAGACCCGATCCTGCCAGGAGTGTGAACTCCTCCCCCTGCAGTCCATTGGAGAGATCAATCTGCCTGCTTTTAAATATCAGCAGCAGTGGAGATCAACTGCTTTTACACCTAAGCAGCAACGAGACCAGCCACAACCACCGAGAGCACACAGACCCGATCCTACCAAGAGTGTGAACTCTTCCCCCCATGCAATCCGCTAAGAAGATCGACTGTCGGCTCCGGGCGGCTTTCCCGCAGAGGAGAGAATCCTGCATTCACCGTGGGCCTCATCTGGGGCAGCCTCCTTGGAGCGGCTGGGGCACGGGCAGTGTGTCTGGGAGGGAATGCATGGATGGGAGAACATCGCAGGGGAGGAGACATAGGCATCCTGGGACTGTCTGCCAAGTCTCTTCCCTGAAGAAGCCCTTTCTGGAAACGTCAATCGCTCCTCCTAAACTTACTTGCTCCACTTCATCACTGACGCTGAAACCGTGGATTGAAGACAAAGTTTTATTTTATTTTTCTTTCCAGCTTATGACTTATCTTTAATCTTATCTATTGTTTTGCCTTTTGTCTTTGTTTTGTTCTATTCTATTTCTATCATTTAAATTTTTCCAGAATTCTACTGTTCAACGGCTCCCCCTTCTGCTTCTATTCCTTTCTCTCCTCTCTTCTACCTTCCAAAGTATTTAGATCAATGCTGTCTTGTTAAAATGTTTATTTTATTTTTATTTTTCCTCTAACTCTACTTTTCACTTCTCTATTACCCTCCAGGTACTTTAGTTAGATTGTGAGCCTTCGGGACAGTAAGGGAATTTTTCAAGTACCTTTCTTATTTCTAATCTTAATGTATATTTTCTGTAAACCGCTTAGAACCTAACGGATGTAGCGGTATATAAGAAATAAATTACATTACATTACATTCAGAAAAGCTGAAAGGGGACAGTTTCAAAACCAATGCTAGGAAGTTTTTCTTCACCCAGCGGGTGGTGGACACCTGGAATGAGCTTCCAGAGGGCGTGATAGGACAGAGTACGGTAATAGGGTTCAAGAAGGGATTGGACAATTTTCTGAAGGAAAAGGGGATGAGGGGTATAGATAGAGGAATATTACACAAGTCCTGGACCTGTTGGGCCGCCGCGTGAGCGGACTGCTGGGCACGATGGACCTCTGGTCTGACCCAGCATAGGCACTTCTTATGTTCTTAAAACAAAGATATTATCTGCCATTCTCTTTCCTATTTGTTGTACATTAGGTAAGCATATGACTATGCCATTTAACTATCCACTTCTAGCATGTTACATGAAGGTATCAACAAACAGAGCTGAATTTTCAACAATTTCTTAAAATTTCACACAATCTGTGCAAAATCACAGATTCCCTAGAAGTGTATGCCACAATTTTACATTAGCTATTGAAAACATAGAAGCTTTTGACTTCGCGTAGTGTACTCCCATGTATGTGCGACACACAAATAGAAGATTAGATTAGATTACATAAACACTATCAGCTTCATCCCTCCCTCGGACCTCAACATTCTGTCAAAGCAGGTGGACCAATCAAACATATCACTGTCCCCCCCTCCTTTACAAAGCCACGCTAGTGTTTTTAGCGCCAGCTGCCATGGCAACAGCAACAATGTTCATAGAATTCCTATAAGAGTCCAAACTATTTTCATCCCAGCTGGCGCTAAAAATGCTAGGGGGCTTTGTAAAGGAGGGGGTTTATTTTGAAATCTATTCTAAATCACCAATGCTTTATTTAAAAATTTCTTAAACACACTCTGAATACAATAAACGTGTTATCTGAAATAAATGTATTTACTACTGTAATATGTTTCATACAGTTCATGTAAATTTTTCTAGGCAAAGCGACTGAAGTGACTTATATAATAATTTTATGGAGCTTTTCAGCAATTTTGAACACTGCCATATATAAAAAGCAACTTATAGTCTAGAAAATATGGTAAATTAAGTAAATAAAATACCCACTCCCCATTTTATCAAGTTGTGCTAGAAGTTTTTAGCGCGGGCTGGTGTGGTAAATGTTCCGAAGCTCATAGAATTCCTAGGAGCATCAGAGCAATTACCTCGCCGGCCCGCACTAAAAACCTCTAACACAGCTCAATAAAAGGGGGCCTAAATCAATTAATCAAATTTGTTTACCTGTTCATTCAATTTTCTATACTGTTCTCCCAAGGAAGCTCAGAATGGTTTATATGAATTTATTCAGGTTCTCAAGCATTTTTCCCTGTCTGTCCTGGTGGGCTCATAATCTATCTAACTGGGTGTCACAGGGAACAGTATGGATCTGAACTCACAACCTCAGGGTGCTGAGGCTGTAGCTTTAACCACTGCATCACTCTCCCCCCAATCATGGTTACCCTTCTGGAAGATCTATGGGACATCCATGAGTTCCCATGAGCAGAATTGCAGCTAAGGTTCTTTTCTGTTTAATGTCAGTGCAAAACTTTTCTACTTACATACAGTAAGAAAGTCAGGTCTTAGAGATTCATGTTTGATTTACCTTCTGTTTAAAGACCAGTGCCATAATGCCACCATTGAGTTCCAACAACACGCAGAGTCCAAGAATACACATGAACTGTAAGAGAAAACGAGAAAGTACGTCACCCCCCACAAAACAGCTGTATGATGCTCTCTCAAAGTTAGACCACATTTCAGTTAATATAAATATGTGCAAATTGACCAGTTCTGGTGTCTCCAAACACAACGTGCACTAGCACACTCTCATAGCAACCTACTACCATTTATTAAATATCAGGAGATAGTATTTTTTCCCTAGTCTGTGGATGAATCTTGAGGAAACAGTCAAATGACATAGTTGACATATATGAACTTTTTCTAGTCTCTAGCACAGCCAAAATCAGAGCTGAGCCATATGGAAAAAGTAACCTTCCCAAGGTCACACAGCATAGGTGATGTTAGTGTTGAGATACAGGAAGATTAACAGGGGCAACCATGAATAATCCTTATTTGGATCTAGTGGCTTGTATATACAGCAACAACGTAACCTAGCCATGTGGGAGTCTTCTAGCTATATTCCTGCCAGTGGGGATGCTGTTTCAATATTTTCAATAGCGAGGGACAGGCAACCATTCATATGACAGTTTCATTTTGAAAATTAACAGCTTCAGGGCATTTGCGCTAAAACCACAACTACTTTGCAGCAGCTGTTTGTATGGATGGCTAAACTGGCAGGGAGGATGGGGGTGGAACAGTATCGTGTTCTTTGAAAAATTTAATGTGTCCCTGCATACGAGTAGTGCCAACAATTATTTGTTTGACCGTGTATTTCTTTTGGCATGTAAGTGTATTCTCCGTCATTGGAGCTGGCCACAATCCCCCTTCAGTGACAGAGTGGCAGAACTTGCTTCGTACGGAACGCTTAGATGTTAAAAGGGCGTCACCTGCTTTGTGGCGGCAATTGTTCAGATATGGACACCTGTGGATACAAGATTTGGATAATATGCCTCCAAGAGCCCATATTTATTTGATAAATATGTAATGTGAGTGGGTGGGTGGGGGTTGATTGTATTCTGTATTTGTGAATTTATATACAGTATTTGTTTGGGGCCACCGTGAAGAACAAACAAGAGTGGCTCGTTTGGCTCTGTGCTGTGTTAGTTGACGTTTCTGTTAAAAAAACTATTAAAATAAAATAAAAATTAATGTACACAAGAAGTTTTGATCTCCTGACTCAAATGTCCACAGACATCCCTGTTTAACAACTGAAAATACACATGCTATGTTACCTAGACATGATGAAAATAGGGTTTCACATACACAGAAGCAGCCTGCCTGCCACAAAGATTGAAGGTGATACGGAAAAGACCCTGGGCATGATGATGCTTGTAGAGAAGGGAGAAAGAAAGGACAGTAAGTCACTGGAGACTGCAGCCTCAGCAGGAAGAGGAAGTGGCAGGTTTCTGGGAAGGGTAGTTTCAGAGAGTCCCACCTAGAACCAATCAGAATGAACCTCTCCTCTTTTTTTATTTTTAACTTTTGTACCTCACCTTCTTTTCTCTAAACTTAAGTAGCATTTTATATACTGTACCTTCCTTTCTATGTTTTAATTGCTCAGTAATGCTTTCTGGCAAGATGTACAGTATGTCAAGCATCAGAAATAAATAATGATCACAGGGGAATATATTACTTAGGGAACACAGGCAAGGCTAACTGAAAACTTATTGAAAAATAGAAAGATCTTTAAGATGAGAGGGAACTTCCAAAAGGGAGGCAAAGATAGGCTCAAGAAAACTGCAATGGTGTAGAGACTAGTGAGGGGAACTCCGTAATAAACTTAGAGGTGTCATTCCAGCCTAAAAGCCTAGGTCCCCTTTTGCTATGGTCTAACAATATGCAAATGGTTCTGTTCAAAGAGGGGTCCTGGGTAACTTGCAAGTTTAGGCCAGCCTGATGATAATGTTTGCTTTGCATCCTTGAACTGACCTAGTTGCTCAGCGAATAACCTGCTGTTGTATCCATAAAGTACCAACTTGCAGGGGTAAGAGATGCTTTATTTACAGCAACTGCCTGTGTGTAGTTCTTTCAGGAAGTTGGCAGCAACTCAAGAGAAGGGCATAAATACGATCTTGTGACACCGGGTAAATGGATTTTAAAGGGTCCCATGAGTGACTTATCCCAAAATCTCAAAGGCTCCACAGCATGACTGGGAACAGAACCCATGCAAAAAAAATCCACAACCACAGTAAACAGAACACCTGATCCTAGGTTCAAGAGCATCATGCAATCTGCGGTATCCTTACCATTCGAAGGAGGAAGAGATTATCTCGAAGAGAACCCAGGACACCAATAAAGGAAACGACAAACATCAAGATGCCCAGCAGGATGAGAATAACAGCTGGGGCCAGAAAAGCCCCATGGAAGGTTTTGTACTTTTGTCGTTCCACTTCTGCGTAGATGCCAACAATGAGGATGAAAGCACCTATTAACTGCAAGGAGAAGGTCAGTAGTGCTGAGCCATACAAACTCATTCTGATAAAGTGCAGCCAAACCTGCAAACATAGGCAATTCCTCTTAACAACATTTTATTCTTGTACAATCTCACTTTATTCCGGGATCAGTGGGTTATTTCCATCTACCCGCCAGGACTTTGTAGGAAGCTTCAAACTTCAGAGACTTAAACCCCTCCCCCTCTTACCTCATCACTGTCCATGTAAGCACCAGTTTTCCTTCCTACAAGCCAGGCCGTAGGAGCTTGTCTTTCCTGCTCATGTTTTATTTTGTGTAATTTCAGTCTTTGCATTTGAAGTTATTGCCCTTGTGTGTACTGCAGAGGTTCCCTGTGGGGACATCCTTGACTTTGGAAAAAGTCTGCTTCTAGGGGGTTCCCTTGGACAGCCTGCACATCAGATCAGGGCTCAGGGACTATCCCTAAAATTTGTGGTTAGCATCTAAATCAAAGCCAGCTATATTGAGGGAGTTCTGGAGGCGGAGACACACGACCAATTAAGGGATGATATTCAGTCCTGAAGCCCCTGGGGGGACAACATAAAAGCAGTGGTGCCCCAGATGCAGTCCATAGAGAGTGCTCCAAACAAGGGCTGGTGTCATTGTCCACCTCCGGGAACTTCTGGCAGCGGCAGCATTCAGAATTCACTGCTTTGCTGGCTTCAGGCCTTCCTCTCTGTCGGTCTTGCCTTCGCAGAAACAGGAAGTAGGTGGGACTCGGCAGAGAGGAAGGCACAATGCTGGCAAGAGCAGCGAGTTCTGAATGTTGTGCTACAGACTGGGGTGAGGGTGACAAAGAGCAGGAGGGCGGGGGAATGCTGCACCTGATTGGGGAGAGGGAGGGAGGGAGAATGAAGACCAAGGAAGGAAGAGTAAAGAGAGATGCCAGACCATGGGAAAGGAAGTGAGAGAGGGACCAAATATATAGAATCCAAGGGTAAATGTCTCCTGAATCAATCAGCTGTGTTTTATAGAACTTGACTTTGGAAGTTCTTGTCCCTTGTTTGATTCTGAAATTTCTGATATTCAGATATCACTTCTGTTTTTCTCCTGATGATTGATTCATTATCTGTTCTGAGTTCTCTGGGGAGGACAGGATATAAAACCAATTAAATAAATAAATAAGATGGAAGGAAAGGAGATGCCAGACCAAGGAGAAAGGATGAAGGGAAATAAAAAAGAGGATATTCCAAGAGCATGGAGGGGAAAGGAGAAATGCCAGGTCATGGGGACAGGGTGGGGGAAAGGGAAGGGGACAGAGATGCCAGGAAGAGATGCCAGAATATGGAGGGGGAAGGAGAGGAGAGACATGCCAGACTATCCAGAAGGGAGGGAGGGAGGGAGGGAAAGGAAATAAAGGAGATGCCAGAGCATGAAAGGAGAGGGCAAGATGGAAGAAGAGATCCCAGAGTTCAGGGGAAGGGAAGAAGATGCCAGACCATGGGGTGAGTTGGCGTGGGAAAAAGGGAAGGAAAGGAGAAGAGACAAATGCCAGAGTATTACATTACATTAATGATTTTTATTTCACCATTTCCTTGCGGTTCAAGGCGGATTACATAAGAGGTTAACTGGACATTTCCAGAGGTGTTACAGAGTAGAGCGTGTTGCTTCAGGGGACTGTTAAGTTTGTCTTCATCGATTTCTTGAATAGCGGGGTTTTTATTTCTTTTCTGAAAGTTTTGTAGTCTGGGGTCGTGATCAATAGGTTGGAGAGTTGGTGGTCTAGTTTTGCTGAGGGAAGGAATGGAGACAGGGAAAAATGGAAAGGACAGAGAAAAAGGGCAGAAACTGGATGAGAAGTGAAGAGAAGATGAGGAAAGCAGAAACCAGAGATGACAAAAGGTAGAAAATTTTTTGTTGTTGTTTTATTATATAGTATTGTAGCTGTATTGATAAACATCTATCTATTGCTGAACATGGCATGATATTTGTATACCGTAATACCTTTCAGATCTTTGCAGTTAAACAAGTTTAAGAAGAAAAGGTAATCTTTTTATTGGACTAATTTTAATAGTTCTTTTACTAACGTTTGGAGATCAAAATCCCCTTCCTCAGGCAGTGGCATGCCGAGAGGGGAGGGGGTCCCCTGGGTGCAGCTCCTAGGAGGATGCTCCTCCAATTCCTTTGTGTGTGCGAGTGTGTGTGTTAAAAATAATAATAATAACTTTATTTTTGTATACCGCCATACCTGGAAGAGTTCTAGGCGGTTCACATCAATTAAACAAGGTTACAAGTGGTTTACATCAATTGAGCGGGGTTACAAGCAGTTCAATATCAAATTGATCAAAGTTGCCAGGGGGGGGTGAGGGAAGGATGTAAAGGGGAGAGGGGTTGTTTAGTTAGGAAGGGGAATTAGGATCCTGGTCTTGGAAGAGTCAGGTTTTGAGTAGTTTTCTAAAGCCGAGGTAGTTGGGGGCCTTGAGGGCCATTTGGGATAGCCATGGGTTTAGCTTAGTGGCTTGGAAGGCGAAGGCTTCATAATATACCCCAGGTACACCACTGCATAAAAGTTTGTCCTGGTAAACTGCTGAATTACTGAATATCGACTTAGGCGCTGTGTATTGCCTTTCAGCGCTATATAACAAGTGATAAATAGTTGTAGTAGGCGGCTGTGTGTTAGCTAGCTATTCAGGAGTCCACATAGGCCCCGGCTTTGAATACCCGGGATTAACGTCGCCGGCAGTGAACAAAACGCTCATCGCTCGACAGCAGAATATTAACCCCTCCCCCCCCAAGCGGAGTAATACAAACAGTTATGAGGTTTCATTTTCAAACTGATATGTCGCTTTTTCTGCAGTTTGCTATGGAACTTTGTGAGGCTTCGTGCTTTGAAAATGGCCACGCAAAACACAGTTCACACCTACTTAGGCGCACCTGTAAACAACCCACGTGGAGCGCATGGGCACGTGCGCTGGCTCCTGAACTCACCCAGAACACGGTGCAATAAGTGACGACAGTGAATTTGAAGAACAGGTAGGAGAACCGGTCGCAGAATCGGAAAATGACGCGGGCCCAGTTCGAGCCACTCCTTTCCGCCATCCTACCTATCCCCCCCGCAAGCAGAGAACACCCGACAGTATTATGCAGCCGCGCGCATAAGGTCGCCTCGCCCAATGGGATCTCAGCCCACAGGTATGTTTGGTGTCTTTCGTGGGGGCGCGAGCGACTCCCGCCGGTAGTCTCTCTGTGGAGTTGGGTATCTTTAAGCGCGCGGCCTGTATTGGTCTTCCACCGCTTCTTCAGATTATTCTACTCAGTTGCTTGGGATGTCAGGCTGCCAAGTTACTGCTATTTTTATTTAAAAACTATTATGTACATGTATGCATGGCATACAACTAAAACATATAACACTTCATAATATCTCACATTCTTGAGCACTTCCCATTGAGAGGTTCTTTTTGGCACGATTTACTTGATAAGGGGGGGGGGGGATCAATGTTCAAAACAAATTAACCAGCCAGATAAGGCTCCTGGGCATTTAAAATCACCTGTTCAGGAGGGCTAACTATACCAAGAGTGGGGCAGGGGGGTAGTCTGCCCTAGGTGTTGGGAGACTGGGGTGCCAGAGTGACCGTGGGTCTATGGGTCAGCCTGCGCATGGGCATTGGCTCTGCTGGTCCTTGCCCCCCTCTGACACCACTTCCAGTTCCGGGGGTGGGGGGACCAGCAGAGCGGATTCTCGCACACAGAGAATGCTCCGGCCAGATGAGGAGGTGCCTAACCTGCCAGGTATACCACTGGGGCTAACTGCTAATTTTCAGCATCACTGCACTGAAAACTAGCTGTTGGGGGGTTCTGAGGATTGAGTCAGCACTTGCCCAATTGTGTCGATATGTGGCACTTAAATGGTCAAGTGTGTGGCGCAGTGGTTGAAGCTACAGCCTCAGCACCCTGGGGTTGTGGGTTCAAGCCCTGCGCTGCTCCTTTGGGCAAATCACTTAATCCTCCATAGCCCCAGGAACATTAGATAGATTGTGAGCCCACCAGGACAGATAGGGAAAATGTTTGAGTATCTGATTGTAAAACCGCTTAGATAATCTTGATAGGCGATATATAAAAATCCTAATAATAAATAGGACTGCATAAAAGTTGGTTCTATATGTGGTAAACCATAGCCAGTTAAATGCTGAATATCACACTTAGCCAGCTATGTGTTAGCTGGCTCTGGAAGCCCCGAAATTCAGTGAGGTGCCCAAACATTTTATACCATGTTTTGATAAAATAATTCAAAATGATTTACAAAGCAAACATAACAACAAAATAAAAAGAATCAACCTTAAGCCTGGGCACATGGGGCTACAAGTAGTGGGAGGACAGAACATGCGCTACAGGAAGTTACACCATTTTGACCATGGAACTGCCATAGTGGGTGGGGATCACTAGTCCTGCCAAAGGCTCGTTTTTTAATGCAGTGTCTCTAGTAAAAAGAAACTGTGCTGTTATGTAGTCTTTATTTCTGAAAAAAATATTGCAAAAAGAAATAAATAAGCTGCATTTGATAAAGGAGGCAAAGTTATAAGCCAAGCCTAACATCTACGCCTAGTTTTGCATTGATGTAAACGGCTTTGTGAGCCTTTTTTGCTATCCTATATTTGATCCTATTGAGTGAGGATTATTGCACTTTGGTTGTTTCCATTTTTTCCCTCACCTGTTCATCTTTTAAACCTTTTTAGTGTTTACTAAGATCACTAGTCCTGCCCCAAAGAGGCCACTAGATTACCAGGGCTTCTAAGGTAGGCCCAAGGAGGACCTATGGATAGTGGAAGGACAGAACTAGTGATCTGAGAGGGGGAATTTTGGTTTTAGATTAAAAAGCACTGGCAATTTGGCAAACCCAAGCATGGCTGACTCCAGATTTCATGCTGGTTTTGGTAGCATAAATTAAATTGTCAGCCTCTATCAAAAACTACCCCCTATAATTATCCCACACCTAAAAATATACACTGCTCGCAGTTGTCACAACACACTGCAAATGCTGCCCCACCCTATAACTCATTGTCCAAACTCCCACACACATGCACGTAGTCATGTGAAAAAATTAGGACACTCTATGAAATATTCAGTTCTTTCTTAAGAAATGTTCACATATCGATGTCAAATATTTTTTATTTATCTCTGGAAAAGAAAGTGATGTAATTGCAGATAAACTACAAAAATTTCCTTGATTTACTCGTGAAACAAAAAGATATCCACAAAAATGTGTATTCTAACAGGAATAAATTAGGATACCCTAATAGCTAGTGTAACCCCCCCTTCATTGGGAGGGGGAAGGCCCATCATTCTCAGCACGCAGCCCTGTAGGCAGGAGGAGTCTTTGGAAGCTACTGGGGTCCGGGGATGTGGGAGATGGGTGTCCAGAAATGTGGGGGGATGTTGGGGAGGGTCTGGAGATATTGGAGTCCAGAAATGGGGGGGGAAACAGGGGGATATTGAGGGGCATGAGCGTTGAGTTAGTAACGCCACGGAGAAGGTCCATTGCCTTGATGCAACTGAAAAGTGGGAAGCAAAATGCCAGCTAGCTAGCGTCGGCACACAGGACCGGCAAAGATGGCAGGAGAACTGAGCCCGCAGTCAATTAACAGCGGAGTGTTTGTGGGTTTTTTATATTCTAAATAAGTGAGCAAAAATAAGCCTTTTTTAACACAATTAACATTCATGGACTTTGGACAGGAGGGGGTTTGGAGCCAGTGTGCTTGTTCAGTGGTACACTTACAACACATGGGGATCTGAGGCTCCTTCCCCTATAATCTAATTCTTTTTTTTATTTTATTAATTTTCAAACCTTCAATAGTATAATACAACAAATGTAACTTATAATTATATAATAAAGGCACATTCAACTTACACATATTCATAATCAACCATTTTCCCCCCCACCCACCCAATGATTATTCAGTAAAACACAGAAACATATATTACCGCAAAAAACTTACCCCATTCAAAATACTGATATATTCCCATCTACCCCAAGTGTAAATATTTAAAAATCAATTTATAGCAGAAATAACACCCCCCTCTTCCACCCTTCCCTGGATATGTACCAAAATAACAAAAATTGACTCACATTCAATAATCAATTATAATGAGGTAACATATGATGTCAATGGGCCCTATATCAATTTAGACATATTACCATGCCCCAAATTCTCAGCATTTATCCTTTCACATCTATAACTAGAGCAAAGACTTGCCCACCAGAACAAAAAATTTAAACGATCAGAATTCTTCCAGTTTCGGGTGATCATCTGGATGGCTATCCCAGTCATTATAAGGAAAATTTAAGAATTGTGAGACTACTGTTGGAAAGAAGCAATCTTCAAAACTTCCAAGCAGATTCATTAGATTATAAAAGAACACGATAGGGGTCAGTGCTGGGACCGCTGATTTTTAACATATTTATCAATGATCTAAAGATGGGAATAACTAGTTAGATAATTAAATTTGCTGATGACACAAAGTTGTTAAATCGCAAGAGGACCTTGGGAGACTGGGCATCAAATTAGCAGCTGACATTTAATGTAAGCAAGTGGCAAAATGATACATGTGGGAAAGAGCTATGTGATGCAGGGTTCCACATTAGGAATCACTGCCCAAGAAAAGAATCTATGTGTCATTGTTGAGGATATGTTGAAACTCTCACCGCAATGTGCGACGGTAGCTAAGAAAGCAAATAGAATGTTAGGAATTATCAGGAAAGAATGGAAATGGATGAGAATGTTATTACACCCTTGTATCGCTCTATGGTATGGCTGCACCTCGAATACTGTGTGCAATTCTGGTCGCTGTACTTCAAAAAAGATATAGAGGAATTAGAAAAGGTACAGTGAAGGGAAACAAACATGATAAAAGGGATGGGATGACTTCCCTATGAGGAAAGGCTAAAGCAGCTGGGGCTCTTCAGCTTGGAGAAGAAACAGCTCAAGGGTGATATGATAAGAGGTCTATAAAATACTGAGTGGAGTGGAAAGGGTAGATGTGAATAACTTGTTTACTCTTTCCAAAAATACAAGGACTAGGGGACATGCGATAAAGCTACTAAGTGGTAGATTTAAAACAAACTGTAGAAATAATTGCTTCACACAATATATGATTAAACTCTGAAATTTGTTGCCAGAGAATGTGGTGAAATCAGTTAGCTTAGCAGGGTTTAAAAAGGGTTTGGATAATTTCCTAAAAGATAAGTCATATGCCATTATTGAATGGATAAGTAGTAGAAGTAGCAAGTGGCTTTGAAAATTGCTCTCAGACTGTATCTTAGGATTTCTCACAGTACAGATGTAGTCCAAGGTTACTGTGGATGGGCTGACTGGATGGGCCATTTGGCCTTTATCTGCCATCATGTTTCTCTGTTTCTTACCTAAACAAGCAGAGCCAATTAAAGGCAGAATAGAAACGAGGAGTTTTTTGTCTGTGAGTGTTGCATTATTGCTTCAGGAGTTCTAAAAGAAAACACTGATCAGCAGTGTGTAGAAATCACCCACCACGTCTAGAGGGCTCTCTTTCTGTGCAAAATAAAGTTTCACACTGAAAACAGGAAATAAGAAGAAAAAAAAAAGTGTGAGGTTTTATCAGCAAATAGTGATTGCTCAGAGAGATGCAGTGGCTATCACGGACGCTTCTACAATCCACACACCCACACATGTACACACAGGCTCACAGGCAGCCTGCAGGGAAGCTGGGGCTAAGCAGGAACATGGGCACACAGGACAGGCCTGATTTGGATATTTCCTCCAGAAATCCTCAGGAGGACTTTGAACTGCTCCAGAAGGTTGGAGGAGGCACCTACGGAGATGTTTACAAGGTGAGTGCTGTGTAACTGCGCCAAGAAACATTGCTAATGAGATGCAGATTTGTGTATCATCAGTGTAGCCTTCTTTTAATACCCTCTACAACACTGTGGGGGTGGGAGGGAATACTATTTTTTTATTTTTATAAATCCCCAGGATCACTGCCCAGTTCTTTTCTCACTTGGTGAAAACAAACTCCTTCTTGGCTCTGGCATGGGAATAAGAAGCAGATCCATAAATAAGCTCCTACCAGTTACCATCTTCCTGAAGACAGACTCCGATTGATATTGTAGGAACTTAGCTATTTTGTGGGGGTTTTTTTACATTTCCAGAATCACAGACAGTTTATATGTCACAATTCAACCATTTTTAGTGAGTGGAACTCTCCTACTTGTATTTGATATTCTTAATGTGAAACTGTGCCTGGCATGTTCTTCTGGGAAACAGTGCCTGAAAGAAGAAGTAAGGGAGAAAAGGTGGAGGACAGTCGCTGGTGTTGTGTAAATAGCAAGTGCCAAGTATTGCTGTCTCATGATCGCTCAGCTCAAGAGTTTTGCTTTTCCTTATGGATCCAAGGTGGTGGTCACTCACTGGATGCTAATCAGTTAGTCCTTCCCTTCCCTAGAGCCTGCTAATAATCCACTATTCAGTGTTCTTTTTCTTAAGACCTTGACTGTGAAATGACTTACCTCGTTCGATCAGAGGTTTTATGGTGTTCCAGGCTTTTAAAAAGGCATTGAAAACTCAATTTTTTAACTGGCCTATATTTGATATTCCTGAGGACCTTTTATTGGACCCCTGTATAGGGATTTTATTTAAATTTGGGGGGGGGAGGGAGGGTTGACTGTTGGATAGTGTTCTCGTATCTATCCTTTTAATTAAGAATTGGGAGTT
Source organism: Geotrypetes seraphini (assembly GCF_902459505.1). Classification (NCBI taxonomy): domain Eukaryota; kingdom Metazoa; phylum Chordata; class Amphibia; order Gymnophiona; family Dermophiidae; genus Geotrypetes; species Geotrypetes seraphini. The sequence goes on along the minus strand of NC_047091.1, from coordinate 62,713,316 downwards.
CCTTTCTGTCCTTTAATCTTAGATTATACACTGCCTTGACCTTTTTTGGAAATGTGGTATTATAAAAATAGCCGCCTCATCGTGATATTTGAATAAGTTATCTATATATCTTTCTGTGGATTTTTAGGCAGTCTGTCCAGGTTTGATTGCTGAACATAGCATGATGTTTGTGTACTTTTCAGATCTTTGCAGTTAAACAAGTTTAAGAAGAGCTGAACATAAAAAAAAACAGACAACTGTCGTTAGCCCTCCTTATAAGTTTATCCTATAAACGCATGATCAATTAACATTTATAATTATATATAATGAGCCTCATTACAAAAATGTGGCATGCTAGTGAAAAACTAAACACAGATTTGAAATCAGCATGAAAAATACTACAAAACCCACCCAACATTAACTCTGGTGAAAATGATGTGTTGACCTGTGTCATTTAATAAACTACTCAGCATAGATAATTGGCATGCTGTGGTGGCACTAATTAGAAGTTACGTGCTTAAATTTCTAGGTGCATTCTATAAAGTGCACATAAATTCTAATGCATAAATCTCAGAAGGGGGCATAGTCATGGGAGGAGCATGGGCAGATCATGGACGTTCCTAAAAATTAGGTGCACTGTTATAGAATATGTTTAATTTGCGCACAACTTAGGCATAGCTATTTAGGTCTGGTTTTCATTGGCCTAAATAGTAGTCACATGTATAGGCTTAAGCGTGATTCTATATATGGCGAGTGCCTTTTATAGAATGGCGCTAAGTGCCATTCCGATCGTTACTGATTTTTTAAGCACCCTATGTAGAATTGGGGGTAAATGATAGGAATGCTCCTTATGCATTCCATTTATACAGATTAAAAGCCCAATATTTTATAGATTTACCAGGTCGGAAAAGGGATGTCCACATTGGAATGTTCAAAATTTGCAACCTATTTTACAAAAGGCTCATTTTCTAAAATACATATACAACCATGTGAGAAACATGGAGCTGGCAACACATACAGCAGGAACAACTATTAAACAAAGAAATAAATTCATAATCAAGAGGTGTGTCACTGAAGGCTTTGCACATTGTAAGTAGTAGCACCTACACATGTATGTGGCAGAAACATTTCATGTCAAAGCATTTTTGTTTTTGCTTTTATCTCTGAGAGTGGTTAAAGTGAACAGGATGAAGGCAAGATATAATTAGTATGCAGTAGCATTCGTTTCTTGTTAGTTTATGGGTATGATTTTATTGTGTGGACTGTAATCCGCCTAGGTTGTAGGTAGATTAGAAAATTTTAAAATAAATATATACAGTACATGTAAATGCCAGGTTTTACAGGTTTGGACATCTAAGAGGCATCAATTAAAGAGTTAAGTAACAAAACACAAATGCTTAACCTTTTCTAGTGGCTTTTGATCACCACAGATGTAAACAGAATTCACCCCTCAATCCCTCCTCCAAAGCTTAGGTCCATACGAGCTGATACTCATGCTTAACAGCGAAGGTGTAAACGCTGACATGCACATGGTTAAAAAGTAGATGTGTATTGGCATTGCAAAATAGGAAATGCAGGCAAACTTTTCCGATTCACCCACAACAAACCTTCAAATCTCTACACACTGTGGCTTTTCTAAATTTGCAACTTCCTTGCCTAGGGCCACTTTCATATGCAGATCTGTTATTTTCATGTGGAAATGTTGCAAATTCCTACTAATTGACCTCCAAAATTGTTCCCATAATGGCTGCTGATTGTCTCTGCTCGCTGTGTAACTTTCAACTACACCCTTGGCCCTTCCTCAACCGATGTAGATAAATTTTGGCCACATCTACACTGGCAGGAAAGTTTAATATAAGCCATGGACTTTTGTGGTCAGTACCCGATACTGACTGCAGAAATGCTTTTCAATATTGACTAGATTGTATGTAAGCGAATTACAATCAACACACACAATAAAATCATACCCATAAATATTGCCAGGCCAATATTCAGTAAACAGAAATAATTTGAAATATCTAATCTAGATGTTTCCTCCCTGGAATAATGGGGTCGGAGAGCCTCTTTTCTTATACAAGCTCTACTTATAGTTTATATGTCATCAAGATATGTGGACTCCTGAGGAAGCCTAATATTGCCGAAACACGGACCATGTCGGGTTCTGTTATTCCATCACACATCGCCTATAATTGACTAAAGTTGCATTGCTTTTATTGGACTTGTTTGGACTTTTATAATACAAACCTTTTGCCATATTTCTTCTGCCTACATCCAGGTTCTGTGTATTTTTTGTTCCACTGTCTTTTTGGTTGCTCTCCTGGGTATGTGGAACAGTTGTTTTTACTTTTTTTTTTGATTGCATGATCTAGATATTTAAAATTATTCCTAAGTACAGGGGAGGGGGGGAGGTTGGTTTATATTTTGAAATGGCTCTTTATGTTTAAGTCTCCGTGAAAGAACCACGCAGATGACTTTCTCTTATCTGTCACATTTTGCCTGGTTGTGGTATTGTATTTTGTATTCTGTTTATAAAAATTTTTATAAATAAAAAAAATATATAAAATATTCCTATATTCAGAGGTGCAATATGTATATGGTGCCATTTGGACAGGTCGTAGAAGTAGGAAGTGATATATAAAGGTCAGTCTGTCTCAAGTTTCACCTGTATTTTAGAACAGAATCTGCAGACATAAATGCCCCCTTTATCAAGCTGTGTTAGGGATTTTTATTGCTGGTCGCTGTGGTAAAAGTTCCAACACTCGTGAGCATCTGAGCGGCTGCTGATTTAAAAAACCCTAATGCGGCTTAATAAAAGGAGTTAGAGTTTGTTCTAAAATATAGAGAAATGGATGTTTGTACTCTGGGTGTGTGTAGTATAAATATCAATTTTTTAAAAAACATATAGAAGATAGACATGTAATAAGCCAACATTTAACCAGTTATGTTTGCAATCTTAGAAACAAAACCAGTTATGTTCCTGATGCCGTCACTGACTTGTGAATTTTGCCAGTTTGGCATTTGGGGGTGGGGAACAAAAACGTGAAGAATTAAGGGAGCAACCCCTCTAATCCCTATATGAGCTGCATTGTGGAGCGGTGCTTCAATATTGGGTTTTCAGTCTCTAGGGATAGGTAGCTTCCCTAGAGTCCTACAGAGTTTTACTGTCCCTCACTATTGAAAATGTGATAGTGAAAAGCACCTCTTTCCCCCTCCCCCCCTATCACCACACTGGCCGGATTGTAAGTAGAGAATTCCTGCTCATCTTAGAGGGAACAGCATCCCTCTTAACTTGTCACGCTCTTTGTTCAGCTCAAAATGTCCAGGCTTCACCCCTTTTCCATTTGTATTACATGCATATCTTGGCTTTGCAAAATGGGAACTTAGATGTTTGCACAAAACAAGCGTTTAAGTCCTGGTTTATGCACCTATCAAACCCAAAAAGGGTTTGTAAAATGAAGGCTATAGATAGTACTACTGGCTATCCTACTGTAAGTTATGTACCAAATCATAAGGCCTCTTCTATTAAACTGTGCTAGCAGTTTCTAGCGCGGGGAGACGCATTGAATGGCCCGTGCTGCTCCTGACGCTCGTAGAGTTGCTATGAGCATCGGGAGCAGCATGGGCCATTCAGCACGGGCCATTCTCTAAAACTGCTAAAAACTGCTAGCGCAGCTTAATAGAAGAGGGGGTTAGTTATGCACCAAATCATAGGGCTTCTACATATAGAGCTAGATTCAGGAAATGGCATGCAAATTTGGGCACTGGGAAAAATCGGTGCTTAGGGCCAGATTCTGTATAGGTTGCCTAGTGACGCCTAACTTTGGAATCTGCATGAAACTTTTTTTTTTTAATTAGCATGGTAATTGACCATGTCAGTTTTCAGCCAATCCACGTTTAGGACACCTTGCAACACCTATGTCGAGGCACCTAGTGATATATAACGATGTCTACCTGAAAAGTAGGCACGGATAGGGGTGGAGAATTGGCGTAGTAAACTTAGGCATCGCTAGGTGTGCGAGATAGGTGCCAGTAAATTAGGCCAGATAAAACCTGGCCTAATGTATCGGCCCTACCTCTAGAACACTTAGTGACATCTAAGTCTGCTTAGGCTTCGCTAGGTGTCTTAAGAGTTCCACGCGGAACTCTTAATTGGTAATTTAATGTTTTTGTTTTTGATTGGCTGAAAATTCACAAGGTCAATTATCACTACGTCAAAACTGAGCGGATGCCGTTGAAAGCAAACCGTTTTATTCACATAGACCTGCAATAAAATATAACGGGTTGTTTGGGTTCCCTGGAGAAGGAAGCGAAAAGTGGTCCGCATCAGGACCCTTGAGATCATTTTAAGATAAGTGCTCCTTTTTTCGACTGATATCAATAATAATAATAATATAATAATTTTATTTTGTATACCACCATACCCAGGGAGTTCTAGGCGGTTTACAACAGTTAGTTGAAATACAAACAATGTGGTTGAAATTGAAGAACATAACAGCGTAATCATAAAGTCAAACTAGTTATACGTTTACAATTTAAGTGAGGGAAAAGACTATATACAGTACATACGGTAAGCATATACATTGAATTTAAGAGGAGGAAACAAATACATATAAGCTATAAGGGAGGAGCAAACAAGCTTAAAGGGAAGGGAAGTGGATGAGTACGATAAGGAAGAGGAGGAGTACGTTAAGGATTTGGTCTGATAGACAAACTCAAAAAAAAAAAAAAAGAGAAAACATTTTTCACATATTGCGACGATTGGGTTGCGAGTCCTTCAATTCTATTCCCCAACGGACGCCAAGTCTCTGAGCAAATGTTATGAATGGACAATATAAGTTCTTTATGTGTATGTTGAGAGCTTCAAAGCTTCAAAGCTTTAGAGGATTACTAGTTCACACCAATTAAGCTAATTTTAAAAAAAGTTGTGCATGGATTCTAAGGTTAAGTGTCGCTAGGCGTCCTTGATTAGGGCGCCCAGCAGCGCTTAATGTACGTGTCATATACAGAGTCTGACCCTTAATGCCATTCTATAAGGGGCACTCTGAGAGGAGTGCCCTGTATTAGACTAGCACGTAGCGCCAATTTCCACAACTAAAAGAAGGTGCCAGGTGTAAATCCCGGTGCACAAGTTGGACACACATCCCCCAGTTCTGCGCATAACCTTTGGGAATGTCCGCGACTCTCCCATGGCTGTTAATGTGCTTGGTTTTTTTGATTGATTGATTGATTTTCAAGTTAAATACAAAGTATAAACTTTGAAGAAAAACAAAGTAAAATACAACCAATTTCCACATTGGATATTGAAATATCTAACAAAAGAAAAATAAAGTACACCATATAGTCCTCAAACTGGCTGAGGGACAAAGATGCTGATCCTCCAGGGAAAGGAAAAACACAAATAATACAATAAATTTCAGCTGAAATCGAGCAAACACCCTTCAACTTCTACTTCTAACTGACTTGATTCTTAATCTAGATTTCCTTGGGCTGCAAATGAAATCCTCTTTCCTTCTAGAAAAAAAACGGAGCTGAACTGGGTCATAAAATATATATCCAACATCTTGATAGGAAATAAAACATTTGCATAGGAACCTCAATTGAAATATGGCTCCTAAAGAAATAATTTTATCACGATAAACTAGAAATTCCTTTCTCCTAGCTTGAGTCCATTTTGAAACATCTGGGAAGATGTATGTTCTTTAACCTAAATAGGAAATTTGTTAATGTGCTTGTTAACCAATGAAGTTGTGCACACATTTCAGAACTGTAACCAAATTTTGGCATGCAAATTTGGGCAACCTTTATGGAATCCGGGATAGACCACCCTGAATAGCAGAACTAGCATTCTAATTCTATTATCGTGCAGGCACATTACCGCACTTACCCCTAGACTCTATAATAATCCAAAATACTGCAGTCAAAATCATTCATAATGGAAAAAAATTTGATCATGTCACTCCCTTCCTGATCGATTCACATTGGCTTCCCATTAACCAACGAATAACCTATAAAATTTTGCTTTCAGTATTTAAAACACTATCCACCAACGAACCTCAATTTATAGATCGGCTACTCATTCCTTACAACACGACATGTTCTCTCCGATCTGCATCTCAGGGACTGCTAACGATTCCTTCTCTGAAAATTATCGGAACCAGACGTCACGATATATATTCTGTAATGGCCCCTCTAACCTGGAACACCTTGCCCTTACATATAAGAGAAGTTAAAGATCTCAATAAATTCAAAAATAATTTAAAAACATTTTTATTCAGAGATGCTTTTAATGTTTAAATAATTCATCTTATTTAATACTTAATGTTTAAATAATTTATTTTTATTAATTCCAATCCCATTCCTCATGTTTTTTCCCTATTTGTTTTTCTTTTCTTCATAATTATGATAAATATTAACATTGTAACTTTTCTCTCTTACTTTCCATTCCCTTATGTATCATATCAGTTTGTTTTGTCTGTTTGTTTTTAACCCACTTTAATGATGTACAATGAAGTCTTGATCTATCTCATATTTTAATGTTACTATGTTATAAGCGATTTATCAAATTTTAATAAACTTGAAACTTGAACTTGAAACTTGAAATGGTATCTAAATTTGGGTGCCCACAATTGCACATGATCCTAAGAGCCCACATATAAATTAATTAATTAATACTTGGTTGTTAACAATCAATTATTGATGTTAATTGGCTCTAATTTGGATTTCCCCAGGTCTGGCCATGTGCAATTCTATACCAAACCAAACCCAAATCCTTTCACAGGAGGGGCATTACAAAGAATTACAAATAAGGTTTCAGTTGGTATTAATTCCATGCCCATACTTGGGTGCTGGAATACATACTAAGCGTGATTCTATAAAAAGCACTCAACCCTGAGCACTCTTTATAGAATAGCACTGAGCATGAATTTACTGTCTTCCCACACTCTTTCCCATCATGCTTCCCCTGCTGCAGACACTCTTTCCCACTATGTCTCCCGTGCATGCTCCCTATTCCCCATGTAACTCTTCAGATCTTTGCCAGCAGCAAGCAGCATCTTCTACCTGCTGCTCGGGCAAACTTTAGCTCTCCTTCTGATGTCATTTCCTGGTCTTGCGACCAGGAAGTGATGTCAGAAGGAGAGCTGAGACCAGCATGAACAGCAGGGAGGAGATACTGCTGGCTACCAGTGAAGATTCGAAGAGGTGCGTAGAGGGGAGAAGTGCCTGCGAGCCCGCCAAGATGATGCCCAAGGTGTTCCACCTCTGCCCCCTCGCTACGCCACTGCTTTTTGGCACCATTTACTGAATCTGGTCCTTAGTTTGCAAAATTGCATGCATAGGCTATAGAATGTAGGCAGTTGTACGTGCAATATGATCGGTAAATTAGGTTCTATTTGGCATTAACTGTCAACTGTGATAATTTGAGCTAATTGGTGCTAATAGGCACAAATTTGCAGTTACATACGTAACTGCACTTTACTGCTGTTCTATAAGCTTAACACTCAAAATCTATAATGTAACTGCAAGGGGGTGTGCACATGGTATGGGGCATGCAAAGCAGAGAAGGAAAATTGAATAGTGCAACACAATCGGCTTAGCAAGGGAAAAGCACATAGACCTCAAGAATTGGTGTGAAGTAAACAGCCTTTATTCAAGGACCCTGAGCTGGGCAGATCGCAATTGAGAGCTTGTATGCCACATATATGCTATTTTCCAACATAGTCTTAACATTCTCTCAAGCGAATACATATTAGATCACAAATGATTGAAATCTTTGGAACAATAACCGCAGCTGACCCCTGAAACAAGCATTTTGCTGAAACCCAGCCCATGTCAGGTCCTTGATTAAAGGCTTTTACGTCACATCAATGACTGAGGCCTATGCTACTGCCTCCTCCCACTCCGCCCCTCGCCACATGCGCGCCCTCCCTTCCCCATACCTCTAGTTGTTCACCGCCACAAGCAACAACTTTAACGTGCTCCTTGTGACCCTCGATGTCTCTCTGACATCTCTTCTGGGTTCCGCACATAGGAAGTGACGTCGGCGGGAGAGATGATGGGGTTGCGACGAGCACGTTGAAGTTCTTGTTACTTGCAGAGGTGGACTAGAGTTATGGGGGAAGGGAAGGGGGGCGTGCATGTGGCCAGGGTGATGGGGGAAGGAGTGGGGAGGGGCGGAGGCGAGGGGGGTGTTACCACCCCAGGCGTCTCTCACCCTCACTACACCACTGGGTGTGCCGGTTTGAAGGGCCTTCTGGGTAAGGGTGAGAATTTCAAATTGTATCCTCTGTTCAATGGGTAATCAATGGATCTTCCTAAGTAGAGGCCCTGCTGAATCTCTCCGTTTAGCATGGCAAAGTACAGTAATTACACTCTCTGATATTTTGTAGGGTCTGAAGTCGTTTGAACTCAGCTTTTGGAAGTCCTGCATAAATTACATTGCAGTAGTTAATGCGGGAATGGTACAATGTATGCAAAGGGACATTCATGTATAGGGGCAAAATATAGGGGCTTATACATTAATTTCTATATATTTTTGGCCACACTTCTGGAATGCCATAACCCTGTCCTCTCCACTTTATATGTAACATTATACATATCACTGAATATATCTAGAACCCTATATTTATCTCAGCTCCCGATGTGCCCTTAAGTCAGAGCTGACTCCTAGTGACCAGACAAGGAAGACCTCTGTACCCAAGAAGGCAGATCTAAGCAGGGGTTCTCAACCATGTGCTTGGGTCACACGTAACTGGTCAGGTTTTCAGGATATCCACAATTAATATTCATAAGATAGATTTGCAAACAGAGAAGGTAGTCCATGCCTCTTTATTGTGGGTATCCTGAAAATCTGACTGGCTAGATGTGTCCTGAGGCTTGGGTTGAGAGCCCCTGCCTTAGAGCCATCATAAGAAAATAAGCATTCTCTAATACAGTAGTTCTCCTTCCTGTCCTGGGGGGACAGCCTGCCCAGTTGAGTTTTCAGGATATCTATAATTAGGGTTGTCAGATTTCCTCTAAAGAAAAAGAAAGCGTACACCTGGCACCACCCCGTTCCATCCCCAGCCCGTTCTGCCTCCAGCTCTGCCCATTTTGCTTCAGCCCTGCCTCCGCCCCACCCCCAGCCAAATCTGTCTCCTTCCCAGAGGACTGGAGGCCTTCTGCACATGCGCAGATGTCAACAAAATGATATCACGTCCATGCGCAAGTGTGTATGACATCATTGCGTCAATATCTGCACATGCGCAGAGAGCCTCCAGACAGCCCTGAGCTCAGGGACTTCCAAAACCTGGACAAACTGCTTGGTTTTGGAAATCCCTCCGGGCACCTAGACAGTCTTTTTTTAAAAAGAGATCACGTCTGAGTTTTCCCCGACGTCTGGTAACCCTATCTATCATGAATAGACATGATATGGTTTTTCATATATGTGACCATCCCTTGGAAAAGCTGACTAAAGTCTGTAGAGTTTGAATTTTGTTTGAGCAAACAATTTCTAATACAACAGTCCATATTCCATCCTTTTATTTAAAAAAATTTATCAGTCACCTGCTCCTAGCTTAAACAGTAACTTTTTCAGACTGTTTATGGACCCATGATATGAAAAATTATCCATTTCCAACATTTTGGATCTGAGACTTTAGTCACCTTTTCCCAGAGATTATCCCATATTGGAAGCTGTGCGTTCAATTCTATCTCATGCACGTTTATAGTTTTTAAACATACTTGGTACACCAGCTTTCTAAAACAAATCAAAGTGGTTTTCAAATTCAAAACAGCAAAATAAAAAAGAATGCCGACATTAGAAATGACATTAGACCCTGATGAGTTTTTCCTTATAATCCAGCTAAGTGCATTTAGAGTTTCCAGTGTTAACCTGAATGCAAAAGTTTTTTTGAATTGAGTGTATACAGTGTTCCAATTAAGAGATATTTACACAGTTAAAATATTTTTACTACCTTTGAGCTGGACTCGCTTTTAACATTGATTAAGCGATGATTGGAAGATAAACTCTTTTCCTAAGAGGGGGTTACCTCTCCCTCTTCAGAGTTTTATTTCTCTGAGCTGAGTTTTTGTACAGCGGGCCCTCCTCTTTGGTTGTGTTAGTTACAGAGTCAGTCTGTCTCCTTTCACAGTTTAGTACTTTTTCTGACTCTTTAGTTACCTTGTCCCTGCTGAAGTGGAGACATTAGAAATGAAGCATATAACAATCACGCCAAAGAGCATACAACCATTCTGCAATTCAGAAATTAGAGAACTGCTCCATGTTCATGGTGGATGTCCCAAAACCTGACTAGCGGTCCCTGAGAATTGGGTCCAGAACTAGTATTTGAGGCCAGTGGTTGTGGTGGAAAACACACTGTAGATCAGTGGTCTTCTCTAATTTTTTTAAGTTGGAGCTATTCTGGATCCAAATGAGCTGAAGGAGAGCTGCCAAATATCTTCCCATGCAGGGCTGCCACACTGCTGAGCGGTGTATGTTGTCAACATTTACCCTACCAACCCCGCATTAAACTTTTTATTGCAGGGTGTTCTCAAGAATGCAAGCTTTTCCAAATGTTTTCTTTTTGTTTATTGAGAAATGCCTTGTCCTTCAAGCACGCAACTTTTCCTCCTTATCCGCTTTCTGCTTTCAGTCATGAGCTTGATTAGAGAGGCAAACAGTAGCAGAAAAAATTATGAGGGCTGCCTCGGAGATCTCCAAGGGCCGCATTTGGTCCCCAGAACTTGCATTGCTGTATATCATCTCTTCATCTGCTTCATTGGTTGACGCTGACTTTCGTACAATATGAGGTCTTGCTGAGGCCAACTCTCAAGCCCTAAAATGTACTCGTCAGTGGAAAGAAGCATAACTTTGATGGATCTTCCTTTGTAATTTTAGCTTTGTTCTTGGTGAGCTGTGGTGCCGGGGATTTGGTGTTACTCTCCTTTCTACCGTTTTTTCTCCTTGGTATTAGACACCCAGTTCTTGAGAGCACCCAACACTTTTCAGGCTTACTACCTCCATTGTATGCAAATTGTTCTCATGCATATTCAATAGGGGTTTCCTAAAAGCCTGACCTGCTGATAGCTCTCAAGGACTGGGACTGAATACCACTGTTTCATCTATTTCCTCAGTGAGTGGTGGTGCTGGAAAAGAGCTGCTAAGTTACCTAATTCTAGGCTAGAGGCATTTTGATAAGTCCTGGTTTTGAACTTCCATCCCAAAACTGTGTGGGATTTGTAGTTCCTGATTTTGATTACTGAAATCAGGGCTTCAGATCCCACAATGCACCAGGATGACATTAACAGAAATCTAGAACAGTCTCAAAATCTCCCTCTTGGAACTGGGTAGCTTGGCATCTCTGATACAGTGGCTTCATTCCACAGTCCATTGGTTGAATTTCAGATCCAAACGTGACATTTATTTCATATCCAGATTACTTGTGCTGACTCCTGCTTTATTTTGAAACACAAAAAATGGGGGTATGTAAAATCCACAAAAATAAGTCCACAAACAGAAAGAGTACCGGGATGGACTGCAAGAAGGATGCAAGATGAAAATACTCACAAAGTTTTTTAAACATAAGAACATAAGAATTGCTGCTGCTGGGTCAGACCAGCGGTGCATCGTGCCCAATAGTCCGCTCCCACGGTGGCCCCCAGGTCAAAGACCAGTACCCTAACTGAGACCAGCCCTACCTGTGTACGTTCCGGTTCAGCAGGAACTTGTCTAATTTTGTCTTGAATCCCTGGAGGGTGTTTTCCCCTATAACAGCCTCTGGAAGAGCGTTCCAGTTTTCCACCACTCTCTGGGTGAAGTAGAACTTCCTTACGTTTGTACTAAAGCTCTGCACGGGAACGAGGATCGCGGGAATCCCATGGGGGTCCCGCAGGAATTCCCCCTAACCCACGGGACTCCCATGGGGACCCCCCTCTGGCCCATGGGACTCTCACAGGGACCCCCCTCAAACCAACGGGACTCCCACGGGGATGGAAGGCTATGGAAGCAGGGTTCATCCATATAATATAATGGACACGTCAGCCTTAGTAAAAGAGGGGGTTTATAAGTTAATTACCTGAACAGAAAACAAAAAAAGGGTTCCACCAAAGAGATTCCACAAGGAAAACAGCAGCGCACAAAAGAAACTGTGGAATTGATGATCCTGTCAGAAGTAATTGCTGATTTTTATGAGGACGGGTGGGGATGGAGGTAATTCCTTGCGGGGACGGGTGGGGACGGAGAGGATACTGACGGGGACAGGTGGGGATGGAGAGGATCCTGGCGGGGACGGAGAGGATCCTGGTAGGGACGGGGATGGGTGGGATTTCTGTCCCCGCGCAACTCTCTAGTGTGTACAGAATCTATCCCCTTTTAACTTTAGAGAGTGCCCTCTATTCCCTTCAGTATCTTGAATGTTTCTATAATGTCCCATTTCAGTCTCCTCTTTTCAAGGGAAAAGAGCTCAGTTTCTCTAATCTCTCGCTGTTCGGCAACTCCTCCAGCCCCTTAACCATTTTAGTCGCTCTTCTCTGGACCCTTTTGAGTAGTACTGTGTCCTTCTTCATGTATAGCGACCAGTGCTGGACGCAGTATTCCAGGTGAGGGCATACCGTGGCCCGGTACAGTGGCATGATAACCTTCTCCGATCTGTTCATGATCCCCTTCTTAATCATTTCCAGTCCAAGTATTGTCCATTTACCCCCACTCTTTGTTTCCTAACCACCAGCCAGTTTTTAATCCATGTGAATATTTCACCCTCGATTCCATGGCTCGCAATTTTTCAAAGTAGTCATTCATGCAGAATCTTGTTGAACGCCTTCTGAAAATCCAGATATACAATGTCGACTGGGTCACCCTTGTCTATCCGCCTGTTTACTCCCTTGAAGAAGTGCAGCAAGTTCGTCAAGCAAGATCTTTCTTTGCTGAAGCCATACTGGCTGGTCCTCATCAGATCGTGTCCGTCAAGGTGCTCAATGATGCAGTCCTTTATCAGTGCCTCTACCATCTTTCCCGGTACCGAGGTCAGACCCACTGGTCTGTAGTTTCCCGGATCACCCCTCAAATCTTTCTTGAAGATCGGCGTAACATTTGCCAGCTTCCAGTCTTCCGGAATCCTTCCCAATTTGATCTACAGATTGGCTATTCGTTGAAGCAGTTCAGCTTTCAGTTTTCAGCTTTCATTTCCTTGATTACCCTTGGATGGATGCCATTCGGTCCCGGGGATTTATCATTTTTAAGCCTATCAATCTGCCTGCAAACCTCTTCTAGACTGACCGTCAACCCTGTCAGTTTCCTGTCTTCGTTTCCCGCGTATAGCTTGTCGGCTTCCGGTATGTTGTGTATATCCTCTTCAGTAAACACAGATGCAAAAAATGTGTTCAGTTTGTTGGCGATGGCTTTGTTCTCCTTTAGCACTCCCTTTATTCCATGGTCATCCAATGGCCCCACTGCTTCCTTCATGGGTCATTTCTCCTTAATATAATGAAAAAACGGCTTGAAGTTTTTGCCTCCTTGGCTATTTTAAAAATATATGAAACATAAGGGATAAAACATCGAAGAGGACCCAACACGGTCCGTGTTTTGGTGGTATGCCTTCCTCAGGAGTCTATATGGCTTGATTGCTTATGCGAAGATAGAATAAAACCAAAATAGCTTTTTGACGCTTTTGCCACTGCTCCAGAACCTAGTATTGAATTAATAGGGTATATCACGGATGTTTGGAATCTCAGTATTGTAATATTAGAAAGTGCTGCAAGGCAGGAATGAGGTGCATTGGCAGAGGCAGAAGGGGGCATGTCTCAGTACTGGAATAGCAGAGAGAGCTGCAAGGCAGGAGTGCGGTGCACTAGCAGAATTATGGATAAGGGTCTCAGTGATGGAACTATAGCTGATGACTTTCAAAATATTCATACTCAATGCGCTGTGTAACTGTAAAGTATGACTTTGCACATGTTATTGAGGATCTCCACATTGATTTTATTATGAACTAGATATAAAGTAAAGGCTGGAAACCTTTAATAGAAAGGAGGAGTTTATTAACTAAAGCTAAAGAAGCAGAAAATCCCCAATGTGGGTTTGTGAGTGCGAGGCAGCAGGCCGTGAACCATGCTCTCTCATCACTGCAGCTTCCTGTGGCTGCACTTTGCAGGTGCAGAGATCTGATGGGGTGTCAGTTTACAGCTCATTTCCTGCACAAATGTAACTGTTATAAATGTTTTCTGGGTCTCATTCAGCTCCATCAGCATCTGCATTGCTGGAACCCCTTCCTGGGATGCAGATTCCCTCATTGCTACCTACACATAGGCACTCCAAACATGGGAGAGACCCAATGTAAGCACAGGAAACCCCCCCCCCCAATCAATTGCATAAGGCGCTTAAAGCAAGTTGTATCCAATCGTACTTGAATCCAGCTTTAACTTGGCAAAATACATGAAGTGTGAATCTAACAAGATAAGATAATTTCTCAGCATTTTGGGTAAAATCCAAGGGAACAATTTTCAGCTGGCAGTGGTCAGCATTTCTTTAACTGCCGGCCTCCGTTGGCTGAAATAGACAGGGATGTTCAATGTCAGCTTTAGCCAGTAACTGGCACTAAGGGCCTGATTCTATAAATGACGCCTAACTGTGTCTAACTTCTAGGCGCCGGTCAGCGCAGTTGCCAATCAACCGCTAGGCACCGCTTATAGAATCACACTTAGCGGTGCCTAGGTGTGCTTGCAGTGCTTAGGCGCCTTAGAGGTAGGTTCAGTGGCGTAGCGAGGCCAGTATCCTGCTTCCAACAGTGGTTAACCCAAGAAATGAGTACCTGGCAACATTCCAAAGAGCAAAACATATTTTATGCTACTTATGCTAGGAATAAGCAGTGGATTTCCCCACATGCATCTTAATAATGACTTATGGACTTCTCTATTAGGAAGTTATCCAAACTTTTTTAAAACCCTACTAATCTAACTGCTTTCACCACATTCTCCGGTAATGAATTCCAGAGTTTAATTGCCTGCTTAACTAATGCTGAATATTAACCCAAATAGCCTGAACTGTGGCCCTTTGATTGATATTTTCATCCTGCACATCATGGGGAAGGGTTAATGCCCTATCCAGCTAACCCCCCCTGCAAACATGATGCTGTTAATGACCATTGCTAATAGAAATATTAAAAATTAAAGAAAAGGAGAGGGTTAAGAAGTACTGATCTCAAGGATTATTATGGTGAAGGCAGTGTTTCTCAACTCAGTCCTGGGACACACCTAGCAAGTCAGGTTTTCAGGATACCACAATGAATATACATGAGGTAAATTTGCAGACAGTGGAGCAGGGCATTCAGATTTATCTCCTGCATAGTCAGTGTGGGTATCCTGAAAATCTGATTGACTAGGTGTGTCACGAGGACAGGACTGAAAACCTCTGAGTGAAGGAGAAGATTGCAACTCGACAGAAAAAGAGGAGTCTTCCTTTGCCCAGCACAGCGAGAAGCAAAACAAAAGAAAGGCAAAGTCGATGTCACAATACAACACAAGGAATTTTATTTAAGTTCCTTTGGGAAGTCCATCCCCTATCACTTTTGTTTTAGATTTTAAGTTTATCTTAGTATATGGTTTCAGGATAATCTTATCTATATTTAGGCCTTTTTCAAGACTACCTGAAATAGAGATACCACTGTAATATCCTGTTTTCATGTATGTTATCCTTGTTTTAATATTTTTCAAGACCTCCTTTGACCATGATTTATATTTACCACATTTTTCCTTATGTATACTAATTATGCTTCTGTACTTTAGATGTTTTTAATATATTTTGTTTGTGTTAATCTTTTATGATTTGTTTATCATATTCTGTATGTTTTATCATTTTAATAATTGTTTTATTTTAGTTTAGTGTGTTCCCTGAGGAAGGCAGTTCTCTGCCGAAACCAGGATCCTAGTTGGGACTTCCCATAGGAACTTTCAATAAAATCCCTTGTGTTGTATTGTGACATCGGCTTTGCCTTTCTTTTGTTTTACTTCTCGCTGTGAAGGAGAAGATTCTCATCTTACCAGGTCACTCCAAGGCCCTATGATCTCTGTACACACTCCTTTCTCTCCCTGTGAAGAGATGCCAAATTACCCAGTTTCAGGCTGGAACTTTTTGGCCTGTCCTGATTTTGCAGATCTACAAGTTGGAAAAGCAGTGTGGGATTTGTAGTGCCTGATCCTACCATTGCAATCAGTGTTACGAGTCCCATAATGCACCAGGATGGGGTAGACTGAAATCCAGGACTGTCTCAAATCTCCCAGCCTGGAATTGGGTAGCTTGGCAATTGGTCTTCACTGACACCCAAATGAACTGAAAACCAGGCCTATTTAGACTGCATAAAAAATCAAACAGGTCAAGATTCAGCTGGCAGTGATCAGCATTTCTTAAACACTGACCAACACTGGCTAAATTAGACCCAGATATACAGTGCCAGGCTCTATTTGGGCCTTTGGTGGCACTCGGAAATTATTCATGTATGACCGATATTCAACTGTGACTAAGGGACTCATAATCAAAAAACATAGACGTCCATAAAGCTTCCTAAATTGGCGCCTGGACATCCAAGTGGCGATCATTGAAACTTCCTTTCTGGATGTCCAGCTTATGTGCGTCCAGAGCACGAGGTGGGTATGGTGAAGGCGTATTATGGGCAGGCTTTGGACATGCCTAATGGCGGGTTAGACTTGGACATCTTGCAGTGATAATCAAACGTTTTGCAAGACATCTTGGACAGAACTTACACATTTAGAACTAGACCTGTTTTAGAAGCGTCTAAGTGCCACAATGGTGCCAGGATGACCATACTGACCTACTGATTAAAAAAATGCTTTGCAGTACTATGGAAGCTTCATACTATCAAAAAAATATTATGATTTAACGTCTTTTAAATTGTTGGTTCAGTCATCAATTCTATCCACTCTGGATTACTGTAACATTATTTATCTAGGTTCTCATAAAAAAACCTCTTCGTAGACTTAGAATGAAAGATACAGAATACAGCTGTCCATCTGATTTTTGGCCTTTAAAAAATGATCATGTTAGTCCTTACTACCAAAAGCTCCATTGGTTGCCATTCGAGGCTAGAGTTCTTTTTAAATTTGGTTATATTTGTTTTAAAGCTTTATTTGGACTATCTCTCTTCCCACTTTGAATTTTATAATTCAGACAAGAATACACGAAGAACTTGCTGGTTTATGTTTCCATCAGTAAAAGCATGCCGCAGCAAGAGATTTTGGGGAACAACCCTTGCATTTCAGGTGGGCGCATGTTGGAATTCTCTAATTCCTCAAGCTCAGTCTTATTATCTATTTTGAAAAAATTCTTAAAACGTATCTGTATGAAAAATACTTGACCTAACTGTAATTGTATTTTCCAAGAAACATTTGATGCTTATGCTTGTAATTATTTTGTTCAACTGTTTTTTTGCTGTGAACCGTCTTGAACTGAAGGTTTGCTGGTATCATTAATCATCATTCATTTCAATAATAATAAAAGGCTAAGCGCGCATGCGCTTTTCAAAGATCGTGATTCCTGGTGGTGTGAGGTGTGCTTCTGTGTCAGCCTCATGGCGCCTGCGCTAGCTGGAAGCGCGTGACTGTGCAGAAGAGGCCAGTGACTCCTCCCTCCCGCTGCCTCTCCTCTTCAAAGCGGCCTGCTGAGGTTCGCCAGCCACTGTAGCGAACCTCGCAGACCGCTCTCCACCTTCCCGACATGGTGCTGAAGAAAGAGTCGGGGTTGCCGCTGCCGCTACACACGCACGTCTTCCTGCAGCCCCGCCCACCACCATGAAGCAGGAGAACCTGCTCGACGATCTGGGCCGAGAGGTGAACGATGCAGCCCCAGCTCAAGGAATGGAGGGAGGGTAAGAATGGGAGGGGGTGAAAACGGAAGGGGGCCATGGGGCAGGCAGGCATTGCACAACGGGGGACCAGGGGGAGAGGGAAAGGGGGCTGCTTTGGGGGGAGGGGAGAAGACAGCAATCATCAGGGGGAAACAGAGGGGCCACAGAGGACGGGACAGGCAGGCATTGCACAACAGGGGACCAGAGGGAAAGGGGGCAGACAGCAATCATCAGGGGGGAACAGAGGGGGGCCACAGAGCACGCAGGCATGGCAAAACAGGTACGGGACAGGCAGCCATTGCACAACAGGGGACCAGGGGGAGAGGGAAAGGGGGCTACTTTGGGGGGAGGGGAGAAGACAGCAATCATCAGGGGGAACAGAAGGGGGCCACAGAGCACGCAGGGGAGGGAGGCAGACAGAAATCATCAGGGGGAAACAGAGGGGGGCCACGGAGCACGGGACAGGCAGGCATTGCACAACAGGGGACCAGAGGGAGAGGGGGCAGACAGCAATCATCAGGGGGGAACAGAGGGGGGCCACGGAGCATGCAGGCATGGCAAAACAGGCACGGGACAGGCAGCCATTGCACAACAGGGGACCAGGGGGAGAGGGAAAGGGGGCTGCTGTGGGGGGAGGGGTGTGCTGGGGGCAGACATCAATCATCGGGGGGGGGGAACAGAAGAGGGCCATGGAGCACGCAGGCATGGCACAACAGGGAGAGGGAAAGGGGTGTGCTGGGGGACAGAAAACAATCATGCTTTGCTCTGGGGGGGAGACAGAAGGGGGCCACGGAGAGACAGGCAGGCATGGCGCAACAGAGAAATGCAGGGGGGCCATGGAGAGACACAGACAGAATGAATGACAGACAGCGTCCAAGGAGAGACAGACAAAGAAAAAAATCAGACAGATTAGACATCTGCTCTAGCGCCCGTTAATGTAACGGGCTTAAAGACTAGTACAGTATAAGAATAAATTATTATTATTATTGCATGCATCAAGCTAAGACACCCTAACACTCCCCCAGTGCTCACGGACCTCCTTCCACCGCACAAAAATGAAAACAGAAAGCATCTGATATGGGGAAGCCTAGTAGAGCTGCACACAGGTGTCTTAAGTAGCCTGGTAGGTGAGGTAGTGAACCATAGAGAGGAGGACCTAGGCCCATAAGTCACTCTAACCACTACATTTATGGTAGAACATGTGAGCCCACCCAAACCCTATTATACTGCCATATAGGTGCCACCTGCAGCCATAATTGCTATTGGCATGGTACACAAGTGGGTACAGTAGGTTTTGGGGGAGCTCACCATAAATTAAATGGGGGTTATTGTGAGATATACATCTGGCACCCTTTACAAAGGTGCCCTCTAAGGTGTTCCACTGCTCTATTGGGATGTCTATGTGGATTACTCTGCTGGCCCCTCCATATCCAAATGGTTTGCATTTGGACGTTTTCAACATGGATGTTTTTCTGATCAAAAATGGGGTATATAGTTAGACATTCTGGCAGCCTAAGGGGTCCTTTTATCAAGCTGTGGTAGAGGTTTAACGTGCATTAAACCACCTGCTGCGCTAGCTGTTAATGCCTGCATTGAGCAGGCGTTAGTTTTTTAGCCGGCCGCAGGGGTTAGCTCGTGATGAAATGTCCGACATGCTAACCCCACTAGCGCAGCTTGATAAAAGGACCCCTAAATGTACTGGTGGCCAGGATGATTTTCAAAAAATATATGTATTTGGACGTCTAGCAGTTTGCCATTTGAAAATGACCATTTCTGTTCCTTCAACTTTGGACATCCAGCTGGAAATGGACAAGTTGGACTTAAATAGTTTTGTGGGGTTTTTTTTTGTTTTAAATGCTCCTCTATATCTGTATCTTGTAAACTGATTAGGTTTAAGCAGGTTAGAAATTTTTAAAATAAATAATGAGTTATGGGCCATGGAGTCAAATAGATCACAAAAAAATTGGATGAGCTAGATAAGTCATGGGTCTACATATTCAAAATGTGACTCATCTTTTTTAAAAAAATAGAGGCTCAGTTTCAGATATTACTTTGCTGTTATCTAGTACAGTGTTCTTCAACCACCGGTCCACGGACCAGTGCCAGTCTACAGAAATTTCCTGCCAGTCCACAGGGTCAGCACGTGCATCAGGCCCAAAACAGTGTTCTTCAACTGCCAGTCCATGGTGCGATCGATGCGGCGTTATCTTCAAGCCGGCTCCCTCTTCCTAACTGATTCAGTGCACAATGCCATGTGCAGTGGCTCCTACGGGCATCCTGCGCCTGAACCGGAAGCCTTCTCTTTGACGTTGCAACGTCAGAGGGAAGGCCTCCAGATGAGGCACGGGACATGCAAGGTGCAATTAGTACTATTATGGGGTGGGGTCTGGGGTGGAGATTGGGTAGAGATGGGCGGGGTCTGGCCCATGACTTAGCCCAGTGTTCTTCATCCGCCGGTCCACGGACCGATGCCGGTCCACAGAATAATTCTTTTATTTCTGCCGGTCCATAGGTGTAAAAAGGTTGAAAAACACTGATCTAGTACACTGGTCATGTTGAGGTGGAATGGCAGAACTCTAGGGAATGGCGTTCTTGAAACAGAATTAATTGTCATGGATTATATAAAATATATTGTGGGTGGGTCATGGATAATGGCCATGCGGTCACCATTACAACGTGCATGACCAATTTCTTGCTTTGTTCAGTGTCCTTACCCTTGAATTCTTTTCCCTTACTCTCCACACTCCAGGTTCCTTGAACCCACTGGGGTTAGTCAGATAGGAAGTTTTTAGGCTTCCTGTAAACCCCCTATTGTATATATAGCTAGGTAGTTGCCTATAATGAGCCCTGTGAGTAGGAACAAGAGTGCAAATTCACACATCATGGCTCAGGGCCAGGACCGGTTACACCAGCAGGCTGATTAAGCAGATCAGACCTTTAGCAGCTGGCTCTGCATATCTTATCTGAACCAAAACCTTTAATACAACAAAAGCAACTTGTATCATAACCCTATATTTCAACTAGTTTTAACTTTATTTTTTAAAAAACCCACCACACACTCCTTTTCCCTCCTTTAGCTGTAAATGGCTACAAACATACTTATGCAGTACTTCTCATTTGTATCTTTGCCGTGCAGTTGGTAATTACACAGGGAAGATGTTTGTCAGTATGTTTACACTTACTCTTTAGCCATTATTAAGATGGACTTGGGGAAATCCACTGCTTATTCCTAGGATAAGCAGAATTAAATCTATTATACTCTCTGGGTTGGCCAGTGGCCACTATTGGAAACAGGATATCAGGCTTGACGGACCTTCGGTCTGTCCCAGGGTGACAATTCTTATTTCTTATGTTATGTTCGGCAGCCTGATTAAAGTTAAATGTCACCAGTTCTAGAGGTGTGGTAGGTCATTCCTGCTGGGTGATGGCTGCCAACAAGTCATTGGCCCTAATGTATTTGCTTTTTTTCTGATCTGCCAGATTGCAGTCGGGATGCCTGGGATGTTGCAAAATGTAGGTCAGATACTTTTATATTTTATATTTGTGTTCCACCCAAAATAGAAGGGATTCAGAGGGCTCTCCAAACCCTCTGAGGATTCAAGCAGGACAAGCTTACAGATACCTGCACTTCACTCCTAATAATAGTTTTTCCCTTGCAGCTCAAGGAAAATCCAGAGGGTTTCCCAAACCCTCTAAACCAGAGGTGGGCAACTCCAGTCTTTGAGAGCCGGAATCCAGACGGGTTTTCAGGATTTCCCCAATGAATATGCATGAGATCTATACGCATGCACTGCTTTCATTCATTGGGGATATCCTGAAAACCTGACTGGATTCCAGCCCTCGAGGACAGGAATTGCCCACCCCTGCTCTAAACTCACACTCCTCACTATCAAGTATGTACTTCGTATATTGTTTAGTGCCGATCCTGGGAGATTCAGCAAGGCTGAGTTTCTTCTGGGTC
This sequence comes from Geotrypetes seraphini, assembly GCF_902459505.1. Taxonomy (NCBI): domain Eukaryota; kingdom Metazoa; phylum Chordata; class Amphibia; order Gymnophiona; family Dermophiidae; genus Geotrypetes; species Geotrypetes seraphini. The sequence continues at coordinate 62,691,545 of NC_047091.1, read as the reverse complement.
CTACATTTATTCAGATTGATTGGGAAACATCTTCCTTGATGGCACTTGGCCAGAAGCAGGAGATGGGAACTAAGACTATCTCTAGGCAGAAAATGCATTTTATAGTGGGGGGGGGAAGGGGGAAAATCTGTGCTACCACAATAGCCTTCCTAATAGGCAATCCCTATGTTCTATCAGCTTCTTGAGCTTTCTATTCCTAAAGTACTAGCTCCCTCCTGGCAGGTGTCAAGAAGGAATGTTCAACCAGAGCACACTAGACTTTCTTAATGCAGGAAATAGCACTGCTCTCTTCATACACTAGTAACCATAGAATCCAGCTCTGTGGATGCTGTAGGTTCTTAATATTTCACTCTCATTGACTATAACCAGGGAGAATATTATCCATTGGTTTTAGCTCTCCAAATAATTTGGAAAAGTTGGCCCCTATGCTAACAGCACCCCTTAATACTGAATTCCTTAATCTGTTACATCCTAATAGGTGAAGACTCTGTTCTGATAGTTCAGTCTTTCTGACCTACTCATGTTTTCAGAACCAGGACAAACTGTTCCAGACTCTATGGGCTTTTTCCACATCACTAGCCTCTTGGCCACTGGATACCACTGCAGTCTGACCTTGAGTCCCAACCCTCACCTTAATGGCGAAGAAGGTGAACTAATCCTCTTTTATTTTTATCCCTAGACCTTTGTAGTGCTAAGGGTCCCAGTCCCAGGTCCTCGAGCATCAGGCACCCCTCCTGCATTAGCTCCAATCCTTCTGAACATGCGGCATAAAAACAAAAAGGACTAACCAGGCCTCCTATAACTTTCTCCTTTAACCGATTTATTATTCAGGATCCCATTAGGCCATTAACCTCTCTTCTGATTCCTACATCTTCTACAAGAGTGACAAGAAAAAAAAAGAAGATAACCCTTTGGTTGATATTCAAGAGATTCAGCCTGGACCCATATAAAGCCAGCACTGAATATCCAGGAGTAATTTAGCTTGTGATCACCGTTCCCTCTAAGCCAGGGGTCTCAAAGTCCCTCCTTGAGGGCCGCAATCCAGTCGGGTTTTCAGGATTTCCCCAATGAATATGCGTGAGATCTATGTGCATGCACTGCTTTCAATGCATATTCATTGGGAAAATCCTGAAAACCCGACTGGATTGCGGCCCTCAAGAAGGGACTTTGAGATTCCTGCTCTAAGCTGAGTAGGTGACCTCCACCTACAGTCCTGCCAGTGGGAGGTGCTCTTTCATTATTAAATTTTCAATAGTGAGGAACTACAGGACTCCAGAGAACCTGTCTCTTCATAGCGATTGAAAACACAATATTGAAGCACCATCTCCCAATGGCAACAATGCACTTGGAGAACTTTCACTCAGCATAGAGGGAACAGTGCTGGTGATGGTCAGCATTTATAAAAATGCTGACCAGCTTCTCTCATTAGGGGGTTTTATACTACTGCATGCCATCAAAGCTCCATATTTTCACTCATTGCATTCCAAATAGGGAAAGTCTTCTACAAAAAACCCAACAAACATCCCATCGAACACATCACAAGCTATCTGGGACAAATGATATCACTTCTGCACACCATTAACCTGCAATCTTTAGACACTGAATTCATCTCTGAGTCAACATACACCAAAGACAATCATTAGTAAAAGGCTATTTTTAAGCCCCCCCCCTTTACACTACCTATGGTAGCACCCATTATCCCAGGACAAGCAGGCAGCATATTCTTAACACATGGGTGACATCACCGACGGAGCCCTCGGTACGGACCTTTTTAACTAGAAGTTTCTAGTTGGCCGCACCGCGCGTGCGCGAGTGCCTTCCCGCCCGACGGAGGAGTGCGTGGTCCCCAGTTTCTTCGTTTCCGCGGAGCGAAGAAGACGCGTGTGTTTTTTCAACGGCCGTTGAAACCACTTTTTTTGCCTTCCCGCTCGCGCTTTTTTCCATATTTTTTCTTCCTTTGCCTTCGGGTTTCTTTTTTCCTTTGATTTCAAAAAAAAAAAAAAAAAAACAACTTGCTTTTTTTTCCCCTTTTTCCGTTTTTGCCCCGGCGGGGCCTGTTGCCATTATACAGGCCTCGGGGTTCGATTTTGCGGAGGCTGTTTTCCCCTTCATGCCCCCGCAGGTCGGTTTTAAGAAGTGCCAGCGGTGTGCACGCCCGATCTCCCTCACTGACCCACACAATTGGTGTTTGCAGTGTTTGGGTCCGGAGCATCGGGCGGACTCCTGCACCCGCTGTGCCACTCTTCAAAAGAGAACCCTTAAAAACCGAAGAATTCAACAAACTCTTCTCTTCGGCACCGGGTCGGCGATGGACTCCTCGACATCGACAGCGGTACCACAGAAATCGGCACCGTCTACTTCGACACCGCCCGACCCCACATCGGCGTCTCTGGCGCCAGGTAAGCCGCCTAAGAAGCCTTCCTCTTCCCTCGAGCGCCCTCCAACTACGGTGGCGACGCCGACCTTACCGGCATCGCACCGGTCCCGCAAACGCTCCGCCCCGATCTCGGTGAGTGCCTCGTCATCGGCCTCCTCATCACCGGGGCGTGGAGCGGCATCTAAGGAACCGAAGAAAAAGAAAGCGGTTCCGATGCCACCCCTAGATGACCGTATCTCGGCCATCTTAAAAGTTCAACTCCAGGAACAGTTACAGCAACAACTTGAGCACCTGTTGCCCACTATCCTGGCACCGCTCCTTCCGGTACCAGACCGGCCCGAGCCCCGTACCAAACCCCCAGTATCCACCCCTTCGGTACCTATCAACACCTCCATGCCGATTCTTTCGGCTGAGCAGCTTCATACCCATCCCGTGGTTCACGCCCATACCACATCGGATCCTCCTCGGCACCAGGCAGTGCGTCATTCTTCCCGGGACCGGGATCGACGCCGGTCTTCCTCTCCTGGTACCGTTTCGGTGCGCTCTGGAAAATCTTTATCCAAGACTCACCATACCGCACCTTCCACCCCGGTGTCTCGACATGCACCAGAGGTCCGAGACCCTGACTTATGGGAGGACTCCCCTCTCGGTACCGAGGAGGATCCCTCCTCTTCTGATGAGGATCCATCGGCACCCGATGCTACATCCAAACCGGAGCAGTCCTCATTTTCTAAATTTCTGAGGGAGATGTCTGCAGCCCTGTCCCTTCCTTTGGAATCTGACTCAAAGAAGTCTCAAGCCTTCCTGGAGGCTTTAGATTTCGAACAACCTCCTAAGGAGTTCCTCAAGCTTCCCGTGCATGACATCCTACGGGAGACTTTCTACAAAAACTGGGAGAATCCCCTTACGGTACCGGGGGCCCCCCGTAAACTGGACAACCTCTATCGTGTCATCCCTATCCCAGGGTTCGACAAGTCTCAATTGCCCCATGAGTCCCTTCTTGTTGAATCCACCTTGAAAAAGACTCAGGGCTCCAGTGTCTATGCCTCTACCCCTCCTGGCAGAGAGGGTAAGACCATGGACAAGTTTGGCAAGAGGCTCTACCAGAATGCCATGCTGGCCAATAGGGCGAACAATTATTCATTCCATTTTTCATTTTACATGAAACATTTGGTTCAACAGCTGTCCGCCCTCCAAAAATACCTCCCGGAACGAAAGGTTCCACTTTTTCAGCAACACATCTCTGGCCTCCTTCAGTTGCGCAAGTTTATGGTCCGCTCGATATACGACTCATTCGAGCTCACCTCCTGGGCCTCTGCCATGGCCGTAGCCATGCGCCGCTTGGCCTGGCTGAGAGTCTCCGACCTGGACATCAACCATCAGGATCGTCTAGCCAACGCCCCCTGTCTCGGGGATGAGCTTTTTGGAGAGTCACTGGATTCCACCACCCAGAAACTCTCCGCCCATGAAACAAGGTGGGACACCCTGATCAAACCAAAGAAAAAGGCTCCACCTGCCCGACCTTATCGACCTCAGTCATCTTATCAGCGCAGGTTCTCAGCCAGGCCTCTCAATCAGCCTCCTCAACAACCTCGGCGGCCACATCAACAGCAGCACCATGCCCAGGCTCGTTCTCAGGCCACTCAACCCTCCAAGCCTCTTCAGCCTGCTAAGCAATCCCAGCCCTTTTGACTCTTCTCTCCAGGGCATAGCCAGTCATCCACCCTCGCTTCCTCTTCCACAACCAATCGGAGGTCGTCTCACCGTATTCTCCAGCCGTTGGGAGGTCATCACATCCGACCAATGGGTCCTCAACATCATCCGCCACGGCTACTCTCTCAACTTCCAGACTCTTCCACCAGACAACCTTCCCGTAGAGTCTGCTTCACACTCACCTCAAACCCCCCTCCTCCTGAGGGAGGTTCAATCCCTCCTCCTTCTCAATGCCATCGAAGAAGTACCTCCAGATCAAAGGGGTCAGGGATTCTACTCCCGCTACTTCCTGGTACCCAAAAAGACGGGAGACCTCCGTCCCATTCTCGATCTCAGGGACCTCAACAAGTGCCTGGTCAAGGAGAAGTTCAGAATGCTCTCCCTTGCCACGCTCTACCCTCTTCTTTCTCAACACGACTGGCTGTGTTCCCTGGACCTCAAAGAGGCCTACACTCACATCTCCATCAATCAGCCTTCTCGCCGCTACCTGCGGTTCCAGGTGCTGCACCACCACTATCAGTACAAGGTGCTACCGTTCGGCCTCGCTTCCTCACCCAGGGTCTTCACCAAGTGCCTTATAGTGGTAGCAGCCTTCCTCAGGTCTCACAACCTCCAGGTGTTCCCCTACTTGGACGATTGGTTGATAAAAGCACCTTCATCTCAACTTGTGCTACAGGCTACTCATCACACCATCTCTCTCCTCCACCTCCTGGGGTTCGAGATCAACTACCCCAAGTCGCACTTACTCCCCTCCCAGCGACTTCAATTCATCGGAGCTGTTCTGGACACCACTCTAATGAGGGCTTTTCTCCCCTCCGATCGTCAGTGCACTCTGCTCCACCTCTGTCGTCAGGTGCTCCAACACTCCTCCATTCCTGCTCGACAAATGATGGTCCTCCTGGGACACATGGCCTCGACAGTACATGTCCTTCCTCTGGCACGTCTCCACCTCCGCACGCCTCAATGGACTCTCGCCAACCAATGGTCACAGACTACGGATCCTCTTTCTCATCCCATCTCTGTGACATCATCTCTTCAGCAATCTCTCCAATGGTGGTTGAACTCCTCAAATCTTTCCAGGGGTCTACTCTTTCATCTGCCCCCTCACTCTATGATCATCACCACGGATGCGTCCCCCTATGCGTGGGGAGCTCACCTAGGAGAGCTACGCACCCAGGGCCTTTGGACCCCACAGGAGCGTCGACATCACATCAATTTCCTGGAACTCGGAGCCATGTTCTACGCCCTCAAGGCTTTCCAACATCTTCTCTGCCCTCAGGTTCTCCTCCTATGCACAGACAATCAAGTCGCCATGTACTACATAAACAAACAAGGCGGCACCGGATCTCGCCCCCTTTGTTTGGAGGCTCTACGCATCTGGACCTGGGCCACGGACCGCAATCTCTTCCTCAGGGCGGTCTATATCCAGGGCGAACAGAACTCCCTGGCCGACAATCTCAGCCGCATCCTTCAACCTCACGAGTGGACGTTGGACCCTCCGACTCTACTCTCCATCTTTGCTCGATGGGGCACTCCGCAGGTGGACCTCTTTGCAGCACCTCACAATCATCAGCTGCCCCTCTTCTGCTCCAGACTCTTCTCTCCTCACCGTCTGGCACCGGATGCATTCCTTCTCGATTGGAGGGATCGATTCCTGTATGCCTTCCCTCCACTTCCTCTGATGTTGCGGACCTTGTCCAAACTCCGCAAGGACAAAGCCACCATGATTCTCATCGCCCCTCGGTGGCCTCGCCAACACTGGTTCTCCCTCCTGCTCCAACTCAGCTCCAGGGAGCCCATTCCTCTTCCTGTGTTTCCTACTCTACTTACGCAGCAGCATCAGTCTCTACTGCATCCCAATCTGTCTTCGCTCCACCTGACAGCTTGGTTTCTCTCGGGCTGACCTCTCCAGAGAATCTATCTCAGCCGGTCCGCCTCATCTTGGACGCCTCCAGGAAACCGGCCACCCTCCAATGTTACCATCAGAAATGGACCAGATTCTCCTCGTGGTGTCTCCGGCATCATCAGGAACCCACCTCCTTAGCGGTGGAAACTGTATTGGAATATTTGCTCTCGCTGTCCAATGCTGGCCTCAAAACTACCTCCATCAGAGTCCACCTCAGTGCCATCACTGCGTTTCATGAGCCTATTCTCGGAAAACCCCTCACGGCTCATCCTCTGGTTTCCAGATTTATGAGAGGGCTCTTCAATATCAAACCGCCTCTCAAGCCTCCTCCTGTCGTCTGGGACCTGAATGTGGTTCTATCAGCACTCATGAAACCTCCGTTTGAGCCTCTTGCCACAACTTCGCTCAGGCTTCTTACCTGGAAGGTGCTCTTCCTAATTGCCATCACCTCTGCCAGGAGAGTTAGCGAACTGCATGCACTGGTTGCTGACCCACCGTTCACTGTTTTTCACCATGACAAGGTTGTTCTGCGTACCCACCCTAAATTCCTTCACAAGGTGGTCTCGGCTTTTCACCTCAACCAGTCCATTGTGTTGCCCGTCTTCTTCCCTAAACCTCACTCGCATCCTGGGGAACAGGCGTTGCACACGCTGGATTGTAAGCGTGCACTTGCTTATTACCTTGATCGTACCAGAGCTCACCGAACATCCCCTCAGCTCTTTTTGTCTTTCGATCCCAACCGTTTGGGTCGTCCTGTCTCCAAACGGACACTTTCAAATTGGCTTGCTGCCTGTATTGCATTCTGCTATGCTCAGGCCGGTCTCTCACTAGAAGGAGCTGTCACGGCCCACAGAGTCCGAGCTATGGCTGCTTCCGTAGCTTTCCTCCGTTCCACGCCCATCAAGGAAATCTGCAAGGCAGCCACTTGGTCCTCAGTTCACACGTTCACTACTCACTACTGTCTGGATGCCTTTTCCAGACGGGATGGACACTTCGGCCAATCTGTGTTACAAAATTTATTTTCATAATGGCCAACCATCCCCCCTCCCTCTTTGTTAGCTTGGAGGTCACCCATGTGTTAAGAATATGCTGCCTGCTTGTCCTGGGATAAAGCACAGTTACTTACCGTAACAGGTGTTATCCAGGGACAGCAGGCAGATATTCTTATGTCCCACCCACCTCCCCGGGTTGGCTTCTTAGCTGGCTTATCCTAACTGGGGACCACGCACTCCTCCGTCGGGCTGGAAGGCACTCGCGCACGCGCGGTGCGGCCAACTAGAAACTTCTAGTTAAAAAGGTCCGTACCGAGGGCTCCGTCGGTGACGTCACCCATGTGTTAAGAATATCTGCCTGCTGTCCCTGGATAACACCTGTTACGGTAAGTAACTGTGCTAACCCTAGTGAGAGTTGATTAAGAAGGACTCAACATGGACCAATAAACTCCAAAGGGTCAATTTCCTAACTGACTGGACTGGACAGTACCTCCGTGAGCTTTTTCTTCACAGGCTTTGTGTGAGAATTTTTGCTGTGCAGCTTGCTGTGAATCTAGAGTCCATGCGGTCACTTTTGCCAATGGTAAATTTTTTGTTGAAAACGTATCATCATCAAACTTCATCTCCTAACTTTCAAGGCTTTTCGTTGTGGTAATCCCTGTTATTTGTCATCACTTATTATTCCTTATTCCCTAGGGAGAGTTCTTAGATCTCTTAAAGTAGGGTTACCAGACGTCCAGATTTCCCACGGAATATCTGGTAACCCTATCTTAAAGATCATTGCTTGTTTTTACTAGGTCCCTGTGCGGCCCAAATAGAGTGTACGTGTCATAGTGCTTTCTTTTCTTCATGGCACCTGCAACTTGGAATTCCATGCCATTGTCTATTAGAGAAGAGCTATCTTTAAAACTATTAAAGGCAGATTCTACTCTTAGAGGGAGTCACATTCTGGCGTGGATTCAAAAACTTAGTTTACTGTTAAAAACCCTGAATCGAACTGCGGGCTTGGTACATAGTGCTGAGTTACGTGAATGTCACTTTCGAACAGTCTTGCGGGCCTATGCTTCCCAAAGTCAGGCTTACCATATGGGTTGTATTGATACTCAGTTATGTATCCGCTGTTCGGTGGAGGTAAATTCTTACTTTCATGGTCTTTGGAGTTGTGAGGGGATTCAGACCTTCTGGACGGAGATGGCCTCATTTTTACAGGGCTTGTTGCGGACCCCTGTGCCAGTCTCTGTGCAGTCTATGCTGTTTGCCCATTTTTCATTCTTGTATATGTACAACTCTTATGAAAAATTATTTCTTAGTAAATGTTTTGTTTTGGGGAAGAAATGTATCTTGTGTTGCTGGCTGTCATCTGAACCACCTTCATTCTGGTACTGGAGGAATCGCCTCCATGAACTTATGGGTTGGGAGGCCCGTTTGGCTCATTCTTCTCGACGCCGGAGCAGAGACTTTGTTCACACTTGGACTCCATATTTGAACATTTTGACTCCTGAGAGTCGTAGCCGGGTCTTGAATAGACTCCACCTCTGAAACTGTGCTTCTAGGTGTCTCTGCTGTTCCCTGCTTACGAGTTTTTCTGTATCTGTGGGGGGACGGGGAGGGGTGGGTGGGGGGTAGGGGCTTCTTTGTCGGGGGGGGTGGGGGTATGGTGGGTCCGGGGAGGACATAAGAGTCCAGTCCTCCGCGGGTGTTTGATGAAAATGCATACCATGGTTGTCTTTGCTGTTGTTTTACTGTTGCTTAATAAAATAGATTTGAATTTTAAAAAAAACTTAGTTTACTGGGTCATAAAACTACCTTGCAGATATGGGCTATCTCACAACCCCCCTCTTATTGGACTTGGAGGGCAGATATTGTTAGGTTTCTTGGGAATTGCAGGGTGCATGAGCCACATATAAGCACAGGAAGAACTTTTTATCTATTTGGGACCCTTACTTACAGTCCCTGACCCAGAGAGCACGTAGACAAATTATGAATAGGTTAGAAGGATGCGTCCCTTTAGGGGCTTCAGGGCCTTTTTCCTTGTATCTGGATCTCTTGTACTTTATGTGGGCTCTTTTTTCATGCTTGATGTCTTCCCCAAAAGTGATTGCGTACCTTGTGAGGACCCCCATTTAGGTTTTATGCTTTGGTTGTTTTGATTGCATTTCCAGACTCAAGGGGTTTTGAATCTCTTGTTGTTTCTTGACATATATTTGCTACCATGACAGTTCTATCTCGTATATTGTTTTGATAGCTTTGTGTTGTTGGGCTTGGGGGGGGGAGGGGGAGATGTGAATGTACGCTTTTGCTGCCTATTGAAAATTTCACCTTTCATATCTTGTATTGTTCATTGCCACCTTCTCTTTAATAAAAGAGATTTATTACTAAAACTATGTAAGACAAAGCTGAAGACCTGGCTTTTTCCAAGGGCATTTAATGAAAATTCACTGAACTGTTGGGAGTGGTATTGGATGGCATTACCTGAATGTAAGTTTCTGTGTTTGCTCTCTGATGGACGATTGATTATACTTTCCTGTCACAGATTTTGGAGTTCCTTTCCTTTTACGTAGATTTTAAGATTGTAAACTGCTTTGATCTGCAACATGGTAGTTAAAGACCATATAAAAAGTACCGAGAAATAAATAAATAATTGAGAATGTGAATATGCCATTTACAGAAGGTGCAAACTTTTCCTCTCTCAAGCTAAACACTATACTGGCAACATCTCTCCATGAGGCTAAAAGTCCAGCCATTGATCCCAGATGGTTAGCGCAGATAAAATGCTTTCTGTACCTATAAATAGCCTGGAGAATGGTTCCTTATTCTTGTTGTTTGCTGCTTTTTTCTAGTGTATAGCTATGACGTTTAGTCTTTGGTTTCCATTGCGCTGACCCCAGGGCATCTGTAAGCTTGTTTACCAGTAGCCTTTGGTGAGGCTTGTTTACTTGTGGTGAGGGTGGATGGAAACAGGGGAACTTAATAAGTACATAAAGAACTTCAGTACGCCCATAGATGACATTCAATTGCTCATACATACAAGCACTTCTTTTCTAAAACTGGGATGTATAAGTTTAAAGGACAACATCAATCCAGTTTCTATAGAGATACCTATCTTGAAATGCTGGTTGCTGTCAGTTGAACGTTTCATGAGATAAGTGAACACAGATAGGCGATGCAAATACCTAAATTAAAAATAGCCCTTCACACTGACCTCACTTCTGTTCCACTTGCACAACCCTCCTTCTGCATATTAAAACACACACGCACATATACACAGAACAAATGATCTCACTGTTCTTCCACTGACAAAACACCACTTTATGGCTTATCAATGCAAGAAAATTTGACCACATTGCTCCGCTATGTAAAAAAATCGCATTGGTTACCGACCACTCATCGGATCACCTACAAAATATTATTACTGATTTTCAAGACACTCCAATCAAAATGAACCACTCTTATCTTTCACGACACCTTATACCCTATATCCTGCAAAGAGCTTTCCATTCTGCAGAGCATAACCGCCTAGTGATTTCCATGCATAGAGAAATTGTGCATGAGCATGTTCGTTAATCTATCTTTTCCGTAAATGGATCCACACTTTGGAATTTGCTTCCAAAAACTTTTCTCTTCCTTGATGCGTTCTCTTGAACTAAACATTCTTTGCCAGAAAGGTAATCATGTTAGACTTAATGAGACTGAACCAAGTCTGGACATATCAGTACCCCCTTTTGTATTATCCCCCCTACTTTTCTATTTTTTTTTTTATTGTAGTTCCTCCTCTCCCTAAAAAATCATGTCTTTTTTTAACCCCTGTCCTTTTAAGTATCTAATTACTTTTAGATTGTAACCTGCCTGGAGGGATCTCCAAAGGGCAAGATAGTAAATAACATAAAAACTTGAAACTTAGGACTCCTTTTACACAAAGGTGCGCTAGCGTTTTTAGCGCACTCACCGGATTAGTGCGTGCTACCCGAAAAACTACCACCTACTCAAGAGGAGGCAGTAGCGGCTAGTGCGTGCGGCATTTTAGCGCGCGCTATTCCGCGCATTAAGGCCCTAACGCAGCTTTGTAAAAGGAGCCCTTAGGAGTGACACTTACCCGCCTCTTTTACTAACGCATAGCGCTGGTTTTAGCGCTCGCAGCATCGGTAACTGCTCCGACGCTCATAGGAATTCTATGAGCGTCGGAGCAGTTACCGCCACTGCGGGCACTAAAACCTGCACTACGAGCCCGTGATTGGTGCATGGCCTTTGGTGGAGATCATAAGAACATAAGCCTTGCCATACTGGGACAGACTGAAGGTCTATCAAGCCCTGATTCCTGTTACCAACAGTGTTCAATCCAGGTTACAATACATGGCAATATCCTGAAAGAACAAAACAGACTTTATGTTGCTTAACCCAGAAATAAATAGATTTTCTCAGGTTTATCTTAATAATAGCTTATGAACTTTTCTTTTAGGAATTTGTCCAAAACTTTAAACCCTGATAAGCTAACTGCTTTTATCACATTCTCTGGCAATTAATTCCAGAGTTTACATGTTGAGTGAAGAAATATTTTCTGCAGTTTGTTTTACATTTACTACTTAATAGCTTCATTGCATGCCCCCCCGACCTTATACTTTTGAAAAGAGTAAACAAAGTGATTCACGTTTACCTGTTACACACTGTATTTTATAGACTTCTATCATATCTCCTCTCATGCCATCTCTTCTAGATGAAGAGCCCTAGCCTCATAGGAAAATTGTCCCATCCCCTTTATAACGTCTGTCACCCTTCAATGGCCATATTAAACATGTTGGGTGGGGTTAGGGAAATCCTTGCTTATGAATAAAAGCTCATGGCTCTAGATTCCAACCTTAGTTTATTTGATTGGATTTTCGTGAAGCTCAAAGAAAGATGCATTCATATATGTACATTTTTCTCTGAGCTCAAGGTTAATAATCTCAGGCCTTTATTTACTAACTTTTGTTAATAATTTAACACAAGTTTAAGCACATTAACATTCATTAATTTGAGTTAAACCCCAGAGAGAATAATGAGTCTTGCATTATTTAACATGCTTTAAATAGCATTAACACAAATTAGTAGATTACGGCCTGTGTTTGTACCTGAGGCCCTCACACATATTCTAAGAGGCCTAAGAGTAAAGCTCAGAGGTTAACATGAATGGCTATGTGCCTGTCCCATGCTAGTTTCCAATATGCTGCCTGAGTATGATCAAATCTCTTAGGCATATATTTCCAAAAGCTTTAATCGGGGCCTGTGCATGAGGCAAACGAGAGAGTAGCACACAAGGAACATCAGTGGAAGAAACTGGATTTGACCTTTAGCTTCTGTGGTTTGCAGCCCACAGCTGTAACCACTAGGCAATGCCTCCCCTTAGCACCACTTGAATTAGAAGCAGGAAGAAACTGCAGAATAAAAAAAATAAATTGTGAGGCGTCTGAAAGAAGATATCCAAATATTGGTGGTAATAATTAGAGAATGACATGGAGACAAAGTCCCCCATCCTCACCCCGTCCCCATAAGTTTTAATCCCATCCCCACCCTCACCCTGTCCCTGCAAACTCAAACTCTACCTCACTAATTTGATAGACAATCGCTTGCTTTTTGTACAAATAAGATTTTATACCAATGTGGGGACAGGGTGGTGATGGGAACAAATAATATTCCATGTCATTTTCTAGTAATAATACACTTCATCACAGTATACTGCAGTGGTTCCCAAACCTGGTCCTAGAGGCATCCCAGCCGGTCAGGTTTTCAGGATATCCACAATGAATATTCATGAGAGAGATTTGAATCATCCAAGGATACTAGAACAAAAGGAAAATCATCCTCAGGAATTTCTGATAACAAATTCATCAGATAAATAGAGTCTCTAATGAAAGATGGAACTTTTAATACCTCCATCTTTAAAAAAATAATCAACAAAGCAAGATAGAGGTTCCAATAAAGACCCATCTAGAGCAGTGGTCTCAAACTCGCGGCCCGCTAGGTCCTATTTTGAGGCCCTCGCTTTGTTTATCATAATCACAAAAGTAAAATAAAAGTTTCTTGATCATATATCTCTTTAGCCATAAATGACAATATTATAATTAAGACTTAGCCAAAAGGAAAGATATATAAACTATGAAGAGTTTTACATCATGCAAAATTGTCATTTCTTTAATAAGACATTAACTATTTTTTTCTGCGGCCCTCCAAGTACCTACAAATCCAAAAGGTGGCCCTGCAAAGGGTTTGAGGTTGAGACCACTGCCTTAACTGTATCCATGACATCCTGTTTGTCTTTGGGAAGCAGAGCCGAGATTGTGATGTCATAATGCCTCATTCCACCAATAAGAGCCAACCTCATCAGTGACGTCACAATGGCTTGATTGTCCTGTTCTCCTCTCTGCCCTCCAACCCAGCCAGCAGATTAACCGTTCCCCTTAACTCGGTAGTCTCAAACTCACGGCCTGGGGGCCACATGCTGCCCGCCAGGTATTATTTTGAGGCCCTTGGTATGTTTATCATAATTACAAAAGTAAAATAAAACAGTTTCTTGATCATATGTCTCTTTAGCTATAAATGACAGTATTATTATTGAGACTAAGCCTAAAGGAAAGATTTATAAACTATAAAGAGTTTTTACATCATGCAAAATTGTCATTTTTTTAATAACTTTTTTCTGCTGCCCTCCAAGTACTTACAAATCCAAAATGTGGCCCTGCAAAGGGTTTGAGTTTGAGACCACTGGTCTAGAGGAAATTAAAGGACAGTCTGGAGGATCAATCGACCTTTTATGTATTTTTGCCAGTGTGTACTGGACAGAAATGTTAGGATGTTAGCATGGATAACGGCTGCTGTAAAAAAGGCGATCAGTGACAAGAAATCATCGTTCAAAAAATGGAAACAGGACCAAACGCAGGCCAACCAAAAGGAACACAAGGAAAGCCAGAAGGAGTGCCACCGAGTGGTTAGGAGAGCAAAGAGGGAATATGAAGAGAGACTAGCGGGAGAGGCAAAAAATTTCAAACCATTCTTCAGGTACGTAAAGGGAAAGCAACCAGCGAGGGAGGAAGTGGGGCCCTTGGATGATGGGGATAGAAAGGGAGTAGTGAGGGAGGAAAAAGAAATAGCTGACAAGTTAAATGACTTCTTTACGTCGGTCTTCACGAGGGAGGACACATCCAACATTCCGGAACCAGAGGAAATAGAAAATGGAGATCAAGATAGCAAGCTGGTCCAACTAGAAGTGAGCCAGGAGGATGTCCTCAGGCAGATAGACAAGCTAAAGAGCGACAAGTCGCCAGGTCCAGATGGCATTCACCCAAGGGTGCTCAAGGAATTAAGGAATGAAATAGCAGAGACACTTCAGCAAATATGCAATCTATCCCTAAAAACTGGAGAGATCCCGGAGGACTGGAAAATAGCTAATGTCACACCCATCTTCAAGAAGGGTTCAAGGGGCGACCCGGGAAACTATAGGCAGGTGAGCCTCACATCGGTCCCGGGAAAGATGATGGAGGCGCTGATTAAGGACAGCATCTGTGATCATATCGAAAAAAATGGACAGCTAAGGTCGAGCCAGCATGGGTTTTGCAAGGGTAGGTCGTGCCTCACAAACTTGTTGTACTTCTTTGAGGGGGTAAATAGCCAGGTGGACAAAGGTGAACCCATAGACATAATTTACCTAGACTTCCAGAAAGCCTTCGATAAGGTACCACATGAGCGGTTGCTCAGGAAGCTATGGAATCACGGGGTGCGAGGGGAGGTCCACCGATGGATCAAAAACTGGCTGGCAGACAGGAAGCAGAGGGTTGGTGTAAAGGGCCACTACTCGGACTGGCAAGGGGTCACGAGCGGGGTTCCTCAAGGGTCAGTGCTGGGACCGCTCCTGTTTAACATATTCATTGACGACCTGGAGGCGGGAACAAAATGTGAGGTCATCAAATTCGCAGATGACACCAAACTATTCAGCAAGGTTGAAACCACGGTAGATTGCGAGGATCTCCAAAGGGATCTTACGACACTGGAAGAATGGGCGAAAAAGTGGCAAATGAGCTTCAACGTAGGGAAATGCAAGGTCATGCATATAGGGAGAAGGAACCCTATGTTCACTTACAAAATGGGGGGATCAATGCTAGGGGTCAGTAAGCTGGAAAGAGACCTGGGAGTGATGGTAGACACGACATTGAAGGCGTCAGCAAGTGCGCCACAGCCTCGAGGAAAGCAAACCAAATGTTAGGTATCATTAAGAAGGGTATCTCGACCAGAACGAAGGAAGTCATCCTGCCACTGTACCGGGCTATGGTGCGCCCGCATCTGGAATACTGTGTACAGTACTGGTCACCGTACCTCAAAAAGGACATGGCAATGCTTGAGGGAGTCCAGAGAAGAGCAACTAAACTGTTTAAGGGTATGGAAAACCTTACATACACTGACAGACTGAAGAAGCTGGGGCTGTTCTCCCTGGAAAAGCGGAGACTCAGAGGAGATATGATAGAGACCTTCAAGATCCTGAGGGGCATCGAAAAGGTTGACAAGGACAGATTTTTCAATTTGAAAGAAACCACAAGAACAAGGGGTCACTCGATGAAATTGAAGGGGGACAGGTTTAGAACAAACGCAAGGAAATTCTTTTTCACACAGAGGGTGGTGGACACATGGAACACCCTTCCGGAGGCCGTGATAGGAAATAGCACAGTACAGGGTTTCAAGGAAGACCTGGATAGGTTCCTGGAGGACAATGGGATTGAGGGGTACAGATAAGAGCAGTGGAAGGTTTAGAGATAAGTGTAGAGGTAGGTATAAAATTAGTCAGGGACCGCTGCTCAGGCAATATGCCTGATGGGCCGCCGCGTGAGCGGACCGCTGGGCGGGATGGACCTCTGATCTGCCCCGGCGGAGGCAACTACTTATGTACTTATTTATTCAAAAACCTGTAATCTTTAAAACCACAATCTGAACCAGATTTAACCCCCCACCTCTCCATTTTGTTAAACCATAATGCCTTTTTTTAGCACTGTCCACAGTGGTAACTGCTCCGATGCTTCTATGAGCATCGGAGCTCTCACCACCGTGGCTGGTGCTAAACACTGTGCTATGATTTTATAAAAAGGGGAGGTGTTAATGATTTTTAAAATTTGACTCTGAAGACATTTACCCCTTCTTCTATTAAACTGCGCTAGTGGTTTTAGCGCAGGAAACCGCGCTGAATGACCCGTGCTGCTCCCGATGCTCATAGAGTTCCTATGAGCGTCGGGAGCAGTGTGGGTCATTCAATGCGGCTCCCCGCATTAAAACTGCTAGCGCGGTTTAGTAGAAGAGGGAGCTAGTTGAATTGAACAGTTATCTCTGATAAACAGATGAATCACTTAACGGTCCATAAATTTCTTCACAATATTTATACTTGTCCAATACCACAACTGTTCTTCTCTTGTCAGCCTTAATAATAATGAAATCATCTGTCTGTAAATTATTCAAAGCTGTACGCAGTGGCGTAGTAAGGGTGAGCGGCGCCCGGGGCAGTGGTGCCCCCTCCCCTGCCACTTGCGCACCCCCTTCCCTTTCCCCCGTATCTTGTTAATTTCTTCGGCGTGAGCGGCATGCCCACGGCGGTGTCACCCTTTGACGTCACTTCATAGACGCTGGTCCCAGAAGTGACATCAGAGAGAGAGCGCCGATGTGGCCAACAACCTCACACTGGGGAAGTAAAAGAGGTATGGGGGAAGGCAAGGGACACACGAGCGTGGCAAGAAGAGGAGCGGGGGCAGAGAGGAGGAGGAGTGCCGCGCCCTTAGTAAGACGGTGCCCAAGGTGGACCGTTCACCACCATCCCCCCTTGCTATGCTACTGGCTGTACTTTGTATGGATGACAAATTGTTATAGAAAACACCAAATGTTTTGTCCCATGCTTCAGCTTCTTGAAATGCGCACTGTTGAACACATTCAATATGGGATCCAAAGCACCAGGTGGAACCCACAAAGAAGACGATCCGATCAAAGTCTTATCATGCCCCATCTTTTTATCAGCAAAGAAAATCTTTATCTGCAATAACCTAAGAAACCTTTCGAAGTCAATCCTGGTTAAAGGTACAAAAGATAAACCATGAGACAATACTGATATTTCTTGTTCAGTCAACTCTTTTTTTTTGGAAAGACTAATTACCCCTGATTCTGCTTGGTCTGAGACCAAATGTTTAGTCTCATCTTCTGAGAGCCTTTCCCTCTCCTGCCTCTCCCTCTTTTTGCATTCTAATTTTTAATTTTATTTTTAAATGTTGTCGTCCACCAATACCAAGTTTCCAAGTTTATTGTACACTTGTACCACAATCAGAAAATGTCTGGGATTTAGAACTACAATTTCAATAGTAAAAGAAAGCAAATAAAATTATAAATAAAATCTGATTATATGCTTGCTATTTTTTTTTTTGACAGAAAGAGAGAAGAGACAACAGGTCTGCAGTGAATGTCGAACAACCGAAACCAAAAGGAAAACTGCAGAACAGATGTAGTTGATGCAGGCACTTTATTGAGTCAATCAAAATGTTGTTTTAAAAAATGATCCACCTTTGTTATAGAGAAACGAAGACCCAGTTTGTTTGACTCAATAAAGTGCCTGCATCATCAAGTACATTACATTAGTGATTTCTATTCCGCCATTACCTTGCAGTTCAAGGCAGATTACATAAGGAGTTACAGTATTTGGATATTTAGGAATACATAAGGAGTTATCTGGACATTTCCCGTAGTATTATGGAGTGGAGTGGATTGATATTGGGGACTGAGATGATTCTTGCTGTGTTAGTTTGTCTTTAAGGATTTCTTGAATAGGAGGGTTTTTATTTCTTTTCTGAAGGATTTGTAGTGTGGGGTCATCATCTGTTCTGCAGTTTTCTTTTTGATTTCTGTTATTCTTTTGATCAAAGTTCGATCCATCTTCTGTAACCCTAAGATTTCATTGGTCATATGCGTCTGTGAATAAGAAAGATTTTAATAATGTTTTAAAGAGTTCAAGATTTTGTTCTATTCAAATGTGATTTAAGAGAGCATTCCAAAGTTGAGGACCAATAACTGCAAAAGAACGATCTCTAGTAGATGAGTAAACTATTTGTCTGATGGAATTACTAAGAGATTTTGCTGTGAGAAACGTAATGGGCATGTTGTTGAGTAAGGTGTTAGATATTTGTCCAAATATGATGGTGATCGATTATGGCATGTTTTAAAAACTAAAAGCAATAGAAGAGACTAAAGAAGAGCTGCTGTCATAACTAACGTGACCATACGTCCCGTTTTGAACATAACTATCCTGTTTTTAGGTAGCCTGTCCCATTATCCCCAAGCACAGCTCCGGGACGCCAAAATGTCCCGTTTTCAGAAAGAGAGCAACTAGAGTCTAACTTAATTGATTTAATTAGTTTTAATCGCCATGGTAATTGAGTGTGCTGTTAAAAAACAATTAAAACCTCATTAATAAAGTAGTCACTAGGAGGTACTTATGAAGATAGGTGCTGGAATCGTGTCTAAGCATGGTATCCAACGGTACCTAAGGTCAAAGTAATTAGGGGTGGAGATGACCTTAGGCGCTGTTAACCGTGATTCTCAGTCAGACTTAGGCGCCAGTTATGTAGGCCTTTAAAACCCTGGCCTACATTACCAGCGCCTACGTTTTTCTGTAGTTGCAATTCTGTTGACAGCATCTATATGTGAATATCACATGAATGGCATCGTTTTTGTAGCTGCCGCACGATGTAGGCACCATTTACAGAATCTGGCCGTTAATGGCTTTTGTCCAGAGAGTTTGGTTTCTCTGGTAAGCTTACTGAAGTCATACTCTGTTCCTAGACATTGTAATTACAGTAAAAATTTGGATTGCAAGTAACTTAGTTTGCAAGTGTTTTGCAAGACAAGCAAAACATTTTATTAAATTTTAACTTGATATACAAGCTAGAGAGCTGCACGGGAACAGGGATGACGGGAATCCCGCGGGGATCCCGCAAATTCCCCCTTCAGGTCACGGGGATCCCGTGGGGACACCCCCTAGGGTCATGGGGATCCTGTGGGGACACCCCCTAGTGTCACGGGGATCCCGTGGGGACGTCCCCTAGGGTCGCGGGATTCCTGCGGAGTTGGATGTACTCGTGAGGCTTGTCTTCTCCCTACCTGCCCAGCCGCAGCACACAGCCGATCGGAAGTCTTCCACGATGTCAGTGCTGACGTCGGAGGGAGGGCTTAAGCAAAGCCCTCCCTTCCTCCGACATCAGCGCTGACATCGGGAAGACTTCCGGTCGGCTGTGTGCTGCGGCAGGACAGGTAGGGAAAGGCAGTGGCGTACCAAGGAAGGGGTGGGGAGGGAGGTCCGCCCCGGGTGCAGCCTTAGGGGGGTGTGCACAGCCGGCCAGGTCCCCTTACCTTTGTGGTGCTTCCCCCGACCGACCGACAACAGGCCCGTTCCGACAAACCTTCCTGCCCTGTAGCCGCGAATCTAAATTACCTTCTTACAGCAGCTTCAATACTCCAGCTGCTGTAAGAAGGTAATTTAGATTCGCGGCTACAGGGCAGGGAGGTTTGTCGGACCGGGCCTGTTCTGTTGTCGTGCGGGTGGGGAAGTGCCATGAAGGTAAGGGGCAGGGAGAGAGAAAGGGAGGAAAGGTGGAGTGGAGAGGAAAAGACGCTTTAGGAAAATGGGTAAAACTGAGGGGGGAGAAAGACGCTGAAAGCACTGGGGAAGACAAAGGGGTGGAGAAGGACGCTGAAAGCACATAGGGAAGACGGGGGGGAGAAGGACGCTGAAAGGACATAGGGAAGACGGGGGGAGAAGGACGCTGAAAGGACATAAGAAGACAGAGGGAGAGAAGGACGCTGAAAGGACATGGGGGGGGGGAGAAGGACGTTGAAAGGACATGGGGAAGACAGAAGGGGGAGAAGGACGCTGAAAGGACATGGGGAAGACCAGAGGGTGGAGAAGGACGCTGAAAGGACATGGGGAAGACAGAGGGTGGAGAAGGACGCTGAAAGGACATGGGGAAGACAGAGGGTGGAGAAGGACGCTGAAAGGACATAGGAAGACAGAGGGGGAGAAGGACGCTGAAAGGACATGGGGAGGGGGGGAGAAGGACGCTGAAATGACATGGGGAAGACAGAGGGGGAGAAGGACGCTGAAAGGACATGGGGAAGACAGAGGGGGAGAAGGACGCTGAAAGGACATGGGGAAGACAGAGGGGGGAGAAGGACGCTGAAAGGAAATGGGGAAGAGAGAGTGGGGAGAAGACGCTGGCAGGGAAGAAGACAGAGATGCCAGAGTATGGGGGGAGCGGAGGGAAGAAGATGGGTGCCAGACCAATTTGGAAGGGGGGAGAAAGGGAGAGGCACAGTAACAGAGCAAATGGAAGACGCAGAGAGAAGAGAGATAGTGGATGGAAGGAATTGAATGAGAACATGAGAAAAGCAGAAACCAGGCAACAAAGGTAGGAAAAAAATTCTTTTTTTTTTTTTTTTTGCTTCAGGATAAAGTAGTATATTAGTTGTGTTGATAAAAATTTATAAACATTAGAGGTTCTGTAGAAACCCGTTTACAAAGTATGTATTCTTCCCAATTAATATTTCCAAATTAAT
The DNA here is from genome assembly GCF_902459505.1 of Geotrypetes seraphini. Lineage (NCBI taxonomy): Eukaryota > Metazoa > Chordata > Amphibia > Gymnophiona > Dermophiidae > Geotrypetes > Geotrypetes seraphini. The sequence goes on along the minus strand of NC_047091.1, from coordinate 62,670,958 downwards.
AAAGTCTTTTTGTTTATTTGTAAATGGGTTTCTACCAGAGCCTTTAATTCAAAGGGACCTAAACAAACTGGAAGAGTGGGCAAACAAATGGCAAATGCGATTTAATACAGAGAAATGCAAGGTCATGCATATAGGGAAAAAGAACCCGATGTTCAGCTACAAAATGGGGGGATCGGTGCTAGGGGAAAGCAACCTTGAAAAGGACTTGGGTGTGCTAGTGGATACAACAATGAAATCAACGGCACAATGTGCAGCAGCCTCAAAGAAAGCAAATAGAATGTTGGGTATTATTAAGAAGGGTATCACAACCAGGACGAAGGAAGTCATCATGCCGCTGTATCGAGCGATGGTGCGCCCGCACCTGGAGTACTGTGTCCAGTATTGGTCGCCGTACCTCAAGAAGGACATGGCGATGCTTGAGAGGGTCCAGAGAAGAGCGACGAAAATGATAAAAGGCATGGAAAACCTTTCATATGCAGACAGGTTAGAAAGGCTGGGGCTCTTCTCCCTGGAAAAGCGGAGACTCAGAGGAGACATGATAGTGACTTTCAAGATCATGAGAGGTATCGAGAAGGTAGACAGAAATAGATTCTTCAGACTAATGGGGCCCACAAGTACAAGGGGGCACTCGGAGAAGCTGAAAGGGGACAGGTTTAGAACCAATGCTAGGAAGTTCTTTTTCACTCAGAGGGTAGTGGACACATGGAACACACTGCCGGAGGCTGTGATAGGACAGAGTACACTCCAGGGTTTTAAAGAAGGATTAGATAAATTCCTGAAAGATAGGGGGATTGAGGGATACAGATAGAGGTAGAGATGGGATATAGAGAGAGTTTAGATAGAGACCAAGGGGATTTAAGGGTTCAGACAATGATCACCGTACAGGTCATGGGCCTGATGGGCCACCGCAGGTGCGGACTGCTGGGCGCGATGGACCTCTGGTCTGACTCAGCAGAGGCAACTTCTTATGTTCTTATGTTCTTAGTAGCATAATTAAATGAAATAACTATTTCTGAAGTTTATAGGGATGGGCGGGGACGGAAGGGATTCCTCGCGGGGACGGAGGGGATTCCTCGCGGGGACGGGTGGGGATGGAGGGATTCCTCTCGGGGACGGGTTGGGACAGGTGGGATTCCTCACGGGGACGGGTGGGACTTTGGCGGGGATGGGTGGGGACGGGTGGGATTTCTGTCCCCGCGCAACTCTCTAGTATACACGAGTCACATCATCACAACTGAGCTGATGGTTCTTCTCTCTCTGACACTGCAGGAGTGTAGTGATTGTTCTAAACAAGCGAGGTCTTGCAATACGAGTACGTATAGTATTTTGTATTAAAGTTTTGGGGTTGTGGAATGAATCGTCTGAGTTTTAATTATTTCTTATGAGGAAATTTGCTTTGATATACGAGTGTTTTGGATTACAAGCTTGTTTTCGGAACGAATTATGCTTGTAAACCAAGGTTTTACTGTATTTGCTTTTGGAATTGCCTTCATCTAGGAATATTAGGTTCAAATTTATTTTATCTCATTCATATATTTTTCTTGCTGCACAACTGTAGAACAGCTTACCTGTGGCAATACATGCTTTTAATAATTATTTTATGTTTAGGAAACTTATGAAGACTTATTTTTCTGAAAATTGTTGATGTGGCAAAATATTTTGAAGCAATTGCTTGTTATTTCTTGCTTATTTATAGTTCTATATACTCTGCCTTGAACATAATTTAGGGAGTTAACGGATTATAAATCCTATATAACATAACGTTAATTGGAGTTAAGAACCAATTATGAGCTCTAAGTGGCATCATGTAGCAGTTACTATTCTATAAGTTGTGTACTCCAAATCCAGAGCGTGCCATTTTAAGGGGTATGGACATGGGAGGGGCATGGGTAGTTTGGGGGAGGGGGTCAGGCAGTAAGGTTCACAAGTTATAGAATACTATAATTTGTGCTTTGTACCTTTGTGCTGGCATATGAGAGGGCTGCTGAAAAGTTCTCAATCCAACCAAGAAGAGAATGATGTGGAGCCAAGTTATTCCACACTAACAAGTTATTCCACACTTTTCTTGACACTTTTTGTTTCAGTGAGGCAAATGCATCTAGTAAATGGGCACAAGGATAGGGAAACCAAGCCATTGTGACATCATCAATGAAGTTGGCTCTTAGGCATTGGCGGAATGAGGCATTATGACATCACAATATGAAGGATCACTGAAAAGTTCTCAGCCCAGCCAAGAAGAGAATGATGTGGAGCTATGAAACTTACACACTTTTCTTGACACTTTTAATTTCAATGAGGCAAATGCATCTAGTAAATGGGCACAAATATAGGGAAACCAAGCCACTGTGACATCACTGTTGAAGTTGGTTATTAGGCATTGGCTGCTGAAAACTTTCAAGTTTCATGGCTTCACATCATTCTTTTCTTGGTTGGGCTGAGAACTTTTCAGTGGCCCCTTGTAAGTGCTTTTACCTAACCTTAGGTGCGTACATGAGGATTTATGCTAGTATTCTGTAAACAGAAACTCCACATGGACCTGCCACTAAAGAAATCACACTCAGGGTGTGCATCATCCTGGTGCCATATCTTGAATTTACCCCAATATGTAAGGTTGTGCCACAGAAATGTGGGATATCAAATGCACGAGAAAGATCAAACCAAGACTGTCAGTTAGTAGAGATAAGGTTACCATATGTCTGGAAAACCCAGACATGTCCTCTTTTTAGAGGACTGTCTGGGTGTCTGGATGGTGTTTTTTTTAATGGGGGAGTCTGTCTGGGTTTAACCGGCCTATGAGCCCACCCAGTTTGGCAGAGCCGGCTTTCACCCTGGAGTCGGTTATGGCTCTCCCAACTCCTCCACCTACCTTGTCCATGGCTGTTGCAATTGAATCTTTGGACAGCCAGCCTTGGAAGCCTTCTCTATGCAGTGTCCCACCTACACGGGAACAGGAAGTAGCTACAGAGAGAAGGCTTCTAGGGTAGAGAGAGAAGCACCCATGGCAAGGGGGTAGGAAGAGACGCTACCATGGGGGAAACTTTTGGGGAATAGAGGGTGAAGAGGAAGTGAGAGGCAGATGCTGGGTTGGGGGAGATTGAGAAAGACAGTGAATCCAGGGAGGAGGAGGGAAAGAGAGATGCAGTACCTTTGGGAGGTGATAGGGGAGAGAAGAGAGAGAGATATTGGTCCTGGGGTGGGAGTACAGAAGAAAAGGTAAAGAAGGAAGAGAAGCTGGACAGGGATAGAAGAATGGCCTTAGAGGCAAGGGAAGGATGGTGAGATAGGGATGGAGCCTGGGCTGATGGGGGGTGATAAGATTCAGTGGAGGATAGATGAGGGCTAAAAGAGTACTGAGGGTGGCAAAGGGGTCTAAGGAAATGGGTGAAAGGTGATGGGTGGGGCATGGGTTGAACTAGGCCTGGTGGGAGGCAGGGGTATGGTATGGTGAGGGGTGGAGTGTGGGTGGCGGTGTGGCTTGAGCAGGGGCAGGGTTATGTGTCCTCTTTTTTTTGTCTTCACAAATATGGTGGTGTCTACTCTCTCCTTACTGTCATCTGTCTTTCCAAACAGGCAAGAAACAAAGTGACGGGAGAGCTAGCGGCAATAAAGATTGTGAAGATGGAAGCAGGTGAGTGTATGTGTGCAGCTTACACTATTTCTGGAAAAGATTTTCAAGGCCAGAGGAAGATTTCAACTTCCCCACACATACAATTAATTACAGAGGGATGGTAGGAGAGGGTGTTTTCCTTTTCAGACAACTGAGAGCAGATTAAAAGAGGGAGAGAATACAGACAATTCACATTAATAGCAGAGCAAAGATAGTAGGTGACCTTGATCAGTGTTAAACCCGAACTGGGGGACCATCATCCTGTCGACTTTTCAGGATATTCATAATGAATATGCATGAATGTGATTTGCATATAAGGGAAGTGACAGGCATGCAAATCTGTCTCGTGCATATTCATTAGGGTTATCCTAAAATCCTAACTGGCTGGTGCTCACCCGGGACAGGTTTGAGAACCACCTTCAGCCTTAGTCCCTCTTCAAATAATGTTTTTTGGTGTTTGACATGTGGGACAACACAACATGCAGGAAAGTAGATGCTGAGTAAAATGGGGCAAGGGCAAGATGCAAAAAGTAGATGCTGGGGAAAGGGGAAAAAAGCTGCAGGAGGACGTGGATACTAAACAAGGGATGGATGTTGGAGAAGGAGGGAGGGGGGGTGGCAGTTGACTGGAGATTAGCTGTCAGAAGACTGCAAGGTTTTGAAAATGCTTGTAATGCTTTAGAATTTGCTGCTGGTCAAAAAGGTTCTGAGTTTGTTACCCAGCAAAAGATCCCAATGATGTTGGGGATTGAGGGAGGAGCACATGATTGGGAAGGGGAAGAAAGAAGCAGGGAGAAACAGATGATACAATACAGTACAATATGAGTACCTGTACTTGTATTCCACATCTTACCAAAAGATTGAGAGCGAATTCCACAAATAAATTTCATACAATACAAGTCACAAGATATAACATACAAGCGTAAATTTAAAAGTACAGTGTTCCCCTGCAAATTTGCAGTTCGCAAATCGCAGACCTGGTTGTTCACGGTCTGCTCTGACCGCCTCTTCCTGTAGTAAAGTTGGGCTACACCAATCAAGAGCTGCGTGTCAAAGCAGCTCCTGATTGGTGTAGCCTGACTTTACTACAGGAAGAGGCGGTCGGAGCAGACTGCAAGAGATTTCCTTCACCCGCCAGCGCTCCAGCTGCCCTCTCTTGCCTCTCCAGCTGCCCTCTTCTGTCTCTCCTGCCTAAAAAACGCATTTGCGGTTTTTCAAAATTTCCGGGGGGGGGGGGGGGGACCTGGAATGGAACCCCTGCGAATTTCAGGGGAGTACTGTAAAGGCAAAATACATTTAACGGCTTTAATAGAAGTAACTGTGAGCAACTGAACAAATCACTTTTCCACATAGTCCCCATGCAAGACAACGCATTTGGGAATTTGCGACCTCACAGGACTGAAGATGTGATAATTGCTAAGCACCAGATACAGGCTGTAAGAAGGATGTGGAAGGTGCTCAAACCCAAGCTGTTGCACTGTCTCTTCGGTCGCTGCTGTTGTACGAGGACATGCATTGTTTTGGACAACATTCCTCTTCTTTTGCTGTGAATTGCAGGTTTAAGTTCATTTTGCAGCAATACACAGTAATTTTCACTGTTTGCCCATGTGCTTGGAAATGCACCAGAATAGGTTTCACCCTCTAGGCCCAAAGAAAGCGCATTACTGCACATTGGTCTTCGATGATGCAATCTTGCAATGGAGAGTCCATGTTTCTGACCTCATGGCTGCCACATGACTAAAGGCCGAGCGCTGCACTATGCATGGACAAACTATCCAACAGGCAATGAACAAGCACATATGTTGCATTTTGCTGGCTTTGTTCTGGTTATCGCATAATTTAACAATTGCCGTTAATTTTTGATTTGCCCTCGTATGATTAAATTTAATTGTGCCCAAAAACATTATAGCAGAAATCTTTTAATAAGGTCTTTAAAACCTTCCTAAATTTATGATTGGAAGTTTGAACCTAATATCAGGTGGTAGAGAATTCCAGAGCTTAGATGCTTGGTATGGAAACAAGGCAGTGTGAAATCTGGTATAGCTGACGGGTTAGCAGTAGCCAATAACCGGGTGGAAGTTCTGGCTAAGTGCTAAGTGCTGGAGAAAAGGGGAGGGGATGGGGTGGGAGAAGAAGCAAGAACCAGATGCAGGAGAAGAAAGTGAGAGAGGTGGGGGCTGGTGCTAGGGAAGAAAGAGAGAGTGGCAGGGTGTAGGGTTGTTGGACATGAGATTAGGGAAGGGACAGAGGTAGGCTGCTGTTGGGCATGGGTAAGAAGGGGAGAAATTGAAGCTGGAGACAGAAAAAGGGTGGAAGAGAGAAGAGATTCTGTTGCACAAGAAGAGAGTGAGAAAATGGAGGATTCAAGGAAAATAGGGCAAACAGTGGGGAGGGAAGGAGGGGAATGCATAAAAAGAAGAGACCAAGGCAGCATAGAAAACAGAATACAAGAGAAAGAGTGGGATGCTGAGCAAGAAGGGAGATAGAATTGGGGAGGGATGCTATGCTGGAACTTGCAGCAAAACTGCAAGACTTCACTAGCAAATATGGGAGTTTTATGCTGGAGCAGTCACTGGTAATCGGTAAGGGAAGAAACATCCCAGAAAAAACACCTAAGAAAAAAAATTGTCCTCACACTGTAGCTGTTCCTATACAACTTGGGTATGAATGACATGAAATAAGGGAAAGAGGCAGGATGTCACCAGCACCACAGAACTGATTTCCTGTAAACACTGCATAGATGCAAATGATCCCTGTTGCTTCGTGTCCCCAGCTAGGACCAAGTCTCATGTCACTTATGTGGCTGGCTTCTCTTCAAACCCTCTGCATTCTGTTTCCTGGTTGAAACTGCCTCTGATATGGGCCTGCTTTCTCTGAGCCTTCCCATAGCAGCAACTGCTGTGCTGTTGCAAGTGGGAAGGAGGTGAGGGTGGGGGAAGAACTTCCATCAAGAGCAAACCCTACAGCCTGTTCTCTGACATCTCTACCATAAGTAGGGTTACCATATGGCTCCAGAGAAAAGGAGGGCGGATTGAGATATCTGGGTTTTACTTCCATTACTTTCAATCTACCAATGGTGCTGCAAACACTCGTTAATAATGACACAGCCCACTGAGGTTTTAAGCCGACTTTGCCACTGGCATCACCACAGACTCAGTGTAGCATGAGGCCTTGTTGAAAGGAGCTGAACAGCATTGCAGGCTTTATCCTATCTCAAGAAGACATTGAGAGGGATATTCTCTAAACAGGTAAAATTAAAGCGCCTAATGGCACCTAAATAAAAGGCGCAGGAATCGCACTTAGGTAGGCGCTGTATGGCACTTAATTTGGGTTACCAGATTTTACGTATGTAAAATGTGGACCAATAGACCCGCCCAGTTCCACACAACCCCATCCTGTTATGCCCACGCCACGCCCCATCCTCGCCTCCTAGCCCCGCCCCCTCAGCCTGCTCATCTCAGTCGAGAGGGCAACCGCGCACGTGCAGATGCGACACGATGACGTCACATGCTTGCGCACAGGCACGTAACATCACCGCATTGCATCCTTGCCGGATTTTGAAAAGCCGTCCGTCACATTTACTGTTGTGAGGCTTTCTTCTATGGCTCCGGTGAATATCTTTCCTGTGTCTGGCACTGTTGAAATGTCCTCATTTGTGAAGACAGAGGCAAAGAATGAATTTAACCTATCGGCAACCTGTTTATCCTCCTTAATTGACCCTTTCTTTCCTTGATCGTCGAGAGGCCAACTGCCTCTCTTGCTGGTTTCTTACCTTTTATATATCTAAAAAAGGGCTTGAAGTTTTTGGTTTCCTGTGCTATCTTTTCTTCATAGACTTTTTGGCATCTCTTACCACTTTATGACACTTTTTCTGATCACTTTTGTGACAGTTCCAGGCCTCTGATGTTTTTTCTCGTTTCCATTTTTTAAACGAATTCCTCTTCTCCCTCACTGCATCTTTCACCTCTTTTGATAACCACGCTGGTTCTCCTTTGTTCTTCTTTCGCCTACCTTTAGATATCTTCGGTATGTGAAGATTCTGTGCTTCTGTGATGGTGTTTTTCAGCAGAGACCATGCTTGATCAACTGTTTGGATTTCTGCTTTGTTCTTCTTGAGCCGTTTTCTAACCATGGATCTCATGCTGTCATAATTGCCTTTTTTGAAGTTAAAGGTCGTGGATTTATTCTTGATTGGTTTCCCCTTTCCGATGCTAATGGTAAAATAGATCATATTGTGATCACTTGTCCCTATCGGGGCCTCGACTTTTACATCAGTTGCTCTTCCCGAAATTTCATTTATGACCAAGTCCAGGACTGCATTTCCTCTTGTCGGTTCTCCTACCATTTGTTCCATGAAACAATCTCCTATCATTTCCAGGAATTTTATCTCCCTGCCGCAGTTTGACGTTCCCAAATTCCAGTTTATCCCCGGAAAGTTGAAGTCTCCCATGATCGTCACATTGCCTGATTTACATCCACGATTAATTTCCTCCATCATTTCTTTGTCTGTTTCCTCAGTCTGTCCCGGAGGACGATAAAAGAGGCCAATTTGTGTGTCGGCCTCTTTATGTCCAGGAATCTTTATCCAGAGTGATTCTAGTTTTCCATTTGCTTCTGTCTCTCCTTCTCTAACAGACTCTATTTCCTCTTGGACATATAGGGCAATACCTCCCCCTTTCTGCCCTGTCCTATCTCTTCTGTATAGTTTATATCCTTGTAATGCTGTGTCCCATTCATTTTCTTCATTCCACCATGTTTCTGTTATTCCTATGATATCCGAATGTTGTCTACTTGCTAATTCTTCCAGCTCTCCCATTTTGTTTCCTAAGCTTCTGGCATTCGTGTACATACATTTAAGTTCAGTTCGTGCTAAGTTACTGGATTTAGTGGTCCACACATCCTTTCTTGTATCCAATTGATCCCTTTCATTACCTCTTGTAGTGTCCTCATATTCATGCCCTATATCTGTATGATTGCTTGGAGTTACCTCCTCAGGATATCCTGGTGTCCGGGCCATCGACCGGCTGTCGACTGTCGGCTCTCCCCTGATCTTTAGTTTAAAGCCTTCTCAATGAACTTCCTTATATTCTCAGCCAGAACTCTCGCTCCTTGTTTGGCTAGGTGAAGTCCGTCCTTTCTATAATACCCGCTCTTTCTCCAGAATGTATTCCAGTTTCGCACGAAGTCAAAACCCTCTTCCTCGCACCAACGCCTCATCCAGGCGTTCACAGCTCTCAGTTCATCCTGTCTCTTAGCATCTGCTCTCGGTCCCGGAAGGATTTCTGAGAAAGCCACCTTCACCTTTTCGACCTTCAACTGCCTTCCAAGTGAGCGGAGCTGGTCCTTTAATTCTTCCCTGTCGTACTTCCGTCTGCAAACATCATTTGTTCCCACATGGATGAGCTCTGCAGTTTCCTTTCCCCCTGCTCCATCTATGATCCTGGTGATCCTGCTGGCCACATCCTTGACTCTTGCACCAGGCAGGCAGGTGACTAATCTATCCCTTCTTCCTCCCGCAATGTGGCTGTCCACATTTCTTATTATGGAATCTCCGACTATAATCCCAATCTTCTCTAGTTGGAGGATCCTCGGGGGTCTTAAGTCTGTATCCTCGGCGTAAATCATGTTTTCTTTCATCTGTGTTTCGTCCCCAGTTGGTCTATCGTCTCTGCTGATTGGATTGATGTCTCTCTCTGCATCAATTGTTCCATCCTCCTTGGATGATTGGTTGCTGATCTCAAGCCCTGGGGTCTCAACAATCTGCTGGTGGGCATCTTCGATGTATCTCTCCAATTCTTCAATCCCTTCACTAGAGCTGGACTCCACAGTCAACCTCTCCTGCGTGCGATTTTCCTCTTTAATAATGAGAAGTTCTTCTAGTTCCTTCACCGTTCCCTCCAGCAACCAGACTTGCTGTTTCAGGCTTTCCAGCTCCCTGCACCGACTGCAAATGTATGCCATAGTCCCAGAGGGGAGGTATTCATACATACTGCAGCCGGTACAGAAGACTGGAAAGCTCATCTTCTGGGTTCCGTGTGCGCTCAAAAGAGGACATGTCCGTGTAAATCTGGATGCCTGGTAACCCTACACTTAATGCCACTATGGGTGTGGCTAATTCCAGAAGTGGCCCTAGGCACTGTAAAGCTCTTACATAGGCACCATTCACAACAAAGAGAGGCACCAGAAATGTAGGCCCGTAAAACCCTGGCCTAAATTTCTGGAGCCTATATTTCACAGAGGCATAATTCTCTATAAGGCACTGGCGTGTAATTGACACACGATCGGCGGCCACTTTTTAGATGGCCGCCAATACCAGCGCCCTATAGAAAATCTGGGCCTGAAAGCTTGAGTGTTTGGAATGACATTGGTAGATGACTACAGCAAAGTGTACATGTTTAGTTATTAGTGAAGTATGTTAAATTTATGTTATTTTTCACAATAAACCCCGCCTTATACAAATCCACAGTAGCAGCTGCCACTGCGTTAACTTTCCTGAAGTCCTTTAAATCTATGGTCTTCAGGGCTTTTGCCACACGGCAGCTGCTTTCGTGGCTTTGTAAAAGGGGTTGGGAGTACAGAAATTGAAGGTTCATTTAATAAAATACTGCTAGATATTTTGCATATTTTGCTGAGGGTAAAAACATAAAGCTATAATAAATACCAAGAAATTTGCTTCATTAAGCAAAAATAATAGCAAATTTTAACGGAGCTGTATGTAATCAGTGTCTTTGAGCGACTCCAGGATGGGCTTTAAAAATTTTCTAAAAATTATTTTCTGATAAAGCACAATCAAATTAATGGGAATAACTTCAATTCGCACAGCTTTTCCAACTTTAAACCCTCCCCCCCCCCCTTTATGAAGCCGTGTTAGGGATTTTTATCACAGGCTGCAGAGGTGAAAGCTCCATCGCTCATAAGAATTCTATGAGTGTCAGAGCTTTTACCACCGCAGTCCGCGATAAAAAAAACCCCTAATGCAGCTTCATAATGGTGGGGCTAGTTTTTTTCCAGACAACCCTAAGGTACATATACCTATATGCACATAAATTGCCACAAAGTTTTATAAAAGACTTTTTCCATGTGTAAAATTGGATTTTCCTGAAGAAAAACCTTTTTAAAATTACCCCAAATGAAGGCAATTTCAAGAGCCATTTACCTGCATAAATGACTACTTTTTTAAGTTAATGGGCAGTTTGAAAATTGCTCATCCTTCCTGCAGGTAGCAGTTTGCACTGATGCTTTTTGGAGTTTATGTGGCTGTCAGATTCTGTTTTGACTGCAGCTGCTCTTTGCCGCCCCACAGAAGGTGCTGCTTTAGGCAACTGCTTTGTTTACCCAGTGGTTAAGCTGGCCCGTGAAAGCATTAAATTTGGGTTTGGATACCAGGAACTTGTCTTCTCTTTCCCTCTCTTGTCTATTCCTGTGGTGTCAGTAAGTGCCAGATCTAATAGGTCTCCCACTGCCTTGTGTGTGTCACTCCCACAGATGACGATTTCTCTGCCATTGAGCAGGAGATTCAGATAGTGAAGAGCTGCACACACCACAACATTGTGGCCTACTATGGGAGTTACATAAGGTAAGTGACTGTTCCCCATCCTACCACTACCATCCTACAGCTTCTCATTCTGCTCTTCAGGGGGAATCAGCAGGGCTGAAGTTCCAAGATGCCTTTCTCTTGATGCCAGATATTAGGAAAGGGTAGTGTGATATGGGATGGAGCTTGTGATTTACAGCAAGGATTAATGGGGGCCAGCGAGGTAGGAGGTGATGTTACATAAGTCCAAGTTGGAAAAGAAACCTAATGGTTAGAGCAGCAGGCTGAGAATTGGGGAGAACCTGATTCAAATCCAACAGCAGCTCCTTCGTAGAATTAACAGATTTTTTTGTAGAAAAAAAGAAGACATTTGGCCTTGCCCCCAATAAATCTCATCTCTTTTTCCCCCGAGTCCTGGCCGCGTTTGGAGGGCCTTCAACCATACACGGATGCGACACAATTAGGGTTACCAGACATCCGGATTTCCCCGGACATGTTCTCCTTTTGAGGACATGTCCGGGGGTCCTGACGGCTTTTCAAAATCCAGCATTTTGTCTGAGTTTTGAAAATCACGTCGGGCAGGAGGAAATCCGCGCATGTATGGATGCCATGGGCTGGGGTGGGGCTAGGGCACGATTGGGGAGCAGGACTGGGGTGTAAAATAAAATCTGGTAACCTATGTATGAGGACCTTGAGCATCAAACATAGAGTTTTAAATTTAGCTCTGTAAGATATTGGTAGCCAGTGTATTGTACAATTTGTTCAGGAAAGGTATAATGTCATGCTGCAGCATTCTGAATTAGTTGCAGCTGATGCAATACCTTGTCTGGTGGGTATCCCCAGATGTCCTCTGCAGAGACCTCTGGGCCACCTGAACAGCAGGGAAGTCAGCGGGGCTCTTCCAGCTGCAATCCCGACACTTGAATTGAGCATACATGGAATGTGCCAGTGGCAGCTGAAAGCGTGCTGCCAGCTTCTCCGCTGATTAGATGGCTCTATAGAGGATGTCTTAAAATTTGGAACTTGGGGATCCCTGCTAGCAACACCACTAAGGTACTCCGCACAGCAACACCCCAAAGTAGTTGGGCTCCTGCCCACCCAGACCCCTTCAAGGCTACACCACTGTTTGATAGCTTTCAGGCATGCAGGGCATGTATAATAAGTTAACCCCTCATTTTACTAAGCCACGGCAGAGGTTTCTAAATGCTCTGACACTGCTCCAACACTCATAGAATTCCTATAAGCATCGGAGCAACTTTAGATCATTTAGCACTCCGGGACGTGGTAAAAACCTCTACCACGGCTTAGTAAAAGGGGGTGTAAATCAATTAAATTGATTTGGGATTTCATATCTATCTACTGACATCTTTCTCTCTCACCCCCCCTCTCTATTTCTCATTCCCCTTCTCTGTCTTTTTTTTTATCTGTCCATCTGTCTGTCTCTTCTCTCTGGCTTTTAGGTTTAATAAATTATGGATCTGCATGGAGTTCTGCGGGGGAGGGTCACTACAGGACATTTACCATGGTAAGTTCATCACAGGAATGTTGGGAAGGTTTTTTGGGCTTGCAGGATTTCTTCTCTATGTCAGGTATATTCTGAGCTGTCTGGCATTTGTATCTTTGGTGGTTCAGCATCACTTCTAATTAATAGTCACTTTTATTTGTGTTAAAAACTTTTTAGCTGACAGTGTAATGTTGTGATAAGGTGCAGTTCCAGTCACTGACCAGCAGAGAGAATCTGAGCTGTAGAAAGAAAGAGCTAATCTGCATGCTATCCTGCAAAGGCTGTTGGGAGCTGTCTATTCACCTTGCGGGAACAGTGGTGGGGAAAAGGACAGGTCCAGAGCAGAAAGCTGAGAAAATCAGAAACTCCTTTGGAAGCCAGGCAACCCTTGAGGGGAGGAATGCTGGTTTCTGGCCTAATTGTCGGTAAGCCTTTTAGACTAGCCTGCCCAGTAGACCTTGGGGGTGACTAGGAGGGTACCCCAGGGTTGACCACTGGCAGAGTCTGGTCGTGGTATGAGAGACCAGAGGAGTGAGTGATGGGGTTGTCCTCACAGAGAGTGGCTGAGGGACAGGAAGTAAGTTCCAAGAAGGGCCCTCAGAGAGAGACTGGCTGGGAGATGCACCTGGGATAAAATGACTGAGGGACTAGGAGAGTCCTCAGTGCATGTGTCAAGAAAAAGATTCCTGAGTGACTGGAAGGGCCTGGAAGAAGGAATAGCTGGAAGGCTTGGTAGGGCCTAGAGCCCAGAGAGGAACTCAGGTTTGACAACCGGTGGAGGGACTGGTGAAGTAACCAGGATCCAAGAGGCCAGGGAGCACAGGGACTGGCAGTGGCCCCACAAGAAGAGCCAGAAGAGTGAAGGTCCAAGGCTGAAGAGGTCTGGCAAGCAACCGGCAGAGGGACTGGTGGCGATTGGTGGAGAGACCGGTAATGGCACTGGAAATTGCTAGAGGAGCCCGTGGAAGCAGCCTGATAGGCCTGGGTGAGCATTGGCCAAAAATCTGGTGAGCAACCAGTGGAGGGACTGTCGGGGCTGGTGGGACTGGTGGAGAGACTGGTAATGGCACTGGAAGCTGCCAGAAGACCCTGAGGACCAATGAAGGGTCAGGAGAGGACTGGAAGACCGTGGAGTCCAGGAAGGATCCAGAGATGATCAGAAGGAGCCTGTTGGGGCCTGGTCACATGGTTTAAGAGTGTATGGACGAAGTGTGTTTAACCGTATTGTGTTTGTTCCAGCAGAGCCTGGTGGTAGCAGGATGGAAGAACAAAGATGCCTGGGGACAGATGTGTGACGGGTGTTACCGCTCGCCTGATCACAAATGTGTAACTGTTTGCACAACAGATAGGCAGTTGGCATTAAACCTAATAGAGATGCTAGTATTTCCATTATGGTGTTTTTAGGACTGCTTCTAGTTCACATTACTGAAGTAAATGTCAGAGAATTTCTTTTAAAAATATATCCTTCTAATTGCAAAATTGTTGGGTTTTTAAATTTAAAATTTCCAAGTATTTTGGGAGGCTAGCTGGTATTGTTCTAAGAGCTGCAATGATAATTGTTTTTTATACCAGGGCTTTTTTTGAAGGGGTACTCAGGGGTATCAGCACCTTTTCCATTGCTTGATAACAATGACCCACGGATAGGGTTACCATATTTTTCTGCAGGAAACCTTGGACACAGGACCCTGCCCTGTTCCACCTCCAGCTCCACCCCATTCCACCCTAGCCACATCCTGTTCTGCCCCCAGCCCAGCCCCACAAATTCTCCTCTTCTTCTGGATGAGCTCTAGCCATGTCTGGAGGGCCTGGAGCATGCAAGGATGTGTTTGATATCATCTCATGAGCAGAGGCCCTCAAAATGCGATTGGAGCTCGTCGGGACTTTCCAAAACCCGGACAAATGCCAGGTTATGGAAAGTCCGTCCAGGAGCCCGGACTATCCTCCTGTTGATTTTCACTGGGGGGTGAGGGGGAGTGGAGTCAGTCCCCAGTGCCGGTTTGTCAGAGGGATGTCGGGGAGGGCTGTCATTGGTGGGGGCTGCTTTTTATTTTAAAAAAATAAATAAATTGGGGCAGATATTGTGCATGTGTAACACACATACAGCATCTGTGCCCTTTTTTTTTTTTTTTTTTTTTAAAGTTTCCTGCCCTGAAACAGCTGAGTGGCAGGATGCTTCCCCCTGCCTCTCAGCTGTTTGGCTTCCCTTGCCAACTCTGCGCACGTGTGAGAGTCGCTCTCACAGCGATCAATCAGATGGGAGAGACGGGGATTATGACAAACCTCTGTGTGAATCATTTGCATACAAAATTTTTAGTGTATCAATGGCTCTTTTATAATCAATCAAAAATCAGATCGGAGTGGACCCATGCTATCTAACTCTTAGACTACATAAAACTCAGTTCTATCTTTATATGGTGTCTCTTAGGCTGTTAAGTGCTGATTTCCTCTTCTTCATTGTAGGCCTGATTTTATAAATGACGCCTAGGTTTAACCCAAATTGAATTAACATGCTTAACTAGATTGGTAATTGACTAATTAAGTTAAGCGCCTAACTTTATGCGCTCTTGGGAGGACAGAATATAAAACTAAATAAATAAATACATTTATTTAGGTGTCTATCATTAGGCACCTCTTTTAGAATTTCTCCCCTGTGTATATACATCCTTGGATTCACCGCACCACTCTTCCTCCCACAGTCACGGGACACCTCTCTGAGCAGCAGATCGCCTACGTTTGCCGAGAAACACTACAGGTGAGAACTGGCATGCACTGCATTTCACTGATACCATGCTGACCCATTGAATCACAGATAATACAATTGGACATTGGTGTGTAAGTGATATTATTTTGACAACAAAATCAAAGAAAAAAAAAATCAACCCAGGATATGCAAATTAGACACTGATAAATGGAGTCGACAAGGATGTCTTTAATGGCTTAAAATAAAGAACCCAACATGGTCTAGGTTTCGGCCCATGTGGGGGCCTGCTCAGAGGTCACAGCAAGAAAAAAGCAATAGAACACATATACGAGGGGGTGCTGAAAAGTTCTCAGCCCAACCAAAGAGAGAATGATGTGGATATGGTTCAATTGATGATCGGAAACTATGTCAAAACATAGAATTTCATTTCTACAAATTGGCACTTAATGAAATAAATGAACAATATTTTCAGTTACAGTGGCAAAATAACACTCAGAATTTAGGAAGTTGGTTGGTTGGGCTGAGAAGTGTTCAGCACCCCCTCGTATGTAATAAAAGTGAGCCAAGTATAGGACAATCGAGCCATTTTGACATCACTGGTGAGCTTGGCTCTTATTGGTGGAATGAGGCATTATGACATCACAATCTCAGCTCTGGACACCAGAGACTGAAAGTCTTCACACTATGAGGGGGTGCTGCAAAGTCTCAGCCCAACCAATGTGTGCTTGTACATGGTGAGCGTGTTGTCAGGGCAGCGGCTGACTTAGGAGAGGAGAGAGGTGAAGTCGCCCATGCTCATTCAGGATGGCGGCCGGTTTAGAGGCCGGGAGAGCGCTGACGGACGGCAAAGGCATCGCCGAAGCAGGAGGGCAGCCGCATGGGGACCCTGAGGCAAGGAAGGCACCTCTTTCGAATTGCTGTGCAGCACCCGCAGGCAGGTACTCACCCCTGGGCCACCATTGCTGAGTGCTCATTTATCGGGGCAGTGCTCGGTTTACGAGACAAAAGTTTGCTGAGTGTTTTGCTCGTCTTGCAAAACACTCGCAAACCGGTGCACTCGTAAACCGAGGTACCACTGTATAAGAAAATAGAACAACAAAATCAATGAATAAACTTACTGAAATGCTATTAAAAGCCTACAGTACAGTTTTCTGAATGATGTTTTGATGCTTCTAGTGCAGTTTTATAATGAAAGAAAACCTACTGTGAACATTAACTCCACTACTACTAAGTAGAAACTATGATGTTTATATACTGTTTATCCCTAGCTGTCTTCAATCATATGATAAGCCTTGTTGAAGAAGCCTTGTTAAAGGTCATCACTGAATCTGTTAAGGTGGTTTGGGTAATTAAGGTAGGCGCCTAACGGCACCTAACTCTAGATACTTCTTCAATAGAGAATTTGGTCCCAAATACCTACAGAAAAAAAAACTGAACGTGAAGAGATGCAGCCTGAGGGCAGTGAAAGGCAAAAGTGGAAGTGACTGGAAAACTAAAAATAGGAGTGTAAAAAAAAGATTCAAGAGTTCCGTAAAGTACTGCATGAAAACACCGAGAAATGTGAAAAACAAGACGAGGGAAAAGACAAGGAAACATGATAGTATTGTCCTTAAACAAGTAACATAAAAAGCTAAACAACTGCAACCTATTAGATTTCAAAAACCTGGCAAATATGATTAGAACTGAAAAAAAGCAGACTTACACGGTGAGTATTGGTAACACAAACCGCGCAGGGGGAAAAAACAGCACAGGCGTAGAAACACTGAATAAATTAGGTAAAGGCGTTGCATATGTAAATATGTGAAAAGGAGAAAGGCTGATAATTGCGTCACCACGTGCTTGGGCATGCAATTACATGGAAGGATTGTGTCAGTGCTATTTTATTAAATCAAAAGGCAAGGCTATTTAAGCCCCCTTTTTCTACCGCATCCTGGAGCGTTAAATGTTCCGACGCTCATAGAATTCCTATGAGCATCGGAGCAGTGTCGGAGCAATAATGCCCCGGGCTGCCATAGAAACCTCTATTGCGGCTTGGTAAAAGAGTTTCTAAGGGAATTACAGATGAGATGCGAAAGAATCGCAGTTACCGATGCTAGGGTCCACCTTGGGGGTTAGCACCCAAGGAAAGGATCTGGGTATCATCGTAGACAATACGATGAAACCTTCTTCCCAATGTGTGGCGGCGGCCAAAAAAGCAAACAGGATGCTGGGAATTATTTAAAAAGGGATGGTTAACAAGACTAAGAATGTCATAATGCCCCTGTATCGCTCCATGGTGCGACCTCATTTGGAGTATTGTGTTCAATTCTGGTCTCCTTATCTCAAGAAAGATATAGTGGCGCTAGAAAAGGTTCAAAGAAGAGCGACCAAGATGGTAAAGGGGATCAGGGCCGCCATCAGGGCAGTACTACCAGTCCTGCATTCAGGGGCCCGGGCTCCCCCAGGGTTGCAAGCATAGTCTCCTCTCCTCCTTACCTGCCCTGCCGCAGCACACAGCCGAACGGAAGTCTTCCCGATGTCAGCGCTGACGTCGGAGGGAGGGCTTAAGCAAAGCCCTCCCTTCCTCCGACGTCAGCGCTGACATCGGGAAGACTTCCGGTCGGCTGCTTGCGGCAGGGCAGGTAGGGAAAAGGCAGTCATGTTCCGAAGGGGGGGGGGGGCAGTCCGCCAAGGGTGCAGCCATGGGGCTCGGGAGGGAGTGTGCACAGCCGGTCAAGTCCCCTTAGCCTTGTGGCGCTTCCCCCGACTGAACGACAACAGGCCCGGTCGGACAAACCTCCCTGCCCTGTAGCAGCAAATCTAAATTACCTTCTTACAGCAGCTTCAATACTCCAGCTGCTGTAAGAAGGTAATTTAGATTCGCGGCTACAGGGCAGGGAGGTTTGTCCGACCGGGCCTGTTCTGTTGTCGGTCAGGTGGGGAAGCGCCACAAAGGTAAGGGGCAGGGAGGGAGAAAGGGAGGAAAGGTGGAGTGGAGAAGAAAAGACGCTTAAGGGAAATGGGTAAAACAGAGGGGGAAGAAGGCCGCTGAAAGCACTGGGGAAGACAAAGGGGTGGAGAAGGACGCTGAAAGCACATGGGGAAGACAGAGGGGGGAGAAGGACCCTGAAAGGACATGGGGAACACAAAGGGGTGGAGAAGGATGCTGAAAGGACATGGGAAGATGGGGGGAGAAGGACGCTGAAAGGGCATGGGGAAGACGGGGGGAGAAGGACGCTGAAAGCACATGGGGAAGACGGGAGGGGGGAAGAAGGACACTGAAAGCACATGGGGAAGACAGAGGGGGGAGAAGGACGCTGAAAGGATATGGGGAAGACAAAGGGGTGGAGAAGGACGCTGAAAGGACATGGGGAAGACAGAGGGGGAGAAGGACGCTGAAAGGACATGGGGAAGACAGAGGGTGGAGAAGGACGCTGAAAGGACAGGGGGGAGAAGGACACTGAAAGCAAATGTGGAAGACAGAGGGGGAGAAGGATGCTGACAGGACATGGGGAAGATGAGGGGGAGAAGGACGCTGAAAGAAAATGGGGAAGAGAGAGTGGGGAGAAGACACTGGCAGGGAAGAAGACAGAGATGTCAGACTATGGGGGGAGCGGAGGGAAGAAGATGGGTGCCAGACCAATTTGGGAGGGGGGAGAAAGGGAGAGGCACAGTAACAGAGCAAATGGAAGAAGCAGAAAGAAGAGAGACAGTGGATGGAAGGAATTAAATGAGAACATGAGGAAAGCAGAAACCAGGCAACAAAGGTAGGAAAAAAATTCTTTTTTTTTTTTTTTCTGCTTCAGGATAAAGTAGTATATTAGTTGTGTTGATAAAAATTTATAAACATTAGAGGCTCTGGTAGAAACCCGTTTACAAAGTATGTATTCTTCTCAATTAATATTTCCAAATTAATAAAGTCTTTTTGCTTATTTTTAAATGGGTTTCTACCAGAGCCTTTAATTCAGTAGCATAATTAAATGAAATAACTATTTCTGTAGTTTATAGGGACGGGCGGGAAGGGAGGGGATTCTTCGCGGGGACGGGTGGGGACGGAGGGATTTCTTGCGGGGATGGATGGGGACGTGTGGAACTTTGGCGGGGACTGGGGACGGGTGGGATTTCTGTCCCCGCGCAATTTAAACATGCACCTTTCTTCCTCCATCCCATGCACATTTCTTCCTCCATCCCATAACACACACAGCCTGGTGGTGATGATTATCAGATTGATTCATGAATATATAATGATGTTATGAGTGTGCATTTCTTCCTTCTCATCCTCCTTAGCATGTCACATACAGCATGTTACATTACACAAAGTCTGTGTAATGTAACATGCTGTATGTGACATGCTGAGGAGGATGGGAAAGAAGAGGTGCACACTCATAACATCATTATATATTCATCCATAGCTGCATGTTAATGATGTGCTCATATGCACTTATTTATCATCATAACATATACATCATCATTAACATGTAGCTGTGGATGTGTAAGGACAGGCTGAGGAGGATGGATGGGAAGGAAGGAAGGTGTACATATCAACATATCGTACATTTTTAACATGCATGATGCAGCTATAGGCAAGCTGAAGAGGATGGGATCATACAGATGTGTATGTTCAGATATGCGCTCAGATGTGTAGTTTTTTTCTGATATATTTATTAAGCTTACAGTATTTATAAAAACACATTTAATACTTGTTATAAAAAATATTGTGCAATTGTGGTCTACTTCTGGCCTACAAAGGTCAAAAGAAATCCTTAACTGAGATTTTACATTCAAAAGTGAATTATAGCTACTAGCACTATTATTTATTAGTTATTTATTATGCAGATGTTTGTTAGTTTGTTATTAGTTCAGTATTAGACATATGTTAGTTTAGAATAGATAGATATAGATTAGTTTAGTTTAGGTTAGGTTAGGGCCATGCTGAAAGAGTCTACCTTGACGTGGTTGCAGGCTTACAAATCTTTTGGTCAAAGAGTGCGGCGACAGAGAAAAGTATGTGTGTATTCGGCCCATGGAAGAAGGGGAGGTCGGGGGGGGGGGAAGGGGTGCATGGGGGACCCAATAGGATTGCTCAGTAAGGGGCCCAGAAATTTCTGATGGCAGCCCTGAAGGGGATGGAACTCCTCTCGTATGAGGAAAGACTAAAACAGTTAGGGCTCTTCAGCTTGGAAAAGAGACAGCTGAGGGGGAGATATGATTGAAGTCTACAAAATCCTGAGTGGAGTAGAACAGGTACAAGTGGATCGATTTTTCGCTCCGTCAAAAATTACAAAGACTAGGGGACACTTGGTGAAGTTACAGGGAAATACTTTTAAAACCAATAGGAGGAAGGTTTTTTTTTTTTTCCACTCAGAGAATAGTTAAGCTCTGGAACGTGTTGCCAGAGGACATGGTGAGAGCAGATAGCATAGCTGGTTTTAAGAAAGGTTTGGACAAGTTCCTGGAGGAAAAGTCCATAGTCTGTTATTGAGAAAGACATGGGGAAAGCTACTGCTTGCCCTGTATTGGTAGCATGGAATATTGCTACACCTTGGGTTTTTGCCAGGTACTAGTGACCTGGATTGGCCACCGTGAGAATGGGATACTGGTTTTGATGGACCATTGGTCTGACCCAGTAAGGCTATTCTTATGTTCTTATGTTCTTACATCAGGGAATGTAATCACGATTGTATGACAAAGTTAACAAAGAAACCTGAAGCATGTTTATGTACTATATAATGTCTGTCAAACAAAGTAAGTTCAGAAAAAACCTTGTTAAGTTAAAAAAAAAAACCCAAGCTACATTATAGCCAATGACCTGGATTTCCTAACTGGTGCCGTTGTCAACAGCCGCCTTAAAAGCGGTGTTGATCGTGTGTCAATCACATGAAAGCGCCGTTTAGAGAATTGTGCCTCTGGCAAAGGTTCAAGTAGGTGCCGGAAATGTAGGGCCAGGTTTTTCCAGGCCTAAATTTCCAAGGCCTACCTTTGACGTGACTTGTACCTTTGTAGGTGCTTTATGGCGCCTAATTCCACTTCCATACCGTAAAGCACGTACAGATGCACAATTCGGATGCCTCTTTTAGTTTAAAATGTTTAAATTGCATTTTTCATTGAGCTTGTGAGCTTGGGCACCTACTGGCACTAATAAATCAGCGCTGTTTAGAAAATCCTCATAATTAAATTGTAAGCTCTTCTGAGCAGGGACCGTCTCTTGTATGTTTAATGTACAGTGCTGCGTGTGTCTGGTAGCGCTATAGAAATAATAATATTTGTAGTGGTAATATGAAGAAAAGTTGAATGTAAGTGTTAAAGGTGATATTGTGTGAAAAGTAGCGCTGCCTGATTCAGGGAAAAAGTTTTTGATTTGATTTGGCCCATTGAATTGAATTTTTTCAATTTGATTCGATTCACTTTTCCTGCTCAGTTGGACTTTTTTTTTTTTTTTTTTCAAACATCCTGGCGGGTTTATTATGTAGGCTCTTCACCCACCCCTCCAGCCTTTGCCCTCTCCATCCCCGAGGTGGCGCTATGGTGTAAACAAAATAAACAAAAAAGACTTTTTCTCTCTGCTAGGTCCTAACTCACACTCACTATCTAACATCTGCTCTGGCAGGATACACATTTCAAATCTGACATATTGTAATCACAAAATAGAAAATAAAATTATTGTTTCTACCTTTTGTTGTCTGGTCATTGTATTATTCAAATCATGTTGGTCCCAGGCTCTGGTTTCTGTTTGTCTAATGTTAACTCGCTCGCCAAGGTCTCCTGCCCATTTGATGGTTTTCTACTTTCTCCATGCTCACCATCCATCTTCCATCTCTGTACCTTCCCTTCCACTCCATATCTAACATTTCTGTTTCTTTCCCATTGACTACCATCTCTCTCTCTCTGTGCCTTGTGCCCTGGGTCAAACCCCTCTATTTTTCTCCATGCAGCATCTCTCTCTTCCTTCCCTCCATTATCATGTGCAACATTTCCTTCCCTCCCTTTGCATCATATCTCCCTGCCCTCCACCCTAAGTCCAACATTTCTCCCTCTGTCTTCTCCCACCCACCCACCCACCCCTCCACCACATATAGGATTTCTCTCTCTCGCCCCTTTCTATCTCTTTGTTGCATCTCTCCCTTCCTCTTCTCCACCCCATGTTCAACAATTCTTCCTCTGTCCTCTCTCCCACCTGTGCAGCAGCTTTCCATCCCTCCTATCCCACTGTGCAGTAGCTTTTCTCCCTCCCTCCTATCCCCCATATCTTTCTATATCTCCCTCCCATCCCTCTGTGCATTAGCTTTCACTCCCTCCTATCCCCTTGTGCAGCACCTCCTGACCGACCACCTCCACCATGAGATCTGACATACTGGTCCTCCAAAGCAGCAGCAGCAGAAGAGGCAGGACTCTGAACAGTCTGCTTCTGGCCTGCCCTGCTAGGGTTTCCCTCTGCCATGTCATCAGTGACGTGGCTGAAGAAAAGCTCCAGCAGGGCAGGCCAGGAGCAGCCTGTTCCGAGCATTGCTTTTTCCCGATGGCCACTGCCAATGCTGCTACTGCTTTAGGAGTCCCGAGATGTCAGGACTCACTGAATTGATAAGTCTGATATTTTTTTAGAAAGCGAATCGTCAAATCAGGCAGCACTAGTGAAAAGTGATTCTAAATAAAAATGAGAGTGGAGAAAATTGCTTAGAAAACCAGGTGGAAAATAAACTGACAAGTGTTCTGAAATGTCTGCAATGATGTATGAAAAAAATACATGTCTTTATTATCTATGATTGTATGTAAATGATAAATATGAAATATGTAAAAAATGACATATGGACTAATAAAAAGTACATTTGTAGAACAGAAATAAGGATTGGCAAACTGAATGTTTTCTATTGGCCTAATGCATACTGGTCAAATAGTAAAAAAATAAATCGATGAAAAAAATAATTTTTGTCTATTAAATCTATAAGAGCACATGTAAATGCAAGGATTGGTAGCTGTATAAAGATGTCACAAAAGTAATAAATATGCAAATGTCAGATGCTTAAAAGTATAAATTATATATAACTAGTTGTACAATAAGTAAATATGTCCATTATTATAGTAAGGTTATGAACTACATTAAAACGTTCAAGCAATCAATCAATAAATCAAACATGTCCATTTAAAAATAATAATAATAATAATAATTTAACCCTCCCCCCTTTTACAAAACTGTGATAGCGGTTTTTAGCCCAGGCCAGCACACTGAATGCTCTGCGCTGCTCCCGACACTCATGGAGTTCCTATGAGCGTTGGGAGCAGCGCAGAGCATTCAGCGTGTCAGCTTGCGCTAAAAAATGCTACCGCAGTTTTGTAAAAGGGGGAGAGTAAATAAATAAATATATCATACATAAATACATACAATGACTCCACTTAAAGCTGGTGAAAGGTATGGAGAACCTAGATTACGAGGAAAGACTTAAGAGACTGGGGTTGTTCTCCCTTGAGAAAAGGAGACTACGAGGGGATATGATCGAGACATTCAAAATACTGAAAGGAATCGACAAAATAGAGCAGGAAAAAACGTTATTTACAATGTCCAATGTGGCACGGACAAGAGGACATGGGCTGAAGCTAAGGGGGGACAAGTTCAAGACAAATCAGGAAGTTCTGCTTCACACAACGAGTGGTGGACACCTGGAATGCTCTCCCAGAAGAGGTAATTGCGGAATCCACCATTCTAGGATTTAAGGGTAAGTTAGATGTACCGTATTTGCCGGCGTATAAGACGACTTTTTAGTACCTTAAAATCCTCCCCAAAGTCGGGGGTCGTCTTATACGCCGGGTACAGTTTACATGCCCTTACTTGCGGGGCTGGATGTACTCAGTCGCGCGGCTCTTCTTCTCCCTACCTTCTCTGCTTGCAGCACAGAGCCGAACGGAAGTCTTCCCGACGTCAGCGCTGACGTCGGAGGGGAGGGAGGGCTTAAACAAAGCTTAAACAAAGCCCTCCCTCCCTCCGACGTCAGCGCTGACATCGGGAAGACTTCCGTTCGGCTCTGCTGCAGGCATGGCAGGTAAGGAGGAGAGTAGCCTCGCGATACCAAGAGAGAGGGGCGGCCGCCCCGCCCCGGTTGCAGCACAGCCGGCCAGGTCCCCTTACTTTTGTGGCACTTCCCCGACCGACCGATAACATCCCGGGTCCGACAATCCTCCCTGCCCTGTAGCCGCGAATCTAAATTACCTTCTTACAGCAGCTATAAGAAGGTAATTTAGATTCGCGGTTAAGGGCAGGGAAGTTTGTCGGACCCGGGCTGTTGTCGGTCGGTCGGGGAAGTGCCACAAAAGTAAGGGGACCTGGCTGGCTGTGCTGCACCCGGGGCGGTAGAGAAGGAGGGGGGGAGAAGGACGCTGAAATACCATGGTGAAAGACAGGAGGGGGGGGAAGGACTCTGAAAGCATTTGAAGACAGAGGAGGGAGAAGAACGCTGAAAGCACATGGGGGAATACAAAGGGGTGGAGAAGGAAGAAGGGGTCGTCTTATACGGCGAGTATAACACAAAACTCTATTTTTTAACTAAAAGTTGGGGGGTCGTCTTATACGCCCAGTCGTCCTATACGCCGGCAAATACGGTACATCTCCTTATGAGTGGCATGAAGTGACATGGGTAGGGGTAGGCTAGATGCACTTCTCTTTATGAGAAACTTGGAGCGATATGGGGACCAAAACTATGCCAGGGTACACCTGGCGGGGCCTCCGCGTGTGCGGATCGCCGGACTTGATGGACCTAGGGTCTGTTCCGGAGATGGCGCTTATTATGTTCTTAAACAGTAAGCAATAAGTAAATGAATAAATGATCATTTATCAGTGTCTAATTTGCAAATCCTGATTTTATTTTTTTTTTTTTTTTTCGGACATATCCCCTCTTTCTTGGTTATGTTGTTTATTCCTGTGGGGCTTGCTTCTAGTTTGTTTGGTTTGATGTTATTTTGATGCTTATCTTGGTACAGGGGAACTATAGAGAAACTTAACCTATGGAACTCCCTGGTGCCACAGCAGGTGCTGCTCAGTGCTCACCCCAAGAGCATTATGACCAGTGTACATGGTGATGTAATCTGTAGAAAAAAAAAAAATATATATATATATATATATATATATTAGTTACATTGCCATTGGTAGATGCAACAAATATGAAAGTTCTTCAAAAAGTTTCCACATTTTTGCAGGAAATGGTTGGGGCTGGAGAAGTGATAAAAGGGCGTATCATAGAATGTCATGTGACTAGTCAGTCAGACAAACCGACTGACCTTGCAGGTAGTGAAGTAATTTGCTTTTGAGATATTTAGTAAAGAGTGTTTTAAAAAAAAAGTGCAGAAATTTTTTTTGAAGATCCCTCTTACGTGCAGGGTATGGCATCAAGAATGCTTTGACTTACTGCCTCTTTTACAAAGCCATGCGGCAATGGCCCCAGAGCCCTTTAAATCTCTATGGGCTTTGGGGCCATTAACACAGCACAGGCTCTTCTCCAAAACCTAACACTCCCCCCTCTTCTGACATCCTAGCCCTCTAACATTCTTCTCCCCTCTGATCTTCATCTAGCCCTTCCATGGAGTTCCTTCTCAATACAATTCCTGTAAACCGTGCCGAGCTCCACAACTATGGAGATGGTGCGGTATACAAACCCAAGGTTTAGTTTAGTTTAGTGCAGCTTTGTAAAAGAGGGAAGGGTTGTAGGGAATGTGAGTTGTTAGTACTGCATGTAGGTAGAGGGTGTGAGAAGGTATATGTATAGGGTTGGTGAGTTGTGTGTCTGTGTGCACGTGTTCATGGGTTGTGATGGGGGTAGGTGGATTTGGAGTTGTGGGTTTTTGTGTTTTGTTTGTCTATTGGAAATATAGGAATGTATGGATTTAGGGCATGGGGGATGTGTGGGAGTATATACGTGGAGAACTGAGGTAGGTATTTATGGATATGTCTGTGGTTACAGGCATGTGTTTGGCATTGTATGTATGGTGGGTGTGTGGTATAGGAATCCGTGGCTTGTGAGTTTGTGTGTGGTGGGTTGGGGGATGAAGGAAGGAATGTGTGTGTGTTTATTTTGGAAAAGTAAAGAAACTGGCTTTGAAGATAACCTTTGCTGCCATCTTTTTTTATCGTAAGCTGCCAAGAATTAAAAAAATTGTATGGGTTAGTAAATTTTTAAATAAATAAATAGATCTTTCTCCAACTCTTATTTTTTTTCCTTGTGTCTTTGGCTTTATATAACTGGTTGCTTTGGACTAAATTGTTGAAAGGATTGGGTGAGGGGGGTATTGCTTTTGAAACAGAGTCCTGGTCAACATTCTGACGTTCCTGTTTCCTGAAAAATGCAATGAGGCTAATTTTGGAGGCTCGGTTCGTTGAAAAAACTGACTTGAGGCTTCTTGTTATTCAGCTAGCTTGTAATATAGTATTCGTGGAAAATTTGGTCACGTCCCTTCTCTTTTTGGAGGGTTATGGTGTTTATGGACTGATGGATGAATGGAAAGACAGATGAACATCAATTCCTTTATATAATTCTTTCCAACGTGCCAAGTGTTGGAAAACATAAAAATGAAAAAATAAATGTGTAGAGTCATGGTTATGGGTACTAAATCCCAGAGCGAGGACAGATCCTCTGATGCAAACTTCCCTTTTCTGAACTTTCCTTCCTCTAAACCTTCTTTCTCTCTCTCTATGGAGGGGGATATTTCATTTTAGAAATGCAAATTCTGTTCAATAAAGCAGATGTCAGTCAGAGACTAACTCCTCTCATTCCTTTGTGTTCCTATGGCTAGGGTCTGGCTTACCTGCACAATCAAGGAAAGATCCACCGAGATATTAAGGTGAGAGGGAGGGGTGGGATGTGCATGGTTTCAATTGATTAATGTGGACCCATTTAAGGACATCTTCACTGGGTTCAAATCCCGGACGAGCCCCCAAATATATAGCGTACAGAGGTAACAACAGAAAATTAACTTAGAAAGTAACTATTCTGGACTCGTTTCAAGTAGGATTAACTGTACCTAATGACCCTCTGATTTTATATAATTGCTGCTTTATTTAAAAGAAGGTTGGCACAGTGTAATTATGAATTATTTTATTAGATATCAAAAATACTTAGACATCTGGCATTCAAGTTATAAAAATAGTTACAAATTCTTCTAATGATTATTTACAAATATATTTCTGAAATGCTAAAGTAAACACAAGTTATATGTACAAACCATCTAATATAATAAAACCCTAAGCCGTGCATATGCACTCTTACCTGCGTGCTCCCGTTTTCCGTGCGCTGTAGGTCCCCACAGGTAGGAGTGTGCATGCGCGGCTTAGGGTTTTGTCGGCTTCAGGCGGCGCAGAGACTGTCGGCTGCGGCAGCTCTCGGCGTCTGCAGGCCGTGGTCGGTGGAGGGCAAACACAAGGTAAGGGGTGCTGCTGGACAGGGGAAGAGACAGGGGAGGGAGAAAAAGGAAGGGAGGCCTACTGCTGGACATGAGAGCAGGAAAGAGGTGCTGATGGACAGGGGAAGAGATGGGGGAGAAAAAGGAAGGGATGTCTACTGCTGAACAGGGGGGAGATTAAAAAAGGGAGAAGGGCTGCTGCTGGATAAGGGGAGCAATGAAGGGGTGGTGGTGGACACAGGGAAGGTAAAAGGAAGGGAGAATGGGTGGACAGCCGAGGAAAAAGAAAGACAGAAAGACAGAAATACAGAAAGTGGCTATGGAGAGAGAGAGAGAGAGAAAGAAATAAAGACAGACAGACACACATATATTCTAGCACCCGTTAATGTAACGGGCTATAAGACTAGTAACTTTATATAATGATTTTAGAAAAGTTTCCTGATAAGAATGTTATAAAACAGCCACTATCTCTTGAGCTAAATTAATATTTGTCCCAGAATTAACCAGCCCTTAGCAAATTAACCAGCCCTTAGCAAAGAAAATACCAGTGACGATGCGGTATATAAACTTAAGGTTTAGTTTAGTTTAGAACTGAAGGAGATTTCACATCCTCATCATTTTTCCAGCTGTTCAGGCAGCATTAGGTGGGTAAATATTTTCTTTAGGCTTCAAACTTGATTGTAAGCCAACATTGAGACTAGATCAAATCAATTTCGGGTTATTCCAGTCCATACAGCAGGTCTTGGTCTGGTAACAGTCCAAAAAATATTCAGCTGCAGAGTTGTTCCTTACTCTGGAACATAGATCAATCCTTCAGCATAACTGATAAATAGTCCTTTTTCCAGAAATATGCTAGTCATCCAGGAAATCTTCTCTTTCCTTCTCTCCTTCGGCTTTAGCCCCCCAACTCCTTCTTCTCACTTTCTGGTTCCATTTGACAATACATTCCTCCCATGCTCAAGTGACAACCTGGCTAATCAGGATTTATCCTGATCAGGGATGGGACCCAAACGTGACCATTTATTTTTGTCATCAAAATGGGACATCTATTAATTTTCAGTCCTGCCCAATGTTCCCTCTAAGCTGAACGCATGAGCGATCGCTCACTATTTTCAGTGGCGTCGCTCATACGTTTTCTCGTGTCGCTCAGCTCGTGTCACGGGTGGAGGTGAGAGGAAGCGGTGGAGGCGGTCTGTCCTGTTTGTCTTAGTGTATTTTAAGTGGAAAGATGTAGTGGCGACTCCTCTCAAGATCCCCGACTGCATCGGACTTCCGACGCAGGTGGGGATTCGTGAGAGGAGCCGCTGCCACGTCTTCAGTGACGTACCGGGGAGGGGGGGGGGGCGTTCTGCCCCGGGTGCAGCCTTAGGGGGGGTGCACAGCCGGCCAGGTCTGGATCTGGCCGGCTGTGCACCCCCCCTAAGGCTGCCGTCGGAGAGGAAGTTTGGGCCAGCCAATCGCTGCCTGGCTGGGCGGAACTTCCTCTCCGACGGCAGAATTGACGTCGGGGGAATGCTGGTTGGCCGACGGTGGGAAGCAGAGAGAGCTTGGGGCAGCCGCGGCGGTGGCTTTGGGACCTATTTCCCCCGATGGTGGCAGCAGTGGCTTTGTGGAGGGAGGGAGGAAGAAAGAAAGAAAGAAAGGGGGCAGGGAGACAGAAGGGAAACAGAAAAAAAGAAAGGGGGCATCAAGAGAGAAAAAAGAAAGAAAGGGCAGGGAAAGAGGAAGAAAAAGTTAGGGGAGGGAATGAGGTCTGGAGGAGAGGAAGCATACAGGCTGAAAGAAGGGAAGAAAGATTGGATGCACAGTCAGAAGATGAAAGTGCAACCAGAGACTCATGAAATCACCAGACAAGGTATGAAAAATGATTTTATTTTAAATTTAGTGATCAAAATGTGTCTGAATTTATATATGCTGTCTATATTTTGCACTATGGCCCCCTTTTACTAAACCACAATAGTGTTTTTTAGCGCAGGGAGCCTATGAGTGTCGAGAGCAGCGCTGGGCATTTAGCGCAGTTCCCTGCACTAAAAACTGCTATTGTGGTTTAATAAAAAGGAAGGGGGTATATTTGTCTATTTTTATATGGTTGTTACTGAGGTGACAATGCATAGAGTTATCTGCCTTGACCTCTTTGAAAAAAACCCAGAATAGGAATGATAATTAACATTTTCTCAGCGTATAGTGTGCTTTGTGTTTTTTAATTTTATTGTTGGTAGATCATTTTGACTTGGTCATTTTAAAGTAGCTCGCAAGCCCAAAAAGTTTGGGCACCCCTGAGCTAGAGCGTTGAAGCTGTGTATTTCTATTTTATCCCCCCTTTTACAAAACTGTGGAGCGTTTTTTAGCACCAGCCGTGGTGGTAGCAGCTCTGATGCTCAGAATTCTATGAGCGTCAGGGCTGTTACCACTGTGGCTAAAATCCACACTACAGTTTTGTAAAAGGGGGAGGGGTTAGTTTGTGATGTCATATTCCATACTAGGCGAAGGTGTTTTCTGTGTTCTGTGTGTTCGAAAGACATGGTTTTCTGTTAGGATTGATCTGTGCTGGTCTGGCTTGTTTAGTTTTACAGTGGGTGTATTGATGTACTGCTCACTGCAATATGTAAGATGCTGCCTTTTCCTAGGTACTCATGTGTGACGTGTGGCTTGTTACTAAAAATCATGTTTTTCGTACAGATGGGGGGGTGCCAAAAAATGATGGGCCCCGGGTGTTACATATGCTAGGTACGCCACTGTATGTAAAGATACCAGAAAGCTAGCGTAGCAAAAACTTTAAGTAAATTGTTATTCTTCTAAGTTTTGAGTATTTAACCCTCCCACAATCTCACGGGCACTCGTTTCAAGTTTCAAGTTTATTGAGATTTTGATTTAAACGCAATATCAAATATTTTCAATGCGTATAACAAAAATAAATTTGGGGAAATAAATAAAACCATTTGAACAATAAACATACAAACATATCCATAGATGATTAAAAATACATAAGGAGTACAAGGATAAACTACATTTATTTAAAAATGCATCCTCCGCGCCTGCTCATAAATTTGTGGAGTATGTAACTTGTCGCTCATGCATATTTTTTTTTGCACACACCTCATCAATCCTTAGAGGGAACATTGGTCCTGCCCCCAATCCTGACCTAGCACCGCCCCAGTCCTAATTTCTTCCATTTATTTTTCATGTACACACAATATCTTATTTTTTTTTTGTCAAGGTATTTTTATTGGAAAATTTTTGAAAAGAAAATACAAATGTAAACCAGTGGAATGTGCTAATACAGTATCTGATAGATATGAGATGAATACACCAGTAATATGGTGCTTATTATATTAAACAGAGAGTCATAATGATATAACAACAATAAAAGAATGATAACATAGAAAACATCTCAGTAGACAATGGCAACAATCCACTAACTGGTAGAGTGAATCATCCTGGGAATAAGGAAATGAATGGGTCAATAAAAGAAAATAAGGGGTATACTGTGATCATGGAAATCATTTGTTATTGGAAGAAAGGTAAAGTTTTAGCAGATTCCATCTGGAATGAAAGCGATGCATCCTGTTATATGATTTAGCAAGATAAGCCTCCATTCTGTATATTGAACATACTAAATTCCACCATTGTGGGTGGGAGGCCTTTGATAAGTCTTTCCATGTTGATAAAAGAATTTTTAGGGCTAGAGTGATTAGCATATCTATTAAATATAGATCATTTTCAGAGATTAAATGATTAAGTGCGAAAGACTTGAGAAGGAGCATTTGATAGGAAAGGGCAATGTTTATGTTGAAGATTGAGCAAATTGTTTTCCAAACAGTATGCCAAAAAGTTTGGATCATTGGGCAGGAATATAATAAGTGATGCAGTGTTCCTTCCTCTTTCTTACAAGACCAACAGTTTTTAGAATAGGAAGCATCTATTTTGTTGGATTTGATAGGAGTCCATTGGGCTCTGTGAAGAAAGAAGAACATATTCTGTAGGATTGAGGCAGATCTCGATATTTTGAACGTGGAAGTGAAAATGGAGGACCAAGCATCATCAGTTATAGCCATTCCAATGTCATGTTCCCAAGCTAATTGCGTAGTGAGTAAGGGATTGGGCGAGAAGGATTTAAGTAGCTTATAGAAGTGAGATGCTGTGTGACCTTGAGCTAGAAATTTCTGAGAGTAGGTGTATAACGTGGGAGAAGAAAGGGAAAGTGAGGAGAGAAGGCCTGATTTTTTAATGGCTGACCGGAGTTGTAACCATTTGAGAAAGTTAGATTCAGCGAGGGAAAAAGAGGCTATCATATCCTGAAAGGTAAAGAGTGAACCATCAGGATGACACACCGATCCCAAATCCCATATTTGATGATGTTGGGACCAGGAGGGCCAGGAGAAGGTTTTCTTATCTATCAATAGGAATTTGTTAAACCAGAGAGGACAGAGTGTTGATTTGTTCCAGGGTATCTCCAGTAAAGAATCCAGATTTGATAATACTTTGTGAGTGGTGTACAAGATAGGATTATGTTTAATATAGGGAGAATTATGTGTCCCTATAAGACGGAGGAGGGGGAAAGGATATGTAAGGGAAAGCTCTAATCGTAGCCAATTGGGGATATCAGTAGACATGGGATTAGAGAGCCATTCTGCACCTTGTCTCAATATAAAAGCTTTATGATAGAGAAGAAGATCTGGAAAGTTAACTCCACCTGAGATGCGAGGAGCTTTTAGTTTCTGAAGAGAAATTCTATGGGGTTTTTCATTCCATAGGAAACGTAAGAGTAGGTTCTCAATTTGTTTGTATATAGAGGATGGAAATAATATAGGAAGCATGCTAAAGACGTATGTGATTCTGGGAACCACCATCATTTTTATGGTATCTAAGCGACCCCACCAAGAAAGGTGTAAGGGGGACCAGGAGGATAAAGAGTTCTGTACTTGAGCGAGGATTCTGGAAGAGATTAGTTGTTGAGATGAGTTAATGGTTTTATCAAATAATAGCCCTAAGTATTTGATACCTGTGGTGACCCATGTAAAGGGATGAGTCATTTGAAAAAGGGAGGGATTACAATCATGGAGGGGCATAATCTCAGATTTATCCCAGTTTATTTTGTATCCTGAAAACAAGGAGTATGTCGAGATTAAGTGTGTTAATGCAGAGAGCGAATGTTCGGGGTCAGTGAGATAAAGGAGGACATCATCTGCGTAGGCAGAGATTTTTATTTCTATGGATGCAATGTTAATCCCTTTGATATCGGGGGAGAGGCGGATGGCTGTAAGAAGGGGTTCTAGGGCTAAGTTGAATAAAAGTGGGGACATAGGGCATCCCTGACGGGTGCCTCTGTGTAGGGTGAATGGGGCAGATGCCTCATCATTGACGATAAGTTTTGCAGAAGGGGAGTTGTAAAGTATGGAGATCATATGAATAAGAGATGGGGGAAAACCAAATCTAGACAGGACTGCAAATAGGTATTTCCACTCCACTCTATCGAACGCTTTTTCAGCGTCTAGAGAAACAAGAATTGATGGCTGAGTGAACGATCGAGAGGAGTGGAGCACATGACATAAAAGTCTAGTGTTATCTGCGCCATAGCGACCTTTCAGAAATCCCACTTGGTCTCTGTGGATCAGATAAGACATTACTTTTTCCAACCGAAAAACTAATATTTTAGCATAAATTTTATAGTCCAAATTTAAAAGAGATATAGGTCTATAGTTCTTAACGAGGTCAGGATCCCTGTTCGGCTTTGGCAGAACTATAATGTTTGCTTCAAGAAATCTGTGAAGGGTTGCCGGGGCTTCCTGGATACCCTTGTAGTAAGAGAGTAAATAAGGAGATAGAAGAGTTGAGAATGATTTGTAGAATTCTGAAGACAATCCATCGGGTCCAGGCGCTTTAGCTGAAGGTAGAGATGAGATGGCACGAGTGACTTCATCAGTGGAAATAGGTGCTTGCAGGGAACGACGTTGCTGGTCAGATAAAGTCGGTAGATCAAGCGAATGAAGGAAATCTTGAATAGACGAGGAGGAGGAGGAAGCTTCCGATGTGTAGAGGTCTTCATAGAATTTGCGAAAGTCTTCTAATATGTCTTTGGTTGTATGGTGAATATGACCAGAATTGGTTTTGATGTGTGTGATATGGTTTTTTGAACGTTTTCCTTTCAGGAAAAGAGCAAGAAGATGGCCTGATTTGTTGGAAGAGGCATAATATGTGGTTGATCGTCGGAATAAGGAGGCAGAAGCCATGGAACTGAAGAGTTCATTATATTGGAATTTAAGTTGCTGCAATTTTCTGTATAACTCAGGATCATAATGGTTATAGAGTTGAGATTCATAAGTATGGATGTCTGTTTCAAGTAGATGTAGTTTAGATTTTTTTTGCTTCAATTGAAAGGCTGAGAAGCTGATGATTTTACCACGCAGCCATGCTTTATAAGATTCCCATACTATGGAGAAGTCGTCAACTGAAGAGATGTTAGTGTCAAAGAACGATTGAGATTCTTCTTTGATATGTGAGATGAAGGAGTCTTCATGTAGAAGAAAGTTGTTAAATCTCCATTGTCTGGTTGTGGAAGAGGTGGTCCAATTGAGGTGACAGGAGACAGCCGCATGATCTGAAATGGTGATGTCATGTATGCGTGATGAAGAAACCATATTTAATATGTCTTTAGATCCAAGAATATAGTCAATTCTTGAGTATGTTTGATGGGGTGCAGAGTAGAAGGTAAAATCTTTGTCAGACGGATGCAGTATTCTCCAGATGTCCGACCAGCCGAAAGAGTCCATTAGGTTTTTAACAGTGGATCTCACTCGAAGTTTTGCTGGACGGCATTTCGATGAGCGATCAATAAAGGGATCTAGAGGAAAGTTGAGGTCACCTGCAAAAATGGTGTCTGAGGAAAGTGATGAGTGGCAGAGTGTTTGGAATGTTTGGAAAAAGGAAGGGTCATCTGCATTAGGGGCGTAGACGTTGAACAATTTTATCGGCCTTCCAGCTATGGAGCCCTCCAAAAAGGACCAGCGGCCAGAAGGATCAAATTTGTGGGTTTGAAGCTGGAAATTAAGAGATTTCTTTATTAGTGTGATTACCCCGTTTTTCTTTCCTGAAGCAGGGGCAGCAAAGCAATGTTGAACCCATCCTCCAGTTAGCTTGTTAGCTTCTTCAGCGCTGATATGTGATTCTTGCAGGAGACATATATCCGCTTCAAGGTGCTTTGAGATAGTGCAGGATTTTCTTTCGTTTAATAGGGCTGTTGATTCCTTTGATGTTTAGGGAGACGATGTGTAGTTTAACCATTGGGAAGCTGTTGGATAACAGGTTCTGGGGATGGTTCTCGGGAGAAACATCTAAGCTCTGCACAGCAGAAAACAAAGTATGGATAAAAATTTGAATTCCATGCTTTGCCCTTGTGAGTATCACAGCATATAAAAACAGAGAAAGGGAGAAAAAGTAAAAAATAAGGAGGATGATTCAGTCTAACAAAGAACCATATCAAAAAGTAGAAGAAGATCCAGAAATGGGATCCCATGCTGACAAGAGGTGCTCAGGCAGCCCTCCGCTCGAGCCCAAATTGTGTATCAAATGATATTATTTAAACCTCATAAACAGTAAAGCAGATAACAGTTTGATAAAGGAAAGTCAGATCATAGCTCCTACTGTGTCATCCAGGAATTTTTGTAAGTCAACCGGATCATCAAAATTTTTGGTATTGTTGTGGTAGGTGATCTTCATCCTCGCAGGATAGAATAACCCGTATTGGGCTCCAATATTTTTAAGCTGAGGCCTCATTGCCAAGAAGGCTTTTCGTTTTTGTGCTGTTGCTTTAGCCAGGTCAGGGACCATGATGATTTTTTTACCATCATGTTGCAGTGCAGGAGAGGATTTAGCAGCTTGCAGGATTTGGAGAGCTTGAGTGTAGCGTAGGAGTTTTAGGACTACAGGCCTGGGAGGTTTGGCAGGTAGTGGCGGACCAGATGGGACCCTGTGCGCTCTCTCAATCTCGAGCGGAGGGTCAAATTGAAGCTTTAGAGAGGTAGGAATGAAGGAGAGCAGGAAAGACATAAGGTCAGTACCTTCAGATGATTCTGGAAGACCAATAATGCGAATATTACTCCGACGCATCCTGTTAGAGAGATCTTCAATATCACGTTGCAGCACATGTAGCTTGCGAAAATCACGTTGTATTTCAAGATATTGTGAGTCATGCGCTGCAAGTCTTTCTTCTGCCAAATCTATGCGAGCATTTTGTTGTTTAAGTTGAGTAAGTATGCCCCCGATTTCATTTTTGATATCAACCGTGGCGGCTAAGTTTTCTTGCATTAGTTCTCTTAACACGTGGAGATCGTGGGAGATGGAATCACCCTGCACTGTGGCGCCTGGCGCGGAGGCCTTGATCGGGGAGGGCGGTTCATGTTTGGATCTTTTCGGCGCTGGATGCGCCGCCGACGGGCCAGGTGTTGGAGCGGAATCGGGCTTATTAGCCTTGGACGACATTCCGCTGCAAGGGAGCAGTGCGTGCTGACCTGAAAATATGCTTCGTGAGGTTTAAATTTATAAGTTCAGCGAGGCTCGGACCGGAGCGAGGGCGCTAAGCGGCCATCTTAAAAACGCGCACGTGACGTCCCCCCACACAATATCTTATTAATTCATAATGGTAACCATAAATTTTTTTTAAAAAACCCACAAAGCACATTGTATGCAGAGAAAACGTTAATTATCATTTATGAGTTTGGGTTTTTTTTTCAACAATATCAAGGCAGATGTCTTTAAAATATGCAATGTCACCTCAGTAACTATAGAAAAATAGACGAATATAGTGCAAAATTTAGACAGCAGATATAAATTCTCAAAACTGACACATTTTGATCACTAAATTGAAAATAAAATAATGTTTCCTACCTTTGTTGTTTGGTGATTTCATGAGTCTCTGGTTGCACTTTCTTCTGACTGTGTATCCGATATTTCTTTCTTTGTTTCACATCCAACATTTCTTTCACAATCCAACCCCATCCCCTTTGGGTCCAGGTCTCTCTCTCTCTCTTTTCCCTCTGTTACCCTCCCCAGATCCAGTGTCAATTCTCCTTTGTACCTTTGTTCCAGGTCTCCCTCTCTCTCCTCCTCTGTTATGATCTTGATCTCTCTCTTCTTCCTCAGGGTCTCTACCCCTCTGTCTGAACCTCCCATAGTCCTGCATCTGCTTCCTGTCTTTCCCCTTTGGTCCAGGCCTTCTTTTCTAGTCTCTCTTCTGCTTACAACCCCCCTTCCTCTGCCTCTTTCTCTCCTTCCTTCCTCCCTCCCTCCTTCCTATGTCTCCCTCACTGTCTTCCAGCCTTTGTCCCACCCCCTCCCCCGAAGCCTGCCTACCTCCCTCCCTCCCTGCTGCGCCGAAACCAGCCAGCCTGCCTGTCTGTTTGCCTCCCTCCCTCTGAAGCCTGACCTACCGCTGATTCTTCTGCTCCCCTCACCCGGTTTGCCGCCGCCGCCGCCGCCTGCTGCTGCTTCCTGCCTGCCGCCGCTGCAACCGCAACAACCACAGGAAAGGCATGTCCAGGCGCCATCCCAGAAGCGTTCTCTCTGACATCAATTCTGATGTCGGAGAGGAAGTTCCGGGCCAGCCAATCGCTGCCTGGCTGGCCTGGAACTTCCTCTCCGAAGTCAGAATTGATGTCAGGGAGAAGGCTTCTGGGCCGGTGCCTGGTCATGTCTTTCCTGTGGTTGTTGCGGCGGTGGGCAGGGAAGCAGAGAGAGAGCCCATTCTCCGTGATCACCTATTCCGTTATCCCCACTCACTGCTTCGGGATGCTGTATGTAGAAGTTATCCCCATGAACAGCTTCGGGATGCCGAAATGTACATTTCGGCATCCCGAAGCTGTTCATGGGGACAACGGGACAGGGGATCTGAAAAAGGGACGGTCCCGTTCAAAACGGGATGTATGGTGACATTACCCAAGGAGGGTGAATAGGCTTCTTCATGTACTTTCTTCCAAGGTTAATACAACATGTCCAGTCAAGATGATACAGAAGCAGGATAGACGTCATTACCGTGCTTATAACCTGCTTCTACATACTTTTTCTCAGAAGAGCTGATTCATCAAAGTTCCTTATGGCTCAGCAAAGATGGATTCAGTAAAATGGTGTCAGGCTTACCCAGGCCTTAAGCCTTTGAAAGGACAATGATGGAACACTTCTAGATGACCCCTTAGTTTTTATATGTTGCCCTCATCGACACTATATTCACACATCGTCTCCTAAAGCCCGTAGTATGGTACTGAATGAGTTACATCTAATAGTCATATGTCTTTTGAAGAGGAATAGGTGGGGTGTAGTGGATTTAGGGGGATTAGGTGGGGGATTTGGGGGATTAAGTGGATTTAGGGGGTACTGCTTAGTAGAATTTGGGAGGTGATGTTACAGTTGTGGGGATCTGTACGTAAGGAACATTTTTGTAATATACTGGAGGCTACAAGGGGGAAATTAGTAAATTGGTTTAAATTATGAGCTTTAACAAGCTCATAATTGAAAAAAAATAAAAATTAATTGGGAGATAGGTGCCTGTCTTCTTAGGCGCAATTCTACAAAAGATAAGCACCTATTGCATGGTGCCAAGTGATGCCTAACACCAAAGTAGGCGTGCTTAGGGGTGGAGAGTGACTTAGGCATTGCTAGGCATGATTCTTTAAAGAACTTAGGCGCCTATAATGTAGACCTGTAAAACCCTGGCCTACATTACAGCCGCCTAAGTTTTAAGTTAGGCGCTTAGATGGCAGTTATTGAACCAAGCTTAACAGCGCCCAACTTCAAGCGCCTATCTTTTTAGGCGCAATTACAGAATCCAGTCCTAAGAGCACAGGCTTTTAGCTTAATTCGGGGTGGTTGGATTAATCCTGTATTCCTTTCGTTCTATCATTCTGATTCCTTTCACCCACTGTGATTTGCTATTTTTATTTCTTAAACAGATTTCCATATACTATATACTACTACATACAGAGGTTAGGAGGAGCAATATAGATAGGGGGTGGGGATGGGGATGGAGTTACAATGGTACAAACTATTGATGTTGAACTTTTCCATTACTGTATTAGTTTAAATCTTGATATTTTCTTTATTGTATAGCAAACAATGTTGGATGATTTTCTTCTATTTTTTTAATCAATAAAATCCATTGAAATCATATTTTGTTTTCACCTGTCTTGGGAGGCTGCTGCATGCATCTGCCACATTTTTGTGCAAAAATATTTCCCATCATTATTCCTATCTCCTTTGACCCTCAACCCCTGACCTCTTGTTATAGAATATCCATTCTGTTCAAAAGTATTTGCTTGTTGGCAATTAATATGTCTCTGCTGCTGACACGGTGTAACTCTTATTTCAGGGAGCAAACATCCTCATTAATGAGCTGGGAGACCTGAAGTTAGGTGAGCTTGCCCCCCTCCTCTTTTATCCCCTTATCCTGCCTGCTCTTCTTCTTCCTTGGGGAATGCAATGTTGAGAACTGAGGCTGGGGGGGTCTTAATCTGTGTGTTTGCTCCACATTTAGACTGGCACGTGCTCATTCGGACTTACACAGGCTCACACTCACTCTAGCCTAAGTGTACTTGCACACATGAGCCAATCAGGGCCTTAAAACCTTCCCTGATGCATCCCAGAATGCACCGGGAAGGGGAAGGGCCGCCATTCTGGAGTGGCGAGCCTGCCAGACGGAGAGTGTAAGCATCCCTCTGGCCAGATTTTCTTCTGGAAAGTTATGGGGGGATGGGGCGTTTAAGGGTGCCAGGGGGGGACTACAGGTTTGGAGGTACCAGGGGGGTCTTCATGTGTAGGGGGTCTGGAAGGGGTGTTGCTGGTTGAATGGTGTGATAGGAAAGTTCCGAGGGGGGTTGGCTGCAGGAGGGAGTGGGCATCCCTCCTGCCCAGCTGCTTTGGGAGGGGTTTGGAGGTTCGGGGGCAGGAGGGACTGGGCATCCCTCCTGCCGATTTTGGCGGGACTTCTAGGGAGTCTCCTGTCACAGCTGCTCAGCTGATTGCGGCAGGGGTATTTCCTTGCTGTGATCAGCTGATAGCAAGGGATCCCTCGATCAGGCAGGTACAATTCTCTAACCGGTGCCTGTGACATGGACGCCAGTTAGAGAATCGGGACAGTTAGGCGGTGTTAGGCATCTGTCCGTTAGGGCAGATGCGATTCTGTGTAGGACTGGTCAAGATGTTACCATATTTTTCCCCCATAATTCTATTGCATTGCATGCCCCTGGTCATCTCACATTGCATGGATGTTGCCAAATTCTGCCCTCATTGTATCCTCAAATAAATCTAATCTAATCTAAAATGGACACTTTTAATTTAATTTAATTCTTATATACCGCTAATAATTGTGAGATTTCTAAGCGGTTTTCAAAAATGATGCATTAAAAGATACAATAAATAAAATAAATAAGATAGGTACTTGGAAATTCCCTAACTATCCCAAAGGCTCACAATCTAACTAAAGTACCTGAAGAAACAATTTATGAAAAGTAAAAATAAAATTATAAAGACAGAGATAGAGATAGAAATGAATATTCTAACAAGTAATGAATAAATAAGTTAAAGATAGAATTAAAAATAATAAAACGCTAGCCGCGCATGCGCACTCAACTGCGTGCTTCTGTGATCCCTGTTCTGTGAGATGTAGGTCCGTGGCTTTGCAGGAGTGCGCATGCGCGAGTCCCCAGCCTTACTTAAGTTTCCAGCACCTATCACTCGCCGCTAGCGCTGGACTTCCTGCTCTCCGTGTCGGGTCCTCTCACCCTACCTCGGACTTAAACTGCTGTTGTGAGACATGTCAGGCGGGGATTGACAGAGAAGCCGCGGCACCTTTTCAAACCCTCCCCAGCACTGCCGCCATCGTTGCTAAGTTTTTAAAGTCCAGAAAAGCCGTCGGCTGTGAAGTATGCAGGTGGCATACTTCACGGCTGATGGCTTTTCAAACCGCCCCCCCCCCAGCACCGCCGCCATCATCGGTAAGTTTTTTTTTGTTTGTTTTTTTTTAAACATGGTAGTCCAACGGTATCCCTACCTCGCTCTCGCGGCTGCCAACGCTGGAGGGAGCTTTGTTGTTAAGGCCTGGCTTCTTCGGGCAGCAGCAGCATTTAAAATTTGCTGCTGTTGCCGACTTCAGGCGGGTCCTGCCTACTTCCTGTTTTCATGAAGACAGGACCGGCCAGAGAGGAAGACCTGAAGCCTGGCAACAGCAATGAATTATGAATGCTGCTGCTGCCCGATGAAGTTCAAGGAGGAAAGGGAGCAGAGGGGGAGAGAATGGCTTAGAGGGAAGAAGACATGGCAGGGCATGCAGGGAAGGAGGAAGGTATGCCACACCAAGTGAAAAGGAAGGGGGAAAGGAAGGAGGAGATGCCATATGGAACAGAGAGAGAGAGAAGGCGGACACTGGATGGAAAGAGAAGAGAGGGCAGTGAATGGAAGGGGAAAAACAAGAGGGTGAACAGTAGATAAAAGGGGTGAGAGAGGGAGACAGACACTGAATGGAAGTGTGGGGGAGAGGAGGGACAGCCGCTGAATGGAAGTCTGAGGGACAGGGGGAGCAGACGTTGGAAAGAAGTGGGGAGAGAAAGAAAGACAGATAGTGGGAGGGAGGGAGACAAAGGAAAGAAAAAAGAGACAGGGGCAGGGAGAGAGACAGAAAGAAAGAAAGACAGCGGCAGAGAGAGACAGAAATAAAGAAAGACAGACAAACATATATTCTAGCACCCGTTAATGTAACGGGCTTAAAGACTAGTTAAAAATAATAATTAAAGTAAATAAAAAATAGAGATAAAAATAAGTATAGAGAAAAATAAAAATAAAATATATTCCAAAAAAGCATTAAGATCTGATGTTAAATAATCATAATAATTACAAGCCATCAACCCCAGTTCCGATGGCAATCATCTGGGGACCCGAGATTCCTCCAAGAACAGGCGACATCTCTGGCAAGGTAATCACCATCACTGCCGCACATGATGCGAAATCCTCAGAGGCAGTCCCTTCTACTTAACCTAAATGCAGCTCAAGGTGGATCACAAAAGGATAGAAGAGTTGGGTTACAATCCCATTACTTACAATATTGCCAAATAAATCAACTGGCTTGATCAAGATTTTAAGCGTGGCTTAACTACTTAATAATCTCTCTTAAAACTACATGGTAGTTTGTTCCATAAGTTAGAACCACTACCTACGATAGATCTAAACTAAAACTTAACCTTATATACTGGGTCTTCAACCAAAGGAAGCTCGACGCGGTTAACAATAAATTAAAAAATAAAGTAAACTGATCTCTTTCTGATAGATGGTTTCAGACATGTGGAGTTAGACAATATAACTAGTCTAATTAGCTTCCTGTGAAAATTCACCATGATATATATATGCCCACCTTGACTTACACTCACACAGATTCTTGGAAGGTGTTAAGTGATGCATGCTCTGTTTCTCTTTCCTTTCAGCTGATTTTGGCATCTCGGCACAAATCACTGCTACAATTTCCAGGAGAATGTCTTTCATTGGCACACCATACTGGTACAGTATAATGTGTACAAAGAAGTGTGTGTTTGGATTGATGACTCAGACTTTGGCCCCCCTTTTGTGAAGCCGCGTTAGACTTTTTTTTTAATCGCCGGCCGCAATGGTATTAGCTCCAACGCTCATAGGAAATCTATGAGTGTTGGAGCTTTTTCCACCGCAGCCGGCGATAAAGAAGCCTAACACGGCTACATAAATGGAGGAGGAGGGTTGTTTCCTCAGACACAATGAGTGTGCTTCTGTATCCATGTAGTTAGCGTGTATACTAATCACATGGTTTCCTCACTCCAGGATGGCCCCTGAGGTGGCGGCAGTAGAGTTGAAAGGAGGATATAATGAGCTGTGTGATATCTGGTCCCTCGGGATTACGGCCATTGAAGTGGCAGAACTGCAGCCTCCGATGTTTGACCTTCACCCGCTGAGGTAAACAAGGAGAGAGAGAATTAAATAAGGGAATGGGATGAGAATTAGGGCCTATTTCAGGAACATAAGTACATAAGCATTGTCATACTTGGACTGATCCAAGATCCATCAAGCCTAGTATGCTGTTTCCAACAGTGGACAATTCAGGTAACAAGTTCCTAGTAGATCTTATGCTGTTTATCCAAGTAATAAGCAGTGGATTTTCTCAAGTTCATCATAATATAATGGTTTATGGACTTTTCTAATCTAATCTAGTATTTATAAACTGTTTTCTCCCCCAATGGGCCCTGAGCGATTTACAGTAATACACTGAACTACAATAATGTTAACAAAAGAAAGAAAAAAAATGAAAATCTAACCCTAATTTTAAAAATGTTGGAGAAGATAGAGCTTTTATGAAAGGCATAATAAAAAAATTTGTTTCTTCACCAATAAAGGAAGTTCATTCCAAAACCCAACAGCAGTATATGAAAACAATGATGCCAGCACCTTTTTATGGCGAATGCTCCTGAAAGACAGAAAATTAATAGATAAGAATCTTTAGACCTCAA
The DNA here is from genome assembly GCF_902459505.1 of Geotrypetes seraphini. NCBI lineage: Eukaryota > Metazoa > Chordata > Amphibia > Gymnophiona > Dermophiidae > Geotrypetes > Geotrypetes seraphini. Next base: position 62,627,746 of record NC_047091.1, on the reverse strand, counting down.
AGCTTTTCTGGCTGAAGGAAACGCCACTAAGGGGTTCATTTTCAAAAGAGAAAAAATGGCATAAAGTGGCATTTGGACATTTTTCCTGCTAAAATGTCGAAATCCCTATTTTCAAAACCCATATTTTAGACCAGGGGTGTCCAACCTGCAGCCCGAGGGCCGCATGCGGCCCAGTGAAGTATTTTGTGCGGCCCCGGTCGAGGGCAATGCAGTGTTTTCCTCTGCTGCCCCCGGGTGTTTACCGTCTTGCCGGCTCCCTCCTCTGTCTTGCCGCAGCTTTTGCGCTGCCCCAGAAACATTTTTTTTGGCCAATGCAGCCCAGGGAAGCCAAAACGTTGGACACCCCTGTTTTAGACGTTTTTCTAGGTTGGTCGTGCCTTGTTTGTCTAAATTCTAAGGGGGCATGTTGAAGGCATGTTTTGGATGGTCTTAGGATTTGGACATTTTGCAGTGATAAAACATTTAACAAAAAGTCCAGGGCACCATTAAGATGTTTGTGGCTAGACCTTTTTAAAATATGAATAAGGGCCAAAAAAGTACCCAAACTCACCACTGGAGGAATTAAGGCATGAACCCCCCCCTTACTCCCCCAGTGGTTACCATCCCCTGACACCTCCCAAAGATGTGAAAGAAACAGTACATTTAAAACAGAGGAAAAAAGACCTCAAAAAACCCCTGGAATATGATCAAACAGACCATAGCCAATTGGGGTTGGTTTTCATCACTGGTCAAAAAACCCCTGTGTAGTTTTTTAATTTTTTATGTGATATTAAATTTATTCTTATCAAATATGTGCTATATTTTTATAATATTTTTTTGAATGTTAGAATATCAAAAAAAAATTTTATATCAAAATCTCTCTTATTTATGATTGAGCTTGAAAGAACCAGCAGCTCTAAGTAAAATTCAATGTTTAAGAAAACACATTGCTTTTAAATATCAAGCACTTATCTTAGTGACCCGACGGAGGTCCCATCTGTTTCGCTCCAACGGGCTTCTTCGGGGGTAACAACAGAGCTTGTGTGGTGCCGGTACAAAAATTTTTTTCAAATTGCTCACATATTCTTAATTTGCTGCCATGGTGAGGATTGCTGCATGGCAGCAAATTAAGAATATGTGAGCAATTTGAAAAAATTAAAAAACTACACAGGGGTTTTTTGACCAGTGATGAAAACCAACCCCAATTGGCTATGGTCTTTTTGATCATATTCCAGGGGGTTTTTGAGCACTTTTTTCCTCTGTTTTAAATTTACATTATATGTAATAATCGGGTGATCCACATTGCTTGTTGATCTTTGTATCGTTTCCTGGACACTCAAGTACGTTTCCATTCAATATTTCAGAAACAGTACATACCAGTAGGATTACCAGACGTCTGGATTTCCCCGGACATGTCCTTCTTTTGAGGACATGTCCGGGAGTCTGGATGGCTTTTCAAAACCCGGCACTTTGTCCGGTTTTTGAAAAGCTTCTAAGACCTCGCCATCGGGGAGGAGGGCATGCGCGCATGCCCTCCTTCCTGGCAAGAGCAGGCACTGAGGGGCGTGGCTAGGGTGGGACTGGGGCATAACTGGAGGCAGGACTGGGGGCGGGTCTAAGGGGTCTGGATTTTCCAAACGGAAAATCTGGTAACCCTACATACCAGCCTGTATTACAGTTTCAGATGGCCACACAGACATCTGAGCAGAGCAGAGGGGCACTCTAGGGCATTGGTCTCAAACACGCGGCCCGCCAGGTACTATTTTGAGGCCCTTGGTATATGTATCATAATCACAAAAGTAAAATAAAATAGTTTTTTGATCATATGCCTCTTTAACTATAAATTACAATATTATTATTAAGACTTAGCCAAAAGGAAAGATTTATAAACTATAAAGAGTTTTACCTCATGCAAAATTGTCATTTCTTTAATAAGACAGTAACTATTTTTTCTGAGGCCCTCCAAGTACCTACAAATCCAAAATGTGGCCCTGCAAAGGGTTTGAGTTTGAGACCACTGCTCTAGGGGGTACTGCAGTGAACGTCGCATTAAAATAACCTGCTTATATTATATGGTGAGTTTTCCAAAACTTACTGTACCTATATAAAGATGACACCTGCAGACATAAGGGCTATTGTGGTGTTCAGGCGGGTATAGTAAATTTTGGCTGGGTTTTGGAGGGCTCATCATACAATGTAAGCTATTTATAGTGACATGTGTGCCTAGGACTGTGAAATGTGACAGTCACTACAGGATCTCCTCTGTTCTGCTGAAATGTCTCTGTGGCCACTGCTAAAATGATGGCTGCTTGTATGTCCCAATGGCTTGTTTGTGTGCGTTTTTCTTTTGGACATGGGTTGTTCTTGTTTTTTTTAAATGATCTTAAAAAATAGATGCACTGAACACAAAAAGTCTAGAAATGGTTATTTTTTAAAATAAAAAACATTTTGCCATTTTGAAAATAGTCATTTTATTTACATGATTTTTGGATGTGTTCCCAAAACGTCTAAACTTGGACTGGGGTGTCCTATTGAAAATGCCCCTCTGAGTCAAAGTTTCAGGACCCAAATCATTAAACACTTCTCTTTTAGGAACTTAGCCAAACCATTTTTAAACCCTGTTAAGCTGACTGATTTTAACACATTCTCTGGCAACAAATTTAAAATTTACTACTTAGTAGCTTCATTGCATGTCCCCTAGTACCTGTATTTCTGGAAAGAGTGAACAAGTGATTCACATTTACTCATTTTACTCTACTCAGGAAGGGCTGTGGCTCACAGGCTGAGCTGCTGCCCTTGTACCCAGAGCTTGTGAGATAAAATCCCAGTACTGCTCCAGTGCCCACCAGCAACAAAAAGGTGGTATACAAGTCTCCATTCCCTCCCCTTCAGCTGTCTCTTCTCCAAGCTAAAGAGATCTAACCTCTTTTGCCTTTTTTCATAGGGAAGCCATCCCATCTCCTTTAATATTTTCATCACCCTTCTCTGTATCTTTTCTAAAAGATGTCTATTCCCTGTCACTTTAGGACAGTGAAAGAAGGGCCTATATGTTTTTTCTGTAGTAGAAACCCAAAGAGATGTGTCACTTGTCTGTCTCTGTATTAGGCAGTGTTCTTGGTGTCTGTTGTCTGGCTTTCATTATGCCCACGATAAGGATTCACCCTGAGATCTTGAGAGTGTGGGTGTTGAATAAAGAGCAAACCCAGGTTTCAGAATGAGCACAGCAATCAAAGAAGTCTTGTGAGGGAAGAGCAGAGCGCAAATGACAGGGGCAACCCCCCTCCTTCACATGTCTAATCTGGGACAGGAAGGAGATTCTCTGCATATACATCAACCTTTAAAAGCTCACATTTATGTTTTGCAGAGGAAGTTTTTAAATAGGATTATTTATTTTACAGTTACCAAACAGCTCCAAAAAAAGGAGGGCAGATTGAGACATCTGTGTTTTACTTCTATTGCTGTCGATGGAAGTAAAACCCCGATGTCTGAATCCATCTTCCTTTTTCTGGAGCCATATGGTAACCCTATGTTTTGGACTATGTTTGCTTATAGACTTTACCATAGAAAATCCTAACTTCAGATGAGAATGTGTTAATCTGTAGCAGCAGAAGGGAATGTTGAGGATAGATAAAGCAAAGCATTTCTTGTCAGGATAAGAGACAGTATGGACTAAATTCAATAACCTTCCTGATCATGTCCGATCCATATGTGATCCGTGACAGGCCGACTGATCCACAACAGGTCCTTATTCAAATGAGAGCGATCAGAGGATCGTCCCCCCCCCCCCCCCCCCCCCGATCACACAGATCGCTAGAGAGTGATCCTGACACATTCGCAGACAATTTTCTTTGCCTGTAGATGATCTGCGCATGCGCTGGCCCTCCATGCCCGACAGACCTGGAAACTTTTTTTTTACTTCGCGAGCCCATGGTTTTAACCCGCGTTAAACCTGCGGTTTAAAATCATGGGCTCGCACTGCAGGGGCGAACAGAAGAGTCGGGGCAGAGAGCAGGAGAGTCGGGGCAGAGAACGAGGCGACAGAGAGCAGGAGAGTCGGGGCAGAGAGCACGGCAGCTGAGAGCAGGAGAGTCGGGGCAGCCAAGAGCAGAGGGTGAGGTGGCAGAGAGCAGGCTAATCGGGGCAGAGGGAGGGTAGCCGAGAGCAGGAGAGTCAGGGCAGAGAGCGGGGAGGCAGAGAGCAGGAGAATCAGGGCAAAGAGCAAGGTGGCAGAGAGCAGGATAATCAGGGCAGAGAGCAGGGTGGCCGAGAGCAGGAGAGTCAGAGCAGGAGAGTCGGGGCAGAGAGAGGGCGGCAGAGAGCAGGAGAGTTGGGGCAGAGAGCAAGGTGGCAGAGAGCAGGATAATTGGGGCAGAGAGCAGGGCGACCGAGAGCAGGAGAGTCAGGGCAGAGTGCAGGGGTTTTTAAACAAGCAACTGGTCCTCAGCAATCGCTTGTTTTTTGATCAGGCAGCCCAGTTGGTGTTCCTGAAATTGTGTTGTGAATCGCATCCTTCCGACTTTGCATGCCGTTCCCCCTCATTTGCATGCACGGATCGGATTGGATCAGAGGATAATTGGCACAGAGGTTAGTGAATCGGGTCGGAGGAAAATTGGGTCAGTACACGAATGCAAATACGATTTGTGGGCTTGGTGAATCTAGCCCTATCTCTTTTAAGGAGAGTGGAGGTTTGAGAGAACAGATAAGTTTGCTTCAGGTGAAGAGTAGCCTGAAAAGATGAGGAGGGGGGAGAGGGGCCGATGCTCAAAACCTAACACCAGTGTTAAAGGTGATTAGCACCAGACTAGCGCTGCCACTAAATGCTCTAATGGTTTCAGGGCAAGTGCACTGGCGTAGTAAGGAGGGGGTGGTCTTTGTAAAGGGTGCAGGCACCCATCCTCCTCTCTGCCCCCCTCTTTCCCAATCCCCCTGCCACGCGTGTGTGCCCCTTCCCTTGTACCTCTTTAATTTTTCATGTGCGAGCAGCATTACGAACTTGCTGCCTGCGTCGGTATCGCCTCTCTCTGACATCACTTCTGGGCCCCACGCCTAGGAAATGACGTCAGTGGGATAGCCGACATAATGTGGGCAGCAAGTTCATGTTGTTGCTCTCGCCTGGAAAATTAAAAAGTTCCGGGGGAAAGGAACAGGGGTGCATCCATGGCAGTGGATGGTCGGGAAGGAGTAGGGGGCGGAGAAGAGGGCAGGGGGGGTGCCACTGCCACTGGCCCACCGCCCTGGGTGCCACTTACCCTTGCTACACCACTGGGCAAGTGGGTTCACAATGATCAGAGAGTTTACAATCTAATGGATCAATATTCAAAGTGTTCTGCTGGTTAAATCAATTGTGCCTGCCTATCTAGTGATATTCAGTGCATGTGACAGGACAGTGCATCAGGATATTAACACAAACCGCCCCTTCACTGTTCAGTTGGTGCTTGGGCAGAACCGGTACCTAGCCGGCTAGGGCAGCTAAACTGGTACAGCAAAAAGGCTATGGGCAGGAGCAATGCCCACTTACTCCAGCTCATTATGGTATGGCTCTGGCCTCAAAATAGACGCCATGACCTCTAGTGGCAGTGGGCATCGTTCCTGCCCAGAGGACCTCTTAGTCCAGGGTTATCAAATGTCCGGGTGTCCATGGGGATTTCCAAAACCCGACAGTTTGTCCTGGTTTTGGAAGACCCCCCCCAAGCTCAGGGTCGCACCTGGAGGGCTTCCGAGCATGCGCAGATGAGACATGATGTCAGCACATCGCATCCATGCATGCTCGGAGGCCCTCCAGACGCGGCCCCAAGCTCGGGGAAGAAGAGATGAAGTATGCGTGGGGGCGGGGCTGAGGGCAGAGTAGGGTGGAGCTGGGGCGGAGCAGGGTGGAATGGGATATGGCTGGGGTGGAACAGTGCAGGGCCATGTGTCCTCCTTTTTTTATAGATGAAATCTATTAACCCTACCTTAGAACAGTGTTTCCAAACTCGGACCTGGAGTACTCCCTTGCCAGACAGATTTTCTGCATATCCACAGTAAATATGCATGAAAGAGATATGCATACAATAAAGGCAGTGTATGCAAATAAATCTCAAGCATATTCATTGTAAATATCCTGAAAACCTGAATGGCAAGGGGATACTTCAGGTCCGAGTTCAGAAACACTGCCATAGACTGCAGGGATATCATAGGTAGGCATGGGGGTCCTATAAGTGTTGGAGAGTGAGGGCCTCTTTAGGGGGCTTTAATTGTTTTCAAGGGAGGGGGTTCAGGATCAAGGGGAGGGAGGAGGGAATTGGACAGGGTAAGGACACTTGCTTCACCTTATGAATATTGACTGGGATTCACATATGTTCTGTTGGCTAACGCATTCTGGCTTGGCCTGAGATATTTAGTGCTGGCACCCAGATGTGACCAAGCATTGAATATCTGGGCTTAATTCTGCCCGTGATGTTGAGTGCTTAAAAAAAAAATGCTCTCCATCACCAGCTGTATATTGACTGGTAAGTTTGTAATAAAGTAAGAACATATGAATAGCCATATTGGGGCAGACTGATGGTCTATCTCAGTGGTTCCCAACCCTGTCCTGGAGGACCATCAGGCCAATCGGGTTTTCAGGATAGCCCTAATGAATATGCATGGAGCAGATTTGCATGCCTGCCACTTCCATTATATGCAAATCTCTCTCATGCAAATTCATTAGGGCTAGCCTGAAAATCTGATTGGCCTGGTGGTCCTCCAGGACAGGGTTGGGAACCACTGGTCTATCTAGCCCAATCTCCTTTTTCTAACATGGTCAATTCAGGTCACAAAACCTGGCAGAATCCCAAAGAGTAAAAAGATTCTAGAATCCCAAAGAATAGTCAGATTCCAGAATCCCAAAGAGTAGCAAGATTCCATCCTACTTACTCCCAGGGATACTTGCAGCTTTCCCTATTTCTACCACTAGGTGGAGAGCGATGAGGAAAAAGCAAATGTGCTAAACAAATACTACTGCTCTGTGTTCAGGGAAGAAAATCCTGGAGAAGGGCCATGATTGGCTGGCAAAGTTACACATGAGAATGGAGTGGATATTGCATTGTTCACAAAAGAAAGTGTTTATGAACAACTTGAAAAATTTAAGGTGGATAAAGCCATGGACCGGACAGGATCCATCCCAGGATACTGAAGGAGCTAAGAGAGGTTCTAGTGGGTCCTCTTAAAAATTTGTTCAATAATTCCTTGGAGAAAGGAGAGTTTCCATGGGATTGGAGAAGAATGGATGTGGTCCCTCTTCACAAAAGTGGTCACAGAGATGAAACAGAACTACAGATCGGTAAGCCTCACTTTGGTTATTGGAAAAATAATGGAAGCATTGCTAAAGAAAAGGATAAAGAACTTTCTAGAATTCAATGGGTCACAAGATCTGAGGCAAAATGGTTTTACTCAAATTAAATCGTGCCAAACGAATCTGATCAGATTCTTTGACTGGGCGACCAGAGAATTGGATTGAGGACATGCACTAGTTGTAATTTATATAGATTTGGCACGGTTCCTCACAGGAGACTCTTGAATAAACTTGACGGGCTGAATTTAGGACCCAAAGTGATGAACTGGATTAGAAACTGGTTGACAGACAGACAACAGAAGCTGGTGGTTAATAGAATTCACTTGGAGAAAGGAAAGGTGAATAGTGGAATGTCTCAAGGATCGGTGTTGGGGCCAATCCTGTTCAATATGTTTGTGAGCAACTTTGCTGAAGGGTTAGAAGGTAAGGATTGTCTTTTTGCAGATGATACCAAGACTTGTAACAGAGTGAACATCCAGGAGGGAGTGGAAAACATGAAAATGAATCTGCAAAAGTTAGAATGGTCTAATGTTTGGCAACTAAAATTCAGTGCAGAGTAGTGCAGATTGATGCTCTTGGGGAGTAGAAATCAGAGGGAGTCATATGCTTTAGGATGTAAGAGGCCCCACTTGGAGTACTATGTTCAATTTTGGAGGCCATATTTGGCTAAAGATATAAAAAGACTTGACGTGCTCCAGAAGAAAGCAATGAAATGGTATGGGGCTTGAGCCAAAAGGCCATAGCCCCAGGTACGTTAGATAGATTGTGAGCCCACTGGGACAGAGAGAGAAAATGCTTGAGTACCTGATTGTAAAAACCGCTTAGATAACCTTGATAATCCTAATAAACTTGAAACTATGAGAAGAGACTGGAAGACTTGAATACGTATACTCTAGAGCAGGGGTCTCAAAGTCCCTCCTTCAGGGCCGCAATCCAGTCAGGTTTTCCCCAATGAATATACATTGAAAGCAGTGCATGCATATAGATCTCATGCATATTCATTGGGGAAATCCTGAAAACCCGACTGGATTGCGGCCCTCAAGGAGGGACTTTGAGACCCCTGATCTAGAGGAAAGGAGACACACGGGATATATGATACAGACATTTAAATACTTGAAAAGTATTAATACAGAAACAAATCTTTTCCAGAGAAGGGAAAATGGTAAAACTAGAGGGTATGAATTGAGGTTGCAGGGTGGTAGACTTAAGGGTAATGTTAGGAAATTCTTTTTCACCCAGAGATATGAAATAAACCCCAAGTTTTTACATCTACCCCACATCCAGCATCTCTCTTCCTCTCTATTCCGCAACCTCCTGGCATCTGCCCTCTTATCTCTGAATCCCATCTCTCTCTGGTGTACCTTACAGGCATCCCCGGCGCTAGCAGAGATTCATTTTTGCTGCTGGTACCGGCACCCCAGACTTCTTTTTGCCATGTCCCACCACTGCTGATGTCACTTGCTGTTTCCTGTGCAGCGAGATGTAGAGGGAAGCCTGGGGTCCAGCAACAGCAGCAAAAATGAATCACTGCTGGTGCTGAGGGTGCAGGGTGAGAAGTTTGGAGATAGGAAGGCAGATGCCGAGAGGCCACAGAGATTAGAGGAGGAGAGGGCAGTGTGGTACTGTCACTGGCCCACCTGTAGATATGCTACTAGGGTAGCATATAGTGCAGTTAGGTGCCTAACTGCCATTTCCCCCCCTGCTTAGACACCCATTTTCCATTTGTGCACCTAAATATACATTGTCGCACTATATAGAATTAGAGGGCTGATGTTTTAACTAGTTGCTGAAATACAGTGTTGGACAGACTTATGATTTAGCTGGTGGAAGAACACACATAGAAATGGTCTGTGCTCTGTCTTTCAGGGTTCTCTTTCTCATGTCAAAAAGTGGCTACCAACCCCCAAGGTTGAAAGACAAATGCAAGTGGTGAGTACCTGATACCGAGTTAGCATCTATTAGTAGTCTGCTTCTTGTCACTTTCCCCAGATTCTAGATATGGTGCCCAGATTTGCATGGCCAAATCTGTGTGGGCGCCCAAGATGCATGTGCAAATTTATTGAATAACAAGCCTCCTGTAGTTTCCTTACACTGCATGGATATTGCTGTATTCTCCTCTTGCAAATTCCTTATACAACACGAATGTTGCTGTATTTTTCTCCTGTGATTTCGTTACACTGCATGGATGTTGTTCTGTTATCCGCCTGCAGTTTCCTTTCACTGCATGGATATTGCTGTATACTCCTCCTGCAAATTCCTTATACAACACGGATGTTGCTGTATTTTTCTCCTGTGATTTCCTTACACTGCATGGATGTTGCTGTATTATCTGCCTCCAGTTTCCTTGCACTGCATGAATGTGCTTTATTCTCCAGTTTCTTACACTGCATGGATGTTGCTGTATTATCCGCTTGCAATTTCCTTGCTCTGCATGGATATTGGTGTATACTCCTCCTGCAAATTCCTTATACAACACGGATGTTGCTGTATTTTTCTCCTGTGATTTCCTTACACTGCATGAATGTTGCTCTGTTATCCGCCTGCAGTTTCCTTGCACTGCATGAATGTGCTGTATTCTCCTTCTCTGGTTTCTTACACTGCATGAATGTTGCTGAATTCTCCTTTTGTGGGTTGTTTTTTTTTTACACTATATGGATGCTGCTGAATTCTCCTACTGTGATATCTTCGCACTGCACAGATGTTGCTACATTCTCCTCCTGCAGTTTATTCCCACTGCATGGATGTTGCTGTATTTTCCTCCTACAGTTTCCTCCCACTGCACGGATATTGCAGTATTGTCCTTCTGTTTTTCAGGTCAGCAGCATTTCATAACTTTCTTAAAGTGACGCTGATGAAAAATCCCAAGAAGAGACCCAGTGCTTCGAAAATGCTGAGTGTAAGTATGTGGGTGTTAGGGGAGAGAGGAGGATCCTTCAGTCCATCCTGCCAGGGTCCCATGGGCTCCATCAAGTCAAAAGAATTGCAATAACAGTGATTATGGAGGGAGAAAAGATCCAATGGTAACACAGTGCAGAAGAAATGGCTCCTTCTTCTCTCTGGTACTGCTCAGTGACATTTTATTTTTAAAATATTTGTATTCCACTCAATCTAAACAATTCTCTGCGGATTCCACTTTCAAGCATACACAGTAATTCAACAACACATAAAAAGATCTTGTTTTAAAAAAAATTTAAAATATATTTTTGTTAATTTTTTCAGATAAATACATCAAATACATAAATTACTACACATACATTAATTATATTCAATATAGTAATGAAGACAATCAAAATAAAGGAAAAAGATAAAAAGATCTAACAGTAACATTATAAAAATTGTAAAACCAAAATAAAATGCAATCAATGAGAACAGACACAATACAAAAGATGATCTGCTGTACCTGACTCATAGAGCCGCTCTCTTACTGAAATAAGAGGATTCACCACAAGATAAGAAGATACCGCTGATTAGCTGAGGCATTCCTTATGATCAGTGGGCGTGTAATATGTCTCCCTCCAGGCAAATGGAGGCTAATTCTATAACTGGTGCCTTTATGCCACCAACAAAAGAAAATGAAGAACAAAAATCTTGTGAAAAGTCAAACATATGAAGTGGGAATGACCAAAAACGAGAGCCATACATAATAAATGTCTATCAAAATGTCCTCGCTGACTATAGACGTAGTGTGCCTACAAGTTTGATGCTCACTTCTGATGATGTCAAGGAACAGATTTACAAGCTGGCAAAGAAGGGCCTGACTCCATCACAGATTGGTGTAATTCTTAGGGATTCTCATGGTGTTGCTCAAGTTCGCTTTGTTACTGGCAACAAGATCCTAAGAATCCTGAAGTCCAAAGGATTTGCCCCAGACCTTCCTGAGGATCTGTACCATCTCATCAAGAAGGCTGTAGCAGTTTACAAACATCTTGAGAGAAACTGAAAGGATAAAGATGCTAAATTCCGCCTGATATTGATTGAAAGCAGAATTCACAGGCTGGCTCATTATTATAAGATAAAGAGAGTACTTCCTCCCAACTGGAAATATGAATCCTCCACAGCATCTGCTCAGGTTGCATAAAATTCATCATTTGTGAATAAAAAATATAAATACGCTAGTCTTTAATCCTGTTACATTAACGGGTGCTAGAATAGATGTGTGTGTCTGTCTTTCTTTCTTTCTTTCTCTCTCTCCTTGGCCGTTTTCTATCTGTCTTTCTTTCTGTCTCTCTCTTTCCTTGGCTGTCTACTACCACCCCTTCCCTGCTCCCCCTGTCCAGCAGCAACCCTTCTCCCTTCGTTTTACCTCCCCCCTGTTCAGCAGCACCTCTTCCCTGCTCCCTAATACCTGCTCCCAAACTGCAGCTGCTTCCGTTGTGTGGTCCTATTAGAGTGAGTGAGTAAGGGAGGGGAGAATTGCCGGCGTGTTCTACCTGCTCCCAAACCATGGCCCCTTCTCCCTTCTCCATTGTGTGGTCCTCTTAGAGTGAGTAAAGGTGGGAGGGGGGAGTTGCCAGCGTGTTCTCCGCCTCCTTGCGTCCGTGGTCACAATTTCAAACTCCACATGCGCAGTAAGAGCCAGAAAACCGCCACAGGCTCGTTCTACTGGCATGGAGCAATGGATCACGAAGTTTGAAGTGTGCATGCACGCTTAGGGTTTTATTATAGTAGATTTTTACATTGTAAGAAAAAAAAAAAAATGTCCTCGCTGATTAAAGACAACTGAACCAAAATATCAAAAAATATTTCAAGCTATCGACTAGTAGAGGAGCATAAGTGCAGGAAGTGCGGTATCTCAGTCTGTAAAGGGTATGGCAAGCCCTTTAAAATATTATACTAGAACTTTGATGTTCATTTAAAAAGCAATTTTATAAGCTGACACCTAAATATATAGTAGGTGCCAACAATACCCATATGTTACAGATGCGACACAGCCGTGTTTCAGCTGAAGTGCTTGCCTCGGAGTCAAAGAATCCTTACTCCTTGCTGTGCTTTCTAGATAACCTATGTGATATGCACTCTAGGGTGCTCTACTGACTAATTCAACCGATACTATTTCTGTACGATCAGAGCAATGTTAAAGATTTTTTGACTCCTGAGAGGCACTTCAGCTGAAACATGGCTGTGTCGCATCTGTAGCATATGTGTGCAGCTACGTGATACTGGGTTCTAAGTTAGGAATCACTGCCCAGAAAAAGTATCTAGGTGGTATTGTTGATACCCTCAGATCAAAGTGCGGCGGTGGCAGCTAAGAAAGCAAATAAAGTGTTAGGAATTATCAGGAAAGGAATGGAAAACAAAGATGAAAATGTTATAATGCTCTTATATCGTTCTATGGTACAGCCGCAACTTGAATACTGTGTGCAGTTCTGGTCACTGTATATAATAAAAAGATATAGCAGAATTAGAAAAGGTACAGAGAAGGGCGACAAAATGATAAAAGGGATGGGATGATATGATAGAGGAAATAGGAAGTGACATCAGCAATGATGGGACATGGCAAAAGGATATGATAGAGGTCTATAAAATAATGAATGGAGTGGAAAGGGTAGATGTGAATCGCTTGTTCACTCTTTCCAAAAATACTAGGACTCGGGGGCATGCCATGAAGCTATTAAGTAGTAAATTTAAAACAAACCAGAGAAAATATTTCTTCATATAATGTGTAATTAAACTCTGGAATTCATTGCCAGAGAATGTGGTGAAATTAGTTAGCTTAGTATGGTTTTAAAAAAAATGCTTGGATAATTTCCTAAAAGAGAAGTCCATAGGCCATTATTGAGATGGCTTGGGGAAATCCACTGCTTATTCCTCGAATAAGCAGTATAAAATCTGTTTTACTCCTTGGGATCTTGCCAGGTACTTGGGACCTGGGTTGGCCACTGTTGGAAACAGGATACTGGGCTTGATGGACCTTCGGTCTGTCCCAGTATGGCAGCTCTTATGTTCTTATGTGAGCCAAGTATAAGATAATCAAGCCTTTGTGACATCACTGATGAGGTTGGCTCTTAGGCAATGGTGGAATGAGGCATTATGACATCACAGTCTCAGCTTTGGAATGTTGCTACTCTTTGGGTTTCTGCCAGGTACTTGGGACCTGGGTTGGCCACTTTTGGAAACAGGATACTGGGCTTGATGGACCTTCGGTCTGTCCCAGTACGGCAATTCTTATGTTCTTATTGGCACCTATGTTTAGGTAGATCCACAAAAGGTTAATCAGTTGAGAAAAAGACCATCCAAATGAATGTTATAAATATAATGGTCAAAATGAAGAAAAAGATCTCAGAATTGCCACTCCAAGGATCATAATAGTATCATCCATATAGGAATTGTGGCGTGGATATCTTTCATTGATCAAAAACCTTCATATATTTAAATATGACTAAATATGTCAATATTTATGAAATATATCTCTCTCTTGACTACTCAACAATTTGTAGCATTAGTAGTTTTTATAGAATTTTATGGAATTTTATATAACTTATTTTTTTATATTGTTTTTTCACTTATATCAAGAACTGTGCAAAACGCATGATACAAAATTGTGCAAATAGCAAAATAGCTTATTCAATAGTGCAAAAATAGCTGTGCAAAAAGCATAATCTCTAAAAAAACATCAAAAACAGCCATAATAAGGCACTTATCTTGCAACTTGATGTTGAAGAATTATTTCGCGGCTGTAAGTAGAACACCGCTTAAGCCCCATATACCGTATCCAACGGGAACCCGTTTCGCCACTGTCAGGCGGCTTCTTCAGGGTATTTGGTTAAACGGGCTAAAAATAAAAGCATGAAAGCATAATTAGTGATTAAATTTTAAAGATCTAACCAACAAAATGTAACACAGCGTACTTACTCAGAGCATAGATCATTCGGGTTGTTAATACACAAACCCACTCCAAAAAATGGCGCTTATAAACATAAGATGCTAGCACATGCGCGGTAAAGATTTATCCATTGTACTAATTTGAGGGGCCACTCAAACGCTGTCCTCTAGTGCCAAGACACTTGAGAAAAAGCACACCAGGCTCTGAGGGAATTGTGTTTTCTTTCATCTCTCCTAACTGCTGCTCTTCCTGAGGATTCTATCAGCTGGTTCAACACAGCTTTCCCTGTCCCTATATAACCTGTATAGCTTGTATAGCCTGCTTATTTAACTTGTACAAACTGCATGTCCAGCATGTCATAGATTGTTATAAACTGCACCTATAGCCTGTTACCGCATGTAAAACCACATGTATAGCCAATATACGCCTGACCCTGACCCTGTTCTAAGTTCTCCTATAGGACACTATTCAGTTGCTAAGTGCTTTCAATGTTAAGGGACGAGTGTAAAATTTAAGCCCTCTCCTTTACCTCTATACTAGGTATGCTAAGTCTGTCTAGTCCTCTCTCGATCTAGTTGTCTAGATCCTCTTCTTGCTTAGATATCAAGTTGCCTAGCTTTTAAAAAAAAAATAAAAAAAAAAAAAAAATATATATATATATATTTTCACAACCCAAAAGCTCACCAAAGGCTCACCAACCTCTCACCATGAAGCCACCCTCGTGACCCTTTCTCCTCCTACTTTGCTTTTCCCTCAACTCCACCCTCTGCGTAATACCTCCTTCTCCCGATCTTCTCAATTCCGCAAATACCAATATCTGCCCTGGCCTCAAAATCCCCACACTGATTCGCACCAGACCACATCCTCCCAAAAAAAACCCTTGAAGAATCAACCATGCTTCTTTAAAGTCTGTTTCCCCTGCCAATCTCCCCAACCTTGCCTCTGACTCGCTCACCCCAGTCCCAATGCTTTATTGCAACGCAAGATCCGCTTGCAACAAGATTCAAATTCTGAAGGACCTACTTGAGGATTCTGACCCTGGTTTCCTATGCATCACGGAATCATGGATTAAAAAAGATGACCTATTTACACAAAATGAACTCTGCTCCCATTGCTATCAAGGTCTCTTTTCACCTAGATCTAACCGTAAAGGAGGTGGCCTGGCAATTCTCTACAAATCCTTTTTCGATGTTCAGCTCCTTGAAAGGGGTTGCCACACCTCACTAGAATACATGCATGCTTCCGTCAACGATGAACTTCACCCTCACCCACTGGGCATCCTGCTCCTATACCGCCCACCTACCCCTTGGAACAACTCCTCCGAACTCGTCCTTGAGACTATAACAAACACCTTCCTCAAGTTCCAAAGATTATTGATCATCGGAGACATCAATCTCCACCTAGACGACATTACCAGCAAGGATACGATTGAACTTATTAGCTTCCTCACCTCCCTTGGCATCACCCCCCCTGCACCATCCCCAACCCACGAAAAGGGGCACACACTAGACCTCATTAGCTTCCTCGACCTTACCGCTCACAAGACGTCAATTGACGACACTCGCTGGGAACATGTCCCCTGGTCTGACCACTTCCTAGGGGCTTTCTGTCTCCCCATCTTTATGTCGTACCTTGGGGCTCCACCCCGTACTTCCAACCCCATTACCTTCCGCAAAAAAATCACAAGCTACTTGATCTGGTCTAAATTTCTCAATCTATTCTCCTCTGTCCCTAAGCCTGCAGATTCAGGTACTAATTGGCATAACTGGGTCGCTCTCTTCAAATCCACCTATCTTTCCCTCGCCCCCCTTTCCACTAAATCCATCTCCTATCCCCCGCAAGGCCCCTTGGTTCCTCCCATATCACATAGAGCTAAAACAGAAATGTCAAGCTTTGGAGCGCATATGGAAAAAATCAAAATGTCCTATAGACCAGTGGTTCCCAACCCTGTCCTGGAGGAACACCAGGCCAATTGGGTTTTCAGGCTAGCCCTAATGAATATGCATGAAGCAAATTTGTATGCCTATCACTTCCATCATATGCAAATCTCTCTCATGCATATTCATTAGGGCTAGCCTGAAAACCCGATTGGCCTGGTGTTCCTCCAGGACAGGGTTGGGAATCACTGCTATAGACAGACAGTCCTGGAGAGTCAATATCAAGCTGTACAATACAGCACTAAAAAAAGCAAGAAAGAACTTCTATGGTGACAAAATCTCCAGGTCCAACAATCAAAGCAGTACTCTATTCAACATCTGGCGCTCCCTAACCTCCCACCTTGCTCCCCTCCTCTCCCTCAGCCGATGTTCTAGCAAAATTCTTCAATGATAAGGTTTCTTCCTTGAGATGCTCTTTCCCTCCTTCAGTCTCTTACAACTCCCTAGTGCCCACCGATTTCACTCCCACCCTAATGGTCTCCAACCCTATCCCACTTGACAGATCCTGGACCACCTTTGAACGCGTATCTGAATCCCTGGTCCTCAATCTCTGCCTCAAACTGAAATCCTGTAATTGCTCCTTGGACCCATTCCCCTCCTACCTATACGAGAACATTCCCGCTCAGGCTATTTCTTCTATCACCATTCTCATAAACTCTGCCCTTCAGTCGGGCCATTTCTCCCCAGAAATGGGTCATATCCCCTTGACCCCACTACTGTTTGGAATCAATAGGCATCTCAGGAAACACCCATACCTAGTTCCGGGGATTTCTCGAATTCAGATCCTATCAAGTACTCAAAGATGATAATCTCTCCTTCAGCTGGAACAACAACTGCGGACTTCCCCAAGGCTCCCCGCTATCACCGACCCTCTTCAACATCTACCTCATCTCATTGGGACACCTACTACAGAGCTTAAATCTCACTTTCCACATTTACGCTGATGATATCACCGTTGTACTTCCACTATCCGATATTTCGCCGAATTTCATCATTCACCTATCTAATATCCTAAACCAAATAGAACTTTGGATGAAGGCCTTCAAACTCAAACTGAATGCAGAAAAAAACAAATTTTTCCTAGCCTCTCCCAATGAGCAGATAAAAGACAACAAGATTCACGTGAATGGCAAAGATTACGAAATTGTTCAATCTATTAAAATACTAGGGGTTACCCTTGACAGACATCTAACACTAGAAAAACACACTGATCTAATGTTCAAAAAATGTATCTCTACTCTTTGGAAACTTCACACCATCAAAAAATTCTTCGACGAATCATCCTTTCGTCTACTAGTACAAGCCTCCATCTTGAGTACTCTGGATTACTGCAACATCATATTTTTGGGAGCATACAAAAAGTCCCTCCACAAGCTAAGATTAATCCAAAACACCGCAGTCCGTCTCATCTTTGGACTAAAGAAATGGAACATATCTCCCCATATCTCCAAATACTTCACTGGTTGCCAGTAGAATCCAGAATACTTTTCAAGTTTGCCTGCATCAGCTTCAAAGCGATCTTCGGGATGCTACCAACTTACCTAGCTTCCCAATTCCTCACCTACTGCCCAAAAAAGACCTCCCGCAGAGCAAACCTCTTTACTTACCCATCCCTGAAATCATGTCACTACAAGAAGTACCTAAACAGAATGCTTTCTTTCCAGGCAGCCAAACTGAACACATGGCTAGCAAAACTAATACTCGAAGCCACATCATACGCTGACTTCAGAAAATCTCTGAAGACCCGTCTCTTCAACACCACCTAAGCTTTTCCCCCTCTACCAGTTATAATCCCCCTCGAAAAGTCCAACCCCTACCTTTTCCCTTCCTCCAACGCTTAATGCTGTATTCCTCTCTTACGCACATGGTATATATCCTGCTGTAAACAGCGTTGATCTCTTGTATCCTGTTCATATTGTAACATCCTGTATCTTATTGTAAACATCCTGTACCTGTTCACTTTGTAATATCCTGTATCTTATTGTAAACATCCCCTGTACCTGCTCTCTTTGTATTATCCTGTATCCTATTGTAAACATCTCCTGTACCTGTTCACTTTGTAATATCCTCTATCTTACTGTAAACATCCCCCAATATCTCATGCACATTGTAATTTCCTGTATCCTATTCATTGTAATATCCTACTTCTTATTCACATTGTAATGATCTTCCTGTATTCAGCTTTGATCTCTTGTACCTGCTCTGAACCCTTCGTTCTGTAACTTGACTCAAAATATCTCGACTCCTATCGCTAACTCCATTACTCTCTTTCCCTGTACCTTCTTGCAAGCTCCCCCAACTAGTTCTTTTTCATTACCTTTTCTTCTGGCAAACTGCCCCTTCCAGAAGTACCAACGCATCTTAGATATCATGTTCCAAAGCTTATGTATCTCAAATTCCTGGTTCCAATACTTAGCTCATATCTTGTTCAAACATATGTATCTTGTTGTAAACATATGTCTCCTGCTGTTAACACTGTACTCTCTCTCGGAACGACCCTCATTGCAAACCCTTCCATACCATCCAGCTATCGCCCAATTGCAAATATCCCTCTCCTAACCAAGATGCTAGAGTCCATCATTTCTTCCCAACTCTCATCATACTTGGAGAGATTCTCTATTCTTTTACCCTATCAATATGACTTTCGTCCTAACTTCAGCACCGAATCCCTACTGTCTTCCCTGATTTCAAGGGTTCAACAACTTCACTCTCGAAACAAGTTCGCCGTCCTCCTACAATTTGACCTTTCCGCTGCTTTCGACGTTGTTCACCATGATATTCTTGTTTACCAACTCTCTGAGATAGGTATCAACTCCACAGTCCTAGGTTGGTTCTCTAAATTCCTCCGCTCTTGTTCTTACATTGTTAACATGAATGGCACCTCATTGTGGAGTCCCGTAAGGCTCTCCACTATCCCCTATCCTTTTCAACATCTATATGTCCTCCCTAAAACTCCTCCACCTATCCCCCCTTGAAACAATTTACACTTATGCAGACGACATCCTCGTCCTCCTCGAGACCGATTCGAACCTCACCGACCTGTCTAAGAACATATCCTCTTGTATAATGAACCTACAATCCTGGGCCCACACTGTGCAAATGAAATTGAATGAGTCCAAAACAAGACTTCTTTGGCTTGGTCCAAAACTAGATCACCTACCCACCTCCATCCCACTACCCTCTGGCTCCTCTCTGCAGTTTTAGTTCTCGAGCAAAGTCTTGGGCATCATCATTGATTCCACATTGTCCTTCAATGACCACTTCCAATCCTTGGTAAAAAAATGCTTTTTCAGCCTTCACATGCTGAGGAAAGTTAGATCCTGCTTCCATCAAAACATTTTACCCTCCTTGTCCAATCCATCATCCTCTCCAGATTGGACTATTGCAACTCTATCTACTTAAGCCTAACTAAGAAAAACCTCCACAGACTCCAATGGATTCAGAATGCCGCGGCCAAGCTCATCTTCGCTAAAAGTAAATTTGACCATGTCTCCCCGCTCCTGGCCAAGCTCCACTGGCTTCCGATAATCACCAGGGTCTACTATAAATGCGCCTGTTTAACTTTCAAAATCCTATGTGGTATCCTCCCTCCCTTTATCCCTCTTTCTTGGAATTCCTCAAACCCTAATACCACCAGATCCTCCCACAAATTAAAACTATCCTTCCCCTCGCTAAAAGGCATTTCCCACACAGGAAAGCTAGGGACCTCCCTCCATTTCAAAATCACTGAGTTCTGGAACAACCTTACCTCCCCTCTTCGGAACTTGAGCTCTCTCCAAGTTTTCCGCAAACATCTGAAAACCTGGCTTTTCTTAAAAAATGTAAGTCTCCCTCCAACTTAGGAATCAAGGAAACTCTTATATCTTGGCATCCCAAGTCCTCTAAATTTTCTTCACACTTCTACCTCTAACCCTCTGTTGTAGTTCCTTCCTATTTCTCCTACTGTAAACCGCGTCGAGCTCTATGAACGTGGAGATGATGCAGTATACAAATTAGATTAGATTAGATTAGATTGGATGAATTGTTCCCGCTTCCGAATGAGCAACAGGGTCATCCTGAAAGGCAGAGTTTTAAATGAATGGTGACCAATCCAATGCAGTATTGAGGTCGAAAGGATGCATACTTTTAAGGAGATAAATCCATCTTAACTCCCGCTGTTTTAATCTTTTTACCCGATCGCCTCCCCTGTGAGCTTTAGGCTCATGGTCAATAACAAGACAACGGAGGTCACAAAAAGTGTGTTTAAAAAGAGTACAGTGTTCTACAATGACTTCTGAACTTCTATTGCGTTTCAAATTGTATTTGTGGTCACTCAGTCTTGTTCTCAGGTCTCTTGTGGTCATGCCTACATACAATAATTTGCATGGGCAAATGATGACATATACGATAAAGGTTGTTCTACAATTGGTAAAATGTCTTAAGACATACTGTTTGTTGTTCTGCGGATTAACAAAAGTCTTCGTTTGTATCGTAATGTCACAAATATTGCAAGAGAGACATTTGAAATGTCCTTCAACACAATGAGATGTTATTTTAGGGTTCATCGTGGAATGGCATAAAATCTCCTTCAGATTAGAATTCCTAGAGAAAGCTATCCTCAATTTTTTCCTTTCAAAAATTGGATGAAGTCTCATAATGTCCCAATTGTTTCTAATAATCTGTGCAACTGTAGTACTGTTGGAGGATTATCTTAACACACAGGTCTCCGCATCATCTTCTAATATGTTTTTCCTTTCTGGCTGTAATAGATGTTCCCTGTTAAGATATTTAGCACAGCGTCTTGCTTTATCGATCACGTGGTCAGAGCATCCTCTCATGGTAAATTTCTCCTGTAGACTTTTGGATTGTTTGTTGTAATCAACTAAATCAGTACAGTTCCTACGGATTCTTACCATTTGAGAGAAAGGTAGACTCTCCTTTAATTTCCTTGGGTGACAACTATCATATTTTAAAAAAGTATTTCTATCCGTATTCTTAGTGAACACTTTAGTAACAAAAGAGTTATTAGTTTGACAAATGTCCACATCTAGAAAATGTATAGTTTAATATTCGTGTATCATGAGTCAAGCCATGTGTGAAATGATGCGAGCTCTGTTTCGGTGCCTTTCCATAATAGAAATACATCATCGATGTACCTATGCCACGAATAGATCTTACCAACAAAAGGGGAGTTCTTTATCCAAGTATTCTCAAAATCAATCATATACAGGTTAGCAATGGACGGAGCAAAAGTTGCTCCCATCGCAACTCCTGAAAGTTGTAAATACATTTCTTTATCAAAAGTGAAAAAATTTTCTTTCAGAGCTAATCTGGTTAGTTGCAAGAGAAATTCACGAGGGATTAAGAATGGTCTTGGGGAAGAAAATAGAGCTTTCTTTACAATTTGAATTGCTGAATCCTGAGGAATAACTATGTAAAGAGATGTAACATCTAATGTTACCATAAGAGAAGGGAAATCTTCAGCTGAAACAAAGGATAAGATGTTCAAAATGTGAGCAGAATCTTTAATGTACATATCACTTGAGCTGACCAGGTCTTTCAGAAAAAAAATCAACAAATTTACTTAATGATTCAAGAAGGGAGTTACGTGAGGAGATAATCGGGCGGCCAGGTGGATGGTCAAGGCACTTGTGGACCTTTGGTAAAAAGTAGATAACAGGGACCATAGGATTAGGTGTAAATAAAAATCTTGCATCTTTTGAAGTTAAAAATCCTGCTTTGGTCCCTTCTTTAATTAATCTACTTATTTGGCCTTGTAATCTCTTAGTGGGATCCAATTTGATTACTTTGTAAGTCTTCTCATCCTTTAACTGTTTAAGGGCTTCTTCCATGTAGTCATCTTTATTTTGGATGACTACTGCTCCACCCTTGTCAGCCTTTCTGATAATAATACATTGATCATTTGCTAAGTCCTTCAGAGCTTTCCTTTGTTGTTTATTTAAATTATTGAAGCTTTTTTGTACTTCTAAATGAGTCTTCTACTTCTTTTATAATTTTTTGCTTGAAAACTGTTAACATATGGTCCAAAGGACCTGGCGGAGACCAATGAGAGTGGGGTCTCATGATCACTCAATGTATCATCACTTCCTTGAAAAAACAATTTTATACTTAACTTACGGATAAATTTTTCTAAATCAATATTGAATTGGAAATAATCAAAATTTTATGAAGGAACAAAAGATACTGCTCACTTTTTTAATATCTTATCCTTTGTTTCAGCTGAAGATTTTCCTTTTCTTATGGTAACATTAGATTTTACATCTCTTTACATGCCGAAAGTCCATTGCCCTGACACAGCTATACAGCGAAACGCCTGCTAGCTCACGTTGGCAAAAGCAGACCGGCAAAGACGGCAGGAGATTCATTAGACCTGCACTACACAAATCAAACCCTGCCTAAGCTAAGTTGTTAATTTTGTTTCTTTGTTTTGGTGTTTTTGACTGAAGAGGCATTATTTGCTAGGCAGGAGGGGGTGTTGGGCCGATGAGGTCACTTCCCTATCCAGTGCAGCTGTTTTAGTCACTAAACTATACGGACAGCACACGGGGATCTGAGGCCCTTCTCCCCTTTAAAGAGTACTAAAATAAAATATTATATGTTTAAGACAAGTTTAATAGACAGAAGCACCCATTGCTGTCTCCATTAGATAAAACAATGCTCATAGACGGCCTTTTCCCACAAGACCTCATCGAAATCATTGTCACCCCTATCCTAAAGGACCCAAAGGAGCAGTGGATCAGCCTTCCAACTAAAGACCAATAGCATCAATACCACTTTATATCAAAATAATGGAAGGCCTAGTAGCCAAATTCCTCACTGACTTTCTAGAAGACCACAACATATTCCACCATACACAATCTGGCTTCAGAACCAATTATAGTACTGAAACACTACTAGATCCCTCCTGGACACAGCTAGACAACACCTCAGTACAGGAAGAAAAATATTCCTCATACAATTAGATCTAACCGCAGCGTTTGACCTGGTTGACCATAATATTCTTCTACAAATTCTGGATGCAATTGGTATCACAGACAAAGTGCACACATGGTTCCAAGGATTCTTAAAGACCAGATCTTACAGAGTAAAATCAAGCAACGAAAGGTCAGAACCCTGGTCTAACCCCTGTGGTGTACCTCAGGGATCCCCTTTATCCCCCACACTCTTCAACCTCTACATCGCGTCCCTCGGCACCTATCTAGATAAATCAAACATAATCTCCTACAGCTATGCAGACGACATCACCATTCTTCTCCCTTTTGATCAACCAAAACCCTCCATGACAGACACTATACATAAAACATTTGAAATAATAACAACTTGGATGAAAGATCACAAACTGAAACTAAACTCAGACAAAACAAAATTCATTCTCTTAAAAAACGATAAGACACTATCCATTACAAACCTAGTAATCAACTCAACCACATTCCCCATGCAAACCATTCTAAAACTACTGGGAATGACAATTGAGAGGTGCTGTACCATGCAACCACAAATCAACAAAATAATACAGAAATCCTTTGCAATCATGAGAAACCTAAGACAAGTGCGAAAATTCTTCGACAAAACTCAATTCCGGATCCTAGTCCAAGCCCTAATGCTGGGTCTACTAGACTATTGTAACATTTTCTATCTACCCTGCCCCGCGACCATGATTAAACAACTGCAAACAATCCAGAACACAGCCCTGAGACTCATCTATTTTCTGAGAAAACATGACCACATCACCAAGGCATACCTCCACTCACATTGGCTACCAATTCAAGCAAGAATACTATTCAAGTTCTACTGTCTTCTATTTAAAACCATGAATGGAAACAGCCCAATATACCTAAACAACCGTCTAATCCGAACCACCTCAACCAGACAAAGGAGAACCCACGCTCCATTCACATACCCCCCCAATCAAAGAAGTCAAACGGAAAAAACTGTATAATGGCCTCCTGGCCACACAAGCAGCGAGATTAGACAACCAGCTCTCTACTTTGCTGATAAAGACCCCTGACTATAGAACATTTAGAAAAGAAATAAAAACCATACTATTTTAAAAAACCCTAATACTCAACAATCTAAACCAACCTAATGCCTCTCTACTCTCTAAAACAACCTAATGCCACAAGAACCACCTCATCTGTACGAACCAATCTAACTATTCTAAAATTCCTCTGGAAATGGCCAGATAGATCCTTTATGTAATCCACCTTGAACCTCAAGGTAACGGCGGAACAGAAATCACTAAGGTAATGTAATGTAAAAGATTCTAAAGTTTGACAAGAGAGGTATTATTATAGTATATTGAGGGGAAAGAATACCCCAGCAAATTCAGGAAATATGTTTTCAAAGCCTCCTTAAAGTCTGAATGGGACCTGCAACATTAAACATTGTTTTACATAGTATGGCCAAAGGAATTAAATGAAAAGAAAGGATTGCAAGAAGATTTTGTTGTGATGATTGAAGGGATTGACCAGGAGAGTAAAGGGCCAATTAATGTTCAGGGAGCTCAAGTTGAATCATCAAGTGAATTTTAGGAATTAATGCAAGAATTTTTATAATTAATTGAATAAAAGGGTGATTCTAGCCTCAAGAGAATGCCACTGGTAGGCTTTTCTGCATTCCCAGTATCATCATGCTACAGCAAGAAATAATACCCCTTCTTTCATGTCCAGATTGAGTCTGTGGGAATGACTAAGACATCAGATAAGAATTTGCCCCTCTAAGTACAGGACACTGGCTGTCTCCATGAGTATTAGGAGACACTGATAGCCCCCACTGAAAGTTGGAGGTTACCAATTGCTCCCAGAGGTTGAGGGGAGGGGGGCAGTAACTGCTCCTCCTCAGTTGTATGATGTTCTTATGTTCTCCCTTAGCACCAGTTTGTGATGCAGCATGGTCTGAGCCGAACATTGGCCAACGAGCTCCTGGAAAAACTTCAAAACCCAGAGAAGCATTCCAGCTATACAGAGGTGGAGGAGGAGGATATGGAGGTGAGAACAGAGGGAAGCATAGGAGAGGCAAGAAAAGGAGCACAGTAGGGAAGATGCAAAAGAGGAGAAAAAGAGGTTTAGTAGTGGAGCTCAGAATAAACTATTTGAGGAGAGGGTAAACGGGAGGGGCAATGGTGGAGGTAAAGAGTAATAGTAGTGGCAATGATTGAGGGAGGGGAGAGGAGGGCAGTGGTAGGGAAGGCAATAGAGGGACAGTGAAGGAGAGCTGAGAGGTGGAAAGGGAATGGAGAGATGTAGAAGGAAGGATAATGGAATGGAAGGGTGAGAGGTGAGAGAAATATAATGAGTAGTTGTAGAGAAGGGTAAGGAAGGGGAGAGGAAGAGATGATGACTGAATGGGAAGGGGATGAGTGAGAAATATTTGAAGGATAAGAGAATGATAATAGATGAGGGAAGAAAGGAACAATGGAGGGGAGAAGAGGAGTGGAAGTGATATGAAGGAGGACAGCAGCTATGGAAGAAAGAAAGGAAGGAGTGATATGGGGGAAGGGGAGAAGAGGGAATAATAATTAAGGGGAGGAATGGGAGGGATAATAGAAATGAGGAGGAGGTGAAAGTTGGAGTGAAAATGATAAT
Source organism: Geotrypetes seraphini (assembly GCF_902459505.1). NCBI lineage: Eukaryota > Metazoa > Chordata > Amphibia > Gymnophiona > Dermophiidae > Geotrypetes > Geotrypetes seraphini. The sequence goes on along the minus strand of NC_047091.1, from coordinate 62,602,111 downwards.
GGAGAGGAGTAGTGTTCCTGGAATAATAATGAGTAGATATTTGGCCTGTGGAGATCAATGCTGACTGCGGCGAGCAGAATTAGTTTCAAGTATTCAGCGCTAGGTCATGTCCAGCCACCAGCATCGAATATCCTCAGGTGCTGGGCACTGGGTCTTATTCATGTCCCAGCTAATATTTGGCTGTGATCTATATAAGTATATCTGCTCCTTCCGATGTCCACTTCCCCCCACCTCCAGAAGGACAGCAAGATCCCTCCGCTGGATTCCCCTCTGTTCCCACCCCCGAAACAGCAAGGACCCCCTCCCTTATGGTCTTAGGCTTACCTGCCTGTTTCCCTGGTGACCCAGTAGGGAAATGGGAGGAGCAATGCCCTCTTATTTTTACCCATTGAGGCTGCCTTCCTAAAATGGCTGCCATAACCTCTAGTGGCAGATTTGTGCTTCAGCAGCAGAGATATTTTGCCGTGCTTCCAGAGGGTGAGAGGAGTGGGCATCGAAGGGGGGAGTCTTGCATAGCATTTAGAGGGGGAGGGAGGAATAGAGAATAGTGGCGTAGCGAGGATGAGAGGCACCCGGAGTGATGATGCCCCTCCCTTGCTCTCGTCTATGCCCCCCCCACTCCTTCCCCAATCTCGCATGCCAAACACGCCCCTGTATCTCTAGTTGAAGTTTTTGCTCTCATTGGTCAACAGCATGCTCCTCATGACCCCATCAGCTCTCCCTCCAACGTCACTTCCTATGAGCGCCACCTGGAAGTGATGTGAGCGAGAGAGCCAAAGGGGCTGCGAACAACAACTTAAACTAGAGGTATGGGGGAAGGAAAGGAATAGGAAGAGGCGGGGGCGGAGAAGAGGAGGGGTGTCAGTGCCCCCACCAACATGGCGCCTGGGGCAGGCTGCCCTCCTGCCCCCCCCCCCCCCTCTCCTTACTAAGCCACTGATGGGGAATTGGAAAGGATGGTTCCAGATCTTCCGGAGGGGTGTGTGAGGAAGGGAGGGGAATGGTAGTGTTTCAGGTCAGGACCCTAAATTTAACTGGGCACCAGTTGATATTCAAAACAGTGCTTGGTTGACTTTGCCACATGAAGTTAGGACAGCCTTTTTTTCTATCCTAATTTTATGTGGCTGCTCAGCTAGTTAGCAGATTAAAAATCTCTGCTAACTAGCAGGGCTTCTGCTCTGCCTTAACTCCGCTCCTAGACCACACAGAAACTAGCCGGTTTTGGCATGGGCAGTTACAAGATGTATCAGTGGCTGGATATCTTTGTATAGTCTTGTTCAAACGATTTAAAGGGCCAGGAGTCTTTCCTGGCCATTTAAATGGCTTTGAATATCGAACCCATAAAGACATTTCATGATTTTACCATTGAAAAAGGCTTATAATATTTGTTTCATGATGATGAAAAATCTAATAAACATAATATTGGGTATATTGATTCCAATATTTATATACGCTATCTGTTCTTGATTAAAGAGTCTCTGTATGTTTATTCCTGCCACTTGATTAGCTCCCGCCTGCCATTCCCCGGAGGATTCAGTCTACAGCCCGACATATCAAAGTGGAAAGAACTTGCTCGGATATCAAACGTAAGTCCGTTTAAGAGGATAACATGGGAATGTGTTGTATCTCTGCAGATTCTGATTCGTGAAATTCGGACCCATGGCCCCGCCCCCCAGGCCTGCCCAGTTCCACCCAAGTCATTACCCATTCCGCCCTAGCCCCACCCCCAAACCTCTTCTCGTTCTCGGAGCCGCATCGGGAGGGCATCTGCGCATGCACAGATGTGACACGATAATGTCACACGCATGCGTGTTATGTCACCGCATTGTGTCCATGCAAGCGCAGATTCCCTCCTGATGTGGGCCCGAGCTGGAAACTTTTCAAAAATTCAGACAAAGTGCCGGGTTTTGAAAAGCCATCTGGATGCCTGGACAGTCCCCTAAAACGACGTCATATCTGGGTAAACCTGGACATATGGTAACCCTATGCTACTACCTATGTGTACCATGTCAGTCTCCAATCATGGTACATGGGCTTATCGTGCCACTGGGGCTTGCATGGAACTGAGAAGATGAAAGCTATGCCGTCAATAGTTTCACTGCCAGCAAGGCCTCCCAAGACAGATAGGCACTGATGCCCATTGGGAATTAATGAACTTTGGTGCCGTTACCACACGTCAGCAACTAGCGAGGCTTTGTAAAAGAGGGTGTGTATTTGCTGTGTAGATAGGAGTATTCAGTATGTACCATGTCCCTAAATGTCTTTTATGTGCATAGACCCTTGTCTTTTCTTTTCAGTGCACCAGATTCAATTCGAGCAGTTGCTGAAGAAAGAGACTGAACCCACGAGCACCGCGGTATGTATAATGGGGCTTATGAATGGGATCTATCATGCACATAATCTGCTTTCAAGATTATCTTCTTGACAGAAAGACAGATAGCATCGCATCAAACAACATACAAGATACTCGCCTTCAAAATCAAACTCACCCACTCCCCAGCCTTCTTAGATAAATATCTCATCCCCTAAGCCAACCCACAGACCTTAAGATCTACTAACCAAAATTTACTGACTATTCCCCCAATTAAGGAGCTCTTTTATACTTGCAATACGATATTTTCCGCTACATCCCCTGCACTCTGGAATGCTCTCCCATCTGACATTTGATTTGAAGAATCCCTTGATAAATTTAAAAGCAAACTTTTTTTTTTTTTAATATGTCCTTATTCATTTTTAAACTTTCAATAAGTAATTCATTATACAATCATAGACACTGTAATAATACTTATCCCATGACAAGCAGGCAGCATATTCTTAACGCATGGGTGACGTCACCGACGGAGCCCCGGTACGGACATTTTTCACTAGAAAGTTCTAGTTGGCCGCACCGCGCATGCGCGAGTGCCTTCCTGCCTGACGGAGGAGTGTGTGGACCCCAGTTTCTTCGTTTCTGCGGAGCGAAGAAGACGCATGTGGTTTCAACGGCCGTTGAAAACATCCTTTTTGCCTTCCTGCTCGTACTTTTTTCTCATTTTTTCTCTTTTTCCCACTTCGGGTTCTCTTTTTTATTCGATTCAAAAAAAAAAAAAATCTCTCGATTTTCTCTATTTTTTGAAACCGGCCCCAGCGGGGCCTGTTGTCACCATACAGGCCTCCGGTTTTGATTTTGCGGAGGACGTGTTTCCCTTCATGCCCCCTCAACCGGGCTTTAAGAAGTGCCAGCGGTGTGCACGCCCGATCTCCCTCACTGACCCACACAATTGGTGCCTACAGTGTTTGGGTCCAGAGCATCAGGCTGACACCTGCACCCGCTGTGCCACTCTTAAGAAACGCACCTTAAAAAATCGGCAGATCCAGCAGAACATCATTTTCGGTACCGGATCTGCTATGGAACCTGCTGCGACGTCGACAGTACCGCAAAAGACAGCACCGACCACTTCGATGACGCCCGATCCTTCCTCGGGGTCGCTGGCACCAGGTAAGCCGGCTAAGAAGCCTTCCACCTCCCTTGAGCGCCCACCTGCCACAGTGGCGACGCCGGTCCTCCCGGCCTCACGCCGACCCCGCAAACGCTCCGCCCCGATCTCGGTGAGTGCCTCGTCATCGGCCTCCTCATCGCCGGGGCGTGGAGCAGCACCTATGGAACCGAAAAAGAAAAAAGCGGTCCCGGTGCCACCCCTGGATGACCGCATCGCGGCCATACTCCAAGACAAATTGCAGGAACAGCTGCAGCAACAACTCCAGCACCTGTTACCGACCCTCTTGGCCCTCGCTTCTTTCGGTACCAGACCGGCCCGAGCCTCGCACCATTCCACCAGTGTCCACCCCCTCGGTGCCACTCAACACTTCCATGCCAGTCCTCTCGGCTGAACCACCCCGTTCTCATCCTGTGGTACAGACCCGCTCTGAGGTCGATCCTCCTCGGGACCAGGAAGGGCACCGGTCTCCCCGGGACCCAGAATGGCACCGCTCTTCCCAGGACCGGGATCAGCACCGGTCTTTCTCTCAATGCGCTCTGGCAAATCTCTTTCTAAGACCCGCCACACCAAGCCTTCCACCCCGACATCTCGGCGTGCGCACACTGATATCAGGGACCCGGACTTATGGGAAGAATCCCCACCCGGTACCCAGGAGGACGCATCGTCCACAGACGAGGAACCCTCAGTGACCGATACTGCTTCCAAGCCTGAGCAATCCTCTTTCACCAAATTCCTCAGGGAGATGTCGGCAGCTCTTTCTATTCCTTTAGAGTCCGACTCCAAAAAGTCCCAGGCCTTTCTGGATGCCTTAGACTTTGAACAACCTCCCAAAGAGTTCCTCAAGTTACCCGTCCATGACATACTGCGGGAAACTTTTTATAAAAATTGGGAAAATCCACTCACTGTCCCCGGAGCTCCTCATAAACTTGACAGCCTATACAGGGTCATCCCAAATTCCGGGTTTTGACAAACCTCAATTGTCCCATGAGTCTCTCCTGGTTGAGTCTACATTAAAGAAATCTCAGGGCTCCAGTGTTTATGCCTCCACCCCTCCTGGCAGAGAAGGCAAAACGATGGATAAGTTTGGCAAACGCCTTTATCAAAATGCAATGCTAGCCAACAGGGCGAATAATTACACATTTCACTTCTCATTTTATATGAAGCATCTCGTACAACAACTAACCGCCCTACAAAAATACATCCCTGAACGTAAAGTTCCACTCTTTCAACAACAAATTTCCAGCCTCCTTCAACTGCGGAAATTCATGGTGCACTCTATTTATGATTCATTTGAGCTGACCTCCCGAGCGTCTGCCATAGCTGTTGCCATGCGGCGTCTGGCCTGGTTGAGGGTATCTGATCTTGACATCAACCACCAAGACGGCCTAGCTAACGCACCCTGTCTTGGGGACGAACTTTTTGGGGAGTCCCTGGATTCAACCACCCAGAAGCTCTCAGCACATGAGACCAGATGGGACACTCTGGTAAAACCTAAAAAGAAGGCTCCACCTGCTCGTCCTTATAGACCACAGTCCTCTTACCAGTGCAGGTTCTCGGCCAGGCCTCTCAACCCGCCCCAACAGCAGCCTCGCAGACCTCGTCAACAACAACACTCTCAGGCTCGCTCTCAATCTCACCAACCTGCCAAGCCTCTCCCTCCGTCAAAACCATCCCAGCCCTTTTGACTCCTTTCTCCAGGGCATAGCCAGTCTTCCACCATCATTACCTCTTCCTCAGCCAATCGGAGGACGTCTCCAACTCTTCCTCAACCGTTGGGAGGTCATTACATCAGACCTGTGGGTCCTCAACATCATCTGCCACGGCTACTCTCTCAACTTCCAGACTCTTCTACCAGACAACCCTCCAATAGAGTCTGCGTCCCACTCCTCCCAGTCCCTTCTCCTCCTAAGGGAGGTCCAATCCCTCCTTCTCCTCAATGCCATCGAAGAGATTCCCACAGACCAAAGGGGTCAGGGATTCTACTCCCGCTACTTCCTGGTTCCCAAGAAGACAGGAGACCTTCGTCCCATCCTCGATCTCCGGGACCTCAACAAGTGCCTGGTCAAGGAAAAGTTCAGAATGCTCTCCCTGGCCACGCTTTATCCTCTTCTCTCTCAACACGACTGGCTATGTTCCCTGGACCTCAAAGAGGCCTACACTCACATTCCAATCCATCTGAATTCACGTCGCTACCTCCAATTTCAGATACAGCACCGCCACTATCAGTACAAAGTGCTACCCTTTGGCCTCGCATCATCACCCAGGGTGTTCACCAAGTGCCTTATTGTGGTGGCGGCCTTTCTCAGGTCTCACAACCTCCAGGTGTTCCCCTACTTGGACGATTGGTTGGTAAAAGCACCTACGTCTCCACTTGTGCTACAAGCCACCCAGTACACCATCTCCTTCCTCCATCTCCTGGGGTTCGAGATCAACTACCACAAGTTGCATCTACTTCCCACACAGCGACTTCAGTTCATTGGAGCCGTTCTTGACACCACTCTCATGAGGGCGTTTCTCCCTTCCGACCGCCAACGGACCCTGCTCCACCTCTGCCGTCAGGTGCTCCTTTATCACTCCATTCCAGCTCGGCAGATGATGGTCCTCCTGGGCCACATGACCTCGACGGTCCATGTGCTTCCTCTGGCGCGACTCCACCTCAGGACACCTCAGTGGACTCTAGCCAACCAATGGTCACAGACCACGGATCCTCTTTCTCATCCCATCTCTGTGACATCGTCTCTTCAGCAATCTCTTCAATGGTGGTTGAACTCATCCAATCTTTCCAGGGGTCTACTCTTTTTTCTACCCCCTCACTCCATGATCATAACCACAGATGCCTCCCCCTATGCATGGGGAGCTCACCTGGGAGAACTTCGCACTCAGGGACTCTGGACCCCTCAGGAGCGTCAACATCACATCAATTTCCTGGAACTCAGGGCCATGTTCTATGCCCTCAAGGCCTTCCAGCACCTTCTCTACCCTCAGGTTCTTCTCCTGTGCACAGACAACCAAGTCGCCATGTACTACATAAACAAGCAAGGCGGCACCGGATCTCCCCTCCTCTGTCAGGAGGCCATCCGCATTTGGACCTGGGCCACGGCCCGCAGTCTCTTCCTCAAGGCTGTCTATATCCAGGGCGAACAGAACTCCCTGGCCGACAATCTCAGCCGCATCCTTCAACCTCACGAGTGGACTCTGGATCCTCCCACACTCCGCTCCATCTTTGCTCGGTGGGGTATTCCTCAGGTGGACCTCTTTGCAGCTCCTCACAACCATCAGCTGCCCCTTTTCTGTTCCAGACTCTTCTCTCCTCATCGTCTGGCCCTGGATGCATTCCTGCTCAACTGGATGGATCGGTTCCTCTATGCCTTTCCTCCTCTACCTCTGATGTTGCGGACGTTATTCAAACTCCGCAGGGACAAAGCCACCATGATTCTCATCTCCCCTCGATGGCCTCGCCTATACTGGTTCTCCCTCCTGCTCCAGCTCAGCTCCAGGGAGCCCATTCCTCTTCCTGTGTTTCCTACTCTACTTACACAGCAGCATCAGTCTCTACTGCATCCCAATCTGTCCTCGCTCCACCTGACAGCTTGGTTTCTCTCGGGCTGACCTCTCCAGAGAATCTATCTCAGCCTGTCCGTCGTATTCTGGATGCCTCCAGGAAACCGGCCACCCTCCAATGTTACCATCAGAAGTGGACCCGGTTCTCCTCTTGGTGTCTGCTTCATCATCACGATCCCACCTCATTGGCGGTGGAAACCGTACTGGACTATTTGCTCTCTCTCTTCGATGCTGGCCTCAAGTCGACCTCAATCAGAGTCCACCTCAGTGCCATCACTGCGTTCCATGAGCCTATCCTCGGAAAACCTCTGGCGGCTCATCCCCTGGTTTCCCGGTTCATGAGAGGCCTCTTCAATATCAAACCACCTCTGAAGCCTCCTCCAGTCGTCTGGGACCTGAATGTGGTTTTATCAGCCCTCATGAAACCTCCGTTTGAGCCTCTTGCCACAACTTCACTCAAATTTCTTACATGGAAGGTGCTTTTCCTCATTGCCATCACCTCTGCCAGGAGGGTTAGTGAGCTGCATGCACTGGTTGCCGACCCACCTTTCACTGTTTTTCACCATGACAAGGTGGTTCTGCGTACCCATCCTAAATTCCTTCCTAAGGTGGTCTCGGAATTTCACCTCAACCAGTCCATTGTGTTGCCTGTCTTTTTCCCTAAGCCCCATTCTCATCCTGGGGAACAGGCTTTGCACACGCTGGACTGTAAGCGTGCCCTTGCTTACTACCTTGACCGTACCAGGACTCGCCGCTCATCTCCTCAGCTCCTTTTGTCCTTCGACCCTAACCGTCTAGGTCGTCCTGTCTCCAAACGGACGCTTTCCAACAGGCTTGCTGCCTGCATTGCGTTCTGTTATGCTCGATCCGGTCTCTCACTGGAAGGTGCTGTCACGGCCCACAGGGTAAGAGCTATGGCTGCTTCTGTGGCTTTCCTCCGTTCCACACCCATCGAGGAAATCTGCAAGGCTGCCACTTGGTCCTCAGTTCACACATTCACCACTCACTACTGTCTGGATACCTTCTCCAGACGGGATAGGCACTTCGGCCAATCTGTGTTACACAATTTGTTTTCCTAATGGCCAACCATCCCTCCTCCCTCTCTGTTAGCTTGGAGGTCACCCATGCGTTAAGAATATGCTGCCTGCTTGTCCTGGGATAAAGCACAGTTACTTACCGTAACAGGTGTTATCCAGGGACAGCAGGCAGATATTCTTACGACCCACCCACCTCCCCGGGTTGGCTTCTTAGCTGGCTTATCTTAACTGGGATCCACGCACTCCTCCGTCGGGCGGGAAGGCACTCGCGCATGCGCGGTGCGGCCAACTAGAACTTTCTAGTGAAAAATGTCCGTATCGGGGCTCCGTCGGTGACGTCACCCATGCGTTAAGAATATCTGCCTGCTGTCCCTGGATAACACCTGTTACGGTAAGTAACTGTGCTTTATTAATCATACATTCAATGAAATCAAACTATAACTTGACCCTCCCATCCTTCTTCCATAATTTTATAAATATAAATTCATCCCACCCTCCCACCCTTATACTTCAGTAAACAAAAGGAGAGAAATAAATTATTAATTAATCAATTATAATCATTCCTTACAATAATTTGTTAATGGCTCCCAGACCTCCATAAACTTTTTAAAACTTCCTTGTTGGATAGCTAATATTTTCTCCATTTTAAAAATATGGCACAATGAATTCCACCAAAAACCTATACAATATCTGAATCATTTGTATAAATCCTGAACCAATTCCAAACCATTTCATTGTCTGATACATAAAAGACCATTCCACGCGATCAAAAGCTTTCTCTGCATCAAGTGACACAGAGAAAGCAGGATCTCTTAAATATGTTCAACATATGAAACGCCAGTCTGGTGTTATTAGAAGAATGCCTTTGAGCTACAAACCCTGTCTGATGCATTCCAATAATATATGGGAGAGCCTTAGCCAATCTCAAGGCTAGAGTTTTTGCCAGCAATTTTCCATCCACATTAATCTGTAGGAATGATGCTGCACGCACAAGGCTCAGAGTGGGATGAGGCGACCTAAATGGATGGTCTCTCCTCCTTTTATTGAGAATCATAGTTTCATTAATTACTTAACTAATGCTCTACAAGGTTATAATGCATTTACAGTGAGGATTAGACCAAGCATCTATTTCATGTGATTCTCAAAGTTACTATCTCACATGACATATGAATACATAATAACAGTTACAATAAAGTGATTCCCAATGTGTACATTTCTGATATGTCTCAAATCTTACTATGTAAAAAAATGGTTTCTAAGGTGCTCAATAAACAACTTATATCATCTTAATGAATGTATATCCCGTGTAGGAAAACTAGGAACATCCCTCCCCTTTAGAACCAAAGAACTCTGGAATAATCTCACATCCCCGCTCAGAGTTTCAAGTTCCCTCCAATCCTTCCGCAAACACCTGAAAACTTGGCTCTTTTCAAAATCTAACACTTCCTGCTTTTTGGTTCCCTGTCCCTCTTTATCTTTCTAGCTCCTTTCCTATAACCCTTCATTGTAGCTCCTTTTCAACCTAATCCTGTAAACCGTGCCAAGCTCTACGCTTGGTGAGATGGCGTGGTATACAAACCTAAGGTTTAGTTTAGTTTAGTTTTCAATAATTTTCTAGTCTGTTTAATAGACCTCAGAACCACCACTCCTCCGTCCCACCGAAGTCTAATCACGGGGAGATGCAAGTGGTACACTCCTCACCAGTCTATTTAATTTAAATTTTATATCATTCCTCCAATTTTTATACTTAAATTTACTTATCTTAGTAATGGCGAACTATCAGTTCTCACGGTAGACTGGCGGTAAGACCTGACATGTTTCACAATTGTTTCTTCAGGGGTCTGTCCTAAAGCAAATATATTAATCAGGTTAATATTCCTCCCATATGGCATTACTCTACACAATTCTACAAAAATCTAAAACCTCAAACCTCTGATGCCATTGTTTCCTGCCTTAAAGATAAGAACTGTTTCCGTCTTTCTGTGTTGTTTTTGAAACATCCAAGTATGCCCAAATTTTTTTCCCATAAAATAAAGATTTTGAAGATCTAAAGTACTGTTTCATAAATGAGTCCAAGTCCAGTTGGAAAACAAAGGAAATCAATAATGTAGCTCTCTCCGCTGTCTCAGAAATAGATTCTTCCAAAAAGGCAGATATATTTTCCATATCAATTTGTGGAATTTGTTTAATTTCACCCTCTCTTTCCTTAACCTCCTGAAAATTTTTTGTAAATGGTGGAAGATAATAAATTTTATTCAATGGGGGAATATGTTCAGAAGAATATTTCAAAATTTCCACCATATATTTTTTAAATATTTTGTATGAAGAAATTCCAGGAGTTTTCAGGAAATTTAGAATCCTTACATTCAACCGGCGATTAAAGTTCTCTATATTTTCTATTTTCCGTTGTAACATAGCACTGTCTTTTATCGCTGCGGTTCTAAAAACTTGTAAAGTCTGGACTTCATTTTGTAATTTAATTATGGAATTTTTTGTTTCAGTATTTGTCTGTTCAAAAACCTTTCTAAAATTATCCATTTTCTTCCCCAAATTCTTTACCTCTTCTGAAGTCTTCCTAGTCGCTATGTCCACTCTCTGGAGTGTTTCCAAGATGACTCCTAAAGTATCCTCTCTGTCAGGAGCCAAGTTCCCAGAGCTGGTCAACACTGGCAGAAGCTCTTCTGCCATGGATCCATCCTCCATGGAGACATCGGGGGCATCTCCGGCCACCGAGCTCTCATCCTCCAGTGTAGCTGTCTCTGCCGGACAGGGAGGCGGGACATCCGGTGTGGGCGAAAGAGAGATCTCGTTCCCCAGCAGGGTTGAGCGCCTCTGACTCTCCCCCGTTGCGGGGCTTAACTCGCCTGGTCTTGAGGCAAGTGTTGCTAGGCATTGCTCGATCATCAGTTGATTTAAGGGCGCCGATGGTGTTGAGGAGGAAAACACCCTCACTGTGCCCTTTCGCTTTGTGTGCGGCATAATAGAACTCAGGTAAAAAAAACTCCTCCGAACGAGAGCAGATCTCAGCGCCCTAGCACAGCGCCACCATCTTGGCCACTCCCCCTGGGAATTTGGCATTTTGAAAATTGTTTGAACTTAAACATAGAAAAATCACATGAATACATAAAAATAGATTTGTTATCACAGGTGCATAGGTTAATTTACTTTTCCATAATAGTCTCCTTCACCCCTTGACCATCTGGAGGCCTAGTGTTTATTAGGGTTATAAACTGGTCACTACCGAAGATACAAGTAACTTATGCTTTTCCAGAAGAAACATAGAAATATAGAAGATGACGGCAGAAAAGGGCTATAGCCCATCAAGTATGCCCACTCTGCTTACCCACCACCTATCTATGCCCTAATGACCCAATTTTCTTATCTTGACCCTCGTAGGGATCCCACATGGGTATCCCATTTATTCTTAAAGTCTGGCACGCTGTCTGCCTCGATCACCTGCACTGGAAGCTTGTTCCAATGATCAACCACTCTCTCTGTGAAGAAATATTTTCTGGTGTCGCCATGAAATTTTCCGCCCCTGAGTTTGAGCGGGTGCCCTCTTGTGGCCGAGGGTCCCTTGAGAAAGAAAATATCATCTTCCACTTCGACACGTCCTGTGAGGTACTTAAATGTTTCGATCATGTCTCCCCTCTCCCTACGTTCCTCGAGAGTGTAGGGCTGCAATTTGTTCAGTCTCTCTTCGTACGAGAGACCCTTGAGCCCCGAGATCATCCTGGTGGCCGTCCGCTGAACTGATTCAATTCTGTGCACATCTTTACTGTAATGTGGCCTCCAGAATTGCACACAGTACTCCAGAAGAGCAGTGAAATGCAGATTCAGCAGAGAGGTCATACATAACGTGACCATACATCCTGTTTTTAGGTAGCTTGTCCCCAAGCACAACTTCGGGACACCGAAATGTCCCGTTTTCAGGGGCCCACTGAAGAAACAAGTACCGTAGTGAATAAAGCCCCCTCCCCCCGGTACCTTTTTAAAATCCCAGCAGCTTCCTCCTGTCTTGATGGCTTCCGGCAGCGGCAGAGAGGCGTGCCTGCCAGGTCCCACCCTGCTCACTGAATGGAAGACATCAGGACAGGAGGCAGCCACCGGGATCAAAAAAAGGCACCGGGGGGCGGGGGAGACCTGTTCCGTTTTGAGGAAAAAAATTAATGGTCACGTTAGTCATACATACCCCCTCTTTTACGAAACTGCAATAGTCAGTTTCTTGCGCGGAGAGCCACACTGAATGGCCCGCGCTGATCCCGATGCTCATAGGAACTCAAAGAGCATCGGGAGCAGCGCAGGCCATTCAGAGCAGCTCCCCGCGCAAGAAACTGCTATCGCAGTTTTGTAAAAGGAGGCCATAGTGCATGTACTTTACTAGTTCCAGAAGAATCCTAGCTTAATACTAGAAATACATTTTTTTCCCACACCCTTTATAGAATCACTGTCTAGTTGTCAACATGAGATCAGTTCTTTAGAGTGCTATTAATTCTGTTGTGGACCTTTTGCGAGAAGAAGGCTTGAAGAGCAGAGTTAGGGGAAAAATCTCAATTGATTATCTCTGAATCTTTTCTTCCACAGGAGCAGTTTTTGACAGTGGATTATGGCTCACCCAAAAGGGTTTCCAATTACCTGTGCAGCAGCCGGTAAGAACAACTGGGGCTTGCAACTCAGATGGGAGATTTCACCCTTACCCTCTTATTTCTCCTTCTTATACCATACATAAGGCAGCCACTCCCCCATATCACCCCTTGTTGTCTCCGTCTGTACATTGCACTTGGGCTAAGGGGCCTATTTCATATCCACTGCCATATGAGGGGCTGCTGAAAAGTTCTCAGCCCAGCCAAGAAGAGAATGATGTGAAGCCCATGAAATTTACAAGTTCTTCCACACTTTTCTCGACACACTTTGTTTCAATGATATGTTCGCCGGCGTGAGCAGCGTCTTCCGCTTGCTGCTCGCACTGGTCTTGGCTCCTTTCTGACATCACTTCCTGTTCGCGGGACCATAATGTGATATCGGAAGGGCATTAAGACTGGTGTGAGCAGTAGGTGGAAGATGCTCACGTTGGCAAATATTTCAAGAGGTACGTGGGGGGTGGCGGGGCTCTCAAGCAGTGGAGAAGAGTGGGGGTGCATAGTGCGGTGATGCCAGCCGCCACCACCCCGAGCACCAACCTCCCTCGTTATGCCACTGGGTGGGCAAAGAGCCTCTTACTAGCACTGTATCTGTTGCCCCATTTTGTTCAAAACAAAAATGGAATTTAACTCAAATTTACTGTAACTTATTTAGAAAAATATAAATGTCTCTCAATCATGAATCCAATAACAAATAGGTCATCTGTGGAAAGGAGGCAGGACCTCAGACCATATCATTGTATCTCATACCAGCCAATGGCTGTTCAGCCAATACAGATTGTGGTTTTAATCATCGGTCCTCCTCCACCACCTCCAATGCAAGTGCAACATTCAGTAGTATATTAAATATTGTGCAAAAACAACAACAATTCATCTATAATTTAGTTGTTTAAACATTGAAAAATTATATATATAAAAGACCACTTATCTTAGTGGTCACAGGAACTGATTCTGACAGGCCCGTTTCGCCAAAACTTCTTCAGAGAATCAGAACAAAATTCTTAATGCAAAATAGACCATAGTGCTGCGTCTTGAAAGACATAATCCGCCTATGAAAGCGCCTGAATAATGGCGTTCATTTTGTTCAACAGGGGAATTAAGAACTCTGATTCAGAGGATGATTACGATGATGTGGACATGTGAGTTACTCTATGTTTCTGATCTCTGGGATTTTTTCTTTATCAGAGAGGTTGGGGATGTGGGACATGCTCTGCAGGGCATCCTTGTCAATGTTCTCATGTTCAGTTTTTCTTTCTTTTCTTGATGATCTCTGGATGATCCTTCAAGACCAAACAACTGTGACCTAAACAGGTAAGAACAATGAGAACAAAATATTGGATAGGACCATGAAGAGGCCCTGTCATACAGGGTCAGGCTGTTCTGAGCTGAGGATGCAGAACTTCTTCTCACTTTGTATTCCTTTGTTGTTGTGTTTAGATTGAAAGCTCTATTGAGCAGGGACTGTCTTCTTCGTGATTCTGTACAGCACTGCATACATCTGGTAGCGCTATAGAAATAATTAATAATAAGAGTAGTAGTAGTTGTCAGGCTATGATAGTGGCCATTGACCTCTCACCCCAGGACAGTGTCACAGATACCGAGGTCTAGAATTCTTTCCCTGAACCCCAAATTCATTTAGTGATTTTGACACTGTGTAGGGAGTTGTTCCGTGACATGCTCTCTCCTTCTCTTTCAGCAACACGTTAACTGCAGCTGATGTCCCACCCCCATTACCACCCAAGGTAAGCCTCCCTCTCCTTGCCCCCTCCCCTAACACCATGGTGCACTGAACTCCAGATTTGCTGAGAAATAAAACTCATGATAATTCTATAACTGGGCCCCTCTATATAGGTGCCTCGAAGATGCCTGATAAGAGCATATTTTATAAAGTAAAGTAGGTGCCTATTTTCCTATAGAGAAAACCAGCATAACCAGAAATGTAGTGGTTAGGCACGAGCATGTATGCAGTGGCGTAGCTAGGGAGGTTGGTGCCTGGGATGGTGCCCCCCCCCCCCACTCTGCCCTGCCACTTGAGTGCTTCCCCCCCCCCCCCCCCGCATACCTCTTGAAATGCTTGCAGGCATGAGCAACATTTTCCACCTTCTACTCGCGCTGGCCTCGGCTCCCTTATGATGTGACATCCTGGTCCTGCTCACAGGAAGTGATGTCAGAAGCGAAGCCAAGGCTAGTGCGAACAGCAGGTGGAAGATGCTGCTCCGAACATTTCACCAGGGGGACGAAGAGGAGGAGAGGCACTTGTGCTGGCGCCTGGGGTGGTTCACTTCCCACCCCCCCTTTATTGCGCCACTGAATGTATGCTAGCCATAGAGCTGTTGTAAGTGCTGGTGCCTAATTGCTGGAGATATACACATAACTTGTTCTAGTCTATAAGTTATGTGAATAAGTGGGAGTTATGCCCATGGTCCAGCCAAACTTCACCTATGTGTACATGCATTTACGGAATAACAGGTGGATTTCTGGCATTGATGTGCATAAGTGCTATGTATATGATATGATATTTACATTCCTCCAACTCTCCCCAAAAAGGTTTAAAGCAGATAATAATATATAGCAGCCGATAATAATCACAAAAATCAATAACAGAAGATTATTGTAATAAGTATTTTTAAAATAAATATGTTTTCAATTTTTACAAAAATACAAGTAGAAAGACAAAGGGTTTGAAGATATTCAGCTGGTGGCAGGCAGTGCTTTTGCTGTCTTCAGCTGGTGTTAAGCCTGTTTATAGAAAGTTTTGCCCTACACATTTTGCCCCGGGTTCGTTTTGCCTTCAGGATGTCTCACCCCTGGGTATTTTTCACGGAATTCTGTCACTTGTGAATTGAGGGATAGCCCACCCCTGCCACCTCCCACGTAGCTTTCTCTGTCACCTACTACCTCCCACTGGCAGGGCCTCCCTTATTCACCCTAACTTTACAAAGGGGGTTTCTGGTATTGTCTTTTCCTGAGGATTTTCTCCTGGGGACATTTGGTTCCCAGAGTTTCAGCACTAGAAAGGGGGGTTTAACTCTGAAAAATATCCATACATTTATCCATCCTTCTGGCTTTGAGACAGGCAATGTACAATTGGCAATCCTAGCCTCCTGAATTGAGCATGTCTGACAGGGTCCCCCTAAACTTTGAGACATCCTGAAAAAATCTAGAATATAATGAATGGCCATCCTGGGGGCAAAAGGTGTGGGGTGATGAAAAGTACCCAGGGGTGAAATGTGGAGGGGGGCAAAATGCGGAGGAACAAACATCATGGGTGCAAAAGGTGTGGGGGTAAACATTCCAGAGGCAAAACATACCCAGAGGCAAATTGTGGAGGGTGAAACTTACGGATCCTGTTAAGCCCAGATATACAATGCTGAGCCATTTCCCGGCGACTGGCATTGAATATCTGGTTTCATTTTTGACTGCAGCATTTTAACTGGGTATGCCGATATTTAGCATTAACTGGTTAAGTGCTTAGCAGTTAAATATGGGCTCCTAATTATACAGCCTGTTTTATCTGGTAAATATGGCCGGTTTAGTGCTAAATATCCACATCTAGCTGACTGTGTTGTGTGAAATACTGTAACTGCTTAGTGGCTTGCCATTAGCTGCGGATAATCAGTGGGAGATAGCTGGTTATCTCTCACTAAATATCCGGGATAGGCATTAAAACACTATTTAACCAGCCAGGGCCAATACTGGCCGGTTAAATAACTTTGAATATTGTCCTGAAAGTTTTTAACTTGGTAAATCATGTCAAATCTTAGTGGCCTGGTGAGATATTGATTTCTCCAATATTTTCTTGTATTGCACACCAGAGAAGGAAAGGGAAAAAAAAAAAATCAATTTAGATATCCCTGCTCAAGAGGAGTTGGGATGTAAGGGGAATGAGAATAAATTAAATAGATATTCTGGGCTCAAACCATCATCTGAATATCTGTGGGGAGTTCCCGTCGTAGTCTCGAGAGACTATGGGAACTCACGGCAGCCATTTCCTATTGGCGATCTGCACGGGGCAGAAGCGTAGGAAAATCGCTCCTGCCCCGAAAGCCTGCTAGACCACCAGGTAAGGCCGGGACGCCGGAGGGGGAAGGCGGGAGGGAGGTGGGGGTGGGTCAGAGCCGGACCAGAAGATATTTGCGGTATTTCACCATTCGCGGTCCGGCTCTGCCCCTATCCCCTGCGAATCCAGAGGGAGAAGTGTAATGGCAATTATCATCCATTTAAGCCAATCATTGGCTGTTAACTGCAGTGAACAGCCAATTATTAAATTAAGTTTATGTTTATGCTTATTTGTATTTATAACAGTGCGCGGTGTACATCAGTTTAAAAAAGGAAAAAGAACGCCAAATAATCATGATACAAGAATAGAAAGAAAAGAGAGAGAGAAAAAAAAATCATTTAGTTGTTGTATTGAGATGCTTAATTGAGAATTAAAACCAAATCATAAAATAAATGTAAAACATATTTAAAGAAAAAAAAAACCTAAGAGGAAAATGGCAAACCAAATAAGTAATAGTGTCCTTTACATTGGCGCGTTAGCTGTTATAGCGCGCGCCGCTAAATCTACGTGCGTGCTAACGCGTCCATAGACTAACATGCACGTGTTAGTGTTTAGCGTGCGCTAAAACGCTTAGCGCGCCTTTGTAAAAGGACCCCTACGTTTTTTAGTTTGGCTCTAAACGCAATATAAGTAAGTTCGCCGCGGAATTCATTAGGAAGTGAGTTCCACGAGAATGGTACTGATGCAAAAAAAAAAAAAAATATGCAGTGTTTTGAGTTGACTTGAATTTCATCAAGTGAATTGATGGCACTGTCAATCCATTTAAAGTTGTCAACCTCAATGACCGTGGAGGTTTACATGGGACAAGAAGTTTCGCTAGATAGGTTGCCCACTTTTTAACACTGTAAAGGCCAAGGTTAATGCTGACCTAGTTCTATATATTGGATGCCCTGCTTTAAAGAATTGGGGAGATGGTGTGGTATTCATGTGGGAAATCAAGGGAAACAAACAAAATGAGACAATGATCACAAACCAGTGGAAGAAAGAAAACAGCCACATCCTGGTTTCTTGTGGGTTTGTGTCTACAGCGAGCGTCCTTAACTCTGGTCCGCTTGCTCAGACCTTACTTCCGCTCTCTGAACTTTATTTTAAACCTAAGGTCTTTCTGAACTACTTTCTATTTCCCAATGCAAAAACCTGCTGGCCCCACCAATGCCACTGATGTTCTCTCTTCATAGATGCCATCACTTCCACCTCCCTCACCATGGCTGGTCCCTGGCAGTCCACAAAAGAACAAGGTTCAACAACCCCACGACGAGCAGAGTAATACAAAGGAGCAAGTGGGGAATGGGGACTGTACACGCAAGCCTTGGAAACAATAAGCTTTATTAATTGTAATCACAAGTAAAAACTCAATACATGTATACAGTAAATATTTCTTTCTTTCTTTCTTTCTTTTATTTTTTTTTTAATTCTTTATTCATTTTAAAACTTACATCAAGTGTACAGATATTATATAATAAACACATTTAGCTTGAGCACTTGAACATCTTATCATTATATCTTATAATTAAAAAAAAAGTAACCCTCATCCCACCCTCCCTCAAAACCTTCTATTCATTATAAGATCATATAATTTGAAACCCACCCCCCACCCAATGCTGAATGATGTGTAATTAATAGAAAAATGGCATTTAATCATGACAGAAAGATGTTAATGGCTCCCATATTTTAATAAAATTTTTATAATTTCCATTCTGTACCGCTATTGATCTTTCCATTCTATATATGTGACATACTGAATTCCACCAAAAATTAAAATTAAGCCTACTGTGATCCTTCCAATTATTAGTAATATGTTGGATGGCAACTCCAGTCAAAATCATTAAAAGTTTGTTGTTACACGC
This sequence comes from Geotrypetes seraphini, assembly GCF_902459505.1. Lineage (NCBI taxonomy): Eukaryota > Metazoa > Chordata > Amphibia > Gymnophiona > Dermophiidae > Geotrypetes > Geotrypetes seraphini. The sequence continues at coordinate 62,583,487 of NC_047091.1, read as the reverse complement.
TGATATCTGACTCTTTTTTCTCATAGACATTCAAAATATCACAGTATCATATGATAACGCTACATGGTTTTCCAAGAAACAATTTATTCCTTTATTTCTTTCTTTCAATTTTTATCCCGTCCTCCCAATAGCTCAGAACGGCCTACAAGTAAACATTCACAGTGGAGTACATTTGGATAGTACAAAGTCTATACAGTAGTTTAAGTACAAGGACTATACAGCAATTTAAGTACATGTTAAGAATGGAGAAGAGAGGGTAGAAGGAAAGGGAAGTTTATGGGGGTGAAGGGGTAGATTGCAGTTGAATATACACTTCTCCTTCCACATTCGCGGTGATAGGGGAACAGCAAAGAAGTGAATAGGGAAAATCTGCGAATAACTTTTCGTATGTTATTCGCAGTTTTTCTGAAAAAAAAAAAAAAAAAGGCGACACAAAACCGTGAATAATCTGACCTGTTCCAGTGAAGAAAGTGCAGCTGGGAGCAGCGATTTTCTCTGTGCAACGCCGGGAGCAGTGATTTCCTGTGATGTAAATTTGGGGGCGTGGCCTTCGATCGAATAACTGAAACTGCAGTCCGCAAAACTGTGAATATGGAGGGGGTAAGTGTAATGTCCTTTTTCTTTTTGACCCGACACGTGAGCCGCTTCATGATCGAGTGCGACATCTGCGAAGACTGGTTCCACGGCAGATTGTTTATGCTTCTCAGCGTTCTACTTTCTTTTGTGTACCTCACCAAGAGTTTGGAGCTTTTTCATTCCAAGGCCACAGCGCCATCTACTGGATTGACTCCCCTACACCTGAGGCAGGCCTTCCCCCCTGGAGGCTGAAACACAGATCGTATTGGCTCAAAAAGAAAAAGGACATTATATTCATGTATTTATATATGTATTGAATTTTTAATTGTGATTATTGTTTCCAAGGCTGACTTGTACAGCCCATTCCCCACTTGTTCCTTTGTTTTGGTTCCTGGCAGTGACATCCTGCAGTAAATGTGGGCACTGAGACATCTAACTTAAGTTCACACATTGCACTCTCCTGGCTTCCTTATAGGTGGTTGTGGTGTTGGTGGGGAGGGGGGGGGGCAAGACATGCAAATGGATATTGAACAGCTCAGTCCGTCTAACTGTTGCATGCCATTACCACCAAGATACCTTTTTCTTTTATTCACAGCCTAAGTTCCATTACTCGTCTGGTGAAAATGGCACAGATGAGGACCCATTAAGGGCAACAAGCCCACTTGACCAGCCCCCCACAGCCTCCATCTCCTTAGTAAGATGTGCCAGTGGTCCAACCACAGGCAGACCCCCTCTACGCCCCATCGCCAGGAGGCAGCAGCTCTCAGCCAGCTCAGGTAAGGTAATAAGGAATGGGCTTGTTGCCATCCCTAGAGAACCTCAGAGGGTGCAAGAGCATTCCAAGTTAGATTGTAAGCTCTTCTGAGCAGGGACCTTCTATGAAATGTCAAAATGTGCAGCGCTGTGTGAGTCTCTCAGCGCTATATAAGTGATAAATAGAAAAGAAGGAAGCTGGAACAACTGTCTCTGTGAAGAACTTAAGAGCCAGTGAGGAACATACACTTGTAACTTGTCTGAAAGATATTTAGGAACACCCATTTTAAAAGCCTTAAACACAAGGACATAATATAGTACTAGGGTAGAGTGTGGGTAGTGCTGGAACTTATTCAGATAGTAGCAACATGCTGTCTGCTATCCAGATTACTTAGGATTGATTAAAAAAACTGCGCTAAGTTATTTGGATAAGTTATACCAATAGCAGACTGAATATTGCCCCTAGTCTTGAGAAAACCAGTCATGTGAACAGTCAGATAGTTTCATTCAAATCTTGTCTCTCATCCTAGGCTGCTCCATAGAACTGGGGTTGCTTCCAAAAATGTTCTAGTCTTCTTCAGGCATTTGTGCAAAGAGTGGATATACCCCCGGCAAAAAGATAACCGCAGGTGTGAAAAAAGAGGGATGGAGAGGGGATATAGAGCTGTGTTTTGAGGTTTTTTTTGTATTGATGGTGTTAAGTGGATGGAAAGGATAACCAGTCCTCAGGAATTTGTGCTTAGGATGAAAGGGGGTGCCGTCCTTGGGTATTTTTGCTGCGGTGATAGGGGAACGGAGAAGGAATACAGACTTGGAGTACTTGTGCTGGTGTAATAAAGAGATGGAGATCTGAGGTATTTATTCTAGGGGTGACAGGGAGATGGAGAAGGGATATAGACCTAGAATATTTGTTCTGGAAGTAATACAGGCATGGAAAAAAGTAGAATCCTGGGGCATGTGTGCTGGTTCTGATAGCAATCTGGGGTATTTGTCCTGGAAGTGATAGGCAGATGGATAAAAGACACAGACCTGGGGTATTGTGCTGGAAGTGATAAGGGAAAGAGGAAGTTAGTCTTGTGGTACTTATGGTACTGGGAATGATGGAATATACTGCATTTCTAATATGATTCAAGTCTGCTTTTCTCTCTTTATCTTAGATCCTATGCTGTGGTCCAGTGATACAGGGAAGGAACAGCCCCCGACGCTACCACCTAAACTAGAAAAAAAGCATAAATGGGTAAGTGTCTATTGCATCCTTCCTCCACCCGCTCCTAACATTTGTAAGCAGTGAGAAAGGCAGGAGGAAGTGTGGGTACTGGCAGTTCATTCCCATAGAAGGGTGGTGGCATTGAAAGTCTCAGCTCTCATATTATGGAGCTGCTACAGTCTTAGGATGTTGGCCTGGGTCCATCATCATAATAATAATAGTTTATTTTTGTATACCGCCACAACATCAGTTCTTGGCGGTTTACACAATAAATTACAAAGTATTTAAAATACAGAGCCAGATAACAGTGTCTTATAAAAGAAAATAACACAATTCAATAAAAGATACTAACTGACAAAGTACGACCCTAACTCATTCAAACAAAATATGCATAATATAGATTATTTATACTAAAATAGATAAGCTTCTGTAAACCTTATTCCATAAAAATAATGAAAAATCCATTTATCAAACTGATATTAAGTATTGTACTGTTTAAATAGATAGGTCTTAAAATCTTTCCGAAATTGCTGATAAGTGAGGGCTGTAGTAATAAGAGCATTCAAGCATGTATTCATTACTCCTGCTTGAAACGCCAGAGTCCTATCTAAAAATTTCTTAAAATGGCACGCTTTCGCTGAAGGAAAATAAAACCAGCCAGTTTTACGTATATTTTTTTTACATATAAAAAATCAAAAATGAGCAACAAGATAGGACTTTGTAGCAAATACATCCAAATTTAGACAACACTCTAGCCTCAAACGGCAACCAGTGGAGCCTTTGATAATATGAGCTGATATGATCATGTTTTTTTAGATTAAAAATCAAATGAATTGCTGTGTTTTGAATTAATCTTAATCTACTAGTTGTTTTTTTATGAGCACCCAAATAAACAACATTACAGTAATCCAGCATTGAAAGAATTGATGATCGAACCAGTATTTTAAATGATATAAAATCAAAATATTTTCTAATGGTACGCAACTTCCAAAGAGTGATAAAACATCTTTTGACCAATAAATCTGTATGAGCCTTAAATGATAAAGTACGATCCAAAGTAACTCCTAATATTTTTAAAGTAGGAACTATTGGATAAGGTTGACCGTTTACCGTAAGCATCGTTTCCGTAAGCTTATCATTAGGGCTAGCCAGAAAGAAACTTTGATTTATCTGGGTTCAATTTCAATCTGAAACTAGAAGTCCAAAATTCCACTTTTGTAAGAATGAAAGAAATCTGTTAAAGGAATTAGTATTGAAATTATCATCTGCATAAATGAAAAATTTTACATGTAAACTATAGAGAAAATGACCCAGTGGAGCTAAATAAATATTAAAGAGAGTTGGCGAAAGTGGTGATCCCTGAGGAACCCCACTTTTGTTTACCCACCAGGTGGACAACTGACCATCACTAACAACCTGATATGACCTATTTTTTAGAAAACCTTGGAACCAATTCCATACCTTTCCCGAGATTCCAATCGAATCCAAACATGATAATAAAATGTCATGGTCAACCAAGTCAAAAGCACTGCTCAAGTCCAGTTGTAAAATTATTAGAAAGCTGGTCATTCCCAGCATGCCCTTCTCCTGAGGTTGTGCAATTAAGCATGGAATCTACACTGCTGGACTCCTAAACTGATATCAGAAACCTCCCTGCTTAATCTCAGTTCTTTGATTTGCTCTATATGTACTGCTGTAAATTACTTAATGATTTTGTGTGTGTTGAAGAGATAGGATTTCATTGTCTTAATAAATGTTTTATTTTCTAATTGTTATTTATTCTTTATGGATTTATTGTCCATTATGCTGGATTTACCATTGTATGTTACTATGTTTTCATTTCCCTTTGATGTTGCTTATTTGTATTGGTATTGGACAATTAAGACATTTGTTGAATTGTACTTCACCTTCAGTTCTACTGGCCGACAGTTTATAAAAATATAGAATAAATAAATTAACCCCTTCAAACTCAGATTTGGAGACCCTCCTCCTTTTTGCATTTAGACCACTTGAACTTGCCATTTCTTAGCGTCCCTCCAGACTAGTCCATACCCTTGAGTTATGAATTCCTACCAGCAGATGGAGACAGAGAACTTCTGATTTCTGAGTGCACCTATAATAGTTCTGTGAGTATTTCTCAGTGTCTGCCAGATGGTGGATATGTTAAGCCTATGCAGTCTTGGTTGGACAGTAGGCCCCAGGGGAGGCCAGAGTAGCCTTTGGAGATCTTTGGCTTTGTTGTCCACTGAATATAGCTTAAAACATTTCTCCCTCTGGTTTCTCCTCCTCCCTTGAGTTTCAGGGGTAGTCACTGAGGCCAGTGAGGGTCTCTTCTACCCCTTCTCAAGCCATTCTCAATCTGTTCCAATTTGTCACCCTCTACATCTTTGCCAGCGATCTGTTCATAGCCAAAGTCATGGGTCTTTATTCAAGTTCTGTCTTCTTTGACCTATCCACTGTTTTTTACATTATTAACCCACTACCTGCCTAATGGTTTGAATAGTGGCCTGAGAACCAAGGAAGTCAGGGTTAAAATCCTTCTGCTGCTCCTTGTGATTATGGGGATGTCATTTAACCCTTTATTGCCACAAATACAAATTTAGATTGGAAGCCCTCTGAGGATAGGAAAATACCCATACCCATACCCATAGTCTCAATCTTTCCTCCTGTTCATGGAGCCATATGGTAACACTAGTCAGAATGTATGGAAGCAGATGGGGACAGGACAAGCCTAACCATTGGACCAGCTGAGGCTCTGGCCCAGGGCGCAGGTGATTAAGGGCACCAAAATACCTGGCCTCTAGCTTCACCTGGTCTACAAGTTAAGCCTTTTCTTATCCCCATCCCCTTTTGCTCTTCCCCCTTCCTGCACTGTTCCCTCATCTCTTTCCTTCCGCCGCAGTCCTGTAAAGTTTGTTATTTGCTGGTGGTGGCAGTGGCAACATGACAGGCTGCCTTTAGCCAGCTTCTGGGTCTTCGCTCTGCTGCATCCCGCCTCCTTTGATGCAATTTCCTGTGGGCAGGATGTGGTAGAGGGAAGACCTGGGGACTGGCCGAAGGCAGGACCACAGGGGAGTGAGACAGGTGAAACATCAGTTCCAGACTCACGGGGAGAAAAAGAGATTGGACCGGGGCAGGGAGAAGTTAGTCCAACGGAGGGAGAGATGTTGAACCCATGGGGAGGAAAGGAGAGATGGGGTACTGGAAGAGTCAAAATTAAGGGGGGGGGGCACCAAAAAATGTTGGCTCAGGGTACCATTATCTCTTGAGCCAGCTCTGCATGAGGAACAATGTAATGACTTAAATAGAGGGGGTTATATAACGTAATATAGTAAAAAAAACCAGCTGGTTTGGAGACCCTGTGAAATGTCACAATGTAATTCTGGTTTGGAGATCCTGTGGAGCAGGGATCTCAAAGTCCCTCCTTGAGGGCCACAATCCAGTCGGGTTTTCAGGATTTCCCCAATGAATATGCATTGAAAGCAGTGCATGCACATAGATCTCACGCATATTCATTGGGGAAATCCTGAAAACCCGACTGGATTGTAGCCCTCAAGGAGGGACTTTGAGACCCCTGCATTAAGCAGAAAGGTGAGTAGACAAGGTTCTTTTAAGCCAGGGGTGGGCAACTCCGGGCCTCGAGAGCCAGAATCCAGTCGGATTTTCAGGATTTCCCCAATGAATATGCATTGAAAGCAGTGCGTGCACGTAGATCTCACGCATATTCATTGGGGAAATCCTGAAAACCCGACTGGATTGTGGCCCTCAAGGAGGGACTTTGAGACCCCTGCTGTGGAGTGTTGTCATGGGATACTGGTTGACAGACCCTGTGGAGTGATACTGGTCTTCAGATCAACATTTGTTCTTTTTTAGGCTCCTGCTGATTGCAAAAAACCTGCACCTCTCAGAAAACAAGTAAGTGGAAACACTATATCTCCAGTCCTAGTTTGGGTTTGACATTAGAATGAGCTTTTTAATCAAGTTAGATAATAGACTTACCAAGAGAGTGATATTTCTTCAAAAAAATAATAGCACATGATTCTCCTTATTCCCTTTTATCATTTTTATTCTGGGAAACTTTTAAGGGCAGGTCAGATACAGTTCTTCCTGGGGTGGTTTGATGTGGCAAACCCTTGCTGGAGGCAGGGGATAGATTAGATCTGTCAGGATAATTTCCCACCTTATATTATTCTTATATTATGTAACAGCGTTTTATGGATATGCAGGAGATGGGAGGAGGAGAAGGCCATGCTTATATAAAATTCATGTTCAAGATGCCCTTGTGTTCTGTGTACAATTTCTTTCATAGGTCGGCTCTCTCTTTAAGAAAGTATTTAATGGCTGCCCTTTAAAAATTACCTCCACAACTTCTTGGACACACCCCAGCACTAAAGGTAACATGTGTTTCTCAGTCTTCCTGTCCTAGAGATGGTCTTGGAGAAGATTTCTGTGTTTACCTATGCAATTGGCATTTTAAGATTGCCAGCCTCTGGCAGAAAGGTACAAGAGCTGTTTGTCCCATGGCAAAGGAAATATTTCTAGGGGGGTATGAGGCAAGGCTGATGAAGTCAATGTGCATGTGGAAATCTGATTTTTCAAATCTCCATGCCAACTTTTGTCTGTGGACTTGCCCCACTACAAATAGTAAGCAAAAACAGAGGGAATAAACAACACCACATAGCTCAGTCCAACACAGGAATAATGTGATACAGGCGAGTTAGCTGAAACACAGCTCAGGTCGGGTTATGTGAGTTGCTCCATAGAACCGGGGCACCTTTCGGCTGGCATTATTCCTGTGTTGGACTGGGCTATGTGGTGTTGTTTTCTCCCTCTGTTTTTGCTTACTATTAATAGTGGGACAAACTGAAGGTCCATCAAGCCCAATATCCTGTTTCCAACAGTGACCAACCCAAGTCCCAAGTACCTAGCTAGATCCCAAGTAATAAAACAGATTTTATGCTGCTTATCCTAAAAATAAGCAGTGGATTTCTCCAAGCCATCTCAATAACGGCCTATGGACTTCCCTTTTAGGAATTTATTCAAACCTTTTTTAAAACCCTGCTAAGCTAACTGATTTCACCATATTCTCCAGCAATGAATTCCAGAATTTAATTACATGTTCTGTGAAGAAAATATTTTCTCCAGTTTGTTTTAAAGCTTCATTGCATGCCAAACAACACAACAAATAGTTGCAATACACCTATGGATGTTGCAGGTCAGATTTTGAAGTGAAACTTCCTCCAGGGTTGTATTTTGTACCCAAAGGCTGGCAATCTCAGCAGAGAATCTGAAAATCGCTTCCTAAATTGGGGAGGGGGGGCATCAGCATATGTGTAGAGGTACAGTATAGGGCGTTGGTATGTGAAGGGAGGCAGTGCGCAAATGTGGAGGTGCAGGGCATTATTACATTAAGGGAGACTGTGAGTGTCGAGATGGGAGTGTGTGAATTTGGCAGTGCGGGGTTGTGTAAAGAGACGGTGGAGGAGAGAGTGTAAAATAATATTACGGGGCATCTTGATATGCCATGGTAATGTGAAGCTTCTTTTTCAGACCCACATTTAATCCTGGGAGCAGAGGAAGGGATTTTTATATTGAACTGCAATGAACAAGAAGCCATCCTAGAACTGGTGAGAGAGACCTGCTTTGAGGCACAGCAGTGTCAATGTCTTAGGCATCCTGCCCTCTATACCCCAGGCCTGTCTCTCGTAGCTGGGCATTTGCTGAAACCCCCAGACCCAGAGCAGCTGGGACACTTTAATCATGACTATATCAGTACTAATATATACAGGAATAAGAAAGAATAAATTCTAATTCCACCAAAATACCTCTCTCAAGAAGTTCTGTATGTCATTTTTCTAAACATAAGAACATAAGAAGTTGCCTCCGCTGAGGCAGACCAGAGGTCCATCTCGCCCAGCGGTCCGCTCCTGCGGCGGCCCATCAGGCCCACTGCCTGAACAGTGGTCTCTGACTACTTTTATAAATTACCTCTAATCCTATCCCTATAACCTTACCTCTACTCTTATCTGTACCCCTCTATCCCTTTGTCCTCCAGGTACCTGTCCAGACCTTCTTTGAAGCCCTGTAGCGTGCTTCTGCTTATCACATCCTCCGGTAGCACGTTCCATGTATCCACCCCCTCTGGGTGAAAAAGAATTTCCTGGCGTTTGTTCTAAACCTCTCCCCTTTCAATTTCTCTGAGTGTCCCCTTGTACTTGTGGTTCCCCATAGTTTGAAAAATCTGTCCCTGTCTACTTTTTCTATGCCCTTCATGATCTTGAAGGTTTCTATCATGTCTCCACTAAGTCGTCGCTTTTCCAGCGAGAAAAGCCCCAGCTTTTTCAGTCTGTCAGTATATGAAAGGTCCCCCATACCCTTTATTAGCTTAGTAGCTCTTCTCTGGACTCTCTCAAGTACCGCCATGTCCTTCTTGAGGTTCGGCGACCAGTACTGAACACAGTACTCCAGGTGCGGGCGCACCATTGCACGATACAGTGGCAGGATGACTTCCTTCGTCCTGGTCGTGATACCTTTCTTAATGATACCCAACATTTTGTTTGCTTTCCTTGAGGCTGTGGCGCACTGCGCCAACGCCTTCAATGTTGTGTCTACCATCACTCCCAGGTCTCTTTCAGGGGTGCTCACCCCTAGTGGTGATCCCCCCATCTTGTAAGTGAACATCGGGTTCTTTTTCCCAACATACATGACCTTGCATTTCCCTATGTGGAAGCTCATTTGCCACTTTTTGGCCCACTCTTCCAGCGTTGTCAGATCTTTTTGGAGGTCTTCGCAGTCCTCCATGGTTTTGACCCTGTTGTACAATTTAGTGTCATCCGCAAATTTAATAACCTCACATTTTGTTCCCGCCTCCAGGTCGTTGATAAATATATTGAACAGAAGCGGTCCCAGCACCGACCCCTGCGGAACTCCGGGTCGGTGCTGGGATCGCTTTTGTTCAGCGGTGAAAGCTCTTCCCTCAGAAATTGTCTCAAATATATACTTTATTTAATTTGATTTAAAAGGGGCAGGGGCCTCAGATCCCCATATGTTGTAAGTGTGTTAACTGGACAACTGCACTGGAAAGAGAAGAAACCTCATCGGCCCCACACCCCCTCCTTCCTAATTGGAATAGTTCAATGCTGATGTATAAATGCTTATAACTTTCATATAAAAGTGCTGAATACAATCTCTTTTCAAAAAAACGCAAAGCAAAGCATAGAACTTAGCTTAGGCAGGGTCTGTGATGTGCTGCAGAAAAGTATATATTTGAGACAATTTCTGAGGGAAGAGCTTTCACCGCTGTCTCTTTAGAAAAATTACATAAAACACTTTAATCATGACCCAGACTATAGGCAATTTTCAGCTCTCTGTCCTGAGAACCTGAGAACAAAATTAAATATATCTTTCCCTCTTTTCTTCCTCTCTCTCTCTCACAGTTATTTCCTGGCAGAACAACTTGGGTATATTCGATCAGTAACATACTAATGTCCATTTCTGGTGAGTACAGTAATCTGGTTTGGATAAGGGAGGAAGGTGGCAGTGTTAAACATGGACTTGGAATTTACCACATAATATCAAGGGAGTGGATTTGAAATTAAAGTGGGGAAGGCACAGATTCCTTGCGGATGGAGAGCATAGTGGCCAGCTCAGTGAGTGCTCGAGCATCCCCAGTATTGAACAAAAACTCTTTTCGCTGTGTCCAGTGAGGGGTAATTTTAAGTTTAGGAACTTCCCCTCCATTATATTGAAAAGCTGGTTCCTGTAATGGAGAGTGGTTTGGATGGCTCACTGAGGTGCGGGAGGGGGCTCTCTGCTAGCTCCCCAGACCCTCTGATTTTACTCAGTCTCTCTTTTTTTTTTTAAACAGGCAAAGTGTCTCAGTTGTACTCTCACAGTCTCATGGGATTATATGAGCAGGCAAAGAAGGAGCACAAGTCTGTCATACACATCTCCACACACAGACTGCTGCCCAGGTATGTCCTACTTCTGAAATGCCAGAAAACGAAAAAAGAGACACTAAGGGCTAGATTCACGAACCTGCCCGATCGGGACCGATCCGTGTCTGATCCGGGCAGGTCCGATGGATTCTTCAACCTCCAATATGCAGATGGGGGCGACCGGAGGAACGCCCCCCCATCTGCTGGCATGGATCGCTGGTGTGCGATCCTGACGCATACACAGACCATCTGTAGATGTCTGCGCATGCCCTTCGCATGTCCATCCGAGCCACGACCTTTTTTTTTAACTTTAAACTTTTTTTACTTTTTAGCCCAGTGAACCCGTGGTTTTAACCCACTTTAAACCCGCGGGTTAAAACCATGGGCTCGCAGTGTGGGGAAGGGCAGGAGAGATTCGGGGTGGCAGGCAGGATAGATCCGGGGACGAGCAGGGCGGCAATTCGGGAGAGAGCAGGGCGGCGATTTGGGGAAGAGCAGGCAGGAGAGATCAGGGAAGATCAAGGCGGCGATTCGGAGCAGAGCAAGCAGGAGAGATCGGGGAAGAGCATTGGGGCAGCAGAGAGCAGGGCTTCAATGAAGCTGAAGAGTCGGAAAGACGTTTGCGACTGGTCCCTAGCAGTCACTTCATGGGTTGATCGGCCAGCCCAGTCGGTTTTAAAAATTTCATTGGTGAATCGTGTCCCTGTCTACTTTGCATGCGTTTCCCCTCATCTGCATGCAGAGATTGGAAGCGGATCGCAGGTGAGGTTAGTGATCAGAGGATTTAGAATCAGAAAATAATATTAAATATTGAACTAAGTCCAGTACTGGGCAGACTTGCACGGTCTGTGTCTGTATATGGCCGTTTGGTGGAGGATGGGCTGGGGAGGGCTTCAGTGGCTGGGAGGGTTTAGATGGGCTGGAGTAAGTCTTAACAGAGATTTCAGCAGTTGGAACCCAAGCACAATACAGGGTAAAGCTTTGGATTCTTGCCCAGAAATAGCTAAGAAGAAAAAATTTAAAAATTTAAATTGAATGCGGAGGAGGAGACAAGATGGCGATAAGAGTGGACATGTGAGTCCAAGATCCCGCTCTGGCAAAATAAATTTACCTTCGGTGACGCTTTCCTCAAAGTTTCTTCGATGCCTAAGAGGAGGGGACGACAGAGGGATATCCCTCATTCCTTTGCCGTGACTTCGACTCCACGTCAAACTGCGATAACAACATTCGCAGTTCCAATGGCGTCGGGCAGATCCGCTACTGAGCTCCAGGAGCAGCTCAGCATGGACGGCGATGCGTCGCTGAGCCCCTTGGGACCTGATCCTCCTCCTCCCCCGAGTAGCACAACGGAGTTGTTGCTTCCTGTTGGGGGAATTCGGCAGCAACCGACTCAGGAGGTGACCCTGTTGCAGGCAAGCTCGGAAAAAAGATCAGGAGAGGGAGGAGCAACACTGCAGGCAAGCGGTGGTGAGAGTGGGGGAGGTGAAACCCGGGAAGGAGAGCGGGAACCCGGGTTCCCTCATCTCAAGCCGCTTGTGAAACCGGCGGTGGTCACACTGGATTCATTGTGGGGAGCAATTGAAAATCTTCAAACTGTATGTATTGGATTTATTTCCTTGATGGCTGAAGTTTCTTCTAAAGTTAATAAACTGGAAACTGTTTCCTCTGATCAAGTGAAACAAATAGGAAACATTGAAAAATCTATAATTGAGGTTAAATCTTTAAATAATCAGAATGCAAAGGATAAAGTTTTTCTTCTCCGTAAAATTGAAAACTTGGAAAACCAAAATAGGAGTTTAAACTTGAGGATTTTAAACTTTCCTATGTCTAAATTTAAAACTCCTAGGGAATTATTTAAAGATTTCCTGGTTTTTACATTAAAAATCACGGAAATGAATATACCACCTTTGCAGAAGATTTATTACTTATAAAGGATATTAAAGGAGTCTGAAACAACTACTGAATGAGATTTAACAACTCTTTTGGAATCATCAAATCTTGAACTGTCCGGACGAGCTACATTGATAGTATCCCTGGTATTTTATCAGGATAAAGAAATGATTTTGAAATTGTATTATGGTTTAAAACAAGTTTCCTTTTTGGGAGAAAGAATATATATATATCCGGACGTTTCAAAATGGACTCAGACTAGAAGGAAAGAATTTCTTGCATATAGGGATAAAGTTGTTTCATTAGGAGCCTCTTTTCAGTTAAGATTCCCTTGTAAATGTTTTGTTGTATTTCAAAACAATAGATATATCTTTTATGATTCTCAGCAGCTACGTTTCTTTTTAGAGGGTAAAGGTGTTTCATTTGCACCATAATGACTTCGGTGTAACTCAAGTCCTTTTTCTTTTATTAACCATCGGTTCTCACTTAATTTCCTGTAAAACTTTAATATGTGATCTTTCCTGGAAGAATTTCCTTTTCTTAGTCTCTTTCCTCCTTTATTGATGACTATGTTAAATAAAAAGTATGGGTTACTTCTTTTGTCAATATATTTCCAATAATGAAAATGGATTTATTTTGTATTATCCTTGTTTTGAATTTTGATTACTAATATTGGATGTATTAATATCGTATATTGCCTTTAAACATAATTGTTGTTTATTTGAAAAATTTAAATAAAGATTTATAAAAAAAAAAAAAAAATTTAAATTGAATCAGGTTGGGCAGACTGGATGGACCATTCGGGTTGTTATCTGCCGTCATCTACTATATTACTATGTTACTATGTGAATCGGGCTGGAGGGAAATCTGGTCGCAAAGGGGTCGCAAATTGATCGGTTCATGATTGGTTTGCTTTCTGAATCTAGCCCAATGTCCTACGTAGCACACAATGCAAAATGCAGAATAAAGTGGGACAAGTGATGTTCAGGATTCTATATCACCTTTAAGTCTCTGTAGAAAATATCAAAGTTCATAAGTGCGCAGACTACTCTGCTTCCAGGAAGAAACATGCCTCCAGACAGTGGTGTAGCAAGGGGAGGACAGGGGGGAGGGAGAGGGGAAGGGGGGTCCGCCCCGGGCGCCATCTTGGTGGAGGTGCCGGTACCCATCTACCTCTTTGCCCTCTCCTGCTCCTTCCCAGCCCCCCCAACTGCACGCGCACACCCCTTCTCTTCCCCCTTACCTCTTTAATGTATGAGCAGCAACCCTAAGCTGCTGTTCGTGCCAGCGTCGGCTCTTCCTCTGATATCACTTCCTGGACCCGTGCCTAGGAAGTGATGTCAGAGGAAGAGCCGATGCTGTTGCGAGCAGCAGCTTGGGATTGCTGCTCGTACCAAGAAGTTAAAGAGGTACGGGGAGCTCTCCTGAACCTTTGACACTGGGGATGGGGGGTGAGTTGGGAGAGGGAGGGGGGCATTTCGGTCTGTTTTGGAGTCCTTATGGTCTACGCGAAGAACCACGTGATAGACTTTCTTATCATTTGTTTCTCCACTTTGGTTATGTTTATGAATGTTGTGTTTTTTTGTATTGAGCAACTTCTAAGTACAAATATGTTAAAAAAAAAAAAGAGGTACAGGGAAAAGGAAGGGGTGTGCGCGCGGCAGGAGAGGGCAGGGAAGGAGCAGATGAGGGGAGGGGGGGCGGAGAAGAGGGTGGGGGACAGGCATCTCTCACCCTCGCTATGCCACTGCCTCCAGATACCCCCAGACCATACCCTTCAATTACCGAATGCCAGACGATGATCCTACTCCCATTTCCTACTAAACTACTTGAACCAACTACCCCCACAGATCAGATCTTTCGAAGGGCTCCTGAGTTTTAGAAAAGCAATAAAAATATATCTCTTCACCAAATCCCTTGCCTACTACTGTATCTTTATTTTTTTAAAAAAGTATACTAGATGGCATACTAGGACATTCATATTGTATTGTAAACGTGACATATTGTAACCATTCAGACTCTATATTATATGGGGAGTGTGTGGTACAGTGGTTAGAGCTACAGCCTCAGCACCCTGAGGTTATAGTTTCAAACCCCCACTGCTCCTTGTACCCTTGGGCAAGTTACTTAATCCCCCATTGCCCCAGGTGAATCAGATGGAGTGTGAGCCCACCAGGACAGATAGGGAAAAATGCTTGAGTACCTGGATGTAAGATTATAAGTGGTATATAAATACCAAAAATAAATAAATATAGGTATGTATGTTTAACCTGTAAACCAACTTGACTGTATGTTTTGTATGTTTAACTTGTAAACCATTCTGAGCTCGCTGGGGAGAACGGGATAAAAAAAACCGAAATAAACGAATAAAACTCGATAAACTCTTATGAAATTTGGTACTTTCTACAGTGAATTAAAGGTGATATAGAATCCTGAACATCATTTGTCCCATTTTATTTTGCCTTCCACTTCCAGGATGGGAAAGCAAGCGGGACAGCATCGGTGTGCTGGGTGGGCAAAGGTCCAGCCCTTTCACTAAGTGGAATAGACATCTGCTTGGGGTGGAAGAACTTTCTTTTTTTTTTTTAGATTCAAACAATTTTTTATTGATGCAGACATCATCAAATACAGCAAATACAACATCAAAGCACATCAATAATGCATCAACTATTATATTATAATATACATAATAAAAGACAAATTCCAATTTCAATAAACCCTCACTATATCTATATGTGTTTGAACCTTTATCGTCCCTCTCCACACCCACCCCTCCCCACCCAATAGTACTCTCTACTAGAGGTCTGCATGGGAATGGGGATCGCGGGAATCCCGCGGGAATCCCCACTAACCCACGGGACTCCCACGGGGACCCCCCTCTGGCCCACGGGACTCCCATGGGGACCCCCCTCTAGCCAACGGGACTCCCACGGGGATGGATGGCTTTGGAAGCAGGGTTCGTCCATATAATATAATGGACACATCAGCCTTAGTAAAAGAGGGGGTTTATAAGTTAATTACCTGAACAGAAAACAAAAAAAAAAGGGTTCCACTAAAGAGATTCCACAAGGAAAACAGCAGCACAAACACAAAAGAAACTGTGGAATTGATAATCCTGTCAGAAGTAATTGCTGCTTTTTATGGGGACGGGCGGGGATGGAGGTAATTCCTTGCGGGGATGGGTGGGGATGGAGAGGATCCTAGCGGGGATGGGTGGGATTTCTGTCCCCACGCAACTCTACTCTCTACCCAATGATACTCTCTTCATTTAACTAAATAAAAGCCCAATTAAGAGATCCAACTTAAAATCGCACTACGGCCCATAGGATGCAAATCTTGCAAATATGAATCCCAGGTTTGTATAAATAACATCTTTCGCTTTCTTATAATTCCAGCATCTCTAGCTTTCCAAATGGCCAACTGATGTAATTGGTTTCGCCAATGCCAAAACCTCAGAGGATCGGGGATCGTCCAATATTGTAGTAGACATTTTCTAGCCAAGAGACTCATTTTCCTACACAACGCCCTATTTCCTTTAGGTGAATGGCCAACAGCCTCTGGCAAATCCAAAATAAAGAAAGAAGGAGAACAGCGCAATGATCTTCCAATTATTTTTGACATATAATTTATTATTCGCTTTCAAAAGTGCTGAATTATGGGGCAAAACCAAAATGCATGACCTAATGTATGACTCACCCTTTTTTTTTTTGAGAGGGGGGCAGTAACATGGCAGTACAAAACAAGGTTCACATCCCTCTTCCTGCCACCATTCTACATCTGCATTCTGCTTCCACCAACCTTCTGCGTCTGCGCGGCTGCTTAAAAGCTCTGTAAAGCAGTGTACATTTTACACTGAAGCTCTGCTAGTTCCCATTCCCCTCTGACATCCTGCTAGAGGGGCTAGAATCAGCAGCGCTTTTGTGCATATCTGTGTTCAGAGGTCCTGCACCATACTTACCACCCTAGGTAAGGACTCTAGGGTAGCCAGGCAGAGGTAGAAAGACAGGGGGTAGCAAAGGGCAGGGGAGATGCTGAGCACTTTGGAGTGGTAGGGAAATAAATATACTGAACACCCAACGAGAGAAGTGGGTAGAGAGAAGAAGAAGAGACGCTGGGCATTTGGTGGGAGAGGCTAGAGAGGAGATGCTGGGCACAGTGTAGGGAGTAGAGAGGACAAAGGGAGTATGCTGGGCGCCTGGTGGGATGGACGGGGAGGAAAGGGGAAATGCTGGACTACATGGGGTGGGGGTAGAGAGGGGAAGGAAAGATGTTGGGCGCCTGGTGGGATGGACGGGGAGGAAAGAGGAAATGCTGGACTACATGGGGTGGGGGTAGAGAGGGGAAGGAAAGATGCTGGGCGCCTGGAGGGATGGACGGGGAGGAAAGGGGAAATGCTGGACTACATGGGGTGGGGGTAGAGAGGGGAAGGAAAGATGCTGGGCGCCTGCTGGGATGGACGGGGAGGAAAGGGGAAATGCTGGACTACATTGGGTGGGGGTAGAAAGAGGAAGGAAAGATGCTGGGCGCCTGGTAGGATGGACGGGGAGGAAAGGGGAAATGCTGGACTACATGGGGTGGGGGTAGAGAGGGGAAGGAAAGATGCTGGGCGCCTGGTGGGATGGACGGGGAGGAAAGAGGAAATGCTGGACTACATGGGGTGGGGGTAGAGAGGGGAAGGAAAGATGCTGGGCGCCTGGAGGGATGGACGGGGAGGAAAGGGGAAATGCTGGACTACATGGGGTGGGGATAGAGAGGGGAAGGAAAGATGCTGGGCACCTGAAGGGATGGATAGGGAGGAAAGGGGAAATGCTGGACTACATGGGGTGGGGGTAGAGAGGGGAAGGAAAGATGCTGGGCACCTGGAGGGATGGATAGGGAGGAAAGGGGAAATGCTGGACTACATGGGGTGGGGGTAGAGAGGGGAAGGAAAGATGCTGGGCGCCTGGAGGGATGGACGGGGAGGAAAGGGGAAATGCTGGACTACATGGGGTAGGGGTAGAGAGGGGAAGGAAAGATGCTGGGCACCTGGAGGGATGGATAGGGAGGAAAGGGGAAATGCTGGACTATATGGGGTGGGGGTAGAGAGGGGAAGGAAAGATGCTGGGCACCTGAAGGGATGGATAGGGAGGAAAGGGGAAATGCTGGACTACATGGGGTGGGGGTAGAGAGGGGAAGGAAAGATGCTGGGCACCTGGAGGGATGGATAGGGAGGAAAGGGGAAATGCTGGACTACATGGGGTGGGGGTAGAGAGGGGAAGGAAAGATGCTGGGCGCCTGGTGAGATGGATGGGGAGGAAAGGGGAAATGCTGGACTATATGGGGTGGGGGTAGAGAGGGGAAGGAAAGATGCTGGGCGCCTGGTGGGATGGATAGGGAGGAAAGGGGAAATGCTGGACTACTGGGGGGGGGTAGGTGTGCACAGCTCACATACCCTTGAGCCAGCCCTAGGTGAGCAAGGATGACTGCTCTGGTTACAGGGAAAGCACCACATTGCAGTTTTAAGTTAGTCTGTGAGTACATAACCCTGAGTGCCTGATGTCAAGCAATTGCCTCGCTCTTTAGGGTTGAGGAAAGGGTGATAAGAGGGTTGGGAGAGTTTTTGTAGGAAGAAAAGGAACCCTCACCTTCCTTAAGCACGTCTTGAGGTTTATTTCTCTGTTTGATACCTTGACAGGAAGAACGCCATCTCCACTAAGGTTCCTGACACCAAGGGCTGCCGGCTGTGCTGTGTGGGTGAGTAGAGCACCCTCACCAATGCTCCCTCTTCCACCTCTGCACTGCTCCTGCTCTGTGTCTCAGTATTCTCCACTGGGTCCTGGGCTAGGGGCTGGGGAGGGGGATTAGTTGCGATTCACTGTACAGACTTCTCAGGCTGGGGAGCAGGGCTGGCTAGGATTCCTTATATTTATATGGTGGTGTGGGTTCATAGACAACGGCGCAAAAGACAAAGGCGCGCCCAGACAATTGAGCGCAGTGCGGAGGCGCGCACCGCTCAAAATTACTGTTTTTAGGGGTTCCGACGGGGGGTTTTGTTGGGGAATCCCCCCACTTTACTTAATAGACATCGCGCCAGCGTTATGGGGGGTTTGGGGGGTTGTAACCCTCCACATTTTACTGTAAACTTAACTTTTTCCCTAAAAATAGGGAAAAAGTGAAGTTTTCTGTAAAATGTGGGGGGGTTACAACCCCCCAAGCCCCCCACAACGCGGCGCGATGTCTATTAAGTAAAGTGGGGGGGTTCCCCCCACACCTCCCCCGTCGGAGCCCTAAAAACAGTAATTTTGAGCGGCGCGCACCTCCACGCTGCGCTCAATTGTCTGGGCGCGCTTTTGTCCCGGCGCGCTTTTGACCTGACACCAGTGGTGTGTACAGGGGCCTTTTTCCTACAGTCCTATATTTTGTATTTTTGTATGGACCTTCTGACTGCAACCGGGCACCACACCACCTCAGTTGCTAAATTCTTCGTCAGTCCAATCTTTATTAATCTTTATTCATTGTTTTTAACTTTTTCTTTATATGTGTAAAAAAATCTTCATTTCTTTTAAGTCATCCTATTTATATTAATTCTATTAGAAAGAGGGACCTCACTTAGCTTAATAGTGATCAGTTCATCTTTATACCTCTCCCGACATGCATGTTTCAATGTTGGAAACTTTTCTTCAGGGTCGAGGCAACGTTTGAAGGAGCAATTCAGTCTAATATAGGACTGTAGGAATAAGGGATCCACAACAACTTAGTGGATTTGCTGTAGATAAGTTCCTAAGAAGACTTAGCAGTGTACAGGGGCCTAACATTCTCGTGTCCTTTCACAGCACAAAACTCTCAGACCGGATGCCAGTTCTTGTGTGGGGCTTTGGAGGCTGGTGTGATTCTCATGCAGTGGTATGAGCCCATGCAGAAATTCATGTTAGTGAAGGTAGGATGGTGGAAGAGATGACACGTACCCAACCTGTCAGACCCATCCCTTCTCCCATACACTTTCTTTTTTATCTTTCACTTTCTTTTTGCGTTCTATAGCACTTGCGTCTATGTGAGTGAACTGAATATAAATGTGTCGTAGATGGAGGAGTGTATCTGTGTCCAACCATTATGCAAGACTAGGGAGTCACTTAGGGCGGCAACTTCTGGAGGAGGGTGAGGAAGCAAAACGCAGTTAAAGTCAAAGAAAACCAATAGATCCTGAGAGCCACACACTCAAAGAACCATCGGCACCATGCATTCGCTTGCAGGAGATGTGTGTAATTTTTCTTGTTTGGTTTTAAAATGATGTTTTACCCAAATATAAAATACTAAAATGAACACTGTCCTCCCCTCCCTAATAGGACGTGGCCCTCTAATAACTGAGACCCAAATTAAATACACAGCTCTACTCTTTTGAAATTTGAATACCTGGATGTTCGAAGGGGTGGTCCTGAGCCTTGGAGGAAATTCAGGAGAATCTGGGCTCCAATTTGGGAGGGATTGTCCCCCTAGGGCTCGCAGTTCTTTACTGAACTTTTGACACTGGAGTGCTGGGGGGGGTGGAGGTTGGGGGGGAGGTGGGGGGGGTTCAGTTGGGTGGATTTTTGTGAAGAATGACACATAAAACCCGATTGTTTCAGCATTTTCTCTTGTTAGTGGTTGTTGGTGTGTGCCTTCCCTTCCCTAAAACTCTGTCATTTCAAGAGGTTCCTTGACAAAACCTTTGCCTTCCAGGCGGCTAAACTGAACCCATGGCTAGCCCAAATTGTGCTCGAGGCCTCCACCTACCTTAATTTCAGAAAACTACTCAAAACCCACCTATTCCACGGACAAAACCCTTAATAACCCTTCTTCCTCTGCTCCCTTCCTACTCCTTCTTATCGTACTTTCCCTTTCTACTATCTTCAAAGTCTTTCATTTTCTCTCCTCCTGCTAACCTCAACGACATTATTGTTTGTAACTTAGACTAATTGATGTGAACCGCCTAGAACTCCCTGGGTATGGCGGTATACAAGAATAAAGTTGTTATTATTATTATTATTTTTAAAACTTAATAAAAATGATTCTTAAAAAAAAAAAAAAAATTCACAGCTCTCACTTTGATGTCACTTCTGGGTCAGCTGACACTGATGCGGGCAGCAAGCTGGCGATGCTCACGCTGGGGAAGTTAAAAGAGGTGCGGCGTGGAGAAGGCGGTGCACAAATACGGCGGAGGTGGCGCGCCACTGCCCCAGGCACCTCTCACCCTCGCTACAACACTAGCCGTGCCCCATATATGCCATGTCAGTGACGGACTTAAACGCTTAATGCTGCACAGTGGCATCTGAATGACTCTGTTGTGTGGCGTGTGTGTGTAATTGTGAGAGACCCCCCCCGTGCCCTGCCCATATGAATCCCCTTTTTGCAGTTGGGCTCTATGGAAGTTGCGTGCTAAAATTATAGAATGCTGCTTAGTGCTCCTGATTGGTGAGGCCCGATTTTAGTACAGGAAGAGGCGGTCAGAGCATACAGCGAGTGATTTCTTTCACTCGCCGGCGCTCCGGCTGCCCTCTCCAGCTGCCCTCTCCTGCCTCCCCTGCCACGTCATTCGTGGTCGGAAAATACCACCAATGACCGGGACCGCGAATTCGCGGGGGAGCACTGTACTTCATTTATATCAGTGGTTCCCAAACCTGTCCTGGGGGACCCCCAGCCAGTCAGGTTTTCAAGATATCCCTAATGAATATGCATGAGAGAGATTTGCATGCCTGTCACTTCCATTACATGCAAATCTCTCTCATGCATATTCATTAGGGATATCTTGAAAACCTGACTGGCTGGAGGTCCCCCAGGACAGGTTTGGGAACCACTGATTTATATAAATGGAATGAAAAACTGTGATCAGGGACTACAACCCAAAATACTGCTTGTAATTTGGATGTTTGCTACCTAGAAGGATTTATCTGATAATTTGAGTGAGGGCATTTGTCAGTCCTCCTTCAAGCCATTCCCTGGTGACCCTGACTGGTGAGCCTCACCCTCTAGGAAATATTTGGATTAGGAGCCTAATTACGACTGAGATTTTATGACCCATCTCTAATTATTCACTCAATTGAACGATTGATTACTTGATTGATTCTTTATCCACCCTTGCTTCCTAGCACTTTGACTACCCACTGCCGAACCCGCTGAATGTTTTTGAGATGTTGGTGGCGCCAAAGGAGGAATACCCCATGGTGTGCATCGGCGTCGGCAAAGCCCTTTCTGCCAGTTCGGCCGTGAAATTCAGAATCATCAACCTGAACTCTGCAACATCCTGGTTCACAGATTTACACCCTGGTGAGGGGATAGAGGCATGCTTGGGGTGTGTAATGGTGGGTCACCAGACGACTTCAGGTTACAAGGAGCAGGTGTTAGTGTGTGTATGTTATGTGACAATTGGTGTTTCTTATGTCATTTTTTTGGGCAGACTTGATGGACTGTGCAGGTCTTTATCTTCCTTCATCTACATTCATGCCATGTGCTAAGATTGTGGGTGCTGTGTATCTGAGCGGGAGGGAAAGACATGTATGTAATGTATATGACTATGCTGATGTCATAATAGTAGGGTCATCTTTTGGATTGTTGGCATAGTGTTGTGCTGTTGTGTTACAAGATTGCATCATTTATAAGGGGGGGACGGAGGGGGGAAGACTGCCCCAGGCACAGTCTTCGTAGGGGGACACCGGCATCTCCTTCACCAGAGCAAGCAGCATCTTCCACTTGCTGCTTGTGCCGGCCTCGGCTCCCATCTGACATCACTTCCA
Source organism: Geotrypetes seraphini (assembly GCF_902459505.1). Taxonomy (NCBI): domain Eukaryota; kingdom Metazoa; phylum Chordata; class Amphibia; order Gymnophiona; family Dermophiidae; genus Geotrypetes; species Geotrypetes seraphini. Next base: position 62,561,378 of record NC_047091.1, on the reverse strand, counting down.
GGTCAAGGGACCAGGATATGAAATCAGAAGGGAGCTGAGGCCGGCACGAGCAGCAAGCGAATGATGTTGCGTGTGCCGGCGAACATGTGAACAGGTATGTAGGGGGTGGTAAGGTGCTCAAGCGGCGGGGAAGAGTGAGAGGGCACACGGTGCAGTGATGCCAGGCACCACCACCCTTGGTGCTAACTTCCCTTGCTACGCCACTGCCTATATGGCGACAGCAGTGTTTGTGATGCCAGTGTTTAATCATGAAGAAGGGTAATCTGCAAAGAATGGAAGATACAACTCTGTGTTCAGGGCATTGGCGTAGCAAGGGTGCGAGGCGCCCCTCCCTCGCTCTCGTCTTTGCAACCGCCGCCCCTTCCCCGCTCCCCCCTACCGTGCGTATGCCCCTCCTTCCCTTCTCCCATACCTCTAGTTGTTCACTGCCACGAGCAACAAGAACTTCAACGTGCTCCTCGCGACCCAGTCAGCTCTCCCCCTATGCATGGCACCTGGAAGTGATGTCAGTGGGAGAGACAACACGGTCACGAGGAGCACGTTGAAGTTGTTGCTTGTGGCAGTGAAAAACTAGAGGCATGGGGGAAGGGAAAGGGTGACATGCTATATCATGTGACATAATCAGTCAGTGGTCAATCCAGCAAGCTGTATATTCAGCGGGAGATAGCAACCTATTTCTTGCTAAATATCACCAGATAGCCAGCTATGTGCTATTTAGCTGGCCAGGAGCCATTCCCGGCCAGCTAAATAGAACTGAATATTGGGCCCAAGGTGTATATGAGGTATGCATTCCTGTGACCAGTGGCAAGGGAGGTTCCCCACTTCTTGAGCACCTCCCCTGCCCCCCATGTACTTCTTGAAATGTTCTCTGGCGCAAGCAGCATCTTCCACCTGCTGCTCGTGTTGGCCTCAGCTCCCTTCCGATGTCACATCCTGGTCCCATGACTAGGAAGTGATGTCAGAAAGGAGCCGAGACCAGCGTGAGGAGCAGGTGAAAGATGCTGTTTGCGCCGGAGAACATTTAAAGAGGTACGCAGGATGGGGAAAAGGAGGAGATGTGCCGGTGCCACCTTCCCCCCCCCACTAAGACAGCCCCCGAGGTTGTCTGTCCCCCCCCTTCCCCCCTTACTACACCACTGCATGTGACTCTTAGAGCTAATCCAGTATCTTGTTGTCTGACTGCTGTCTGTTCACAGATTTTACAACAAAACGGATTCAGAAATGTGAGAGGAAAGATGGGACAAATTATACGATTCATAGTCTTAAGCGCGCGAGACAAATGTGCGCCGACAATTCAGCGCAAGACTTTAGTGCGCCGCAGGAAAACCTTTTAAAGGGCTCTGATGGGGGGTGTTGGTTGGGACCCCCCCTACTTTACGTAATAGAGATCGCATTGGGGGTGGGTTGGGAGGTTATAACCCCACATTATACTGGAAACTTAACTTTTTCCCTATTTTTTAGGGAAAAAGTTAAGTTTTCAGTATAATGTGGGAGGTTACACCCCCCACACTCCCCCCCAACACGGCAGCGTAATCCCTATTAAGTAGAGTGGGGGGGTTCCCCCCACACCTCCCGTCGGAGCCCTTTGAAAGAAGGTTTTCCTGCGGCGCGCTGAAGGCTTGTGCTGAATTGTCGGCGCTTGTTTGTCGGCGTGCGTTTGTCTCATGCGCTTTTGTCCCGTCATCAATTATACTGCATTAACTTACTATATTCCTCCTCTTAGGCAATTCTGAATCAAGTCCTGTGCAAGTGACCCAACTGGAGAGTGACTTGGCGCTGGTTCTGTTAGACAGTAAGTATAGAAATGCTAGAGATTCATCCTGTGTAAAAAATGGACTGCTGCCCATTCTTCCCTCTCTTCTTCATCTATTGCCCCTTCTCTGTCTATCCAACAAACTGTTCATTTCCAAAACTATCCCTCTATTAGGCCATTCAGCCTTTTGTTCTAATAGCCATCTGTCTAGCCAGTCAACAGCTATCTATTTAATTAGCCATTGCTGTATTCAACCAGTCAATGTATCTATCCATCAAACCTTCTTTTAATTTATTGAACCAACCATTGATCCATCTATCCTAGTGTTTCCCAAGTCGGTACTAGTGTACCCCCTTTCCAATCAAATTTTCAGGATATACATATATGAATATGTATGAAAGAAATTTGCAAACAATGGAGGCAGTATATGCAAATCAATCTAATGCATATTCATTATGGATATCCTGAAAATCTAGCTGGCAAGGGGGTACTCCAGGACCAACTTGAGACCCACTGATCTATCCAACTAACCACCTGTAGTCCATCTACCCAACCACACATGCCTCCAACCAGTCATCCAATATCCTTTCATCTATTTATACAACCATATGTTTTGTATCTAACCAACCAATCAGTTATTTAAATATACTTTCATTTTCTGTTATCCATCCATCCATATATTCTCTCTTCATTCTCTCTGAAAAGAACAGATCACGTGAAGGAATATTGGCTTCTATATCAGAACTTTGAGGACTCACGGTATAAAACTACATTGAAACTACATGGCTGCCCATAACATTGAGGATCAAGTTTAAACAAGGCATCACTGCCTTTAAGATCCTAAGAGAGAATGCCCCCACCTACCTAACAGAGTTGGCCACCCTACTCCAGGGTGCCTCCAACAGATATTCCACCAGAAATCTTTTCCAATTAAAATTCCCAATATGCAACAATCCAAAGTCTACCAGGCAAATTACCTTATCCATCCAATATCAATTAGAAAATGCTGGAACCAACTACCGCTTATTCCTCAGAATATACATTTTGTGGATCTTTTGTTTCATGAGTAAATCAAGGAAAATTTTTGTTGTTTACCTGCAATTACATCATTTTCTTTTCCAGAAATTTTTTTAAAAAAGATTTTACATCAATATGTGAGCATTTCTTAAGAAACAACTGAATATTTCATGGGGTATCCTAATTTTTTCACATGACTGTATATGTAGTGTTTATTGATTTTATTATGAGTATTGAATTGTACTCCACCTAGAACTTACAGAGATAGTGTGGAATGCATTAAAAAAATAAAACAAATGAATAGGATGCCAGCATATATGCTGATATTCAAAACAATTTAAGTGAGCTACTGCCCGCTTAAATTTCATGGGGCCACCCAGCCACCGATATTAAGCAACACTTAGCTGGACAGTGCCACTGAATATTGGTTCTGACCAGAGCTGGATTAAACCATAGGCAAGCTAGGCACATGCCTTGGGCCCAAAGGTTTAGAGGGGGAGGGGGTCCTATCAGATGTGCTTAGGATTCAGGAGGCTAGGTTTGCCAATTGTCTGGATTTTTTCAGGATTCTATAAAGAATTACCTCTCTCAAAGCCAGAAAGATGGATAGGTGTGTGGCAGTGGCGTAGAAAGGGGGATAGACCACCTCACATGCCATCTTCATGGGGGGGCGCTGGCATCTTTCCTCCTCTTTGCCTCCATGTACCTTCTTAAATGTTCACTGACGCAAGCAGCATCTTCACTTGCTGTTTGTGCTGGCCTTGACTCCCTTCTGACATCACTTCCTGGTTGCGGGACAAGGATGTGACATCAGAAGAGTGCCAAGGCTAACACGAGCAGAAGGTGGAAGATGCTGCTCGCGCCAGTGAACATTTCAAGAGGTACATGTGGGATGCTCAAACCATGGGGAAGAGTGGGGGGGAGGGTGGCACAGAGCAGCAGGGAAGAGTAGGAAGGCGCACGGTATGGCAATGCCAGGTGTCAACCTCCCTTGCTACTCCACTCGTTTGTGAATATGTTTCAGAGTTTAGCCTACTGCAGCTCTCCACGCTTCCCCTTTAACTACAGAAGCTGCGGTAGACTCCAGCCAATGGGAAGGCTGCTCTAGTCTGGGAAGAAGGGGCTGAGCTACAAGAGCTGTGAGGGAAGCAGATCTTTGGAAAGGTTCAGTAAAACAAGTGAATGTTGGAGGATGGGGGAGATTGTTGCAAAGGAATAGGACTGAAGAATCAAGGAGAATGTGAAGAGTTTGCTGTCAGCTGAGGAAAAGTTATTCAGAGTAGTGAAGACACAGGGGGATTGCGAAGATCTGCAACGTGACATAATCATGCTCGAGGAATGGGCATCAACATAGCAGATAAGGTTCAATGTGGATAAGTGTAAAGTGATGCATGTAGGTAACAAAAATCTCATGCACGGATACAGGATGTCCGGGGCAGTACTTGGAGAGACCTCCCAGGAAAGAGACTTGGGAGTTATGATGGACAAGTCGATGAAGCCGTCCATGCAATGTGTGGTGGCGGCAAAAAGGGCGAACAGAATGCTAGGAATGATAAAGAAGGGGATCACAATCATATTGGAGAAGGTTATCATGCTGCTGTACCAGGCCATGGTGCGCTCTCACCTGGAGTACTGCGTCCAGCACTGGTCGCCATACATGAAGAAGGACATGGTACTACTTGAAAGGGTCCAGTGAAGAGTGACTAAAATGGTTAAGGGGCTGGAGGAGTTGCCGTACAGTGGGAGATTGGAGAAACTGGGCCTCTTCTCCCTTGAAAAGAGGAAACTGAGAGGGGACATGATCAAAACATTCAAGATAATGAAGGGAATAGACTTAGTATATAAAGACAGGTTGTTCACCCTCTCCAAGGTAGAGAGAACAAGAGGGTACTCTCTAAAGTTAAAAGGGGACAGATTCCATACAAACATAAGGAAGTTCTTCTTCACCCAGAGAGTGGTAGAAAACTGGAACACTCTTCCGGAGTCTGTCATTAGGGGAAAACACCCTCCAGGGATTCAAGACAAAGTTAGGCAAGTTCCTGCCGAACCAGAACGTACGCAGGTAAGGCTAGTCTCAGTTAGGGCTCTGGTCTTTGACCAGAGGGCCACCGTGTGAGTGGACTGCTGGGCACGATGGACCACTGATCTGACCCAGCAGCAGCAATTCTTATGTTCTTAACTTGCAGCAAATGCCAGAATTTATATTATGGTGGGCAGTTTTCCATCTCTACCCAGTAAGCTTCTCCATTCAAAGCATGGACTTGCTTACTTACAAACTATTACCGCTATCATACTGACAGTTGGGCGCTGTACTTTTCCCTACTACTTCTGTAGTGATGAAATAATGGTGGTGGAGATCACTCCTATGCCACCCCATCCCTGAACAACCTGGATAAATAGGTTACTTGAAAAATGACCACCCTCCCTGAGGCTAGAAAGACCTCTAATTTGTTTCTTTGAGTTTGTATGGTTGTCAAGATATGTTTTGTTTTGACTATAACTGCTTGTTGTTGCTCCCTACCTCCCCAAAGGCTGCTACCTTAGGTGACTGCCTAATGGTTGGCCAGTCCTGGTTTGGCCACACAATGTGCACCCCCCCTGCCCCCCCAAGAGATGTTACCTTGGTTTGCTTTGTGGCATCTGATCTTATGCTTAGGCACAGTTTTTCTTGAACATCTGGCCAACTAGATCCGTTCATGCAACCTCCCATCCATCCATTCATTCTCCAAAAATCCATTTGTCTAACCCTTTAGCTGCTACATTCATGTATAACTGAGCAATTTCAGATCACATTCAAATTAATTACACCATCCTGCCCCTCTATCTGCTGTAACTAGCTCTACATCCAATCAAACATCCCATTGATCCATCCAACCATATCATTTCAGCACATTAGCCATCTACCTTTCATAGCTTTTTTTCAATTGTCTATCCAATTTTCCATCTGTCCACCAGTGCTCCCTCTAAGCGGGCGGGTGTTGTGAGCAAACTTTTTTCGCTGTGAGCTAAAAGCCAGCAAGTTATGAGCCAACTCGCCCGATTCTCCTCTCGCCGCCCTGCCATCTGCCGTACGCCGTGCGCTGTGACGAGAAACTTGTGCGCTGCGATGTAATATTTTGTGCGCCAGCGCACGCCAGCGCAGCTTAGCGGGAACACTGCTGTCCACCCATCTTTCCATCTGCTGTGTATCAACTCTTCCTCCATCTAGACCAGTGGTCTCAAACTCACGGCCTGCCAGGTACTATTTTGAGGCTCTCGTTACGTTTATCATAATCACAAAAGTAAAATAAAACAGTTTCTTCATCATATGTCGCTTTAGCTATAAATTACAATATTATTATTAAGACTTAGCCAAAAAGAAAGATTTATAAACTATAAAGAGTTTTACCTCATGCAAAATTGGCATTTCTTTAATAAGACATTAACTATTTTTTCCTGAGGTCCTCCAAGTACCAACAAATCCAAAATGTGGCCCTTGTATAGGCCTGGTTTGGCGCAAACTACGCAGAAGCATTAGCAGGGCGTGACAGAGACCTTTCTAGTCCTGATCAGAGGGTCTTATATACATGCAAACACATTTAAAAGTTTGAAAAGTCAAGATAATAAACAAAAGACCAGGAAACCGATATATAGCATAGGAAAATGAGAATTCACTATTTATATGCATTGCTAGGTGAAGCAAGACCATAAGGGAAATCAGGTAATGCGTAACATACTTCTAGAGGTATTAATGACTCCATTTTGTATTAATCTGACTCCATCTTGTTTTCTGTCTTTCTGTGTGTCTCTTCCTGGGGTAAACCATACTGAAGTTTTCCCACTTAAAAAAGGCCCGGGATTGGAGGATTCAAGATGGCATCGGGAGTGGATGCCTGAGCGAGCTGTGCTGCTCGTCTCACCTAGAGTTGTGTTGTGAGTTTCCTTCCCAGTAGCGATATGGGGAAGAGAAAGGGAGTTCCTCGCTTTGCCCCTCCAGCGGTCGAGTCCCTTCAACGGCTGATCTAGAGCGTCTTTGCTCGTTCGGGTGAGGTGACTCGAACTACTTTGGGGGGAAACCCGGAATCTTTGGGGGACCTCAGCGCAGATAGTCGGGCTTCGTTGAGCCCTGAGAAGAGGCTGGTTCCTCCCCAACCCGGAAGTGCTCCAGTGCAGGGAATGTCTGGAGCCCGGCGGCCCCGAGAGGGAGAGCTCGACCCCAGCATAGTAGGGACATCCCAACTAAGCCCTTCAGAAGAAGGAGGAGATGGGAACCATCAGAAATCTCCCTGTACTTTAGAGGACGAGGTGAGAGGCGCTTCGGGAGGGAACATTATCAGCTTTGGGGAGATGAAGAAACCAGATAAAATAGATATGGAGGCGCTGTGACAGGCCATATCAGTCATGGATTCCAATCTTAAATTGAGTTTATCTACTATTAAAACAGACTATGGAACTGTCTTTTCCAAGGTGGAACAACAGGGGGTACTTCTTACTAACTTGAGTGAAAAGTTGGAGGAACAAGAAAATAATTTGAAAGAAGTAAAGAAGGTACAAATGGAATTGGTTAAAGAGAGATCTTATGTTTCCCGTAAGATAGAGAATTTTGAAAATCAACTGAGGAAAAATAACTTAAGATTTTTGAACTTTCCAAAGTGCCCTATTATATCACCATTTGAGATGGCTAGAAAATATTTCTGTGAAACTTTAGCCATTCCACCAGTAAATTTACCTCCAATTGTTAGAGCTTATTATCTGAATATAAAGACGCAACAAGGGGAATCCACTGCTACGGAAATTCCAGTAGATAAAGCAGTGGACATGAATTTGTCGTCATTCCTGGAAAACTCCCTTGAGGTTGTCACCCAGAGAACTACCATGCTTTAACTCTAGCCTTGGAGAGTGATAGGCAATTTATTCTTCGTTTGTATTTTCGTCATATAAATGATAAGTTTTTAGGCTCTAATGTTCCAGTTTTTCCAGATCTAGCTCAGAAAACCCAGAGACGTAGGAAAGAGTTCTTGTCCTTGAGGCCAAGAACTCTTACTTTGGGGGCTACATTTCTTGTTAAATTTCCTGCAAAGTGTTATGTATCTTATCAAGATAAGAATTTTCTTTTCTTTGAGCATAAACAACTTTTAGAATTTATTGGATCAAAAGGTTGGTATAACCATGTCTAGCGATGTATGACCCATCAGCTGGCTGTAATTCGGGAATCTAATGCCGTAACCTTAATTAATTTTGTTATTTCTCCTTGGAAGTTTATTTCTTTTCTTGATCCTCATTTTTGTGGACTAAATAAGAGATAGTTAATGTTTCCTTTATAAGTTTTATTGAATATAATTTCTGGATCTGTAGCATCGTGCAAAAGCAATGCTTGTATTTAAAATTAAAATCTTATAAATAAAATTTTTTTTTAAAAAAAAGGCCTGGGATTCTAGTGTTGTGTGTGGACTGCCATGCCCAGGGGAAATAAGAGAAACTTCATGGCCTAAGTATTAACAGATGGTCCTGGCATTTCAATGCTGGGTAGAGAATAATCTTTTTTTTATATGTTTTAAAGAATTATGAGATGTGAATGAGATATGAGTGTGCTTAACTATGGATGTTTGAGGCCCCAAATGTGCGATAGAATGAATTTGTGTTTAATTTCAAATGTTTACATATATAAGATTCAAGAAACTTTAAGGGAGCCTAAGAGCAACATCTGGAGTTAGTTAGGACAAAAGTGAAGGACTGGTTACCATGGAAACCCTCTAGAGGCCCAGCAAAGGTCAGCTAGGATAGGGGGGGTCTGGGGCAATGTTCCCTCTAAGATGAGCGCATGAGTGATCGCTCACTATTTTCAGTGGCATCGCTCATACGTTTTCTCGTGTCGCTCAGCTCATGTCACGGACGGAGGTGAGAGGAAGCGGCGGCGGCGGCGGTCTGTCCTGCTCGCCTTAGTGTATTTTAAGTGGAAAGATGCAGTGGCGACTCCTCTCAAGATCCCCAACTGCATCGGACTTCCGACGCAGGAGGGGATTCGTGAGAGGAGCCGCTGCCACGTCTTCAGTGACGTACCGGGGGGGGGGAGGTCCACCCCGGGTGCAGCCTTAGGGGGGGGTGCACAGCCGGCCAGGTCCGGATCTGGTCAGCTGTGCATCCCCCCTAAGGCTGCCATCGGAGAGGAAGTTCGGGCCAGCCAATCGCTGCCTGGCTGGGCGGAACTTCCTCTCCGACGGCAGAATTAACATCGGGGGAATGCTGGTCGGGCAACCGTGGGAAGCAGAGAGACCTTGGGGCAGCCGCGGCGGTGGCTTTGGGGCCTGTTTTCCCCGATAGTGGCAGCAGTGGCTTTGTGGAGGGTAGGGAGAAAGAAAGAAAGAAAGAAAGAAAGGGGGCAGGGAGACAGAAGGGAAACAGAAAAAAAGAAAGGGGGCATCAAGAGAGAAAAAAGAAAGAAAGGGCAGGGAAAGGAAGAAAAAGTTAGGGGAGGGAAATGAGGTCTGGAGGAGAGGAAGCATACAGGCTGAAAGAAGGGAAGAAAGATTGGATGCACAGTCAGAAGATGAAAGTGCAACCAGAGACTCATGAAATCACCAGACAAGGTATGAAAAATGATTTTATTTTAAATTTAGTGATCAAAATGTGTCTGAATTTATATATGCTGTCTATATTTTGCACTATGGCCCCCTTTTACTAAACCGCAATAGTGTTTTTTAGCGCAGGGAGCCTATGAGTGTCGAGAGCAGCGCTGGGCATTTAGGGCAGTTCCCTGTGCTAAAAACTGCTATTGTGGTTTAATAAAAAGGAAGGGGGTATATTTGTCTATTTTTGTATGGTTGTTACTGAGATGACAATGCATAGAGTCATCTGCCTTGACCTCTTTGAAAAAAACCCAGAATAGGAATGATAATTAACATTTTCTCAGCGTATAGTGTGCTTTGTGTTTTTTTTTATTTTATTGTTGGTAGATCATTTTGACTTGGTCATTTTAAAGTAGCTCGCAAGCCCAAAAAGTTTGGGCACCCCTGAGCTAGAGCATTGAAGCTGTGTATTTCTATTTTATCCCCCCTTTTACAAAACTGTGGAGCGTTTTTTAGCGCCAGCCGTGGTGGTAGCAGCTCTGATGCTCAGAATTCTATGAGCGTCAGGGCTGTTACCACCGTGGCTAAAATCCACACTACAGTTTTGCAAAAGGGAGAGGGGTTTGTTTGTGATGACATATTCCATACTAGGCAAAGGTGTTTTCTGTGTTCTGTGTGTTAGAAAGACATGGTTTTCTGTTAGGATTGACGGTGTAGGATTGATCTGTGCTGGTCTGGCTTGTTTAGTTTTACAATGGGTGTATTGATGTACTACTCACTGCAATATGTAAGATGCTGCCTTTTCCTAGGTACTCATGTGTGACGTGTGGCTTATTACTAAAAATCATGTTTTTCATACAGATGGGGGGATGCCAAAAAATGATGGGCTCCGGGTGTTACATATGCTAGGTACGCCACTGTATGTAAAGATACCAGAAAGCTGGCGAAGCAGAAACTTTAAGTAAATTATTATTCTTCTAAGTTTTGAGTATTTAACCCTCCCACAATCTCACAGGCACTCGTTTCAAGTTTATTGAGATTTTGATTTAAACGCAATATCAAATATTTTCAATGCGTATAACAAAAATAAATTTGGGGAAATAAATAAAACCATTTGAACAATAAACATACAAACATATCCATAGATGATTAAAAATACATAAGGAGTACAAGGATAAACTACATTTGTTTAAAAATGCGTCCTCCGCGCCTGCTCATAAATTTGTGGAGTATGTAACTTGTCGCTCATGCATATTTTTTTTTTGCACACACCTCATCAATCCTTAGAGGGAACATTGGTCTGGGGGTTTTCTGTTCGTGTGTGTTAGTGAATCTTGAAGCTGTTAGTTTTCCAAGCATAGGTTCTGCATACACTGAAGGCTGGTTTGATTTAAACTTTTTGAGAATGACAAAGTGTTCATTGGATATATTATAATGTTTTATGCATATTCAGAAATTGATGTAAGCAAAAATATGATTTGTGAAACTTTTCCTATGTTAAAAGGAATTTTCTTTGTTTAAACCTAAGGACAGCCTCTGTTAGCTGATTGGCTGACAAGTGTGATGTCATACTGGTCAGTGTGATGGTATAAAAGGAGCGCACCAGTATAGACTCTTTGAGATCATATTTTCCAGGAGAGATGTACTTTGACATGCTTGACGTTATATGATTCTCCATCAAACATATGCCTTCTGAGACAAGAATATAAGATTAAAATTAATAAATAATAATATTGGACTGGTAATATATGTGCAATTGCCATTATTTCTAAACACCTAGGAGCAAGGTTGGCACAGTGCGCAGCGCATGCGCTAATCACCCTGCAAAGGGTTTGAGTTTGATACCACTGATCTAGACGATCCAACAGTATGTTTTCTTCGTATATTTGTGCCTGTGCCCATGGCAGTATCTCCAGAAAGGGGTATGTAGTTTAAATTCTACTTTTTTAATTTCAATGTTGGATCATTTTTCTCTTGTTTTCTCAGATACCCTTAGGATTGTAGATCTTCATGGGGCATTGAGTAAGAAAACATCTGTGCCTGAAATCATCTTTAATGTCTCTGTGGAGTCAATAGGTAGGTGGAACACAACTCATCACATCCATCACCTTATCCAATCAGCAGGGAGAGGATTTCTTCTTTCCCTCCAAAATCACCAGGGAGGAAATCACTTTTCCACAATCAACAGGGCAAAGCTGAGTATTTAAAAATTTGCTGTGCCTAAATTATGGGATATTTTATGAAGATCATCTACAGAATTGTTACTTAGAGAACATGTGATAAAGAAGTATTTTTACCTGACAGAGAAAGTGTAACTCAGATAGATCAGTACTCAGCAAATATATTGCACAGATGGACAAGTGCAAAACCGGCACAAGAGTATCTGACACCCTAGCCAAGCCTTCAGTTGTGCACCTCTTCCCCCATCCCAGGGCAACTCAAAGCCTTCTCCCTACCCACCTTACATATAGCATTTCCCCTTCCCTATCTCCCCTAACATGGTGTCCAGCATCTTTCTACTTCCCTATTTTCCTCCCTCGCCATGGGTCCAACCTCTCTATTCTTCCCTATCACATCTCATGGTGTTCAGCATCTCTCCATCCCCCCCTGCCAAGGTGTTCAGCATCTTCCTTTCTCTTCCTTACCTGCAGCACCAGCATGTCAGTCAGTGTACCAACACAACACTCCTTGCACCTGGCATAGGGCCATGAGCTTCTGTGCATGCTCAAAGCTAGCCAGTCCCACCTTTCTGAAAAAGAAAGTTTGGAGGAGGCTCATTAGGCCTTCAGCATGCACAGATGCTTAAAGTAAATGCAAAAGGTAAAGGGGTCATGGACTTGATATACTGCCTTTCTGTGGGTACAATTGAAGCAGTTTTACATAGGGTTATCAGATTTTTGTCCAGAGAAAACTAGACACATGTCCTCACCCTGTTCTACCACTAGCCACACCCCATTCTGCCTCTAGCCCTCTCCCCCTCCCGCAAAGCTTCGTCTTTGGGTTTTTTTTTTACCTCCAGGCCATGTCTGGAGGGTCTCTGAGCATGCGCGGATGTGCGCGACATCATCCACACATCATCCATGCTCAGAGGCCCTTCAGATACCACCAAGAGGTCAGGGATTTCCAAAACTAGAACAATCTACCAGGTTTTAGAAAGTCCATCTGGGCACCCAGATAGTCCTCTAAAAAGAGGACATGTCCGGGTTTTCTCAGACATCAGGTAACCCAAGTTTTACATATGCTATATGCAGGTACTTTTTTCTGTCCCTAGGGGGCTCACAATCTAAGTTCTGTACCTGGAGCAGTCAAGTGACTTCCCCAGGGTCACAAGGAGCTGCAGTGAACCCAGGTTCTCAGGCTGCTACACTAACCATTAAGCTACTTTTCCATACCAAAGACAAGTATTGTGTTGGTAAGCTGACTGACCTGCCAGTGCCAACATAGAAGAGATCAGGAAGGGCTAAGAATTCATTTAACACATCGGGGGAGGGGGGAGGATTAAGAGAAACTGAATGGAGAATGACATGGTAACAAAATTAATCACCGTTCCTGTCCCCACAGATAACCGCAGGAAATGATTCTATGCCATTCTTTAGTGTCTATCTCAACCTTAGTCCTACAGCAGCATTCTTCAATGCAAGGCTTGAGGGTCAGTGGCTTTGCCTATTCATACTCTGATTCTTCCTTCTCTGCTTAAAGAATGACATGGGGATGGTTTCCTGTGGATAACCATGGGGATGGGGACAAATTCTTTACCTGGCAGAAACCCAAAGAGTAGCAACATTCCAGAGCTGATATTGTGATGTCATAATGTCTCATTCCACCGATGCCTAAGAGCCAAACTCACCAGTGATGTCACAATGGCTTGATTATCCTTTACTTGGCTCACATAAGAACATAAGAGTTGCATATTGGGACAGACTGCAGGTTCATCAAGCCCAGTATCCTGTTTCCAATAGTGGCCAACTCAGGTCCTGTTCTTTAGTGTCTATCTCAACCTCAGCATTCTTCAGTGGATGCTAGAGAATGACATGGTGACAGAATTCATCACTGTTCCCGTTCCCATGGATTACCGGGGGAAACCATCCTGCATCATTCATTAGTGTCTGTGTCAACTTCAGTCCTTCTACACCAGCATATGTGAACCAAGTATAGGATAATGAACCCATTGTGACATCACTGATGAGGTTGGCTCTTAAGCACTGGTGGAATGAGGCATTATGACATCACAATATCTGCTCTGGATACCAGAGACTGTCATTCTTTGGTGTCTATCTCAACCTCAGTCCTTCCACACCAGCATTCTTCAATGCAAGGCTTGAGGGTCAGTGGCTTTGCCCATCCATACTCTGATTCTTCCCTCTCTCCTTAAAGAATGATATGGAGATGGTTTCCCACAGTTATCCACGGGGACTGGAACAGTGATGAATTTTGTTACCGTGTCATTTTCTAATACTGAATAAAGACACTTTGATTGCATCTGTGCAATATATTCTTTGTTGAGTAGAGAGCTATATGAGTTGCACTTTCTCTGACAGGTACAAATGCTTTTGTGTCACATGATCTCTAAGTAACAGTTTCATCTGTTCCAAATTCTTTCTCTGCAACTGATCTGGCCATCATGAGACACGCTGGATTGCTGCGACTGTGCCACCCCACAAATTGTGCCATCCTTGGTGTGTGCCTAGTCTGCCTAGTAGGTGAGCCAATCCTGGATAAATGAATGCTGTTTGCCCTCCTGATTCAGATCTGCTTTGTTGCAGCTTACAGACAGAACAGTATCCAAGTTTTCTGGAGGCATGGTGTGCAGGTGCGGCAATTATGCTCTGCAGAGGTAGGTATGCAGGTGTGAGAGGGTTTATTGGTCTCTGGGCTGTTTAGTCACTACCACAGCGAATACTGAGAGTACAGAGTAAGAGACTATGGGTAATAGATACTTCTGTACTGGTGCCAGTGCCCGCATCGCTCCATAGGATGTATGTAGAAGGGAAATCATGCTGACCCTAGAACACTCAGATCTCTTTTCTGCTGCAGGTGCTGGAAGATTTTCAAGATCAGAGCAGAACATTCAGGCTTGTGGGATCCAACAGGTAATTTTCTGCCTTGAACCATCTCACATGTCCTCTGCCCCCTTCTCACTTGTCAGAGAAAATCCTCTAGACCAGTGGTTCCCAACCCTGTCCTGGAGGACCACCAGGCCAATCGGGTTTTTAGCCTAGCCCTAATGAATATGCATGGAGCAGATTTGCATGCCTGTCATGTCCATTATATGCAAATCTCTCTCATGCATATTCATTAGGGCTAGCCTGAAAACCCAATTGGCCTGGTGGTCCTCCAGGACAGGATTGGGAACCACGGCTCTAGATTAGAGCCGTGGTTCTCAGGCCAGTTGGGTTTTCAGGATAGCCTTAATGAATATGCACGAGAGATATCTGCATATAATGGAGGTGCCAGGCATGCAAATCTACTCCATGCATATTCATTAGGGCTATCCTGAAAACCCGACTGGCCTGGGTGAGGGGGGTCCTCCAGGAGAGGGTTGGAGCCACTGTTCCAGAGCAGTGTTTCTTAACTCAGTCCTGGAGTACCCCATTGCCAGTCAGGTTTTCAGGATAGCCCCATTGAATTTGCATAAACTTGATTTGCATACACAGCCCCCATTATATGCAAATTTCTTTCATGCACATTCATTGGGAATATCTTGAAAACCTGACTGGCAAGGGGCTACTCCAGCACCGAGTTGAGAAACACTGTTCTAGAATAGATATCAAACTGGTTTAGAAGCTAATTAGATGGGACATAAGAACAGCCTTACTGGGTCCGACTAACCCAGTATTCTGTCCACACAGTGGCCAATCCAGGTCACTAGTACCTGGCAAAACCCAAAAAAATAGCAACATTCTATGCTCCTGATCCAAGGCAAGTAGTGGCTTCCCCCATGTCCCCCTTATTAACAGACGATGGACTTTTCCTCCAGGAAATTATCCAAACCTTTCTTAAAACCTTCTAGGTTAACCACTCTTATCCTAACCTCTGGTAATGCGTTCCAGAGCTTAACTATTCTCTGTGTGAAAAAATATTTAATCCTATTGGTTTTAAAAATACAGTGGTACCTTGGATTACGAGCATAATCTGTTCCAGGAGCATGCTCGTATTGTAATCCAAAATGCTCGTTTATCAAAGCAAAGTTCCCCATAGACAATAGTGGCAAGAGCAACGATTGGTTCCAGAACCCGGGGTATGTACCTGTCGGGGCTGGGTGCTGCAACGCCGTCTCCTCCGTCCGCCTCCTCTATCCGTCATGAAGAACAACCCCACAGTGCCGCTTCGGGGGGATGCCTTTAATATGCCAGTCGCCGGAGAACCCGCAGCGCTGCTTCAGAGGGATGCCTCCTCCATCCGCCGGCCAGCCCTCCACGTCTGATGCCCCTTGCATGCTGGAGAGCCCCCACCTGAGCCCATGCAGCCGAGCGCTGCCCCACCCGCATGCGACGCACAACGCCGATGATTGACGCTGTGCGCATCACACGCAACGCGCAGGGGGGACGGCACCTGGCCGCGCAGGCCAAGACAGAGGTCCTCCAACCTGCGGAAGGCACCCGACGTGGAAGTCTGGCCGGAAGAGGAATCCCCTGAAGCGGCGCTTCCTGGACTGTAAGTGCTCATTTATCGGGGCAGTGCTCGGTTTGCGAGTCAAAAGTTTGCTGAGGGTTTTGCTCGTCTTGCAAAACACTCGCAAACCGAGGTTTCACTGTATTTCCCTGTAACTTCATCGAGGGTCCCCTAGGCCTAGATGAATAAAGGCAAGATGGGTGAGCTGGAGTTTTTGTTTGGGGGGGGTGGGGTAATGCTTACAAATAAATTATGACTTTCAACATTTTGGGGATTAAGGGGGTAAGGGAGGGTACAAACCCAGTGGTGTAGCGAGTGAGAGTGGCGCCAGCACCAGGCATCGCCACACCTTGCACTCACCACTCGTCCCTGCCACTTGGGCCCCTGCCCCCCCCCCACATACCTCTTTAAATGTTCACCGGCGTGAATAACATCTTCACCTACTGCTCGCGCCGGCTTTGGCTCCCTTCTGACGTCGCGACCTGAAAATGATGTCAGAAAGGAGTCGACGCCAGCCCGAGCAACAAGTGGAAGGTGATGCTCATTCCGGCGACCAATTAAAGAGGTACATGGGGGCAGAGAGGGGAGTGGTCTGCACCCCCCACCCCTACTTACTACACCATTGTACAAATCTATTTGCTTTGTGTCTGCCTATAGGTATGTACACATATAGATGTGTCAATATATGCATGCATCTGCATACTTCATTTATTCAAATTTGTACCTTCCTATTATAGCCAAGCACAGAAGAGAAAAAAAACAATATTTCCCTCTTTTCTTTACAATTAAATGATTTTCATCTTGTAGCATCTAACTCCTAAAATGCAATTAAACACCCATGACGGAGCCTCGGGTGAGTCCAGGTAGGTCTGGGCCCTCCAAAATTGGGCTCGGGTCTACTCAAAATTGTGGCACCTTTAAAGCTGGCGGGGATTCCCCCCCCCCCACCTGCACCAGCTGAAGAGGTCCTTTGCTGCTGGCCCAGAACACTCCTGGACTTACTGCAGCTGACAGAACTCTCTATGTGCTGCTGCTGCACCTGTTCACTCCCCGTCCCACGCATGCTCAGGTTTTGCATAGTTGGAGGAGAGCCAGCTTGGCGGCGGCCTATAGAGAATGTCGCTGGCTTCAGTGAGTACAAGAAAATTCTGGGTGACCAGAGCAAGACCTCTTCAGCTGTCAGAGCTAGTGGGTCTTTGCCAGCTCAGGTATTTACTGAATTTGGGGGAGGGGAAGGCAGGGGAAATAGAGTGTGTCCACCCACTTTGAGCTCAGGCCCACCCAAATTGGCACATCTGGCTATGTGACTGTTCAACACACTGCTAAAGAGAGAGCCTTGAACCAATTTCTGAAAGCTTAAAAAACCCATTACCTTCCTTCTAGAACACATAAGGGGCTACACACAAAAAGACCTTTGTTTAGTTCCAGTTCACTTCATTTCGTATGGTGGAGCTCCTATATAATCCTCGTTCTTATGGCTGTTTTTTTCTCTCCCAGTAGCATGACTGTGGTGGAAACAAGGCCAGTGGATGAGCCTGGCGCAGCGAGCAACCTCTACATACAGGAGTAAACTCTCAGCCATCCCCGGCTGTTGCCCAGGAATGCATCGCCTGCTCTTCTGTCACAAGAACCTTTCTTTGCACTGGAGACAGAGACCTAAATCAAACAAAGGCTGAAAATTTTAAGATGTCAGCCACATTTTCTCCCTTCTCTCCAGTCCATCGCTTCATGTCCGAACCCTTGTTTGTACCTGTCCAGAACATGAAGGTAGCCATCATATAGAAAGAAGAGCCTCCACCCTAAAATTAGTGTGATATGTTTGGCGGGAGAATGGGGAGAAAGAGACAGTACTTTAGAAGTCCTCAAATCCCTCAGCAACATCCACATTGTCTGTACAACAGAGTCCTGCCACTGGTGGGATTAGCAACCACTCATGGACTTCCACCTGCATTTTCCATCCCTGCCATGCCAGAATGTTAGCAGACCTTTGTCAGAGATTCTTTCTCTTTCAAGGGTGATGAGGTCACAGTTAATTTCCTCCAATGTAAACAGTGAAGCCCCAGGGAAGGGGTGTGTTTTTTGGACATTTGCTTGTGATGTCACAGACCAGGCAGCGATCAGCTCAAAGATGATCGTTGCAGTTGTCCAAGTCTCATCACGTCTGGGTAGGTAGGTCTGATGGCTGAAATGATGGTTCTACCAACCCAGATTCAGCAAGACCCGGATAACTGCAACAATCATGACGCCAGCCGTGGAAACCTAACAGAAGCTATAGCCCAGCATAAAAGGGAGACCATCTTTAAAAATTCAAATTTGTGACCAACGGACTCTCCTTGCCAAAATCCAAATTCATCAGCAACGGACTTTCCTGCCTCATTTACCTCAAACCCCAGCCAATCAGTTTGAGGACCGTTCTTTAGTGTCTATCTCAATCTCAGCATTCTTCAGTGGAGGTTAAATAGAGAATGACACGGTGACAAAATTCATCTCTGTTCCCGTCCCCTTGGATAACCGCAGGAAACCATCCTGCGTCATTCTTTAGTGTCTATCTCAACCTCAGTCCTTCTACCCCAGCATTCTTCAATGCAAGGCTTGAGGGTCAGTGGCCCATTCATACTCCTGATTCTTATGTGAGCCAAGTATAGGATAATGAATCCATTGTGACATCACTGATGAGGTTGGCTCTTTTTGGTAGAATGAAGCATTATGACATCACAGTATCAGCTCTGGATACCAGAGACTGTCATTCTTTAGTGTCTATCTCAACCTCAGTCCTTCTACCCCAGCATTCTTCAATGCAAGGCTTGAGGGTCAGTGGCTGAGCCCATTCATACTGATTCTTATGTGATATAATATAAAGGCAAACTGGAAGCCTAACAGACAGATTTTTATGTGATAATATAAAGACAAACTGCAGACCTCATAGCCCACCCTGAAGAAAGCCACAGCATGATGGCTGATTTGTCAGTTTTACCTACCTGGATGTGGCGAGACCTGGACAATTGCAACAATCAGGATGCGGAAGCCTAAGAGAACATATAGCTCAAATGCAGTTGGTTACTATGCAAAATTACACTATGATCTTCCTTTAGGCTGGTAAGAAGGAGCTGGAGTCCAGGGTGTATGCAGGAGGTGGGGGTGGGAAAAAGATGGTGTAATAAAATATAGTAAAACTCTGAAGCTGTAAAAAAAAAAAAAAAAAAGGAGATGCTTACATTTTTAAAATTATTATTGTGGTGGTGGTTACTGTTTTGGCAAAATTCTGTCTTCTCTCCAGAAGTTGTCTCCAAATGGGTCGGTGTGGTTCACAGCTTAACAGGTGCAGGGAACTTCTCATGAAAAGGGTAAGGGGTAGCCCTAGAGCAGGGTCTCAAACTCACAGCCCGCCAGGTACTATTTTGAGACCCTCAGTATGTTTATTATAATCATAAAAGTAATATAAAACAGTTTCTTGATCATATATCTCTTTAGCTATAAATTACAATATTTAAAGGAAAGATTTATAAACTATAAAGAGTTTTACCTCATGAAAAAATTGTCATTTCTTTAATAAGACATTAACTATTTTTTCTGAGGCCCTCCAAGTACTTGCAAATCCAACATGTGGCCCTGCAAAGGGTTTGAGTTTGAGACCACTGCCCTAAAGGTTCTACATAAAATTAAAAATAAGAGGCTTCAAGCAGGAAGCCGTGGTGTAGTAAGGGGGGTGGGCACTCCACCCAGGGCGCAGTCTTAGTAGAGGTGCCATCACCCATCCTCATTGCCCCCCCCCCCCCCCGTGTGCATGCGCCCTTGCCCTTCCCTTGTACCTCTTTAATTTTCCCTGCAAGAGCAGCATTGCGAACTTGCTGCCCGTGTCAGTGTCGCCTTTCTGACATCACTTCCGGGTCTCGCACCTAGGAAGTGACATCAGAGGGCTAGCTGACACAATGCGGGCAGCAAATTTGTGATGTTGCGCGCGCTTGTAAAATTAAAAAGGGAAGGGGGGGCGCACATGTATCAGGAGGGTCGGGAAGGAGCGAGGGGGGAGCGAAGAGAGCGGGGGAGGGATGCCACCGCCCTGGGCACCATTCACCCCCACTATGCCACTGGCAGGAAGAACATAGCAAAATGTCACAACTATTGCATATACAGATAAAAGATGTGGAGGGGCATTTTCAATAAGACGTCTGAGCTTAAAGGTTTTGGGAGATATCCAAAAAGCCAGTAGAGAAAATGTCCAAGTTAAAAAAAAAAACCCACCACACAATGTCTTTTTTTTTTTTTTTTTTTGCTGTAAATGACCCGTTAGAGGATCTCAAAGTCCCTCCTTAAGGGCCGCAATCCAGTTGGGTTTTCAGGATTTTCCCAATGAATATACATTGAAAGCAGTGCATGCACACAGATCTCATGCATATTCATTGGGGAAATCCTGAAAACCTGACTGGATTGCGGCCCTCAAGGAGGGACTTTGAGATCCCTGCATTAGACTTCTTAGCCTAGCAAGACATTTAACTTTTTTGGCCATTTTTGAAAAAAACAGGATGTCCAGATAAATCACGTCCAAAACAAACCATTTGCATATAGGAGAGGGCCAGCATTTTTAATGGACTGGCCACACAGACATGCCCACAGAGCAGTGGGGCACCTTAGAGGGCACTGCTGTGAACTTTACCATAATCCCCTTATAATGTATTGGTGAACCTTTCAAAACCTACTCTACCCCGCCTACCATCCCAATAGCCCTCATGACTGCAAGTGTCACCTGTACGGCAGTAGCACAGGATTTTGGTGGGCTCACACTTTCCACCATAAATGTAATGGTTAGAGTGGGATATGGGCCTGGGTCCCCCTCTCTATGGTTCACTACTCTGCCCACCAGGCTACTTCAGACACCTGCTTGTTGCTGTACTAGGATTTCCCACTCCATAAGCTGCTGTTATAGAGACAGGTATGTACTGTGGCATGCATATCTTTGGGGGTAGGTGGGAGGGGTGTCAGTGACCATTGGGGGGAGGGGAGGTCATACCTTCAGTGGTCATCTGGTCAGTTTGGGTACCTTTTTGGCACTTATTCGCTTTTAGGTCTAGTCCAAACATCTAAATGGCATCCTAGATGTCTTGGTAAAAGTTCGATCATGGCTTCAAGACAAAACGCCTAACAAGACGTCTAGAAAGTCAGTTTTGAAAATGATACTTGGACGTCTTGCCCAGTGCCACTTTATGCCATTTTTTGGACATCTTTTTAGAAAATGAGCCCCTTGGTGGACAGGAGACCATGCTAGAGGCCTCAACTGAAGTGAAAACAGGCAACGTCTAAAAGACATGTGGTCATGTGTCCATTTTAAATAAAATGTGTTTATTGGTGGTTTCCACAAATAAATTATTTGCAGCACCACAATCAAAAGTATAAGGTAATAAGGATCAGTTTAGCAGACGTACTGGTTAGAGATTTTAGAGTCCCTGACCCTGCAGCTCTTCTCAGTTATTCTATTCCCTGTTGGCTTCTCACACCTCTGTACCACCTACTTTGCTTCTGCAACAAAATAGAAAATGCCCACAATTCTACTCGTAATAGTTGGCATCTTAAACAGGCCTCAACAGTGTATAGAGATTATTCAGTGCTTATCAATTTTTTGTGGCTGTGATCTCATGAGGATGTAGTCAAATAAAATTGTGCGACTCCCTGGAGACTAGAGTGGGGATGGTGGGATTTGATATAATGTCTTTCTGTAGTTAGAATCAAAGCAATTTACATATATATAGGTACTTATTTTGTACCTGGGGCAACAGAAAGTTAAGTGACTTGCCCAGAGTCCCAAGGAACTGCAACAGGAATCGGAGCCAGTTCCCCTGGGTCTCAAGCCACTGCACTAACCATTAGGCTATTCCTGCAGAATAAGGATGCACTTATGGAAATCCCACCCAGATCATGACCTCAAATATAGGTTTTGTGACCCCCATCTGGGGTCCTGACCCATAGTTTTGGAAGCTCTGAGCTACACAACATTGGTCAAGAACGTTGGAACTAGCTTTTTTTTTTTTTTTTGTAAAAAGTGCTTATGTGCTTATTAATAATACTTAATATATATTGTTTGCAAACCACAGTAAGATATTATTAAATTCATAAAATTATCAAGTAGGTGAAAGTCAAGTGTTTCTCCTACACGATAATCTTTATACTCTTCCTCAGAGTAGTCAATCCATATGTTCCTCACATTCCTTATCAGTAGAAATTTCATTTTCAGATGGCATCATCTCAACTTCTTTTGATCCAGTCATGGGAGCTATTTTAGTGTAAGTTTTTTCTGCATCCTCCTTTTTGCCATTTTTATGGTTCTCAGTCATCAGATGATCCTTACTTTCTTCCAGGCTCTCCGATGCCACAACATCCTGCTCATCTTTGAACTTAATGGTCATGACCTGTTTCAAGCAGGTCATCATCATCAAAATTCAGTGCGATGGTATCTTCAGCCTGGACTGTAACCGAAATGTTATCATCCTCCACTATGTGATAGCTTCTTTTTCTTCAGTAGCTGCTTGCTCAGTTTCAGCTGCAAGTTCCTCTGAAGGAAGAGGTTAGATACTTCTTGTGTACCATCATCAGAATCTGTTATATCTTTATTATCTTCATCCTCTTCTAGAAAGCTTTCATCTTTTGATTCTTCAACTGATCTTTCCTCCAGTCCATCTTCTATATTCTCTGCATATTTCACTGTATCACTTTTTACTTAATCGGGGAGCAATGCTGAAGGTTCATCAAGTCCAGTATCCTGATTCCAACAGTGGCTAACCCAGGTCCCTAGTACTTAGCTAGATCCCAAGTAGTAAAACTGTCTAGTACTGCCTAAAACTTTGCCAGCCCTGGTGTTTACCTACTGGTAGATTCAAGAGCAATGATAGGAAATTCTACTTTACGGAGAGGGTGGTGGATGTCTGGAATGCACTCCCGAGAGAGGTGGTGGAGAGGAAAACGGTGACTGAGTTCAAAGAAGTGTGGGATGAACACAGAGAATCTAGAATCCGAAATATTGAATCTAGAATTAAATATTGAACTGGGCAGACTTGCACGGTCTGTGTCTATATATGGCCATTTGGGGGAGGATGGGCTGGAGAGGGCTTCAATGGCTGGGAGGGTGTAGATGGATTGGAGTAGGTTTTGACGGAGATTTTTGGCAGTTGGAACCCAAGCACAGTACCAGGTAGAGCTTTGGATTCTTGCCCATAAATAGCTAAGAAGAAAAAAATTTAAAAAATTTAAATTGAATCAGGTTGGGCAGACTGGATGGACCATTCAGGTCTTTATCTGCCATCATCTACTATGTTACTATGTGGTCAATATTTAACTGGTGGCATTCAGTGTTTTTAACAGGTGACCACCACTGGCCGAATTAAGCCCCAGTTTTCAATTCCAGGTCTTGACCAGGCACCAACATTGAATTGTGGCTATGCTGGACCTTATGCAGGTCCTGGCATCAGTCATGAACAGATTGGGTAAGATCCAGGACAATAAGAACCTAACAAACATGAATATGTATAATAGTACTGTGATACCCAGTGGCGTAGCGAGGGTGGGAGGTGCCCTCCTCTCGGCCTCCCCCCCGGACCTCTTTAAATCTTTGCCAGCACGAGCAATTTTGGCCTGCTGCTCGCACAGGCGTTAGCTTTCCCTGCAGTGATTTCAGAGGGAGCCAGGCCGGCGTGAGCAGCAGGCCAGAGTAATTGCTCACAATGGTGAAGATTTAAAGAGGTATGGGGGGGGAATGAGGGCGCCAGCGTAGTATGTGGGAAGACGGTGCCTGAGGCAGTCTACCCCCCTCCCCCCCCCACTTACTATTCCACTGGTGATACCCATTTTGATATATAGTACAAAAACACGACCAGCAATGCAAATTCTCCAGAACAGACTAGACATTTTAGATTCATGCAACTTAAGAATTCTGCATATCAGTGACAAGATTAAAATCAAATTGAAAAGAGACAACTAAAAAGTCATCCAGTAACGCAACTTCAGCATCCAGAAAGACAAAGTTAGACAAGTTCCTGCTGAACCAGAACGTATGCAGGTAGGGCTAGTCTCAGGGCGCTGGTCTTTGACCAGAGGGCCGCCGTGTGAGCGGACTGCTGGTCACGATGGGCCACTGGTCTGATCAAGCAGCGGCAATTCTTATGTTCTTAATAAATATACAGTGCATACCAAGGCAAGCCATGAACTGGAAACTAGAAGTAAAAAGAGGCCCAGGAAGGCCAAGATAGACATGGCATCAAGCAGTCAAAAAGGACCTCACTAAGCTGAGGATAACCTATTAAAAAAAAAAAAAATCCAACACAAACAGCCATCTGGTATTGCAGTTACAGTTTTTTATTTTAAAGTCATGTCACCCAGTTTTGGCTATATTGGAATGGTTCTAGGAGAAGGAGTGTGGCGTGCAAGTCTACTACATACAGGCCTGTGACTCACTCCCACTCCGTGGCATCCCTCTTATTTTGTGAGTGCATGGGTTTATTGCTCAAAAGTTATATAGAGGAAGAAAAGAGATCCATCAAGGCCTGACACTTTCTGATTGCCCTCATGATCTATTTATTTTTGTGGCCCTAGGTGGTCTCACTCTCTGATAGCAGCTATACTGCTCTAATATTTTTTCTTGTACATGCACTATCTTGGAGCCCAATGACATGCTAAAGTCATTTCTACCCTGGGGCAAGGAAGTCCCAAACTTTTACTACCCCTCTCCTGCCTCATCTCTCTGCCAGCTAAGACGAACACTTAATGCCATCATGGCTGGGGCTTTTTTTCTTTTTTTTTAATTTTCAGGCAGAACTTCCCTAATTATTCATCCCCTCTCCCTAATGGAAACTTGCAGCATATGACAGCAAGAGGCAGTCTGAAAGGGGGACATTCTGGCCCAGGTAGGAAAGACCAACATCCAGTAATACAGGAACAACAGTTAATGCTTGTATTTCTGGAGAGACTTGGTACAAAGCACACATGTCCAGGAATTAAATCTTTCAGCTCTAGGCTTGCAGACCCTAGTAAATGTTTTCTTCCTACATCCAGGAGCAAAAGCCAGTAAGCAAGCCTTGTAGCTTGGACACCCCACCATCAGCATGCCTAAAGGAATGAGTTAGATTAATTCAGCACTCTTCATTAACAGATTTACCCTCTGTGAAAAGAAAAAGGCAGATTGGGGACAATCACAGTTTGCAAAGGCTGTGCCTCAGTAGTCAGAGAGAGAGAGAGAGAGAGAGAGGTTGCCATATTTCAACATTGGGGGGGGCCTGTATGTCATCTTTTCCTCCCCACCCCCAACGCTTTGAGGCCTTACAGCTGTGACAGTGCACAGGGCAGGAAATGAACCAGAAGCAGAATTTGTAAAATACAGATGGAGAAGAGGGGACAGCCCCAAACTTGACTATCTCCGCCACACTCTTATTTTCCCAAGATACCATGGGACAACAGTAAAAGGCACTTCAGCTCTGGGTCTCACTGGACCCATCCAATTAAAAATACAAGAGGATGGTAGACTTTGCCCAGGGGTGGACACTAGAGTTACCCCAAAGGTATTGTTCATCTTCTCTCATAAAACGTATGTCAGTGCAACCAGTCTATGCTGTCACCCCACTTTCCAAAACACATTCACATCATCTTCCAAAATGCACGAAGACCTTTTCCTCAATCATTTCTTCTCTCCAAAGCTTCTTCTGTTTCTTTGTTTTTTCATTCATTTTTAAGCAGCATTTTAAAACAATTTTTTCTTTTTTTTTTTGTTTGTTTTTAAGTATTAAAAAAACTATACCAGATATTTTAGAGATATTGCACTTGACCTCCCACTAGTGGAGCTGTGTTTGGTAATGCTGGGGGGCGGGAGGGAAGGATCTGTACCACAGAAGAGACCTCAGGGGCACATAGGTAGTGGACATAAACACCACTTGCCTTCCCCACGCCAAAGGTTCAGGCAATGGCAGAAATGTCCCAAGAATATCCATTCGGTCCAGAAGGGGTAAGGAGAGTCTTAGCAGAAAGGGTTGCCATGGGAGAACTGCAGCTGATGCTTGCACATCAGAAGAGATGGTGGATGTCCTGATGTCTTGAGGGCGTTCTCCAGAGTGCCTGTAGCAATGGTCCCTAGCTCAACTGATCTTCATACTGCTTCCGGAAACAATCGCCCACTGGGAAAAAGTCCCAGCACCGTTCTTGGTACATTTTCCAGACATAGGACTCCTAAAACGTAATTTTAATTTAATTAGAAATTTATTTCCATTCCAAAACTGCCCAACCTGCATGGAGTACAGAAATTGGTCAGCATCATTTAGAACAGATGGATAATTATCTATGGTAGGCAGGGCCGGCATTAGGGAGATCAAACAGGGAAACTGCCCTGGGCCCCAAGGCACACAGTTTGAGATATACTGTGCTAGAGGATGGAGTGATAGGGATAGCCTGACCAATGGAGAGAGGGAGGGGTATTCTGAAAGTGGTGAGCCATTTGGATGAGGTCAAAAGGGAGATGATAAGATGAGTGAGAGAATAGTGAGTACAGTGGTAGAAATGTGGTAATGGGGAGTAGATAGAAGGAAACAGGAGGCTGGGAAAGGAGTGAGAGGGGAAATGGGAGAGCTAGGGACTGAGAGGAGATGGAGAGGTAGCTCAACATTTTAAAAGAATAAGGGTGAGAAAGAGGGCCAGATTTGAGTGGATAGAGGCAGAAAAGAAAAAGTTAGGAAAGCTGAAAGGGAAAAATCAATATGTTGGAGACAGGCATAAAGAGTGGATGGAACGAGAGAGAAAAGGAGAAAAAAATGGACAGCAGACTCTGGAAAAAGAATTAGTAGAAGATAGACAAAAAGCAGAAAGAGAAACTGGGACCAAGATATGGAAAGGTAGAACAAATTGTTTTATTTTGAATTTATTAACTGGAATATGTTAGCTTTGGGATATGAGCATCACAATTATTTTTGTATTGTGTTCAGTGGCATAGTCAAACAGTTGATTTGGGGGAGGGACTGGAGCCCAAAATTAGTGGAATGGTACCAAAGTTTCTCCTGGCCTGAGTGCAATATATAAATATTTGAGCTAGTGGGGATTTCTCAAGCCCTGCCAACATCTTCCTCCAGTCTGGCAACCAGAAATCTCCAAGCTTTGCAGCTAATGGCAATATCCTCAAGCTGCCACTGCTTTAATGCATGCATGAAAGCCAAACAGGGGTGAGGAGGAGGGAAGGCAGCAGCAGCTCTGCAGTATTGCTGCCAGCTGCAGAATATATTTATTTATTTATATTTATTCATTCACTTTTTTATACTGTTCTCATAGGGGAGCTCAGAACAATTTACATGAATTTATTCATGTACTCAAGCATTTTTCTCTGTCTGTCCTGGTGGACTAATGTACCTGGGGCAATAGGGGGATTAGGTAACTTGCCCAGGGTCACAAGGAGCAGCGCGAGTTTGAACCCACAACCTCAGCGTGCCGAGGCTGTAGCTTTAACCACTGTACCACACTCTCCACACTTGGAAAGTTCTGGTCACTGGACCTGAGGATGAGGGGAGGGGGTGGCAGGTGGCCATCAGTTGGTGAGGCTTGGGGATCCCCAGTAGCTACAGCAAGGGAGATGTTCATTTTGAGGTGGGCCTAAGCTCAAAGTGGGAGGTCCAGCCCCCTCTCATGGTTATGCCACTGATTGTGTTCAAAATGAAATACAGTACTTGCCAAGTTTAACTTTTTGGGATTTCCAGTTCAGCTTTGGTATTCATATTTCTAATTTGTGATCTATTGTTCTATATTTGGTGACGGTCTGTCTGTCTTTTTGTGTGTGAAGAAATCATTTAAAGGTGGGTGGGGAAATTGAGAGACGGGCAGATCGAAGAGAGGTCCCCCCTCCTTAATTTCTGCCCTGAGCCGCAGCATGTGTAAAACCGGCCCTGATGGTAGGGATAAGAAGGGAAAGGAGCTTCTGTGCAGGAAAAGAAAGAATAGCCCCTCATTCTTTACCTGTCCTGTGTGCTCAGTCTCATCCTTATTGATTAGATACATCAGAAAGAACCTGGTAGAGGAAAGAAAATATATGTTTTGTTCATTGGTGGTGACAGAAGGTAATGCTTTATTGCTCTGGTGAGTTTTTCTATTATGAAAACATAACAGATTACTATACTCTACATGCAAGCATCTCTCCACCAATAGCAAGACTCAGACCCCCCCCAGACCAGGCAACCTCTCCACCATTTACATACTGATGATGATCCAAACCCAGCCCACCTCTCCACCAATCAGAGGCCAGACCCCACGGCTCAATCCATCTCTCCATCATTTACACATCAAGAGCCCCTCCCCCAGGCCATCCCAGTTTATAATCAATTACGGGATTCAGAAACCTAGCATACCCCTCTATCCCTCTCATGGTTCAGATGCCCAGCCCAGTTCACCTATATTTACAAGCCTCATATCTCATCTCCACCATTCCCAAGGCTCAGAAGCTCCACCAATCACAAAATCACTTCTCTCCACCCACTGCACAGTGAAGGCCTGTATGCATATGGTATATCCAGTACTCACATATAGTTCGCCAAGTTATGTTCTTCCAGCGTGTGCGTTTCAAACCCATGTGGCGTGGTGTCAAAGTAATCACTTCCGATGCCACAGATAAAGCACTTGGTCTGTGGAAAAGAAAGGTGTAGGAGTGAGGGGAAGGGAGAGCCGTCAGCCCAATGATTTATTTATTTTCATATACAGCATTTATATTCTGCTCTATAATATAATTTCTAGGCAGATTACAAGCTGAGAAATCATTTATTTCCTGTATACCTTTGTTACTTTGGTTGACTTCAATAAACATGATTTACAAAAAAAAACAACAAACCAGAAAAACAACACTACATATAAACACATTAAGAAGCTCTTTCTTACATCAATTCCTTAAAATTACATATAAGCGTATATACTCCCCCTCCGTATTCGCGGTGGTTAGGGGCAGAGTCGGCCCGCGAATATTAAAAAACTGCGAATAATATTCGGGCTGGTTCTACCCCTAACCCCCGCTTCCCCCAGCTATTTTAAGCCCTGAAAGTCCCCCCTTAAGCCTTACCTGATGGTCTAGTGGGTTTTCAGGCAGGAGCGATCTTCCCATGCTCCTGCCCTGTGCAGATCGCTCAAAGGAAATGGCTGCCTTGAGCTCCCGTAGTCTCTCGAGCCATTTCCTGTGAGCGATCTGCATGCATAAACACACACATACATACAGTTCTTCATTATAAAAAGCCTCCTTAAATAAGAGTGTTTTAAGTAAAATTTTAAAATTTTTCACAGCTGTACACAGATGGATTGATTTCGGCAGCATATTCCACCTTAAGGGTCCCCCAATGTAGACGATCGCATTTCTATATTCTTCCAAGTTAATCAGTTTAGTTGTTGGAACATCAAGTACATTAGAATTAGATGACTGTAAAATTCTAGCTAGTTGGTGAATAAGCAGGGCTGCTGCGAGTACTGGTACCATCTTAACCATCATCCACTCATATTCATATCATCCACCCTTAATACATACTCTCTTAAAGGATTTGTGGAAAGGGAGCATGTGAAGTAGCTAAATAAAAAAATGCCTGTTTTATTTCTTTGTATTAGGCTTGATATTCAGCTGGTGTTGGTCAGTAATTGTTAAGGCACTGACAGCTGTGGGCACCGCGGTCAGAGCAGATGTTCAGGGCCACTCTCTGGTTAAGGGCCACAGAATATCTACTCTAGGGTCAAGTTAAATCATCTTCAATATTGAGCTGATTGTTTATAGACCACTATCTGCAACCAAAGTTAAATGAAGGCACCATTCATTCCACATAGTGGCTTAGTGAGGGAAGTTGACACCAGAGACAGAGGTGCCCAACATCGCAGCTCTGTGTACCCCCCATGCGCTCTTCCCTGCTGCCCCAATACCACTTCATTCCCCCTGCTCTTCACCACTCCCCGTATCTCTTCACATCTTCGCCGGCAGCAAGCAGGCTGGAATACTGGCCACTTGTGCTGGCTGAGCCTTCCTTCTGATATCATTTCCTGGCCCCGTGAACAAGTGACATCAGAATGAGGGACAAAGGCCAGCGTGAGCAACGTATAGGATAGCTTGCTTGCTACTGGCAAAGATTTGAAGAGGTAGTGATGGAGGTGGTGCTCTTGAAAGACCCATCTCATTGCCAGAAAAAGGGGGGGGGGGGGTGGAAAGAGGAGAGGTTCTGGTTCTCCAACAAGGTGGTGCCTGGGGTGGTCTGTCCCCATGCCCCCCCCTTTGCTATGCCATCGATTCCCTATTACTTTTTTTACCTCCATATCTTCTTTTACTTGCTCCTGCTGGTCTCTCAGCTCGCCAAATGCATCAATGATCAGACCTAGAAGTAAAACACAAATAATTACATGATTGATGGATAACACAACCACTCAAAACTGACTTGTCAATCAACAGCCCACAAATATTTACTCTTTAGTGCATACCCTTAACAAGTCCATGATGCCACTCGTTATTTTGTCTTTAAGAGCAAATTCAAGAACTCTCCCTTCCCGGTCCTTGACGCCCCCTTTTCTCTATCACTTACCCTGAATAATAGCCAGCAGAATAACGATGACAAAGAAGAAGAAGGTGATGTCAAACACGACGCGATAAAGTTCATATTCATCACCTGCTGGGTCTTCAATCTCATCTCCAATACCACCACCTGCACGGACGCCCACATACATGTGGAAGAGGTAACACTGGGAGAGGAAAGGCAACAAAAGAACTTACTGAAACAGGTTAGACTGGAAAAGGTCTTGACTCAAGGTCAAATGAAAGACTTCCAAATGGTGAGGGAAAAGCTAGTGGATTAGCTGGGGGGCATAATGCACCATTACTTTGATATTTTGGAAAGGCGGCAATGTAAGTATTTTAAATAAACCATAAACCACCAGGAATAGAGTTGGGTAGACTAGATGAACCTTGGTGCTAGGGTTTGATGTAATCGGCCCACAGCTGAACTTCAGGGCGCATGTAAAAACAATTCTTAACGCCTGATACAGTAAACAAATCATATGCAAATAATGTGCATGCAAAAACTGGGTAGAAACAGGGGATAGCATGCCAATTGCCATGGCAACATGCAAATATTCTAGTGTATCGGACATGCATTAGCAGAAGTGATATTTTGCACAGAGATTGTACCAGGACCTGGAGGAGTGTTGCATATACATACACAGCAATATGCAAATATTAGGATATGCTTATTAGAGGTAAGTATCTGGTGAATGTCAAATATATATTCTGACAACAAAACAAAAATACACAGGTTCCACATGCAATTGCAATAATCTTTAAACAAGAGGAAAAGACCTCAGAAGCCTGCACCATAAAGAATATTCAATTCTGACAATGGTAACTCAGCAGGACAGGTTCTCTATCATTGGTCTTGAAAACCTCTTGTGACCGATTGAGAAAAATTTTTTTGTTTTGCAATTGTGTACTTAACACATAACTTTAAATCGGTAATATAATGCACTTATCTGAATTACTGATAAGAGCCCGACGGGACCCGTTTCGCCAGGTTATTGGCTTCGTCGGGGGACTTTTTTGATAGCTGAAAAGCAAAAAAGACAAGTGCTTGAAAAACATTCTATCATTTAGATACTTCTAAAGTACAATTGTCTCAATATTTACGCGAAGTAGTACTCACTGCATTCAGTCTGAACTTGCTAGCACATCAAAAAATGGCGCCGGTACCTCTAGAACGCCACGCATGCGTACTTAAAGAGGACTCAGAATGATGTCACATACTAGGTTAGAAAAAAGAATGCCAGCCAATATTGCTATTTAAACCCACGGGTTTCATGGAATTAATCAGTGCCCCCATAGTAGAACACTGTCTTGAATTTAAACATGAATTCCATCAGTTAAGATGTGCATGCATTGATCAAGAAAGTAAACATGAACGGGGAGGTGATCGTCATACTAGACTCTTGCAGAGGGAAGCGAGATGGACATTTCAGCTTAATTCCATGAAACCCGTGGGTTTAAATAGCAATATTGGCTGGCATTCTTTTTTCTAACCTAGTATGTGACGTCATTCTGAGCCCTCTTTAAGTACGCATGCGTGGCGTTCTAGAGGTACCGGCGCCATTTTTTGATGTGCTAGCAAGTTCAGACTGAATGCAGTGAGTACTACTTCGCGTAAATATTGAGACAATTGTACTTTAGAAGTATCTAAATGATAGAATGTGTTTCAAGCACTTGTCTTTTTTGCTTTTCAGCTATCAAAAAAGTCCCCCGACGAAGCCAATAACCTGGCGAAACGGGTCCCGTTGGGCTCTTATCAGTAATTCAGATAAGTGCATTATATTACCGATTTAAAGTTATGTGTTAAGTACACAACTGCAAAACAAAAAATTTTTTCTCAATCGGTCACAAGAGGTTTTCAAGACCAATGATAGAGAACCTGTCCTGCTGAGTTACCATTGTCAGAATTGAATATTCTTTATGATGCAGGCTTCTGAGGTCTTTTCCTCTTGTTTAAAGATTATTGCAATTGCATGTGGAACCTGTGTATTTTTGTTTTGTTGTCTACATTGTAGAGGTTGCAATCCATTTCAGTCATTCAGTAGTTGTTCACTAGAAATATATATTCTGTACATAAACGTTATTATTGGTATTGGGTAAATTTGTGTAGTAGAGTGGAAGGCAACAGAAGGTAGCACTGGAGCTCACTCTGAGGAAAGGGGTATTACTGGAGATTGTGGTGAAAGCAATTAGCTTGGCAGGGTTTAAAAAGGTTTAAATTTAAGGGAATTAAATCTGCTGGAAAGCTTAGTCAATCTCTTGTCTTCAAGCTGGTAGAGATCTGGAATGGACTTCCTGACTCATTAAACTGATAGGCCAGCTACAACTATTTTGTAAAACTCTGCTGTTCACACAATATTTAAATGGCTTAACTACAGTATCAACGAAATGATAATAATACAGCTCTTACTTCTCTCATGCTCTTCTTCTTATGTAACTAGTCTTAATTACATGTGAACTGAGTCGAGTTCCATCTAATATAATAAAATGGTAAGCCGCGCATGCGCACTCCCACCTACATGCGTCCGTTATCCGTGAGATGTAGGGCACTTTAGGTAGGAGTGCGCATGCGCGCTTACATCACCAGCCGCCGATGCCTCCACAAGCCGGGCCGCAGCCAGCCGCCGATCTCCGTTCCTCCAGAAGCAGGCGGGCGGGCGGGGGGGTGTGTCTCGGAGGAGAGGGATCGCGGCCGCTCAGCGCCCCCATAGAGGAGCCCAGCAACTTTCCACCCCGGCTCTTAAACTGACCCGAGTCCTTTGCCGCCCTGCTCTTCCCTTCCCGCGGACCCGAATACCTACCCGGCGATTCAAGCAGCGTGTGCAGCAGTCTTCACATGCTGCTTCGGGCCCTTCTACTGCCCTGATTTGCTCTGCCGCGTCTCTGATGATGTCATCAGGGACGTGCCAGAGTAAATCAGGGCAGTAGAAGGACCCGAAGCAGCGTGTGAAGACTTCTGCACACGCTGCTTGAATCGCCATATGTAGTCGGGCCCGCGGGAAGGGAAGGGGGGGCGGAAAAGGACTCAGGTCAGTTTAAGAGCCGGGTGTAGTTGAATCGCCATGTGTACCTCGGGAAGGGAAAGGGGGGTAGAGGAAATGCTAATGCTGCTGCACAGGGAACTGGTGTGGGGGGTGGGAAATGGAGGGGGAGGGAATGCTGCTTCGGACAGACAGACAGAGGGAGGAAGGGAGACAGAAAGAAAAGAAGAAAGACACAGGGGCAGGGAGATACACAGAAAGACAGACAAAGGGGGCCAGGGACAGAGACAGACAGAAAGAAAGATAGCGGGAGTCGCGTCAGGAGGGGTGCGGGATGCGGCAGAGGGTGCAACTGGGCGGCTGTCGGGACCTCTGATCAAGGGCAGAGCAAGGTAAGTGTATCATAGGGCTAAGAAGGAGGAAGGGGGAGGGAGAAAAAGGAAGGGACGCCTACTGCTGGACAGGGGGAGAAGGAAAGAGGTGCTGATGGACAGGGGGGGTGAAGAAGAAGGAACGGAGGCCTAATGTTGGACAGTGGGAGAAGGAAAGAGGTGCTGATGGATGGGGGGGGGGGTAAAACAAAAGGAGAAGGGCTGCTGCTGCATAAGGAGAGCAGTGAAGGGGTGGTGGTGGACACAGGGGAGGTAAAAAGAAGGGAGAATGGACAGGGGAGCAGGCAAGGGGTGGTGATGGACAGCCAAGGAAAAAGAAAGACAGAAATACAGAAAGCGGCTAAGGAGAGAGAGAGAAAGAAATAAAGACAGACACACACACATATATTCTAGCACCTGCTAATGTAACGGGCTATAAGACTAGTTGGGAAATAATCTAGTATATAAATCGAAGACTAGATTAGATTAGATTTCCTAAAACAAAAGTCCATAAGGCATTATTTTGGACTTGGGGAAAATCCATTGCTTATTCCTAAGATAAACAGCATAAAATCTGTTTTACTCCTTGAAATCTTGCCAGGTACCTGATGGGCCAGTATGGCAATTCAAATGTTCTTATATTCTTACCAATGGTGTGCTGCAAAGTTTGGTTTTTGGGCTAGTTAATTTTAATATTTTTGTAAGCAATATTAACAGAGGGCTGTCTGGTTAGGTTTGCTTCCTTGCAGATGATATCAAAACCTACAATAGGGTAGACACCCCTGATGGTGTAGATAACATGATGGGGGATCTAGTGAAGATTGAAGAATGGTCTGGAATTTGGCAATAAAGATTTAATGTCAAAAAATGCAGGGTCATGCATTTGGGCTACAAAACCCTGCGAGGGTTGGAGGTGACCGGGGCAGTAGTGGCCCCCGTGCCCCCCTCTCTGCCCTCCCCCCCCCCGCTCCTTACACGACAAACCCCTGCTCCTTTCACATTCCCCACACCACATTTGCACCCTCCCTACCCACCCCTGTACCTCTTTAAGTCTTTGCTACCGCGAGCAGCTTCTCTGGCCTGCTGTTTGTGCTGGCGTTGGATTTCTCTCAGACATCACTTCCTGACCCCGTGACCCAAAAGTGATTTCAGAGGGAGCCAGGCCAGAGTAGTTGCTCGCGCTGATGACGATTTTAAAGAGGTATGGAGGGGTGGGGAAGGAAGGGCGCAAGTGTGGCATTGGGAGGGGGGGGCGGAGAGGTGCTGGCACCCCCATCAAGATGGCACCTGAACCGAGCCTCACCCTTACTATGACACTGAGTGAGGTACTGT
The DNA here is from genome assembly GCF_902459505.1 of Geotrypetes seraphini. Classification (NCBI taxonomy): domain Eukaryota; kingdom Metazoa; phylum Chordata; class Amphibia; order Gymnophiona; family Dermophiidae; genus Geotrypetes; species Geotrypetes seraphini. The sequence goes on along the minus strand of NC_047091.1, from coordinate 62,526,231 downwards.
TTAGGGGTGGAGACCTTTTATGCATGAAAGAGGTGTGGAACTTAGGCCCTCTTTTACTAAGGTGCACTAAGCGTTTTAGCGTGCGCTAAATCAACACGTTCACTAACCGCTAACGCGTCCATAGGATAACATGCACGTGTTAGTGTTTAGCACGCGCTATTTACCGCACGCTAAAAAGAGGGGGATAGTAGCTGCCGAGTTGGATTCATTGTGGGACACTGCCTTCGTATGGATATTATGGTTTATACCTGTTCGTGATGCAGTTTCTTTTACACTATTTTTGAACATGTGAAAATCGCTGGATGGTCACAATAAAATGTCTATAACTTTGTTGTGTTTAAAGTTAATCTCATTCCACTCACCACATAAACATACTAAGAAACAAAGCTGTACAATTTCATGCTGAAATTGCTGAGAAAGTATCAACAAACTCGATGATGGGTCAAAAACGCGCGAGGACAAAGGCCCGCAGACAACCGAATGCAGACAACTGAGCGCAGGGCTTAATCGCGCTGAAGAAAAACCGTATTTTAAAGGGCTCTGATGGGGGGTGTGGGGGGAACCCCCCCCCCACTCTACTTAGTAGGGATCGCGCTGCCTCACGCTGCCATGTTGGGGGGGTGTAACCCCCCACATTATACTGAAAACAGGGAAAAAGTTAAGTTTCCAGTATAATGAAGGGGGTTACAATCCCCCAAACCCCCCCCAAAACGCCAGCGCGATCTCTACACCCCCCGTCGGAGCCCTTTAAAATACGGTTTTTCTTCGGCGCGATTAAGTCCTGCACTCAGTTGTCTGCGCTCGGTTGTTGGCGCGCCTTTGTCCTCGCGCGCTTTAGACTATGAACCGACAAACTCTGGGGAGTTCCCCTTTTTTTCCCCCTCACCCTGTTTGTTACTGCCCTACTGAGAAGGGTTCAATTGGAACAGAATGTTTCAACACATGGGATAGGACTGAGATCGTATTAATTCAGGCATAATAAATCAAAGATCATGTAGGAGTTGCTAACTTGAGGGCAACGGCTGGGAATATGATTTAAGCTGAGACACAGATTGAGATGCCGACAGCGCAGTAATAGGAATGACAACAAAAACCGTACTCTTCAAAAAATGCATAAAACATATTTAACACAACCAGATCCATCCCAAGCTTCACCTACTATACTATCTACTCCATATCAAATCTAAAATGTTCTAATTACCCATTATGTATTACCTAATTTCGTGACAATTCTTATGTAATCCGCCTTATATATTTCGTAACATCATGACAATTCTTATGTAATTCGCCTTGATCCGCAAGGTAATGGCGAAATAGAAATCACTAATGTAATGTAATGTTTGGAACAGAAACGAAAGTTTCAAGTTTCAAGTTTATTAAAAGATTTTTTATACCGCTTATTCAAATTTCTAGGCGGTGTACAATAATAATGAAAAAAAGAAATATCTTAAAAGGAACAAAACAGTTGGAGTTAAAATATTATACAATACCAAGTTAGGTTAGTAGACACATACAAAAAACATATATACTAACTGCACACAATTAGGAAAGAGGGGTAGAACTACAATATTTGAGAAAAGGCACACTTAAGGATAAAGCAGCATTGGGACCAACCGCAACTACCAAGAGCCCATAGACCAGATCATGACAGGAGTGTGAGCTCCACACCTCATGCAGTCCGCTAGGAAGATCAACTGCTTTAACACCTAAGTAGCAGCAAGACCAGCTGCCTATAATAGGAGCCCTTGCCCCGATCCAGCCAGGCATGTGATTTATCTTTAATCTTATCTATTGTTTTGCCTTTTGTCTTTGTTTTGTTCTATTTCTATCATTTAAATTTCTCCAGAATTCTACTGTTCAACGGCTCCCCCTTCTGCTTCTATTCCTTTCTCTCCTCTCTTCTACCTTCCAAAGTATTTAGATCAATGCTGTCTTGTTAAAATGTTTATTTTATTTTTATTTTTCCTCTAACTCTACTTTTCACTTCTCTATTACCCTCCAGGTACTTTAGTTAGATTGTGAGCCTTCGGGACAGTAAGGGAATTTTTCAAGTACCTTTCTTATTTCTAATCTTAATGTATATTTTCTGTAAACCGCTTAGAACCTAACGGATGTAGCGGTATATAAGAAATAAATTACATTACATAAAACAGTTATGGTTATGGTAGAAGCTCATGCATGGGACTGTAACAATGACCGGAAAGGGTGGGACAGAAATGTTTTCTGTGGCAGCTAAGACTCACCGTCATCATGTCATCACACTTCATATCTGGTTCATCCTCATCCTCGCTCTTGTTGTAGAACTTCCTGAAGAAGTTGAAGGCTACAACCGTATATAAATAGACCACCACAGCCAACAAACCAACTGTCATCATCAGCTGGGGGAGTGGGAGGGGAAGAATGTGTGAGAGAAGAGAAGGAAACGAAAGAATGAGAGACCAAGTACAAAATGTTTTGCATCCCTCTCAAGCTCACACTTCCCGATACTCCACCAGAATGGTCCCTAACACAGGCGCTATGAAAATGTTTTCTTTAAAACAGGATGGCCAAAACTCCGTCACGCCTACATAAAGTGGGCATAAGCCAAGCAGATGCTGCTCTTCCAACCCCCCCCCCCTCCCCTGTTGTCTTTCTGTAAGGAATACAGAGGCAGTGATGTGTTGTTTTCCATGCACACCATGAGCAGGGTGGATTATTGTAATTCACTATACTTGGGAGCTGTAAAAGTGAAAATGAGGGCACTGCAGATGTTGATCAACTCTGCAGCTAGATTGATCACAGGAACTTCTAGAACAGGGGTGTCAAACTCAATCGCATAAGGGGCCGAAATCTGAAAAAAAAAAAAGACTAAATCGTGGGCCAAATTTTTTTTTATACTTAGGGGTCCTTTTACTAAGGTACTTTAACCGATTTAACATAGAAACATAGAAGATGACGGCAGAAAAGGGCTACAGCCCATCAAGTCTGCTTACCCACCCCCTGTCTATGCCCTAATGACCCAATTTCCTTATCTTGACCCTCGTAGGGATCCCACATGGGTATCCCATTTATTCTTAAAGTCTGGCACGCTGTCTGCCTCAATCACCTGCACTGGAAGCTTGTTCCAATGATCAACCACTCTCTCTGTGAAGAAATACTTTCTGGTGTCGCCATGAAATTTTCCGCCCCTGAGTTTGAGCGGGTGCCCTCTTGTGGCCGAGGGTCCCTTGAGGGTCCCTTAATAAAAGGACCCCTTAGTCTTAGTAGAAGTATAGGGTTACAACCTCTCCAACCCCACGCTGGATCTGTGATGTAAACAAAATAAAAAAAAAGACTTTTCCTCTCTTTTTTAGGTTCTAGTTCACGCTCGCTGTCTAACACCAGCTCTCCTTCTTTCTTCTTCCCTTTCTTTTCTGGAGTTTGAGGGATGGATTGAGCAGGGCCGGGCTCATTTCTTCTTCTGTTTACCCCATGCAGCAGTTTGTGTATATGAGAGCTTCCCAGCACTGGGGATCAGAAGGGCAATGGAATATATTTCTGTGTCTGCTTGGGACCCGACTCTGCAGGTTCACACTGCATCATCTGTAGGTTCACGCGGCCTGCAGAGGATCGTTGGTCGGTAGTAGCGATCCTCTGGTGCGGTCCCGCCTGTGGTCTCGTACATCAGAGGAGGGGCGAGACCGCGCCAGGCAGAACGTGCAGCTGAGGCTATGGCGGCCTGCTAGGATCACTACTGCAGACCAGCGATCCGCTGCAGGCCGCAAGAACCTACAGATGATGCGGCACGAACCTACAAATTATGCGGTACTTGTACTGGCGGGACAGCTTTGGGGGAAATTTCAAATTGGTTGGCGGGCCAAATTTCGGTACCCCACAGGCCAGATTTGCCCCACAGGCCAGAGTTTGACATGTCTGTTCTAGAATGACTCATATAACACCAGTATTGAAGCAGTTGCACTGGTTGCCTATACAGCAAAGAGTCCAATTCAAAATTCTTGCCTTAATTCATCAGACTTTGTGCCAAGTCTCTCTTGTTTGTCAAGGTTTTTTATTTTTTTTAATTTACCAACCTATTTTAAAGTCTCAACAATATAGGTGGTGGCAGTTGAAGCAGGCTATTCGGAGTGGGTTCCCTGAATGGAAAAATTTAAAAACTTATTACAGCTTGCAGATCCTCTGCTACCAAGACAGATCTAGTAGGGCATCGGGCCACCCAGTGGTACAAATTGATTTCTGAATTTTTAAATAAGAAGCCAAAAAATAGTCTTAGAGATATTTGGAGCATCGAGATAAAACAGTATATTTCTGTATCTCGTTGGCCACGAATTTGGACTTGGAGGTTGAAATGTACAGCGTCAGCATCTATGAGACAAACATGGTTATTTTTATTGCATAGGATTTTCTGGTTCATTTAAATAAAATGGATAATTCTAAATCTAATAGATGCTGGCATTGTCATATTAATATAGGGACTTTGGATCATCTGATATATTTTTGTCCATTGATACTTGGTTTCTGGAAGTCAATTTGGGGACAAATTAATCTTATTCTTGAATCATCTATCAACTTGACATATGAGGCAGTAATATGTGGTACGCTACTTTATGTTAAACCTACATTAGATAAATATAAAACTTCATGTATAAAAAATTATGTAGCATTGTCATATGACACAATTTTATTTGGCATGTCTATGAGAACTAAATGTCAAATATCTGCTAATAATAACAAGCTTTTGATGATATTGACAGGAGTTGCCATCCAACAAATAACATATAATTGGAAGGATTGTAAAAGACTGAATTATTGTTTCTGGTGGAATTCAGTTTGTCACGTGTATAAAATGGAAAGAGCGTCGGCAGTTCAAAAAGGTTACTATAATAAATGTAAGGATGTGTGGAGACCATTATTAAATTATTATAATGAATAATTTACACTTTTCCCAATTTTAATACTCATGTGGATTTGGGGTGGGGAGGGGGATTCTTGGTTTTCTACTAATAATATATTTATGAATGACATAAGATATTATTTTCATGTGGTATATTTTAGTTGTAAATGAATTTGGGAGGGGGTGGGGGTTAAATCTTCTTGTTGTATGATATTGTAGATTTTCAAGTAATGTTGTACTATAATTGTTTGATATTTACTGTACACTTGATGTAAGTTATAAAATGAATAAAGAAATTAAAAAATAAATATAAAACTTGTCTTTTTTTGATCTTGACAGGATTAGGGGTTCAACTGATTACTCACAACTGGAAAAACCATGATAGAATTAATTTTACTTTTTGGTGGGTACAAATATGAAAGGATGTTGGTGGAGCGTTTAGGGACTTACGAGTCCTTTAATGATGTATGGAGTCCATCGACTAATTTTATTGCATTATAATTAGGGTTATGTTTCTTGCTTTCTTTTCTCATTAGATTCCTTGCACATCCAGGGAGGGTAATAATAATAACAGTTTATATACCGCAGGACTGTGAAGTTCTACGTAGTTTACAATGATTAAAAGATGGTACAGAATGAGTGAACTTAACAATTAAAAGCTAGTGATTAACAGCTCTAGGGATCAGTTATTGTGGAGAAAGAGTTGTATGGGTCAACTGCCTAGATACTTCAGGAACAGATATGTTTTTAGGCGTTTCCTAAATTACCCATAAGTAGTAGGTGTGAGCAATTGTTCTAGATCTTTACCCCATAATGCTGCCTGATGTGAGGAAAGGTGTCGATGGTGTCTTTTGAGTTTACATCCTCTAACTGGAGAGAAAATGAAGTTCAAATGTGAACTTCTCTTATGTTTGTTGGCTGAGAAGGAGAAAAGGTCAGTTATGTATTTAGGGGCTAGAACGTATAGTACTTTAAAGCAGAAACAGGCAAACTTAAAACTTTACGCCTGCCTCCATCGGTAGCCAATGCAGCTGTCGGGGTGGGAAATGTATTTTAAGGAATTAAATATTTCATTATAATACTGAAATCATATCATATGTATTAGTGTTTTAATAATTCAGATAAGAAGGGGTGAAAATGATTTTTTAATAGTAATAATTGTATAGTTAACAGTGTGTTTTTGTAGTCTTTTTAATTTAACATTTGTATGACGCTATCAAAGTTTAAAAAAACCAATAAAGATTTACAAAAAAAAAAATTTACCAGCCTAAAAGAAATTTGAGATCAGAAAATAGCAGGAAACTATGTTCAGAGGATAAGATGCTAATTTCCCACATCAAGATCGATGCGACTATGTTGTCAGTAGCGGGTGTACAGCTGTGGGATACCCTGCTAGGAATTTTGCGTTTTTGTACCGCTAGAATGAATTTTAAGAAAATGTTAAAAAACACAACTGTTTGCGAGTGCTTTTTTTTAAGTTGAAACTTTATATTCAAACTGGATTTGAAAATTTTTTGGTGCTTATTGACCTTTTTTTTTAAAGGAATGTTGTTCTGTAATAATTGAACTATGCATGTTTAACATTTTATGCCTGTTGTTATGTAAACCGTATAGGTAATATATGGTATATAAAGGTTTAAATAAAATAAAATAAAGACGCTAAGGAATCTGTACCTGTTTGCCATTGTGTGTGACAGAAGACAGAATGGTGCGTAGAGTCTTCACACCCATGGCGATATCAAGGAGATGAGCGGCAAAGAAAAAGTTGTTATAATGTCCAAGGAAAGACATGCCTGTGTACCAGACCAGGTACAGAAAGGACTAAAAGAGAAGAGACAGACAAACGACTTCAGCAGAAGACAGTAATGGGGAAAACAAGAGATGAAAACACCTTGCTTCAACAGATTGGTCTGATGGGAAGAGACAGATACTCTGGCATAACAGAGTGGACTGGAAGGACAGAGGCAGATAAGCGGTGTCAGGTCAAAAGCGCGCCGGGACAAAGCCGCGCCCAGACAATTGAGCGCAGCGCGCGCCGCCGCGCCACTCTAAATTACTGTTTTTAGCGCTCCGACGGAGGTGTGTGGGGGGGGAACCACCCCCACTTTACTTAATAGACATCGCGCCGCGTTGTGGGGGCATTGTGGGGGGTGTGGGGGTTGTAACCCCCCACATTTTACTGAAAACTTCACTTTTTCCCTGTTTTTAGGGAAAAAGTTCAGTTTACAGTAAAATGTGGAGGGTTACAACCCCCCGAACCCCCCATAACGCCGGCGCGATGTCTATTAAGTAAACTGGGGGGGTTCCCCAACAAAACCCCCCGTCGGAGCCCCTAAAAACTGTAATTTAGAGCGGCGCGCGCTGCGCTCAATTGTCGGCGCACGCTTTTGTCTTTCGCGCCGTTGTCTATGAACCAGATAAGCTGCCAAAACACATTGGACTGGTGGGGGGAGATAGACGAGACATCCTGGCATAAGAGAACGGAACAGAAGACCAGACCAGACACGTAGATACAGAGACAGATGGCTTTCCTGGTGGAACAGACTGTGTTGCGACTTCCCAAAATCCCTCTCACTTACGTTGTTGGTAAAGATTACTCCAAACTTCCAGATCTGATATTTGATATCAATGGCAGTAATCCTGTAGGGCAGAAGAAGAAAAAGAAACACTCAGTAGAGCTGAAAGATAACCCGGAGCTGGGACAGGGGAGTAGTGGATCAGGTGTCCCACTAAAATATCTCCCATCATCCCTGGATGGCGCCTGCTATCTCTCTTCCCCACACCCCCACCTCACCAAGCAAACATAGATTTGTCAGGCTCTGGCTTCTTCTCGGTCTGGCAGGTGATCTCCAGGCTGGCCAGGTCCATCCCCAGTAGCTCCGCAATCCTTTCACGGCCATAGATGTCACCGTACTTTTCCAGCACCTGGGAGAGAGAACAGAGACACGCTACAGTCTGTATACAGAATCTAGGACAGTGTTTTTCAACTTATTCAAGCCAACTGAGTGCCCCCCCCCCCCCCGAGCTCCGAGCAGCAGAGATTTTGAAATGGACATTTTATAGTAAAAATAGCAACTAACTAGGCAACATATATAACAAATACAGGTCACTGCAACTAGAATACAGACCAAGGTAAATGTGGCATGATCTGTTGTTTTTCAGCCCCTTGGTTTATACTTGTTTTGTCAGATTGTTCTAATATTTTTATGTTTTTTTGTGTGCTGCTTTTCAATAACTCCGATTTATCATTTTACAGTATGCATATACATCTGATTTTGTTCGTTTTATGGCTATTGTATTTTTCGTTCCATAAGACACACCCAACCATAAGACAACCCCCCCCCCCCCGTAGAGGAGGAAAACCCAAGTAAAAAATATTCTGCCCACCGCCCTGCCCTATCCCCCATCTGGTGGTCTAGTGGTAGGTCGGGACAGGGTACAAGACAGGTCTAGTGGAAGGCAGCGGTAGGCAGCACCCCCCCCCCCCCCCCAGCCAGGTCTAGTGGTAGGCAGCCCCCCGGTACCATTTTTTTAAATCACCCCGGTACCTTTTTAAAATCCTGGTGGTCCTGCTTCGCTGGATGGCTGTCTCCTGATCTGTTCCTATGATCTCTTCCGGCAGGGGCAGGACGGTGCACGAGGCAGGCGCACGCTTTATGTGTGCCTGCCTGGTCCTGCGATGCTCCCTGAATGGCTGCCATCAGTTCTCACCACTCTGCTCCTGCCACAGCCAGAATAGAGCAGGGGAACAGATCAGGAGGCAGCTGTTCCAGCGAGGTAGGAGCGTGGAAAGCGCGCTGAACCACCGGGATTTTAAAAAAGGTACCGGGGGGGGGGGGGGGGTGTTATATTCGTTCCATAAGACGCACCCTTATGTCAACTTTTTTTTGGGACGGGGAGAAAAAGTGCGTCTTATGGAGCGAAAAATATGGTATGTTAATAGTCTCATGCATTTACAGTATGTTGTCAGATTATTCTTTTGCTTACAATATTTTACGCCTCTTCTTATTTCCGCTACTATTGCATTTAATATCTCCTGGTGTTTTTCAGCGCAATGCCTTGACTTTTATATTTTGTTCTCATTTTTGCGCAATGGTTTATATTCATTTTGTCAGATTTTAGTGGTTTCTTGAATGTTGTTATTCAATAACTTTGATTTATCATTTTACAATGTGCATATACATCTGGTTTTGTTCATTCTATGGCTATGTTTTTAGTCTCATTCTCTTATTTGCTCGTTCTTCTTGTTCAGTTTTTAGTCTTTTCTTACTTCGTCACATATTGCATTGTTGCTTTCTTATATCTTCTGATGCTGTTTTAAATGCAATGCTCTAGTTTTTTTTATTATTATTTACGTGCCCTGTTTTATATTTATATTCTGCTAGATGCTTTACGATTTCTAATTATTCTCTTTTATGTTGCTATTTGATCATTTTACAGTATGTTTATTTGTGTCTCGTACTTCCAGTGTCCCCTGTTGAAGGCATCTGCTGATGCCGAAACTCGGATCCTTGTTGAGACATTTTAATAATAAAGGCCTTCACAGGTTGTTTAAGACATCTCCCTTGCCTTTTTTTTGTTCTCTGTTTGTTGACCTTTCATGAGGCAAGTACTCTGTTTGCTTCGGTTTCTATAAATACTAAATAAACACTAAATAAATAAATAAAATTCTCTCTCTCTTCCCATGTACAATCTCTCCCCTCCACCCTATGTCCATTTCTCCCTCTCTCCCCATGCACCATCTCTCTATCCCTTCCACCACCATGCCTCAAATTTTTTTTTCTCTCTCCCCCTTTGCATCTCTCCATGCAGTATCTCACCCTCCCCTCCACCCCATATGGCAACACTTTCCCTTTCTTGTACCTCTCCACCCATTTGCAGCATTTATCCCTGCCTCCCTCTGACAATCCTCCTTCTCTCATTCAGCAACATCTTTCCTTCTTCCCCCCTCAACCCCAACTTCACTCACGGCTAAATGGCTCTCTCTTGCTTCAACATGTCAGTGGCAGTGATTCCTACATGCTGCCTACTGCTGACCTGGAAGCCTCTCTTCTGCTGTGCCCCACCCAGGCATAAACAGGAAGTTATGAGAGAGTGGGGGACATGGCAGAGGAAAGGCTTCCGGGTCAGTGGCAGGCAGTGTGTAGAAATCATTGCTGCTTGTTGAAGCAAGAGATGAGATGCAGGGACTGCGGAAACACAGCCTACCTTCCCTCCCCCACCAACATGGGAGGCGAAATGATTGAAGCAGCAGTGGTGGCCCCATGAGGTGTGTGGGGAGAGGGGAGGAAGGACAGAGGGTGGGAGACCTGTGCAGTGCTACGTAACCCCCGGTAGTGGTTTGCATACCCCTTGGAGTATGCATACCGCATACTGATCTAGGACTCTCATGAGAATTGGATACACTGCATGTGCAGAACACATGACCCCAAAAGGAATCAGCTACAGGTTTATGCAGGGAACATGACCACAAGAAAGATAAGTGACAGTGTGCACACATGGGAAGTAATTCTCAAAAGGTTGTCTAAATTTGGATGCCAGGATGCTGTGCAATAAATGATAGATTCTTTAATAGCAAACTGCAAGTAATCTATAACCCACATGTGTAAGTGCTAGGTAAGCCCCTGATCTTCTCATGACCCTCCCCCCAGGTTCAGGCTCCTCCCCCAACCATTTGCTGTAATTGACAAGTTTCTAATAATTAAGAAGAACTGCTTAGTCAAAGAGGATCATCTGAAGGTAAGGACCATAGAGACAGAAACATAGAAACATGATGGCAGATAAAGGCCAAATGGACCATCCAGTCTGCCCATCCACAATAACCATTATCTCTTCCTCTCTCTAAGAGATTCCATGTGCCTATCCCAGGCTTTATTGAATTCAGACACAGTCTCTCTCTCCACTTCCTCTTTCGGGAGACTGTTCCACGTATCTACCACCCTTTCTGTAAAAAAAGTACTTCCTTAGAATACTCCTGAGCTTATCGCCTCTTAACTTCATCCTATGCCCTCTCATTCCAAAGCTTCTTTTCAAATGAAAGAGACTCGACTCATGCGCATTTACATCACGTAGGTATTTAAATGTCTCTATCATATCTCCCCTCTCCTGCCTTTCCTCCATAGTATACAGATTTAGATCTAAGTCTGTCTCCATATGCCTTATGACGAAGACCACACATCATTTTAGTAGCCTTCCTCTGGACCGACTTCATCCTTTCTATATCTTTTTGAAGGTGCAGCATCCAGTATTCTAAATGAGGTTTCACCAAAGCCTTATAAAGGGCCATCAATACCTCCTTTTTCCTACTGGCCCATACCTCTCCCTATGCAACCTAGCATCCTTCTAGCTTTTGCCGTCACCTTTTCAACCTGTTTGGCCACCTTAAGATCATCACATACAATAACACCCAAGTCCCGCTCTTCCGTTATGCACATAAGTTCTTCACCCCCTAAACTGTACCATTCCCTCAGCTTTTTGTAGCCCAAATGCATGACCTTGCATTTCTTAGCATTAAATTTTTGCTGCCAAATTTCAGACCATTCTTCAAGCTTCGCCAGGTCTTTGTTCATGTTATTCACACAGATTCTCAGATTTACTGGATATGTGGGTATAGAATATATGAATTTAGTGAGGATAAAGAGGGCAGGCTGCAATGTGTGCAAAGAACATGGATCTTAATGAAGGCTTATTCAAGTACCTGTGTGATAGAAAAGTCCAAAAAAGATAGACCTGTAGAAAGAGTTCCAGCATACCACCCACAAAAACAACCCACCCAAAAACACACATTCTCTCTCTCTTACCTTTCTCTTCACAAATTTGTCCCAGTAGTTACTTGGGAAAGACCTGCCAATGACAAAAGCAGTTCAAACATTAAGAATGGTCATACCCTGGAACTGAAGATGCAATGTTTTAATGGGCCAAGCAAGTATCCACATAGAGTGAAACCAGAACATCCAGGGATCTACAGGACATGATGCATGACACAGACTTTACTAGGAAGCAACAGACATTTTCCCTCTTGCAGGCACATTTTTGCATGTAGGAATCAAAATTGCATACATAGGTTAAAGAATGGTGCCTGTTAGGCTTGGGATCTTGATTAGCAAAGTTTGTAAAGAATTGATCTCTAGTATAAGCCTCTGATTTCTGAATGAATTTTACACACATCCAGGGAGGGGGGTGATATGTAATTATATTATTATTTGTTAGATATAAGTGCCGATTATTGTATCATTTGTTCATATGTTCTATTGTACTTTGTGTTTGTTTTTGAAACTAAAATATTTTTTTTTTTAAAGATGCTTTAGCTATGTTTGTTTACTTATTTGTATGTTGGTTATATGATGATTATATTTGTAGTTTTGTAAAATGCTTAGGTTTAGGCAGGTTAGAAATTTTTTAAATAAATAAATAATTGTAAATTAGGTGCTAACTGGCACCAGCAACAATAATCAGTGATAATTTTTAGTTACTTGTGTTAACCGCACTTAGAGGTTGTTCTAGAAAAGTACATAACTCCAAGTGGGGGTGCATGTGGGAGGGACATAAGCAGTAGAGAATGACACAGGGACAAATTTCTCCCCGTCCCCGCAGGAACTCATTTTCTCGTCCCGTCCCAGTGAGTTATTTTCTTGTCCCTGCCCCATTCCTGCAAGCTCCGTCCTTATCTGCACAAGCCTCAAACACTTTAAAATCATAAGTAGCAACATTCTAGTGCTCAGATTGTGATGTCATAATGCCTTATTCCACCAATGCCTAAGCTCCGTCCTCCTCTGCACAAGCCTCAACACTTTCAAATCATAAGTACTGTAGCAACACTCTAGAGCTCAGACTGTGATGTCATAATGCCTCATTCCACCAATGCCTAAGCTCCGTCCTCATCTGCACAAGCCTCAAACACTTTCAAATCATAAGTGTTCGAGGCTTGTGTGGTTAAGGCAGAGCTTTCAGGAATAGGGCAGGGACAAGGAAAGGGACAGTGACAAAACTCATGCGGATGGGGGAAATTGAGTTCCTGCGGGGATGGGGACAAAAATGTCCCCATGTCATTCTCTAATGAGCAGGTCAGGAGTGGGCCAAACATTTACGCATTAAGGCTACTGATTGAGCAGTATATGAAGAACTGAATAATCATATTCTTTATGTTGTCATCATCCTCTTGGGTAGATGAGCACATATGATTCCTATTTAGTTCTCTCCAACACCTACTTTTCCCATGCCTCACCACAAGGCTCTTTAATTGTCTAAATAGCCAGTATTATTACTGTGGACACTGCCTCCTAGGTCTCTTGTGTAACCTGCCAGGCAGATCTGCCCACAATTTAGACCGCGAGCCCACTGGGGACAGAAAAAGTACCTGTACATAATATCTATCTACCTCGCCAATTGCTTTGGCTGTACCACAGCAAGATCACCTTCCATTTCCACTAGGACTTCTAGGGGTTAATGCTACAATTGGATGTCACAAGTTAGGTAACAAGATGGCGCATGCTGAGTGAGAATTCTATGATAGCATCTGTGCGCCAAGACTGCAATAGAATACTAGAGGAAGTCAGGATCTAAACACCTATTCTATACGAAATAACAAAGTGGCATTCAATCATCCAAAATGTGGTGAATGGGCAATTTTGAGTGATTGAATGGCCCTTCATTATTTCGTATTGAATAAGAGTTTATTCCTTTTGAGGTTGGCGATCAATAGTTATTTATACAGTGGTACCTTGGATTACGAGCATAATCTGCTCCAGGAGCATGCTCGTAATGCAAAATGCTCGTTTATCAAAGCGAGTTTCCCCATAGGTTCCCACCCCCCCTCCCCACCCCGAGGCCAGCAGCGCTGCTCCCCCCTCACGAGAACCGGCATTGCTCCCCCGAAGGCCCCCCTCACGAACCGGCACCTCCCCCCGCGATCCGGCACCCCCCGCCGCCATCGGGCACCCCCCCGCCCCGCGACCTGTGGTCCCCCAACCCACCCGAACCCTCTTCTTACTTTAGTGTAGCCTCCGCACCGGCACCAGCATGTCCTGTGTGTTGGTGCCGGTGCCCGAAGATCTGCCTCCTGTGCTGGGCCTTGAGCATGCGCACATGCTCAAGGCCCAGCACAGGAGGCAGATCTTCGGGCTCCGGCACCAACGCACAGGACATGCTGGTGCCTGAGCCAGTGCGGAGGCTACACTAAAGTAAGAAGAGGGTTCGGGTGGGTTTGGGGGACCTCAGGTCGCGGCGGGGGGGGGGGGGGCCCGATGGCAGCGGGGGGTGCTGGATCACAGGAGGGAGGCTGCCGGATCGCGGGGGGGAGGTGCTCGCAAATCGAGACGCGCTCAGTTTCCGAGGCGCCGATTATGCGAATGTTTTGCTCGTCTTGCAAAACACTCACAAACTGGTGCACTCGTAAACCGAGGTACCACTGTACTTCCCTCTTGTTTTTGGATTTTAGGATCTACACACCTACATTTAGGCATGCCCGCTTAAGCCGGCAATAGCAGGTGTAAACACATGCACCTAAACGGTCCTTTAGAACAGTGGTTCCCAACCCTGTCCTGGAGGAACACCAGGCCAATCGGGTTTTCAGGCTAGCCCTAATGAATATGCATGAGAGAGATTTGCATATGATGGAAGTGATAGGCATGCAAATTTGCTTCATGCATATTCATTAGGGCTAGCCTGAAAACCCAATTGGCCTGGTGTTCCTCCAGGACAGGGTTGGGAACCACTGCTTTAGAATATGACTTTATGAGGATCAAGGCTGGTATGGGCTTTGGCGGCAACTCCAGGAAGCAGGACCGGAGCTAGGCAGTCCTGTGCTCCCAAATTGGAAGGGACAAACAGAGACTAAGGGGTCCTTTTATTAAGCCGCGCTAGCGGGGTTAGCACGTCGGACATTTCATCACGCGATAACCTCCGCGGCCGGCTAAAAAACTAACGCCTGCTCAATGCAGGCGTTAGCGGCTAGCGCGGCAGGCGGTTTAACGCGCGATATTACATGCATTAAACCCCTACCGCAGCTTGATAAAAGGACCCCTAAGGTGCTCATACTTATTGCAACAAGAAAATGCCGGCCCAAAAAAGTCCGCTATGCTAAAGATATTAATATTGTCATAAGTATTTGTGAACTATACAAAATTACTTAACTTTGAACAGTGACTGGTTCCGACGTGCACGTTTCGTTTGCTGCGTCAGGGAACCGACAATAACAGCTGAGTTTTAAAGCTGGTAGTGAAGTCACATTGGATTACAAAACTAGATATCTCAAAAAAGTGTTTCTTCTTAAACGTTTCAAAACGTTTTGAAACGTTTAAGAAGAAACACTTTTTTGAGATATCTAGTTTTGTAATCCAATGTGACTTCACTACCAGCTTTAAAACTCAGCTGTTATTGTCGGTTCCCTGACGCAGCAAACGAAACGTGCACGTCGGAACCAGTCACTGTTCAAAGTTAAGTCATTTTGTATAGTTCACAAATACTTATGACAATATTAATATCTTTAGCATAGCGGATAAGCTAGCGCATACAAAGAATATTTAAGATTCAAAAGCTTTTTTTGAACACTGCAATGATTGGTAGGTGAGGCCGAGTAATCAGCCTTCATGTCTCTGAGCAGAGTTCTAAGCAAAAAACAAGCTTACTAAGCATATTGATGAATGTGGTGACTTTATTTTTTGTGCTACCGATTTCTTTAGTCACTCAACAGTAACCTTATTGTGTAAGAGTTACCCCTGTATATTTTGTTTGACTTGGCCCAAAAAAGTCGGCATAGTGGAGTCAATGCACTGGAAACTAACAGGTGTATTAAACACTCAGTCACAAAATAAACCCTTTAAAAATGATATAAATAGGTCTAATGTACAATGGAGCAATAATCTTATTATTGTATGAAACTCACACAGTCTCATGCGCTAAAGTTTTGCCAACTTATTGATTTTCATATTATCATGTAGTTATCATGTACTTTTAATCTATACTTATTTTAGTTTATATTGTGTTTATTTTTATTCATTAGTTTTAATGCTTGTATTAGTTACTTAGAATTTTATTATGTATGATATTATTATTATATTGTATGCTGAGTACCTATTGCAGTGGTCTCAAACTCGCGGCCCGGGGGCCACATGCAGCCCGCCAGGTACTATTTTGAGGCTCTCGGTATGTTTATCATAATCATAAAAAGTAAAATAAAACAGTTTCTTGATCATATGTCTCTTTAGCTATAAATTACAATATTATTATCAAGACTTAGCTAAAAGGAAAGATTTATAAACTATAAAGAGTTTTTACCTTGTGCAAAATTGTCACTTCTTTAATAAGACATTAACTATTTTTTTCCTGAGGCCCTCCAAGTACCTACAAATCCAAAATGTGGCCCTGGAAAGGGTTTGAGTTTGAGACCACTGACCTATTGTGTAAACCGCTTTGAACTGCTGGTTAGGTGGTATATAAAAATAAATTATTATTATTATTATTCTATTTCAGCAACTTAGAACAGCTGACAAATGGCGTGGCAGTAGAAGGGACTTCAATTAATGGATGAAGTCATCGGAACCAACACGGTCCGTGTTTCGGCTTATATGACTGCCTTCATCGGGGGTCCATTGCTGGAAATACAATGCCAAAGATGAACTTATAGGTAAAAGCACACTAGAGGCAAATAACGTCAATGCTGAGCAAATGCCACATTTGTCAGCTGTTCTAAGTTGCTGAAATAGAAGTCAATAAGGTGAAAATACTTTAGCGCATGAGAATGTGACTTTGGTACAATAATTGGATTATTGCTCCATTTTACATTTGAGCTTTTTACATAATTTTTAAAGGGTTTATTTTGTAACTGAGAATTTAATAAACCTGTTAGCTTCCAGTGCATTGACTCCACTTCGCTGACTCTTTCTTGCCCTGTCAAATGAATTAAAATGGGGACACTAAACTCAATACAGTGGTGCCTCGCATAACGAACGCCTCGCACAGCGAACGCTGCGCACAACGAACTTTATGTCTTGCTCCCTACAACGAACTTCGTTTCACACAACGAAGTCGCCCGAGCTGCATCCTTCCGCGCAGGCACTGCGCTTAACTGCCCTCTCTCCGCCTGGCTCCCTCTTGCCCCCCCGACTCCCCGACACGATCGGGGCAAAAAGGAGCCCAAGCCCTCTTGCCCCGCCGATTCCCCAACTCCCCGACAATATCGGGCCAGGAGGGAGCCCAAGTCCTCCTGGCCACGGCGACCCCCTAACCCCACCCTGCACTACATTACGGGCAGGAGGGATCCCAGGCCCTCCTGCCCTCGACGCAAACCCCCCTCCCCCCAATGACCGCCCCCCCCAAGAACCTCCGACCGCCCCCCCAGCCAACCCGCGACCCCCCTGGCCGACCCCCACGACACCCCCACCCCCCTTCCCCGTACCTTTCTGTAGTTGGCCGGACAGACGGGAGCCAAACCCGCCTGTCCGGCAGGCAGCCAACGACGGAATGAGGCCGGATTGGCCCATCCGTCCCAAAGCTCCGCCTACTGGTGGGGCCTAAGGCGCCTGGGCCAATCAGAATAGGCCCGGGAGCCTTAGGTCCCTCCTGGGGGCGGGGCCTGAGGCACATGGGCCCAACCCGACCATGTGCCTCAGGCCCTGCCCCCAGGAGGGACCTAAGGCTCCCGGGCCTATTCTGATTGGCCCAGGCGCCTTAGGCCCCACCAGTAGGCGGAGCTTTGGGACGGATGGGCCAATCCGGCCTCATTCCGTCATTGGCTGCCTGCCGGACAGGCGGGTTTGGCTCCCGTCTGTCCGGCCAACTACAGAAAGGTACGGGGAAGGGGGGTGGGGGTGTCGTGGGGGTCGGCCAGGGGGGTCGCGGGTCGGCTGGGGGGGCGGTCGGAGGTTCTTGGGGGGGGCGGTCGTTGGGGGGAGGGGGGTTTGCGTCGAGGGCAGGTGGGCCTGGGATCCCTCCTGCCCGTAATGTAGTACGGGGTGGGGTTAGGGGGTCGCCGTGGCCAGGAGGATTTAGGCTCCCTCCTGGCCCGAACAACTAGGGGGGGGGGTCGCCAGGGCCAGGAGGACTTACCGTAAGCACCGTAAGGAGGTAAAGAAGGAGATGTTAGGGCATGTAAAGTAAGGGCATGTAAACAGTACCCGGCGTATAAGACGACCCCCGACTTTGGGGAGGATTTTAAGGTACTGAAAAGTCGTCTTATACGCCGGCAAATACGGTATGTTTTTAGATGTATCTAAATAAAAATAATAACAAAAAATTTATCTTTTTTTATGTCATCTTAGCATATTTTATGCTACAGAACGAATTATTTTTTTTAACATGTATTGTTATGGGAAAACGCGTTTCACATAACGAACTTTTCGCATAACAAACTTGCTCCTGGAACCAATTAAGTTCGTTGTGTGAGGCACCACTGTACTTCCAAGAAATTGAGTGATTAAAGAGAATATGTCGTATCTAATAGAAAATCACTCTTGTAAGGAGTAAAGTTCAGTACTTGAAAAATGTTATCAACTAGTGATGAAACTGATGCTCAGAGACTCGAAGGCAATAAACAGGGGAGAACCCCAAAACTACTGC
The DNA here is from genome assembly GCF_902459505.1 of Geotrypetes seraphini. Classification (NCBI taxonomy): domain Eukaryota; kingdom Metazoa; phylum Chordata; class Amphibia; order Gymnophiona; family Dermophiidae; genus Geotrypetes; species Geotrypetes seraphini. Next base: position 62,507,807 of record NC_047091.1, on the reverse strand, counting down.
CTCACCACCCAACCATCGCATGTTCAAAAGACTTTAGTTGATATCAAGAATGATGTAATGTCTCAAAATGCTGTGTACCACACAATCTACTGCAAGGATGTCAAAGTCCCTCCTCGAGGGCCGTAATCCAGTCGGGTTTTCAGGATTTCCCCAATGACTATGCATGAGATCTATTTGCATGCACTGCTTTCATTGTATGCTAATAGATTTCATGCATATTCATTAAGGAAATCCTGAAAACCTGACTGGATTGCGGCCCTCGAGGAGGGACTTTGACACTCCTGGTCTACTATATTCACATATCATTAGAATTTCACAATAGCAAATTTATCCTAGCTTGCAGGTTCCGACGTGGCACGTTTTGATCCTGCGTTAGGGAACCGATAATACAATGCAAAAAGTTTATAGCTTAAGCCAGTGGTTCCCAAACCCTGTCCTGGGGGACCGCCCAGCCAGTCGGGTTTTCAAGATATCCCTAATGAATATGCATGAGAGAGATTTGCATACCTGTCACTTCCATTATATGCAAATCTCTCTCATGCATATTCATTAGGGATATCTTGAAAACCCGACTGGCTGGGGGTCCCCCAGGACAAGGTTTGGGAACCACTGGCTTAGGCGGTTTAGTCTCAAAAATGTTGCTAAACATCTCAAAATGTAACCTACAGGTTTACTTCCTCGTCGAAACAAGAGAAGGAAGTAGGGGAAAACACCCTCCAGGGACTCAAGACAAAGTTAGACAAGTTCCTGCTGAACCAGAACGTACGCAGGTAGGGCTAGTCTGAGTTAGTGCGCTGGTATTTGACCAGAGGGCCGCTGCGTGAGTGCACTGCTGGGCACGATGGACCAGTGGTTCGACCCAGCAGTGGCAATTCTTATGTTCTTATGGCTGAAATAAGTAAACCTGTCGGTTACATTTTGAGATGTTTAGCAACATTTTTGAGACCACACCGCCTAAGCTATAAACTTTTTGCATTGTATTATCGGTTCCCTGATGCAGGATCGAAACGTGTCACGTCGGAACCTGCAAGCTAAGATAAGCTTGCTATTTTGAAATTCGAATTATATGTGAATACAGCAGACTGTGTGGTACATAACATTTTGAGACAATGTATCATTCTTGATATCAACTAAAGTCTTTTTGAACATGCAGATGATTTTCGGTGAGGCAGTAGTTTTAGGGGTTCTCCCCTGTTTATTGCCTTCGGGTCTCTGAGCATCAGTTTCCTCACTAGTTGATACATTTTTCAAGTACTGAGCTTTAATCCTTACAGGGGTGATTTTCTATTAACTACGACTCTTTCTTGCAGGCATTCTTTGCATTAAGTAGAGTTTGAGGTTTCTTCGCTTGTTGTTCATACTTATTGCACCTGAATGCAATCTGCCTTGAACTAGTTCTGAAACAGTGTGAGCTCAATCCCATAATCCCCTTCCTTTTGATTTACGTACGGTGTGTTCAGCACCAGGCGATCCCACTGTCCTTTGATGTCATCATCTTCCGGCTGTTCCGTAATGTAAACCCCATCAAACTCCAGTTTACGAGCTAGCTCCTTCTCACGCTTGAAGATTACGAGAGGAACCTGATCATTGGTGGGAGAAAGATGTCAAGTGAGGGAAGCATTAACTTGCACAGTTCACAGTAAGATAAGCCACATCTGATCCGCTGCACCTGTGCCAGCAAGACTCCCACGGATGAAGGATGGAGGTAGATGGGATGGAGATTTCTGCATAGGGCTGGATAGATGTAGGACTTCCAAGAAGAAATAGAAGATGGTGATTTATTTAAAGATGAAAGTCAAGATAGATCTTTTTGTCAAAGAGGGTGGGAGGCTGAACAGGGAGGAAGAGCCTATTTGTGGGTTTTAGAGGTGGGGAAGATGGTTCATAGACAACGGCGCGAGACAAAGGCGCGCCTGGACAATTGAGTGCAGCTTGGAGGCGCGCGCCGCTCTAAATTACTGTTTTTAGGGCTCCGACGGGGGGGCGTGGGGGGAAAACCCCCCCACTTTACTTAAGAGACATCGCGCCGGCGTTATGGGGGGTTGTAACTCTCCACATTTTACTGTAAACTTAACTTTTTCCCTAAAAACAGGGAAAAAGTGAAGTTTTCAGTAAAATGTGGGGGGTTACAACCCCCCAAACCCCCCACAACGCGGCGCGATGTCTATTAAGTAAAGTGGGGGGGGGTTCCCCCACACACACCCCCGTCGGAGCCCTAAAAACAGTAATTTAGAGTGGTGCGTGCCTCCGCGCTGCACTCAATTGTCTGGGCGCGCCTTTGTCCTGACACCGGGGAAGATAGGCTTGGTTTTAACAAAATAAACCTGCAATTTGTCATTTTGTGGGGGGGGGGGGGAGAGGGACAGGAGAGTTCTAGTGGATGAAGAAATGGGGTGTTTTTAGTTAGCCTAACTCTCACTGTGGTCACTGTTGAAAAAGAGATGCAGACAGGGCTAAAGCCATAACCACACATGGGCTTGACTAGTAGATACTGGAAGCCACACCCTCTTACCTTAAGGCAATTGTAACCAATGATGCAGAGGAAAGAAATCAAGGTGTGAACGATGGACAGGAATTGCAGCGTGGGTTGCATGTATCCAGTGCTTTCCTCCAGGAAGAAATAGACGATACTCTCTTCATCATCATCCTCTTCTCCGCTTTCAAGCCCAGATCCTTCCAGTTCCTCCTCAAACCCAGATCCTTCAAACTCATCAGCACCAAGGGGTGATTCGGACACCTGAAAAGCATCTCATGGGTCAGAAAAAAAAGCAAATACATGGATCACAGACTCATCCCGGTGCTCTGGTCAAAAATGAACCAGAGGAACTCTGGTAGGTATTGGGGGGGGGGAGGGTAAGGGTTCCCTGTGATGGGAGAGATTCCTGTGCTCACCTTGTAGAACAGCAGGATAAAGTTGATTGCGAAAGACAGAAAGAGAGCCAGAAAGCGCAAGTTGTAGAAATTCCTGGACAAGTAATTCTAGAAGGACAAATAGTGAAATTTGACAGAACTAAACAAGATTCAACTTAAAAATCAACCATTTTAACTCATATTAATTATTACCAATGTTATATGTTATAATAAGAGAAAGAGGGGGAAAATGGTTATTTTCTTTTTCATTTGTATATTAAGATGCATTTTATTAAAACTTTTAATGTTATATTATCTGTAATGCACTGCCAATGTTTGGAAATTCAATAAAGATTTATAAAAAAAAAAAAAAATCAACCATTTTGCTTTATTTATTTGTTTAAAAGACTTCTAAGTCCGCCTAAAAACTAAGCGGATTACCATACACACATAAAATATTACGGGATCCTTTTACTAAGACGCGCTAACCGTTTTAGCGTGCTCTAAATATTAGCACGTGCTAAACACTAATGTCTTCATTTTATTCCGTGGACGTGTTAGCATTTAGCCTTAGCCTTAGTAAAAGAGGGGGTAACTAAACATGGGGCTCCTTTTACAAAGGTGCGTTAGGGCCTTAGCACGCGGAATAGCGCGCACTAAATTGCCATGCACGCTAGACCTTAACGCCAGCATTGAGCTGGCGTTATTCTAGAAGCATACCGCGCGGTAATTTTGTGCGTGTGCTAAAAACGCTGTCTTATTCTTGAAATCATTCTACTACCCCCCTTCTCAGGCTTTTCTAGATTTTTCTGCACTCACCATATCCACGGAGTAACCACATCCCCCTTCCCCCCGTGACTGAAAAAAATTGTTTTCTTGTTAATTGATCAGCAAGAATGGACGTACGAGGAACTTAACCCTCTGGATCTCCAGTTCATTCCAGAACTCCATGCCCCCTTCACTGCTCTCTTGTTTTTTCTCCCTCTGAGCCGTCTTCTTCTTCTCCTTGGTGACATCCTTGGGCTCTTCAGATTCCGTGGGTTCTTCCGGCGACTCTTCCTTCTCTGCTAACTTCTCTCCATTTTCAGCACTGAAAGCGCCACCCCCAGAATGGAAAAAAGAAAAAAAATTAAGAAGTTAGGTCAATAACAAGACAATGAACATGGGCTTATTTCTGTAGCCCTCAATGTCCTGTAAGAAGCTCAAAGTCATTTATTACAATAGTCCATCCTGTGTTCAAGAAAGTTGGGAAGAGTATGCAAATTTTGGCCTATTCCAGTTGACCTGAACTTTCCCAGAAGATCTTTCACTCATCATTTCTCTCATTTTTACCTGCAGAAAATAGAGGGATTTGGGAGTGATGGGATGTGTGAAAATAATAGTTCAGGAAGATGACTTACTCTGCTTTTTCAGGTTCTACTGGTATCTCCTCAGTTTTCTCAGGCTCCTCCAAAGGCTCCTCCTCATCCTAGATATTATGAATACAGCTGTAAATATTGTTTGTTGACAGGTAGGGGATGGAAGACAATTTATTTCTCTTTGTTGGTTTAATCATTGTTCTGGATATCTTGCACATCTAAATGCAATGTTATTACATACATTTCTAGAACATGAAGAGAGCAGGAAAAATTGTGAAAAGAACTGCTCATAATCCATTTTAATGGATAAAACCCAGAGTAGGTAAATGAACCTAACCCTATTTCTCCAAAAGGAATGACGTGGACAATTCTGGTAGTCTGAGAGTTTAACCCAGACATGGGCAAACTACGGCCCGCAGGCAATATCCGGCCTGTTTAGTTTTTTAAATCTGGCCCGCTGACCATCTTCGAACCCCACCAACCATGAGCCCTACATACCTCCTTCTAGAGCAGCGTCGGGCTGGCAACTTTAACCACTATGACAACCAACCAAAAGAACTCATAAAAAAATAAATCCAGTGACTTTCTCTGTAAACTTACCCCAAACTTTCTTTTGAGGATGGGTGAACCCTCTGGAGTAGGTGGCTCCACTGGTGTTGTATCTCCCATATCTCCTAGGCCTCCAGGTGCATCTGGTGCATACAGTCGATAATGGGTGCCTTCTTTCCTTAGGTCCAGACCAAATACTTCCGTTCCCTGTTCATGAACTTCTTCCGTGTCAGTATCCACAAAGTCCATCACATCACCTGGTTCTGGGACTTCAGTGCTAATTACTGGAGGAGGTCCATCACCATGAATTTCATCTTGGGTTGGATCAGGCATGCTGGCAAGGATCTCTGTCACCGTCATCTTTTTGGCACCTTCTACTAAGCTCCCTCCAAAGAGTGTATGCCAAATGATCAGGAAGAAGCCCTTGCAGACATTGTAGATGAAAAAAACAATTCCAATCAATAAAGTCCAAAAGAAGGAAACTACCACCTGCAGAATTTCCTTCAGAGTCATTTTCTTCACCTTACGAAACTGCTTTCTTAAGTTCCTGTATGTGAACATCTTGAAAAAACTGACCACATTGTTCACAAACTCTCCAAAGGCTGATGAAGGCTCACTAGGATCCATGCTCTTCTCAGTTTCTGTGCCTTCTGAGCCTTCTCCTTCATCATCCTCAACTTCAGCTTTCTCTTCTTCACACTCAGAGATCTGAGCAGCAATCTGCATCTCAAATATGGTATCTTCACAGAAGTTGATGAAAAGCTCCATCTTTTCTGACTCGCCACCTTCGTTCACCACATCAAAAATGAACTGCCGCTTAGATTCCTTTACCTGGGGCATTTCCCACTGGGCTTTGTTGGTCTCACTGATCTCAAAATAGATTCTTTCAATCTTCTTGCTGGCACCCATAATCTCAATCCGTCCCAGGTAAGGTTTGAAGTAGCCAATAATGCTTTCAGCCAACACAAGGAAGTTCTGGAGTCTTGTATCATGAGGGACATGTTCAGAGAGGTTGGTGAGCAAGACAGCAATGTTGAAACCAATGTCTTTTGCTGGCTCTTGGAATCTGTTGGCAAATTCTTCATAGTTGATCATTTCATTCTCATCTGCTTCTGAACAGGACAAGAGGAATTGGATCTCAGGGGGTGAGTACTGTTTCTGACTGTCCATAGCCTTCTGGAAATCCTTCTTAGAAATAAGTCCTCTTGGATCAGTGACATAGTCCTTGAAAGCATCAGAGGCCACGATGTCTTTGAGTTTTAGGAACATGTCAAAGAACTTAAGGATCATCTCTACGTTGCTGGAAGACTCCACCAGCATATCCACCATCTGCCGAGCAATTGTTCCATTTACCACATTACCTGGAAGAAGAAAAGATGATGTGACCATGCAAAGGTTTCCGTCATTCTGCAGACAATCTGCATCAATGCCTACATATAAATCATAGAATCTACATTCAAGAGATATAAGCTAGGGGCCAAATGGCAGATGATCCAAGGTTTTGATCCTTCTCCTCTTATGGGGGTCTAAGTGAGACGAAGATTGCAGTGCTGAAGTGGCATTCTAAGTCTCTGCACACAGGATCAACTAAGACGGAGGCTTGTACCAAAAACAGCCAGCCAGAGAACACCTGGGAAGTGGTTCAACAGCGAGCTGCATCCTGCTTTCAGTTTCAGAATGCCAGTTGGCTTATGCGCCTCAAGGGGTAGGAGGGAGAAAGTGGTGATGGGACCTGCAGAAAATGTACAAGCTACTAGAAGTTGTAACAGATAGAGCTCTGATGAGAGCCAGATGGATACAAAATTGTGAAACGAGGATTATAAAAAAGGGACACCAGAAAATACAGGTTATCCCAGAACCAAATGAGAATTTGTTTACCTTAGCTTTCTTTTATAAAGTTATTTTTGAGGGGGACCTATAACCCAGTACATGATGGCAGATAAAGACCTGCAAAGTTCATCTAGTCTGTCCAACAAAGTGGTCAAAGCTGTGCTTATGCGGGCCCTAGCCACCCACGCTTAAATATTAGTTGTCAGAGGCATAGCGAGGATGAGTGCTTATACCTTCCTTATACCTTTTTAACTTCAGTGCAAGCAGCCACCAACTTACTGCCCACGTCGGCTTCGGCGCTCTGATGTCACTTCCTAGGTGCGGGTCCCGGAAGTGACGTCAGAGAGAGCGCCGAAGCCGACGTGGACAGCAAGTTGGTGGCTGCTTGCGCTGAAGTTAAAAAAGTACAGAGGAAAGGGAGGAGCGGGGCCGGCAGGGGGTGGAGAAAAGGAGGGGTGCTGGCGCCTGGGGCAGAACTCCCCCTCACTCCCCTCTTACTACGCCACTGTTGGTCATCAAAACTCCTAAGCAAAACAAAGAAAAATCCAAAGAATCTGCAGTGAAAAGCGAACACCAAACACAAGAAAAAATTGCAGATAGAAATGTACAAGGACAGGAATCTTTATTTTAAAAAAATATATAAATTTATAATCCTTTAAAAATGACCCTCATATACATGGAATGTGGACCCTACATGGTCCGTGTTTCGGAAAAATGTCCTCAGGGGTCCGAGATGTCCAATGTATCACATGTAGAGAGTAATACAGAAAACAACATAGTAATATGGTCGCCAAAATTTTTGAAACTGAGAAGAACACAACATAAGAATTCCCGCTGCTGGGTCAGACCACTGGTCCATCGTACCAATCAGTCCACTCACGCGGCGGCCCTTTGGTCAAAGACCAGTGCTCTAACTTAGTCCAGCCTTACCTGCGTATGTTCCGGTTTAGCAGGCGCCGGACACCTCCCCCATCAGCTTTCAGCTTCCTCTGCCGCCGCGCAGCGGCGGCGAGCCGGACACCTCCCCCATCAGGTCAGCTGATGTTCTATTTAAACAAGCCTTCTGCGGCGCACGCTGTTCACTGCACTCCAGCACTACCTACCTGGCACCTCAGAACTCTGCTGTCTTGCTTCACTACTGTTTTATGTTTTTATCTTAAAACTTTCAATTTTACCTGATTTTAATTCGTTTTACTGTTTAATCCTTTTAGCTTTCAGCTTCCTCTGCCGCCGCGCAGCGGCGGCGAGCCGGACACCTCCCCCATCAGGTCAGCTGATGTTCTATTTAAACAAGCCTTCTGCGGCGCACGCTGTTCACTGCACTCCAGCACTACCTACCTGGCACCTCAGAACTCTGCTGTCTTGCTTCACTACTGTTTTATGTTTTTATCTTAAAACTTTCAATTTTACCTGATTTTAATTCGTTTTACTGTTTAATCCTTTTAGCTTTCAGCTTCCTCTGCCGCCGCGCAGCGGCGGCGAGCCGGACACCTCCCCCATCAGGTCAGCTGATGTTCTATTTAAACAAGCCTTCTGCGGCGCACGCTGTTCACTGCACTCCAGCACTACCTACCTGGCACCTCAGAACTCTGCTGTCTTGCTTCACTACTGTTTTATGTTTTTATCTTAAAACTTTCAATTTTACCTGATTTTAATTCGTTTTACTGTTTAATCCTTTTAGCTTTCAGCTTCCTCTGCCGCCGCGCAGCGGCGGCGAGCCGGACACCTCCCCCATCAGGTCAGCTGATGTTCTATTTAAACAAGCCTTCTGCGGCGCACGCTGTTCACTGCACTCCAGCACTACCTACCTGGCACCTCAGAACTCTGCTGTCTTGCTTCACTACTGTTTTATGTTTTTATCTTAAAACTTTCAATTTTACCTGATTTTAATTCGTTTTACTGTTTAATCCTTTTAGCTTTCAGCTTCCTCTGCCGCCGCGCAGCGGCGGCGAGCCGGACACCTCCCCCATCAGGTCAGCTGATGTTCTATTTAAACAAGCCTTCTGCGGCGCACGCCGCAGAGGCGCGCGCCTTCGGCGCGCGCCGAAGGAGCGCGCAAAAGGAGCAGGCCCTGCTCCTTAGTGCGCTCCTTCGTGCGCAACCGGAGGGCGACACTAAATTGCAATATACTAATTTCTTCCACACTTCTATTAGATTCAGAACTCTCTATATTCTTGGCCTATTATATTTTATATCGTCAATTTCATTCCCTTTTCTTAACCAATCAATAACACCTCTCCAACCAAACTTAACAACGCAAGATTCAATGGAGAAATACAATATCCCATCCTATTGGGGTCATCGCCCCAAAAGACTTAAACCTGATAATCTTCATTATTCCTCTCTCATAAATATTCCTACCACATTCGTATCCAATAACTCAGGAACTATTAACACCAATATGTTCAGCTTTGGTCTAATTAATGTCAGATCTGTCAAAAACAAATATCATTTAATTAAAGATGAAATTGAAAATAATAACCTTCAAGCTTTATTCATCACAGAAACTTGGCTCGCAGACGGAGAAGAGGCCTATCTATCATACTGCTGTCCCCCAAACTTTAGCTATATATTCAATCACAGATACAACCGCAAGGGTGGAGGCGTAGCTGTAATCTTCAAAAATAACCTCCTAAGTTTATTAGACAAATCTCCAAAATCTGCTCCAATTGAATATTTACAATTAAAATGTAATTTTAACAGCCATATCAACTTTCTCTTACTATATGTCCCTCCACCTTTAAACGCTAACAAACTTTCATTACTTCAAGATACTTTATTTGATTTTTCTTCATCTACCAATATTCCATACATCCTTGGTGACTTAAATATCCATTTTGATGATCCTCTGAACCCTACTACACAAGATTTACTAAACGTTCTCAACCCTCTTAACATCCACCCACAAATAACGGTCCCAACACACATTGCAAATCATACATTGGACATGATTTTCTTACCATCTTCACAAAGACCAAACTTCTCTGATCTGTTGGTCTCTCCTATCCCTTGGTCAGATCATCACTTTATAACTTTCAGAATCCACATGCCTAGAAATATTCATACTGACATATCACCCAAAACTAAAACTGTTACCTTTAGAGAGTTTAAAAACCTGGAAGATAAAGATTTAACCTCCATCCTCGACCCAGACATTCTAACTACTTACTCCAATTCTATTACAAATCAACTATCAGCTTGGAACTCATCCTTGACATTTCTCTTAGATTCAATTTCACCCCTGATTTCTAAAACCATCTCCATACGCAAGTTTAATAATCCCTGGTATAGCGCAGAGTTACACTTAACTAAACAGCAATTACGCTCATTAGAAAGAAAATGGCGTAAATACAAGACTCCAGACAACCTACAAAATTACAAGGATATGGTTAAGATATACAAAACTAAAATTAATTTGGCCAAAAAGTCCTACTTTTCTAAAAAAATTGAAAAAGCTAAAAACTCCACTATCCTTTACAATATTTTAAAATCAATGGATCCCATAAATAAATTAAAAACCTCCTCCCGCATATCTTCGCTCAAAGCCCAAGACTTAGCTGACGCATTTAATCTTAAGATAATCACAATTCGGAATTCATTCACTCAAACTACATCTAACACTAATTCTAACCTTAATCAATCTAATTATTTTCCAACAGCCAAATGTTCAAACTTTTCTATCCCATCATTAAAAGACATCGAAACTCTCTTCTCTCAAGTAAACATTAAAAGCTCTCGATCAGAAATAATCCCTCCTTTTTTTCTGAAAAAATACTTTTCTCATTTTGGTCCTTTCATTCTGTCCATTATCCAAAACAGCCTACTTTCATCTACAGTACCATCTCAATGGAAATTTTCTTCAATCACCCCTATCATCAAAAATTATAAAGCCAGTATAAACGATTTATCTAACTACCGCCCGATAGCGAATATTCCATTCTTGGCCAAACTCACCGAAAAACTAATTTTTAACCAGCTTTCGGATTTTTTTGAAAAAACAAACGCACTTCATCCACATCAAACCGGATTTAGGAAATATTACAGTACAGAACACTCTCTAATAGGTCTAACCACCAACATTCAATACCATCTTGACCATCACAAATCCGTAATCCTCTTTTCCCTTGACATCTCAGCCGCCTTCGACACAATCGATCACGACCTACTGTTAAATAGACTAGAAGAAAAAGGTTTATGCGGCACTGTTCTCGACTGGTTCAAGTCTTATTTTAATAATCGAACTTCATCCGTGAAATTTAATAACGAAGACTCTACTATTTTTACCTCAACATTTGGAATCCCACAAGGATCCATTTTATCTCCCCTCTTATTTAACATCTTTTTATCGCCATTGTTAGAAACTTGTCAGTCCATCGGTTTTATTCCATACGCATACGCCGACGACATTCAATTACTTCATCCTCTAGATCCCGAAAACAATACAGACATCGCTTCCATAAACCTCAAATTAAAACAAATACATAACTGGTTGAATTCAAATAAATTATCATTAAATATCAATAAGACCAAATCCATTCTATTCAACTGGAAAAAAGATATACGTCTCGCACAACCATTTCTTCTTAATAATCTCCCTATCAGTTCCGAAACATCAATTAAAATTCTCGGGGTTACACTTGATGATAATCTATCTTACCACGATCACATTTCCTCTGTTGTTAAAAACTGTTTCTTCAAATTACGTCAGATAAGAGCCATTTCCAAATTTCTAAACCCCTCTTCCATAAATATCTTAATACATTCATTTATCATTGCAAGAATCGATTACTGTAACGCACTATTCTTAAATATCACACAGAAGGAACGAAGGCGACTCCAAATAATTCAGAACACGGCAATTAAACTTATCTACAACGCAAAAAAATTTGATCATGTATCCCCACTGATGATTGACGCACATTGGCTACCAATTAACCACAGGATATTGTTTAAAATTCTATTTCTAATCTTTAAGACCCTATCATCTAGCGAGCCACAATTTATTTCAAAATCTTTAATCCCTTACAAACCACAACGCTCTTTACGCTCATCAGAATCAAATTTACTAACTATCCCCTCCTTAAAAATCATCGGCACAAGAAGAGCTGATATTTTCACTGTAGCAGGCCCACAATCATGGAACTCCCTCCCTCAGTATCTTAGAATTGAACATGATACTTTAGCTTTTAAAAAACTTTTAAAATCTTATTTGTTTAGGGACGCTTACGATCTCTAATATTTTAACGTATCTATTTGATCTATATTAATAATCATAAAGAGTGCCTTGTAACAATTTACCCAACCTTTTGTTTTTTCCCTTTTTTTCCTATGCCCTTATTGTAACTTTGTTCCCTCTTTCCCCGCTTTATTGTTAGTCATTTTTGAATTTTGTTGTTTTTAAAGTATATTAATGTTTCTATGTTTTATTATACTATGTACATCGCCTAGAATGTTTATATAGGCGATATATCAAGAATGAAATAAACTTGAAACTTGAAACTTGAAACTTTGTCTTGAATCCCTGGAGGGTGTTTTCCCCTATAACAAACTCCAGAAGAGCATTCCAGTTTTCCACCACTCTCTGGGTGAAGAAGAACTTCCTTACGTTTGTAAGGAATCTATCTCCTTTTAACTTTAGAGAGTGCCCTCTCGTTCTCCCTACCTTGGAGAGGGTGAACAATCTGTCTTTATCTACTAAGTCTATTCCATTCATTATCTTAAATGTTTCGATCATGTCCCCTCTCAGTCTCCTCTTTTCTAGGGAGAAGAGGCCCAATTTCTCCAATCTCTCACTGTACGGCAATTCCTCCAGCCCCTTAACCATTTTAGTCACTCTCCTCTGGATCCTTTCGAATAGTACTGTGTCCTTCTTCATGTACAGTGACCAGTGCTGGATGCAGTACTCCAGGTGAGGGCGCACCATGGCCCATACAGCGGCATGATAATCTTCTCCGATCTATTCGTGATCCCCTTCTTTATTCCTAGCAATCTGATCGCCCTTTTCGCCGCTGCCACACACTGCGCGGACGGCTTCATCGACTTGTCGATCAGAACTCCTAAGTCTCTTTCCTGGGAGGTCTCTCCAAGTACCGTCCTGTACATCCTGTATTCGTGCATGAGATTTTTGTTGCGGGAAAATTCTCCTTCTGAACTGACGCACTGAGTGAGTCCAGCTGCCGAAATTTTGATGACCATATTACTACAGTCTCGAAAATTTTGATGACCATATTACTACGTTGTTTTCCGTATTACTCTCTACATGTGATACATTGGGCATCTCGGACCCTTGAGGAAGTTTTTCCGAAACAAGGACTGTGTAGGGTCCGCATTCCATATATATGAGTCATTTTTAAAGGATTACAAATTTATATGGTTTTTTAAATAAAGATTCCTGTCCTTGTACATTTCTATCTGCAGTTTTTTTCTTGTGTTTGGTCAAGACTCTATCATGCCAACCATATAGGCAGCCAAACATGATGGTGTCCTAGTTATAACCATACATAATCCCCAAGTATTGCTGACAATATTCAACTTACCAGTCAAGATGTCTTCCCTTCTCCCTGAGCTGTACAGCACCCTCTCTCGCAGCACATGAAAAGTGATCCACACGAGTCACCAAAGCTTCACTTGCCTTTTGTCATTTGTGGGACACAGATCATAGGTCTGTCTAGCATCACCCTCAGTTCCCCCAATGCAAAAGCTTCCAAATCTATAGTGCTTATAACTATCGGAGATCTGCAGAGCTAGACGTAGCAGCCCCACAACCTTGCCTTTGTTCTAACACTCTTCTGCCCCCTCCCGCTACCCCTGATCATTCTTCCCAACCTAGACTGGGGGGGGGGGGTACATTCCGGGAATCTGGACGACTCACCTTCCAGGAGAGACAGCAGCATGACCACCATGTCTTTCTGTAAATCCAGCAGCTCCTTAAGCAGGCCAATCTGACTGGAATCCTGCAAAAGACAAGCATATAAAGACACACAGAAGCGTGGAGCCCCATCCAACCCAGCAATGCCCATCCACATTAAGTACTTAGCTTGTTTATGAATCAGGACTCATTATTGTTGATGGTGGGAAGAGGAATGGTTTCACAAAGGTGCACTCCCAAGGGGGGGGGTAGATCCTTATTCCCCATCTCTCTAGTTTAGAAAGTCAGAATCTTATCAATAACCTCATACCAAGGGCGTAAAACAGTTCACCTGAAACACGACCAATCTCCCCCTCTTCCCAGGGAAGGTGAGCACTCATTAATGAAGTTTATTCCCAACAGCTAAGTCATTTTTTCCAAAGAGATTATAAAAATAATTGTAGAAACAAAAGGGACCTGTTATGTTTTCACCGATATGAGTGTCAAGGGTGGTAAAAGGTGAGAGAACGAGAGAAGACAGCTAATGCAGCAGTAATGATGACATATGCTGGGATATACGAGGGAGGCTTCTTGTGACACTGGGCAAGTCACTTAATCCCCCCATTGCCCCAGGTACGTTAGACAGATTGTGAGCCCACCGGGACAGATAGGGGAAATGCTTGAGTATCTTATTGTAAACCAGTTAGATAACTTTGGTAAGTGGTATATAAATACCTAAAATAAATAAATATTTCGTGGAGCCCAGACAGCAAAAGGCCAAGGGGCGGGCGGAGACACCCCTGCACTGGTTTAAGGACAGGAACAGGAGCACTCCTCATACCTTTCAGTTCCAACAGCCAACAAAGTAAATCGCTCTAGAGCAGTGTTCCTCAAAGTAATGCCGGGGGGGGGGGGGGGTGAGGGGAGAAATGGCAGCCCTCCAACATCTTTATGATTTCTTTTTTCTACTACACACACTCAGGACAGATGAGGGGGAAAAGTCACTTGCTTAAAGGTTGAGTCATTTCCCAGTAGATGAAGAGAATGCATTTGGGAAATTCAGACCTTCTTGAGAATATTCTCAATGGAAAAGTTTGAAGGTGGGCTGATGGGGATGGAGGTCACTGATGCACACTAGTTGGCGCGGTCCACAGATCTATATGGGCAGTTATTTGGTGGCTCTCCCACAACTCATTAGAATCTAAAGTGGCCCCAACATAAAAATGAGTGAAGCCCACTGCTGTAGAGTTTTCCACGTTTAACACATGATTGGAACTGAAGCCAAACAAGCAGATGTATGGTGGTAATGTAGTGGCTCAAAGTAGCCTGCAAAGACTGTAAAATTGAGGGTTCCCAGGACCTTCTTACCTCAATCTTCCTCTGACTGGGCACCTTCTGGGAGTGCAAGGGTGTATATAAGAATGCAAAGCTTTCAAACTGGTGGAAGCAGAGATGCACACTCTGTTAACCCTAGCTCCTGGAGTCAGTGGAGCAGATGGCAGTAAGGGGAAACCGGAGTCATGATTCATGGCATGGCTAAAAACATGCCATTGCCTACCCTGCCCGAAACTTGTCCCCACCTCTCCTCTGCAACTGTCACTCTCTTATTACAAAACAGACTGAGTGATAGATTTTCACAGGGACAAATGTTCCTACTCTGCCCTCTGCAAGTAATCCTGGGTCTGTTTTTCACCAAGCTGACTTTATCAGACAATAAGCCAATATCATGGTAAAATGATGGATGCCTGCTGTCTGATGACACCAACTTGGGTGCCATCTAGCAAAACCCATGCGCAGATGGAACTGAACTGGGAGTTAGAGCTACACAGAGACTTCCACGCCCTCTGCCAGATTAAAAAAAACAAAACGGTTTGGTCTTTCTGTTTTGGCAATGGTTGCGACATAATTGTGGGGTCGAGTGGCAGGGTGAATTATGTAAGTTTCCAATTAGGTCCAAAAGATCAGTTCACAGCTCAGACTCTGCACTTGGATCTTAACCAAATAGCCATGAAGCAACACTGTATGGTGAATGTGTTTAAATCAGATGTTAAAGACCATCAGAAGAGCAGTCAGGGGGCTGACCCATTCAGCGGGAGATTCAGGGTCTGCCTCCCTCCCTCCAGACCAAACCCTGCCCATTGCTCTGTCCCACCCACCATTGTTCCACCCTTCCTGGTCCATTGCTCCGCCCCTGGCACAGCCGGATTGGTGGCCAGAGGCAAAAGGAATTGTCTTGTTGCTGCGGCATGGGGAGGCAATCAGTGGGAGATCGCTGCTTATCAGTGGGAGGGCGGGAGAAGATCCGCAAACGGGGAGACTTGGCAGGTCTGCGTCAGGGTGGGGGGAGATGTGGAGGCAAGATGACACTGAGAATGGCAAGCACTGGTCGCAGCAGACATGCTTACCTCAGAGTACACGCAACTCCAGAAGGGATCCTTGTGAGCATTGCAATAAAGAACATACTTTTTTTTTTTTTTGGCAGGGTTATAAAAAAAAATTCCTTTTTATTTTTCTTTTCATGGACAAAACCCCAATATTTCCCCCCCTTCAGATCCATTCCGTGGATGGTCCCAGCAGGTCTGCTAATGTTACATAAGCATACACATAAAACCTAGAATTTGCACAGCTATTGCAGGCAGGGTAGAGGGAGCTGAAACCTGCTGAAGACCTTCCCTTTTTAGGGGCTGGGATTGGTGGGAATCTCATTAGCTCACTTCTAAAGCAATGCTGGAAAGTCTGCTTCTAGCTGTAATGAAACAAACACCACATATGAACAGTTTCTCAAGGAAGAGGACAAGGAGGGGGTGACAACACATCCGATGCAGGGGACCCCCTTTCCCTCTACTAAGTGTACAGAGGTTAGAGGAATAAAGGGACAAGGAAACTCACAGGGTCAAGCAAAGTTGCTTATACCTAGAGGCAGTAGCTACCAGCGCCAGAACCCCCCACCCTGTCTAGCCATACTCATTCGGAGGAGACTAGCAGCAGAAGGTTAGTCATGAGGCGGCAGGCAGAATCAAGCAACAGTATAATAACGAGACTGAGGAGAAAGATGAGGAAGAGGTTGAAAGGTTTAGGGAAAGATAGGACAACACTTTTGCGAGTCCACGGGACGGGTTTCAAGGCGCTGTGAGAAATGTGGGCAATCAGAATAGCTGCAGTGGACAACGCTCGGCATTCCACCCTTCTCGGGGATCAGCTGCACACTGCGTTATCAGAACCACGTGTGAAACTGCAAGAAGTGGCCCGTGACTAAGCAAAGGTTCTTAAGTGTATGAACAGATGGTCCTTCGGAGGCCACTAGGTGCATATGTTCTGAAAAAAGAGGAGGTACTGAGAGGGCCTGACTTAAGATATTGGTTCTCACAGCTGGGACCTGGAGAGAAGGAGGTGGGGGAGGTTTCTCCACTTGAGATCAGGCAGTATGATCCTAAAGTAAAGGGAATTAGGATCATGTTTAAACTAGATACAGTAAAACCTTGGCTTGCGAGCCTAATTCGTTCCGGAAACATTGCTTGTAATCCACAGCATTGGCATAGCAAAGTGAATTTCCCCATAGGAACTCAGACGATTCGTTCCTCAACCCCAAAACTTTAATACAAAACACTGCACTGTTGTGCGTGCTTGTGTTGCATTGATATTGTCCTCGGTTGCGATGCTTGTGCTGCGCTCAGCGATGCGACATGCGTACGTTGTGTCGCGCTTATATTGTGCTCAGTTGCGATGCTTGCGCTGCACTCAGCTGCGCATAGGTTGTGCGTACTTGCACGTGGCACATGTCAGCACGCTCCTATTGCAAGGCAAATGCTCGTCGATCAAATTAAAATTTGATAAAACATTTTGCTCGTCTTGCAAAACACTCGCACACCAAGATGCTCGCAATCCAAGGATTTACTGTATTTGGCGCCTTCAAAATTTGGTACCTTAGGTGCTTATGTTGTCTATGTGTAGTTCGGGGTTTATATCCGGATAGAGGAAGACAGAGAGTAAGGCAGGATAACAGAGAGAACTCTATTTCCTCTTGTTGCTGCTACTAATTGGTGTAGGGTTACCAGATATCTGGATTTCCCCGGACATATCCTCTTTTTCGAGAACATGTCCAGGGGTCTGGATTAGAGAGTTGCACGGGGACAGAAATCCCACCCATCCCCGCCAGGATCCTCTCCGTCCCCACCCGTCCCCACCAGGATCCTCTCTGTCCCCACCCGTCCCCGTCAGGATCCTCTCCGTCCCCACCCGTCCCCATCAGGATCCTCTCTGTCCCCACCCGTCCCCGTCAGGATCCTCTCCGTCCCCACCCATCCCCGCAAGGAATTACCTCCATCCCCGCCCGTCCCCATAAAAAGCAGCAATTACTTCTGACAGGATCATCAATTCCACAGTTTCTTTTGTTTTTGCGCTGTTGTTTTCCTTGTGGAATCTCTTTGGTGGAACCCTTTTTTTGTTTTCTGTTCAGTAATTAACTTATAAACCCCCTCTTTTACTAAGGCTGACGTGTCCATTATATTATATGGACGAACCCTGCTTCCAAAGCCTTCCATCCCCGTGGGAGTCCCGTGAGCCAGAGGGGGTCCCCATGGGAGTCCCGTGGGTTAGGGGGGATTCCCGCGGGACCGTGCAGACCTCTAGTCCGGATGGCTTTTCAAAACCCGACACTTTGTCCGGGGTCTTGAAAAGCTTCCCTGAAATCGCGTCAAGCAGGAGGGCATCTGCGCATGACGTCATCATGTCACATCCACACATGCATGGATGCCCTTCTGCCTGACAAGAGCAGGCAGTGCGGGACGGGGCTAGGATTGGACTGGGGCGTAATGGGGCGGGGATGGGTAGAAATGGGTGGGCGGGTCTAGGGGATCCGGATTTTACTAAAGTAAAAAAAAAAAATAAAAATCTGGTAACCCTAAGTTGGTGACCTCAAGAAAAAAAAGCAGATCTGCCAGGGTTCCTGAACTGATCAGGCTATTCCCTCTCTGGAGGGCCAGTTCTTGGCCAAAATCAGAAATCTCTTGTGGAATGCAGGGGACTTGGGAGCCATTGCTTAGCTTTTTTCCCCTCTGTATGTACTTGATCGCAGCTTAAAATCTCACCGTCAACACTTTCAGCCTATGAATCTCGCAGCTGGAAGTGTCACGGGCCAGATTTGAAGCTGTTCAGAGTCACAGTGCTGGCAGAAAAGTGTTACAGAACAGGCGGAGTAAGTTTAATGGGGTGGCACACGAACTGGATTGGGTGGTGGAATCAAAATTTCCCACTGAAAATATAGTCCCCCCCCCCCCTTTGTGTAACTCTGTATAGTGCTGTGTACTTCTGGTAGCGCTATAGAAATAATTAATAGTAGTTGTAGTATCTTTTAAAGAGAGACAAAAAGGCAGAGAGAGAGAGATGAGAGGAGACACATGGAAGATGAGACGAGACACAGGGAAGATGAGACAAGGATGGAAGGAAGAAACAGAGAAAAAAGGGAAAAACAGAGAAAAAGAAAAAGGGGGAAACAGAGAAAGATATAGGAGAAGAGACAGAGGAAATGAGACAAAGTGAGAAAGACAAGGAAAAAAGACACACTCTCGAGGAATCATAGATTGGGGGGGGGGGGTGGAGAGGGAAAAATTAAGATAAGGCCAAGTAAAGTGTTAGAGCATTAATGACACACATTAGACACCAGGGCATGAAATGGCAGCCGCACTACACAAATATCCTTACGCCATTTCGAAGTCCTCCGTTTTGGGGTATCTGTTACACATCAGAATAAAAATGTTATTCAGAAACATTTTATGAAGGCATTTTTGTATTTCTGCTGAGCCACCTTCAGATCTTCCTTTATGCATCGGATGCAAAAGCACCATCCCCGCAAATAGCATCTCCTCTCCTCACAACACCTCCACACACAAAATAAATAAAAGGGAAGAAGAATCTAAAGGTTAACACTGAATAAACTCCCTAAATCCCAGCATGCTCTGGGGTAAGGGAAGTGCACCTTGTGTGGGTAAAGCCCGATTAAAAGACCATATCAAAGAGATCTGGGCTCTGGACCATAGAATTACTGCGACTTCTTCTCCACAGCGGAGAACATAAAGGCCCAGAATAGATTTTGTTCATAAAGGAAGGTTTAAAGGTAAAATACAAAAATGGGTAATTAAATCACAAACAAATACAATCCCCCCTCCATGCACACACACCACCAATTATTAAACTGGAAGAGCCATACCACAGGCGAGTTACAGAGGCAATAAGCATTAGTGTACAGGGTAGGAAGCAGAAAAGGTTAAAACAGGGACCATAAAGAAGATTATACGCTTAACCACCTTTCCCAAGCAAACAAGCAACAAGGTGGCATAAGAGTTCGATATAAATTGTACCGAGGGAACACCCACCCACACCAGCTTCCGCTTCTCCCTTGCAGGATCAGGAAATAATGTGCAAGAGATGGAATTTTCAGTCTGCACCTGTTATTTTTATTAAAAACTCTGCCCACAGCAAATTTCAAAGGGAAATACTACGTGTATTTTGAAACTCAGTGCAAAGCCTATTAGCTGCAGACTCTGTCTCAAAGCACGCTGACTGAAACTTGGCCCCTAAATACCGAAATGCCTCAATTGAGAATGAAGTAAAAAAAATTAGAAAAAAAAATTGCACAAATGCCAGAGCTCCATGGTTTTCATAATACAAACGCTTCTCTTTCGTGGCAGAGTTGACTTGTACTGCTGTGCTATTACCATCAACACTTGCTACAAATCGCATTCAAATTATTTTATAGTGCACAGGTTCAGTGGTTGTTTGGCTGGGAAAGCTGGATCCTTTACAGACAGTGCTATTTTTTTTAGAACTATGCATTTTTCTGTTTCTTCATCTTGTTTCATAATAGCACATGCTAATTCATTTACCCCCCCCCTTCCCCCCTTTTACAAAACCACGATAGTGGTTTTTAGTGCAGGCCGGCACGCTGAATGCTCCGTGCTGCTCCCGACACTCATAGAGTTCCTATGAGCATTGGGAGCAGCACAGAGCATTCAGCGTGCCGGCCTGCACTATAAACCACTATCGCAGTTTTGGAAAAGCAGGGGTTATTGCACACTACATAGTGCTTGCTATTTAAAGGCTGAAAGAATTTCGGTTTCAGATTTGGAACTGATGGTGGACTGAAATCTGGGTTCAGGTTTCGTCCAAAAATGTCTGTGCATTTTTGACTCAAACTTGAAACTCACCTTCCCCATCCTACTTGAAGGCTCTCCACGAGCTTACCTTAGGAAGTCCTGGTGGCTTCTTTGGGGGCAGGAATGAACCCTTCTCATTCCTGCACTGTGCTGCTGCCAAAACAGCCTATGCTGGTTCCAGTCACAAAATGGCTGCCAGGATCTCCCATGGCAACCTCACGAGAGTGTTGTGGGAAATCATGGCAGCCCATTGCATTAGGAGTAGCGGCATAAGGCAGAAACGAGTGTGGTTCATTCCTGATCTTGAAGAGGACAGTAGACCACCAGTGCTTTCTAAGATAGGCCCAGGGAGGACCTATGAGTGGTCAGGTGGAATGAGGAGGGTTCTTTTGAAAGAGAGGAGGGCTGCCACCAGGAAGGGGTGGGCAATTCCATTTATAGTTTTGATTTCTGCCAAAACTGAATCTGTGACTGAAATTTGCTGCTCAGTTTTGGCAGAATCTGAAGATCATGGGTTTGGTTGGGCTCTCCTAAATAATATATGCTATTACAAATCAAAATAATGAAACCAAAATTCTCTACCTGCATAGCATGTGCACACTGAGCATTCTTCATGGAAACAATCTTAAGAACCACCCAAAGGTGTTGCTGCCTTAGAGCTTTTGGGACCACATCATAAGTCCCATCTTCAGATGTCACATACGGGCAGGGTGTATGTGCTCTCGAATATTCTTGCACACCACTCTGTGTTATAGTTCACAAGCTGGTCCAGCAGAAGATCATTCTTTTAAGCTACTGATTCCAGTTTTGACTTCTTGTCTTCTTGTTGGGTCCGACAATCTCCACTTTAATTTTGTAGAGGAGCGACGCATTCACATTGCAAACTTCCAAAGATCAGAAAAAAGCCTCACTTAAAACATTCATATACCGCCCAAAACTCAGTACTATCTTCAGTCCAAGTCAAATCTACAGAAGTACTGCATTCAGCATGTCCAGCTCTCTGATTCTATGGTCATTTGCTATGCTTCTAAGCTGCTTCCTCTAACTTTTCTTTTTTGTGAATGTACTGCATGTTTTCCAAATTCTTCCCTGGGGAAGGGGGTGGGGGTGGGATAATAGCTCTATTGGATGATAAGGGCTCATTTTTGCTTGCGGGTCTCAAATAGCAGAGCAAGTAGGATTTGGGATTAGAGTACATGTTCCTACCTGGGCAAGTTTCATCATCATATGAGCAAAGACGTGGAGAAATCCCACCACAGCATCCCACAGTCGGCTGTGTGCCAGGCTCTGTTGGTTCCCTGTGCACGGCCCCTGAGAAGGAGAAAACAGAGAAGCACTGTTTGATCCAGTGTATGGCAGCGAAGAAGAGAAAGAGACACTGCAAAGGATCATGGGTAGGAGATTAAGCTCCATTTTGGGCCCTTAAATACATCACTAAGTGCCAAGGTTTTGATTTGCAAAGGAAAGATAAGTTATCGTGAGCCATCTTCAAGGCCAAAATAGTAGGGCACGAGGAACAGCAGAATGGGGACGAGGCTGAAGAAGGAAGAGTTGAAGAGGTAATGAGACTGGAGTGATCTCTTGGTTTCTCAAACCTGAATATATTCGGTTAGGCTGTTGAAGACTTGTTTGGCCACAGCCATGGCTTTAGAGAAGTTCCTTTTGCCTTGCTCATCAATCACGTCTTTACCAGAATAGTACCAATAGAAATCACTGATGGATTCCTGGGAAAGAGGGAGAGAAAATTATGAGCTAAGGAATTAACTCTACTGCCAAAGTTGCATCTTACCATTATGGTGGTTTTTCCCTCCCAGACTCACACATGCAATCTACCCTCTCGGTAGAATATAATTGGTCCAAGCTGCGCACAAAGAATGCCATCTGTTTGTCAAATAGAGCAGACAGCAAGTTTTAAATAAACAAACATTTAACAAGCTGAGGGTTTGCAGTGCTTCTCAACTCTTTCTCTGGAGGGCCCCCCTAAACAGTCAGGATTACCACAACGAGTATGAATAAGATAAATATGCATATATTGGAGACTGAGTTTATGCAAACCTTTCTCATAAATATTATGACAGAAACTCAGTCTTACCAGCGTTTTACCTAGGAAAAGGTCCTGGTTTGGATTTCTCGCTTCTGTATGTACGAACATAAGGAAGTTCTTCACCTAGAGAGTGGTTGAAAACTGGAACACTCTTCTGGAGTCTGTCATAGGGGAAAACACCCTCCAGGGATTCAAGACAAAGTTAGACAAGTTCCTGCTGAACCAGAATGTACGCAGGTAGGGCTAGTCTCGGTTAGGGTGCTGGTCTTTGACCAGAGGGCTGCCACGTGAGCGGACTGCTGGGCACGATGGACCACTGGTCTGACCCAGCAGCGGCAATTCTTATGTTCAAACCTTGGTTTGCAAGCATAGTTCGTTCCAGAAGCATGCTTGTAATCCAAAGCACTCGTATATCAAAGAGAATTTCCCCATAGGAAATAATGGAAACTCAGACAATTCGTTCCATAACCCAAAAACTTTAATACAAAATACAATACGTGCTCGTATTGAAAGACCTCGCTCATTTAGAACAATCACTACACTCTTGCAGTGTCAGAGAGAGAAGAACCATCGGCTCAGTTGTGATGTGTGTATACTGTATGTACTCGTATTGCAAGACATTGCTTGTATATCAAGTTAAAATTTAATAAAATGTTTTGCTTGTCTTGCAAAACACTTGCAATCCAAGGTTTTACTGTGTTATGAATTGCAAGAGATTGTGAAGAAGTGGAGTCGTTATTAGTCTAAAGCTCCTGATGCCGCCGATGGGTGAAACACAGAACTGTGTCGGGCTTGACTGATTATGATGATCGTGGTGTTTAACGATGTGGAGGAACCATAGTTAACAACTGAATGCAGAAAAAAGCAACTGAGAGTTGGCACAGTGATGAAGATTTTTAACGATCTGCTATCTAGAGAGTACTTTATTTAATGGATGAACATTTCATGAATTTGAGATGAATTGGGTAGACTGGGAGGGCTTCACTTGTACAGTTTTCATATGTATGTAATGTATGAAGTAATTATATTTAATATTTAACTTTTTAAGTTATGATGGTGCAATAAAAATAAAAGAATAAATATTTATAAAATATATTATTGGTTTGGATGTATAGCTCTTTTGTATAGAGTTTATATAAATATTAATTGTGGTAATCCGAAAAACCTGACCAGTCGGGCGTGCGTCCAGGAAAGAGTTGAGAAATACTGACTCATGCTCTTCAGTACTGGGACTCTGTGAAAACGGTAGAATGGAGAATATTCCGTCAAAAATATGGCAGGGAATGTGCCCTGTGGAAACTGCGGACTCTTACCTGAAGGCGCAGAAGATAATCCACTGTGCAGATAATGATGTTAATGGTGGTTGTGTTGCCCGTCTGGGTCCTCAGATAATTCTGGAAATCTAGAGAACATTATAGAAGATGAGAAAGAAGTCCTGTATTCACACAATGGGGCTAATTCTCTATAGATCACCTAAAGATAGGCACCGGGATAACGCAAGCTAAATGCAAATTCTTAATGGCACCTACATACCCAATTACTTTTATAGATTAGGGAAAGGGGATGGGATTTAATATCTTGTCTTTCTGTGGTTACAATCAAAGCAGTTTATATAGTACAGAAGACTCTCTGTTAACCAGAACTTTCAAGCAACCAGCAAAATAAATAAATCAAATAAATCAAAGAAATACTGTAATACTTTAAATAAAATTGAAAAGAAAATCAATACCTGGCGGAAATTTAAGTGTAAATTTGGCACGTGACACTACGCTTTGCCTACCACATGTCCGGTAGTTTGTCTGGAACAGTTTATGGCATGGCACAGTATGGAACCAGGCAGACAGAAGAACACCTCGCCTTGAAATATAAGCAGAACAACAAGAAAAGGCAAGGGAGGTGTCTTTTCAACCAATGAAAAAGTCTTTATTAGCAATCAATGATAAAGTTTATATAAAAAAACATTAGTCCCAAGAAGGATCCCATAAGAACTTAAGAATAGCCTTGCTGGGTCAGACCAATGGTCCATCAAGACCAGTAGCCTGTTCTCACAGTGGCCAATCCAGGTCACTATTACCCATGTCAAAACCCAAGGAGTGGCAACATTCATGTTACCGATCCAGGGCAAGCAGTGGTTTCCCCCTTGTCTTTCTCAATAACGGACTATGGACTTTTCCTCCAGGAACTTCTCCAAACCTTTCTTAAAACCAGCTACGCTATCTGCTCTTACCACATCCTCTGGCAATTCCTTTCTGGAGCTTAACTATTCTCTGAGTGAAAAAAAATATCCTCCTAGTCTTCGTAATTTTTGATGAAGTGAAAAATCGATCCACTTGTACCTGTTCTACTCCACTCAGGATTTTGTAGACTTCAATCATATCTCCCCTCATCCGTCTCTTTTCCAAGCTAAAGAGCCGTAACCTCTTTAGTCTTTCCTCATACAAGAGGAGTTCCATCCCCTTTACCATCTTGGTCACTCTTCTTTGAACCTTTTCTAGCACCACTATATCTTTCTTGAGATAAGGAGACCAGAAATGAACACAATACTCTAGATCAGGGGTGTCCAATGTCAGTCCTCGAGAGCCGCAATCCAGTCGGGTTTTCAGGATTTCCCCAATGAATATTCATGAGATCTATGTGCATGCACTGCTTTCAATGCATATTCATTGGGGAAATCCTGAAAACCCGACTGGACTGCGGCCCTCGAGGACCGACATTGGACACCCCTGCTCTAGATGAGGCCGCACCATGGAGCAATACAGGGGCATTATGACATTCTTAGTTTTGTTAATCATCCCTTTTTTAATAATTCCCAGCATCCTGTTTGCTTTTTTGGCTGCCGTAGAGACGACGTCTTCTTCAGGGGACACTTTGTAGAAACGGCGCTGAAATTAAAAACACCGTTCATCAAGCTGTAAAACTTTCGTAAAACCTCTATATGCCGAAACCGGGATCCTTGCTGGAACTAATGTTTTTATATAGACTTTATCATTGGCTGAAAAGACACCTCCCTTGCCTTTTCTTATGGCATAGTATGGGGTATAGTATTAGTTAGGCCTATTTTTATAGTAACTCTCAAGCAACCGGAAACTGTTATTATTCAATAAGCAGTGGCATTGTGAGGGTGCGAGGCGTCTGGGGCGGTGGCACCCCCCCCCCCGCTCCTTCCCCAGTCTTGTCTGCCATGCGTGCCCCCCCTTCCCTTGTACCTCTAGCTGAAGTTGTTACTTGTGGTGGGGAACCATGTGCTCCTCGTGACCCCGTCGGCTCTCCCTCCGACGCCACTTCCTATGCGCGGCACCCGGAAGTGACGGCAGTGGGAGAGCCGACGGGGTCGCCAAGAGCACGTCGTTGACCGCCACGAACAACTTCAACTAGAGGTATGGGGGGAGGGAAGGGGGGGAGCATGCGCAAAGATGGGGAGGAATGGGAAGAGGCAGGGGTGCCCAACATAGCGCCCATGACAGACCGCCCCCTTGTGCCCCCCCTTGCTATGCCACTGTGCGTTAAGTGCTAGGCACGCCCCTCTTCCTTGCATGTGCAATTTATAGAATATTGACTAATAGCACCTATGCATATAGCTGCTAATTAGTGCAAATTAAAACCAATTAACATCTATTAGAGTCACTGGGCTAGATTCACTAACCTGGCAAATGGCCAGCTAGATAAGGGTTGCTATTTCTTTCATTGATATTTTCATATATCTTTTCATTGCTATTTTTTCTATTATTATTTCTTTCTACTATTATCTTGAAAATAAATAAAACACAAAGTAAAAACTTTTTTTTAATCCCAGTTATAAATAAACAAATAAAACGAGTTATGGAAATTTAAGGGTGGGATGGAGGATTGATGTAAATGATTATATGGCTTTGTATCAATCCAGGATAAGGACATGAAATAACATATATGTTATAAGACAGGGGTAGGCAATTCTGGTCATCGAGAGCCGGAGCCAGGTCAGGTTTTCAGGCTATCCACAATAAATATGCATGAGATAGATTTGCATCTCAAGGAGGCAGTGCATGCAAATCCATCTCATACATATTCATTGTGGATATCTTGAAACCTGACCTGCCAGTGGCTCTTGAGGACCGGAATTGCCTACCCCTGTTATAAGAGGTTCTATGTACTGAGCTTGTGGAATCTGTATGATACTTCATCCTCCTAGTTTATTCATTACTTGGGAAAGTTGATATATATTGGGGTGCTGTGTGATCAGCTTAAACAACATATTAGCTATATATTTTCTTATTCAGATACTTAGAAATTGTGACACTATGGGCTACTTTTACATAGGCGCGCTAGCGGTTTTAGCGCGCACTAAAATGATGTGCGTGCTAGCCGCTACCGCCTCCTCTTGAGCAGGCGGTAGTTTTTCAGGTAGCGCGCACTATAAACGCTAACGCACCTTTGTAAAAGGAGGCCTAAATGTGCAAAAAGAGTGGTTTGAATAATTTATTTACTATCCTTAAAAAAAACTTTTTTGATGATGATTCAAAGTTAGGTGCCATTTATAGAATTATGCTTAACGGCATCTAACTCAAGTTAAGCGCTTGTAAGCATCTCTAACTTAGGCTCAAGTATATTAGGCCAGGATTTTCTTGGCCTAATATCCCGGTGCCTAACTCTATCAATGCCCAAACTCTGCCCCTAACCATGCCTATTTTTCGGGTAGGTGTTGTTAGGCGCCTCGGTGTAGATGCCTATTGTACCAGACAATATATTTTTTTTAAATGTTTTTTTAAATTGGCTTCTAACAGCGCTTCTTTCTAGCATCACCATCTAATAAGATCAAAGACACTTTAAAACTGAATGGGACTGTTTATCCCATTTTGCTGGTTATTAAAATCTTAGGGATTCATCTGGATTCCCAGTAAACCCTATGGAATTCTGGTCACATTCCGACATTACTTCTAACTCTGACCCCAACTCCTTCTCGGTAGATTCTTGGACCAACATGAGCACGCAGATATTAAACAAAATGGCCCCCATCAAATCAAGAAAATTGAGAAACAAAGATCTGGAAGGTTGGTTCGACGCCAAGCTAGGAACAGTGAAACGGGAATTACGAAAACTTAAGAGACAAAGGCTAAAATCAGGTGACAGTAAGGAGAGAGCAAATTGGAGACAAAAATTAAAAGAATACAAAAATCTAATTACAGAAAAACACACTAATTTCTACACACAAAAAATTGGTTCGCCAAACAACAATATCAGAAATCTTTTTAAACTAGTCAACAATCTCTACGACATACAGTCCTTTTCCCGCCCTACCTTAAGACTCTCCACCATTGGCCGATGCGCTGGCTGAGTTTTTCAACAACAAAATTATCAATCTGAGATCCATCCTTTTGGTCATAACAACCAATCATTCGAACTACCCAGTTGATCAACACATAGTCGAACCTAGGGTAGACATGTTCTGGAATAATTTTAACATCCCCACCTGCCTTCAATTCTGCAAATTTTATTCAAAATTACGCTGACTCCTACTGCAAATTAGACTATTGCCCACCAAACATTATGAAAGTTGCTCCTGTCACCTTTAAAGCCAAATTACATATTTGGCTTTCCTCTCTACTACTGTCAGGCACTTTTCCCGAAGCCTTAGGCCAAGTTCTGATCACTCCGATCGTAAAAAACCCCAAGGAATCCATTAAGTTGACCACAAACTACAGACTCATCGCGAGCATTCCATTTTTTATAAAGCTGATGGAAGGCCTGGTTAACCAGGACTTAGTAACTTACCTGGATAAATTCAGCATACTGCACGACAACCAATCAGGTTTTCTTCCTGGGTTTAGCACGGAAACAGTTATTGCCTCTCTACTAGATTCCCTCCACAGCTTATTTAGTCAGGGTATAAGTGCTCTAGTCCTGCAATTCGACTTAAGTAACACTTTCGACCTAGTCAATCATGACATCCTACTCGAATGTCTGGAGTCAATCGGCCTTTCGGGTGGTGTCCTAAAATGGTTCCAGGGTTTTTAAGGATACGTTCATACCAAGTTTATAGTGACAACAATCATTCCTATTGCTGGGTCAACTCATGTGGAATCCCACAAGGTTCCCCCCTTTCCCCTACACTATTTAACATCTACTTAGCCTCATTGGGGAACCTACTGCAAAGCTTAAAAGTCAAATTTTACATTTATGCAGACGACATCACTTTAGTTTTTCCCCTAACAAACCTATCTCCTGAGCAAAGATCCACCTGGCATCCATATTAAAGCAAATCGATCAATGGATGGCCCAATTCAAACTGAAACTCAACTCAGAAAATAACAAATTCTTCCTAGCTAGCCCGAATGATAAACTCAAAGACTCTTCAATTTCCTTGAATGGTCAGGTCTATCCTATTATCAACTCCATAAAAATTCTGGGAGTAACTCTGGACCGTTACCTTACTCTTGAAGCGCACACTGAGCTATTGATTAGAAAAGGCTTCTTGACTCTATGGAAACTAAGAACCATCAGAAAGTACTTCGATGCAACTTCATTCCGTTTATTGGTGCAAGCCTCCATACTAAGCATGCTCGACTACTGCAACATCATTTATCTGGGGTCTTTCAAGAAAACTATTCAAAGACTCCGAATCATCCAAAACTCAGCCGTCCGACTGATTTTTGGCATAAAAAAATGGGACCACATAACCCCCTATTACCAAAAACTTCAATGGCTTTCCCTGGAGGCAAGAGTCCTGTTCAAATTTACCTGTCTTTGTTTTGAATCTATACTTGGTTCAGCCCCACATACCTGTTCGCATATTTCAACTTGGATTGCCCCAGCAGACCTACACGCAGAGTCCACATGTTCACCCATCCATCAATAAAGGCCTGCCGATACAAAAGATACCTAGACAGAACACTTGCTTTCCAAGCAAGCCAAATGAACAGCTGGCTGAGCAACTTAATAATGAACTCTTCATCCTATCTAAGTTTTAGAAAACTAGTAAAAATTCTTGCCGATTGTTTGCAGCATGTTCCAGCCCTCTTATCCCTGTATCCGCTTCATGTACTTTAAAACCTTCGCTGATTGTCCAACTCCTCTTATTGTAAACCGCCTCGAACTACTATGGCTTTGGCGGTATATAAGAATAAAATTATTATTATTATTATTGGATAGTAATTTATCATTAGATGCACAAATCAAATGCCCTAGTTATAAAATGTTTTGGTTGGTTTTTTTTTGCTGTGGAAACTCTGAACCATCAGAATCTTTCAGGCTCATGGTACAATAGTTGGTTCTGAGCTCTTTAGACCATTGCAATATTATTTACTTAGCTTCATGTAAAAAGAACACTAATAGAATGCAAATCATTCAGAACACAGCTGTTCGATTAATATTTAATTTGAAGAAATTTTTTTTTTGGTTTGAAAATGTTTTCAGAGCATTTACCTGGTTGGCCCACGCTAAAAACCTCTAGCGCCTTTTAGTAAAACCTAGCATTAACTAATGCACTAGCAGATGTTATAGTTCAAAAAGAGTGCCTTGATACAGTGAACAAGTTTTTTTTTTTTCTTTGCTGGCACCGATGCCAGAAGGAGGAACTGCCTTGTGCTGCCACAATGAGGACTGATGAATATAGATAATGCTTGATTCATTTCTACACTGCTCATATGCTATTTTCATGGGGTTTTCTCCTTACAGTCAAACCTCAGTTTGCGAGTAACGCACTTTGCGAGTGTTTTGCAAGACGAGCAAAACATTTTTGCAAATCGTGACTCGCAAACCAAGCATTGACTCGATTTGCGAGTCCCCCCGCCCGTGAACCGGCATCGCCCCCCGCGAACCGGCATTGTCCCCCCTCACGAACGCCTGTCCCCCCCCCAAACAAACCGGCATCCCCCACCCACCCAAACTGAAGGCTTACCCCCATCTGGCACCAGCACGCGGCACCAACCCACAGGAGGTGCCGGTGCCCAAAGATCCTGCCTCTTGCCAGACTGGGCCTTGAGTATCTGCGCATGCCCAAGGCCTACTGGCTCCCGCCTCTCTCTGAGATTCTTGGAGAGAACGAGAGCCAGAAGGCCTTGAGCATGCGCAGATGCTAAAGGCCCAGTCTGGCAAGAGGCAGGATTTTGGGGCACCGGCACCTCCTGTGGGTTGGTGCTGCGTGCCGGTGCCAGATGGGGGGTAAGCCTACAGTTTGGGCGGGCGGGGGATGCCAGTTCACGTGGGGAGATTGTGGAAGCGCACCAGTGGCCTCTGGGGTGGGGGGTCTTTTGGGGATGTGGTAGGGTGGAGCAGCGCTGGTGGCTGGGGGGGGGGGAGGTAGAACGAATCAAGCGAGTTTCCCTTACTTCCTATGGGGAAACTCGCTTTGATATACGAGTAATTTGGTTTACGAGCATGCTTCTGGAATGAATTATGCTCGTAAACCAAGGTTCCACTGTATTTGATTTAAATATCTCTCCAAATTTTTTTTTTTAATGTCTTTATTGAATTTCATAAAATACAATACTTCACCACAACAATTAATCTAGGGGTCCTTTTACTAAGGCGTGCTAAATGTTAATGCATCCATTATATTATAAGGACCTCCTAATGACATTTAAGCCCTTCCCCTCTCCCCCAACAAAAATTGTAAAAGTAGACCAATTGGGAGTACAAACCAGAAAGACAAGTCAATTAGCATGTATTCTACAAGTCATCTAAAAGAGCTCAAACCCTCTTAAAATATCAAACTGAACATTGCCTAACAGCAGCTACTTCTTCATATTTCATATTGAATTGGATTCTTATATTTGAGGACTTGAGCATTTTAACAAAGTAACTTGCTCAACACTGAATGGTTCTAATTAACTTCCCCTCTGCTTGTAGCATGTTCCAGGCATCCATATTAAGAAATAAAATGCAGGAAAATGGATCATAAGTCACGTCGTGTATAGAAAGTTTAGAAACGCCATTGATGGCCAAGTCACTCACCATTGTTGTGCCCCTCACACATGAGCTGCAGGAAGCGAAAAAGGTCCTGGGTGAACAAGTCATCTGCCATTACTTTTTCACCTGCGCGTGGAGGGAGAAAGGAGGTGCAGGGGAAAAAAACAAAGGACAAGGAGGATGGGAGAGGGAGAGACAGAGAGAGAGAAGCTGACTGGATCAGCAGCTGGCGTAGGCGGAACCAAAACAGGACCACATGGGGAGTGGCTGGACTTGGTTAGTACAGAACACTCTAGAACCCACTGGAAGGGAAAGTTAGAGGCAAGCAACGCTTGCAGCACTGCACACCGGTTAAAAGGGCTGAACCCATGAGGAAAGGAAAAGGGAGGAAAGTGTTTTTTTTTTTTTCTTGTAATTTAATCAGGTTAAGAGGACCAGTTTGTTTCCATGTCCTCAGAGACAAGCAGAGCTGTTGTGTTAACCTGTTGTGCTCATGGATTATGGTAACACCAGCTTCTCTTAAAGAATTTGCAAATACGAGTCTATTGTTGCAATGGGCAGGGGACCAGGGAGGTCTGAAGTCCGGATTTTGAACATTCACCTCGCTGTATTCTGGGATTTATAGTCCTGGGCTTCCACAAAGGAAGAGTGGAGTAGTAGCCTAGTGGTTAGAGCTGTGGGCTAAAAAAATAGTAAGGTCAGGATTCAAATCCTGCTTCTCCCTGGATGATTCTTGTGACCTCAGATAAGTCATTTCAACCTCTTTTGCTTCAGGTACAAACCTGGTTTTTCGGTTCACTTAGGCAGGGAAATACTTACTCTGTCTGAAAGCAACTTGTTTTGAGCTTAGGTTTGGAAAAGGTGAGTGATGAAAGCCCAAATCCAATAAGTCCCAGAATGCACTGGGGCATGGGAATGATACCAACAGTGGAGTAGCAAGGGAGGGAGGTGCCCGGGGTGATGGCACCCAGCATTGCTGCACTGTGCGCCCCCTCCCCAATATACCTCTTTAAAATCTTCACTGGCAGTGAGCATCTCCTAGCTGCTGCTCACGTCAGCCTCAGCTCTCCCTGACATCACTTCCTGGTCCCATGACATCACTTCCTGGACCATGAAATGCTGTCAAAAGAAAAGCAGAGGCTAGCATGAGCAACAGCTTGGAGATGCTGCTGGCTGCCAATGAGGATTTTGAAGAGGTCTGACCCCCTGCCCCACCCCTGGAAATGTTACAGAGAAGAGAAGCTCACATTCACTAGAGACCAGGTTTTAAGCCCATCACAATCCAGGACATGTGGCTCCCATTTCCTGCGTCCATGGATGTGGCAGTTAAACAACATCTTCCTGTGATGCTGAGGACACAGGCCTCGGTGAGGAAAGCTGTGCTAAGCTCCAGTGCACAGTGCTCTTAACAACAGTGGTTCCCAACCCTGTCCTGGAGGACCACCAGCCAGTCAGGTTTTTAGGATAGCCCTAATGAAATATGCGTGGAGCATATAATGTAGCCTGTCACCTACATTATATGCAAATCTCTCTCATGCATATTCATTAAGGCTATCCCGTAAACCCGACTGACTGGCGGTCCTCCAGGACAGGGTTGGGAAGCACTGCTCTAACACACATGCTTAAAAAAAAAAAAGTTTTATATCTTGATGCATTAAACTAATGGCATGCAAATTATCACCATGTTAAAAAGTGTGTGTGTTAAGAAAAAACAGTGCACGCCACAGCAGTAAGATGCAGCTGTTTGCTGCATCATGAGTGGATGTCTCTTTGGCTCATGAACCGATGGGAAAGGAGATCAAACACATAGGCCACACTCCTGATTCTTTTACTTCTCTCCTTCCTCCCCCTCCTTCCTGAATCCTCCACCTCCTAAGCCACAAAATACCACATTGATGTCCCAGGTGACTACCCTACACTTCCCAACCCACTAATATAACTAGTGCCACCTCCCCCCAGACCCCACAACATTTCTGGTGTCCCAAGTGGGACCCCTACCTCCTGAACCCACAAATGATTACAATGGCCTAACTAGGCCCCACTCTAGTTCCCAACCTCCCCCATTCACCTCTAAGAGAGGAGGTAGCAGTGATGCTCACTCACCCCTGCTTCCCCACCCCACCTTGAAACATGGCAGTACCTTACTCTGCACGGTGCTTCAGGATTTGGGCAAGGGGGGGTTGACAGGCGTGCAGAAAAGTTGAGGTACCTCACCAGAGCCTGACGCGAGGACAAAATTGGGTAATTTTTCATCTTTGTTTTCAGGCTTTGCTCCTAAAGCATCAGTAGCGTAGCAAGGGTGGGAGGTGCCTGTGGTGGTGCTCCTCCCTCATCTCTTCCCCCTGCCGCGTGTGCGCCCATTCTCTTCCCCCGTACCTCTAGCTGTTCAACACTGCGAGCAACAAGAACTTCAACGTGCTCCCTGTGACCCCATCGGCTCTCCTCCTGACATCACTTCCTGCGCGTGGCACCCGGAAGTGACGCTAGCGGGAGAGACGACACGAGGAGCACATTGAAGTTGTTGCTCACAGCGGTGAACAACTAGAGGTACGGGAGAAGGGAAGGGGGTGTGGGTGTGGCGAGGGGAGGAGTGAGACGAGGCAGGGGTGGAGAGGAGGAGTGCCGGAACCCCCACCAACACGGCATCCAGGGCCCAAATTCTGTAACCAGCGCCTAATGTTAGGCACCAATTTTGGAGGCGCCCAACTAGATAGATGCCTATCTAAATTGAACAACAAGCTTAACTGAGGTTGTTAATCAGCACTAATCGAAACACAGGCACCTATCATTAAAGAGCGATTCTGTAACAAGGCGCCTCTAAAAAATGTAGGCGGCCTTCAAAAAAAAAATAGGCGCTCTGCAAGTTAGGCTTGGCTACGTGTTAGGCGTCTTGTTACAGAATCACTGCTCTTAAGCGTGCTCAAGTGCTCGCATGGCCGCCTCCCTTTTAGTTGTGCCTAGAGCTGGCCTATTTACAGGGTGCCTCCAAAATAGGCACCGTTCAGCGCGATTCACTAAACAGCACCCCAATTGTGCTTGAATCGCGCTGAACGGTGCCTATATCGGCGCCTAACTTTTGGGCGCTTCTTACAGAATTTGCCCTTAAGTTACTTATAGCCCAGAGATTTCCTCCTCATTCAGGAAACCAATGCCACAATTTAGCAAGCATGCACAGACTAGAAACAAAACTGCTCTCTGCGAACGCCCCAAGGCATCGATCAAGACAGGCGAGGAGAAGGGGAAGCAACTGATTTTGCGAATACATTTTCAATTCCCCGATGCTCCGTGCGTCAGTCATCGACAGGGCTAGGTGATCCACTTTGACTGGAATCTTCCTGGATCCTATATATGTACCCCAGGTAGATGAAGTTTGTAGGGGAGCAAAGAATGGATATGGTGGGGTAAAGGAGTGACGGGGGAGGGGGGGAAGAGGAGGATCACACAATTAGTAGCAATGTTTGTGCATGAAGGGGGGGGTGGGATGCACAGCATGCAGAGAACACTAACTGAGCTCGCAAAAACCTTATGAAGGGAGGGGAGGAGGAGGAAGGCAGGCCAACGGTTGAGGAGAGATAAAAGTAGGGGGGGGGGGAAGGAGTTAACAAGAAGTGGGGAAAAGGAGTTAAGAAGTGTCTCAATGACCTTGAAAAGCTTTGGCCACTATGAGGAGAGAGACACTTGAAAGCAACCAAAAGCATTTCATAGTGGCAACAACTCGGGTCGACTCGTGAAGAGTTCCTCCTTCTCGAGCGATCCCAAGTTGTAACTATAATCTCGCCTTGTGATGTCATAAGCAAAGGATCACTGAGGCAGCTGAGCGGTCAGAGGTGAAGCCTAATGGCAATCCCTTATTTTCCCTGAGCAAAAGTTCTGGCTCAGTAACCGAGGATAATCTGGGAAAGAAGCTAGACACAATCCTGGAAGTCCCACGTCTACACTTTGGGTTTTGTGGTTTCATCTGTACTTCAACTGTATACGTACTAAAAGGAAATTAAATACAACCAAAGGGAGAAAGTGAAATAGATCTCTGGCTCATTCACAGCAAGCTCTCTAAGTTTGCATGTTATCTGGACACCCTCCCTCCCACAACACAATCTTCTGTCTGTTGAAAAGAATCCAGGTAGGACATACATGTACATATAATGTTTTGATAGTCTGACTCCAGGCATTGCTAAAGCTGCAAATGCCCATCCCATAAAGCTTCAACTGCGGACTCCTTCCATCTTCAAGGAATGATAGTAGAGGAAGAGTGAAGGATGCTGGGCTGAGGATGGGGGAGGAAAGAGGATGCGGCCTGACCAAGTAAAATGTCAGCATTAGAGTATTAAATTAACTTTCAGAAGTTCCAGACCACACAAGTGCATGCGCTAGCAGCTGTCCACACAGCTGTCTGCAGAGATTCTGTGGGGTTTAAGTCCCCTCCTGTGCCACAAATCAGCAACTGTCCACACAAATTCAAGTGTCTTCCTAAAAAAATGTACCCTGTCCACCACAACCTCCAGAGCTTCAATTGTGCTTGTAATGTTTCTGATGGGTCTTTCTGCAGAAGCCTGTCTGAACAGCTGCTTAGGTCCCTCTCTCCCTTGTGGCTGGCCTGGCAACAGGATGCCTGCGCAGCCAGAACGCAAGCCCCTCTCAAGCCCAATCCTGTACAGGAAGGGGACAGAGGACATCAGGGACTTAGAAACAGTGCAGTTAGTAACAGCTGGGGCTTATAAACTGCCGCTCCACTATGGAAATGTTTTAGGGTATCCATTAGCATGTCACGACATCAAGGCAGCCCACAGAAAGCTAAACTGATCCAAATCTCTTAAAAGCAAGATATCCCTATGCCCATTGCACCATTTTTTTTTTTTTTTTTTTTTGCTCCTCTTAAAGTGGTGGAATAATACCACAGAATATGCTACAGCAGGGAAAAACAGAATAGGCTAAACTTTTGTGTATGAGAAGATAATGTCGTTCAGATGACACCAACCAAAGAACAGAATTTGGGGATTTTTAAAAATATGCCTATCACTATCTAAATTGGCTTGAATATAATTTATTTCATTGAGTGAGGACAGTATAAACTCAATTTCTATCAATGCCACACTCTATTATCTTCAATTGTTCATAATATTATTTCATTATTTCACAGAAATCTCATGTCAAATTTCAGCAGTTTTGTCTTAATTATAACCTCTAAACTTCCCATCTTCATTTGATATTGTTTGATTTCATTTCATTATTGGCCTCAGCGGCTGCACTCATGTCCCATAATTCATGTAAAACAGTGGTGTCCACACTTTTTTGACTCGCGAACTACTTTTAAAATGACCAAGTCAAAATGATCTACCAACAATAAAATTAAAAAAAAACACAACGCACACTGTACACATAGAATTGTTAATTATCATTCCTATTCCGGGGTTTTTTCAAAGAGGTCAAAGCAGATGACTCTATGCACTGTCACCTCAGTAACAACCATACAAAAATAGACAAATACCCACCCCCCTCCCTTTTTACTAAACCACAATAGCAGTTTTTAGCGCAAGGAGCTGCGCTGAATGCCCAGCACTGCTCTCGACGCTCATAGGCTCCCTGCGCTAAAAACCACTATAGCGGTTTAGTAAAAGGGGATCATATTGTAAAATATAAACAGCAGATATAAATTCAGACACATTTTGATCACTAAATTTAAAATAAAATCATTTTTCCTACCTTGTCTGATGATTTCATGAGTCTCTGGTTGCACTTTCTTCTTCTGACTGTGCATCCAATCTTTCTTCCCTTCTATCAGCCTGTATGTTTCCTCTCCTCCACACCTCATTCCCTCCCCCAACTTTTTCTTCCTCTCTCCCTGACCTTTCTTTCTTTCTCTCTTCATGCCCCCTTTCTTTTTTTCTGTTTCTCTTCTTTCCTTCTGTCTCCCTGCCTGCCCCCTTTCTTTCTTTCTCCCTGCCCTTCCCCAAGCCACTGCCACTGCCGCTGCCATCAGGGAACAGGACCCAAAACGCCACCAATGGATAACAGGCCCCAAAGCCGACGCCGCCGACGCCCCATGCTCTCCCTGCTTCAGGCCGACCAGCATTCCTCTCCCCGATGTCAATTCTGCCATCGGAGAGGAAGTTCCGCCCAGCCAGGCAGCGATTGGCTGGCCCGAACTTCCTCTCCGATGGCAGAATTGACGTCGGGGAGAGGAAGACTGATCGGCCCGATAGATCGCCAAGGCAAAGTGAGTCCTGGGTGATCGACTCACTTTGCCTTGGCGAGCTACCGGTCGATCGCGATCGACCTATTGGGCACCCCTGATGTAAAACTTGAGCATACCAGCAGCCAGCCTCCTCATCGGCCTGTATATATCTTTTCTAATTTTTTCCAATATTTTAAATAAATAGCATAATTTAAGATAAACTTATATGATTCTTTTATCAATATACTGAATGGGGCTCCATTCAGTATATCGATAAAAGAATAAAATAAGTTTATCTTAAATTATGCTATTTATTTAAAATATTGGAAAAAATTAGAAAAGATATATACAGGCTGATGAGGAGGCTGGCTGCTGGTATGCTCAAGTTTTACATGAATTAAGGGACATGAGTGCATCCACTGAGGCCAATAATGAAATCAAATGAAATGAAATCAAACAATATCAAATGAAGATAGGAAGTTTAGAGGTTATAATTAAGACAAAACTGCTGAAATTTGACATGAGATTTCTGTGAAATAATGAAATAATATTATGAACAATTAAAGATAATAGAGTGTGGCATTGATAGAAATTGAGTATGTATATATATATATATATATATATATATGTATATATACACACACACACACGTATACATATATACATACATATATTTTTATAGCTGCTGCCAACTATATGCCTCAGTATTCAAAGTAGGACCATGTCCAGGCACCAGAACTGAATATCTAGGTTTTTGTGGCCTGCTATCCCTTATTCAGTTAAGTGCAATAGTCAGCACTTAAGGACCCTGAACTACTCACAAAATCGCTTGCTTTGGCTTTAGTGATCAGTGCTGGTATTCAGCAGCATTTTCCAATTACGAGCTGCTGAATATCAGTGGACAGCTCCGCACAAGCGATTTAATGGTTCAGTGTTCAAGTCCAAGTTAAAAGCCTACCTCTTTGAGACTCTTTTAATTCCTCTCACCTTGGGTTCTGCATCCCCAACCCTCTATGTCATGTCTGTCTGTCCAAATTAGATTGTAAGCTCTTCCAAGCAGAGACCGTCTATTTAATGTCAAAATGTACAGCACTGAGTACATCTTTCAGCGCTATAGAAGTGATATATAGTGGTAGTTGGAGTCTCTCCCGCCTGGTTAAATTGCTTTGAACACTGACCCAAAAGTGAATAGATGAAAAGCAGATAAAAATCATACAAAAAAAAAAAATGCTATTCTTTGAAAAAATTTTCTTCTACCCAAAGATTGTTTAGCCATACAGCTTCTTAAGGACCATATTATCCATTCAATGACACAGAAAATTACAAATTTGAAAAAGGTTTGAACCCCTCCCTTCCCACCAATGTAAGCCAGCCCCTTTGAAAACCTGGTGGGATTTGGATCAGTTTTGCAATCTGGGTTTTGTTTTATTGGGTTAAGCAAGAGACTAGAACAGAGAACACAGACATTAATGGAACGGATCATTTACCCTGCTCACGATTGATGACTGGGAGGCCAATGAAAAAGGGGAGTGAGAGAGAAGGAAGGAGGAATAAGGTGGCCACAGCACATCACGGCAAAAGGAAAAAGGAAAGTATTATTAACATTATTTATTAAACATTAATTGGAACTGCACCAACGGGAAAAAAAAGTCATTTTAGAAAACAAGATTATTAATGGTACTCTGCAAATAACCAGACATCAATTATACAATTAAAGTACTCACAGGTATTAATGGAGAATAGATTTAGTTGGAATTAAAACAGGACAGGCCCAGATTCTAAAGTAACTGAAGCAGTGGAGCCCAAAGTCCCTCTAGGCCTGACTGGGATCCTGTATCTCTATGAAAAATGGGCAATATTACCAAACCGCTCCAAGCTGACGTCTCTTGCTAGGGACAGAGAATACAACTCCCAGAACACACTAGTGTGAGAGGTAAGAAATAAGCCACAAATGAACTCTTTAAAATTTTGTTGCCTTCAGATGAGTAAATCCTTTGCTTCTCGGCTTTTCCCCTTTTTTCTGATGTTACCGGTGTCAGAATGCTATCGCTGCAAACAAGTCATGAGTTTACCGACAGAACAGAGTTGACTATGCATGTCGTCTGCCATACTGCCCTACTGCACTGCAATGGTGGATCAACTTTGGAGGCAGAACAAGGTCTCTGCTAATCTAATCTTTAGTTTATATACCGGGTTATCTCCCAGCGGAGCTCAACTTGGTTCACATATAATTAAGACTAGAGTACATAGCAGAAAACATAGAAGGAAGAACTAATTAAAAACTAAAGTACATAAGAAAAGCATAAGAAAAATAACTATAATATTATCATTTCATTGAGGCTGTAGTTAAACCATTTAAAAATTGAGAGAACAACAAAGTTTTCAGGAATTTACGAAATAATTGCAGCTGGCCTAAAAGCCTACTGGAGTCGGGAAGTTCATTCCAGATCTCTACAAACTTTGCCAGGGAGGGATACCACTTATTGATAACTGGGTTCATGTTTTTTTTTTTTTTCTTTTGTTGAGACAACAGGACCACTGCCAGCATCCAGAAAAAATTTGTGGGCCAAAACGTATTGTTCACGAGAAGTAAAACCAGATGTACACCTCTCAACGGAATATCAAAAGCCAAAAGACTAAGTTGTGAGGAAGAAACGTCTCCAACCAGGATGCAT
This sequence comes from Geotrypetes seraphini, assembly GCF_902459505.1. Taxonomy (NCBI): domain Eukaryota; kingdom Metazoa; phylum Chordata; class Amphibia; order Gymnophiona; family Dermophiidae; genus Geotrypetes; species Geotrypetes seraphini. The sequence continues at coordinate 62,467,448 of NC_047091.1, read as the reverse complement.
AAAGTCCTTTTACTGTACGTGTGTAATTGCCATTAAAAAATTCTAACATATGTGGGCATTTATGTGCCATTATGTGCCAACATACGTCATATCCATGGCCAGTGTAAATAGTCTGCAACTAAACATGGTTGTGTACATAACTGATAGTATACTAGACACTTGGTGCATAAGTGCTGGAAATGCCCCTTCCACATCCACCGCTCCCTTGCAGTTATGCGTTAAAGATTTTCCGCACTAATAGGGAGATGCTCAGGACAGAGAATGACACAGGGACAAATTTGTCCCCGTCCCTGCAGGATCTAATCTAATCTAATCTAATCTAAATCTTGGGTTTATATACCGCATCATCTCCAACAGGTGGAGCTCGACACGGTTTACATGGTTAGGAAGCAGCGGAACTCCAGTGGGTTTATAAAAGTAAGTAAGAGAGAGGTTAGGTGTGATAATAATAGGGAGGGGACGGGTTACGTTTTGGAGAAGAGCCAAGTCTTCAGAAGCTTACGGAATGGTAGAAGGGGGCTCAAGTTGCGGAGAGGGGAAGGGAGACTATTCCAGAGCTGAGCGATTCTGAAGTGGAGGGAGGACCCGATCTATCTCCATCCCCCTCCCGTCCCCGCGAGTTCTGTCCCTGTCCCTTCCCCATCCCTGCAAGCTCTATCCTCATCTGCACAAGCCTTGAACATTTATGATTTTAAAGTGTCTGAGGCTTTTGCAGATCAGGACATAAGAACATAAGTCATGCCTCTGCTGGGTCAGACCAGAGGTCCATCATGCCCAGCAGTCCGCTCACGCGGCGGCCCATCAGGTCCAGGACCTGTATAGTAATCCTCTATCTATACCCTTCTATCCCCTTTTCCTTCAGGAAATCATCCAATCCCTTCTTGAAGCACATTCCGGGTGAAGAAGAACTTCCTAGCATTGGTTTTGAATCTGTCCCCTTTTAATTTTTCCGAACGCCCTCTCGTTCTTGTAGTCTTCGAAAGTTTGACGAATCTGTCCCTCTCCACTTTCTCTATGGCCTTCATAATCTTGTAAATCTCTATCATATCCCCTCTAAGTCTCCGCTTTTCCAGGGAAAAGAGCCCCAGTTTCTCCAATCTTTCAACGTATGAAAGATTTTCCATACTCTTTATCAAGCGTGTCGCTCTCTTCTGAACCCTCTCGAGTATCGCCATATCTTTCTTTAGGTACGGCGACCAATATTGGACGCAGTACTCCAGGACAGAGTTTGCAGCGATGGAACAGGGACAGATCTCATGGGGACAGGACAGGGATGGAGACAGATCCCGCAGGGACAGGGACAAATTTGTCCCCATGTCATTCTCTAGCTCAGAATTCCGGCGCTGTAGGAACAACACTGGAAAATACTGAAAGAGCAGAATGTGTGCTTTCACTTTCAGGTTTGCTCCGACTCGCATATATTCTTCCCTCACTTCCAGAGCTTAGGAACTTGCTTCCAATTAAAAAAAAAAAAAAAAAATCAGCAGATATTAAGGAAAATTCATGGGAAATCCTCTCCTCAAACATTCTAACGCCTGCTCCGAGCTGGTGTTATTTTGTCAACGGGTAAGGGCAGCCTTGTTTCGTGCGCTCTTCTCTGAAAATTAGGAAATGACCGCACCAACATCCGTTTGACCACGTCGGTGTGCTATTTGGTCTAATCTTTAGCACACACGTTGTCTCCCTTGACAGAGCCCTCGGAGCATTCGGTGCCCACTAATGCAGGTTCGAATCCAGCACTAATCATCTTTAGCGCCTGTGTTTGGTTTTTGAATATCAGTCCATAGCTTTTCATGAATTGCTATGTGCGGTTACACATTAACTGCAAATTATGTCAATTAGCTCCAATTATTGGTAATCATAGGTTGTTAGGCAAATTAGCTGTCAGTTTGCCAATTATCTTTTGAGTGTACAACCTGTGCTAAATGCAAAAAAATGCATGCACAAGATTATAGAGTAAAGGGGCTGGTGTCTCATGCTTCTCTTTGGGCCCAAATCCCACTGAAAGTCCTTGTGATCTTGGGCAAGTCACTTAACCCTCCGTTGCCTCAGCTACAGACTGAGGGGCTGGTGCCCAGAGCTCCTGTACGAAAGCGTAGTAATGGGGGTGCGGGGATGGGGGGTACGGTTTGCCCGAGGCGCAGTCTTTGTAAAGGGCGCAGACACCCTTCCTCCTCCCCGCCCCCTCCCCCTCCCCCCGCCGTGCGCGCAAGCCCATTCCCTTCCCTCGAATCTCTCTCATTTTTCCTGCACGAGCAGCATTACGACTTCGCCGCCTGCGTCGACTCTCTCCGACATCACTTCCGGGCCTAGGAAGTTATGTCAAAGGGATAGCCAACTTGACGCGGGTAGCAAGTTCAGGCTGTTGCTCACATCTGGAAAATTAAAAAGGATACAGGAGAAAGGAAGAGGGGCACGCAGGTGGCAGGGGTGGTGTCGGGAAGGAGCGGTTGGGATGGAGAAGAGGATGGGAGAGGGGCACCACCGCCCCAGGTGCCACTTACCCTCACTACGCCATTGCCAAAGTCAACAGCGCACACCCCATACTTGCAGAACAATGCAGAAAACTAGCTTGCCAAGGCTCAAAGGAAATGGTATTCAAATGATGTGTGTGATGTAAAAGTAAGGGGGAGGGGGCATGCTTGCCGCAGAAGAGTTTGGCAGTAAGCGCAGCTCTTATACACTTAAGAACATAAGAATTGCCGCTGCTGGGTCAGACCAGTGGTCCTTCGTGCCCAGCAGTCCGCTCCCACGGCAGCCTTTAGGTCAAAGACCAGTGCCCTAACTGAGTCTAGCCTCACCTGAGTATGTTCTGGTTTAGCAGGAACTTGTCTAACTTTGTCTTGAATCCCTGGAGGGTGTTTTCCCCTATAACAGCCTCCGGAAGAGGCGTTCCAGTTTTCCACACTCTCTGGGCGAAGAAGAACTTCCTTACGTTTGTACGGAATCTGTCCCCTTTTAACTTTAGAGAGTGCCCTCTCGTTCTCCCTACCTTGGGGAGGGTGAACAACCTGTCTTTATCTACTAAATCAATTCCCTTCATTATCTTGAATGTTTCGATCATGTCCCCTCTCAGTCTCCTCTTTTCAAGGGAGAAGAGGTCCAGTTTCTCTAATCTCTCACTGTACGGCAACTCCTCCAGCCCCTTAACCATTTTGTGCCAGGGTAACCTGAAAGTGAAGCACCTAGCGACACCGTTCTTCTGTGCCTTTCAATATAAGCTTTTCAGTTTTTTATGTATTTAAAAATATTCTGCTCTATCAACATTTCTAGGTGGATCCCAACAAATATACAAAATTTCTAACAAACAAATACATTAAAACAATTACTTAATGAAAAAAAAAATATATATATAGGGAATCAGCCTTGGTATACCTCCCGAAACAAAAACATTTTCAATAAAATCTTGAAAACTAGGCCTGACCTCCTACAGCTAAGCACACGATATCACCATCCTCCTTCCTTTTGATCAACCAGCGCCCTTCATGACAGATACACTACACAGAACACTAGAAACAGTAACAACATGGATGAAAGAGCATAAACTGAAACTAAATCCAGACAAAACAAAATTCATCCTCCTCGAAAATAGCACAACCCCAACTATAACAAACCTAGTAATAAACTCTATCACATACCCCATTCAACCCACTTTAAAATTCCTGAGAATGCTGATAGACAGAGGCTGTACCATGCAACCACAAATCAACAAAACAATACAAAAATCATTTGCAGTCATGAGAAACCTAAGACAAGTTTGAAAATTCTTCGACAGAAAACAATTCCAGCTAGTGGTCCAATCCCTAGTCCTTGGTCTACTAGACTACTGCAACATTCTCTATCTCCCTTGCCCCGCAACCATGATAAAACAACTACAAACAGTACAAAACACAGCTCTAAGACTTATTTACTCACCGAGGAAATACGACCACATCACAGCGGCATAACTCGACTCACACTGGCTCCTAATACAAGCAAGAATACATTTCAAATTCTACTGCCTACTATTCAAAGCCAAAGACGGAGACAGCCCAGCCTACTGGAACAACCGACTAATTCAAACCACCACAACCAGATATAGGAGAACCCACGCACCATTCATTACATTACATTACATTAGGGATTTCTATTCCGCCTGTGCCTTGCGGTTCTAGGCGGATTACAATATAGAAGATGTCTGGGCAATTCCAGAGAATTACATTACAGGATAAGAGTAAATTTCAGGAATAGTAGAATTATGATACAACAGTTTAACAGAATGGTACATAACACAGAGGATAATACATGTCACAGAAGATAATACATATCACAGGAGAATTATATATCGATTGAATCAAGTTAGATCAGGTGTAGTGTAGAAGAGTTACAGTACATTCTAAATCATAGACAAGGAGATACTATAGGTGGGTATTTCTGAAGGTGTTGATTGGTAACTCATTGGGAGGAGGTTCGAGTGATGGGAGATATTTTTTGAACAATAGTGTTTTTATTTCTTTACGGAAATCTTTTATGTCTGTTGTTTTGATCAGTAATTCTGAGATGTCGGAGTCGATTTTAGCTGCCTGTGTCCCTAGGAGGTTGTCGTAAAGTTTCTTACGACGAGTTCCGTTGAGAGGTGGGAAGGTGAAGATGTTCTGCGTTCTCCTTCTTCTGGGTGAGAGGTAGTAGTGGAAGCGGTTGTTTAGGTAACTAGGTGCCGTGCCGTGGGTTACTTTGAAAATGAGACAGTAGAGTTTGAATTGTATTCTTGCTCTTATTGGTAGCCAGTGCGATTCTAAGTATGCATTAGTAATGTGGTCATGTTTGCTGAGTGAGTATATGAGTCTGAGGGCTGTGTTCTGGATGGTCTGCAGTTTTTTTATTGTGTTGTTAGGGCAAGGTAAGTAAAGGCTATTGCAGTAGTCTACAATGCTCAGCACAAGAGATTGGACAATGATCCGGAATTGGTCTTTATTAAAAAATTTTCTGATTTTTCTTAGATTTCGCATTGTGAAGAATGCTTTTTGGGTGATTTTTTGAATTTGTGTTTGCATTGTGCAGCATCTGTCTAGATGTATACCCAGGATTTTGAGGGAGCTTTGTATTGGGTACTTGATTGAGTTTACTTCCAGTTCTGTTAGGGATGGTTTTTTGTCCTTCTCTAGCATTAGGAATTTAGTTTTGTCTGGGTTCAGCTTCAGCTTATGATTTGTCATTCACACACCCTTCAATCAAAAACGTCAAACGAAAAAAAAAGTATGATGCCTTCCTAGCCACACAAGCAGCAAAACTAGACCACCAACTCTCCAACTTACTGATCTCGACTGCAGACTACAAAACCTTCAGAAAAGAAATAAAAACCCCGCTATTCAAAAACTCCATAAAGACAAACTAACACAGCAAGATCCATCTCAAGCCCCATTTGCAATCCATTTCACCCTTTATCACCTACGGAAATGTCCAGACAACTTCTAATGTACTCCTAAATGTCCTGACAACTCATATGTAATCCGCCTTGAACTGCAAGGTAATGGCGGAATAGAAATCACTAATGTAAAACAGTCAACATCACCAAGCCCTTGCAGTTGCTCAAGTAATTGGTTCCATAATTCCACGCACGTAGAATATAGATTTCCTATCTTCTTCGCGGTGAATTACACGAACAGAAGGGGACCACCAGGGCATTACTGCCCAGGAAACGTTAAATGTTGGTCGATAAATACAAAAGGAGTCTAACCAAACTGGAGATTTCCTGCCAATCAGTGTTTTAAAAACAAGTAGCAACAATTTATAACGAATGCAACACTCAATTGGCAACTAGTACAATTCTTTAAAGGACAGGAGTGATGCGTTCAAATCTAGAAGGTCCAGTAATTAACCTTGCCACAGAGTTTTGAGTAACCTGTAAAGATCTCAAATATCAGCTCTTAGCTTCATCCTATGCCCTCTCATTGCAGAAAAGGAAACTCTGCATTGAGAGGGCATAGGATGAAGTTAAGAGGTGATAGGCTCTGGAGTAATTTAAGGAAATACTTTTTTATAGAAAGGGTGGTAGATGCGTGGAACAGTCTTCTGGAAGAGGTGGTGGAGACAGAGATTGTGTCTGAATTCAAAAGGGCGTGGGATCTTTCAGAGAGAGAAAGAGATAACGGTTACTGAGGATGGGCAGACTAGATGGGCCATTTGGCCTTTAAATGCTATCCATGCTGCAATGTTTCTATAACTATAAAGTTCTATGACATCACAATGCAGGTATAAAGAGCCTTAGCCTATAGGAAGAGGAGATGCAAATGTTAAGAGCCTTAGCCAATAGGGAGAGGAGGAGATAGTGGATGTTGCAGATGGGCAGACTGGATGGGCCATTTGGCCTTTATCTGCCATCGTGTTTCTATGAATTACTATAGTAAAAATGTTGTTGGGTTTTTGAGTTTTTATACTTGGAAGGCTTATATTTAAGCACAGAAAACAGGCGCCAATGTGTGCTTTCAGTTTTAGGTTTACTTGGACACGTGCACATTTATTTTCCCAATATTGGCACTTATAGGCTTGCATGGGCTTTCTTCCATTTAAAAAAATAAAAAAATAAAAAAAAATAAAAAACAGGCAGATTTTCAACTGAAAACGAAAGGAAATCCTCTCTTCAAAACCCGCAGTGCCAGCTCATAGGTGGCAGGTTTGGGCGCTGTTCTATGAGCACTGGGAGGACATAGCTTAAGACTATACTAACATCCATTTGATTACATTTAAATACAATCTATGGCTATCCTTGGCATGCACGTGTTTTCCTGCGCTAGAGCCCACTGAGCTTTCTGCACAGATTATTATGTGCGCTATTCCGGCCCTACCTGGCCTTAACGCCGGCGGTAGGTTTTAAGTCCTCTGGAGACAAGAAAATACCCACTGTATCTGAATGCAATTCATCTTGAGCTACAATTGAAAAAGATGGAAGCTAAGTCCAAATTCCTTCCCCATCCCAGAATGAGAAGGGTTTATGTTTTGCAACTCACTTGTCCCCTCCTCAGTCACCATCCCCAGTCCTTCTGCTTTGTTCTGACGTTCAAAGGCATTCAGGTCCAGGACGCTGTAGAGAAACCAGGGTAGGAAAGTCGTAATGAAAAAACCGAGATGGTGACAAGAGAGATGTTATGAAATTTAAACAATGCCCCCCATTGATCTAGTTTTGGATCTTTCATATGTTTAAAAGCAATCGTAAACTATATGCAGTATAGCAATAAAAATCTCCTGGGTTTTAAAAGTTATACATGATGCACTTTATGGGAGCCAGTCGGCGATTCGCGGTCCCGGTCATTCATGGTATTTTCCGACCGCAAATGATCAAAACTGCGAGAGGCTGCAACCGCGAATGACCGGGCAGGAGAGAGCAGCTGGAGCGCCTGCGAGTAAAGGACATCACTCGCGATATGCTCCGACCGCCTCTTTCTGCACTAAAGTCAGGCCTCACCAATCAGGAGCTGCTTTGATATGCAGCTCCTGATTGGTGAGGCCCAACTTTAGTGCAGGAAGAGGCGGTCGGAGCATACCGCGAGTGATTTCCTTCATTCGCAGGTGCTCCAGCTGCTCTCTCCTGCTGAAAACCATATCTGCGGAACCCCTACGAATATCGGGGGAGTACTGTATACTGTGGTTATGATGGTCCCAGTTAGCAACTTCTGCTCTAGATATCATATTGATTTCATTTGAGCACTGAGATATGCGGATTTGAACAGTCTTTAGCACAGACAATTATTTGGTAACACACACACAATATCTAGCCCATTAAAATAAAAGCCCTGCCTCCCCCCATGACCCCCGCAAACCAGAATGGAGACAGGAGGGATGCCACCATGAACCCCCACGCCAGCAAAAATCAGCAGAAGGTATGCCTACTCCCTTCTGTCACCACAGAAACCCCCTACCTCATCCCCTAGCACCAGCCAAAATTGGCAGGAGGGATTCCGACTTTCTCCTGTGCCACAAACCCCCCTTGCACTTAACCCCCTCCACCCTCAAGGCCCCCCGAACTGACCCCTCCCCTCCCCCTTCCTAACCCCCCCCAAAAATCAGGAGGGATGCCCATTCCCTCCTGCCACTGGATGCCCCTCCCCCCCGCCCACGAATCACTCCGTCCCTGGAAATTAAGAGACAGAAGGAGGGATGTCCAGTCCCTCCTGCTCCTCAGGTCCAACACTCCAAAATGGCAGGCTTTCCCCTTCCCGGTGCATCCTAGGTTGCACAGGGAGGGGCCTAAGGCCCAGATTGGCTCAGACACCTAAGGCCCCTCCCAGCGACTGGTCCCATGGGGATTACGGCGAACCTCCATGCAAATCATTTGCATGGAATCTTGTTGGAACATCGACCGCTGTTCCACAATCTGCCCAAAAGTCGGTCAACAGCAACTTGCATGGTCTTAGCAACCGTGTTTGGTGCATCTGGCCCTTTGTATCCTTTCCCTAACATTCCTCTCCTCCTTGCTGCCACATCTTTATCCCTGCTGGACCGACTCTAATTCAGATGTGTATGTCATTGTCTTGCTTCCAAATGCTACTCTTACATTAGTTATTGAATTGATTGCTACATTTGATAACACCTGGGGGAAAATGATCAAGCTGCATTAGGAGTCTAAATTGCATTTCTTGCCCTTTAAACGGCATGAAAGCAGCTTGGCTGCACTAATAGGCAATATTTAAGTTACCACTGGGTCCATAGTAATGAGATGCAAATGATTGTAACAAGTTTCTCTTCTACCCCCTCCTTTACAAAGCCACGCTAGCGTTTTTAGCGCCGGCCGCCACGTTAACAGCTCCGACGCGCATAGAATTCCTATGAGTGTCCGAGCTGTTACCGCAGCAGCCAGCGGTAAAAAGGCTAGTGTGGCTTTCTAAAGGAGGGGGCTAATTTGGCATTTTGTATTAGAGAATGACACGGTGGTGGTTTACCCGCGGCCACCGCATTTTAGCCGCGGGTCACCGCCGAAAACGGGGAAGAAAACTAGCAGTCGCTGCGGCGACGGGGACAAGGCCATTCACCGCCCGCGGGGCGGTGAATGGGTCTTGTCCCCGCAGCTCACACCCGCCTGCCCAATCGATTCTAGTGTTTAGCCAGCTCTCTCCCTTCTCCTCACCTTAGTTTGTAGATTTTCTTTTTCGGCGACCCGCACGCTATCAAAGAGCCGCTGCTGCTCAGTGTCGATCTTCTGCTCTGACGCAACCGGAAACAGGAAGTTGCAGCAGAGCAGAAGATTGAACACTGAGCAGCCGCGCGTGTGCGGCTCTTTGGGAAAGCGTGCAGGTCGCTGAAAAAGAAAGCCTGCAAATTAAGGTGAGGAGAAGGGAGAGAGCTGGCTAAACACTAGGATCGATTGGGCAGGCGGGTGGGGGCTGCGAGGACCGTGCGATCACCCGTGTTCCCGGCTCAGACTGTAAGGAGGGAGTGAAAGGGAAAAGGATTCTGGGCCAAGGGGATGAAAACGGAAAGAAAAACCCACAGCAGGAAAGAAAGGGAAGGACAGGCAGGTGAGCCAGATGCTAGAAGCAGGGGGGGGGGGGGGAAGAAAGAGGGAAAAAAGCTAGATGGGGTTGAAAAGAAGAGACACACTGGTATGGAAGAGGAAGATAGGGGAAATCTGGACACAGGAAGGTAACAGAAAGAGGGGAAATTATGTGCATGGGGCATAGGGACAGAGACAAAAAGGGGACATGCCATGGGGATGGTATATGGACACAGGGGGGGGGCAATGGCAGATACATAGGGGAGATATTAGAAATGGGGAAAAGTATATAAAATCGTACCCGTTTGAGGCTTTTATGTATGCAGCGGTGACGGTGACGGGGCGGTGAATGGGGTTGCAGTGGCGGTGACGGGGCGGTGAATGGGGTGGCAGTGGCGGTGACGGGGCGGTGCAGAGGATGGTGAGACGGGGACGGGGACCAATTTTTTCACCGTGTCATTCTCTATTTTGTATTTCTAGAGCTGCTTTACATTTTAGAGATGGCCTTTTGTATCAGAGAGAACTTTCATAAATTTCAAAATCTTATTTCATCTACAGATGGAATGAAGGATTGATAAATTTATCTTCAAGGGCCACTGTTACACATTCAGATAATTCTTTGTTCTTCTATTCAGAGCAATGCCTCTCAGAATTTTATCCCGCCATCTGTGATTCCACCTTCTTTGCTTTTTCTCTTTTGGAAGCCATCCCACCATCATTTTCAACAATGAATTTTCTCATAGGCTAATACCAAGGACTTATTTTCTAAAAATTAGCTCTTCGACAACTCTGGCGCAGAGATTTTGATTGTTTGCAGAAGTCCTGCTTGGAGCTTCCCCAGCATGCATTGCTCCCGAGTTCATTGCCCTCCCTTTACTATGGTTTCTAACCCCCAACTCTCCCACCTGCAATTCCCAGCCAGTGCTCACCTACACGTCTGCATCAATAGCTGGACACTCTGGAAGAATCCCGCTTCCTTTTTCTCCCTCAGGTAATCCAACATTTTCTGCAACAAAACATAATCATGGGAGTCCAGAGATCATCTAGGGCTCAGAACTTATTTCTTTGGGCATCTCTATTACACAAGAATATATCTCAAACATTTCATTCATCAAGTACTCCCCACAAGGCACACACAAGAGAAAAGTAAAAGGTGACTTACATCTCCTAGGTTGACTTCAGGTCAGCTCTTTCAGGCCAACTTTCAGCTGATGGTGGTGAAGACTTTTTCATATGCCGATGCACTAGATACACTAGACCTGGATACTCAGTGCTGGGTCATATCCAGGCACCAGTAAATATCCACGTCATGGTCTCAGGTTATGGTCGATATTCAGTGCATATAGCGATCCAGACAACGTTAGGACTGCTCTTTAAGTGGTCCTGCTTGTCTGGTTAGCTATGCAGGAATCAGCACTGAATATTACCAAGGCCTGTATAACTTCCAGGACCACTGTGGCAATGCCCGAATTCTGCCAGTATGGTCAAAGCTGATATTCAGTGGCACCAGCTAACCATGATTTAACTGGGCAGGAATTTCTCTTTTGCCTCTTAGGCCCTTTGGATCCGATTCTATAAATGATGCCTAGTGGCACTACTCAGCGCGGTTGTCAATCAACCGCTAGGACCCATTTACAGAATCACGCCTACTTTTCAGCTAGGTGTCGGTAGGTGCCGCTCCAAGTTCTGCATGTAACTCTTAATTAATCTTTTTAAAATAATTTATAATGAGGTTTTAATGGCGTGGTCAATTAACATGCCAATTAAGCTCATTAATTAATTTGGAGTTCTTTGCGGAACTCAGCTAGGCATTGCCAATCTACAATAGGCACTGTGAGGATGTGGCCCCTGGGTTTAGTACCCTCTGAGAGGTTCAGCGGGAAGTGAAATTAATGACAATGATAGCCAACAGTGGTTGCATATAGGATATTATATTAAACCAGATCTAACCCTACGAATGTCATTGCAGATAAACCTCAGGGCTCCTGGTCATTGGTTAGGCCAACAGAAAATACTCTCAGCTTGTAATGTAAGGCTGATAGGCACCACTTATAGAATCAGGTCCTTTGTTTTTCATCCAATTAGAAAGAAAACTGAAAGCCAACCTAAGACCCAAGTCTGTTTTTAATGCCTAACTTGTCCCATCTGTTATCTGACTTTATAGACTTTATTCAGCTAAGGACGAGCCAGGCTAAAACCTGAGAAGTTGAGAGACCTTACCTGCTGGACTTCTGAATTGCCACCGTTGAGAATAGAGATGCCAAGTTTCAGGGTGGAGGACACCATGGCGCCTGTCTCACCTGCCAAGAGCCAGCAACCAAGTCAGTGTCAGAATGCAACTGATGAGATGCTGAAGAGATGGGGGTCCTTCTAGCCCCAGCATACACTGTCCCAGTGCTGGAAAGGCCTAACAGCAGCCTCATATTAGTAGATGGAGGAAATTCAGTAATGGAATTTCAGGAAAAATAATTATGATGGGATGGGAATCTTGAACACTTTGTCTTGGGAAGCCATTTTGAGATTGGAGCCAGCATGAGCAGGAGTGACTCGGGATCACTTCTGCCTCAAAGACAGGGCAGGATTAATTCATCGAGGGCCCCTAGGCACACAAGTACACTGGGCCCCCTGCCCCACCCACCCCACCATGCGCCCAGGCGGAAACAGGAAGCTGCGTCAGAGGGAAGCTTTGGGCAAGCAGCACCGCTTGCACAATTACTGTTCCTGTTGCCTTTCTTACCCACGTTGCTTGCTTGTCTTACTTTCCGTCGATGGGGGGGGGGGGGGGGAGGGCGCGTTGCCAATCGATGCTGGAGGGGCCCATTGCTGTTTGGAAAAAACAATGTTGATGCCCTCCTTCATCGGGCCCCCCTGACCATTTCGGGCCCTAGGCACGTGCCTTCTTGGCCTATTGGTTAATCCTGCTCTGCCCAAAGAGGCCACTACATCAGACCACTAGGGCTTCTATTAGGATTGCTCCAGCCCATGCCAGCACCCCCTACGAAGATGGCACCTGAGCAGTCTGCATCCCCCCTTCCACCACCACTGATAATGCTCTAAAAATTTTCATAACTACCACCTGGTCTTGCTGTTCAAACTTGAGGAAATTGTTTATTAACACCCCTAATATTTTAAAAACCAGATTCAAACTTACAAGTAACAGGTCTAAAAGGGTTTCTGCAAACAATTTAAGTTTTTCTCTATTGAGTTTCAGTTTGAAAGTTGTAGCCCATGATTCTGTGTCTAAGCCCTTTTCTATTTCTAAAGGTAAGCCTGGGGTAAGCCTTCAGATAGTGGGAGAGCAGAACTTGTGGTTGTAGGGGAGAAAGGAGGCACAGGAGGTTCACTTCCTATAGGAGGGGTCTGGGGAGATCCACTCTGCCTGAGGGGTGGTGGCGAGGGTGAGCCGCCAATGGTTTCTATAGCTCTCTATTTCTCATTAAACAGAGTCTCACCTTTGCATGCACTGATCATCTGTAGAATCATCTCAGCTGCTCCACGGTTGTGCAGTCGGGCCTGTTGGTACAAAAGCTTCTGTTTCTCCATCTCCTTCTCCTGCAAATATGGGCCATATGTCAAACGTTGGAAATAAAGCAATTCTTTCCTTTAACAGCCTTCATAAAGGAAATTATACAAGCTACAACTGAACAAATACCTCAAATGTGAGCTCCGATTCCTCGTCTTCCACCTCAGCCTCCTCTTCACCTTCTTCAATATGGCAACTCTAATAAGAGCATGAGAGGCCATTACCCAAGATGCAAAGATGTCTTCTAGTCTTTGAAGTAACAGGCTCTAAATCCCCCCCACCTATCCCCCTGAACCATCCGAACCTTGAATGACAGGCTCTGCACCCTCGCACCCAACCCCCCTGAATCAGCTACACCTAGAGCGACAGGCTTGGTATCCCCACATGCATTCACAGAATCAGCCAGCTTCATATCCCTATGCCCAGTGGTGTAGTGAGGATGAGAGGCACCCGGAGCGGCGGTGCCCCTCTCCCACCTCCACGTGCTCCTTCCGCGCCCCCTCCTGCAGCGCGCGCCGCTTCCTTTTCCCCCTTCCCTCTGTAACGTTCCTCGCACAAGCTGCTGTTGTGTCAGCATTGGCTCTTCCTCTGATGTCACGTCCTAGGCGCGGGTCCAGGAAGTGACGTCAGAGGAAGAGCCAACGCTAGCGCAACAGCGGTTGGGGAGGGGGGAGGGTTGCTGCTTGCGCCAGGAACATTATAGAGGTACAGAGAAGGGAAGCGGCACGCATGCGCAGCGGTGGGGGGGGTACGGAGAGGAGGATGGGTGCTTGCACCCTCACCATGACAGCGCCCAAGGTGGACTACTCTCCCCCTTACCAATCCACTGCTTATGCCCATAGCCAGAACCAGCTGGTCCGTGAGGTGACAGATGCAGCAGTGTGGCGCCCGTGGCGGTGGTGCCCCTCCCCCACCCTGCTGCACACGCACCCCCCTTCCCTTTTCCCATACCTTTTAAACTTCTCCAGCGTGAGAAGCATGCTGTCCACTTCGGTGTCGGCTCGCCCTTTGACATCACTTCCTAGGCGCGGATCTCGGAAGTGACACCAGAGCGCACATAAAAGGGTACGAGGGAAGGCGAGGAGGAGGGGTGCCACCGTGCTCTTAGGAAAACCGCGCCTGGGGCGGACCGCACCCTCCTTACCACTCCACTGTCTCCATGCTCATTTCTTGAGCTACCCAGCCCTAGAGGAGGTGGGCTTTGTATTCCTATTCCCATCCTCTGGGCCCCATTCCTATAGGTGACCAGCATTGTATCCCCACATCTATCCTCTGAGCCATCAGCATACGATACAGAAGAATAAATGCTTATATTCGGCTGCAAGCTGAGAAACAGCTCATTGCGGACTACAATTAAAAGTGAAATGACACACACAGGAAAAAATTAATATATTAGTAACAAGAATTACTTAACCAATTAGGCTTTAAGTAGTTTTCTAAACCTCAAGAAACAAACCTTGGACATATCCCTAAGTGGAAGGGCATTCTAGTAGCTCGTGGCTTGATAAAAAAAGGATGTTACGTAAAATTCAGTATAAGGGCTCTCCTACCTTAGCCATGATATCGGCATAAGCCATATACAAATAATCTTCATCCAGTTTGCTATAAAGAAAAACATTTAAAACACATAAATTCAGATACTTTTAAAACAGAACTAGAAACGTCTGAATAATTCGGAGGGCCGTCAAACCCAGGATTGCATTAGCCCATCTGTGAGCCCTGGCATAATACCCCTCGTTCTATAAACTTGGCGCCTATATGTAAGGCCAACTGCATGCTTAAATTAATAAATAACAACACTCAGGGCCAGCTCAAGAGATTACGGCATCCCAGCCCAGCCCTACCTCAGCCAGTTCCCTCCTCCTTTCTCTGATGCTACTGCCTGGTCCCGGGCAGGATGTGGCTTCGTAGGCCCGCTGCTGTGAGGAGGGATAGCTAGCATCAGCATCAAGCATTAGCGTCAGAAGAGGGAGGAGGAGGGGGAGAAGTGTTGGTAGGTTAACTTATGGGCAGGTGACATCACAGCCCCAGGCGTTTGGCCTTCAGTGCCAGCACCCTGGGCCACAGCCTCACCTGGTCCGTAGGTTACGCCGGTCCTTCTAACACTTGCACAGGTAAGTGCGCGCTTGCACATTTAAGTGCTGGACGAGCGCTCAGGGCTATACAGTGTTCCCCCGCGAATTCGCGGTTTCACTCATTTCGCGGTATTCTCCGACCACCTCTTCCTGTACTAAAGTCGGGCTGCACCAATCAGGTGTCAAAGCAGCTCCTGATTGGTGTAGCATGACTATAGTACAGGAAGAGGCGGTCGGAGCATACCGCGAGTGATTTCCTTCACTCGCCGGCGCTCCAGCTGCCCTCTCCTGCCTCCCCAGGCGAAAAACCGTATTTGCGTTTTTCAATATTCCTGGAACGGAACCCTCTCGAATATCAGGGGAGTACTGTACTACAAATGACACACACAATTCGCTTGTCTCCACATTCTATCTAGCTCACTCGAAATCGGTTGCACAAATTTTGGCATGCGGGGCACATGTGTGCAAATTAACAAGGTAGCAAGGTGTCAATAATCAATAACTGGAGTCGTGGCATTAATATGGATTTGTGCGTGCACCTGGCCTAGTTGCTATTCTGGAACATCCGCATCTATGTTTATTAAAATCTTTATATACCGCCAAAAAAGGATTAAAGCGGTTTACAACACAATTCAATCATAATTATGAAAAGAACTCCATTTAAATAGAAAAGAAAAAGAAATAGCATTTCTTTTTTTTTTTTTTTTTAAACATATGTTTATTAACAATGAAGCAACACATACAGTCAGTTGGCAACAACGCCAGCGCATAAAAGCAGATATCAGATGACATATAGAAAGAACAGGCATAGGCAAAACAAACCATAAACATCAGGAGTTCTGAAGCAATCCAGTAACAAGAAGCACAGGAAAAATCCCCACCCGAAGTCTGTGCAAACTCCACCTATTTTTACTTGCGCCCACAAACACCAACAAAGGAGACATTCCCCAAGCCCAACTCAAAAATCCATGCACACCAAGCACACTCAGAGCAGCAACAATCACACCCCCATACACACTCACCCCCCCCAAGCAAGCAAACAACCCCCCTCCCCCCCACTCCTAGAGAGAAGAGCTGTCAAGTAAAAAGAAAAGGAAAAAGGCCTATAGAATGGAAGTAAAAGTAGCAGTGAAAGCAGAAGGTCACCCTATTGAGCATAGTTCTCCCGAAAACCCTCAAAAGGGGAACCGCGCCCCGAGACTAGAAACCCAGGACTGTCGATCATGGGAGCACTGGCTCCGGAGCAGAGACCGAGCACAGCAAACTCTCCCACAGAGCCACATAATATCTTTTATCATAGTTGGAAGAGCCCACATACCATTGGCGTTCAAAGGTGGCCATTTCCCGCAATTTGGCATGCCACAGCGCAATGACAGGGGGGGCCTCAGAAATCCAGCTAGAAAGAATTGTTTTCTTAACCACTAGGAAGACATTATAGATGAAGCGCCGCTGGGGGGCTGACAAACCCTGTGCCAGAAGCGGCTTCTGCAACCCCAGTAGTAAGACCCCATAGTCCCACTCCACCGACCGTTGAAGGATAGCCTCCAGCATGGGCAGCACCTCCCTCCAGAGGATAATTTTAGAGCAGTCCAAAAAAGAGTGGAGGTACGTGCCCGGCTGACATTTGCATTTAACACAAGTGGCATCGTCCCAGAGTCCCAAGCTGGCTCCCCGCTGTCGAGTTAAGTAATAGCGGTGCAGGAGTTTAAATTGAGTGTCCTGGTACTCCACAGATTTAGTGAAAGTATAAAGGGTGGTAAAACACTCCTGAAACTGATGCTCATCAATAGATACACCCAAATCACCCTGCCAGGCCTCTCTCACTCTGGAAATCCCATCCGTGGGACTCGAGAGCTTCAATAGTTTATACCAGTGTGAAAGCTTATTCAAAGAAGCCGGGGTGGTGTGAAATTGGGTGTCGAGCCTCCCAGACGCCCATGCTCCCGGATTATGGGTACGTTCCGTCTCCCAGTAATGGCGGACCTGAAAATAGGAAAACAAAAAATGATTGGGGAGGTCCCAGGTCCGCTGAACCTGGGAAAAGGATGGGAAAGTCTGAGGGTCTAACTCAAGCAACTGCGCCATGCTCGTGCAACCCCGAGACGCCCAGCCCTGAAACACGGAAGTCCCCCAGCCCGGCTGAAAGTTGGAGTTACCCAGAAAACGAAGGTAGGGAGACACCGTGGGGCTAAGCCCCTGTCGGCGCTTCCACCAACGCCAGGCCTGCCAGAATGGCCACATAGATTGCAGCTGAACTCTATACCGGTGAGAGGGGTCGGATTGTGAATGGAGCAAATTCATAAACAGAAAAGGGTGAGTCCAACCCTCCACCCATCCCGGCGGAGAGTATCGTTCACAACCCGAGTGCCCTTCATGTATCCAACGCATGAGCGCGGCCACATTGTAGAAACGAATGTCAGGGACATTCAGCCCTCCATCAGACTTATCCAACATCAGTTTCGCCATACTAATTCGCGAAGCCTTGGAGTGCCAAATAAACTTGGAGATAATCGACTTGAATTTGAGTTCTTCTCTACGACGCAACCAAATTGGCATGGTCTGCAATGGATATAACAGTTTCGGAAGCATGACCATTTTGACTAGTGCTATCCTGCCCATCAGGCCCAACGGCAAGTCCTTCCAACGCTGACAGAGCTTGCCTATCTCCTCCAAAGGCCGCAGAACATTCTCCGCATAGAGAACGGAAGACTGTGTGCTTAAGAAAATACCCAGGTACCGCATAGGCGCTGCCTTGGGCTGAATAGCCAAGAGCGCGTGCCACGGCTCCGGTGGGCCCCCAGACAGCAATAAAAGTTCCGACTTAGAGCAGTTAACCTGAAGTCCAGAAAGCAACCCAAAAGCCCTCACCACTGCAAGAGCCCTATCCAGATGAATGGGAGCCTGATCCAAATACAAAAGGATATCGTCCGCGAACAAGCTGATTTTACATTCGTGGCCCCCCACTCTCACCCCCCGGATATGGTCACACCCTCTAATTTTGATGGCTAAGGGCTCCATGGCCAGCAAGAACAATAAAGGGGACAGTGGGCAGCCCTGCCGAGTGCCCTGCTGAAGGCCAAAACGAGCTGTCAAACACCCATTAATTAATAGGCGAGCCTGCGGCTCAACATACAGAGCCTTCACCCAGGCCAGAAAGGAGTCCCGAAATCCGTACTGTTCCAAAGTCCAAAAGAGATATTCCCAGGAGATGCTGTCAAACGCCTTTTCCATGTCCAATCCCGCAATAGCTGATTGTCCCCCCCTCCCCGCATGAGTCCGAATGGCTCCCAACACTTTCATCAAATTCATGGAAGCATAACGGCCTGGAACAAAACCCACCTGGTCGTGGTGAATAAGGTCGGGCAAAACTGCGTTCAGCCTACGCGCTAGGGTGGCTGCCAGCAGCTTAATATCCTGATCTAATAGAGAGATGGGCCGATACGAACTCACCAATGCATGGTTCTTGCCCGGTTTCGGCAATAAGACCACATGAGCAAGGTATCAGGAAACACGCCATCACCCGCGGACACTTCATTATACAGGGCGCACAAGGGCGGAGCCACCAAATCCTGGAGAATCCTATAATATTCTGGACCTAAACGTCAGGGCCTGGTGCTTTCGCCAAGGTAAGGGAGCGGATACTCCGCAATAGTTCCTCTTTCATAAGCGGAGCATTCAAGGCCTGTAGCTGCGAGGGCTCAAGACCCGGAAGACGAAGATCAGAGAAAAAAGAGAGCAAAGCCTCTCGATCCAAGGGACGTGCTTCGTACAGCTTCGAGTAAAAAGAAACAAATTGTTCCTCTATTTGCTGAGCTGTGGTGTACTCGGTATCCCGGGCATCCTTAATGGATGTAATAACTTGCTTCTTTTTAGGTGGGCGCACCAAATTAGCTATAAGTTTCCCAGCCTTGCTCCCCCAGCGATACATTTGGTATCAGTGATAGTACAAAGAAGTCCGCATACGATCATTAAGCAGCCCCTCTATCTGTTCCCTCAGCGACCTAAGTTCTCGTTTGTCGGAGTCAGACATCGACTGAATATGGCGCTGCCTAAGGGTACGCAGTTCACTCGTAAGTTGCAGTATCTTCCCGTCCCGTTCCTTCCTCTTATGGGCCGTGTATGCTATGATATGCCCTCTCATCACCGCTTTAGAGGCATACCAGTACGTACTGGGACTCACATCATTTGTCTGATTAGTCAGTTGATAATCTACCCAGCGCGCTCTAAGGTATTCCCAAAACGCCTTATCCATATATAATTGAGGAGTCAGTTTCCAGGGCGTACCCCTAACCGTAGAGGAAAAAGAAAGGGTCACCACCACGGGAGCATGATCCGAGACAGTGCACTCCAAGATATCCGCTCGTAAAGCCGCAGTAAACAACCGGCGATCTAGAAGAAGGTAATCCAGCATACGTGGTATGAGCATGAGAAAAGAAAGTAAAGTCCCGATCATCGGGATGTAAGGTGCGCCAAATATCCACAATGTCCAAGTGGCCCAGCAGGAAGTTAATCCCCCTTGCAGCGTGATCACGAGGCGTCACTCTGGGAGGTTTACAATCGAAACTGGGATCAGCAATGATATTAAAGTCTCCACCCAAGATAAGGTTATACTCGGTATATTCTGACAATTTAGAGAGGAGTGTAGAGAAGAAGCTGTGGGTGTACACATTCGGAGCATAGATATTGCAGAGCATCAGCCTCTTTCCCCAAAGCTCCCCCAGGACCAGAACAAATCTCCCCTCACGATCGTGAACCAGCTTGTGAAACTGAAAGGGTAAGTGTTTGTGAAGAAGGATCGCGACTCCCTGCCGCCGACCCCCAAAGGAAGAGGAGTACACCTCCCCCACCCAGCTTCTACGTAATTTGGAATGTTCCAACTGAGACATATGAGTCTCCTGGAGAAAGGCTATGTCAGCACTCACTCTACGCAAGGAAGCCAGTACTCTCGATCTCTTTATAGGTGACCGAAGGCCATCGACATTAAGGGTGACCACCTTCAAATCAGCCATTGTCAAAAGGCCAACACATTTGGAAATAAACAGTGGTAGATGACATCCACCCCTTCAGGACCTCCCAGCTAAGTCCCTGGGTAGAAAAGAGATAATTGCCACTCCCCCATCTAAGACCAGGCACACCATACCTGCAGCTCCCCCCTCTGTAGTCAAGCACTCCCCACAAACTCTCCCCCGCCAACACCCACACCCCCCATTCATACACAGTCATACAATCCCAGACATTCCCCTGCAACCCCACCCCACAAAGTTCCATAGCGGTAGCCCCCTCCCCCCAACCCAAAATGCACACTACCCACCCCGCTCGCAAGGGAGTCCCCCCAAACCCCCCTGGATAAGATCCCAACAGAAAGCAGTAAAAGGCCTAAAATCCCAACAACTCTACCAGACAGAAACAATGAGCGAGACCAAGAAAACCGATTAAAACACTATCGGAGTCATGGGCCAGAACCCCACTAAGATAACATCTAAAGAACAGCAAGAAGACCAACTGAGTCAGAGAAAAGTGATAATCAACAATCCAAGTCAGGCAGAAAAGACTGCCGGTCAGGTCCAGGATAGCCGAAGGTCCAGTGCCAGTCCACAAAGCCTGGGCTAGTGCAGGCTATACATAGTAGGAAGACCGCAGCGAGTAGGCGCCGCTGTCCCCCAGGAAGGAATCCAGCAAGCCAGGCGCAGAATCCAGTGGCCAGTATCCCAAAGTGAGGCCAAAGAAGGACCAGCCGGTCAGCAAATGTGATCTGGACCCCAAGAAGCAAGCGGACTTAGAGATTATCCACAAATCGGCGAGCTTCATTCACATCCTGCAGGGTGAAGGATTTACCATCCTTCCAGACACGCAGCTTTGCTGGAAAGGTAAGGGCAAACTGAATGCTTTTGGAATGGAGTATGGTGCAGAAAGGAGACATGAGCTTGCGTTGCGCTGCCACTCGAACAGAGTAATCATTAAAGAGGAGCAGCTTTGCTCCCTGGTAGTCCAGGGGTCCTTTCTTTCGGTACGCCCGCAGAATGGCTTCCTTCTCCCGCCAGCTGTTGTAGCGGGCAATCGCGGTGCGAGGTCTCCTATTCTCCATTTGTTGCGGGGATCCAATGCGATGTGCTCTTTCACAGGCAAAAAGCAAGCCAGATTCTTTCAGCTGCAACTGGTCTGGGAGCCATGTAGAGAAAATATGATAAAGCTCCGCATCCTTAACAGTCTCCGGGAGCCCCACCAGCCTAAGGTTATTCTGGCGGCTCCGGTTCTCCTGCTCATCAAGCTGCTCTTTCAAGTGCTCTGTTTCCTTTTGTAGCACGAAAACTCTAGCATCGAGGCCGCTGCACGTGTCTTCTTGCGCGGCTACCCTCTGTTCCACATCAGTGATTCTGCGGGCATGAGAATCGAATTTCTCATGCATTTCTTCCATGCCCGATTGAAGTTTATTTAATCGGTCCGCCAGCGCTGCTGAAACGGAGCGGGTGATCTCTTGCACCCACTCCCCTGCGGGGACCGTAAAAGTCACGGTCTCGTCCGCCATCTTGGCTGGGGTCAGAGCGGGCCGATCCTTCACTGCTCGCGCCAGTTTTACAGGCATACCAGACCCCCCCCGGTGAGCGTCGGATCCGCTACCTCCTCCACATGGCTCTTCTCTGCTTCTCCACGCCGCTCCGAGTCGTCGGCAGCAGTAAGTAGCCAGATTTAAAGGCCGATTTTTGGGGGATTCGGAGGGAGCTCCACTCGCACGCGACCTCTCAGGCAGGCTGCATCACGTGACCCCCCAGAAATAGCATTTCTAATACATAAAATTATATAACTCAAAAGGGGAAACGGCCACGGAAGAGGTCTTGGGAGGGGCATTCCCAGAAATTAGGCGTGATGTTGTATACTCGGATTTGCACACCTAACAGTAGGCGTGAGTCCTTGCACCCAAATCTGGGTGCAGGAATTCACTCTAAGCACTCTTCTATAAACTTAGTGCTAAAAGACCTTCAACGGCACATAACTTTAGGCGTTATTGACCGAATCAGGGCCTTTAGGACTACATTCCGTTAATGGCACCCTGCCCGAATGTGGTCACCAAAAAAAGAAATGCATTCTGAGCATTGTTCTTTAATTATTCTTTTATTTATTTTTAGTATTTGTATACCACTTACAGCCTATGTGGTTTATATTCAGATACTCAAGCATTTTTCACTCTCTGTCCTGGTGGGCTCACAATCTATCTAATGTACCTGGGGCAACAGGGGATTAAGTGACCTGCTCAGGGTCACAAGGAGCAGCGTGGGTTTGAACCCACAACCTTAGGGTGCTGAGGCTGTAGCTTTAACCACTGCGCCTCTCTAGAAATCAAAATGTAGCAGAAGTGAGCCAAGTATAGGGCAAAGAAGCCATTGTGACATCACTAATGAGGTTGGCTCTTAGGCATTGGTGGAATGAGGCATTATGATGTCACAATATCAGCTCTGGTAATCAGAGGCTGAAACTTCACACCATTTATTTATTCAATTTTCTATACCATTCTCCCAGGAGAGTTCAGAACGGTTTACATGAATTTATTCAGGCATTCAAGCATTTTTCCCTGCCTGTCCCAGTGGTACCTTGGTTAATGAGCATAATTCGTTCCAGAAGCAAGCTCGTAAGCCAAAGCACTCGTATATCAAAGCAAAGTTCCCCATAGGCCATAATGCAAACTCAGAAGAGTTCTACAACCGAATTCTACAACCAAAGTTTGCTATGGTGGTCCAGGGGTGGGTACCTGCCTGTGGGTGCTACAGAAGCATGCGCAGGACCTCTCAACTACCAAGTCAAGCTGGCCGCCACTCCAACAACACGCGCACCATGTACAAGCACAATAAATATGCATGAGATAGATTTGCATCTCAAGGAGGCAGTGCATGCAAATCCATCTCATATATATTCATGGTGGATATCCTGAAAACCTGACCTGGTTCCGGCTCTCGAGGACCGGAAATGCCTACCCCTGGTATGAGCAAATCTGAGCTTCCACCATCTACACGTGAAGCTAGCATGGCGTTGACACTGCCGCAGTGTTATATTGAACATTATGCTAATGATGCTGTTGAAGCAGATGTACTGAGGAATTGCGTTGGAAAACTTGATGCGTACATCACTAAAACCTCTGAAAGAAACGCAGCCCAGAAGAAAATGACACATTTTTTTTTCCCAGTAATTTGCATACAGTACGACATAATGCTTTAGAACAGGGGTGTCCAACCTGCCGCCCCATGAAGTACTTTGTGCAGCCCCGGGCGATGCAGTGTTTTCCTCTGCTGTTCCCAGATGTTTACTGTCTTGCCGGCTCCCTCCTCTGTCTTGCTGCAGCATTTGCGCGTTTGTGCGGCCCCAGGAACATTTTTTTCGGCCAACGCAGCCTAGAGAAGCCAAACGTTTGGACACCCCTTCTTTAGAACATCTTTTAGTGTAGAGTATTAGAATGCAACTCTGGATATAACGGACTCTGGATATAACAGACTGTTGCCAGGACTCTTAAAGTACGTTATAACGAGATTATGCTGCACTACATGTATCTTCAGTGAAGACTCCTGACCCCCATGCCCCCCCCCATGGCCACACCTCTTTCTGAGTAGCACACTATAGAATGTCTGCACACATCTGTACAAAATAGTGCTAAGCAAGATGCGCGCGTAAATCCAAATTGTTGCCAAATCAGCTCCAAAAATGGATCATTAGTGCCCAATGACTGTTACCAATGGGTTTGTTACTCATTTAAATTGCAAGTTTTATGCGCCATTTATAGACTTACCCTGCTAGAGTGTAAATACAAGGGAATAGTCTCAGCAGAGGAGCATTTGTGGGACCAACATGCACGTGCGTAATTTACAGAAAACTGGTGTGCTTAGTTGAAGGAGCCTGGGTGCTCATTTAGATTAGTATTCTATTCTATTAAAGAAACTTGGTGACCAGACGCTGTTCTAGAATTAGCACCAGAGGAGCCCAACCTTCAGTCCAGCTAGTCACAGTTAGTGGCATAGCGAGGGAAGTTGGTGCCCAGGGCGGAAGTACCTCAGCATCACTGCCCCATATGCCCCCCCCCCCCCCCCCGATGCACTCTTCCTTGCCCCCCTGACTTTGATTAGCCCTAGGCACCCATCCCCTGGCTCTGCCCCTCTCTGCTCGTCCCCCCTTGTATCTCCCTCTCTCGTGAGAGTGTACCTCCGGGTCCAGCTCCAGACGTCCAATAGCACCTCCTTCTTCCTTCTTCATTATTCAGTGCAGCCAAACTTCCAGTTTTCATAAAGCCACGGGCAATGGTTCCTACACACTGCCCACAACTGACCCAGAAGCCTTCCCTCTGATACAAAATCCCAGCGTCAGAAGAAAGGCTTTCAGGTTAGCCGTGGGCAGTGGGTAGGAACCACTGCCCGTGGCCTTTTGAAGATTGCCCCAGGTACATTAGATAGAGTGTCAGCCCACAGGGACAGATAGGAAAAAAATGCTTGAGTACCTGAATCTAAACCACTTAGGCTATAAGTGGTATATAAATACTAAATTAAATAAATAAATAAATAAAAATTGTGAGTTTGGCTGTACTGAATAAGAAGGCAGGAGGAGGCAGTACTTGGACATCTGGAGTCAGGCCCAGAGGCAGGTACACTGATGTCTTCGAAGCAGGCAGCACACTGGGCCCTCCTGAATTCTTCGGACATGAGGCACATGCCTACTTGGAAACCTTTATTCCGTCCCTGCCTGTACCTCTTCAAATCTTCACCACCAGTGAAAAGGCTGGAATACCCACTGCTCGTGCAGACTGAGCCTTTCTTATGATGTCACTTCCTGGCCCCGTGAACAGGAAGTGAAATCACAGTGAGGGATGAGGCCAGTGTACAGGACTAGGCCTGCTCACTGCTGGCAAAGATTTGAAGAGGTAGCAGCAAGGGGGGGGGTGCTCTTCAGACACCATCCCAACCCATTGCCTGGGTGGAGGAAAAGAGGATAGGCACTGGTACCCAGTGTTCCCTCTAAGCGGGCGGGTGTTGTGAGCAAACTTTTTTCACCGTGAGCCAAAAATATCGGGCGCCAGCAAGTTATGAGCCAACTCGCCCGATTCTCCTCTCGCCGCCCTGCCATCTGCCGTACGCCTCTTCCGATCGTGCGCTGTGACGAGAAACGTGTGCGCTGCGATGTAATATTTTGTGCGCCAGCGCACGCCAGCGCAGCTTAGCGGGAACACTGGTTCAAATGGTTTTATTTATTTCCCCAAATTTATTTTTGTTATATGCATTGAAAATATTTGATATTGCGTTTAAATCAAAATCTCAATAAACTTGAAACGAGTGCCCGTGAGATTGTGGGAGGGTTAAATACTCAAAACTTAGAAGTTTTTGCTACGCCAGCTTTCTGGTATCTTTACATACAGTGGCGTACCTAGCATATGTAACATCCGGGGCCCATCATTTTTTGGCACCCCCCCCCATCTGTAAGAAAAACATGATTTTTAGTAACAAACCACACGTCACACATGAGTACCTAGGAAAAGGCAGCATCTTACATATTGCAGTGAGCAGTACATCAATACACCCATTGTAAAACTAAACAAGCCAGACCAGCACAGATCAATCCTACACCGTCAATCCTAACAGAAAACCATGTCTTTCGAACACACAGAACACAGAAAACACCTTCGCCTAGTAAGGAATATGTAATCACAAACTAACCCCTCCCTCTTTTACAAAACTGTAGTGTGGATTTTAGCTACGGAGGTAACAGCTCTGATGCTCATAAAATTCTGAGCATCAGAGCTGCTACCGCTAAAAACGCTTCACAGTTTTGTAAAAGGGGGGATAAAATAAAAATACATAGACAAAGGTTAAATTGAACCAGCAAGAAGCTGGACTCTGCATACAATGCTTCACAGAAACAGTGACACATGTCTCCTAAAGCAATAAATAAATAGAAATTTTTTTCTACCTTTGTCTTCTGTGGTTTCTCCTTTCCTCATCTTCTTGTAACTCTCTTCCTTCCATTCACTGTCTGCCGTCTCTCTTCCCCTATATGGCATCTTCTCTCCTTCTATGCCCCTTCCAGAAACTGTATGCCTCCCCCTTCCATCTCTCCTTTCACCCCATTGGTCTGGCATCTCTCTCCTCGCCTTCCCTCTCCCACACCTCTCCTCATAGTCTGGTATCTCCCCTTCCCTGATTCTCTGGCATCTCTCTCCTTTCCTTTTCTTCCATCTTTCGTTCCCCCTCCATGCTCTCACATCTCCCCCTTCCTTTTCCCTTAGACTGGCATACCTTCCTCCTATGCTCCAAGCCCTGGCATCTCCTTTAATTCCCTCCCTCATCTTCCTTCTCCCTCCAGCTGGGTACCGCAACACTCTTCCCTGCAGCTCTGCACTTCCCCACAATTGCCATGCTTCGGTTCCTCTTCTTCCTTCCTTCCTCCCCCCCCCCCCCCGCGGGACCCTGCGGCACCATCAACTCTTACTCCCTCTAATGTCGGCCCTGCAGCTCCAGACTTCCTCGCACCTTCTCCCCTCCCCCTTTGGATCGCTATTATTTTAAATGTTATAGCCGCGGAGCTGTATCCATCAGTGGAGATGTCTAACCTCGGCCTGCCCCGGAACTCTTACTGCAGCAGCCGCCCGTCTAGGCAGGAACAGGAAGTCACTGTTGCAGTAAGAGTTCCGGGGCAGGCCGAGGTTAGACATCTCCACTGATGGATACAGCTCCGCGGCTATAACATTTAAAATAATAGCGATCCAAAGGGGGAGGGGAGAAGGTGCGAGGAAGTCTGGAGCTGCAGGGCCGACATTAGAGGGAGTAAGAGTTGATGGTGCCGCAGGGTCCCGCGGGGGGGGGGGGGGGGGAGGAAGGAAGGAAGAAGAGGAACCGAAGCATGGCAATTGTGGGGAAGTGCAATCCCCCCAATGCGTCCCCTTACCTTACCTCCCCTTACCTTTGCGACGCGTGTGTGCGCTGTGAAGAGAAACTTTGCGCTGCGATGTAATATTTTGTGCGCGCGCGCAGGCCAACGCACCTTAGCGGGAACACTGCTGGTACCCCCACCATATCGGCACCTAGGACAGTCCACCCCTGCTCCCTCACAGTAAGCCCTTGGCAGCACAGATTTAGACAGAAATCATGTGAATCTTTCAACATATGAGCACAGTATTAACAGACCAGTGACCCTAGATTCTCAAACACACCTTTTCTCTGTCAGCGCAGTCCTGCTGAAGTGTAGGATTAGTTGATGCAGGGGATCTGGTTTGGTTTCAGTCTCCTCTTCCTCTTCCTCCTCTGTCTCACTGGACTTCTAAATCCATGGAAAACCAAAAAGGTGGGAAAATGGGGAAGGTGGAATAAGTGAGTTCTCTCAAGAGGGGCATCCGTAAAGAAAGAGAGATCTTTGAGACAATTTAGAAGCCCAAAATTAGATCTGAGATTTCAAGCCTGTCCTCCACAAGCAGTGCTTAGGAATGAAGTTAGAATGGCAAAACCCAAGATTAACATCTCACTGTTTTGCAGTCACAGCTTAAGATATATTGTCTTCCAAGACCCAGGCTTGCATCACAGTGTCAGAACTGGTCATGAACTGAAGAACACACCCTATTTGCGTCTTACTAAAAGTTCAGGTCTCACATGGAGCCAGAAATCCAGGGTCACTGCAAGCTAGTATAGAGAAAAACCATAAGGGTCAGGAGAGGCTGCGTCCCAATGCTTTCTGGGATTTGCAGTGTCTCCCCCTTATTACTAAACTACATATCCCACAATGCTTTCTGGATGAGGGTTATCAAGATTCAAGCAATCTGCTCCAAAATAGGATGGCGCTTAGAGCTTAACTTAGACCCAGAAAGTAGGAGGAAAGATTTTCCCTATTTCACGTTACCTCTCGAGCTACCACATCCAAACCCAGAGCTCAGCACTTACCGATAAATCATCAATCATCTTGTCTTCAAATGCATACTCCTCACTCGTAATCCAACCCTGTTTGTAGCCCTCAAGAAACATGTTACAGGCCCGATGTCTGCCAGAGAGGGAAGAAGGGAGTAAACAGAATCACAGGAAGAAGTGATCATCAATCACTCTGTTTCCATCGCAGGCTTTTCCCTTTCACACTCCTTCCTGTCCCTTGAACTTCTTCTCTCCTTCCCCTAGCATTGCCCACCATTCCCTAAGCTTCTTTAATACAACTACCCTCAATCTCTATTCATTCTTTCCTCCTTCCATCCCCTGGATCTCTCCTTCTCTCCATCAAGTTCCTTTTCTCCCACACTCTTTTCTTCTCCTGTACCCAATTCTTCCCCCTCATACGCCCTTAATCTTCTACCATCCATTTCCTCTTATCAGAGCTTGACCTTCCCTCTTATTTTCTTCCCTTTCACATTCCCTCTCCTTGGAACTCCATCATCCCCTATTCTCTCCTACTTCCTCATCCCTATATTTCCATCTTCATTCTCTCTCCATGTTCTCCCATCTTCTGGAGGTCACCCTCTTTCCCCTTTTATACTACCCACATCATCCTCTGCATTCCCATTCCCCCCTCCCCCAGCTCCTATTCTACACATCCCCTTTCTTTTCCCCTTACATTGCTCTTATGAGTTTCCTCTATCCCCTCAGTTCCTCCCACCCCTCCCCCTCACTTCTCTATCCATCAAGCTCCTCCTTCAGCATCCTTGTCACTTAAATGCTCCCCCTCTATCTCTCCCTCACATCTCTTCCCTTGTTTATTGAAGATTTACTATAAATAAGTTTCTTCTTCCATCTCTCATCCTCTGAGCTTCCCCCTACCACTTCTTCTCTCTCAATTTCCCCATGCCCGAGCTCCCCTCTTCCATCCCCTGAGCTGCTCCTCTCATGCTGTTCCCCTAATTCCCTCACCTGGGCAGGTTGTAAAGAGGCGTCATCCGAAAGCACGCTACTACAGCACGCCTGCGTTGCTTGGATAGAAGCTTGTGCCAGACAGCTTTCTTCGACTTGAAGGGGTGCTCGGTCTGCAGACAAAGACAGCACCAGGGTTCAGAGTTTGCTGCGGAATGCTGCACCAATGCATACAATAAAATGTTCTCCTTATTTATGAAAACCTGGAGAGCCATTTTTTTTTCTCTGCTAGAGGATCTTGTTGAAGAGTTTTGCGACAGATCTGGAATTGCATAATGCCTATGGATGGAATGTTTTCCATGTTCTTCTGTTGGAGCATTCTTTGAATGAAAATCTACCGGAGACAAGTATGGCAAACTCTAAGAATGTCAGAATAGCTACAGAATAATTTAGATTTGGAATTTGTTCCCAAGAAACAGTCTACCTCAGCCTCATTCTTACTTTTCAACTTCAAAATCTTTTTAGGACCCTCAAAATTATGTATCAGTCTTGCCAAAACACTAGAAAAGGTTCAAAGAAGAGCAACCAAGATGATAAAGAGGATGGAACTCCTCTCGTATGAGGAAAGACTAAAATGGTTAGGGCTTTTCAGCTTGAAAAAGAGACAGCTGAGGGAAGCTATGATTGCAGTCTACAAAATCCTGAGTGGAGCAGAACAGGTACAAGTGGATTGATTTTTCACTCCGTCAAAAATTACAAAGACTAGGGGACACTCAATGAAGTTACAGGGAAATACTTTTAAAACCAATAGGAGGAAATATTTTTTCACTCAGAGAATAGTTAAGCTCTGGAACACGTTGCCAGAGAGTGTGGTAAGAAACACTGGATACTGTAGCTGATTTTAAGAAAGGTTTGGACAAGTTCCTGAAGGAAAAGTCCATAGTCTGTTATTGACAAAGACAGGGGGGAAGCCACTGCTTGCCCTAGATTGGTAGTATGGAATGTTGTTACTACTTCAGATTCCGGAATCTTGCTGTTCTATAGGATTCTGAATGGAATGTTGCTACTCCTTGGGTTTTGGCCAGGTACTAGGGAAGACAGGCTACTAGGCTAGATGGACCATTGGTCCGACCCAGAAAGGCTATTCTTATGTTCTTAAGGAATCAACCACTTATGGGGGCTATAGGGCTAAATCAAGATAACATGACAGGTCATGGACCTGATGGGCCGCCGCGGGTGCGGACTGCTGGGCGCGATGGACCTCTGGTCTGACCCAGCGGAGGCAAATTCTTATGTTCTGGCCCTCTACCTCTTTTCCATTACAACAAAAACAATAAAAGATAAATAATCCAAACAAAGGCAGAAGTGCAATGCATTCAAATTTCCATTTGCCCATATTACATAAGTATTACAGGCCACCCCATGTACATTTAGACACATACCCCACCTCCCCCACCCCATCAAAAGTAAAGAGAACACAATTATATGCAGAATTTATCAATACAGGTATCTTTGCCAAAGTCTTTAACCTTTACCCAACCAAGTTTAGCATTAACATGGCGATATGTATTATGTAATATCTACATCAATGTAATACAAGGAAAAATGTTTAAGAGGTCAAATATAATTATGCAAATTGACCACACAAATATAAACCCTAACTAATAGAAGGAAATGAAGAGTCAACGTTGGATAAGTTCCTACTGGAACAGAACATACGCAAGTAAGGCTAGACTCAAACAGGGCACTGGACTGCTGGGCAAGATGGACCACTGGTCTGACCAGCAGCGGCAAATCTTATGTTCTTATTTAATAGGCTACAGTCAATATATCAATGATCCTTGGAGATCATGTCAACCCCCCCCCCCCCCACAACTGTCTAGGGACAACAGGCAAAATTCATCTCACCATCTTCAAGTCATAGATCAGTTAAAGATCCATTAACAGACTCTCCAAATGCTTCTCAGACCATGAACAGAGACCTTCCCCCCCATCCCCGCACTATATCTGCAACAGGAAGAGCTCATTCTCACTAGCTCCTTGTGAGAGAGCATTGCATGGACCATCAGAGACATTCCCAAGCCACGTAAGGCCATGGAAAGAGCTCTCGGGATGCTTCAGGTGACACAGAAACGTGGGAATTGTGGAGCATGATGGCCCCACGCCACGTAGGGTCACCGACAGCTCTGCTCACCAAACACTGAAGGCAACCCTCAACAGAGATTCTCCCAGCAACATGCAGACCACAGACAGACTGCTGCTCACCAGCTCCAAGTGAAAGAGAACTGCGGACACTTCTTGCACGCGCTTCACTATCTTATCAGGATTATTGGAGTCTTCAGCCTTCCCGGACATCTCCTTGTACAAAGCCATCTGCCAGCGCATGGATGAGTTCTCACACTACAAGAAAAAGTCAGACAGTTACTGATTCCGTCATACTCAGCAGTGCTCGAGTGTCACAGCCTGTACATAGGCCCCCCCCCTCCCCCTGCATCATGCCCTCCCCATAGTGCAGCACTGAGGCGTCATAGGCAGCACCCTTGCGGTATCCTGGAGATATTCACCCCACTGGTGATTTGAGTTCACTGAACCATAAAAGTTGGGTGTCCCAGCACAGCTAATGCTATTTTTGGAAAATCAGACTTTTTTTGGGGGGGGGGGAGAGTTTAGGGTGTTTCTTGTGCAGATTACATCTCAATGCCTGATTTTATCATCTGCAGTAAAAGATTCAACTCTCTTGTGTCTTCCCAAGCTCCGAGATGCAGTGCTCACCTTCCTTTTCTCCCCCAAATGTTCCATGCTGTGGCCTCCTCTCCCCATCCCTATGTGTCCCCAGTCTGGGTGTCTTCCTCCATCATCTCCGCTCCCACAGCTGTGTCCACGTTCCCTGCAGCTTTAGGCCGTCTTCTCCCCTCCTCCCATGGGTTCCATGGCCTTTCCTCTTCTCCCATGCCTCCTGCTCAACATTTTCATGCTATATCCCCCCCTTCCCAAGGGTATAAGGCACCCTTGGTTAGGGTCTTTTTAGAGGATTGTCTGGGTGGCTAGAGGGATTTCCATAACCCGGCACTTTCTCCGGGTTTTGGAAGGCCCCGAGCTCAGAGATGCATCTGGAGGGCCTCTGAGTCCTGACCTTGGGGGAAGAAGAGACGAGGGTTGTGTGGGAACGGGGCTGGAATGGGGCGGGGCTGGGGCAGAACGGTGTGGGGCCACGTGTCCTCTTTTTTCATTAAGAAATCTGGTAACCCTACCCTTGGTGAACCTTCAGTCTTGCACCCCTTCCCCCCCCAGTTTTCAGGTCACTAGACCCCACTTTCCTAAGATTCTAATAATTAAATGAAACAATCATGACCACACCCACACACCATCCTTCTAGAATAATCTTCTAAAAATGCAGAATTGGATATTAGGCATCCACACAAACACTCACCCATATACATACATCATAAAGATAATTTCTATCAGCCATTTACCCGGAGAAATAGGTTATTGAAAATTGTGTGTCTTTCCCTGTGCTTAAAACTGCAAATTGATGGTTCTTTGATTTTCTGTGGTTATCAGAAGCTATTACTGTATTTTGCTTTGAGAGCAGCTGTTCTTTACCGCTTCACAGAAGATGCTGCCCTAAGCAATTCTCTACTTTGTCCAATAATTTAACTGGCCCATCACCACCTTATCTTGCCTCCCAGGGCTCCATGCCTCCCTCCTTCCCAAACACCTACCTTCCCCTGCAGGTGTAGGTT
This sequence comes from Geotrypetes seraphini, assembly GCF_902459505.1. NCBI lineage: Eukaryota > Metazoa > Chordata > Amphibia > Gymnophiona > Dermophiidae > Geotrypetes > Geotrypetes seraphini. Next base: position 62,434,851 of record NC_047091.1, on the reverse strand, counting down.
CTTGAAGAGAAATTCTTGCACTTCTTCATCAGTATCTTTCTGTTGGGGGGGGGGGGGGGAGGGGAAACCACAAAAAAACACATTTAGAAAGAAAAGGGCACCAGCTTTGCGGGGTAGTTTAAGGACCCCGTCTTTGGAGGATTAGTCCTTTAGCACAATGTTTCCCGAGTCAGTCCTTGAGTACCCTCTTACCAGGATATCCACGTGAGAGATTTGCATACCATGGGAGTGTGCGGCACAGCGGTTAGAGCTACGGCCTCAGCACCCTGAGGTTGTGGGTTCAAATCCCACGCTCTCCTTGTGACCCTGGGCAAGTCACTTAATCCCCCCCCCATTGTCCCAGGCACATTAGGTAGAGTGTGAGCCCGCCGGGACAGATAGGGAAAAATGCTTGAGCACCTGAATGTAAACCAGATAGGCTGTAAGTGGTATATAAACACTGAAATAAATAAATGGAGGCAGGGTATGCAAATTTATCTCAAGCATATTCACTGTGGGTCTCTTGAAAACCTAACTGTCTAGACTGAAAACCTTGCTCTAAAGGGAAGCCTAGAGTGGCTCTTTGCGGAGCCTCTTTCAACCCCCCTCATGACATTAGCTGGCTATCAATCCTGGGGGGACAGCAGAGCTCATGCAGATGATGCTGGAAAGACATCTGCTTGGCCCCTCAGCAGCTGGAGCCCATGTATGGGGGCACTTCCTACAGGTCACCATTATGTACCCTTGTTAATTATTACTGCATCCAGTCACAGGGTAAAATCTCTTGGCCTCTTAACAAGCAATGTTTCTCTTGTTTACACCCTTTGGTGATATAAGGGAATTTTTTTTATCTTTTATAACAGAAGATGTGAGAATGAGACAAGAACATGGTAGCAGAGCTCTTTTTCCCATGAAGCCATGGGTTGTTTGGGTTTTTTTTGAAGGGGGGTAACTTCCACTGCAAGCACTAGGAAGTGCATAATGGATTATTTTTACATCACTACTGCATCCCTGAAAGCCCCCGACACCCTGGCATTCTTTCTATCCTTCCCTCCCTCCCACAAGGCAAGAAGGATCAAATGGCAAATGAGGGAAGACCTGGCTTTCTTCCATTCCTGCATGGCTTGACAATGCCACCTTACCAGGGAGTAGCGGAGCTTGGCCAGAGAGATGAGCTCCTGGTCTGTTGGTGAACACATGTTGAGCCCAATGGGCAGCATCTTCTTCAGGGTGGCTACGATGAGCGAAGTCTGCACCGAGTACCGGTCCCCACGTCGCTTCTTCTTTGTGCGCTCCTGGTCTGAACCACCAGACTACGAATACAAGAGAGTCTGAGAAATGGAAAGAGGGAAGGCCTAGAACTCACTAAATGAGCTTCCCCTTATCCCCACCCAAAAAAAAATCTCAGCATGCAGATGGATTCAGAAACAGAACAGCACATTTTTACACTGCAGCAGTGGCACACCGAGGAAACAAAATGACATTCCCTCATCTACTTGAACTTTCATGAATGGGCAGCATCCATGGAGCCTATGACAGGAAGCTTATACTTCAAAATTATGACGGAAAGTAAAAAGAGGGCTAATGAAGTGATTCTAATTAAGTATATATGTGTGTGAGGGGGGCAGAAGGGAGTAGGTAACTGTTGACGGAGGATGGGTGGAAGTTCATATCTTTTCCTTTCCTAAGATGTTATATGTGATTCCAGCCACTATCATGAAACTTATCTGAACCACACCACACCCATCTTTGTAAGAGCAGGTTACATTCAGGCCCTTATGACATCACTGCCCATCTCCTGTAAAACTATGATGTCATAAATGGCAGTTTATGACATCAGCTACCTACTAAGGCTCATATGTGTTAACATGTAACAAGCAAGGGAATCAGTTCCACCCTGTGGGAGAGGCCAGCCCTTATTGTAATCCAGACATTACAAACATGGCCTCCAGTACTCATACGTGAACCTCAAACGCCATTTGTGAAGAAAAAAAAAAGTCAGATTAGGCTTAAAGTGCAAGAACGGACCATCTCTCAGATACCTCTAGAAAAATCCAGAATGGTACAGATAAGAATGGGATTGACAGTGAATGGATAAAAATCAAGCAGGAAGTACCACAGAGCAGACCAAGATACGGGATAGCAGAGTAAGGTCTAGCAAAATATACTGTGCAATAATACAACAAATGAGTAAGTCTATAGAGTTCAGTCCAAGGCTCTTCTGAAGATAGTGAGACTTCTCAAAGCACACAGTAAAAAGCCCCCGTCTCGCAGTGCTATGGAAGTTGGCCATGGCTGCTAAACAAGTAGTCATTAACTGCTTTGGCATTTTTTTCTGGATGACAGGAAGCAGATCAAACATTCTCCAAGGTCGGTTGCCTTGTGGCTCTGCAGATGACCTCATAGGATGAAGTAGGTTTATGCTGGTCTCTGAAATTGTTTAAACCAAATCCCAGTCTATGAGAGATGTGAATCCCTAATATATATGGGCTGGAATGTACACAACATGAAGACTGCTTCAGAAAGCTCAGAAAGTGGCTTCAAACGATGAACTCCAGGATTCTATATATGGTGCAAAAAACTATGCGTGCCCAATTTGAGTTAGCGCTAATAATTGGGGCTAACAATTAATTATTAGTGTTAACTGATAAACAAAATTTGGATTTGCATATGCATCTTGCAAAGCGCTACTCTATAAAGATGAACATGCAAAAATCTTAGAGCACATAACTGAAAAAGAGGCGTGGCCATGGGAGGTCAGGGGCCTTCACTAAAGATTCATGCAGTCTTCTAGAATTTGGGAGATTCATGACCAGTGTACAACCTTGTTTTCAATTCTGCATTCAGTGTCTCCACTGAGCAGTACCTCCGACAGGAGATTTTTGCCACCTGTCTCTCCACAATCTTATGTTCAATTGCTGTATTCCATATGGTCCTCGAATAGAAATGCATTGAGTATCGCGGACCTCTGAGGAAGAAGCGTTTTTCGAAACAAGGACCGTGTTGGGTCCGTACCCATTACAATCGAGAACCAACTTTGGAAATACAACTTTTTATTAACTTGACTAAAAATCCCTGAACCTTGTACATTTTCTGCAGGTTTTTTTTTTTGATTCGTTCAACCTTGATTTATGCCAGATTTCAGTTGGGTGTCGATTCTGGCACTACATGAAATTCTATAAATTGTGCCAAAATTTGGTCATCACTTTTATCTGAAAATATTTCTTCTCCGATTCCGGTTCGTTTTTGTTCCACAGGTTAGTTAGACATATAATTTTGCACATCATATGTGAGTAAGCCTTTCTTTTCACAATTGATATTTTTAGGGGTCTGTTTAACATCCTGGAGTACATTTGAAATATATAGTCTAATCAGTTTGGTAGAGGTCGCCATGTTTTCCTGATTGCAATCGCTTCTCAAGTTGGTTTTTACTGGAGGGCCCTATTTGCACACTGACATAGTTATCATGTGTTCTTGTAATTCACACTTCAGATAATACCCTTCAATGCTTCAGTTGGTGTTTTTGTTGACACACTGTACTATGGTATCTTTTCCTTCCGTTCTTTAGATTTCTATTTTTAATCTTCTTTTTAAGCTTTGTACGCTTTAAAAAAAAACTTTTTCATGTTTTTTCTTTCAGCTTTGAATCATGTTGTAAGCTCCTGTCGTGCTTTTGCCCTTGTGTTCTGTACGGTTCATAGTCATTCGCGCGTGAGACTTTAGAGCGCCGACATTGCAACGCCGACAATTCGGCACAAGACACCAGCGCGCCGCCTAAAAAGTGACTTTTAAAGAGCTCTTATGCGGGGTGTGAGTGGGGAACTCCCCCAGTTTACTTCATACTCTTTGTGCTGCCATTGGGAGGGGGGGTTGGAACCCTCCATTATAGAGTAAACTTAACTTTTTCATGATTTTTTAGGAAAAAGTTAAGTTTTCTCTATAATGTGGGGGGGGGGGGGTTGCATCCCCACACACCCCTAATGCAAACAGTCTGAAGTAAAGTGGGGGGTTCCCTCCAACACCCCCCATTGGAGCTCTTTAAAAGTCACTTTTTAGGCGGCGTGCTAGTGTCTTGCACCAAATTGTCGGTGCTACAATGTTGGCACGCTGAACTCTCGCGCGCTTTTGTCCCATCACCGTTTTGTACATTAGGTTATATGTGTTTTTATATATTATGTTGAGTTATATACTATGGGGGAAATTCTATAAAAGGCACCTAAATAAATAGGCACCTAATTTACCCTCCCCCCCCTTTATGACGCCGCATTAGGCTTATCTCCAGCCAGGGCCGGCGACAAGCTTCCAGGAAGCAGCACGGGGCCAGCCTGCAAATGCAAAGATCTCTCCTGCTCTGCAATGCTGGCAGCGCGATTCGAGGAAGCCGCCACTAGCGAGGGAAGTGGGGCCGGCCTACAGATGCAAAGATCGCTCCTGCTCTTCAATGCTGGCGGCACGATTCAAGGAGGCCAGCGAGGGAGGTAAGGGAGGGTGGGGAGATGATTTTAAAATCCTGTATAGGCTGCCCCAGATATGCAAGCCGCGCCCACTGGCTTGTAAAACCCATATATAGGCCGCGGCCTAAATATGGTAGTTATTAATACTGTATTCCAGTTACAGGTAACTGGAACACAGCAAAACCAATATTTGAAGAATTTATACATCGAAACTCACTAACGACAACCTACAACCTAATCCTAGACCTCAACCTCCACCTTGAAAACCAATCCTGCAAACAAGTAGAAACCTTACTATTATACCTCGAGGCCTTAACACAAAATCCTAGACCCTCAAACCACACACGAAAAAGGACACCAACTCAACATCGCAGCCTACGTGTCCCAACAACCCACACAACCAGAGATCCAAATGTCAAATGGAAAATGGAACCGTTCCCTCTAGTCATATCACTACACTTACTCCTTCGAAGTCAACTGGACCAACAACAAAAGCACTCCAATTACTCAAAAAATAACTTACAACTCACGCAAACATATCGATCCCACCATATTCTGGACAAAAGCAGATACCATAATCCAAGACTATACTCCCAAAGACTTCATTTCACAATGGAGCCTTCTAAGTACAGCAACCTTGGATGAACTAGCCCCAGAACAACCCAAAATCAGAATCCACAGAAAATCAGATAAGTGGTTCGACAACGAACTACTCCTACTCAAAAGGCAATGCAGAAAACTAGAAAGAAAATGGAGAAAAAGCAGCCAGGAATCTACAAAAACAGCATGGAGAATAATGAACCAAAAATACAAACAAGAACTGAAAGAAAAAAGAGACATACTACAGAAAGCAAATAGGAGAAGGACCCCAAGGCACAAAAAAGCTATTCCAGCTACTAAAAGATCTCACAGACATCACACCCTACCTAGCCAACAGCAACTCCCCTCTCCCTCAGCCACCCTCTTAGCCACATACTTCAAAAATAAGATCGCAAACATCAGAGCCACGTTCAATGGAATTCCCACACACATAGAGGAGTTCTTAAATTCCCCCCCCCCCCCCCCCCCCCGAGAATCAGTTGCAGCAGACAGAACCTGGTCCCACTTCTCACCCATACAATGGTCAGACTTCAACAAACTATATAATAAATACAGCCTCGCAGCCTGTGACCTTAACCACTGGCCCCCATACCTATTGAAAACCTCAAGTACACTATTCCGCTCCCTGCTCCTACAATGAATACAATCTTTACTTACAGATGGACTTTTCCCAAAAGACCTCAGCGAAATCCATCATAACTCTGATACTAAAAGACCCCAAAGCAACAACGGACCAAGCATCCAACTATAGACCCATAGCCTCAAACCCACTGTACGTCAAGCTGATGGAAGGCCTCATAGCTAAAACCCTAACCTCATTCCTAGAAAACCACAACTTACTCCACCCCACACAGTCTGGCTTCAGAACCAACTACAGCACTGAGACCCTACTAGGAACACTCATGGACACAGCTAGACAACATCTCAGTATAGGCAAGAAAATCCTGATTATACAATTAGACCTCTCCGCAGCCTTCGACCTGACATCCTCCTACAAACACTAGACTCCATAGGAATCTCAGGCAAGGTACTCTCATGGTTTAAAGGCTTCCTACAATCCAGAACCTACAGGGTTAAAACAAAGAAAAAAAAATCAGAAACATGGTCCAACCCCTGCGGAGTTCCCCAGGGATCACCTGTCTCCCACACTATTCAACCTATACATATCTTCCCTCAGCTCCTGCCTAGACAAACACGACATAACCTCATACAGTTATGCATATGACATCACCATTCTCCTCCGTTTCGACCATCCAGAGTCCACCATGACAGGCACAATACACAGAACACTCAAAACAGTAGCAACATGGATGACAGAACACAAACTAAAACTTAACTCTGAAAAAACAAACTTCATCCTCCTAGAAAACCGCAAAACTCCTACCTTAATAAACCTAGTAATAAATTCGATCTCATACCCCATTCAACCCACGCTAAAACTTCTTGGAGTACTGATTGACAGAGGGTGTACTAGGTAACCACAAATCAACAAAATAATAAAAGCATCATTCGCAACTATGAGAAACCTATGACAAATTCGAAAATTATTTGACAGGAAACAATTCCAGCTTTTGGTACAATCTCTTATCCTTGGACTAATAGATTACTGCAACATATTATACCTCCCCTGCCCATCGGCCATGATAAAGCAACTACAAACAATACAAAATACAGCCCTAAGACTCATCTACTCATTGAAAAAAATATGAACACATCACAGAGGCATACCACGATTCACACTGGCTCCCAATACAAGCAAGAGTACACCTCAAATTCTATTGCCTACTATACAAAGCTATTAACGGAGACAGCCCAACCTACTGGAACAACCGACTAATTCAAGCCACCTCAATCAGACACAGAAGAACCCACTCACTATTCACATACCTGCCAACCAAAAATGCAAACGAAGAAAACTATATGACAACCTAATGGCCACCAGAGCAGCAAAACTAGACAGACAAATCACCAATCTGCTGTTTTCGACCACAGACTACAAAACCTTCAAAAAAGAAACAAAAACTCTACTCTTCAAAAAATACATAAAACCTATCTAACACGGCCAATTCCTTCCCAAGCTCCACCTACCACACTGTCTACTCCTATCAAATCTAAAATGTTCTAATTACCCAACACGTATTACCTTAATTTCTCGACAATTCTTATGTAATCCACCTATATATCTTGTAACTTCATGACAATTCTTATGTAATCCGCCTTGAACCGCAAGATAATGGCAGAATAGAAATCACTAATGTAATGTAATAGTGTTGTAGAATCAATGTTAGTATTGATTTTTGCTGTTTAATACTGAGTCTGAACAAATAGGTCAAGGCAGTTTACAAAATTAATAGTATGTGTAAACTTGAAATCTTTTGGTGAGCCTCAGAATTTTCTCGTATTTACACTATGGCTCTTTACGTGAAAAAGGTTGGAGACCATTGTTGTATAAAGTCATTTTTACATGTATGTGACCATATACACATGTAAATGGCCTCATAAAATTCTAACTGGCAGAAAAATATATTTTTGACATGATGGCATATACTTAAGGGTTTACAGGGAGGAGTCTGGGTGGAACATTAGTCTATAGGTGCACTTAAAAATTATAGATAAAGACATTTACTTCAGAGCAAGTTTAAATGCCCACTCCTGGAATGTAGGTGACTTGTCTTTATATTTAAAATAGGCATCTGAAAATGCATTTACGCTAAGGGCTCCTTTTACGAAGCTGCGTTAGCGGCTTTATCGCACACAACTTTTTTTCACACGCTAACCCTAGTGCTAGCCAAAAAACTACTGCCTGCTCAAGAGGAGGCGGTAGCGGCTAGCACGGCCAGCAAATTAGCTCACGCGATTACGTGCATTAAACTGCCAACGCGGCTTCGTTAAAGGAGTCCTAAGTGCCCCTTAAATAATTACCCTTTTTGTGTCTGATACCATAGGGCTGATATTTGGCGGTCTCATATTCAGTTTAATTCTTTTGATTTATTTTAAAATTTTCTAATCTGCTTAACAACCAAAGCGGATTACAATTTACATACAAAGTCAGAGAAAAAAAAACAGTACCATAGACTCATTAACAGATTAATCATACATCCAATTTTGGCATCAACAGGGGACTACCAATTTAAAAGAAAGTCTTAACAAAGAAGTGAATTTTGAAGGATTAAAAAAAAACCAACTCTCATGGTCTTGACAGAGCCTCGTTGACCCATTTAAATCATTCCATAATCGACGTCCCGCTATTGAAATTGTTGCTCTCCGTGTTTGTTTGGGTTTTTTTACAATGCACTCCAGGTCCATGGCTCCAGGCCCAATCTCATAGCAGATTCAGATCTCAGTAAACGAGAAGGTAAATATTTTCTTATAACTTGCATTAGGTAGCACAGTGCCTTTGCATATATTACCTGATATAAAATCATCAAGATTTTAAATTCAGTGCGAAAGACTGCAGGTAGCCAGTGTAGTTGTTTCAACACTGGGGGTATATATGTGTCTCGGTTTGAACACATTACCCCGGTTTTGCAAGAGTTACACTGGTTGCCCATCAATGCATGCATTGAATTTAAGATTCTTTGTTTGATATTTAAATTACTGAACAATGCTGGTCCTAAAGTGGTACGTTTGTTGTTACACATTTATCAGCCAGCACGGAGTTTACATTAAAGGATAAGTGTTGTCTTGATGTGCCTTCCTTGTCCGCAGGGAAGCTTTCGAGTTACCGCAAGATGATGTTTTCTGTGTAGGGCCCCATTTGTTGGAATAAGCTTCCTTTGGAACTTAGACAAGCCTTTTCTGTGTTATGCTTTAGGAAGGAACTTAAAACTATTCTATTTCTGCTTACTTAATAAAGGACCTAGAAAACAGGCCAAGATGGAACAATCCACGGCTAGTGGGCCTGCCTGAGTCTGTGCTGGACCAGGATCTCCTAGCCTTTTTGGAACAATGGATAACCTCCTCTTTACAACTTACTGAGTCATAAGGCTGGTTTCAGATTGAGAGAACCCACCATATGGGTCAGGATCATGAACACTGGGAATGCCCCAGAAGAATAAGCAGCGATTACAACTGGTGCAAAATGCAGCAGTCAGACTGATTTTTGGATTGAAGAAGTTTGACCCCTTCCTACTGACTCCTGCATTGGTTGCCGATGGAGGCACGTGTGAAGTTTAAGTTTGGATGTTTCTGCTTTAAGGTACTGTTCGGTTTAGCCCCTAAATATATAACTGACTTTTTCTCCTTCCAAACCAACAGACATAAGAGAAGCTCACACTTGAATTTTGTATCTCCACCGGTAAGAGGATATAAATTCAAAAGTCATCATAAATATCTTCTCTCATATCAATCAGTATTATGGGGAAAATACCTGGAATAATTACTTATGCTTGCTAATACTTATGGGGAATTTAGGAGACACCTAAAAACATCTGTTCCTGAATTACTTAGGCAACTGATTTTTACAACCTTTCCCACATTAACTGATCTCTAGAGCCGCTATTCACTAGTTTTAACTTGTAAGTCCTACTCAATTTGTAGCATTTTTTAATCATTATAAACCGCATAGAACTTCACGGTCCTGCGGTATATAAACTTTTATTATTATTACTAGTCTTTAAGCCCGTTACATTAACGGGTGCTAGAGATTCCTCGGCTTCCTCCCCCTCCCTTTCCTCTTCCCGTCCCATCAACCCCATTGTTTCCCTTTGCACAGTCTCCCTGCTTCATCCGCTCCTTCTCCTGCGCGGGCCACCGGAGCAGAGTGGACTGGGCAGAGGGGGCTGCCAGCTGGGGCCGGCGGAGAGGAGCTAGGCAGCTGGAGGAGTAGCAGCAGCCGCTGCCGATTGCAGCCTCCGTCCCGCCTTTGTCTCCCTGGATTTGCTAGAGCGGCCTGCAAGGTTCGCTACAGTGGCTGGCGAACCTCAGCAGGCTTCTTTGAAGAGGACCGGCAGTGGGAGGGAGGAGTCTCTGGCACACGTGCTAGTGCAGGCGCTATGAGCACTGGCACAGAAGCACAGCTCACGCCACCAGGACTCACGGATTTTCGACAGCGCATGCGCGCTTAGCCTTTTATTATTATGGATTATTATTACTTATAGCAGTGAGTGAATTATCAAGAGTTATTTCTCTGTCAAAATGTGGGAGGGTGGGATGCTGCTGGGATATTGTATTTTATTATATCTAATAACTTTATTCTTTCATACCGCCGACACCAGCAGTTCTAGGCGGTTTACATAAAAGAGAACTGGACAATCAGTAAAGAGATACAATTATATTTAAAAAAAAGTACAGATGCAGCAATATAACCATCAAATCCTCTATAATAATCCTCTAAGCGCGCATGCGCACTTAGGAGGCTGTGCTACCTGATTCATGCTGTGTCCCTCCGTGGCTTGATGAGGTGCGCGGGGCAGCTTGATGAGGCGTGCGCACCGGCTTGAGGCACGTGGGGCAGCCTGAGGCACACAGCGGCTTGAGGTGTGCGGGGCGGCTTAGATTGGCTGGCAGTGCGCGGCGGCTTGAGGCATGGATGGCTGTCGGCGTGTGGAGGAATTTCAGTAGTGGTTTAGGAACAGCTGGAGGGTGTCGTGCTGGTACTGCAGGTGAAAGGGGGCTGCTTTGCTCTGGTGAGGGGAGAAAGACAGAAGGGGGCCACGGAGAGACAGTCAGGGAGAGGGAAAGGGGGCTGCTTTGGGGGTGGAATGTGCTGGGGGGCAGACAGCTTTGCTCTGGGGGGGAAAGACAGAAGGGGGCTGCTTTGGGGGGAGGGGTGTGCTGGGGGGGCAGACAGCTTTGCTCTGGGGGGGATGAAAGATAGAAGGGGGCCACAGAGAGACAGTCAGGGATGGCACAACAGAAAAATGTAGGCAGGCAGGGGAATCAGAAAGAGAGACATACAGCAAGAAAGACAGGGGGCCAGGGAGAGAGAGACAGACAGAAAGACAGACAGTCAGACAGATAGAAGCCAAGGAGAGAGAGGCAAAGAAAAAAAGACATACAGACAGCCAGCATCCAAGGAGAGAGAGAAAAAGAAAAAAAAACCTCCAGACAAACAGCGGCCAAGGAGAGAGAGAGAGAGAAAGAAAGAAAGAAAGAAAGAATGACAGACAGACAGGGGGCCAGAGAGACAGACAGCCAGCATCCAAGGAGAGAGAGAGAGCGAGAAAGAAAAAACAAACAAATCCCCAGATGAACAACGGTCAAGGAGAGAGAGAGAGAGAGAAAGAAAGAAAGAATGACAGAGTCCAAGGAGAGAGAGAGAGACAAAGAAAAAAAAAAATCCCCAGACAGACAGACATCTACTCTAGCACCTGTTAATGTAACGGGCTTAAACACTAGTCAGGTAATAAATTTATCAAACAGATAGGTCTTAACTAATTTCCTAAATGAACAGCAGGATAAGGCTTGAGGGATAATTTCACCTAACCAATTTTGCAATTTGCCTGCCTGAAAGGCAAGTGTCCTATCCAGGAACGTCTTATATCAACAATGTTTTAGATCAGGGTAGGCAAATGAGCGAAAACTTTGGGTGGTCTTAGCAGATGTGTATAACTCCAAATGATTTCCAGGTTTCTACTTTTCCCTCCCTAATGTTCTTTCCATCTATGGTTCTTTTCTGTACTTTAAAGCATTGAATTGTAGTTCTATCCCTCCTTATCTTGTGTATTGATTAGTCTGTAAGTCTGTCGGTCTAAACCCATCATTTTTAAATTTTAAATGGTATGTCTAAATATATGTTTATATTTTTTTTTTATTAATGTTGTAACTCGCTTAGTAAATCTAAATAAGCGATTCATCAAATTAAAATTAAACTTGAAATTTGAGAGGAAAGGTAAATTAGAGACAATCCAAATGCCACATTGAAGCAGATGTATGCAAATTTGAAGAGTGATGTTAGGTTGTTTTTTTTGTTTTCATATGTTATTAGTGTAAGGTTATAATCTGTATGCTTATGATTCTGGATGTTTTATTGTATTCCGCATAGAATTGTGAGATATGTGGAATATAAAATTTTAAAATAAATAAAATATGTTTCATCGTATAGTCAACTGACTCATCCAGTTAAGTTAGCCTGCTGAATATACCTGCCTAAAGTTAACAGATAGCTTGTTTGTGCAGATAACGTTACCCAAACAATGGCAAATATCAGCTCCGTCCTGATAAAAGTTCATCGTGCCTCTGGCATGCCTCTCTCCCTCCCATTTTTGGGGCTACAAGTCTTCTCCTGTGTAGTGCATCGAAAGCCCCTTTTCTGAAGGAAATGCTTTCATATGGCAAAACTGTTCAAAGAAGTCACATTTCCATCTCGGCAGATTGATTCAGCTCAGTTTCCAGCAGCAGCTGTTGTAGCCAGAGCGCCAGGCCGGTATTTAGCCTAAGGGTGAGGTGAAAAGCCAGCCCAGCCCTATGGGTAGGGCCATTGGCAAGTTACCACTGAAAGGATGAACAAAGGGGGGTTGCCCCTTTTGGCATTCCTTCAAGAGTGACTGGGATCTATTCTGTTTTGTCTCCTGTTGGCTAAAGTGGAGTTTAGTTTTGGTTATTTGGTGGGTGGGGAGGAGAGATTCTTGTTCCTGTCCTACCAGGGTTGGATAAGAATCATGTTAGTGGTATTAATTGTAATTTATTTTATTGAGATGTGACACTTTACTGAATTGTTGTTTTTTTAATTGTAGGTGTCAATTATGTCATAAACTGCTTTCAGTCTAGCTGAAGAACGGGGACTAATGTGAAATGAAATACAATGTCCAATGCCATGAAGACTTTTCAGAATTACGCACATACAGATCACACATCCTTTGCAATAGAAATTCCTCAAGATCGTGCACATATAGGGCACATTTCCCCTAAGATATAAACCCCATAAGACTGTGTACACATAGGCCAGACTTCCCTTACAAAGGAAGCATCACAAGACTGTATACAAGCAGGTCACACCTTTCATGTGACAGAAGCTTCATATGACTGTGCACAGACAGGCAACTCTTCTCCTCTGATGGAAGCTTCACAAGACTGCGCACATGGCTCATGCCTCCCTTACAACGAAAGCTTCACAAGGCTGTACTTAGGCAGTCCACAACTCCCCTGTGATAGAAGCTTCACAAGACCGTGCACATACAGGTTGCGACTCTCTTAAACTGGAGGTTCTTATAAGGCCATGCATGTACAGGTCTCGTCCACTGTGATGGAGGTTCCACAAGCCAGTCCATACACAGGTCACACCTCTCCTGTGACAGAAGCTTCATATGACTGTGTATGCACAGGTCACTCTTCTCCTTTGATGGAGCTTCACAATAGAGAATGACACGGGGACAAATATTTCCCCGTCCCTGCGGGAATTCATTTTCCCATCCCCGGGAGTTCTTTTCCTGGCCCCGCCCCATTCCTGCAAGCTCCATCCTCATCTGCACAAGCCTCAAACACTTTGAAATCATATGTGTTTGAGGCTTGTGCAGTTAAGGTAGAGCTTACAGGAATGGGACAGGGACAGTGCCAAAACTCACGGGGACGGGATGAGGAAATTGAGTTCCTGCAAGGACGGGGATAAATTTGTCCCCGTGTCATTCTCTACTTCACAAGACAGTGCACACACAGGCTTCTCCTCTCCTGTGATGAAAGCATCGCAAGGCTATGCACATGGGTCATGCCTCCCTTACAATAAAAGCTTCACAAGATGGTGCACATACAGATTGCGACTCTCTCGCACTGGAGGCTCCTATAAGGCCATGCATTCACAGGTCATATCCCCTATGATGGAGCTTCCACAAAACAGTGCATACACAGGTCATAGCTCTCTTGCATCAGAGGCTCTATAAGGCCGTGCATACATTCCCAACACATTGGGATCACCATGTGTTGCAGCTCTTTGGGCCTACAAAATGTCTACGCGGAAGAGCTAAAAGCACCCTAAAACCAAGTGCCATGCAAACTTCTTTTTCTCCTCGCGGCTTCCACTTTGACCCTTCCCTCAATGACTTGAAAAGGGGACTGGATAGAAGAAAACAATTCATGCCTCCATAAGAAAATCTGAGCTCCTAGGCAGAAGAGGAGAGAAATCCGATAGAAACATCCCCAGAAGACAGTGGAACTGTGGAATATCCCTTGTCGAAACTCTGATTCTGCATCTGGTGCTATTTTAAACATCGATAAAAGGGGGAAGGGCCAGTGGGGATGACCCTGACAGAACGGCATCGGGAGGAGGGAGGCTGCAGACTGAGAAGAGAATGTGAGGGCATTACGACTCGCGCTGCTATCACCTTGGAAAGTGGGAGAAGTTTCCAGCTATGAATAGTTAAGGGAAAAGTTAGGTCAAAATAAAGGAGACAATTAGGAGTCCCTTAGAGATCCATTTTCAAAGGGGTAAAACAGGCTAACTTCAAAAGCTTTTAAAACCATCCCCGCTAGCCAGCTAAGGGGCCCTTTTATTAAAGCTTAGCTCTCACTAAAAAAAAATTAAAAAAAAAATTAGCGAGCATTAAACACTTGGTACTTGAAGTGTGCTAAGCCCTACAATTATAAGGTTGCTGGTTCAGATGGGGTTTTTTTTTGTCATTAATAAGAACAGCTCTATTTTTTATTTTATTTTTTTTTACTATATTTTGAATATTTGTTATATTTCCCCCAGATTTGACATAGGTCACCCAAATTTGGACATGGATCGCAGATGCGTGCTTAAACTATTTAATTAATGAGGCATTAACAATCAATAATTAGTGTTGACTGGCACTCATATGGAGTTACGGATGCCTTATTCTATAACATGCTGACGTTTCATAGCACATAAGGGGGAGGGGGCTTTTATAGAATACTAGCTTAGTGTGGATCTTAATGGTACCTAACTTTGGTCCCCCAATCACACTGGGTCAAATTTAGACAAAAAAAGTCCCCAAAATCCTGAACACATCAGCAAACTGAACAAAGGGACTGTAAAGAGATATAATCCTTTAAACTGAGAAGGTGCTCAGAACCAACAGATGGTAAGAAAATCACAAAACCGGGGAAAAGTCCAGTGTTTTCAATAGTCTATCATTGCACCACCTTCAATCGGTAGAAAGATTTAAACTGTGTCTTACTAAATATGTTGTTTTAAAGTGTCCATTTCTTTATAAAACAACAAACTCCAATAAGTTAAAGTGCAGGAAGTGAAGTAATTATGGCCGAAGAGTGAGGAAGGAGTTTGATTCATGTGTTACAGCCAGCGTGAGGGGGTTCTCTGAGGAAGCCACTGGCGAAACGCGTCAGGACCCGCTGGAGTGAGATAACTTCCTAACTACCTCACCTTTATTTCAAGCTAAGTTTTCCAAAAACAATTTGCACTTTAACTTATTGAAGTTTGCTGTTTTATAAAGAAGCTAGTTTTGTAGCCCGTTACATTAACGGGTGCTAGAATATATGTGTGTGTGTCTGTCTTTATTTCTTTCTCTCTCTCTCCTTAGCCGCTTTCTTTCTTTTTCCTTGGCTGTCCATCACCACCCTTTGCTGCTCCCTCTGCCCATTCTCCCTTCCTTTTACCTCCACTGTGTCCACCACCATCCCTTCACTGCTCTCCTTATGCAGCAGCAGCCCTTCTCCCTTTGTTTTACCTCCCCCCTGTCCATCAGCACCTTTTTCCTTCTCCCCCTGTCCAGCAGTAGGCGTCCCTTCCTTTTTCTCCCCCTCCTCCTTCTTATCCCTACGATACATTTACCTTGTTCTGCCCCTGATCAGAGGTTCCCGACAGCCCGCCCAGTTTCACCCATTGGAAAAGTTCCCTCTGCCGCATCCCGCATCCCTCCCGACGCGATTCCCGCTGTCTTTCTTTCTGTCTGTTTCTGTCCCTGGCCTCCTTTGTCTGTCTGTCTTTCTGTGTATCTCCCTGCCCCTGTGTCTTTCTTCTTTTCTTTCTGTCTCCCTTCCTCCCTGTCTGTCTGTCCAAAGCAGCATTCCCTCCTCCTCCATTTCCCTCCCCCCACACCAGTTCCCTGTGCACCTGCCCCTGTGTCTTTCTTCTTTTCTTTCTGTCTCCCTTCCTCCCTGACTGTCTGTCCAAAGCAGCATTCCCTCCCCCTCCATTTACCTCCCCCCACACCAGTTCCCTGTGCAGCAGCATTAGCGTTTCCTCTACCCCCCTTTCCCTTCCCGCGGTCCCGACAACAAACCTGGTGATTCCAGCAGCGTGTGCAGCAGTCTCCACACGCTGCTTCGGGTCCTTCTACTGCCCTGATTTACTCTGGCACGTCCCTGATGACATCATCAGAGAAGCGGCAGAGCAAATCAGGGCAGTAGAAGGGCCCGAAGCAGCGCGTGTAGACTGCTGCACATGCTGCTTGAATCGCCAGGTTTGTAGTCGGGCCCGCGGGAAGGGAAGGGGGGGGCGGCAAAGGACTCGGGTCCCGGGCAGCGGGGTCAGTTTAAGAGCCGGGGCGGAAAGTTGCTGGTCTCCTCGGTGGGGGCGCAGAGCGGCCGCGATCCCTCTCCTCCAAGACACCCCCCCCCCCGGCTGGAGGAACGGAGATCGGCGGCTGGCTGCGGTCCCGGCTTGTGGAGGCGATCAGCGGCTGGTGACATATAAGCGTGCATGCGCACTCCTGCGGCCACAGACCTACTGATCATGGAACACGCAAATAGGAGTGCGCATGCGTGGCTAGCGTTTTATTATATAGATGGACATTTTAAAACAACATATTTAGTCAGACACAGTTTAAACTTTTCTACCAATTGAAGATGGTGCAATGATAGACTATTGAAAACACTTATAGGGATTTGTCCCTGGTTTTGTAATTTTCTTACCATCCGTTGGTTCTGAGCACCTTCTCGGTTTAAAGGATTATATCTCTTTATAGTCCCTTTGTTCAGTTTGCTGACCTAACTTTGGTCACCATTTACTGATCTGGCTCATCAAGAATTGTTGGTTGAAATTGCTCACAGTTGCATCTTGCGAGAATTTTATGCAATATTTGCTTTTATGGTTTTATGAATTTCATTGGTAATCTATTTATGTGAAACAAAGAAGTTGATTATTCAGTGGAATTTTTTTTTTTTTTTAATTCTTTATTTATATTTAACACTAAACAAATCAAGAAATAACTTCTTGTTCAGAATATTGAGAAAGACATTACAATATATAATAAACGTATATAAAAATAAAAAGGAAATACTTTTCTTAATCAATCTTTAGTCCATTATTTATAGATCCAAGAATCTTAATGAGTAAAATAAGGAAAATGGAATCACATCCAATTAAACAACAAAATAGCAATTTCCTGACTGTGGTTACAGGAATATCTTTAAATGTTTAACTTGATGTTATTGGATCCCCTTCAAAGCGTTTCGTAATGAGAAAGCCTGTCAGCTGTGATGGTTCAAAAAATATATATGTATTTGATCTATATTTTCAATATATTTACATGGGTATTGCAGAAAGAAAATTCCCCCCACCGTTGCTACCCCTGGTTTAAGGAGCAGGAACTGACATCGACGTTTTTGGGTTTCCTTCGTCACATCTGGGAACATCTGTATCTTATGTCCAAGAAATTCTTTATCTCTATTTTTGAAACACAATTTCAGTAACTAATTTTTGTCAGGTGAGTAAAAAGAGTAGCAGGCTTTATTATTTGCTTGAGAGATGTTTCCCAGATTGTTGTCATATCCATTTGCGAATTCTGGTTTTGTACCAATGGAAAAGATTCTTCTTTTGTTTTAGTCGGAAGATAGAATACTTGTAAGAAAGGAGGAAGCATATCTTTAGGAATATTTAATATTTCAATTATATATTTTTTCAACATCTCTTTTGCAGATATCGTTGAAGTTTTAGGAAAGTTCAGAATTCTAAGGTTATTTAAACGAGAAATATTTTCTAAACTTTCAACTTTCCTTCTTAAATTGGTATTATCTCTAATTAAAGTACCCTGCACCTGTTTTACTTCTAGTAATTCCTTTTCAATAGTGTCCACTTTAGTTTTCAATAAAGAGGTATCTTCTTTAACAACTTTAAATTCCTCTTTTTGTTCCAAAACTTTTTTATCCAGTTCTTGTATTTGTGGGGATAAAGTCTGACCCAGACTTGCAACTAGGTCCCAGATAGAATCCAGGGTAACATTAGTAGGTTTTAAATAAGCAAATGTACCTGGTTGTATTGATCGGGTTTCCCCAGTCACAGGGCTTCTCTCTCTTCTGCCTTGTTCGTCTGGCTGTTCCATCGCTGTTTCTGCCCCAGGATTAAGTTCTTCCAGAGCCAAACACATAATAGCCTCCCGGGATAGAGAGCCCACCTCTTCGGATAGACTGTCGTGCTGCGGTGAGCTGGCTCCCTGCGGCTGTGGAGGCAGGGACTTTGCGTAGGGGCTCAGCGTCGCCTCAAGTCCAGGGAGGTTCACTGCCCCCTCACTCATTGCCAGAACCTCCAGCGGGCGATTCCCCGACAAAACTCGCTCCTGCTGTAAGCGCCTCAGAAATTCATCAATAGTCGCCATAGGAGGGGTGTCTGAGCGCCACGAGGCTCCAGCAGCACTTCTGCCCCTTCTCTTCGGCATTTTCATAATGTGAAGGTAAAGTGGGGGAACTATTCTAGGAGCGTCTCACCCACAGTCATTTCATCGCAGCCATCTTGGATCGCTCCACTTCCTTCCATTCAGTGGAATTTAGGGTAGAAATGACTCCTACCTGAGGCCAGCCAATAATATTTATTGGTACTTTCTAGATAATTCCAAAAAGCAGTTAGAGCTCTTCAGCTTGGAGAAGAGACGGCTCGAGGGTGATATTATAGAGGTCTATAAAATACTGAGTGGAGTGGAAGAGGTAGATGTGAATTGTTTGTTTACTCTTTCCAAAAATACTAGGACTAGGGGGCATGTGATGAAGATACTAAGTAGTAGATTTAAAACAAACCAGAGAAAATATTTCTTCATATAACGTGTAATTAAACACTGGAATTTGTTTCCAGAGAATGTGGTGAAATCAGTTAGCTTAGCAGGGTTTAAAAAAGGTTTGGATAATTTCCTAAAAGAGAAGTTCGTAGGCCATTATTCCTAGGATAAGCAGCATAAAATCTGTTTTACTACTTGGGATCTAGCTATATACTTTGGACCTGGTTTAGCCACCGTTGGAAACAGGATACTGGGCTTAATAGACCTTCGACCTGTCCCAGTATGGCAATTCTAAGGTTCTTAAGTAGGCAGTCAGTCTGCAAAATCCAGACTTGCAGAAAGGTGAGCACACCAGGTTGCCCAAAGTAATCCAAATCATGGGTTTATTAGCAGCAACCCTGGAAGGATTAGTACAACACCTGACTTGGCCAAGTTTTGCCCTTCTTTGCTGCTTCAGGGGCCAATAGTACCAGACTGGTGTAATAAAAAAGGCTTTCACCAAATCTGATTGAAACATCTCTCTCTCTCTCTCTCTCTCTCTCTGTTTATACTTAGCATTGTTGCCACATCAACCAGCCTTACTGTACAGACAAACCTTTAAGTTTAGTGCTAGTCACATGACTGGAAAAATACAGGGGAAGAGAGATGTTTCTATCAGATTTGTTGCAAGCCTTTTTATTACATTGGTTTGGTACTATTGGCTCTTGAGGCAGCCCAAGAAGGATGAAACTTGGCCAAGTCAGACGCTGTGCTAACCCCTTCCAGTATAGCTGATAATAAATGGTGATCTCTATTACTTTGGACTACTTGGTCTGTTCTTTGGTCTGCTCGCCTTTCTGCTGATTATAATGTCTAAATAATGCCACTGAAAATCTTCATAGATCACCACAGCACTATCTGGACAGTGTTGGGACAGTCCAGGGGCAGAGCCAGAAGTTATTTGGGTACCACTGATATTCAACACTGGTACCCAACCAAGTCAGAACAGCCAAATACAGCAGCTGCCCTAACTTATCCAGATGGTTATCAGACTACTGGCTGATAGTACCCTGATAACTTCTGGCGGTTGACTTAACTCATCAATGAACACCGGCATTTGTAGTCAATGCTGACCAAAGTGTTTAAATATTGGGAGAGTGGTCTTTTAAATTTTTGTTCATCCTTTTAAATTTTAAACAATGATCTACTTATGCTGCAATATTAATATCTAGTATTGTTACCCACTTGTTTATAATCTAATCTAATCTTCTATTTGTGCGTCGCTCATACCTATACAGGCTCAAGGTGACTTTAAAGAGAGGAGAGAGGGGAGAGGGAAGGAGGAGAGGGAGGGAGAGAGGGGAGGAGAATAGGTAGGGGGAGAGGGAGGGGAGGGGAGAGATAAGAGAGGGGAGGGGAAGGGGAGGAGAAAAAAAAAGGATGGAGAGGAGGGAGATAGGGAAGGAGAATAGGTAGGGGGAGTTAGGGAGGGGAGGGGAGAGATAAGAGAGGGGAGAGGAAGTGGGAGGGGAAGGGGAGGAGGAGAGGATGGAGAGGGAGGGAGGACAGGAGGGAGAGAGGGGAGGAGAATAGGTAGGGAGAGAGGGAGGGGAGGGGAGAGATGGGAGAGGAAGTGGGAGGGGAAGGGGAGGAGAAGAGGAGAGGATGCAGGAGATTAAGTATCAAACAGATGGGTTTTCAGTTTTTTTCGGAAGATGATGTAGCAAGGTTCAGTTCTGGTCATTTCTTATACAGTATGTTAAGTCAGATCAATGTTAAGCCAGATCTAAAGGAGAATTTGTTCTTGTTTTTATGGACCTTTGGAGGTGACACTACACATGAGCAAATATCATTTTCCTGGTCGTGATCCACCAGAATCTTCAGTGGTTCAATATATTTTTCCCAAAATCCTTTTAAGCTTTCATAAATATTTCCAGTTTTGTGAGACATTAATTTAAATTTTCTTTTCACGGCTTAGTCTATAAGGTGCCGCCTTCGCTGTCATTTCTACGCTCCATAATGCAGTAACATAGTTGGATGGTTATTTTGGGGATCCCGAGCCCAAAGTTGATGGGTATGAAGCATTTTTTGTGACCTCCCCCTCCTCCTGGCAACCCCCAAGCTTAAAATACAATATTTGAGCTGAAGGGGATCCCTAAGCCCCACCAGCTGAAGACTTCTTTTTCTGTTGGCCAGAATTCTTCCAAGCTGAACACCTAGCAGTGGCATCCTTGAGCTGCTGCCACTGCCACTCCCCCGTACATGTCATTTTCACGCATGCATGGAAGGCGTTTGGCATTGGTGGCAGCTTGCCAGTTGCTCAGCTTGGAAGAGTTCCGGCCAAGAGCTACCCTGCCAACCACAGCAAGGGTGCACCAATTTTGGGTAGGCCTCAGCCCAAAGTGAGTGGGGCTTTGCCCACCTGTGGCTATAGCACTGACATAGTGTTCACCCTGGTGCCTGTTCTGAAACAGGACCTGTCCTTATACAGCACTACAGTTCACCTTTAATGCTTTCAAAGGATGGATTTGCCTCAGTGTTTCATCAGCCTTACTCCAGGAAAGAGAAATAATTGGTCTTTCTGGTGCCAGATCTCCCCTCTCCCCTCCCCCTCCCCCTCCCCACCTTCAGGGCCTTTGTCAGCAGGGGAAGGGGCAGGAGGGAAGAAGGAAAAGGGGGAGGAGGCATGCAGACTGCGCGGCAAACAGCAACGAAAAAGCTCAAACAGCCACAAAGGCGATCATGTGGTTTGTTCTAACCTGGCTTTCTCCAGACTACAAAAAGACAAAGGAAAAAATGTTAAAATGAATTAATTCTGAAACCAAACAAAAGGAAATAAAAAAGGAGAGAGTCAGGAAACGGAGAGAGGACAGAGGAGGAGATCATTTCAGGAGATAAATATTTTTGTTACATAATTCAAAGCTCAATTTAGGTATGGAGAGAGAAGCATGTTAAACATACCAGGAATGGGTTACAGTATGATAATGGGAGAGGAGGCCATGCACGGAGGGCTGTCCTAGCCAATAAGAATCCAGCACGTAAGTAGATATTAGCAGGAATTCTAAGTGCTAACTTCTTATCACTGTGGTTTACATTCTAGAAACTAGAGTAGGTTGAATGGAACTCCAACACTTTTCTGTGGTACAATCAACGCAGTTACATATATTATATACAGATAAAGGTACAATAGTCTGACAAACACTGGCAGGATCCCTTCATTTGTGCAGGACCCCTAAAACAATCCACAATGAGATTGTACACGGCCTTTGCAAGTCCACAACTGGATGTATATGGTCCCTATAAGCAGCCCCAACCAGATGTTTTGGGTCCATACAGGCACCCTCAGCCAGATGTATAAAGTTATCCTGACTGAGGTCAAGAAAAGCAAAAGAGCCTCATCTCATGTTTACAAGGGAGAGAGTGCTGCATCTGGAAGTCTATTGCAGCAGGGACAAGAATTCCTTTCCCTGCAGTTAGTATCATAAGTTTGTAGAGATCATAAGTTCATATCAGCTTCTTTTCTCCCATGTGACATACCATTAGCATCTGTCCTCATTCTACTTCAGATTTAGCTAGAGACCATTTGTTTATTGTATTCACCACTGTTACTTTGGGTGTTCTGGGTGACAAATTACCCTAAGTTTGCTTCATACTAGTCACAGAGACCATGGTCAACAGAAGGGTTACCAGATTTGACTATTGTAAAATCTGGATTCGTGGCCCCGCCCCCCGCAACCTGTTCTCGGGCCCGGAGCCGTGTCGGGAGGGCATGCGTGCAACATCACCGCGCCGCATCCATGGACGCCCTGCCGACACAATCCCGAGCTGGAAGCTTTTCAAAACACGGACAAAGTGCCGTGTTTTGAAAAGCCATCCGGATATGACCTCTAAAAAGAGGACGTGTCCAGGCAAATCCAGACGTCTGGTAACCCTGGTCAACGCGTCCTGAAAATCCTCCAACTTACCTTCGACATTTTACTCTTGCTGTCCGCCGTCAGAAAGGACATGTTATTGATTTCATTCTGGACCACAAAGTTCTGCTCCTCTCGTTTGAAATTCTGGTTCGGCGTCAAGGGACGGTGAAAGGAGAGGGGAAGAGAAAGAAAGACAAACGATAGAAGGATTCAGATTCTTCAGATATTAGGAGGAGCCAAAAATCTTATGTCTGCCCCTGAAGATGCCTCGTGCAAGTCCTGCCTCCAGCAAGCTAGACAACGTACATGGGATTTGGACCAGAAAATGAAGACTTCGCCAACCATACGGAAGAGCTCTTCGGCATCCGAGTCTGGTTCTGTAAGCCAGTTCGCCCTGTGGAACCAGAAACAACTGTTAGGAAACATTTCTTGAGGAGAGGACTGGATCCAGCCTCTTCAGAGCAGGGAAAGGCACTATACTTATTTTATTTTAAAATTTTATTTTCCACCTATAACCTAGGTGGATTACAATAAAACAAACACAGAATACCGTACTTTTTTTCCTCCAAAAAGTGGGTGGAAATAAGGGTGCGTCTTATGGAGCGAATACCACCCCCCCCCCATCTTAATTCCTCTGGCGGTCCAGCGCTGTAGGGCAGGAGCTTTCGGCCTCCTGCCCTTCCCTTCGGCTTTCTCCCGAGCAGCAGCGGCAGAGTCAGAGCGGCAAGAAGGCAGGTGTGAGTTTTTTTGCTTCCTGTCTCATCCCGCGCCGCTACGTGAATGGCTGCCTTGAATGGCTGCCGAAAACTGATGGCGGCCCATTCACGGAGCGGCATGGGACAAGGCAGGAAGCGAAAAACTCGCACCTGCTTTCTGTGCCGCTCTGACTCTGCAATGGTAGCTCGCACTGATAATTTCCCCCCTTACATGGCAATTAAAACAAGAACATTGATTATCTAAGTAAAATCGTTTTTAGAACATTGCTGCATGCCAGAGCTGCAGACGTGCTATGGGTCAGACGCTCAGTCACCTGTTGTTGTCCACATAGCGGATGAGCAAGGGGTACAGTGCATAGAGATCTCTGCAGAGAACAGAAAATTCATCTTTGATGATCTCCTCCGAGTCCTCGGATTCAGTCCTCATCTCCAGCCGCAGTTGCTCCTCCTCGGCTACCACCTTTCCGGCCCTCTTCTTTAGCTTCTCCATGGTGGGGATGAAGTGGGATCGCAAAAGTTCCGGCCTTGCTTTGCTCACTATGGGCTGAGCAAACACTAGGAGCAAAGAGGGAAGAGAGGGGAGGAGAAAGAGAGAAAACAAATCATAGTCAGGGAGTAACTTCTATCATTACGTATGATCCTCATACTAACAGCAAAAGAAAAGCATGCACAGACACAATGTTGATTGACGCGCACAGATAGGGTTGCCAGATTTTATATTTGTAAAATCTGGACACCCCCCCCCTAGGACTGCCCATTCCTACCCCATTACACCCCAGTCCGATCTGGGTGATGGTTGGGCAATTTGTGGCTGGGTTCTGCCGGGCGACCGATTCACCAAAGAGCCCTCATGCACGCCCTACAGCGATCCCATGGGTCGCTGTAGAGCAATCGAGACGCATGCGCAGATTCTCCTTGTTGGTTGTAGATGCGATTTGCGCATGTGCTTGCTCTTCGCGCACAAGCGAGGTCAAAATAACGGGGGAGAGGTGGCTGCACTTTCCTTGAGTGGACATAACGAACCATTTCAATTTAATGGAACAGAACACGCTGCAGCCAGATATGGAACATAACACACGTTTAACCTGCGGGTTAAAACCACAGGCTCGCACTGCACTGCACTGCGCTTTTTGCAGAATATATGGGGAGTAATGTACAGTTTTATTTTTTTATTTTGAGGGTTATTTTGTAACCTCGATACTGGGATTTCAGGGCGGCAGAGAGCAGGAGAGTCAGCAAGGACAGTAAGCGACTGGTCAAGTCAAGTTTCAAGTTTATTCAGATTTGATAAATCGCTTATCTATAATTTACTAAGCGAGTTACAATAAAATATAAAATAAAACATACAATTCAACGTACTGTTTAAAATGGGTTAGACGGACAAACAAACTGACAAACTTGAATACATAAGGAAAAAAGGGAGAAAGTTACAAAGTTAATGTTTTTTAAAAAAGAGAAAAGAAAGAGCCATGAATGGAAGGAACATGAGGAAAGGTAGAAATTTTTATTATTATTAATTTTTTTTTTCTTATTTTTTTTTTTATAAATGGTGTTTTTTTATAAATGGTGTTTATAAATGGTATTATTATAATTTTTTTTTTTTTATAAATGCGCTGTGTGTATGTCATTTAAAGATTAAAAGCGTCTCTAAAAAGAAAAGTTTTCAGGTTGTTTTTAAACCGATTAAGGTCCTTTTCTTCTCTTATATGTTGTGGCAGAGTATTCCAGGTCTGAGGGGCCACCACCGAATATATGTCATGACGTCTAGTACCAATAACTTTTTTTTTTTTTTTAATTCTTTATTCCTTTTTAATCATTCAACAAGTGTACAATATAAAGTAATACATAGGCTCAAAAACAACACTTGATAAATCCATCAAGATAATAACAATTGTATATATATATATAAACCCATCACCCACCCTCCCTTTCAACACTATTCTTCTTAATTCATTTTACCTTTTTCTTCAATTGTACAATCCCCCCCTCCCTCCGTGAATAATTTATCTTCAAAAGAAAAAAATGGTGTTTATTCATTACAAAACAATGTTAATGGCTCCCATATTTTATTAAACCAATACCAATAACTTTTAAAGAAGGAACCGCCAACAGCCTTTGAGCTGTGGAACGGAGAGAACGTGATGTGTTATATGGAATAAGCATTCGGTTTATAAATTGTGGTTCGTTGGTGGACAATGTTTTGAATACTAGAAGCAGGATTTTATAGGTTATACAGTGATTAATGGGGAGCCAATGTGAATCAATCAAGAAGGGAGTGACGTGATCATATTTTTTTCCGTTGGTCCTCAGCAGTCGCTTACTTTTGGATCGGCAACCCCAATCAGGGTTTCTTCTTCTGCTTAGTGAAACACTGCCATTTCCCCTCATTTGCATGGGCAGATCAGATCGGGTGGGAGATCGATCGGGCAGGTGGTTAGTGAATCGGGTCGGGGGGGGGGGGGTCGCAAACGATCGCAAACTGATCGGGACACGATCGGTGAATGTAGTGAATCTAGCCCTTATGGGCAAATTCTATAAGAAGCGCCCAAAAGTTAGGCGCCGATATAGGCACTGTTCAGTGCGATTCAAGCGCAATTAGGCGCTGTTTAGTGAATCGCGCTGAGCGGCACCTATTTTGGAGGCGCCCAGTAAATAGGCCAGCTCTAGGCACAACTAAAAGTTAGGCGCCCATGCGAGCGCTTAAGCACGCTGTAAGAAGGCACCTAACACGTAGCCACGCCCATGCCTACCATGCATAGCGCCTATTTTTTTGAAGGCCGCCTAAATCTTTAGAGGCGCCTTGTTACAGAATCGCGCTTTTCTTGATAGGTGCCTAGGTTTTAATCAGTGCTGATTAAAAAAGCTTAATTAAGCTCATTGTTCAATTTAGATAGGCGCCTATCTAGTTGGGCAACTCTGAAATAGGTGCCTAACTTTAGGCGCTGGTTACAGAATTTGGGCCTTAGTGCCTCCACACTCATTCACATGGTACCTGCCAGTCTCTTCATCCATGAGGCCTCATCTATGCCCAGGTTGTTGACTATAATCTTCAGGATGCTCCCCAGCAGAGCATTGAGGTGTTCCGAGGTGACAGAGGTGCAACAGGGAGAAGTGTCGTCAGGCAGATTCTCGGGGCCCCTCTCCCACCAGCGTGGCAGGTAATTGCATAGCATGGGGAGAGTGACCTCAATCACGTGGGGCATCTCAGTGTAACGAGCCCCTGATTCTGCCAAGCCTCCAATCTCTTTCATCAGGGTCTCCAGGTCTGGGATATCGGGACACATCTCCTCCACGCGATCAGGCAAACCAAGAACTGTCGGGGAAAGCACAAATCAGACTTCTAAATGAAGAATATGGAAAGAAATCGCTGAAGACCCTTGAGGAAGCAAAATGCCATAGTACTGACTGAAGACAGTACCATTGTAAGATTTGGAATTGGTACAAAGCCAAATATCATGCCACATTGGAGCAACCCAAAACAAAGGGCAAGTATGATGTCCAATGCAACCAAACCTACTTTTATTCTATATATATTATATGACTATTATATATTATATTATATGAATATATTTTTTTTTGGTTTAAGTTTTTTATTGGTTTTTTCATATAACAACAAGTGTCATAAATTTTCATACAATTATCTTAACAATACACTCGATATTTCTATAATGTACTTTATATAAAACATATCTTATATTATCCTTATTACATAGAAACATAGAAGATGACAGCAGAAAAGGGCTACAGCCCATCAAGTCTGCCCACTCTGCTTACCCACCCCCTGTCTATGCCCTAATGACCCAATTTCCTTATCTTGACCCTCGTAGGGATCCCACAGGGGTATCCCATTTATTCTTAAAGTCTGATTTTACATATCATATAAACTGTAATGATTTTATCAATTATTATTTAATTATGAATCCTCTTCCCTCCCTATATTTTGTTATTGTCACATAAGAATAACATCTATTATAATAAATTATTTATAATTTATGATAAAGAGAATAAAAACCTTACCCCCTCCCACCCTCCCTCCTTTAACCATTATCTTATTATGGGAAAAATGAAAATATATATATTTATTAAGATAAAAATTTCTGATTATTGTTATTTAGATCTATTTCACATGAACATTTTAGAAAGTTGTTGAACACCTTTCTCTTTTCTAAATTCTTGACCAATTAGATATCCTCGCATTCTTTCATAACATTCTCTGTATTTTTCCATAGCATAATCTTTTGTTTCAAGTTTCAAGTTTATTAGGATTTTTTTATATACCGCCTATCAAGGTTATCTAAGCGGTTTTTACAATCAGGTACTGTTATACCCCAGTATATTACTGATAATTTTGTTCAGAATATTATATGTCTCCTCAAGTCTGCTTACCTGAACTCCTGAACCTTAGTGTTACCTTGACAACATCAAATGCTTTACTAAGAACCAAACAGCTTTTCCCTGACTTCAGTTGCAATGAGTACTGCTCAAATAACATCAGTAAGGACAGACCTGAGTGTCACCAAAACAGAGAACAAAAGAGCAAGACCAACTGTTTACTAGTCCCTGCAACACCTCATTAATAACCTCAAAAGGACAGTAACGCCAGATGGGACCTGAATGTTATCCAAACAAAGAAACTGGCCAGAGGGGTAACTGAAAGTCAACATGCTACTGACATGAATCCACAAGTCTGTTTATCTGACAATCTGACATTTTGACCTGAATGTTGCCTACATCACATCAAAGAAAGAGTGAAACCAGATGAGAAGCCAGTTTACTGTAACACCTCCTTATGACATTCTAATCTATGTGTTGTCAAAACAAATAACAAAGGACCAGTACCAACTGTCTTACTAAGAGGGCAGCAGTTTTTCTCTATAAAAGAGAAGAACTCAGCCCATAGAATTTGAATCCAGTTACGTTGCAACAAAGGACAGCCCGGGTTCGGTTCTCCTTTCCTATCAATCGCTTTGGGTTCCAGATTGTGAGGGATAGTGATGTCCGGAAATACGGTGATGTTATTCTATTTTAATATTTATCTATGCATGTAATAAAGTGTTATTGTTTAAGCTTTATATTGTCTGGGTGCCTTTCTGAGGGTTACTGATTATCCCATTGGGCAGAAATAAGTGGCAGAACAAATTGGTACCAAGAAGTGGGGTAATCATGTGGTCAGAAACGCTAACCAGAAAACAAGGGGTGAAGGAGCAGGCTCCCAATCCCTCCATTCCAAATGGGAATGAAATTATGGGAACATTAATGGCCACTGAGTGGTCTGTAGAAGCAGGATTGTGTGAATCCTGTACTTTTGAAAGTGGGGATCCACATGAATTATGTGCCTCCTTACAAAAGGTGAAAATCTCAAAAGGAGAAGAGCAAGAAGTAATTTCTAGACAAGGAAGGATGATTTTGTCAGACTGGAGGAATTTGCATGAAGCTAAACAGGAATTACAATTGAAATTAGAAGAGCTGGAAAAGAAAAGGAATAAACAACAGCATGCCATTACAATGCTACAATGTCAGAATAAGTTGTTAATGGATAAGGTAGAAACCTATCAAAATGTAATAGAACAGTCAGCTATGCAATATGCACAATATAAATACAAGAAACGGAGGTGGAAAGTGAGTTACAGAAAAGTTAAAATCTTAATTTATCATCTGCCGAATGATTGGAATCCAAACAAACGGGATGGGAATAGGGATAGTGATGTCCGGAAATACGGTGATGTTATTCTATTTTAATATTTATCTATGCATGTAATAAAGTGTTATTGTTTAAGCTTTATATTGTCTGGGTGCCTTTCTGAGGGTTACTGATTATCCCATTGGGCAGAAATAAGTGGCAGAACAAATTGGTACCAAGAAGTGGGGTAATCATGTGGTCAGAAACGCTAACCAGAAAACAAGGGGTGAAGGAGCAGGCTCCCAATCCCTCCATTCCAAATGGGAATGAAATTATGGGAACATTAATGGCCACTGAGTGGTCTGTAGAAGCAGGATTGTGTGAATCCTGTACTTTTGAAAGTGGGGATCCACATGAATTATGTGCCTCCTTACAAAAGGTGAAAATCTCAAAAGGAGAAGAGCAAGAAGTAATTTCTAGACAAGGAAGGATGATTTTGTCAGACTGGAGGAATTTGCATGAAGCTAAACAGGAATTACAATTGAAATTAGAAGAGCTGGAAAAGAAAAGGAATAAACAACAGCATGCCATTACAATGCTACAATGTCAGAATAAGTTGTTAATGGATAAGGTAGAAACCTATCAAAATGTAATAGAACAGTCAGCTATGCAATATGCACAATATAAATACAAGAAACGGAGGTGGAAAGTGAGTTACAGAAAAGTTAAAATCTTAATTTATCATCTGCCGAATGATTGGAATCCAAACAAACGGGATGGGAATATTTGGGATTCAAATTCTAATAACAGGGAGGATGTTACTCCACATGAAATCATGGATATGATGGCACGCTTTACACAGCAGCCTGGGGAACCACTAATACAGTGGGTAGTTCGGGTGCAGGAGCTGGGTGCAGCAGGGATTATGTTAGATGCCACAGATGCCCCTAAATTTGTTCAAATTAGTCAAGAAATAGTAGTGCAACATACGTTGCGGAAGGATCCTTATCCTGCAAAAAATGCCCAATGGTCTTTATTAGAGATAATTAGTAGGGGTGTCACGAGGCGATATCCACTTGAATCTGATTGGCCCTCAAATGATAAGATTTGGTATACATTAAAAGATGCTCAAATGAGAATTAAGGAGGAGTCTATGAAGGCAGCCTTAGTAATAGGTCACGCTGACACATATATGTCATTACCTTTTACTGAGTCCATGAGAAATAAAATGATTAAGTATGCTGCACCAGCATACAAACAGGTAAAGATAACTTTGTTGATCAATCAAATAGACAGGACTATTTTGGAAGCCTTAGAAGCGG
Source organism: Geotrypetes seraphini (assembly GCF_902459505.1). Lineage (NCBI taxonomy): Eukaryota > Metazoa > Chordata > Amphibia > Gymnophiona > Dermophiidae > Geotrypetes > Geotrypetes seraphini. The sequence goes on along the minus strand of NC_047091.1, from coordinate 62,404,423 downwards.
TCCGACAGTTAGGAGATCTGGGAGACTGGGGACCTCAAACTACTTTTGATAAAAAGAGAACAGGACAATCCAATTCAAACAGGGCTAAGCGGGTGTCTCGGAGGAATATGTTTTTGGCATTAATAAAAGATGGTGTAAAGAGGAAAGAAATAGACGGAGAAGATACAGGGACATTATGGGGAATGTACAAAAATAGAGAACAAAGGAGAGAGGGAGGATATTTTGGTGCCAACAGCCCCCCTGAGGAAATTGCTTCCATTCTTTATCCTGATTTAAAAGGGTGGAAGTGTTGGGAGGATCAATAATGTGAATGCCGAGCCTCAGTGTGTGCCTAGACCAAATTAGAACAGTATCCGCAGGTAGAGATAAATATTTAGTAGAAACCTGGGGAGCAACAGGTACAAGCTGTAGTGGACGCTGGGGTGTAGGAATATAAATATCAGGATTGGGGGGAAAATTATACAAGCAGGAAGAAAAAATTTTACAAATTTTAAAATTGGACAATTACCAATTTGGGATTAATTTATGGGATTCCTTGCCAGATATCCAAAAAGGGTTAACATGACAGCTTTCCGATGGAAACATGAACCAATGCATTTTTTACTATCCCTATAGTGGAGCAATGTCCAGAACAATTTGCATTCACTTGGCAAGGGAGGCAATATACATATACCAGACTACCACAAAAATACTTACATAGTCCCACTTTCTATCACAAGATTAAAGCAGAAAGTGGGCAAAAGGATGCCGAGAGGTGAGAGAGAAAGCTAAACTTCTCTTCTCCCCAAAATAAAAAACAGACTTGGGCCTTTTTGGATTTTGGAGGCAACATATTTCACATCTGGGGTAACATATGGGGTAGGTTGGACAATAAAAAAGTAGAAGTTGGACAATAAAAAAGTAGACCTTTATAATGAATAAAGTTTTGTTAGATAGTATAAGGAAGTTGCACCCCAAGTAATTTTGCAAATGTGTCTTTTATCTCAAACACTAACATTGTGAACCACTGTACCTGCACGTAAACCTCTCTTATATGTTTTATAGATTAAAGCGTCCCTGCTTGAATTTTTATGATTGTGTGACAGAACTTTGAAATGGAAGAAAATAGAAAAGAAGACCAGTAAAACTTAAATTTCTATCTCTCTTTCTTTTAGGAGCTTATTATCTAGACATGGTCCGGAGAACCAATTTCACTGTGCCACATTTAAAATACTTCCAGCAATGTGACCTGATAGTGGGAATCCAATGGATACCACATTTGTTTGTGACTCTTTTGATTAATAGTGTGCTTATTTACAGATTAAAATCAACCCTGAATCATTACCGATGGAAGAAAGCATGCCAGAGCTCTGTGTTTGTCTGTTTCTGTTATGTGTTGTTTGTTTTAGCTTATGGGGTACCCCAACATTGCACATTGGCCATTTCCAGAGTTTATTCCACCCCTTCTATTAGTCCAAATGGTACCATATCCCTTTCCAAAAAAGATTCCCCCACATACCAGAAAGTATCTTATGAAAACCATGCTCACAATGATTTTATGCTAGGACTCACAGGCAATCGAGGCCAGCAGCGTGCCAGTTTTTTAGGAATAAAGGGGACGCCCATGTGGGATCCCTACGTGGGTCAGGGCAAAGGGTCTATAGAGTGGGCAGACTTGATGGGCCTTGGCCCTTTTCTGCCATCATCTTACTATGTTTCTATGTTTCTATACAGCCTAATGATAATTTAGTTAGGGGTTATATTATAAAAGGATATCAGAAGAGAAATAATTAGAAAGCTTTATACCTGGTAAAATGGTGTTCATTGGTATTTGATATTTGCTAAATAAAATAAAAAATGGTCTCTCTTTATTTAACTTACCAGGTATAAACAGTGCAGTGCACATCTCTGACATAAGTTATTTGGGTATCACATTCTGTACGTGTGTATGGTCTCTCTTAAATGACATAATAATTATGTCCAGAACATAAAAAGGTATATTTTCTGAATGTCCTACAGAATACCTTTAAGTGCATTAGTGTTGTTTCTCTTATCTCACACAAATACTACCTTACACACAAGTATTGTGTCAAATGTTATCACATTCTGTACGTGTGTATGGTCTCTCTTAAAAATGACATAATAATTATGTCTAGAACATAAAAAGGTGTATTTTCTAAATGTCCTACAGACTACCTTTAAGTGCATTAGTGTTGCTTCTCTCATCTCACCCAAATACTACTTTACACACAAGTATTGTGTTACATGTTATCACCTTCTGTACATAAAGTGGTTTTTCTCCTTTTTCTCTTATACTCTCTTTTACCACTAGGGGGGTTTAATGTAACTAAAGCATTGAAATTAAACAGTTATGAGGAAATATTTTCCTTGAAAAATCACGTACTGGGAAATGTTATTCCATATAGACTTTCATCCTTTTGTGATAAAATTGGTCAGCTCTGCTCTCTCATTCTGATGATTTGGCTAACATGCTGGGTTAAGAGAAAATTTCACCAGACCGAGAAGATGAAGACGCAACCAGACATACAGTGCCGTGCCATGAGGCTGTTATGTGGCACCGACTTGGGAATAGAAGTGAGCCTATATCCTGCCACTTAACATTAGGGCTGGTCTGTGGAGGTGGTGCCTGAAACTTACATGAGTGAAGGCATGTGAGTGGCAAAGCAAGCCTATTGAAACTGGAGCATAGCCAGACCCTAACCAAAGATGCTAAGAAAAACGGGATACCAGATAACTGCGGTGATCGATGGTGAATATGAAGCTACCCTAAATGTATGCCATGAGTAAGAGCACAAATATAATATTAATAAGATTATTAATTTTCATGATTCCCAATACGTGATACTTTCAAGTGAAAGGCCTAATTAGCAAGAAATATTAGGGAATGCAAGAACACCAGGTTTAGCACATAAGGAAATAAATTATGAAGGGAAAATTAATTTTCCCATTTTACCTTTGCTTAAAAGTAGAATAGATACTATTGTTTCTGAAATACTGGCTGGCAAAGAAGCATATTTTGACTCCAGAGTAGCAGATGTATTTAGAAGGGAAGGTGAATGGGTGACAAATACTGTACATAATTATGAACTAACACTACGATATGATCAGTTAATGTTACATGTCGTTATTGATTTAAAAACCACATCACATTCTGTACCCTTAGATAGAAAATGGTGTAAATTTTGAAATGAAACAATATGTACCACTGCAGTGATATGGCATAAAAGGAGTTTCTTCATTTTGTACTCTATAAATTTGTTTAACTATCTTTTAACCTTTCTTAATTGTCGGACACTCTCTCCCTTAATTCGGAGGACTTCTAAATTTGGAGAAGCAAACTTGAGTATCCAGGAGTGGAATGTTATACCCCAGTATATTACTGATAATTTTGTTCAGAATATTATATGTCTCCTCAAGTCTGCTTACCTGAACTCCTGAACCTTAGTGTTACCTTGACAACATCAAATGCTTTACTAAGAACCAAACAGCTTTTCCCTGACTTCAGTTGCAATGAGTACTGCTCAAATAACATCAGTAAGGACAGACCTGAGTGTCACCAAAACAGAGAACAAAAGAGCAAGACCAACTGTTTACTAGTCCCTGCAACACCTCATTAATAACCTCAAAAGGACAGTAACGCCAGATGGGACCTGAATGTTATCCAAACAAAGAAACTGGCCAGAGGGGTAACTGAAAGTCAACATGCTACTGACATGAATCCACAAGTCTGTTTATCTGACAATCTGACATTTTGACCTGAATGTTGCCTACATCACATCAAAGAAAGAGTGAAACCAGATGAGAAGCCAGTTTACTGTAACACCTCCTTATGACATTCTAATCTATGTGTTGTCAAAACAAATAACAAAGGACCAGTACCAACTGTCTTACTAAGAGGGCAGCAGTTTTTCTCTATAAAAGAGAAGAACTCAGCCCATAGAATTTGAATCCAGTTACGTTGCAACAAAGGACAGCCCGGGTTCGGTTCTCCTTTCCTATCAATCGCTTTGGGTTCCAGATTGTGAGGGATAGTGATGTCCGGAAATACGGTGATGTTATTCTATTTTAATATTTATCTATGCATGTAATAAAGTGTTATTGTTTAAGCTTTATATTGTCTGGGTGCCTTTCTGAGGGTTACTGATTATCCCATTGGGCAGAAATAAGTGGCAGAACAGGTACTCAAGCATTTTCCCTCTCTGTCCCGGTGAGCTCACAATCTATCTAACGTACCTGGGGCTAAGGAGGATTAAGTGACTTGCCCAGGGTCACAAGGAGCAGTGCAGGGTTTGAACCCACAACCCCAGGGTGCTGAGGCTGTAGATGCAACCACTGCGCCACACACTGCATTGAACTTATGCGGTCTAGAAATTTGCTGTTATGTTATGTTAAATATAGTAATCAAATAGTCCCAATGAGGATCCAGGTTTCAGCAGTGAAAACGGCCTTCTTCAGGGGACAAACCAACTGATGGCGATGTTCAGAAAGGTCGTCATATAATAACCTAAACAAATAGAACTTGTGTAGAAACAAGGGGTCCAATAAAATGCAACATAAGAATATCACAATTTGTCATCTCTCCAAAACGAGAAATCATGATATTTTACTGTTGCATCACTCAATCAGACCCCTTGTTTTTACACAAATTCTATTTGTTTAGGTTATTATATGACGACCTTTCTGAACATCACAATCAGTTGGTTTGTCCCCTTAAGAGGGCAGTTTTCTGCCGAAACCTGGATCCTCGTTGGGACTACTGTATTTGATTACTATACTCGTATAATAAAGCTAGGTTTGGTTGAATTGGACAAAATACTTGCCCCTTCTTTGTTAAGATATGGAATTGACCACATTTCTTCTGTAATTCTGATGATCCTCTGGGCCAGCAGCTCTCTCCTCTGGTGCAGTACTGGCTGACCACTGATAGTGTATTACTGGTAAACACATCGGGGTGCTGGATACTCATTAAGCTGGTTATTGTTAGCTGAAATTTTTTGGTCAACAAACCGGCTAGGTTTTCAGTTGAAAATTCGACAGGCTAGATTTAGGGCCTCTTCTATCAAACTGCACTAGCAATTTTTAGCGCAGAGAGCTGCGCCGAATGGCCCACGCTGCTCCCGTCACTCACAGGAACCCTGAGTGTCAGGAGCAGCGCGGGCCATTTGGCGTGGCTCACCGTGCTACAAACTGCTAGCGCAGTTTGATAGAAGAGACCCAGGGCCCCAGCCAGACCTAACTAAATTAGTGCTGAAAATCAATGCTGGCTGGATTAGTAAGTCTTAAGAAAACAGCATCTTCAGTCCCAATTCCATCACCCTCAAATGCCATCAGTCCTCCCCTCATGATTCCTGTTTCTGCCAGTTTAAAAGCATATCACCACTAACACCCCTCCTACTCCCCTCCCTTTTACCTGAGTTTTAATGTTTAACAAATTTTTATTGCTGACTTCAGAGAAACAGAACATACAATAAAACAATACTTTACATTATGCATCATCTAGTTTTTGTGCTTCCCCCCAGCAACCCAGACCTTCCCCCCCCATAGCCTCCCTCCTCTCAATAAAGGCACCAGAGAAAAGCCCAAGACACCTACTGAGTAAGCCAACCAAAGTACAGCCTAAGCCAGGCCAACAGCAGTTAAAATCATCATCATCGGGTTAGCTGCAGCATCCTAACCCCTGCCCATTCCTTGAAAGTAGGAAAAAAAAGAAGGTATTTCCAGGACCCTGGGTTCTGATGGGTCCTGGAAAAAGCTCACAAACAGGCCACAAGAGTAGCCCCCCCTGCCTTATGGTGTGTCCAACCTAGTGGAACACCCAACAGAAGGAAGCCATGGTCGAATATAATGGAATCCCTCCTTCCCCCCCCCCCCACCCCCACCCCCACCCAGAAAACAAGAAAGAAAGTATGAAGAAACAAGAACGATCAACAACACAAGAGGGAAGGAAAAAGAAAAAGAAAAAGAAAGAAATAGAACAAGGAAGAGCGAAAAGGAAAGAAAGGAAGAAAGAAAAGTGAATCTCCCGTGCACCTCCCAAAGATCTCTCCCACGGACCTCCAAGCTGAGCAAATCAAAGAACATTCAAAATATTGCTGTGAGCCCTAGGACTCAAAGATTGAATATAGGGGAGCCAGATGGCAAGAAATAATTTTCTCCTCTTAGGGGTGGTTCGAGCCAAGTTACATTCTAACAATAAAAGCCCTTCAGCTGAGTTTTAAACAAAATAAAGCAGTGGAACGTCCAATTCCTGATCCCCCAAAACACTGGAGACCCCCTCTAATTTAACGCTTTTTATTTGCATAGTGCCATGGAGTCCCCTCTTAATTCCCCAGCCTATCCCCAAAAAGATACCCCATTGCTGGCAGGATGAGACAGGGTTAGATGCAGCCAGTATTGCTGTCAGAGGTTAACCTTGTGTTGTCCTCTTGGCTCAATAATGAGATGCTTTGGGGATGGTGCTTGGCATTGCTACTTAAATTTTTTTTTAAAAATCTGGGCTGGGGCAATTCAAAAATAGGGTTCTGGTGTCCATTTTTTTTTTTAAACTGGGGCATGAGGATCAGAAGAGGGGGAGCTCCATGGTGATTTTTCTTTTTGGGGGTAAAGGAAAAATCATGGAAGACTCTTGAAGAAAACAAATGTTATTAATCTTGACTGAAGACACCACTGGCCCCCCTCACTAGCTCACTCCCCAGCAGTATTGGGCAATATATATGGGTGGGCAGGGCAGGCTGGAAACTCACTAGCTCGTTCCCGTGGCGATTTGGTGGTGTAAACAGAACATGCGTTATACTCATTCAGAGAAGGCTCCAAAAATGCCACAGGCATTGCAGCGGCCAGCCGGGCAAGGCACTCTCCCAAGGCAGGGCGTTGTCTGTACAAAAGGGAAATCAAAAAGAAAGGTAAAATTCAACCCACACACCCACCCATCCAACACCCTCCTCCCATTTCCCACCCACAGGGAGCAGCAAGAAAAATGTACTACTTTTGCCACCTTATGGCACAGATTTTACACATTGTTTAAATGAAGGCGTACTGTTTTGTCAATATCATACTGTTATGTTGCCCGTTTCAAGAAAAAAAAAAATAAAGTAAAACATCCCTGAATTAAGCCACTCATAGAACTAAACACTCATAAAATCTCCATACTCTTCAACAATAAACCTTGCTTAACACATCTCCATCTCACATGGATATTACTTCCAATGAAAAAGAGACCCTCTCACGTCTACTCTTCTCTCGTGAATGATGTGTTCCCCCCCCCCCCCAATCTCTACCCAGATACCCAGAGACTGTGTCTGAATTCAAAAGGGCCTGAGATAGGCACGTGGGATCCCTCGGAGAGAGAAAGAGATAATGGTTACTGTGGATGGGCAGACTAGATGGGCCATTTGGCCTTTATCTGCCATCATGTTTCTATGTTTCCGTTCAATGAGAGATTATCTGTCTGAGGACAATTTTAGAACAATTGCTGTGTTGATGTTGAATCCAATTTTTGATTATTGCAATGTGTTGTATTTGGGTTTACCGCATTGTGTTCTTAAAGCCCTGCAACTTGCCCAGAATGCCACAGCACACATTGTAGCGCACGTGTCACGTTTTGAGCACATTACACCCATTTTGAAAGAGCTGCGTTTGTTGCCCCTCAGCGCTCGCATCGGATTTAAGGCTCTTTGCTTACTATTTAAATTACTGCGTGGTGCCGGTCCTGTGGCAGTGCGTACGATGCTGCAATTCTTATGCTCGAACGACGCATTATGTCTGTATGTGCCCTCCTTGACTGTAGTGATACACTCGAATTATCGTTAAGTCGATGTTTTCTGTTCAGGGACCTACCTGTTGGAAGAAGCTACCAGTAGATCTTAGACAAGCCTCCTTTATATTACAGTTCAGGAAAGGGCTTAAAAACTGTCCTGTTTTTGCACATTTTTATAAACTGAAGTGAATCACACGCCAATAGTCATTTCTCGGCAGAGTGAAAAGAGGAGGAAAAATTGCATCGTTTTAGGGTTGCTTTTATTTTGTTTTTAAAAAAAATTTATTTATTTTAACATGTCTGTGGTATTCGTAAGGCTGCATATTGTGATTTCTTACGACTTTGCTTATTTTGGATGTTTTGTTGGAATCCACACAGAACTGCAGGATATGCGGAATATAAATTTTTAAAATAAATAAATGACAGAGATTCTCCCCGTTTCACACAGATTCCCTCCATCGCTCTCTCACCTCTCCACATAAGGGTTCTTGGTGGTCCCAAGCGAGTAGATACTGCACAAGGTCCTGTAGCATGAAACTTGAACATCATCCACTGGAGAGAAAACAGAAAAAGGTACAAATAAGTACCAGATCAACCAATCAATGGAGGAATAAATAACTATATTCTGTGATGAAAATCTTCAATTGTTTAAATGATCACAGCTCTAATTTATAAATAAATCATGACTAATATTTTGATGTGAAGTGCTCAGACCTTCTAACCAGTGTTTTTAGTGATGTCACCAAAACGAGGTTAACAAGGGGACCATCATCGCCTTCACTGTCCCCAAACCACCATTATTATATAAACAAAACACTCCATGTGAATTGCTGCTATATATAATATACTTATCTTCGCCAGGTGGTTGTTGATAATGTTAAACCTCGTTGAAAAAATTTAGAACCGTGTTGTGTGAGCTTAAAATAATTCACTCTGTGTTTTTCTCGACTTATAGTCCCTGTCCCCCCGACCCAGGTTTCGTGTCTTCGTCAGGGAGGGGCATTGATACTGAAAGAAATACATAAAAACAACATATTTTTAACTCAACTATTGTTAAAAGGGGTCTGAATTAATTACAATGTAGTTACTTCTATTGAATCGTAAAAATATTATTACCAATATAATCAATAAGTTTACATACCTATTACTAGCTCACTGGGACTGGACCTAACCAAAGTGTTGGGAAGACTGAAGCCTTGAGCCCAGGACAATGGTTTTATAAGGGAGAGAACCGGAAAAGCTATATTAGACCGAACCGGATATGAGATCAACCAGAAAAAATGACATCATTACAATCCTTTATACTAATAGCCATTCAATATCGGAATTTAAACCCTCTGGGGTAAGAGTATGCCAATTGTAAATAAAACATTGTTCTTTCTGAATTAATAATCTAGAAAGATCTCCTTCAAAATGTTTTATATGAATCAATACTGTGTATCGTAAATCCTCAAGCGAGTGTGATTCACTCAACCAATGAGGAACTAAAGGGGCGGAGATGCGTCCTGTACGAATGCTGCTCAAGTGCTCTATAATGCGGGTTTTAATTTTACGAGTTGTTTGTCCTATATATATTTTAAGACAAGGACACTGGATATAATAGATCACTCCTTTAGAGTCACATGTAGTATCAGTGTTTAGTTTAAACCGTCGACCTCCAGAAAACGGTATTTGCACTTGGGTAACATTCATAACATGACTGCATACCCGACACTTACCACATGGCTGATGAGGCATCCTATTAGTTGTGGCAATATCCAAATTATTATGTTTTAATTTTTCTCCCAAGTTGGGACCTCTCGAAAAGGCAAATTTAGGCCTTTGAATCAACGATGGATGACACTGAAGTATTGGCCAGTATTTCAGAATAATATGTTTAATCGTATTACTACTGCCGGTATATGGCATGACACAAACTGTGTCCTGTTCAGTTGTTTCTCTAGTGTTTGGTAACATTAGCCATGGCCGGTGACAATTTTTTGCTCTTTTCCAAGCTCTTCTTATTACTTTTCCAGGATACCCACGGTCTTTAAATTTATCATATAGTTCTTTAGCTTGCTTATTAAAATCTTGGTCATCTGAGCAAATCCTTCTTAAACGTAGGAATTGACCTACCGGAATCCCGTTTCTTAAAGCTCTTGGACGGAAACTTCCATATTGTAAAAGTGAGTTTCGATCTGACGGTTTTTTGTACAGGGAGGAGGAAATTTGATTATCATATTTATTAATTTTAATATCTAAAAATGATGCATAATGTTGATTATACTGATAGGTAAATTTGATGCTAGGATCTTTATGATTAATATCTTCTAAAAATTTCTTTAAATCGTCAACATCACCTCCCCATACAAAAAACACGTCGTCGACAAATCTTTTCCAGCAAGTGACAAACTGAAAAAATGAAGATCTACAGACAAAGGACTCTTCAAATTGCGTCATGTAAAGGCAGGCTAATGTGGGGGCGACCGTGGCCCACATTAAAACATTAATTAAAACATAATAATTTGGATATTGCCACAACTAATAGGATGCCTCATCAGCCATGTGGTAAGTGTCGGGTATGCAGTCATGTTATGAATGTTACCCAAGTGCAAATACCGTTTTCTGGAGGTCGACGGTTTAAACTAAACACTGATACTACATGTGACTCTAAAGGAGTGATCTATTATATCCAGTGTCCTTGTCTTAAAATATATATAGGACAAACAACTCGTAAAATTAAAACCCGCATTATAGAGCACTTGAGCAGCATTCGTACAGGACGCATCTCCGCCCCTTTAGTTCCTCATCACACTCGCTTGAGGATTTACGATACACAGTATTGATTCATATAAAACATTTTGAAGGAGATCTTTCTAGATTATTAATTCAGAAAGAACAACGTTTTATTTACAATTGGCATACTCTTACCCCAGAGGGTTTAAATTCCGATATTGAATGGCTATTAGTATAAAGGATTGTAATGATGTCATTTTTTCTGGTTGATCTCATATCTGGTTCGGTCTAATATAGCTTTTCCGGTTCTCTCCCTTATAAAACCATTGTCCTGGGCTCAAGGCTTCAGTCTTCCCAACACTTTGGTTAGGTCCAGTCCCAGTGAGCCAGTAATAGGTATGTAAACTTATTGATTATATTGGTAATAATATTTTTACGATTCAATAGAAGTAACTACATTGTAATTAATTCAGACCCCTTTTAACAATAGTTGAGTTAAAAATATGTTGTTTTTATGTATTTCTTTCATTATCAATGCCCCTCCCTGATGAAGACACGAAACCTGGGTCGGGGGACAGGGACTATAAGTCGAGAAAAACACAGAGTGAATTATTTTAAGCTCACACAACACGGTTCTAAATTTTTTCAACGAGGTTTAACATTATCAACAACCACCTGGCGAAGATAAGTATATTATATATAGCAGCAATTCACGTGGAGTGTTTTGTTTATATAATAATGGTGGTTTGGGGACGGTGAAGGCGATGATGGTCCCCTTGTTAACCTCGTTTTGGTGACATCACTAAAAACACTGGTTATAAGGTCTGAGCACTTCACATCAAAATAAGGATGTTAATTAGTCATGATTTATTTATAAATTAGAGCTGTGATCATTTAAACAATCAAACAAATAAGTACCAGCCACATTCCCATCGTTAGTGTAATTAAAAGGAGCAGGAGTCACTATCAGCTACTATCCAGATGGCTATCAAGTCAAAACTAGTACCACCATAACCTAGGGAGTCACAGGATGGGAGCCATGGATACACCAAGGCATTTTTCTAACCACAAGCCAGGCCTAAATTTCAGAATTTCTACCCTTGTGTGATATCCTGCTCCCCCTCCCCTCCTTTCCTTCCACCACCCCTCCCGTCGCTCCCCAGGTCCCTTCGTACATATGACATCATCTCCAAACTGGTGCTGGGCAATGTGCTCAAACAGGGACGTCAGCACGGGCAGCAGAGCCACTGTTGTATAGTTTATGTTCTGAGAGACGCCTTTCACTTGGGTACGAGACTGTGAGACTTTTCCAAGCTTCAGGTTTTCCACCATCTTCTCAATATCGTCAGAAGCACCCTCAAATAGAGAGCGCAGGCCGGCCTTCACAATCTCTGGACCCGATTTCATCACAGTCCTGGGAAATAATGCACATCGGTAAGACAGTCACCCTCCAACTATGGATTCTCCCAAACCCTACCAACTCCAGCTGTACCTAACGCTGTCCATAGCTGTTCCACATCTCCTGACTCACACCCTCTCAGCCTACCCTCTCTAACCTTCATTCCTCTAGCACCCAACTCTCCCAGGCCCCAGTCTTGTTTGCCAGGGTGGTATTATCATCCTCTTAGAGCAGGCTCATCCTGAAAGCATGGAGTCAACAGATCATGCAGGCCCAGCCTCTGCTACTAACCGCCTATTAGCTGTCATGAAACCCCACCAATTAGGTGTACCTGGCATCCAGGGAACGGGCCAAAATGTGGAGGCAGTTTACAATGGAAGGAGCATCAGTGCCTTAACAAAAAAAAAAGAGAGCATGGGAATCTTTATGCCACCCATTCAAGTCTGACTCAGCAAATAAAGATAAGAAATAAAACAAATCAGATAAAATATTTTTTCATGCAACACATAGTTAAGCTCTGGAATTTATTGTTGGAGGATGTGTGAAAAGCAATTAGCATAGCTGGGTTTAAAAAGGGTTTGGAGAACTTCCTGGAGGTAAAGTTCATAAACTGTTCTTACGGTAGACACAAGGAAAGCCAGTGCTTATTCCTCGGATCAGTAGCATGGTATCTTGCTACAGCTTAGGATCCTGCTTGTGACCTAGAATGGCAACTGCTAGAAACCAGATACTGGGTTAGATGGACTCTTGGTCTGACCAAGTGTGCCAGATCTTAGTGCCTCACACTATCATGGCACCGAGGCCGAGATGCACTAAAGCCATCAATTTGTCGCAAAACCAGCTTTAGCAACAATTGCATTTGCTGACCCAATGCACAAAATGGCTTACCACCTGGCCTGGTGGGCCTACGAGCAGGATGGACTGAGCTTCCCTCCCGCTCCAACTTCCCTAAAAAGGTATGGGTGGTTGTGGGGGTTCAAGGGACCTCTGGTGGCAGGAGGGAGTGGGCATCCCGCTTGCCTTTTTTTTTTTTTTGGGGGGGGGGTACCTGGCACGGGGATGGGCATTTGGTGGCAGGAGGGATTGGACATCCCTCCTGTCATTTCGCTGCCTCGGGGGGCGGATGGTGGGCATCTCCCCTGCCAATTTTCTTTCGCAGGGGTGGGGTGGGGAGTTCAGCATGGCAGGAGGAAGTGGGCATTCGTCCTGCCAATTTTTTTCACAGGATTCAGCATGGTAAGAGGAAGAGGGCATTCCTCCTGCCATTTTTGCTGCTGGGGGGGGGGGCAGTTCATGGTGCTGGTTCGTCGGGAAAAGCCATTATCGGCAATGGTGTGTGTGCGCATTATTATTATTATTTTTTTTAATGGGATAGGTATTTTGCATTTGTAACATGCACAGCATCTGTGTCTATTTTTTTTTAAAAAAAAAAAGGTTCCCTGCCCCAAGCAGTTGTGTGGTAGGAGGCTGCTTTTGGGGCTTCCCCTGCCGGCTCTGTGCAAGTGTGAGAGTTGCTCTCACAGCGATTATTGGACAGCATAGTCGGGGATTACGTGAATCATTTGCAAGCAAACTTTTTAGTGCATCAATAGCTCTTTCTGAATCGGCCAAAAAATCAGATTGGTGCAGACCAGCATGGCCTTACCGATCCTCTTAGTGCATCTAAGTCAAGGGTGGGCAACGAGGGCCACAATCCAGTCAGGTTTTTAGGAGTTCCACAATGAATATGCATGAGATCCATTTGCATACAATGGAGGCAGTGCATGCAAATAGATCTCATGCATATTCATTGGGGAAATACTGAAAATCCGACTGGATTGCGGCCCTCGTTGCCCACCCCTGATCTAGGCCCAAGACACAAAATGATGGGGACCAGGAGAGAGTCAAGAACCCGAGCCATCACTGTACCAGATTCGAAACCAACCAACCAGATCATCAAAGGCCTTTGATCTTGAGACAATGGACTTTTCCCATCCCATTCTCAATCACAGATAAGCTTTCCTCCATCATCCACCCCACCGCACCCTCCCCTTCCCCAAAAAATGCAAGCACTGAAAAAGGCAGGTATTAGGAGTTTAGAAAAGACTCGAAACAGAAAAGAGAGAAGGAAAAGGCAGCCCTGGTCCTGGGCATAGCTTCATTTCTGAAAGGGTCCAGTACTGTGTGATGTTCCTCCCTGGATTGGGGCTCTACTATCACCAAGGTTTTTATGCACCTCTGCCTCAAAAGGCCCTTTCCTTCTCGCCAATCACTATGAGAGCAAAGGCTGGAGAGGTGCTTCTTACCAAAGAGGGAGACTCGGTGTCGCACCAAAGCAGCTAACTTGCAGAAAAGGCTAAAAGCAAGAGAAAGGGAGGGGGAGAAAGAGGAAACAAGAAGGAAGAGAGAGGAAGAGGTAAAAGATGAGTTTTCCATGGGAAAATGAATACAGAACAATAAAGGAATTGAACACAAGCCCCCATGTGCAAAATCTCTGCTTTCCAGTCCTCCCTAGTTCAAATCTGGCTGAGTGCTAGAAAGGAGCATAGCTCTCATAGTATGTTGACGTAACTTCCTCAGTATACCACAGACCAGCTGATGCATTTCCCTACGGCTGTGTATGTAATTGCCTTTACAGACATCCCTCTGGCTTGTCGGCATACATTTTTTTAAAAAAATTTATCTAGTGGAATTTCTTTATATAGAGATTCAGCCAAATTGTTATCTCAGAGAAGTGTCATCTATCCCTGATCATTTCTCTATTATATGCTTTTGAAACTGGCATACAAGGAGGCAGCTTTACTCAGTGGCGTAGCGAGGGTGAGAGGCGCCCGGGGTGGTGGTGCCTCTCCCCACCCCCATTCCACTCCTTTCCACATCCCCTCCTGCTGCGTGAACATGCCCCTTCCCACGTTCCTTTTTAACATTCCCTGCGCGAGCAGTGACCCCAACTTTCCTCCGTCATGCCCTAGGCGCGGGTCAAGGAAGCGACGTCAGAGGAAGAGCTGAAGTGGGCACGAGCAGCAGGTTGGGGTTGCTGCTCGCGTGGGGAATGTTAAAGAAGTACGTGGAAAGGGGCATGAGCATGGTTTTAGGGGGCTGGGGAAGGAGCGGGGGGGAGGGGCAGAGAGGAAAATGGGTGCAAGTGCCCCTACCAAGATGGCGCCCT
Organism: Geotrypetes seraphini; assembly: GCF_902459505.1. Lineage (NCBI taxonomy): Eukaryota > Metazoa > Chordata > Amphibia > Gymnophiona > Dermophiidae > Geotrypetes > Geotrypetes seraphini. The sequence goes on along the minus strand of NC_047091.1, from coordinate 62,389,405 downwards.
GGATGGACCACCCTCCCTTACTATGCCACTGGCTTCAGTGGGCTGAGAGCCTGGGGAACTGGAGTTGATTCCCACTGTGGCTTCTTGTGATGCTGGGCAAGTCACTCTAAGCTTCAATTGTGAGCCCACTAGGGCAGAGAAAGTACCTGCATATACTGTGTTTCCCTGAAAATAAGACCTACCCCGAAAATAAGCCCTAGCATCATTTTCGGGGTAGGTCTTGATATAAGCCCTACCCCAAAAATAAGCCCTAGTCCCGGGATTCGCCGGCAACTGTTCAACCCGGCCCCCCCCTGCAGTCAAACCTCTGATGACCCGCCATCCTTCCCTCCGCGAGCGAGCCCTACCTTCAACCGAAGCAGCGTCGGGCCAGCAGCACTCTAAAACAGGCTGCTTCGGCCTTGTCCGTCGAGTATTTCACTCTGCTGCGTTACTGATGACGTCATCAGTAACGCAGCAGAGTGAAATCCCTGACGGACAAGGCCGAAGCAGCCTGTTTTAGAGTGCTGTCGGTACGATGCTGCTTCAGATGAAGGTAGGGCTCACTTGCTCGCGGTTGGCGGGGAGGAAAACATGGAGGGTCAGCAAGGGGGGGGCGGCTGCGCCGGGATGCTCAAGGCTTCTACTGCACAGGGAGATGGGAGGGAGGGGAGGAGAGATGCGCATGTGGGGAAGAGAAAGGAAAGAGGAAGAATTGGGGTAAAGGAGAGGAAGGGAGAGATGGTCATGTGCATACCCCGAAAATAAGACCTAGTGCCTTTTTTGGGCCCCAAATGAATAAAAGACATTGTCTTATTTTCGGGGAAATATGGTAATTTATTTATTTTTATCATTTATATTCTGCCTATTAATTATCTAAGCGATTTACATTCAGGCACTTAGTCTTTTGCTCCTATCTGTTCCGGTTCATTCACAATCTATCTAACGTACCTCGGGCAACGGAGGATTGAGCGACTTGCCCAGGATCACAGGGAGCAGCGCGGGGCTTGACAGGGAAGGGAGAGAGTGGCGCAGTGGTTAAAGCTACCACCTGAAAACCTTGCGGGGTGGTTTCAAACCCACGTTGTTCCCTGTGACCCTGAGCAAGTCACTTAATCCCTCCCCCTTGCCCCACGTTCATTAGATAGACTGTGAGCCCGCCAGGACAAACAGGGAAAAATGCTCGAGTACCTAAATAAATTCATGTAAACTGTTCTGAGCTCCTCTGGGAGAATGGTATAGAAAACTGAATAAATAAAAAAATTGAACCCATCACCTCAGGGTGCTGAGGCTGCAGCTGTAACTACTAGGCCCCTCCTTCCCACTAGGCCACTCCTTCCCACTTCCCCCACACCTACCTGGCTATCATTTCTTTTTCCTTGTTGGAGGCGTGGCCCCCACTGCCCAGCACTTTGGCAGGGGTGGACAGGAAGTAGAGGCAGTGGTTCTTAAAGGACTGGTTAATGAGAGGGAGCAGGATCTGGGGGAGAAAGGAAAGAAAGCCACTGAGGAGCAAAGTACTAACTTAGTGCTGGAAAGCTTCTGAAGCAGAAGGCATTAAAGCAACATAAGAAACGGCAAGCTCTCAGTTATAGATTTAAATTCTATAAGGGAAGCTATTTCAACATTACAGTGGTACCTCGGTTTACGAGTGCACAGGTTTGCGAGTGTTTTGCAAGACGAGCAAAACATTCGCAAAATCAGCGCCTCGGAAACCGAGCGCGCTTCGATTTGCGAGCGCCCCCCCTGCAAACCGGCACCCTCCCCCCCGCGATCCGGCACCCCCCCGTCGCCATCGGGCACCCCCCCGCCGCGACCTGAGGTCCCCCTAACCCACCCGAACCCTCTTCTTACTTTTCTGTAGCCTCCGCAGCGGTACCGGCATCAGCATGTCCTGTGCGTGCCGGTGCCTGCAGATCTGCTTCCTGTGCTAGGCCTGAGAGTTCACGTCAAACGCAATGCCGGTTCTCGTGGGGGGGGGGGAGCAGCGCTGCTGGCCTCGGGGGGAGGGGGAACATATCAAAGCAAGTTTCCCTTACTTCCTATGGGGAAACTTGCTTTGATATACGAGCATTTTGGATTACGAGCATGCTCCTGGAACGGATTATGCTCGTAATCCAAGGTACCACTGTACAATCATCTCTGGGATCTGAATTGCAAGTGTTAGCTACACATTGTTCAGGAATACTATCTGAGACAGGAGCATTGCAACATAAAGTGGATAAATTAGAGAATATAGCAATGGAACAGGGAAAAAAATTGGAAATTTGGGGAGCACAAAATCAGCTCCTGATGAAAGAAAATGGTAACATCAATTTTAAATTGGAAATATTGGAAAATATAACAAGAAAACAGAATTTAAGATTGATTAATTTTCCTAAATCATCTACCATCTCAGCCTTGGATATGTTTAAAAAGGTATCTTCTGGAGATTCTGAAAGTCCCACAGAACTCTTTTCCGCCTATTACAAAGATTTATTATATTTCCTTGGGAAAGAAGAAAACTTCGGAAGAACAACAGGAACCGCAATGGATTTAATGGACAACAAACTTACTAGAGCAGGGATGTCAAAGTCCAGTCGGGTTTTCAGGATTTCCCCAATGAATATGCATGAGATCTATTAGCATACAATGAAAGCAGTGCTTGCAAATAGATCTCATGCATATTCATTGGGGAAATCCTGAAAACCCAACTGGATTGCGGCCCTCGAGGAGGGACTTTGACACCCCTGTACTAGAGTCATCAGGATTAGATCAATTAACTGCAGCTACACTTTTTGTGCAGTTAGCACTTGACTCCGATAGAGATTGGCTTCTAAAGATGTTTTTTAAACATAGAGATGTACTTTTTTTGAATCAAAAAATTAGAATGTATCCAGATGTGTCTAGAATAACACAAAAAAAGAGAAAACAGTTTTTGCTTTTGAGACCCCAGGTTTTAAAACTGGGAGCCACTTTTGTACTAAGATATCCATGTAAATGTTTGGTTATTTTTTTTTCATTCATCACAGTTATCTAGATTTATTGTGGAGAAAGGTGTGGTGACAGTAAGTACTCCTACCAATAGACAAGAATAAGCTCGTAGTTAATATTTTAGGCCTGCTTCAGGATGTCCATTTGGTTTCCTATGGAGTTATCTTAATGCTTTTCTCCGATTTATTTCTAACTGTCCTCCCTCAATTATGGTGGACTAACAAACAGTTAACATATGTTTAGATTTCTGGATTATATTTCCTTTTTTATTTATATTACCATGTGAACTGTTGATTTCAAGATGATTTCTGTTATAGAAAATATGAGATTTAATGAAATTTTTAAAAAAAGAAACGGTGAGGCGCAGATCCACACAACGGGTAGGGTGCCGTCTTTTCTACACGCCATATAATCAGACAATCTCTGGCTGATGTTCAAAACGAGGCTACTGCCCGCTTAAATAGCTTGTCCTTGGCCAACCGCCGATATTCAGTGGCACTTATGGCCCATGCCAAAACCAGCTAACTTGTGGGCATTCCAAGGGTGGAGTGGGCACTTGTGTGGTTAAGTGCTGATATTCAGCCCTTGACCGCATAAGATAACTTTATAATGACATTCATATCTTTAAGCAGCTTCAGTTTCTGCAGTCAAGGGGTTCAATATTGCACTTAACTGTACAAGCTTTAGTGGCCAACCTAAAACGGGATATCCAATGCCAGTGCCCAGACATGGGCTGGCACAGAATATTCTGGAACACAGCCAGCAGGGGGGACATTATAACGCTGACCCCCCCTTGGCTGAACATTGGTCAGACTTTATTTCTTATGCCACACCAATTCCTGGTCCTCTTTTCCCATGCCCTTATTGCAGGGGTGTCAAACTCAGGCCCATGGGCCAAATCTGGTCTGCAGTGTAATTATATTTGGCCCACGAGAAAATAACAAATGTCTACTAGAGTTGGCCCGCCGGGTATATCAGTGTAGGTCAGCTATACGATCTTCACAATGTATGTCAGTTGTTTTTTAGACCTTTCACTTTTTATAATTTATTTATTATTTTTAATCGGGTTTTAATTCATCATATGACCATCGATTTCTTTAGCGGTTTTTTTAGTGCCACTTTTTGCTTATGATTACGGTTGTGATTATGGCACTTGTCATGTGACACCCCTCCCCCCCTTTTTTAAATTGCTGGCATTTTTCGAGTCGGTTTTACTTTCGGTTTGTTCAGCTCAGAGCGCTACAGATGGTCTCTACTAGGTTAAGAGCCACCATAGCTTTATTTCATTCTTCCTTTTTATTTTTAACTTGCACATAGTTATTTTAAGTTATTTTAAGTTTCCATAAAATATTAGCCGATGGTTTTTATGTTTTCTACAGTCTATTGCCACACTGCGACGTTTGTTAGTGCAGGACAGCTACACTTTTTTCAAGCTCTGCAGCAGAAACTTTTTATTTATGCATCCGCACGCAAGGTTTTGTTATTATTTATTTTTCACTATTTATATATTTTTTGTTGTTGTTGGGTTTTAGTTTATTACGTGCCTTCGATGCTTCTTTGGCCACTTTTATGTTTACACTTTTTTAGTTTCTTTTGCCGAACCTTGTCCTTAAACATGGTTACGACCACGGCACTTGTTTTGGTTGGCCCACGACTTTGTCCACGTTTTTACATTTTGGCCCACTGTGTATGCGAGTTTGACACCCCTGCCTTATTGATTCTTTGCTCTCTGTCCTTTCTCTCTCGAGTCCTAATCCTTAGCCTCTTCTGCCATCAGGAAAACAGCACTTCACCCTCATCGGCTTCCATAACTCCAGTCTCGTTTGAATCATGTGGTGCCGAATGGTCCTGTGAGATCTTTATGAGACCACACGGTTCTAATCAAAACCAGAGCTGGGCGGCAGATGCCGTCAATGCAGTACAAAGGCTGAGGATTAGCAAAGGTGCAACAGAAGACAGGAAACAGGACCCTTTAATGCTGGCATCTAATGCTGGATCCTTGTACAAAAACTAGATGCCATACAGTAAGGCTGAATACAAAAGCCCAAAACAGGACTATCTGGATAAAACCAAAGCCTGTGGCAATCCGCATATACACAAAGGACAGAGACACACTTGGAACACACATTTCCTTGGGGTACTACACAACAGACCTTGGCAAAGAACTTGATTTCCTGTTCGTGAGGGGATTTTTCCATCCTGCCACTGCTCACCACGGCCTCTGCAGTGGAAAAAGAGATGGTAAAAATACTAGTATTCTGCTAAATGCCCCCAAACCTCTTTTTCCCATTCTCATTTCCTCTCTCCCACCATTTCCTGGCTAAGTCTTGGACTTATAGCTGGCGTAGGACTGAAGATTCCATGACATCATATCCTGGACCCTAAGTTGTACTTCCAGTAGAGAGTGACATCATATTCATCAAGCCTAAGTGGTACACCTTGACAGCAGTGGCATTATGTAATTCAACTGAATGAGAACCATCTTTACTTTTGGACACAGATATATTGGAAACAGTTATTACACCGGGTAATCTGTGCCTATATGGCTATCCTACAAATTCCATACTATACCTAGGTGAGCAATAAATTCCTGAGCCACGTCCATCCACTTCAGAAGCTTCTGCAGGAAGCCATAAGCAAATCGCTTCTCGACGGAGGAAGTGTCCAGTTCCATGTCCTTTAGCCCCCTGAAGGAATCAGATTCCAGCCGTGAGTAGGATCGTGATTACCAAACCCAACCCAGCTGACATTCTCTGCTCTCTATCACCAGGGCCGGTTCAACCATTAAGTACGACTACACAGTGGCCTTGGGCAGCAACAAAGAGCAATCAAAGCAAAAAAAAAAAATAGATCCTGACAACTACACAAAAGTCAAAGAAACAACAGGAAGTGAAAAGCTTGATTATCTGACCTTTGCTAGTCCAACCATCCAGCTATCCAACAGGTCCCCCGGTGATGTCTTCGCATTACCGTTAAGAAGTGTGGCTTCTCTTTCTATTTTTACAACATAGCTTCTGAGGTAATTTCACACCTGAGACAATTTGTTTTGGACCCAGGGGCCTGTTTTTACTGCCTTTGTTTATGCATTGTTTGAGGAATTATGTTTTCTTATTATCCAACTTTTCACTTATCTAACAATGGATAATCGAGACTAAACTGAACTTTGACCAGTAGGACGGGTGGGTAGTTTTCAAATAGCCCATTATTCTGGAAGGATATTTTGGAATGACCATGATTGTTGGGGGCTAAGGGGCTAAAATTAATTTTGCAAAGGGTGGGGAGGCAGGTTCAAGGTAAGCCCGGGGTACCTAATATTCTTGCACTGGCCCTATCATCAAAGCCAATCTATGTCCCCAGTAACCCATCACAGATCACATTCATCACTATCAAGTCTCCAAACCTCACCCTCCTTCACCAAATGGGACTGACCTGTAACCTCATACACTACTCTAATCAGTACCCTATATCAGGGTTAGGCAATTCCAGTCCTCGAGAGCCGGAGCCAGGTCAGGTTTTCAGGATCTCCACAATAAATATGCATGAGATAGATTTGCATCTCAAGGAGGCAGTGCATGCAAATCCATCTCATATATATTCATTGTAGAGATCCTGAAAACCTGACCTGGCTCCGGCTCTCGAGGACCGGAATTGCCTACCCCTGTCCTATATGGAACTGAAAGGGGACTCTGCACCGCTGAAAGGCCTCACCACAACATCCCATACATTGCAGTCACTCAAACATAAGTGGAAAAGACAAAAAAAAAGGCAAGAAAAAGAAGTGGAGAAAAAGCCTCAGTTCCAGAAGTGATTTAGAAGTGGAATGGGAGCTTGATGTGCACGGAGGGTCCTGACTTATTGCCTGTGATGCAGTGGAATCTGTACCCCTGACGCAGCGAAGCGAAACGGAGATTTCCCCGTCGGGTCAACTAGCTGCGGGGTCCGGGTGTGAGAGCATTGATTGTGGACGCTTTGGAGAGAACCTGGACGCCATTGGCAGCTACGTTTTCTTGTTTTGTTCTACTCATGCAATACTAGTGACTGTAGTGCTGAAGGGCTTATTTACCCACAGTATCACTGTTTGGAATTTTTTTTTCCTGGCGTGCTGAGCGATATGGTGGCACTCTATGGGCTGATATAGTGCCTTTTTTCACCTTTCGTTGTAGTTCACATGTGCAAGTGGTTATCTTACTGAAGTGGAGTTTTTTGCCCTATGAAGCAGAACTGAGGCTTTTTCTTCACTTCTTTTTTTTTTGTCTTTTCCACTTATGTTTGAGTGACTGCAATGTATGGTTTGTTGTGGTGAGGCCTGTCAGTTCCATATAGGGTACTGATTAGAGTAGTATATGAATTTTAGACCCTTTTCCTTAGGCGAGTGTGTACTGACCTGTAACCCCCAATTACACTCCATTCTCGTTCCCCATTACTCTCCCCTTCTCATTCAGCTGTTGCTCCCCAAAGCCCTTTTCAGTCTCTTATTTCCCTGGGTTTGTTTGTTTTTTTAATCTCCTTCTAGGTGCTTCTAGTCTCTTTTTGACTCACCTGGTCACAGAATAGCCGTTAATCTGGAGAAATTTTAACAGTTCGTGAGCTTTTTCCCTATCCCGAGCTTTCTCCTTTGCCGTCAGGGTATCATATGGAACAAGGAGTGGGTGAGTACCTCCTCCTGAAACAGCAAAGACACCAGAACAAAGCGTTTTAAATTGGCAATGTTCAAAGATGAAGGGTGGGAGGGCGGAGGAGTAAAGAGGAGGAGAAGAGCAGACCTTTGGCCTCCAGCTCTTGCTTCTTCTTCCGGCCCCAGGTGTTGTGGTAGTTCTCAGCGAGTTGCTCTGACATAGCCTATAAAGGAAGACAGTGCGCAGAACGGAATTTGTATGTGCAAGGCAAAGGTACAGACAAAACTGGGACAATATTAGGTAACCAGACAAAAAAAAAAAAAGGATGCTTCTAAACTAAACTAAACTAAACCTTAGGTTTGTATACTGCGCCATCTCCACAAGCATAGAGCTCAGCACGGTTTACAGAGTTAGGAAGAAAGGAACTCCAATGAAGGGTTATAGGAAAGGAACAAGAAGAAAGAGAGGGACAAGGGTCCCAGAGAGCAGGAGGTGTTAGATTTTTGAAAAGAGCCAAGTTTTCAGGTGTTTGCGGAAGAATTGGAGGGAGTTTGAATTTCTGAGCGGGGATGTGAGGTTGTTCCAGAGTTCTGTGGTTCTAAAGGGGAGGGATGTTCCTAGTTTTCCTGCACGAGATATACCTTTTGTAGAAGGGAATGATAGTTTCAGTTTTTGGGAAGATCTGGTGGAGTTAGGGTTAGAGGAGTTCCAAAGGAGTGGAATAACGGGAGGAAGGATGCCGTGTAGGATCTTGAAGGCTAAGCAGGCACATTTAAAGAGGACTCTGGAGTGTACTGGAAGCCAGTGGAGCTTGGACAGGAGCGGAGAGACGTGGTCGAACTTGCCTTTTGCGAAAATAAGCTTAGCCGCGGCGTTCTGAATTAGCTGAAGTCTATGGAGGTTTTTCTTAGTTAGGCTTATAAAGATGGAGTTGCAATAATCCAGTCTAGAGAGGATGGTGGATTGAACAAGGACGGCGAAGTGAGAATGATGAAAGCAGGACCTCACTTTCCTCAGCATATGAAGGCTAAAGAAGCATTTTTTTACCAAGGAGTTGAGGTGGTCATTGAAGGAGAGAGAGGAGTCTATGATGATGCCCAGGACTTTGCTTGAAAACTCGAGCTGAAGAGTGGGGCCGGAGGATAAAGGGATGGAGGTGGGTAAATGATCTAATATTGGGCCGAGCCAAAGTAATTTTGTTTTGGACTCATTCAGTTTCATTTGTACAGATTGGGCCCAGGATTGGAGGTTCATTATACATGTGGATATGTTCTCAGCGAGGTTAGTGAGGTTCGAGTCTGTCTCGAGGAGGATAAGGATGTCGTCAGCATAGGTGTTGAGAGTTTCTAGGGGGGGATAGGTGGAGGAGTTTCAGAGAGGACATGTAGATGTTGAAAAGGACAGGAGAGAGGGGTGAGCCTTGCGGGACTCCACATATCGGCTTCCAGGGGGAGGATGAGGTGCCGTTTATGTTAACGGTGTAGGAGCGGAAACGTAGGAATTTCGAGAACCAATCTAGGACTGTGGAGATTATGCCTATTTCGGAGAGTTGGAAGATTAGGATATCATGATGGATGACGTCAAAAGCTGCGGAGAGGTCGAATTGTAAAAGAACAGCGAATTTATTGCGGGAATGGAGTTGTTGCACCTTGGAGATTAGTGAGGCCAATAGGGATTCGGTGCTGAAGTTGGGTCTGAAGCCGAATTGATGGGGTAGGAGAATAGAGAATCTTTCTAGGTAGGATGAGAGTTGAGTGGATATGATAGATTCTAACATCTTGGTTAGGAGAGGGATGTTTGCTATTGGGCGGTAACTGGATGGTATGGAGGGGTCAAGGTCGGTCTTTTTCAGTAGGGGGGTCAGTGCAATATGTCCCATTTCAGAGGAGAAAAGGCCCGATGTTAGGGCAGAGTTTATAAGTTTGGTGAGGGAAGTGATGGCCTGTGTAGAGATATTCTCAAATAGGTAGGAGGGGAAAGGATCCAAGGTACACTTGCAAGTTTTTTAGTTTGAGGCAGAGTTTGGAGACTTGCGATTCGGAAACAAGCTCAAAGACGGTCCAGGATCTGTCAGCTAGAATGGGATTGGAGACAGGTAGGGTAGGGTTGAAGTCAGTAGAGGTCAGGGAGTTGTAGGAGACTGTAGGAGGGAAGGAGCATCTTAGGGTGGTAACCTTTTCATTGAAGAATTTTGCTAGGGCATCGGCTGATAGAGACGAGGGGAGCAAGGATGAGTCCTTTTTTGTAGTTAAGGAGCGCCAAATGTTAAACAACGCACTGATCTGGTTGTTGGATCTGGAGATCTTATCTCCGAAGAAGTTCTTCCTGGCTTTTTTTAGTGTTGAATTGTAGAGTTTGATATTGACCCTCCAGATCTGTCTATCTGAAGGGGATTTAGATTTTTTTTCCATTTGCGCTCCAGAGCGCAACATTTCTGTTTCAGTTCTCTGTGAAGCGGTAGGTACCAGGGGGCCTTTCGGGGGTAGGAGATGGTTTTAGTGGATATTGGAGCAAGGGAATGGTAGATGGATTCAGAGAGGGAGATCCAGTTGCGCCAGTAGGATTCGGAGTCTGTAGGCTTAGGATTGGAGGAGAGTTGGTTGAGGAATTTGGACCAGAATAGATCGCTCAAAGTTTTTTTGCGGAAGGTTATGAAATGGGAGGAGCGGGATGAGGATTCAAGGTGTGACATGAAAATGGGGAGACAGGTAGCCCCTAAGAAGTGGTCAGACCAAGGGACTTGTTCCCAATGAGTGTCATCGGTTGAAGTTTTGAAGGCGGTAAGATCGAGGAATGTGGTGAAGTCTAGTGTGTGCCCCTTTTCGTGGGTTAGAGAAGAGGTAGGTGAGGGGAAACCTAGAGAGGTAAGGAAATTGTTAAATTCAATCATGTCCTTGCTGGTGGTATCATCAAGGTGGAGATTAATATCACCAACGATCAATAGTCTTTGAAATTTAAGGAAGGCATTTGTTATGGCCTCAAAGACGAGATTGGAGGAGTTGATCCAAGGGGTAGGTGGGCGGTATAATAACAATATGCCCAATGGGTGAGTGCGGAGTTCATCATTGACTGAGGCAAGCATATATTCTAGAGAGGCGTGAGTGCCCTTCTCGAGGAGCTGGACATCAAAGAAAGATTTATAGAGGAGTGCCAGTCCTCCTCCTTTTCGATTGGATTTGGGAGAGAAGAGACCTTGATAACCGGGGGGGGGAGGAGTTCATTTTGTGTGAATAGATCGTTTTTGGCGATCCATGATTACGTGATGCACAGGAATCCAGGGTCGAGCTCGTCTAGAAGGTCCTTCAAGATTTGGGTCTTGTTACATGCAGATCTGGCATTGCAATAAAGTGTTGGGACTGGGGTGAGAGAGTCAGAGGCAGCGTTGGGAAGATTGGCAGAGGGCAAGGGCTTTAGTGAATTCTGGTTGACTTTTCGGGGTTTTTTCTTAAAAGGGAGATTTCTGGTGCGTATCAGTGTGGGGATTCTGAGGCCAGGGCAGATGTTATTGGTGTTTGCGGGGTCGAGTAGGTTGGGAGAGGGAGGTTTCAGACAGAGGGAAGTATAGAGAGGTGAGCTGAGTAGGAGAAGGAACCAGAAGGATGGATTCATGGCGGGGTTAGGACTAGGTGGATTGGTGCGTGAGAGTCTGCGGCAGGGGCTAAGGAGGGAGCGGGGGGCTTATTTAGGCTGGCTGAGAGAAGAGCCAGGAGTAGGGAAGAGAGGTTATTTTTTTTTTAAGGGGTAAATCAGAGGAGGAGCCTTAGCAGTGAAAGCAATTAGCAGCTAGACACTTTTCATTTGGAGCTTAAAACGGAGAGGCTTGGGCAATAGATGACTAACAGGAAAGATTGCGCAGCCAAGGTTTGTGTGTAGCCCAAAGGATGTGCTGGGAGGGGGGAAATAGGGGCAACAGAAAGTGAATACTGGTAAACCTTTGGCAATAATACAGTTTGGCACTAAGCAAAAGCATAGACAGTAATAGAATTTGGCATCTAAACAAGAGCATAGACAGTAATAAAATTGGCATCGGGCGGAATCTGAATTGGGAGGGTTAGACAGGGGAGAGCTGTAAGTCTGGAGGTCCCCAATGGACCTCGGTAAGCCAAGGAGGGGGAAGGCGATGAGTTAGGCAGAGAGAACCTGATTGATTGTCGTGTGGGGACATGAAACTGGTAAGATAAAACTTAAATAACACTTAGCATCTAATAACTTCTGGTAAGATAAAGCTTGAGGAACACTTAGCATATGAATTGCTTCTGGTAAAAGAAAACTTAGCGCCTAAATGATTCTAGTAGGAGCAAATTGACCTATAAGACAGTCGCTTCTGGTAAGACATTGAAACTGGTAAAATAAAAATTAAAGAACACTTAGCAACTAAATTGCATCTGATATGATAAAACTAAAGAACATTTAGCAACTAAATTGCTTCTGGTAAGACAGAAAGGAGGAGAAGCTTAAGTCCTGCAGAAGAGCAGGAACGGTGGTCTGTCGGCCCTGAACACAGGGCAAAAGAAGAAGAGTGAGCTGTTGGGCGGAGTTAGGCCCGATGTCACGTTGTGCTGCAGAGTTGGGCTGAGGAAAGAGGGACAAAATGGAAGCCTTCTTCCTCCTTCCTTTGCCTGCAGAAGAGCAGGAACGGTGGTCTGTCGGCCCCGAACACAGGGCAAAAGAAGAAGAATGAGCTGTTGGGCCTTTTCTGTGTGGTTACAATCAAAGAGGTTTACAATTTTTTTTTTACACAGGTACTAATTTTGTACCTGGGGCAATGAAGTGTTACGTGACTTGCCCAAAATCCCAAGGAGCAGCATTGGGAATTGAACTCACAACCTCAGGGTGCTCTAACTTCCTCCACTTGCTCAATACTGGGGGGGCTCAGCACCTCCTGGCTTCTACAGAGCTGGATCCTATGCCTAGATAGGCACTCTGTTAATTCAGGACGATTATTTCACTGGCCTAGGTTAATCAAATACCTATCCAGGCACCCCGCTCCCCAAGATAACAGCGGTGTCCAGGTAACTCCTGTGTCCACCCTGCCACTAATCAAATATCTGTTTATGTGTTGCTGAAAATCCAGGCATTACCAAGTCAGTGGGATACAACAGAGTAGGAGCTCACCAGGCTCAATTACAAGGGATCCTCAAAATGTTTCTGCATTTTTTAATTTTTTTTTTAAACACTATTTATTAAATATTTCACAAGCAAATTACATCACTTTTCCACATAATCACCCTGTTTTGCGATACATTTTTCCCCATAACATTCTAGGGCACGCCCTCTTACCACTTCTCCTGCCCCAACCATTTCCCGCCAAAATATGAACGTGCGGAAACTTTTTGAAGAACCCTCATATTTCCTGCTGAATGTCACACCCCTGGGTTCCTAAACTTAACTGGTCACATGTTGGAGGGCTCAGAGGCAAAATTAGATTGGGGGGGTAAAAATTATCCGCAGAAAAAAAAGCTGCTGCAAAGGTGAGCTGCGCAGGTTCCACGGGGAAAAGCACCTGCCTGCATAATTCTGAAAACTGACTAAGAAATTTGTATGGCTGAGAAGACATTCTTATTGGGTGTCTAGAGGTAAACTCACCTGCAGCTCACGGGACAGCGTGACTCCAGACAGATCTAAGGGGGTGGGAGTGAAAGTCTGGGTGGTGGGGTCATAGGTGGCCTAAAAAAGAAATATGAAAAGACAGAGGCATACTTAGTGAGTCATCTCCTTCCACCTTTCCTGTTAGATGCACATCTATGTAACTTCATATAGGCATGTGACCAGCGACTCCTTATTAGTTTATCAAATCATTTACACAAAGAGCTCCTTTTTATAAACTAGCGCTGATGTCTTTGGATAACGATGCCATGAATAACATATTATAAACTTTTGTAGCTCCTCAAGCCTACAATCCTTCCACAGTCTATAAAGTTACATGGAACCATTTCTGGCAGAACTCCTGAGTTATGTAGAATCTCAGCTGTGAAACATGACGCTGCTTGCAAGACCATAGAAACATGATGACAGATAGAGGCCAAATGGCCCATCTAGTCTGCCCATCCACAGTAACCATTATCTCTTTCTCTCTCATGGCGGAACTCCTGAGTTATGTAGAATCTCAGCTGTGAAATATGACGCTGCTTGCAAGACCATAGAAACATGATGGCAGATAAAGGCCAAATGGCCAAAAGGTCCATCTAGTCCAGAGGCTGAGATACGATCCCTGGGGATCTGCCAGGAGAAGAGTATGGATTCTCACCTGCGTTGCAACAACAGGAGTACCAGGGTGCACAAGAATTAACAGAAAAGCAGTACTTTCAAACCGCAGAAAATTTTACAGGAGCAAATCAAAGGAAATCTGAAGCAGCCATATTTTGACAAATTGCCTACGTCGGGTTTCTTTTGATGATTTGCTCCAATAAGACTTCCTACAGTTGCCACTACTGCTTTTTGTCCTTTTGTCATGCCCCCTGGCATTCCCAGTTATTTTTTTTTTTTTAACTTATATTCTGTACTAAGACTCTAGGCTCCCGGTGCTCAAAAACTTACTATGGAAGTAAGACTGGTTGTAGCCAGTCTTACTTGCATGACAGCTCAGCCTCCGATGCTCAAACGGACTCTCAGAGGCTTTTACCGATCATGGCAGCAGTACGCATTACAAGGAGCTCGTTAGTATTAAAATGAGCAATCTGTGTAATGGACAGCAGGGAAAAATTTTTCCGGAAGGTCTAGAGCTGTTGGTAGCTTGAATTTTGCTTGAATAGGAGCTGTCTGTGTATGTTTTATGTTTATTTATTTATTTATTTATTCAATTTTCTATACCATTCTCCCAGGGGAGCTCAAAACGGTTTACATGCATTTATTCAGGTACTCAAGCATTTTTTTTTCCCTGTCTGTCCCGGTGGGCTCACAATCTATCTATCTAATGTACCTGGGGCAATGGGGGTTAAGTGACTTGCCCAGGCTACAAGGAGCAATGTGGGTTTGAACCCACAACCTCAGGGTGCTGAGGCTGTAGCTTTAACCACTGCGCCACTCTAGAAATCAAAATATAGCAGAAGTGAGCCAAGTATAGGACAATAAAGCCATTATGACATCACTGATGAGATTGGCTCAGGCATTGGTGGAATAAAGCATTGTGATGTCACAATACCAGCTCTGGTTATCAGAGGCTGAAACTCTTCATAGTGTTTATTTATTCAAGTTTCTCCCAGGAGAGCTCAGAATGGTTTATGAGTTTATTCAGGTACTCAAGCATTTTTCCCTGTTTGTCCTGGTGGGCTCACAATCTATCTAATGTACCTGGGGCAATAAGGGGATTAAGTGACTTGCCCAGGGTCACAAGGAGCAGCGTGGTGGGTTTGAACCCACAACCTCAGGGTGCTGAGGCTGTAGTTTTAACCACTGCATCCCATGCCTAACAACTGCATTCTGACCATAGGCACGGGACAAAACACACACACACAGCAGCTGCATCCCAAAAACATTTCCGAACTTGCCACAGCAAGAGAGGCTTCAGCTGTGGCTAGAAGTTTATTTTTTTTAATTATTTTTCCCTTGTTGCTGTTTACTGGAGCTCTGTGTGCAGTGGGGGAGATCCGCCCCGGATGCTATGTTGGTGGGGGCGCCGGCACTCCTCCTCCTCTCTGCCTCTACCCATGCCTCCCCTTGCCACGTGCACGCCACCCTTCCCTTCCCCAGTACCTTTAGTTATTCACCGCTGCGAGCAACAATTTCAATACGTTCCTCGTGACTGCGTCAGCTCTCCCACTGACATCACTTCCGGGTGCTACGCATAAGAAGTGACATCAGAGGGAGAGCTGCTGGGGTCACGAGGAGCACATTGAAGTTGTTACTATTGGCGGTGAACTAGAGGTATGGGGGAAGGGAAAGGGGGGGGCGTGCAGTAGAGGGGATTAGGGCTGGAGTGGGGGTGGAGACAAGGTGAGGGGGGCACCTTTCACCCTCACTATGCCACAGTCTGCGAGCACAGCCCTACACTGAGGTGAGCCTGTGCACAAGAGCTGTGCCTAACCCTCAGCTCTTGTGCATAGGCGCCATGCACAGCTCCTCCCCTTTTTGCTGGTGCTCTCACTATTTGCACCGAGTACCGCAGCGTGCGTGCTATTTGTGCGGAGCATTGCCGGGAAAATGAAACTCGCTCCCAACCCGGAGTTTTCCACTGGGTTTCCGGAGCTCCGTGCCATCTGGTCTTAGGTGGATTACAAGCTCACATTGTCGCGCCTTGGTAGAATTCTGCCTTTCCTCGTTTCCACTTCTCACCTGCGCCGACTGTGAAATCTTGCGTGTCTTGGTCTTCTTCTCAACCTTCTCTTCATCGCCTTCCCTTGCTTTTTCAATCATCCATTCCCAAGCAATCATGGCCTTGAGTGACTCCTTGATAGGCCAGCGGTAAATCTCTTTGTCCTAAGATAAGGGAAAGGAGAAACATTGAAAGGATTTCAAGCGGCTTTCATCATCATCCATTTCTTGCCTTCATTACAGGAAACCACTTAAGACTTTCTTGATTATTAAGGGCCTGTTTTACAAAGCCGCGCTAGCCCTGAAGCCCTTTAAATCTCTATGGGCTTCGGGGCTGTTACCGCACTGCAGTTGCTAGCGCGGCTTTGTAAAACAGTTAGTGCAAACTATATAGTTGAAAAGGTCTATAAGGGAAAGTAGAAATCAACACATAATACAAGGGCTGGCCACTGCTAAGACCCCCTGGTAATTTTCCCAGCGTTATATTGAATACAATTGACCCTCAGAAATGCCACCAGCCACTCAAATATGTGGAGTGGTCGCGTCGTGAGAAACACATTCTAATCGAGGGATCACAGCCCTGATGAAACCCGTGTTGGGTGAAACATGTTGGTGATAGTATCCCTTAGAATGGACCATTATAGCTAAGCTAAGTATTAGCTCTTATTTACAATAAGTTTTACTTTGGCACTGTTGCACTTTATGAAAAACTAAGATATTCACAAATTTAAAAACAAAACAAAAATGACCCGGTGAGGATGTAATGTATAAATCCAACCACCATGAAACATATTTGAGTGACTGGTGGCATTTCTGAGGGTCAATTGCATTCAATACTACACTGGGAAAATTACCAGGGGGTCTTAGCAGTGACCAGCCCTTGTATTGTATGCTTTGCAAAACAGGCCCTAAATTTCTTAGCTCTTAATACTAACATATTCATCACGTTGACTTATGTATCGTAGCTAGTCTTTTGTAAACCGCATTGAACTTTATGGTAATGGCGGTCTAGAAATAAATTCTTATGTTATTATGTTATGTTATGTTAAAAACAACAGGACGGAAGCAGAACATTGCCTGCCTACCGTTACCTTTTTTTAGCTCCGGCACATTAAATGGTGCAAATGTTTTTCATGGCACATATAATATTGCAAAACCAACAAAAATAATTAAATCAGATTTATTTATTTAAAGTTCTTTAAGCTATGTATGGGTAATTGTAAATGGTGAAACTAAAGTAGATGATAGAATTTCTAATCAATGCGATGGATGTGCTTGTTTTTGAGTGCAAATTAACTCAAATTGTGATAGTCAACAAGCAAGCACACATTTCATCATCCACCATCTGGAGTCGTTCTCTTTTTTTCCATTTAATTTCTGTCAGAGCTGAACATCCAAGTTGCAAAGATAAGACGATCCAAATGGCAACAAAGCCTTGATTGCTTTGTTGCTCAAGTTATAATAATTACTGCAAAAATAAAAATAAAATTACTTGCCATTAGTTTTCAAGGACCAATCAGGTCAAAGAATGAGGCTTGTCTGGGCGGTTCTATCTTTATGCACACAGACGTTCATAACATTGACAGATTCTTGCGTATGTGACGTACATGTCATCCTTTTTAGTGTATACTTATGAAGAGAATTTTTAAAACTAAAGTAAAGTTCTGGAATCTCGTATGGTATATCTGGAATCTCTTCGGAGCACACCACTGTGTCATGGCACACAGTTTGAGAGACACTGCCTTAAACTGTTCTCTACAGGTCAACAGGTAACAAAAGACAATGAATATTTTTTCAGCTATAGCATGCTAAATCCAGAGTGTTTCCAAAGGATGATCACACTGAATAACCACATTATCCTACGTCAGATCCAGAGTGCTCCTATAGAAATACTGTATCAGTGTATCTGTAGAGAAGCTGCTGCCTACCGAAAGAGCCAAGAGGTGGACAAAGGTACCTTTTCTGAGAAAGTCTTGTATGGTCGCAACATTGGATGGGTCTTTGCTTCCTCATCGATGGCTTCTCCGTACGTCCAATTGTTCTGGATCTGTCAAGGAGAAAAGTACACAAACCAGCTTAGATGAATTATGCATACAAACAGGATCCCAAGAAATGTGTTTATGTAGGACACACAGGATCTGAGCCTTGGTCCATTCTGAGATGGAACAAGGAATGTCCTTATGGAAACCCTGAGTGGCTCCGTGCCAGAAGCAAGAAATTCCTGCTCTAGCATCTCTGGAGAACCCATCGTGAGTGTCACACAGTGGCGTTCTTTCCCCTGTTGGGCCTGAACACCTACATGAGTCCAAAAAAGATGCCTTAGCAAGATTCCAGGTCCAATACCAAGAGCGTAAAAATGCCAATGCATACATTTACACCCGCTCCAAGGAGCAGTAAATGTGTGTGTGCATTCTACACAAGTACTCAGATATTTGATAAAAAAATACAAGCACACGTTTCAGCTCCGACCCTTATCTGCCCAAACTCCGTCCCCAGGAATATTTACATACTCTGCACATCTAAGTATCTGTCGGTTTGTTGGCACAAAAGCTTAGTACGGGTAAGGCTGCTAACTGGATTCAGATTTGCAGGATGAGGTTGGTTCAGTCCTGGGCTTACCCCCATTGCATGCAGGGACTTGTAGTTCTGATTTCCCCATTGAAGTCCCTAAAAAAGGAAAGACTACAAGTTTCAGCATACACCGAGGTAAACCCAGGACTGGATCAACCCTGTCCTGAGAATCTGGATTCATTTGGCAGCTTTAACCATGGGGCAATTTTATTTTATTTATTTATTTTTTCCAAAAGGTCTTTTCTGTGTGTAAAGAGCCTTTACATATGGAAAATTCTTTATAGTTACCTCAACTGAGAATAATTTTCAAGCCTCCTAGAGAAGTGCAATGCCCACAGCTACATTTTACCTAAAAGGTTTTGTACCTATTTTCAAAGACAAAATACTCCCTTTAAAAGTTGATATGGATCATATGGAAATATATTTTGGAGGAATGATAGAAATATGTATGAAAATATAATAATTGTGAATCAATTTGAAATGAAAATCTATTTGTATTATATTATATTTACTTATTTCCTTCAATAAAATGTTATAAATTAAAAATTGAATAAGATAAAATATGACGGTGCAACCGTGTTTTTTGCAGATAGTTTTCCAGATAAGAGTACTGTATATACATGAATATAAAGTGAGATTTATGGGCCAAAATATTGGCCCAAAAATGGGGGTCTCCATTTATATTCGAGTCTTTCCTCCTCCCTGATGTCCCATTCCTACTACCATCTCTCCCAGTAATGTTCCTTCTCTGCCACTGTCAGCCACCCTCCAAACCGGTAGAATTCCCCTCCCTCCCTCTTCCACCCCCCCCCCATGAACAGGCACAACTAACCCCCCTCCAAGACCCAGCCAAAGGACCCCCAGGCCTACTGTGTTTCCCTGGTGGTCTAGTGGTGCGTTGAACAGGAGCAATTTCCACTCGATCCTGCCCATACTCTCTCAGTGTGAAAATGGCTGCCAAGAATTCCAGCTGCAGTCTCACGAAGCTTCATAGCAGCCTCACGAGAAAGACCCTAATATACCTAAATCTAATTATTTAGTGAAGAGGGGAAATTTTCAAACTGCCCGCCTTGATGAAAAGTCATGGGTAAGTTTAACAGGGGCTTTGTATCACTTCTTAAACTACACTTTCCCTTTGAAAACTACCCCATCTGCACCTTTTTGGGGGGCATGTACATGCTCTCTTTTGTTCCCAGACTTGGCAATGCCTCCTTGTTAAAGAGCTAAAAGAAGGCACGATGTGATACAATATGCCTGTTTTTACAGAGATCCCTTCAGCACAGGTAAATGGCTTTTGAAAACAAGTCTTATGATCAATACATTTTTACTGAATTTTCAACACATAAGACAACAATTAAAACACAGAAAAAGCCAAGCCACCCATATTGGCTCATCATGGTGGCCTCACAAAAGAGTGCATTACAACCCAATTCCACCTAACCAACCCCCACCCCAACCCAAATCAAATTACATATTCAACAAGTAGCTGCAGGCCCTAGGAGGCATATTATCTCAAACAGGTGACCAAATCTGTAAGAAATGCCGCCATGTGGCAGGTGGGTGTCCTTCTGACATCAAGACGCTCCATATGTAATGATATTGAAAAGTCTTAACTCTCAGCTAATGGAACTCGGTTCCTGGAATGTGTATGATCAGGAAGAAGTTTTATACATTAACAAAGGCAGCCAATCTCCATACACTGTGGTTAACAAATTAAACCCAGCTTCTGAAAGTTGCCAAAGTGATTAAAAAATGAGTGAATCTTGTTTTACATTGTGCCAGTAGCACATTAAAGCTTTCATCTTCATGATCTCAGCTAGGGAAAGTCCCAGTACTAGAAAAGCAAGGTGTCAAGCAGGGCGGGAATGAGGTGCACTAACAGAGCTCCGTGAGAGAGTCACAGTATTGAAAATGTAAAGAGTGCTACAGGGCAGGAGTGAAGTACATTGGCAGAGTTGTGTGTAAGGGTCTTAGTATTGGAAGAGAAAGCACTATATTAGAGCAGGAATAAGGTACATTAACAAAGCTGTATGTGAGGGTCTCATTATGGGAAGAGCAATGGGTATAACAGGGCAAGAATGAGGTGTATGTTTTTACAGAGCTGTATATGAAGGGTTCAATGTTGGAAGAGGAGGGGGTGCTGCAGAGCAGGAGTGAGGTATAACACAAATTATATGAGGATCTCAGACATGGAGAGGGTGCTGCAGAGCAGGAGTGAAGTATAACATAGCTTATGTGAGGGTCTCAGAAGAGGAGGGGGTGCTGCAGGGCAGGAGTGAGGTATAACACAGCTTATGTGAGGGTCTCAGACATGGAGGGGGTGCTGCAGGGCAGGAGTGAAGTATAACACAGCTTATGTGAGGGTCTCAGACATGGAGGGGATGCTGCAGGGCAGGAGTGAAGTATAACACAGCTTATGTGAGGGTCTCAGACATGGAGGGGGTGCTGCAGGGCAGGAGTGAAGTATAACAAGCTTATGTGAGGGTCTCAGACATGGAGGGGGTGCTGCAGGGCAGAAATGAAGTATAACACAGCTTATGTGATGGTCTCAGAAGAGGAGGGGGTGCTGCAGGGCAGGAGTGAGGTATAACACAGCTTATGTGAGGGTCTCAGACATGGAGGGGGTGCTGCAGGGCAGGAGTGAAGTATAACACAGCTTATGTGAGGGTCTCAGGCATGGAGGGGGTGCTGCAGGGCAGGAGTGAAGTATAACAAAGCTTATGTGAGGGTCTCAGACATGGAGGGGGTGCTGCAGGGCAGGAGTGAAGTATAACACAGCTTATGTGAGGGTCTCAGGCATGGAGGCGGTGCTGCAGGGCAGGAGTGAAGTATAACACAGCTTATGTGAGGGTCTCAGACATGGAGGGGGGTGCTGCAGGGCAGGAGTGAAGTATAACACAGCTTATGTGAGGGTCTCAGAAGAGGAGGGGGTGCTGCAGGGCAGGAGTGAAGTATAACACAGCTTATGTGAGGGACTCAGAAGAGGAGGGGGTGCTGCAGGGAAGGAGTGAAGTATAACACAGCTTATGTGAGGGTCTCAGAAGAGGAGGGGGTGCTGCAGGGCAGGAGTGAAGTATAACACAGCTTATGTGAGGGTCTCAGGCATGGAGGGGGTGCTGCAGAGCAGGAGTGAAGTATAACACAGCTTATGTGAGGGTCTCAGACATGGAGGGGGTGCTTCAGGGCAGGAGTGAAGTATAACACAGCTTATGTGAGGGTCTCAGAAGAGGAGGGGGTGCTGCAGGGCAGGAGTGACGTATAACACAGCTTATGTGAGGGTCTCAGACATGGAGGGGGTGCTGCAGGGCAGGAGTGAAGTATAACACAGCTTATGTGAGGGTCTCAGACATGGAGGGGATGCTGCAGGGCAGGAGTGAAGTATAACACAGCTTATGTGAGGGTCTCAGACATGGAGGGGGTGCTGCAGGGCAGGAGTGAAGTATAACACAGCTTATGTGAGGGTCTCAGACATGGAGGGGGTGCTGCAGGGCAGAAATGAAGTATAACACAGCTTATGTGATGGTCTCAGAAGAGGAGGGGGTGCTGCAGGGCAGGAGTGAGGTATAACACAGCTTATGTGAGGGTCTCAGACATGGAGGGGGTGCTGCAGGGCAGGAGTGAAGTATAACACAGCTTATGTGAGGGTCTCAGGCATGGAGGGGGTGCTGCAGGGCAGTAGTGAAGTATAACAATGCTTATGTGAGGGTCTCAGACATGGAGGGGGTGCTGCAGGGCAGGAGTGAAGTATAACACAGCTTATGTGAGGGTCTCAGGCATGGAGGCGGTGCTGCAGGGCAGGAGTGAAGTATAACACAGCTTATGTGAGGGTCTCAGACATGGAGGGGGTGCTGCAGGGCAGGAGTGAAGTATAACACAGCTTATGTGAGGGTCTCAGAAGAGGAGGGGGTGCTGCAGGGCAGGAGTGAAGTATAACACAGCTTATGTGAGGGACTCAGAAGAGGAGGGGGTGCTGCAGGGAAGGAGTGAAGTATAACACAGCTTATGTGAGGGTCTCAGAAGAGGAGGGGGTGCTGCAGGGCAGGAGTGACGTATAACACAGCTTATGTGAGGGTCTCAGGCATGGAGGGGGTGCTGCAGAGCAGGAGTGAAGTATAACACAGCTTATGTGAGGGTCTCAGACATGGAGGGGGTGCTTCAGGGCAGGAGTGAAGTATAACACAGCTTATGTGAGGGTCTCAGAAGAGGAGGGGGTGCTGCAGGGCAGGAGTGACGTATAACACAGCTTATGTGAGGGTCTCAGACATGGAGGGGGTGCTGCAGGGCAGGAGTGAAGTATAACACAGCTTATGTGAGGGTCTCAGACATGGAGGGGGTGCTGCAGGGCAGGAGTGAAGTATAACACAGCTTATGTGAGGGTCTCAGACATGGAGGGGGTGCTGCAGGGCAGGAGTGAAGTATAACACAGCTTATGTGAGGGTCTCAGACATGGAGGGGGTGCTGCAGGGCAGAAATGAAGTATAACACAGCTTATGTGATGGTCTCAGAAGAGGAGGGGGTGCTGCAGGGCAGGAGTGAGGTATAACACAGCTTATGTGAGGGTCTCAGACATGGAGGGGGTGCTGCAGGGCAGGAGTGAAGTATAACACAGCTTATGTGAGGGTCTCAGGCATGGAGGGGGTGCTGCAGGGCAGGAGTGAAGTATAACAATGCTTATGTGAGGGTCTCAGACATGGAGGGGGTGCTGCAGGGCAGGAGTGAAGTATAACACAGCTTATGTGAGGGTCTCAGGCATGGAGGCGGTGCTGCAGGGCAGGAGTGAAGTATAACACAGCTTATGTGAGGGTCTCAGACATGGAGGGGGTGCTGCAGGGCAGGAGTGAAGTATAACACAGCTTATGTGAGGGTCTCAGAAGAGGAGGGGGTGCTGCAGGGCAGGAGTGAAGTATAACACAGCTTATGTGAGGGACTCAGAAGAGGAGGGGGTGCTGCAGGGAAGGAGTGAAGTATAACACAGCTTATGTGAGGGTCTCAGAAGAGGAGGGGGTGCTGCAGGGCAGGAGTGACGTATAACACAGCTTATGTGAGGGTCTCAGGCATGGAGGGGGTGCTGCAGAGCAGGAGTGAAGTATAACACAGCTTATGTGAGGGTCTCAGACATGGAGGGGGTGCTTCAGGGCAGGAGTGAAGTATAACACAGCTTATGTGAGGGTCTCAGACATGGAGGGGGTGCTTCAGGGCAGGAGTGAAGTATAACAGAGCTATGTGAGGGTCTCAGAAGAGGAGGGGGTGCTGCAGGGCAGGAGTGACGTATAACACAGCTTATGTGAGGGTCTCAGACATGGAGGGGGTGCTGCAAGGCAGGAGTGAAGTATAACACAGCTTATGTGAGGGTCTCAGACATGGAGGGGGTGCTGCAGGGCAGGAGTGAAGTATAACACAGCTTATGTGAGGGTCTCAGACATGGAGGGGGTACTGAAGGACAGGAGTGATGTGCATTAACAAAGCAGTGGTATGAGAAAGAATTGAGAGAAGAGGGTGCTCTATATAAGGTTGCTATGCATTGACAGAGATGCTTTTGAGGGTTTAAGTACTGGAATAACAGAGGTGATACAGTGAGGAGCTTTAGCTGGCCTTCCTACCTTATCGAATGCCCACTTGTCATGAGTGTATTCTGCGTACTTGTTAATAAAACCATCCAGCTTCTCTGGGATGATGACACTGAAAGCATGAAAAAGAACCTTTTAGTGAGCCTCCAACCTACAGAAGATGTGAAAATCAAAGTAAACTCTAGTTCAAATGATCTGTCCAATCTTAAATTTAAAAAAAAAAAAAAAAAAAAAGGTCATAGAAATTAACATATAAAATTCATGTCCAACATGGCACTATCCCCCTCTTTTACAAAGGCGCATTAGCCATTTTAGCGCGCGCTAAACGCTAACGCGTCCACAGACTTATAATGGGTGCGTTAGCGTGTGCATATATTTAGCGCGCTAAAACGCATAGCGCACCATCGTAAAAGGAGCCCTATGTTTCAAGGTCTCAAAATGAAACTGGAAATGAAGAAGGAAGTGAGCAGGAAGAGAATGCTATTGGCTCTTTGAAAAAGTAGCAAGAGAGTTCAGTTATTCCTTGCTGCCATTTATTATATAGTGCGGAGGCACAGAGTTGACGAAATTAAAACTCCTGAAGCAGCCTAAGTGGATGGTGAAACAAGGATCTTTGTTGGGGATGAACGCGGGACGAATATGATAAAGTATAGAAGGAAGAAGAAAAGAAACGTGGAACCAGATCCTGGACTTCCAAGAGTTTAAAATGGTGAGGTTTATTGGTGTATAAGATGAATAAAATGTATTTTCAGGCAGCAACAGAAGCCGCAGGACAGTGCGAGACACTCATTTCACAGACTTGACTGTCTTTTGAATCTTTGTTACAGCATTTCAAGGACCTCTGAGAAAGGCTATACAGAGCCGAAACACGGCCCCTGTAGGGTCTGGTCATCGTCTATGCCGTGCTATTATTATATTGCTGTAATACGTTTGACTTTTTGTGATACGTTTTATTCGTCTTATACACCAATAAACTTCACCATTCTTGGAAGTCCAGAATCTGGTTCCACATTTCTTTTCTTTCCCCCCCCCCCCCAATTCTTTATTCATTTTAAAAGCCAACACAAAGTGCAACAGATTTACCAACCATTGGTACAATAAACAACACTCCTTACACTCAAATAATAAAATAAGTACATAATTCCCCCCCCATCTCCTTTCCTGGATGTGCATAACATTCATTCAAAAATTAAAGGGTAATCTTAATGATCAATTCATACAAAATTTTGTTAATGGATCCCAAATCTCTTTGAATTTATTACGCGGCCTCTTTTACAAAGCCGCGCCAGCAACAGCCCCGAAGCCCTTTAAATCTCTATGGGCTTCAGGGCCGTTAGCGCAGCGCAGCCGCGGCTTTGTAAGAGAGGCCGATAGTGTCCCAATTGTTACAAATTCATACGTTCAAACTTATAAAATTGGCATAAGGTTTCCCACCAAAAATTATAATTTATTCTATCCCATTTTTTTGTGATTAGCTGCATAGCAACTCCTGTCATGATAAGAAGTAATCTGTTCTTATCTGCATTGATTGGACTCTTGGGCATTAATAGTGTTCCAAACACTACTACGTCATATGACAATGACAGTGAGACTTCCAATATCATATTAATTTGACCCCAAATAGACCTCCAGAATTTAAGTATCAAGGGACAATAGAACAATAGATGATCCAGTGTCGCTTTATCGAGATGACAATGCCAGCATCTATTAGACTTAGAACTATCTGACTTTTGCAAACAAACAAGGGTCCAGAAAATTCTATATAACAGAAAAAAAACAAGCTTGTCTCATAAATGCTGACGCTGTACATCTCATCCTTCAAGTCCAAATCCGTGGCCAATGAGTAGCAGAAATCTGTTGCTTTATCTCAGTGCTCCAAATGTCTTTTAGACTAGTTTTAGGTTTCTTATTCAGATATTAATTTATATGGTTCCACATTTCTTTTCTTCTACACTACCCGGTTTTCTGTGGTACCAAGGTCCATTTCTGTGGCCAGTAGGACCGTCCTTGTGATGTAGACCACCCCACAGTGTCGTTCTGTTGCTGAAAGTATATAAGGATACCGATGTGTGTATTGGAAGACTTCATATGATTCCCAGCATTATCAGATAAGTCACTCTATTGCAGTGATTCCCAACCCTGTCCTGGAGGAGCACCAGGCCAATCGGGTTTTCAGGCTAGCCCTAATGAATATGCATGAGAGAGATTTGCATATGATGGAAGTGATAGGCATGCAAATTTGCTTCATGCATATTCATTAGGGCTAGCCTGAAAACCCAATTGGCCTGGTGTTCCTCCAGGACAGGGTTGGGAACCACTGCTCTATTGCATATGTGGTGGAGGTTTTTTTTTCATTTTGAGACTTTTCAAGAGAATTAGGGTGGAGTTGTTTTAATGACTGTGATAGTAATAGATACAGCATTTTTTTTCCACTGTGGATATAATGCTGTTAGATGTGATTTGAGGCTTTTTCTCCACCTTGATAGTTGAATAGATCATTTGAAGTCTCTAATGATTTACCCTTTCTTTGAAACAAATTGAACAATTTTGAATGAATAGTTTGGGACATAAATAACTCTACCATTTACCACATGTCTCTGATCTTTTTGTGTATTTTCTTGTTGCTCCCCCCTTTTTTCTTTTTGAAGTCTCTGTCGCTGTCTACTAACTTTGAACCATTCTCTTTTTAAAACTCCCTTCTCTGAACACGTGCACTGGTAGAGACAGTTAAAATCCCAGCATGCTTCAGAAAGAGGTAAACCAAGCTTGGACTGATATGGAGATGGAAGGCAGCATGGGCTGGGGTAGGGTTGCCAGATTTTCCTTTTGGAAAATCTGGAACCCTAGCCCCGCTCCCAGGCCCACCTAGTTACGCCCACCTCCACCCTAATCCCTCCCCCGCTGCCTGCTCTTGTCGGGCAGGAATTCCACGCATGCGCAGACGCTAACGTGATGACATCACCCGCATGTGCGCATGACATCATCACATGATGGCTGTGCATGCACAGACTTCCTCCCCGCCCGACACAGCTTTTCAAAACCCAGACAAAATGTCGTGATTTGTAAAGCCATCCGGACCCCCGGTCACGTCCTCAAAAGGAGCACATGTCCAGGGAAATCTGAACATCTGGCAACCCTAGGCTGGGGTTATTACTCACTTCAGAGTCTCCACGGGTTTTGGGTCAAAGTTGCCCTCAGCATCAACAGAGGCTTTTTTCTCTGTCTTGGAGGAGTAGCTGGCATCGACATAGTCTGGCGGGATGGCTCCAGCAATGGCACCGAGGCATGGCATCACAATCTTGTACAGCTCTGCATCAAATTTCTTATCAACGAGGAAATTGGATTTGTTAAAACTTGGCAAATGCCCCTTTAAGCATATTCACACTCTTCCCCTTTCAGGATATCGGGACCAATAAACATCCTTTCTAACAAAATGCTCCCTGAAGATCACACAATCTCTTCTCTTTAAGAACTGATCCCTTTCTATGAATACCATGCCATAAAGTTCAAAAACAGTATCTTGGTTGGCTCTCCCCGTTATCAGCATTCCTCCCTCTCTTTCTTTGTTTGACCCCTATAATGTTCTCTGTACTCTAAAGAAAACCTGCCAGACTGTAGTAGCTGATAGCTAAAAGATGACGCCCCCTTCCCATATAGAAACATGATGGCATATAAAGGCCAAATGGCGTATCTAATCTGCCCATCCACAGTAACCATTATCTCTTTCTCTCTCCGAGAGATCCCATGTGCCTATCCCAGGCCCGTTTGAATTCAGACACAGTCTCTGTCTCCACCACCTTATGTTCAATTTTCTACTCTTACTTTGTGAGCAAGGGATTCAAAGATCCCCCAGAAGAGCTTCCGGGTCAAATGAAGCTCTTCCTCTGAGGTCACACCGTAGTTGGCCCAGCCCGTGGGCAGACAGTAATACTTCCAGCAACGTTCATAGTGATTGGTCAGCAGCTGCAGGGCAACAGAAAAGAGAAAGAGAGAGACCACATTAATCTATTGGGAGCTCTTCACAAGGTCCCATCCTCCAGCTACCAAGGAAACATGAAACCATATTTCAATACCAGCAATGGATCAAATTCAAAACAGGATTAACATGCTAGGTTGACTTAGGTGAGTGATATCTTTACCCAAATCCTTACTTTGGTCAAAGGTTCCTGGGACTACCACCACATACCTTTAATGGCATCTTGGCAAACTCATTGAGAATGGGTACATCAAATACCAGCCTACGGAGGAGATGCTGCAGCATAGAGGGGCGAAGGGACCTGCAAGGAGGGAAAGTCTCAGTTACATAAACCAATGTTCAGAAGAATGATCAGCAATCCCCTACCCTGTGCATAAGCTGTACAGCAACACTAGACACTTAAGAACATAAGAATAGCCTTACTGGGTCAGACCAATGATCAATTAAATCCAGTAGCCCTTTCTCACGGTGGCCAATCCAGGACTCTAGTACCTGGCAAAAACCCAAAGAGTAGCTACATTCCATGCTACTGATCCAGGGCAAGCAGTGGCTTCCCCCATGTCTTTCTCAATAACAGACTATGGACTTTTCCTCCAGGAAATTGTCCAAACCTTCCTTAAAACCAGTTATGCTATCCGCTCTTACCACAATCTCTGGCAATGAGTTCCAGAGCTCAACTATTCACTGAGTGAAAAAATATTTCCTCCTATTGGTTTTAAAAGTATTTCCTTATAATTTCATCGAGCGCCTCCCTAGTCTTTGTCATTTTTGACAGAGTGAAAAATCGATCCACTTGTACCCGTTCTACTCCATTCAGGATTTTGTAGACTTCAATCATATCTCCCCTCTGCCCTCTCTTTTGCAAGCTGAAGATCCCTAATCTTTTTAGTCTGTCATCATACGCGAGGAGTTCCATCCCCTTTATCATCTTGGTCTCTCTTCTTTGAAACTTTTCAAATGCCGCTATATCTTTCTTGAGATAAGGAGACCAGAATTGAACACAATACTCCAGATGAGGTCGCACCATGGAGCAATACAGGGGTATTATAACATTCTTAGTCTTGTTAACCACCCCTTTATTAATAATTCCTAGTATCTTATTTGCTTTTTTGGCTGTTGCTGCACATTGACCAGAAGGTTTCATCGTATTGACTACAATGACACCCAGATCCTTTTCCGGATGATATCATCTCACTGCCCCTTCTAATGGGGACCATATTGCTGTATGGTGTCATCAGATAATGTCCTGGAAGCAAAACAAAAAAGAACCAACAAGACTTGCAGTAAAAAACATAAAGCAAACAAGAACAATACTGCAAGAAAATGTACAGGGTACAGGAATTTATTAAAATGACAAAACCAAAAATATAAACTGCATAAAATATGTATCCAAAACAGCTGGTCCCAATATTCCTGTGGACCAGACCCGACACGGTCCGTGTTTCGAAGAAACACTCCTTCCTCAGGGGTCCCTAGTGTTGGTACACAGAGTATCAGAAAACCAGAATGGATAAGGTAAACAAAATCGATAATGCAGCACCTTACACAGGACAGTTTCATACCTGTTCATTATCGATTTTGTTTACCTTACAGGAATATTGGGACCAGCTGTTTTGGATACATATTTTTTATGCAGTTTACGTTTTTGGTTTTAGATTTCTGTTTTTTGTCATTTTAATAAACTCCTGTACCCTGTACATTTTCTTGCAGTATTGTTTTTGTTATCGGCTAATGTCCTGCCACCCCACCAATTCTGCCAGGTGGTATCTGCACAGCGTCAACAGGCACTCCTTGAAACCATGTTGCTGGCCCTCTTTTAGCTGCAGCCACGTACCGGCAGAGAGCCATCAGGCATTCCTCGATCACATCCCGCTGAGCTTTGGT
This sequence comes from Geotrypetes seraphini, assembly GCF_902459505.1. Lineage (NCBI taxonomy): Eukaryota > Metazoa > Chordata > Amphibia > Gymnophiona > Dermophiidae > Geotrypetes > Geotrypetes seraphini. The sequence continues at coordinate 62,359,589 of NC_047091.1, read as the reverse complement.
AAGGGAGCGCCCGCGGGAGAGTCGGTAGATGGTGTGAAGCATGGAGTCGATCATGATGGCGCGGTGTTCTGTGCCGGCGAAGAGCGGGGCGCACTTGGTGATGAGAGGCAGCACTGCTGTGCACAGATAGCGGTTCAACGCTAGCGCCATCTCTGTGGTGCTAAAGGCAGCCTGGGGGAAGGGATGGGTGGAGCAGGGAGAGGAAAAAGCACAGAAAACAAACAAACAAAAAAAAAACCAGAGAGATGGAAAAGAGAAGAGAGGGAATAAAAAAAATTTAAAATATGGTAGGAGGGAACAAGAGAAAAAAAGAGGAGGCAGAGATGAGGTGACAAAAGAGAGGACAATATAAAAAAAGGATCAATTAATGGCACCGAAACATTTACTTCTTGTTCTCATATCCAGTGGCGTAGCGAGGGTGAGAGGCGCCCCTCCCCCACCCTCTTCTCCACACCCCCACCCTCCTGCCGCACATGAGCCACTTCCCTTCCACCATACCTCTGTAACCTTCCTGGCACGAGCTGCAACCCCAACCTGTTGTCATGCCAGCGTCAGCTCTTCCTCCGATCTTACTTCCTAGGCACGGGTCCAGGAAGTGACATCAGAGGAAGAGCCAATGCTGGTGCGACAGCTGGTTATGGGTTGCTGCTCACGCCAGGGATATTACAGAAGTACGGGGGAAGGGAAGCGGCGGGCATGTGTGGCAGCGTGGAGCGGGGAAGGAGCCGGGGACGGAGAGGAGAATGGGTACCTGCAATCGCTCAATCTCACCTCCTTCTTTCTCTCCTCCAAATTCTGAGGATTCCTATTTCCCTCTCCACCCTAAACCTGGATCCATAACTCCTACATTCTTCCTTGTCCCCCAAGGCCCCAAAGAACTCACTGTGTCCAGAGACGCGGCTGCCCTCATATCCGGCAGGAAGCCAACCTCTAGTACTTGCAGCAGGAAGTCCTGGTTGTCAATTCCATACACTCGGTCCAGGAACAGAACCATCGGAGACTTGTGGTCTGGCACAAAACTGGCCGACATCTTTGGCTCAATGGTGTTACCGTCTAGGAAAAGCAAACAAAGAGGCAAAATTGTGAAATCCTTCACCTGGAAACCTGACACTGAAACCCCTGTCATCTCTGTGGTCTCCCCTTGGAAACTTCTGACTCAGGTAGATGTCTCCAAATGGATTTGTTATCCTCACGTGATGACAAGAATGAATTTCATTGGTAAGCCAGGGTATAACAGATATACTGTCAATCTAAATTGGCGTTTGTCTTAATACTTGGATCGTGACAAAGAGCTTTATTATACGATTGCGAGGCCCATATTTAGCTGGCAGTGAATGGATAAGGTTACCTGTAGCAAATCTGATCCGGATAATGCAACCCAAATGCATTCAGGCTAAATATCTGGGGCTCGACATTCAGCCAGCAGCGATCAGTTTTGCTGACCACTGCTGGCATTATGTCTGGAAATTCAATGCTGGGCCACAGTGGCGTAGCAAGGGTGCGAGGCGCCTGGAGCAGTGGTGCCCCTCCCCCATCCTTGTCTCCACCCCCCTGCTCCTTACCCACCCCCTTCCCTTCCCCCTTCCCTTCCCTCGACCAACAACTTCGTGACCACATCTTTTACCTCTGACGTCACTTCCTATGCACGGCACGGAAGCGATACGGAAGTGGCACGGCACGGCACGGAAGCGACGTCAGCGGGAGCTGACGTGGTCGCAAGGAGCACGTTGAAGTTGTTGGTTGCGATGGTGAACAGCTAGAGGTACGGGGAAGGGAAGGGGGGGCGTGCGTGCGGTGGGAGGGGGGGAGGAGTGGGAAGAGGTGGGGGCGGAGAGGAAGAGGGGTGCCGGTGCCCCCACCTTGATGGCACTTGGGGCAGACTGCCTCCCCCTTACGACGCCACTGCTGGGCCATGTCCTATGTTCCAGCATTGAATTTCCAGGTTTTTTGAGCCAGCAAAAATATAGCTGGTTAGGTGCAATAATCAGTAGTTAATGTGTTACCGCATAAAGATAGGACCGACTCCTATTTATGTTGTTTTCTTGACCAGCGAACTGCTACTGGCACATAATTGACCTAGTGCTGGCTACACCTTTGAAATGCCCACAAAACAGTCGGTTTTGCGTTGGGCGTTAACTGGACATTTTCCGCAGCACTATCCAGTTAAATGAAGCTGAATATAACTAGTTAGCCTGAGCCAAGCAATTTGAGCGGAGCAGAATAGTGGTCTAGTGGTTAGGGCTGCAGCCGCAGCACCCCGCTGCCCCAGGTACATTAGTCAGATTGAGTAGCTGATGGTAAACCACTTAGGCTAGTTAAATTGCTTTGAATGTTGATGCCCTGGTCTAAGGCCGATTGAACAAAGATATCTGTCCAGCTACCCTGTTTCCCCGAAAATAAGCCCTGTCCCGAAAATAACCCCAGCATGATTTTTAAAGATGCTCCTAATATAAGCCCCATCCCAAAAATAAGCCCTAGTTAAGATCGACCTCTGAAGCGTGTCTCCCCTCCCGCCCCCGATACTCCCCCGACTCCATCGCTGACACTAGTACTGCCTGATTTGCTGAAAAAAAAAAATCAGACTCATCAATTCAGCAACCCCCACCCCTCCTGCTTTAGGAGGCCTTGGAGCGGAGGTATGTCAGTCTCACAGTGGGAGGGTCGGTGGGGTTCTGCTGCACAACGAGAGGGTTGAGAGGGGAAGAATGATGCTGCACATGGGGGGGAGAAAGGAAAGAAGAAGAATTGGGGTAGAGGAGAGGAAGGGAGAGATGAAAAAAATAAGACACACCCGAAAATAAGCACTAGTGTGTTTTTTAGACCCAAAATTAATATAAGACGCTCTTATTTTCGGGGAAACACAGTATTTGTCTGGACTGAGTTTCTTGAGCAACTCTTGTTGGTCAATTATGATCTTCAGCGCTGGCAAAATGAAACCACATAGTTGATGCTGTAAGCAAACCTACAGCCTTATTCCCCCACCCCTCCAGGATTTGGATAATTACACACAACAATCACGGACTAGGTTGAGAACCCCCTTCCCAGATGACTCACAAAAAAAAAAAATAATAATCCATAATTAAACTAAAATCATTCAAAAACTAAAATATCTGCACATAACACAGAATGCTCCCGTGGCACTGATACCTCTATAAGCAGCCTCATTCTTATCTTTTTCTCTTTTATTGCTATGCCCTTTTTGGTATGTCCCAGGCGAATGCACCTTCCTTATTCCCCATAATTCTGACACAGCTGCGATTCCCAGTGGTTTTCTGTCATTGCAATATCAGAGGGGTGGTAGATTCAAGAGTAATGTTAGGAAATTCTTCTTTACGGAGAGGGTGGTTGATGTTGGAATGCGCTCCCGGGGGAGGTGGTGGAGAAGAAAACAGTGACAGAGTTCAAACAAGCGTGGGATGAACACAGAGGATCTCTAATCAGAAAATAATGGGTATACATTGAAGGAACTAAGGCCAGTACTGGACAGGCTTGCACGGCCTGTGTCCCATATATGGACATTCAGTTGAGGACGAGCTGGGGAGCGTTTTGATGGCTGGGATGGTTCAGATGGGCTGGAATGTGCTTTGATGGAGACTCCAGTAGATGGAACCTAAGCACACTACTGGGCAGGGCTCTGGGTTTCTGGCCCAGAAATATCTAAGGAAAAGGACCATTTAAACTAAATTAATTTATGGACCATGTATGGTTGGGCAGACTGGATGGACCACTCGGGTCTTTATCTGCCGCCATTTACTATGTTTACAGTGTCTTTTGAAGGTTCCGTAACGAAAGCGTGCAGACTTACGCGCGCCGCGTTCAAACTGTTCCTGTTACCGCTGTGAGTGGGGGGCCTGGGGGGACCCCCCCAGTAAACTGACAAGTGTTCGCGCTCTCGTAGAGGTGTGTGTGTGTGCCATTTTCCTTCAGTTTTCGGGTCATCGGCAGTTTTCAGTGAGCACAAACAGTTGTGAGTTTAGTGGTGGGGGGGTATCCCCCCACACCCCGCCCTCTGAGCGCTAACAGGAACAGTTTTTAGGCGGCGCGCAGAAATCCTGCGCACGATTGTAGGCGTGGCAATGTCCCGCATGGTTTGAATGAGACCTGCTGCCTTTCTGTGCTTTCTACACACAGGCTTCTGATATGAGCAAGTTGTATCCAGCCATGAGAAGAAAAACCCTCTCCAGTTCTGTGTTACAGACAGTGCCGTAATAAGGGGGTGGGGTGGGAGGGGACAGTCCGTCCCAGGCACTGTCTTGGGGAGGCCGCAGGCACTCGTCCTCCTCTCCGCCTTCCCCCACCCGCCGCACATGCATGCGGCTTCCTTTCCCCTATACCTCTGCAATGTTCCTTATACCTACCCACTGAACGGTCTGTTTCCACTATCTTGCCATCAAAGTTTACATCAAACTCTAATGTTTCTGGAGTGAGCAGCAACCCCCAAGCTGTTGTCGCACCAGAATCGGCTCTTCCTCTGACGTCACTTCCTGGATCGGCCCCTAAGAAGTGACATCATAGGAAGAGCCGACGCCAGCATGACAGCAGCTTAGGGGTTGCTGCTTGTGCCAGGAGTACTATAGAGGTAAAGGGGAAGGGGTGTGCACATGTGGCAGTGGGGGCGAGGGAAAGGGGCGCCACCGTCCTGTGTGCCTTTCACCCTCGCTTTGCCATTGGTTATAGAGTCTGCATTTGTTCATTTCACCACTTTTAACTAAGCTGGATGTGAATTTATTTATTTATTTATTCAGTTTTCTATACCGTTCTCCCAGGTGAGTTCAGAACGGTTTACATGAATTTATTCAGGTACTCAAGCATTTTTCCCTGTCTGTCCCAGCGAGCTCACAATCTATCTAATGTACCTGAATCATCTTGTTACTATTAATTACCAACTTCTCCTCTTGAAGTCTAGCTTCCCCCTCTCCTCGGCCTTTGCCGAGCCAATCTGCTGGATAGTAAGCGGGGACTGAGCTCCTGTTAATCCCCTGACCTAGCACACAGCATGATCCCTACCCTTTCCAAAGGCGGGAATCTGCAGGGGCAGACTGATCACTCCCACCAGGTCTTCAATGGGCACCAGGGAGCGCAGGATGGCTCGGATACGCAGGGCCTCACCTTTTCCTGCTTGTATGAGCTGGCAAGAAAAGAAAGAAAGACAGAACAGAGAGCATGAAGAGAAAAAGAAAGCCAGAATGAGTAAAACTAGCAACTATCCTCCTCTCTTTCTAAACAAAATGGATTGGCCTTGCTTGCTGGGCCCAAAAGACGCACACACGTATATCCAAAAATGCAGAAAGTACTATGTTTTTACCTTAGGCATAAATCACGATCAACCCCAAGGTCTACCCCTGAACTTTTTTTTCACAGTACCTGGAGGGAATTCTATTAATGGCACTTAACGGGTACAAGTGGATCCATTTTTTTGCTCCATCAAAAATGACAAAGACTAGGGGACACTCAATGAAGTTAGAGGGAAATACTTTTAAAACCAATAGGAGGAAATTTTTTTCACTCAGAGAATAGTTAAGCTCTGGAATGCGTTGCCAGAGGTTGTGGTAAGAGCGGATAGTGGAGCTGGTTTTAAGAAAGGTTTAGACAAGTTTCTGGAGGAAAAGTCCAGTCTGTTATTGAGAAAGACATGGGGGAAGCCACTGCATGCCCTGTATTGGTAGCATGGAATATTGCTACACCTTGGGTTTTGGCCAGGTACTAGTGACCTGGATTGGCCACCGTGAAAATGGATCATTGGTCTGACCCAGAAAGGCTAGTCTTATGTTCTTATGTTAAAGAGGAATGGTTTAGGTGGGACTAGAGTGGGCTTATAATCTGGATATTTTTCTGCCTAATCGAACATTTTAGAATATGTCCAGGGCGCAAATTAGACATTTGGGACTAGATCGTAACCAAAATGTATCCAGACTTACCAGATGACCACTAGAGAGATGCAAGAATGACCCACCAGTGGTCACTGACCCACCAGTGGTCACTGACCCCCCCTCACTTCCCAAAGATGTGAATGAAACAGTACATACCTGCTTGTATGATAGCTTCAGATGTTATGGCCAGTCCTAGTAGGTTCCTGGAGCAGCCTAGTGGTCAGTTTGGTCAGCCATGGAGATGGGGACTCAGGCCCATGCCCCACTCTAACTATTACACTTCTGATGAAAAATGTGAGCCTTCCAAACTTCACCCTAATCCCATTATGCCTACATATGGGCGACACCTGCAGGCATCAGGGCTATTGGTGTGGTATAGATTTGGGTCTAGCAGTTTTTGGAAGGCTCACCATACAGTATAAGGGGCTTATGGTAAGATGTGTACCTTGGACTTTTTATGTGAAGTTCACTGAAATCCCTTAACAGTGCCCCACTGCTCTGCTGGGATGTCTGTGTGGCCAATCTACTAAAAATGCTGGCTTGTTTTGTGCGATTTTCTTTTGGACTATTTTTTTCCCCCCCGAAAAAGGCTAAAAAAGATTATGCACAAATATATCTGAGAAATGCTATTTTTGAAACAAAAAGATAGGTGTCTTCTTGTTTTGAAAATGCTCACAACTGTATTTTTGTGCATGTTCCACAACACATCTAAACTCAGATGAAATGCCCACTCTTGTCACTTACATGCATCTCTGGAGCACAGCGCCCCAGCAAGTCAATCAGAGCTGAGTAAAAAGACATGATGGCATTTCCCAAGTGCACACGGCTCTCTTCAGGGCTCTCGTCCCCACCATACCTGCAGGAAGGAGAGATAAGAATGCCCATGAATGGGGTTCTGGGTCACCATACCAAAGGTGGACCAGGTAATGTCCTGGTGGTGTATTCTACATTCAAATACCCTATGCCTATCCCAATCTGAAGCAGCCTCTGGCCGCAGCATTCCATGGTCCACTCCAGCCTTTTAACAAGATCTGAGACATGGTGTAGAGCCTTCAGTCAGCAAACCTGCACAGGTACTGTAGTACTCAGGAGCACCAGATCTTTTAGACAGGCTTAGTCACTCCTGGCTTTCTCCTGCTGCATTCTGGGACTTGTCCTATTTTCTTTAAGAAAATTGAAGCAGCAAGTACTAGGATGCCACAGGAACCCCTGGGAGCCAGAAACAGGTTTGGTAATCCGGATAAGCAAAATACGCCAATGAACAATAGACCTGTTTGTGGCTTTCAAATGTAGGTATCCATACCTGCTACAATATAAACCAGGGTGAGCTCAACCTATCCTGCTGACCTGGGGTACTTGGTCAGCCTAACTTATTTTCTGCTGAGCCATATCAGAGGGAAAGTGTAAAGCGGGTCAACATTGCTCTGTACTGTAGATACATGCTCCACAGATGACATCAGAAATACGCACAGCTCCCGGCGCCTGTCTTTTTTCACAGATGGTCCATCTCGGGCTGGGTCCTCCGAGATTTTGATGGCTTCTTCAATGGCAGCCAGCAGGCCATTGCCACCCTCTCCCCGCAGGGCCGGACCAAAGCACTCAGGCCTACGGATCAGCAGACGCACCACTACATTGGCATTCTCCTCAACACTCTCACCTGCAGGATTTAGAGAAGGAAAGATTGACAAATTGCAGAGCAGCCAGGACATGGCTGGTACCTGAAGGATGATGAGAGAGAAATACTTCCTTTCCAGTGGCATAGTAGGGGGGGAGGGGGCGGCTAGGAAGTGACATCAGAGGAAGAGCTGGCGTGCACGGGGAAGGGGGACGCGCGCGGAGTTGGAGGGGGCGAGGAATGAGCATATGGTGGCAGAGAAGAGGGCCAGGGAGGGGTGCCATCGCCCCGGGTGCCTCTCGCTACGCCACTGCTTCCTTCCTAGTGAACATCACACACTGGGGGGAGGGGGAAGGGAGCGTGAAAGACATGTACCCACCATTCACGAAGACAGCAAAGCGGAGGAAGTCCAAGTACCGCTCGCCTCCAACAGGGTTCCAGCCAATGTCAGGGTAACCCTTCGCGACAAGCATTGGGCAGCTCTGCAGCCCACAGCCAGCCAGATACGTCACTACCTGAGTAAGACACGAGACCAAGTTTTAGGAGAGATGGGCAGAGGATACTGTCTACGCATTGTGGCTGTGCCGGGGAAAAGAGAGTGCTTAGTAGCAATTGTTGACACTCTGGAGCACATCACTACCTAGGTTTTAGCCCTCACCTTTTCCAAATCCTGCTCCTGCAGTGCCAGCGCCAATTCATTGTTATCAATCACCGAAGCAGCGGCCACATCCAGGGGTGTGGAGCCCCTCATGCCTGCAACGGAAAGCAAAACCCCCACTTGCATCAAACACAGGCCTTAGATGTTTCTGAATCCAGCAAAATGGCTGTACAGTTCATGCTAGTTAGTAAAACTAGCCTTGCCAGGACACATATTGCAATTCAGTATCAAAATTGGCAGCAAATATGTTGCGTATCCCCTATGCAGCAGAAACCTGCCTGCTCCGTGTTAAACCCCCAACAGCAACAACATTGCTCCATAAATCTGCCACACATTTATTTGCAGTGGGCAAAATCCCACTAGTACAATTTTGGAAACGACAAAGTGTAACTGCTGTGAACACCATGCTGCGTAAATTGAATTATCTGGGCTTTATGTCAAAACTAACTGCACAAAAATATGGACATTTGGGAAAATATTGGAAAACCTACGTAGACTGGAGATACCTGTCGGAAGGAAGATATTATATGCTTTTTAGAAGGGACTCGGAATTGTAAGTGATCCAGGGAGATTGATATTTCACTTCCAGGATTCTCACAGAAGACAGACTGAGAGAGGGGAAGGTACATAGGGTACTTTGGTATTAAAGTTTTATTGGACTTTTAGATGCTTATACAGTAGAATCTCAGTTAATCGGCACTCTCAACCAACCAGCAAAAACATTGTCAGGAAAAAAAAAAAAGTCTCCCACGCTCCTCAGACCATGTCCAAAGTGGTGCTCCTGATCCAACAACCTCTCTCCCCTTTCTCCAGCCCCAGAGTCATCAGCAGCAGCCACAAATTTCCCCCTCTCCCTCCTTTCCGCTCCGGAAACATTGTGGCAACCATAAATCTCCCTCCCTCCCTCCATTCCCGATGCAGCCGGTCCTAACACCCCCTCCCTCCGTTCCTGAAGCAGCAGAGCTGGTCCTGACAACCCTTCCCTCCATTCCCGAAGCAGCAGAGAGTCCTGACAACAACCCCCCTCCCTCACCCAAAGCTGTAGTAGCAGCTTGTAAGCAGAGGAAGCAGCGGTAAACATGCTGCTTCTGGCCAACCCCAGCAGTGCCTTTCCTCTGCTGCATCACTTCTGACGCGGGCTAGCCAAAAGCTACCTGTTTACTGGTGCTTTCTCTGTTCACTGATTGCCGTTACAACTTCGGGTGAGTGAGTGAGAGAGGGAGGGGTGTTGTCAGGATGATCTACTGCTTTGGGAATGGAGGGAGTGGGGGGAGAAGAGGGAAGAGAAAGTGGGAGAGAAAGAAGGGAAGAACAGATGTTGGACCTATAGTGGGGGTGGGGGGATGATAGTGAGGTGGGAAAGGAGACCAAACTTATTTTTACAGTAACTCTCAAGCAACCAGAAACGACAGTTATCTGGCATCCACCAATCCCCGGATAACTGAGAATCTACTGTAATAATGTTGTTCCAGTAGATACTGCCATGCATTGTTTCATGCTGGCTCTTCTATGACAATTATCCAGTGGTGGCTTTTGCTATGTATTTCTTGAAATATTCAATAAACATATATGATTTTGCCAATTTATTTCATGGCTCATAGGCTTTAACATGATTTATTTAGTAGATAAGAACTTTACCCAGTCCAATGCCGCTGTTTTCCAGTAAATAGCTGAGGTGATCAAACATAGCTCGTTGGTTCTGGCGGCTGATGCGGCAGAAATAACACAGAAAGCGACAGCAGTTGGTTACCATCTTGGGGAATCGGATTTCCTGGACAAAGAGTAGAGGAAGAACATAAATGCATAGCCATATGTCGTGAAAACGGGTGAATAGTAAAAAGCGAGACAAAAGAGCTTTGCTTAACCCATCGATTTTACAAAGGGAGAGTATATGCACACTTTCCCTTTGAAAATTATTTTTGCACCTGGTGGCAAATTGTGCTGGAAAATAATGCTGACGGATTTGAATAGAGAATTTGAATGCATTATGTTTAGAAACAACCCAGTCTTTAGTGATTAGGTGGTCATGGAAGCTGGCGCTAATTTAATCGGGGTCAGCCCTTGAAAAAGCATTTGGCGAAACATGTCGATGCAAGTATCCCTAGCCAGAGACCACAAAGCTAAGTATTGTATTTTTCGCTCTATAAGATGCACCCTTTCCACCCACTTTTGGGGGGAAATAAAGTGCGTCTTATGGAGCGAAAAATACGGTGTTCGCTTTAAATCTATTAAGTATGGTCAAATATATTTTTATTGAGCAATCAAGAAAACATCAAGGTAACACAACAATACAAACCAGCTCAAAGTACAGAAGAGCCCCCCAATAAACCTCCCCCCCCCCAAAACCCCGACCAACCCCCCCCCCAATACCCACCCCCGGGTCCTCCTTCCAAACACAAAGTAACAAAGAATCAGAATATCAAATTATACAGGAAAAGGCACAAAAAGGTAAGTACAACACATGCTTCAATTAAGTATCCGGCTACGAGCCAGAGGGGTCAATGTAGTCCAAAAAGGCTCCCAAGTGGTCTGGAAAATACGACCCCGGCGAGAAGACAAATCAGTCACATCCCGTCGCTCCCACATCAAGAGAGCAATCATACGGCTCCTCCAAAGGGAATAGTCCGGAGCCTCTGCTTCAAGCCATTTCAGCAGGATGCATTTCAAAGCAATCAGAATAGACCACTTGAGGAAAGCTGCAACTCCTTTAGTACGTGGAAAATAGTGAGGAAGGGCCCCAAATAAAACCAGAGGGGAACTGTGAATAGTGACATGCCAAAGAGTTTCCACAAAAGCAAATATAGCAGTCCAAAAAAGCTGCACCTGAGGACAAGTCCAAAACATATGTCCCTAAATCTATTAAGTATATTGAATACAGTTTAAATACAATTCTCACACCTATCAAATCATTATAAGATCCGGTGATGACACATAAAGCTTTGGGCAGTGAAAGGTTTTGAACCCAAAGTGGTTCCGCTGAGGATCTGCTGGAAAGAATTTGTAAGGGGTATAGACTGGGACAGTTGAGTTTGCAGCACTGTTGCAGGAAGAATTTTGTAGAAACAACCCAAAACACTCCCTTCTCTCAATCCAACTTACAAGGCACGCACTCTGAAACCCTGCACAAAACTGTAGCCATACTGAGGGAGGGCCATTTTCAGACGGCCAATTTACATAGATGAATGGTGCTTTCTCTGCATGCAACTCATGCTCTTCCCCAGATGACTGTAAATGTTCCATGCACAGATACATCTAATTCTTACTATGTCCTACTGACAACCCCCTTGCTACCTTTATTTGGGAATCCCTATCTATAACTTTAACTGTAATCGCAGGCTGTTTACTAACTTGGGTTTTTCGTATTAATTTACCATGATTGTATCTGATGCTGATCTTGTCTTGCTCCTAGGCTGTTTGTATTTGTACCCTCACCGCTTATGTACGGTCTTTAGTTAATTTCTGTTAACCCCAAACTTCATGCTGTATCTCAGCACACAAATAAAATCTTATGTTATGTTTTGAAAATAGCTCTTTCAAAGGCCTGAGTCACTAAGGAATCAATATTACAAACATTTTTTCACTCAGAGAGTAGTTAAGCTCTGGAATGCGCTGCCAGAGGATTTGGTAAGAGCGATTAACGTAGCTGGTTTTACAAAAGGTTTGGACAAGTTCCTGGAGGAAAAGTCCATAGTCTGCTGTCGAGACAGACATGGGGAAAGCCACTGGAAAGCCCCCATACAGGAGATTTAACCGGCCTGGAGCCTCTCCTGGCCATTTAAATCGCTTTGAATATTGACCTGGTCATTTCTCCTGGAGTCGCCATGCTCATATTAACCCCTTCCTTACCTTGGATTCCCCGCCACCCAGCACGTTTACCATCACCTCCATGACTGTCTCATGCATGCCCAGGGCTCGCATCAGGTTCGGATGCTGGTAAAACACTTTGTTATTCATAATGTTTCTATGACAAGAAAAAAACAACAGAACAATAAGTGAAGAGGAGAACCTATGTGCTCTCAGCCTGACAACAAACAGAACAGTGCACCCAGGACAGAAGCAGGCCAAGAATGCAAGACTGAGGTGCTCTAGCTGAGATCTGTGCCTGTATCTGGGGGAAGGGCAGTCAGGGATGGCATTCTCAGTACTGAAAATGATGGAGTTGTATTGTAATAATGGAGTTGTATTGTCAGGTCTGTATCACAAGAAAGGAAGGTGTGAGGCTGGGGTCTTAGCACTAGAACAGGAGGAAATACTGGGAAAGGCAATTGTAAAAACTTGCATACTTTCATAGAAATATAGCCAATGGGTACACCAGGCACATCATATCCAGGGCAGGATTAACCAATAGGCCCAGTAAGCACGTGCCTAGGGCCCGAAATTGTCAGGGGGGCCCGATGAAGGAAGGCATCAACATTGGTTTTTCCAAACGGTGATGGGCCACTCCAGCATCGATTGGCAACGTGGGCCCCCCCCTCCTGGATCGGCAATGCAGGCGCCCCCCCCCCCGGTCAGCAACACGCCCCCCCCCCCCATTGACAGAAAGTAAGACAAGCAAGCAACACGGGTAAGAAAAGCAACGGGAACTGTAATTTTGCAAGCGGTGCTGCCTGCCCAAAGCTTCCCTCTGACGCAGCTTCCTGTTTCCGCCTGAGCGCATGGTGGGGTGGTGTGGGGCGGGGGGCTCAGTGTACTTGTGTGCCTATGGGCCCTCGACGATTAATCCTGCCCTGTTCATATCCACATACTTCTCTATGAGTTTTGGAGTGGATGCAAAAGGCATTCCCCTCCAAGCTGCTTACAGCGGCAGAGATAACATTAAAGGCTGTCTTCTCTGGCCGGCGGGTCCTACACATGGGATACAGCAGAGGAAAGGCCCCGCTGGCCAGAGAGGCGGCCTTTAGCACAGTGTCTGCTGCTATACCATATGGAGGACCTAGTGGGTGGGTAAACTGCTGGGCAAGGGGAGGAGGGGAGAGGTGCTGGACAGGGGAGGTGGGGGCATCTCAGTCCTCCCACCCAGGGCCCATAATAGATTTAAATGCCAACCATTCCGTTTGAATGTTGACCTGCGTGTCTCTGTGCTGTAAACAGATGGAGAAGGTTAATTAGAAACAGCAGTTAAAAGGAGATAGGAAGCTATTTTCAAGGCTATTTCCACTTACCCACTATGGGGGTAAAAGTGTGTGTGTAGGTCTATTGAATAGAAAGACTCCAGCGGATTCAGAATGCCGCTGCTAAGCTTATCTTCGCAAAAAGCAAATTCGACCACGTCTCACCGCTTTTGTCCAAGCTCCACTGGCTTCTGATAATCTCCAGAGTCCACTTCAAATGCGCCTACCTTACTTTCAAGATCCTACACAGCATCCCCCCCCCCCTTTATTCCTCTTTCTTGGAATTCCTCTAACCCCAATTCCACCAGATCCACCCAATAACTGAAACTTTCCTTTCCCTCTCTAAAAGGCGTCTCCCTTGTAGGAAAACTAGGTTCCTCCCTCCCTTTTAGAATCACTGAGCTCTGGAACAACCTTACCTCCCCTCTTAGGAATCTGAGCTCCCTCCAACTCTTCCGTAAACATCTGAAAACCTGGTTATTCTCAAAAATGTAACTCTTCCTCCCTCTCTGATTATTCTAGTCCTCTAATTTCCTCTTCATCCTTCCCTCCTCTGGAGTTCCTTTCTACCCTAACTCTTGTTAACCGTGTCGAGCTTTGCGAATGTAGAGATGATGCGGTATACAAAACTAAGGTTTAGTTTAGTTTAGCATATTAAATCTAGTCCGTCCACCATTCGTATTCATTCTCAAGGTAAAGTTGAAGCAACAAACCAGTAATTATTCATTTTACTTGCTAAGTTTCAGTATGTCTTCTCCCACCCCCGAGATAGGTAAGACTTGTACGATTAGAATGTGGTATAAAATACGCATAATTACTCCTGAGCCTTCTTGCCTATCTATATAGGACTATTTTTCTGTCTCTAAATTTTTTTTTTTTTTAATTTTCTCTATTTCTATTTTTTTGATTTTTGATCTTGAATTATTTTTGCTGTTTATTTTATTTCGTTTTGAAGTGTAACTTATCGCCACCTTGGAATTGTATTATATAATTTTTATTTTAATCAGGTACCTTAGCTAGATTGGGAGCCTTCAGGACAGATAGGGTGGTTTTTATTTAAGTACCTAATTCCAATTCCGTTTGTAAACCGCTTTGATCTACTGCATTAAGCGGGATATCAAATGTACAAGAAATGTTAACATATGGGACGGAGACTGTAGAAGTCTGCCCGGCATAGGCTATATTGTCCCACTGCTGGAGTGAACTCCAGCCTCTCCCAATCCATCTTGCCATACAATAATTGTTAAGGTCTTGCCACACAGACCTCGAAAGTCCGTCCAGCATCATCTTTACTTCCCACTGCTGGGCTTCCATTTAAGAACTAGTCCTGCGCATCATCAGTAACGCGGCAGAGTGAATCCACAGGTGGACAAGGCCGAAGCAGCCTGTTAAGAGTGCTGCCGATCCGACACTGCTTAGGGAGCTAAGTAGAGCTCGCGGCTAGGTTCCAATGGGAGGGAGGGAAGGATCGGGATTCGGCTGCATGACAGGTGCTTGGGGGGGGGAGGGAGTGCTCGCTCAAGGGTCCTGCTGCATGAGGGATGGGAGGGAGGGAAGGGAAGCAGGGCAAGCATCCTGCTGCATGAGGGATGGGAGGGAGGGAAGGGAAACTGGGCATGGGTCCTACTGCACGAGGGATGGGAGGGAGGGAAGGGAAGTTGGGCAAGGATCCTGCTGCATGAGGGAAGGGAAGCTGGGCAAGGGTCCTGCTGCATGAGGGATAGGAGGGAGGGAGGGAAGCTGGGCAAGGGTCCTGCTGCATGAGGGAGGGAGGGGAGGAAAGATGCTGCACATCTGGGGGAGAGAAAGGAAAGAGGAAGAATTGGGGTGAAGGCGAGGAAGGGAGAGATGATCATGTACATACCCCGAAATTAAGACCTAGTGCCTTTTTTGGGCCTAAAATTAATATGACACTGTCTTATTTTCGGGGAAACACGGTATCCTCTTTCTATTTAGGGATCCTTTGTGTCTATCCCATGCATTTTTTTTAACTCAGTCACTGTTTTTGCCTCCACCACCTCTACAAGAAGGTCATTCCAGGCATCCACCACCCTTTCTGTGAAGAAGTATTTCCTGACATCTCCTAAGTCTTCCACCCCGCAACCTCCTATTATGTCGTCTGATTTTACCGCTTCTCCATCTCTGAAATAGATTTGTTTGTAGATTAATACCCTTCAAATATTTAAACATCTGTATCATATCTCCTCTAGTTAGACAAGTTCCTTTGACCTAAGGGCCGCCCGTGTGAGTGGACTACTGGGCATGATGGACTACTGGTCTGACCCAGAGGCAGCAATTATTATGTTTTTATGTTCCTTCTTTCACCAGAATATCAAAATAAAAGGCTTGTGGAGGCGGGGTTTGAAAATAGACACCTAATCTGAATTTCTGAAAGTACTATATATGCATCCTGTTTCTTGGAGGAAGTACCCGCAGATCTGCGCAAGGGGACCTTTCCTTTAGGCAACTATCAAAGTGAGAAGATAGGTACAGACTTCCATTTTGAAAAGTGGTGCAGTGTCAGTAAAAATTCCCTGCTGACTTTATGGACACGTGGGAAGTTTGAAAATTGGGCTAATACTGGAAAAGATCCTATAGGTAGATGAATGGATACATGGAAAGAAGGGTGAATAAATACTGTAGAGGGATGGATAGATGGGTACTGTTGATGGATGAACGGATGGGTAGAGGAATGGGTGAGTACCCAGTTAGATGTTTATAGGTGGATACTGCTGATGGACGAATGGTTGGTTAGAGGAACGGGTGGACACATAGATATATAAACGGATACTGCTAATGGTCGAGTAGATGGATACTACAGAAAGAAAAAAAAAACACTACCCTATGCTCTGGATCATTAGATTCTCCTCTTCAGGCCCCATCTGCACAATAAGTAAGGAACGGATCTGGCCCAGGCTCTCCAGCAAGTTCATGGTATCTTCCACAGATACTTTGTTGATAGTGTAGGCTTTGGGCAGAGCACGAACAAGTTCCCCAATGCCATCATACAAACGATGGAGAAGGCTGAACATAACTCGCACCAATTCCGGGTTCTGGATGAAAGATTCTTGGGCCCAGTGCACTGTGGTATGAGAGATGAGCTCTTGCAAAGTTCCTGCCAGGGAACAGCCAGAAAGAGAGTCAATGCACAGTCAGGGTTCTGTTTCCTTTTCTAGGTCAGTGTTGGTTAAGGAGCTCTGCCTTCCCTCTCCTGGTCTTTGATAGCACACAGCCACTCACTGTACAGTCTGTCCCCATTTACAAAATACACTCACACCCCTCCAACAACTGCAATAGCAATAGCCAAAGACTGGTTTATCCTGACCTAGTCACAAGAAACACATTAAAACAATGGGCTCAATATTCAGTTGGCAGCGATCAGCCATTTTTAAGGCATTAACTACTGTGGGCTGAATTTGACCCAGATATTCAGTCTGGGCAATGGACGTTATCTGGATGCCAGGCATTAGTCAATGCAGGTATGCGGCGCGCCGACAATCCCGCAGCGACATTTGCTTGCAGGACATATGTGCGCCGCCACTTCCACCGCGTTTAAGCCTTTCCGTTAGCGCTGTGAAGGGTGTGGGGGGGAGGAACCCCCCCCTACATTTATAAGTCCTCACGCTCCCATGGGTGGAGGTGTGGGGGGGAACCCCCCACTACACTGAAAACTTCCCGAAAGGAAAACAGGAGTTTTCAGTTTACTTGGGGGGTTTCCCCCCAAACCCCCCCAACGGGAGCGTGAGGACTTTTAAATGTATTGTGTGAGGGGGTTCCCCCCCCCTACACGCCCTCTCATAGCACTAACGGAAAGCCTTAAAAGCGACGGCGTGCAAATGTCACCGCGGGATTGTCGGCACAACAAAGGCTGGCGCGGTTTTGACGGTGTACCTATTTTCATGGTCCTACTTGCCCAGACATTATCCAGGCACTAGCACTTAATATCAGAAGTACCCAGATACTTTCTGGGTGCAATGACTTTGCCCTGGTACTACCCAGAGAGTGCCATGATAATCAGAGCAGGTACTGAGTGGCACTCCTCTGTTGCTTTAGGGCCAGTCCGAGTCATTTAACCAGCACAGAGCCTCCTCTGACCAGTGAAATCATTTTCACAATTGACCTTAACAATTATTGCTACTTTGATCCAATCACCTGGCTAGAAACTGAGGTCACAAAGATGGTCACTGGCCAAGGTGGGATTAGAACCCAGGCATACGGAGAAACAGTGATTTATGAAATCGGTTGAGGAGCTGCATGACCTACAGAACTTGCCAAGTCCTTGCTATCTGAGCTTGTACCTGGATCTCCTTGGGAATGTGGTATTAGCAAAGAGCAATGATCCCCAAGAATGTAAGCAGCAGCTGTAGGCACTCATCAGGGTGACAGACAGGTGTCTTCAGCCCCATTTCCCTCAGCACAACA
This sequence comes from Geotrypetes seraphini, assembly GCF_902459505.1. Classification (NCBI taxonomy): domain Eukaryota; kingdom Metazoa; phylum Chordata; class Amphibia; order Gymnophiona; family Dermophiidae; genus Geotrypetes; species Geotrypetes seraphini. The sequence goes on along the minus strand of NC_047091.1, from coordinate 62,341,913 downwards.
ACAGGGCAATTCCTGAACACACAAGTGCAGGGGTGAAATTTGGCTTTATTTTAATTTATTTAGAGGGGAAGTTATCAACACGAGCTACCTTTATGAAGGATTATTTTCCCATTTTTTGTGCTATTTTAGCACAGGTCCCATTTAAAACAATGAGACCTAGTTACTAATAGTTGGGGTTAAGAGTAAAATAGTATGTTTTAACAGTAGACCATGTTGATAATCCACCCCCTCCCCACTCTAAGTGTGAAGAGTTTAAGTCTCTAAGAACCAGAACTGATACTGTGATGTCATAATGCCTCATACCACCAATGCCTAAGGGTTAGCCTCATCAGTGATATCACAATGACTCGACTGTCCTTTACCTGTCTTACTTTTATTACACAGAGCAGTGATTTTGATGTTTAGAGACATTGCTCTTTTCTTTAATTAAGGGGGGGGAATCAACGAGAGCTACTGTTTAGACATGTTATTTTACTGTTGGGAATCAACGAGAGCTACTGTTTAGACATGTTATTTTACTGTTAACTCCAGATATCAGTAAACATGGTTTCATTGCATAATATGGGATTCTGTGCTCATATAGCACAAGTTAGTGTTAAAATGACATGTCTTAACGGTAGTCCATGTTGATAACTTACCTCCTTTAGTGTGAAGAGCTTCAGTCTCTAATAACCAGAGCTGATATTGTGATGTCATAAGGGCAGATTAGGTTCTTACCTTGATAATCGTCTTTTCAGTAAACGGGTACAGTAGTCTGGACTATAGGTTTTATCCTCATACTTGCAGGAAACCTGCAAAAGGCATCAAACAGATTCTTCAGCTCTGTTTCATTGTGTCACTGGGCGGTGCCCTTATCCCTCAGTTTGTACCAAAGCAATGGATAACTTCTAAATAGGAGAAATAACAAGGAGGACATGGGGAACGCCCAACACAGTCAACTCTGTTCTGCTCTAATCAAATGAAAACATACCATAACCACAGTGGAAGATAACAACCTACCTATCAGAGTGCAACTAGTACTAACAAATTGGGTAGCACAATAATAATGATTATTTCAACTGTCCTGATATTGACTGGGTAAAAGTAACATCAGGGCATGCTAGGGAGATAACATTCCTTGATGATATCAAGGACTGCTTTATGGAACAGCTGGTTCAGGAACCAACAAGAGGCAAAGCAGTTCTAGACCTAGTTCTTAGTGAAGCGCATGAATTGGTGCAGGAGGTAATGGTGCTGGGGCCGCTTGATAACAATTATCATAACATGATCAGATTTGATATAATCCTTGAAATAAATTCACATAAAAAACCAATACAATAGCATTTAACTTTTAATAAAAAGGAGGCTATGATAACATGAGGAGAATGGTAAAAAACAAATTTAGAGGAGCAGCTGCAAAGGTCAAAAAAATACCATCCTGGAAGCTCAGACTAGATATATTCCATGTATTAAAAAAGGAGGAAGGAAGACCAAACGGAAGCCAGCATGGTTAACAAGTGAGGTGATGGAAGCAATTAGAGTTAAAAGAGAATCCTTCAGAGGGCTTCCTTGAGCCAGCGGGCTCTTTTGTATTCCATCAGTAGGCACTCTCTGCGGCCAGCAGCTGACGTCAGTAGCTGGAGGAAGAGGTCCTGCTAGACCTATTAAAAGGTCATCTAGCCGCGGAGTTTGGAGGGCTGCGGGATCTTTTGTATTCCATCAACAAGCACTCTTCACAGCCAGCAGCCGACATCAGGAGCTGGATGAAGTTGTGGAACATGGCCCGCAGATACATATCCTCGGGCATGTGTCCAAAGGGGCAGGACACGCCTCTTTGGAGCCCCTTCAGAGCCTGAAGGAGAGCAAGCTGAACTGTGGAAATTTCTGTTGAAAATGGGGAAAAAAAGGTGAAGACAGTTTCAACTGTTCCTGTCAAAGGGCTCTTGAACCATCATTGTGTTCCTTTGATGCTTACTGCCGATATTGGTCAAGTGAGTATACATTCACAATCTGCTTCTTTATCTTCCGGAGCCTAAGGACCTGATTGGCTCAGATACCTAAGGATTTAATGGATCTCCCACATCTGAGCCAATCAGGACCTTTGCCCTCTCCCCATGCATCACATGATGCACTAGGGGAGGGGAAGGCCTGCCATTTTGGACAAGCAGGCCTTGGAGTAGGAGTGACTGAGCATCCCTCCTGCTCCCAACTTCCTTGAAAGGTATGGAGGGGGATTCGGGGAATCTCTGGTGGCAGGAGGTTGTAGGCATCCCTCCTGTCTTTTATTGTGGGGGAAAGGGGGAGGATAGGGGATGTTTGGAGGGGATGCTTGGTGCAGGGGTGGGACTTCAGTGGTAGGAGGAAATGGGCATCCTTATTGCATCTTCTCCCAGGCAGAGTTGTCTCCAGAAATATTGGGGACCTCTTGGGCACTGGAAAGCCTCACAGAATCAGATAAAAAAAAACCAAAATAATAAACCAGATGCAGAGCAGAAGAAAAGACATCTTTGCAACCTGCTTTCAGAAGGATAAACTGAGAGAGAAGGGCACTGCCCAGTGACACAAGGAAATGGAGCTAAAGAATCTGTTTGATTACTTCTGCAAGTTTCCCATGAGCATAGAGATAAGCCTATAGTCCAGATTACTGTTACCTTTGCACTGGAATGCCTCATTCCACCAATGCCTTGTAGCCAACCTCAGTGATGTCACAATAACTTGACTGCCCTATACTTGGCTCACTTTTATTACATATAGCAGTAATTTCATTTTCTGGAGACATTTCTCTTTTCTTTAATTAAGGGGAGACGTTCCCACCTTAAAAATATTAGGTGTTACATTAGACCGCTCTTTATCATTCAAGGCCCATACAGATTTATTGGTTAAAAGATGCTTTATTGTTCTTTGGAAGTTGCGTACTATTAGAAAATATTTTGATTTTATATCATTTAAAATTTTGGTTCAATCGTCAGTTCTTTCAATATTGGACTACTGTAATGTTATTTACTTGGACTCATACAAAAAAAACAATCAGTCGATTAAGAATAATATAAAATACAGCAATTCATTTGATTTTTAATTTGAAAAAACACGATCATATTAGTTTATATTATCAAAAGCTCCACTGGTTGCCGTTTGAGGCTAGAGTGTTATTCAAATTTGGTTGCATTTGTTTTAAAGTTTTATTTGGTCTAGCACAGGGTTAGGTAATTCCGGTCCTCAAGAGCTGGAGCCAGGTCAGGTTTTCAGGATATGCACAATGAATATGTACGAGAAGGATTTGCATGCACTGGCTCCTTGAGATGCAAATCTATCTCATGCATATTTATTGTGGATATCCTGAAAATCTGACCTGGCTCCGGCTCTCAAGGACCGGAATTGCCTACCCCTAGTCTAGCACCATCTTATCTTTCTTCCCATTTTAGCTTTCTTACTATTAAGAAAAACAGTTGCAGATCCGATTGGTTTCATTTTCCTTCAGTAAAAACATGCTGTTATAAAAAATTTGGGGATAGGACCTTGGCATTCCAAGCAGGAGTAATGAATTCATGTCTGAATGCTGTCAATTCCCCATCCCTTACCTATTAGCAATTTCGGAAAGATCTTAAAACTTTATCTATTTAAACAATACAAAACACAATATTGATTTTATTCTTAAATTTGTTATCGTAGTCAGTTTCTACTATCTTATGCTCATTCGTTTAAACAATTCTACAGACTATTTTTATTTATTTTAGTATAATCAACTTGTATTGTGTAATTACTATCTTTTTATAGGGCTGTATTTTGCTATTTAGCATTTTATTCTGAACTGTGTTATTTTCATTTATAATAATTGTTATATGGCTTTGTATTTCTAATTGCCTAGTGTAATTATTATTGTGTAAACCGCCATGAACTGATGGTTTGGCGGTATATAAAAATAAACTATTATTATTAACATGGGCTACTGCTAAGTCTGGCTATTTTACCGCTAACATGTACTGTTTTATGCAATGAGACCTATTTACTAATAATAGGGTTAACAGTACAATAATACGTTTTAAAGGTAGCCCACATGGATAACTTCCCCCTTTAATTAAAGAAAAACATTTGTCTCTAGAAATTGAAATCATTACTATATGTCATAAAAGTGAGCAAAGTACAGGGCAATCAAGCCATTGTGACATCACTGATGAGGCTGGCTCTTAGGCATTGGTGAACTGAGGCATTATGACATCACAATATCTGCTCTGGTTAGCTATTTATTTTTTAAAATTTCTATACCGTTTAAAACTAAACGGTTTACATCATCTTAAAACAAAACCATGATAAAATAAACATACAAACAATCCTCAGATATCATGTCTACAAAATAATACCATAGCTAGTATAGTACAGATCATGAATAATTCATCAACCCTGCCAGAGAGGAAAATTATTGGCTAGAAAAAGGCATCTACAAATAACGGCGTCTCAAATAGTTTTCTAAACATGGCCTTTTCACGGCAGTTTTGTATCTGACCCTCAAGGAGTTTCATAGCTTAACTCCTGAACAACAAAAAGTTATTTTATCAGTCTTGACAAGCCTTGGATTCACAGTCGTCTTCAGTAAAGCTAGATTCTCAGAGTACAATGATCTTTTTGGTATATGTATAGCTAAGTATATTATTTTTAAACAATTCTGGAATGTTTCCATACAAGAATTGATGACAAATCATTACTGCTTTACTCTGAAGGCGACTGGTAGCCAATGCAATTGTTGGAGATGTGGCAAAATGCGATCCTATTTAGACAATCCCGTTATCAATCCTGCTGCTGCATTTTGTATAATCACCAATGCTCTACCATCTTACTTTTGTTATTCCAAGGTACAGGGCATTGCAGTAATCGAGTCTCGACAAAACCATGGCCTGGACTACAGTACGGAAATCATATGGTGCTATCTTTTGGTTCACGAGAACTTTTCTTCTGGTTTCCACTGCCTGTGTCTGTGAAGGCTCCGTGTCTGTCTGCCAGCCATACTTCCTCATTTGCCTAACAGATATTTGCAAGGGGTGAGGGGCGCACACAGGGAAGACTCATGGGATGGACACAGGCGGGACTTCCACTTCTGCAGCATTTAGGTCTCCACGCACCAGCTGCAGTTAGGCGCACACGCACCAGCATATAACTGGGCTACCCTTCCATTCTACAACAGAACTTACCTCCCTCTTTTAAGAAGGTGCGCTAACTGATTAGCGCACGGTAAACGCTAACGTGTCCATAGACTAAAATGCACATGTTAGCGTTTAGCGCGCACTAAATCGATTAGCGCACCTTAGTATAAGAGGGCCTTAGTCATCTAGGTTCCATTATATGAGCTCCTTGAGGTACCTAAACGGAGGGACCCAGTTATAGAATTGCACTTAAATTTCCAAGCTGATTGCAAGCATAAATCTATAGAATACTAACAGCTACACGTTTAAGTGCTAACTGAATGCACACAACTTACTCAATGTTTAAATGGTAGGGGGCATTCCCAGGGGAGGAGCAAGGGTGGGGCGGGGACAACATTTATGGGCATTACTTATAGAACACTATAAATTACATACTAAACTTGCTCATTTAGGTACACCCACCTATGCCTGCGGGAGACAATCGCGTGCAAAGCCGGGCCAACAATCACGCGCCAGACATCAGCGCGCCGGATATAAACTCAATCTGAAAGCGCTCTGAAGGGGGGGAACGGCACCTCCCCCACTCAACTTAGTAGTGTTGGTGTTGCCTCCCACATTACAGAGAAAGCTGAACTATTTCCCTAAAAATAGGGAAAAAGCCTGTTTCCTCCATAATGGAGGGTTCCTGCCCCCCAACAGCATCGCCAACACTACTAAGTTAAGTGCGGTGGTTCCCCCCCACCCCACAACCCCCCTCGGAGCGCTTTCAAATCGAGTTTAAAACTGGCGCGCTGATGTCCGTCCACGCGACTGCCAGCCCGGCTTTGTCTCAGGCAGTTTTAATTATGTATTATGCCTGCTATTGACATGGCCCACGTGTCTAAATGTAGGCCTGGAATTTTCTATGAATGTCCCTACCTCCAGGCTTGTCCTTAAGTTACTGTATTATCAAATGTACTATCCAACGTAACCTACTGTGAATGTTTGCTTGTAACCCGTTCCGAGCTCCCGGGAGGACGGGATAGAAATCGAATTAAATAAATAAATAAATCACAGAATTTTGCCACCCAGATTCCATTACAGACTTTTCAGCATTCAGCATCTAGGTTCCTAAATTAAAGTATCCCAGTTATAGAGTTGCCTCCAAAGTGTCCGCTGATATGTGGAAGAGTCCATTTAAATAGTGACACAATTAATCTTAATTGCCAAAGGTCGGTCTGTTACCTCAGAGATATCACTGCCAAGGGGACATCACTCATCTCCCTTTATCCCTGTTCCTTTCTCTCAAACGTCAGCAGGCAATGAAGCTTTCATATTCTTTACAACCCTGAAGGTACCAAATTCATGAGGATTTATCCTTTCGCCACCAGGGTTACTCACGAGGTTTGGGCTCCTCCTCAGGCTCAGGTTCCTCTTCCTCCTCCTTCTTGCCTCTTAACTGCTTCATTTTATCCAGGAGATTCATGAAGCGGCCTCGCAAGGTTGTGTCTTTTTCCTCCTCTTCCTCTTCAGCCTCAATCTGAATCCCTGTGAAAAGGATGCAAGGGATGAAAAATTCAAATCTTAAGTTTCAAGTTTATTATTTTTCTTGATTGATCGCTTAATCAAATTCTAAGCGATGAACATATTAAAATATAGTCAAATAGAGACAATACAATACAGACTTTAAATAATACCACGGGTGGAAAAACTAATACATAGTACTTATACTCATTACATAGGGTAAGATAAGGGTTTGAAATACAATTAATAAAGAAAAGCAAAACAAAGGAAAAATACATTAGGGGAATCAAAACACATAGCATAACACAGTAAAATATAATCACTAGTTTAAGAACTGTTTAATTAAATATTAAAAGCATCTTTAAAAAGAAATGTTTTTAGATTACTTTTAAATTTTCCTAGATCTTGCTCATTCTGTAGATAAATGGGGAGATCGTTCCAAGTTTGGGGAGCAGTTACAGAAAAAATAAACTGACGTCTGGTATTAATAATCTTAAGTGATGGAATGGTTAATAAGTTTTGCTCATTAGACCTCAGGGTTCTGTTTGAATGATAAGGTATTAAATGTTTAAATATGAATGCAGGGGTCTTATAGAGAAGAGACTTAAAAACTAGCAGACAGAGTTTATACGTTATTCGATGATTAACTGGGAGCCAATGTGCATCTATCAAAAGGGGTGTAACATGGTCATATTTTCTAGACTTAGTGATGAGCTTAATGGATACGTTCTGAATAATTTGAAGTCGTTTAATTTCATTTAGTGATATCCCCTTAAAAAGGGCATTACAATAATCCAATTTAGATATTACTAAAGAATGAATGAGAATGTTTATTGATTTCGGACAAAGAAATTTTGCAATAGATCGTATCCTACGTAATCTGTAGAATGTAGATTTAACTATAGTACTAATATGATCATGAAAATTAAGTTTTGTATCAGCAGCTGTGAGGAGGGAGCACTGTGGGAGAGCTCAGCTCATGTCATGTTGGGGGCTCAGCATTAAGAGATTACTACTATTTATCACTTATATGGCGCTGAAAGGCGTACGCATCGCTGTACGTTTTGACATTTATAGACGCTCCCTGCTTGGAAGAGCTTACAGTCTAACTTGGACAGATAGACATGACATATTGGGTTGGGGATGCAGAACCCAAGGTGAGAGGAGTTAGGAGTTAAAAGCACTCTCAAAGAGGTGGGCTTTTAACTGGGCCTTGAACACTGCCAGAGACGGAGCCCGCCGTAGGGATTCAGGCAGCTCGTTCCAGGCATACGGCGCCGCAAGGCGGAAGGGACGGAGTCTGGAGTTGGCAGCTGAAGAGAAGGGCACAGATAGGAGGGACTTACCAGCTGAGCAGAGCTCGGGGGAGGGGGGGAGAGATCATAGGGGAAGATAAGCGAAAGAGAGATAGTGAGGGGCAGCCGAGTGAGTGAATTTGTAGGTCAGTAAGATGAGTTCGAATTGTATTCGGAGATGTGTATGTTTGTGTCCAAGTGGGTGTGGGTGTCTCAGGATGAAGATACAGCAGCAATAGTGCCTTACCACAGTGAGCCAATAGGTCGGTGTGAAACTCAATAAGCTCGTCTCGGACCTCTTCAGGAACGGGACACTCCTCATCCTCCTGCACACTCTTAAAGTTTAGCAGCATGTTAATCTGCAGAAAGGGGAGAGAGGCAGAGGAATGTCAAGAGGAAAAGCAGGCGAGAGGAACGGAGAGGCAGAGACACACAGGATCGTGTAACCCCCTTTGCTCTGTTGCCAAGAAAACATCAGATTTCATGCACAATATCTTTACTAACTTTCAAAACGATGCCAACAAAATCGCCTCAATTTATAGACAAATATTTGATCCCATATGAGCCGTCCCGCACCCTTAGATCTTCTGACTGTAAGTTACTCACTGTAACCTCTCTGAGAATAATAGGCACTAAAAGACATGACATTTTTTTCAGTAGTCGCCCCACAGATGTGGAATCTGCTCCCTGCCTCAGTAAGAGAGGAAGAGAATCTAAACCGTTTCAAAAGGCCTACTTAAGAGCTATTATTTTAAGGATGCTTTCAACATCTAAGCCTCGCCTGAACTCCTCATGTAAAATTGTCATCTAATATAATAAAATGGTAAGCCGCGCATGCGCACTTCCTATGCGTGCGCCGGTTTTCCGTGAGCTGTAGCGACCCGAAGGTACTGCGCATGCGCGGCTTACGGTTCAGTTTTTCGGTCTGCCCTGCTCCCTGCTGCTCCTTGCCGTATTGTATTTTTTAGTTGAAAGACGCAGCGTTTGAAAGACGCCGCGTCTTTCAACTAAAAAATACAATACGGCAAGGAGCAGCAGGGAGCAGGCCAGCCCGAAAAACTGAACCGTCTTTCAACTGAACCGTCTTTCAACGCCGCAACTCACCCCCCCCTCCCCCCGACGACCCTACCCGACACAACTGAAACCCCCGTTGACCCTCCGACTGCTACAAGGCTGACAAACCTGGCAGGAGCACCAGCGTCCCAGGCACACTAAACGCTGCTTCGGGTCTTATAATGGCCTAATTTCCTCTGCCGTGTCCCTGATGACGTCATCAGGGATGCGGCAGAGGAAATTAGGCCAGTAGAAGACCCGAAGCAGCATTTAGTGTGCCTGGGACGCTGCTGCTCCTGCCGGGTTTGTCAGCCCTGTAGCGGTGGGAGGGTCAACGGGGGTTTCAGTTGTGCCGGGGAGGGTCGGCGGGGGGGGGGGGGGGAGGAGTCGGGGAGGGAGTCAGGCAGGCATCGGAGGGGGGGAGGTTCAGTGGAAGGGGAATGGGAGGCAGGCAGGCAGGCATCGGAGGAGGGGTGGGGGGGTTCAATGGAAGGCAGACAGGCAGGATGGCATGGGGGGGTTCCATGAAAACATGCTGCTCAGGGGGATGGGAGGCAGGCAGGCAGACTGGCATGGGGGGGGTTTCGCTGGAAGGGGGATGGGAGGCAGGCAGGCTGGCATTGGAGGGGGGATGGGGGGTTCAATGGAAGGCAGGCACGCAGGATGGCATCGGGGGGGGTTCCATGGAAATATGCTGCTCAGGGGGATGGGAGGCAGGCAGGCTGGCATGGGGGGTTTCAGTGGAAGGGGGATGGGAGGCAACGGAGGGGGTGGGGGATTTTCAATGGAAGGCAGGCTGGCATCGGAGGGGGGGAGGAAGGAGGCACTGGGGGCACTAAGGACATAGAAATGGGCACTATGGACATAGGAAGGGGCACTAAGGACATAGGAAGGAAGCACAGGGACATTTACAGACAGAAAAAATGACAGACAGGCAGCATGTAAGGAGAGAGAGACAAATAAAAAAAATACCCAGACAGACAGACATGAAGGGAAGGGGGGGCCGACAAAGAAGAGGACTCGAACCGCAAGGAAAAAGCTGGGCCAGCCTGCCTGTGGGGAACGCTATAAGAAAAGGGGGGGCCATGGAGCAGGCTAGACCACGGGAAGGGAAGGGAGAGGAGCCGAACAGAGCAGCCAGATCGCAGCAGGCCACAACGCGGGGGAGGGGCCTAACGGGGCAGGCCAGATCGCGGTAAGAGAAGGGAAGGGGTGGGGGAAATGCTGCAACTGCTGCACAGGGACCTGTAGGGGAAGCCAAATACCACTGCTTCTGCACAGGGAAGTCGGGGGGGGGGGGGGAGGGAAATGCTGTTGCTGTTGCTGCTCCACAGGGAAGTGGAATGGAAATGCTGCTGCACAGGGAAATGGAGGCAAAGAATGACTGACAGACAGCAGGAGGGAGGGAGACAGACAGAAAGGAAGAAAGACACAGGGGCAGGGAGAGGGACAGAAAGACAGACAGAGAAAAAGGGAGCCAAGGAGAGAGAGAGAGAGACAGCGGGAGAGAGAGAGAGACAGAAAGAAAGACAGACAGACAGACATATATTCCAGCACCCGTTAATGTAACGGGCTTAAAGACTAGTTTCTTTAATAAGACATTAACTATTTTTTCTAAAGCTCTCCAAGTACCTACAAACCAAAATGTGGCCCTGCAAAGGGTTTGAGTTCGAGACCACTGATCTAAACAGGCAAGACAGACAAACAAGATGTCATGGATACAGTTAAGGGGAAGGGTTAATCTTCTGGCTGGGTTGGAGGGCAGAGAGGAGTACAGGACAATCTAGCCATTGTGACATCACTGATGAGGTTGGCTTATTGGTAGAATGAGGCATTATGACATCACAAACTCAGCTCTGCTTCCCAAAGACTGAAACTCTTCACACTACTACTACTATGAATTATTTCTATAGCGCTATCAGACATACGCAGCGCTGTACAGAGTCACACAGAAGAAGAAAATAGTCCCTGCTCGAAAGAGCTTACAATCTAAACAGCCAAGACAGACAAACAGGATGTCATGGATACAGTTAAGGGGAAGGGTTAATCTGCTGGCTGGGTTGGAGGGCAGCGAGGAATACAGGACAATTGAGCCATTGTGACATCACTGATGAGGTTGGCTCTTATTGGTAGAATGAGGCATTATGACATCACAGACTCAGCTCTGCTTCCCAAAGACTGAAACTCTTCACACTACTACTATTAATTATTTCTATAGTGCTACCAGACGCACGCAGCGCTGTACAGAGTCACAATGAAGAAAAAAGCCCCTGCTTGAAAGAGCTTACAATCTAAAATCTCTTTCAAAGAAGCAAGTTTAAGTGTCCCCCCCCGTTGTTTTTTCCTTAAGTTTCAAGTTTATTAGGATTTTATATACCGCCTATCAAGGTTATCTAAGCGGTTTTTACAATCAGGTACTCAAGCATTTTACGCGTTTTCTATCCTTTTTCAAATATATTTCTCCTCCTCTTCACTTTTTGTTTCGCTAAGTCATGTAACAGTTGCCTTTGATTAGTTACGCCATTTGAATTTCTTTGTTTTTTCTCTTTTTAAAGTGTTGTGTTGGCGTGTTTTATTTTTATTTTACATTTGCCTCCCCTGTTTACCTTTAAGTTGTATCTCGCTTAGAAAGCGGATGAGCGATTTTATCAAATTTTAATAAAAACTTTGAAAACTTAAAACTTGAAAGAAAGCAGCACAGAGAGCAAGTGGCAGACTAAACCCACCTGCATGCGCTGCAGGTGGGAAACCCCAGAATGAGCAGAGGGGATGGAGTTTTACAGGCTCTCGTTCTCGTTTTTCACTCCGTCAGAAAGACTAGGGGGACATTCGATGAAGTTACAGGGAAATACTTTTAAAACCAATAGGAGGAAATTTTTTCTCACTCAGAGAATAAGTTAAGCTCTGGAAAGCATTGCCAGAGGTTGTGGTAAGAGCGGATAGAGTAGCTGGTTTTAAGAAAGGTTTGGACAAGTTCCTGGAGGAAAAGTCCATAGTCTGTTATTGACAAAAACAGGGGAGAAGCCACTGCTTGCCCTGGATTGGTAGCATGGAATGTTGCTACTCCTTGGGTTTTGGCTAGGTACTAGTGACCTGGATTGGCTACCATGAGAATGGGCTACTGGGCTTGATGGACCATTGGTCTGACCCAGTAAGGCTATTCTTATAACTCTGCACTTTCCCACACTGAATATTAACTCTCATTTCTTTTGTGACAACTTTTTGTTTTAATGAATCCTCTAACAACTGCAATTTATGGGACCCCTCCCCCCTATTAATCCATCTATCTGACCTTCTATGACCCTGACATCACACGTGGGGAGTAGGTGGAAAACCGAAGTACTGGTGCAGGACCCCCTACCCTCCACGTGCTTACTACTAGTGAAACCAGTGAGACTGGCAAGGCTCACCAGGCAATACTAGCAGAGCAGAGGTTTTACCATCGTCCATCCCCATCAATGTGCCTCAGTCTTCCCCCCACACCTATCCCCAACTCACCATAGCCCCTTTGTACATACCCTCCAGCTACCACTGCCCCTCCCCACCTTCTCTATCAATGCCACGCAGAGACCCTCATCCCATATATGCACTACCATTTCCCATCCCACCAGGAGCTAGACACACCCATACCGGAAAGCGCATGCTATCCTGAACTACTTCACCTGCTCCTGGGGCGGGGAGCGGAACTCCCGGGTCCTCCGCGCTGTCTCAGCCGCAGACATGGTGATAGCTTGCATCAGCTCCTTGTATCGCGCCCTCTGGTTGGTCTGGAGAGAGTCCATGTAACGCTCTGAGAATGCAATCAGGGCTTCCACACGGTGCTGGAGCTCTCGATCGCAGAAGTACTGGAGAAGGTTACACATCTGTAGTGGAGGGAAGACAGAAAGGAGAGCGACAGGGTTTCACAAGGAGAGCAGCACAACAGAATATACTCTTTTCATGGCTTACGTTGACAGCTGTGGAAACCAATGATCTTGATAAGGCATTTATTTGGAATAAAAAAATCTCCGCTTCATGAATGACTGACATATGATGTGATGTGGATCCGCTTCATAAATGACTGACACATGATGTGATGCGGACCCATCATAGGTCTGTCATTCAGGAAGTGAAGATTATTTAATTTTATTTATTCCAAATAAACGCCTTGTCAAGATCAATGGTTTCCACAGTCTTTTCTTCTTTTGTGCCTGGACTTCCATCTTTTGACTGTGGAATTTTGGGGCTCTTTTTTTTTGTTTGTTTGTTCCTGTTGCATTGACGGCTCCCAGTCTCTTCCTGCCAAGGTCACCTGTTTGAGACACTTTGGATTCTGACATTTACCTTTGGAATAAGACACAGCCCTCATATGCTGAGCCCTATAGCTCCTGCTTCTCTTAGGGAGGGGGACGGGTGGAAAGGAGGGTATAAAATCAGGATTGGTTCAACCTGTCCTAAGAAACGGAGCCACCCTAGTCATCCTATTCAAAAGGTTTACACCCCATGACTGAGGAACACATCCAAGGCAGGATTAACTGCAGAGCTGCTAAGTGGTAATGCATTAAAACTGCAAAGTCAGGCCAACAATCGCACACAGGACATCAGTGTGCCGGATTTAAGCTCAATTTGAAAGCACTCTGAGGGTGCTCCGAGGGTGTGTGTGTGTGGGAAGCCCCTCACTTAACTTAGTAGTGTTGGCGCTGCCATTGGGGTGTGGGGGGGAACCCCCCCCCCACACATTACAGAGGAAACTGAACTTTTTCCCTAAAAAAGAGGGAAAAAGCCTGGTTCCTCTATAATGGGGGGGGGGGGTGTTTCCCTCCGTTCCCTTCCCTCTTCTTGATAGTAACTGACTTACCTAAAACCTGCCATCCGAGAGGGCCTCCCTAAACTAAACTAAAATTTGAATTTATACACCGGGCCATCTTCATATAATAAAGCTCGACTCGGTTTACAATAAATTAAAGAGAAATGAAAAAAACAATTTTGAAAATAACCAAGATTTCAAATTTTTGTGAAAGGACTGAAGTGAACCTAATTCTCTTAACCTTAAGGGAATATTGTTCCATATCTCTTTTAGTTTACATGAATAAGATTTCCCTAGTTTGCCATACCTTTAAGTGATGGAAAAGAAAGCTTACGTTTTTTGCATAGTCCTTACCAGACCCAGTCTTTGAGAATTCCAGGAAAGTGGTACAAGTGGAGACCATATGCCAAATAGAATCTTAAAAATTAAGACAGGCACATTTAAAGTGAGACCAAATTATTTAAGACTTGTTTCTCTTTCTGGCTTTTATTCATCATCAGACCTTAGTTTTTTTAAAAGTGCTTGTGCTCTATATTCTGTTTTGTGCAAATCAATAAACTTTTCTTATACAACTTTAAAACTTATGTACTTAGCTTTAGCTATTTCTTCATTCTTTTTTTTGAACCTCGGGAAGGACCTTAAGGTTCAACAAGTTTCGCCTGAAGGCTTTTTCAAGAACGGGTCCCCCCTTTTGTTTTGTACACAGAACACATGTCGGGATGCTGTGGAGCAAAACAAAAGGGAGGACCCATTCTTGAAAAAGCCTTCGGTCGAAACTTGTTGAACCTTAAGGTCCTTCCTGAGGTTCAAAAAAGCTAAATACATAAGTTTTAAAGTTGTATAAGAAAAGTTTATTGATTTGCACAAAACATAGAGTATAGAGCACAAGCACTTTAATAAAAACTAAGGTCTGATGATGAATAAAAGCCAGAAAAAGAAACAAGCCTTAAATAATTTGGCTGGTGGTTGGCTGGAACTGAAGACCATAGAGGTTCTTAGAAATGTATTATCTGAAGAAAAAAAAGATTGCTTAGAAGAAATTAGGCACTTTGAAGTTTATTATATGCCGTTGCGGATTGATGGTGTTAATCCTATCCTGAACATACCTGCAACTTGACGGACTCTGGCAAAGTCATTTGCAGTAAGCCTTCCTCCAGTTCTTCTTCTTCCTCCTTGGCCTCCTGCTCCTTGGTCTCAACTGTTTTCTCTCCTGCTTCTTCCACTGCCTTCTCTTGCGCCTCTGCCTCTGCCTTATGCTCCTCCACCTCCCTCTCCTCTTCCTCAGCTTGCTCTTCCTCTTCCTGCTCCTCTTCCTGCTCCCCCTCCTTCTCTTCCTCCTCCCCTTTCTCTTCTTCCTGCTCTTCCTCAGTCTTCTCCTTTTCTTCCTCAACAGACATTTCAGGCTCTTTCTCAGCCACCTCCTCCTTGGGTTCCCCAAAGACGTTGGGCTCAATCATCTTCAGGATGTGTTTCACATCCTCATCTTCAAAGACTCCCATGATGAGGAGAGTGGAAATAAGCTTCAGTACTGGGACAAACTGGAACTCCACACTACCACCCACAGGATCTCGGGTGTGTTGACCCCCATCCTGCACAGACTCGGTCAACATGTTGATGGCTTTGGTCTTCAGCACGTCCAGTGGGATGTAAGGGCTAAGCTGGTACTGATCGCTGCTGATGCTGACAAAGCTGGGGTGGGAGAAGTGCAGTGGAGGACGCAGGCAGGTGCTCATACCCACACCGGGCAGTCCGTGCAGCCGTGCGTCATCCGGGAAGAGCCGGATGCTCTTGGTCTCATCTGTCATGGGCACAATGAATTCATTATTCATAGTCAGGCGGGACCGCTTGGCTGACTCCAGATGGATACTGATGAGCAGGTCATAGTAGCCGCAGCGCAAGAGACCTGAAAGGTGGCAGCTCTCAATGGTGTACAGGAGCTGTGATTCATCCACATGGCTGCAGAGTGCATGTGCCACCCGGTTGTTACCCAGTGCACAAACGGCACAATACAGCTTCAGCGTGTGGTAGTGGAAAGTAAGCGTATATTGATGTTCTGAGAGCTCCAGGATATCGATGCACCTGCCCACAGGGGATAGAAACGAAAGACCGAGACAGAAAGAGAGATAATTAATGAGGTAATTCTATAAATGTGAGCCATCATTGGCTGCCAGGTAACTAGAGGAAGTGGCCTAGTGGTTAGAGCTGCTGCCTCAGCACCCTGAGGTTACGTGTTTGATCCCACCCTGCTCCTTGTGACTATGGGCAAGTCACTTAATCTGCCATTGCCCCAGATACCACAGATTGTGAGCCTGCCAGAACAGTTAGGGAAAATACTGAAGAATACTCATTTTCTAGTCAATGTATTGTAAACTGCTTTGGGAGACTCTTTTGGAGAGAAGCTCTTGACCTTTTAAATCACCTGTCTGGGGTTAACCGAGAATTTTCATCAGCACTTAGCCAGATAGTGCCTCTGAAAATGCCTGGTTAGTGGCCAAGCTGAAACTAGCTATTTTGTGGGCTTTCCAGGGGCGAAGTTGGCACTTAGATGATTAAGTGCCAATTTCCAGTACTTAAGCGCAAACAAAAAATTGATCCTTGATGCTCCACAGAAATGGATTGTACTTTTAATAAAGCCTGCATCTTGAACATCATCCTCTCCACAATGTTTTTGTTCTTGTCAAATTTCCAGTACTTAACCAGCTAAGAAGGGAACATATAAAACACAGTCCTTTCTTTATGCAGTTCTTCCTGGCCCGTTAAGTGTTGAATTTGGCACTTAACTGGAATATGGACTGGAATATGCTGGAATATGGACATGACCCAATGCTGGAATATGGACATGGCCCAATACTGACCATTCAGGTCAGTATTGGGCCATCAATGGTTAGCAAAACACTGACCATCACTGGCCATCAATGGTTAGCAAAACACTGACCTCCATTGGCTAGATATCAGGCCCTTAGTTATCACATTTAAAGTTTTAAAAACTGGTTGTCCTCTTTCTCTGTTTGGTTTTCTAACCCCACTTATCTCCTCAAGCCAATTTCATCCTATAATGACAATTTACGATCTATTCCTATACACATCCAGGCTCACTGGGAATTACATTACATTGATTTTTGTGGATCGCTAATATTCCCCATGAAATATTCCCCTTGAGGAGTTCTATGTGATTTACAGGTAAATCATAGCTAGGTAAAGGTCATAGCTAGGAATTACAGTCTTGCATAGGGAATCAAGACATCACAATAGAAGGAAGTTAGATTATGTGTTCATTGAGTGGGATCATTTTTGGGGATATCGCTTCAACCTCTACTAAAAATGTGTGAAGTATTTTGTAAATAGATAGGTTTTCACATCTTTACAGAAGTTTTAGTAGGAAGGGGAGGTTCTTACGGTAGTTATGTTGGAAGAAAGTTCCACCATTTTGCTTCTAGTTATGGAAAGATTATTGAGTATATTGTGTTGTATTTGATGCCTCTGGGGCTAGGGAATCTTAGTCTTAGGTGGTTGCTTATCAAGTTGTAATTCTTGTTTGTTGATACACTCCTCCCTCCATATTCGCGGGGGTTAGGGGCAGAGACCACGGAACTCACAGCACAGGGCAGGAGTGTAGGAAGATCGCTCCTGCCCTGCATCACTGCTAGACCACCAGGTAAGGTCGATTCACTAGGGGAGGTCTCGGCACAAAAACCCACGAATAATCGACACCATGGGTGCTGAAACCATGAATAAGGAGGGAGAAGTATAATTCTGTTAGGTTCATCATGTAGTCTGGGGATTCACCACGAAAGATCACGAAGATCAATGTGCATAGTTTAAAGAGACTCTTCTTTTCTATATTTTGGTTCCGCTCTTCTTAAATATCTTTGCTTAGAACAGTGTTTTTCAACCATTTTACACCTATGGACCAGCAAAAATAAAAGAATTATTCTGTGGACCGGCATCGGTCCATGGACCGGCAGTTGAAGAACACTGGGCTTAGTCGTGGGCCAGACCCCGCCCCATCTCTACCCAATCTCCACCCCAGACCCCGTCCCCATAATAGTACTAATTGCACCTTTCACGTCCCGTGCCTCATCTGGAAGCCTTCCCTCCTGACATTGCAACGTCAGAGAGAAGGCTTCCAGTTCAGGTGCAGGATGCCCGTAGAAGCTGCTGTCCGTGACTTTGTGCACTGAATCAGTGAGGAAGAGGGAGCTGGTTTGAAGATAACGCCACATCAATCGCACCGTGGACAGGCGGTTGAAGAACACTGTTTTGGGCCTGATGCACGTGCTGGCCCTGTGGACCGGCAGGAAATTTCTGTGGACCGGCACTGGTCCATGGACCTGTGGTTGAAGAACACTGGCTTAGAACATACTTTGACAAGACTGAAGTCAGTCCTCAGGACTTACTTCTTCAGGGCCTATTGGTAAGATCTGTTCTTAGTTTGTAGCCATCCCATCTGTTCCTTTTCTATCTCTTATTTTTGGAATTTTTGAATGTAAACCACTTTGACACATACATGAATTGCTGTGTAATCGAGCAAATAAACAGAAAATAAACAAATTAAGTCAGTGCTTGTTGCAGGTTTCCGGGTCTTGCTGTGCCTTCGTCAGGTAGAAACCAATGTTTCAGCCATCATGCTGTGGCTTTCTTCAGGATATGCTCTGAAGTCTACAATGTGACTTTGGAAATAGTGGGTTCATTGACCTGATCAGGAACAGGGCAGTCCACCAATTTGAAATTTTGGCGGGAAAGTCAGTTGGTCAGAAATTTGAATTTTGTATTAAAGTTTTGGGGTTGTGGAACGAATCATCTGAGTTTCCTTTATTTCTTATGGGGAAATATGCTTTGATATACGAGTATTTTGGATTACAAGATGTTTCCGGAACAAATTATGCTCGCAAACCAAGGTTTTACTGTATATGCACACAGTGATCACCTATTCTCACTAATAGGTAGCAATGGGAGGGCCATGCATGCTCCCCACCCCTACTCCCACACACTTATTCTCCCCCTGCTGCTCTCACCTGTTCTCCTCTGGGATGTGCAGGGCCATCATGGTAAGAGGTTGGGTGCATTCCACCATCCAGCCATGCCGCTCGCTCACTCGCGATGCTTCCACCTGCAGGAATTCGTTGGGCATACGGCTCCAAACCACAGGAGTCAACATTTGCACATCTAGCCGTGGTGGACACTGCGGCACTGGATTTTTCCGCTCACTGCGGAACATGGCCGCTGAGATGGGCATGATGTTCTGGATGAAGCAGAGAACAGAGGAGATGTGGAGGGTGTGGGACAAAGAAAAATATGGAGGGGAGAAATAAGGGAAGGGACAAGGATGAGGTTGAAGAAAAAATGGAGGTGAGTGGAGAAGAGCGAAAAGGAGGCAGAAGAGGTGGGGAAGGGAAAGAGAGATTGCAGGGGATTGCAATTTACTGTTAAGATCAAGGGAGGCCTAGTTTTAAGCAGCTAACTTATTTGTCCTTGCCTATCCCCGCTGATGACAGCTCTCCCTGACATCCCCCTGATGACTTGGTGCCGGGGACCATCCTCCCCTCCCCCCCAGCTTTAGCCAAAATGGCAGGAGGGATGCTCACTTCCTGGCAAACTCCGCCCCTGTGGCAGCGAAAATGGCAGGAGGGATACCAACTCCCTCCTGCCATGTGTGAAAGGAAAAAAAAAAATCAACAGGAGGGAAGCCTACTCCTTCCTGCCAACGGAGGCACCTCCCCCGTGCTGTGCCAAGCGCCCCCCCCAAAAAAAATCATCCCCTCTCCCCTTCTCCACCCAAAAAGGCAGGATGGATGCTCACTCCCTCCTGTTACCGGATGCTCCCCCAAACCCCCCAGTACCTTTGTATGAAGAGAGCAGGAGGGAGGCTCAGTCCCTCCAGCTACAAGGCCCATTTATCCAAAATGGCAGGCCTTCTCCTCTTTGGTGCATCATGTGATACACGGGGAGGGGCCTAAGACCCTGATTGGCTCAGATAACTAAGGTCCCTCCCAAGGGGAGGGGCCTTATGTGTATGAACCAATTATGACCTTAAGCTCCTCCCTCTGTATCCCCGATTGGCTCAGGTGCCTAAGGCCCCTCTCCTTTGAGCCAATTAGGGCCTTAGGCCCCTCCCCGTGTCACATGATGCCTCGAGGAGGGGAAGGCCTGTCATTTTGGATCCATGGGCCTCCGCCCCCTCCACTTACTATACCACTGCCCCCCCAAAAAAAACTTTTTATGACAGTGTTTAAGGGATGATGGTGGGGAAAGGAGGAGACATAGCATAAGAGATACAAGAGCAGAGAAGCAGGTTAGGAGTTAATAGTTACAGGTTTTCTACACATGCTCTTTGGGACCCTGGGCATATCAATAACCTCCATTACTTTAGGAGGTTATTCAGCTTGTGATCCTTCTGGGGAAGGGACCTATCTACAGTACCTAAATTGTAATTCATTTTGCACTTAAGATTCAGAAAAGACACAGACGGGGAATGTATAAATCACAGGACAACAGGTAATCATATATTACCTTCAGTTTCCCCAGTTCAAATTGCAGCAGGTTCTGGCTGGAGGGCAGCACAAAGACAGCTGGGAAGAGCATGGTGTTGGGCTCGACCTGGAACAGCAAGAATGGTACAGTCAGTACTAGGGGAGGTTACAGCCTACAGCTTCCTCTTGTCATAACACCCAGCTGTGTAATGTGTTGTGCCGCCCCTCACCTGGAAAAATGCGTTGATCTCTTTCCTATTGGCTGTGAAGGTCATGAGGCCTGTGGCCAGATCCACCAGGCAGCCGATAACCAGGTCCTCGTTGCTGATGCGAGCCTGCTGGGTATTATTACTGTACTCTCCTGCCCAGACCATGTAACAGTTACTGCGCTTTATGCTGTAGGGCGAGAGACACTGTGGTGAATGTAGCCGAGGGCTAAGAAACCAGCATTCTGCTACCACATCAACATGGTACTCCGACAAATTTGCACAGGACAATCGTGACCCGTCGGATTATGGGAGCCCTTTAGGGTTCCCATAATCCTCATCTAAACCTTACCCTAACACTAGATAGCAAGTGAATATTTTAAGTGTAGTGGGGGGGGGCTTCTCCACCCCTCCCCTTCAAAAAAGGTTAGTCACCCTCAAAAAGTATCTGCTTTATGGAGCGCAATTGACAGCACGCCATTGTCCTGTGCGCACTTGTCGGCGCAAAATTGACAGGGTGCAATTGTCCTGCACACGTATGTCGGGTCACGCATGAACGCAGGCAATTTTTGCTCTAGACCAGTGCATCTCAATTCTCTCCTGGAGGCATGCCTAACCAGTTGGTCTTTATGAATCATATGAACATAAGAGTTGCCAAATGGGGACAAACCGAACGTCCATCAAGCCCAGTATCCTGTCTCTAACAATGGCCAACCCAGGTCACAAGTACCTGGCAAGATCCCAAGGAGTAAAACAGATTTTTACCTGAATTCAAATAAATCTTGTAATTTGTTTTTAATCTAAAATTTTATCATGAACCACAGTCAGAAACACATAAGACGCGGGTATCATACACACGCTCAAGAAAGCACAGTTACTTACCGTAACAGGTGTTATCCAGGGACAGCAGGCAGATATTCTTAACGCATGGGTGACGTCACCGACGGAGCCCCGGTACGGACACTTTTACTAGAAAGTTCTAGTTGGCCGCACCGCGCATGCGCGAGTGCCTTCCCGCCCGACGGAGTGCGTGGTCCCCAGTTAAGATAAGCCAGCTAAGAAGCCAACCCGGGGAGGTGGGTGGGACGTAAGAATATCTGCCTGCTGTCCCTGGATAACACCTGTTACGGTAAGTAACTGTGCTTTATCCCAGGACAAGCAGGCAGCATATTCTTAACACATGGGTGACCTCCAAGCTAACAGAGAGGGAGGAGGGATGGTTGGCCATTAGGAAAATAAATTATGTAACACAGATTGGCCGAAGTGCCCATCCCGTCTGGAGAAGGTATCCAGACAGTAGTGAGTAGTGAACGTGTGAACTGAGGACCAAGTGGCAGCCTTGCAGATTTCCTCGATGGGCGTGGAACGGAGGAAAGCCACAGAAGCAGCCATAGCTCTGACCCTGTGGGCCGTGACAGCACCTTCCAGTGAAAGACTGGCCCGAGCATAACAGAACGCAATGCAGGCAGCAAGCCAGTTGGAAAGCGTCCGTTTAGAGACAGGACGACCTAGACGGTTAGGGTCGAAGGACAAAAAGAGTTGAGAGGACGAGCGGTGAGCCCTGGTATGGTCAAGGTAGTATGCAAGGGCACGCTTACAGTCCAGCGTGTGCAACGCCTGTTCCCCAGGATGAGAATGGGGCTTAGGGAAAAAGACAGGCAACACAATGGATTGGTTGAGGTGAAATTCCGAGACCACCTTGGGAAGGAATTTAGGATGGGTACGCAGAACCACCTTGTCATGGTGAAAAACAGTGAAAGTTGGGTCGGCAACCAGTGCATGCAGCTCACTAACCCTCCTGGCAGAGGTGATGGCAATGAGGAAAAGCACCTTCCATGTAAGAAATTTGAGTGAAGTTGTGGCAAGAGGCTCAAACGGAGGTTTCATGAGGGCTGATAAAACCACATTCAGGTCCCAGACGACTGGAGGAGGCTTCAGAGGTTGTTTGATATTGAAGAGGCATCTCATGAACCGGGAAACCAGGGGATGAGCCGCCAGAGGTTTTCCGAGGATAGGCTCATGGAACACAGTGATGGCACTGAGGTGGACTCTAATTGAGGTAGACTTAAGGCCAGCGTTGGAGAGAGAGAGCAAATAGTCCAGTACAGTTTCCACCCCCAATGAGGTGGGATTGTGATGATGTAGTAGACACCAAGAGGAGAACCGGGTCCACTTCTGATGGTAACATTGGAGGGTGGCCGGTTTCCTAAAGGCATCCAAAACACGACGGACAGGCTGAGACAGATTCTGTGGAGAGGTAATCCCGAGAGAAACCAAGCTGTCAGGTGGAGCGAGGACAGATTGGGATGTAGTAGAGACTGATGCTGCTGCGTAAGTAGAGTAGGAAACACAGGAAGAGGGATGGACTCCCTGGAGCTGAGCTGGAGCAGGAGGGAGAACCAGTGTTGTCGAGGCCACCGAGGAGCGATGAGAATCATGGTGGCTCTGTCCCTGCGTAGTTTGGATAACGTCCGCAACATCAGAGGCAGGGGAGGAAAGGCATAGAGGAACCGATCCGTCCAGTCGAGCAGGAATGCATCCGGGGCCAGACGATGAGGAGAGAAGAGTCTGGAACAGAACTGGGGCAGCTGATGGTTGTGAGGAGCTGCAAAGAGATCCACCTGAGGAGTGCCCCACTGAGCAAAGATGGAGCGGAGTGTGGGAGGATCCAGAGTCCACTCATAAGGCTGAAGGATGCGGCTGAGATTGTCGGCCAGGGAGTTCTGTTCGCCCTGGATATAGACAGCCTTGAGGAAGAGACTGTGGGCCGTGGCCCAGGTCCAGATGCGGATGGCCTCCTGACAGAGGAAAGGAGATCCGGTGCCGCCTTGCTTGTTTATATGGCGACTTGGTTGTCTGTGCACAGGAGAAGAACCTGAGGGTAGAGAAGGTGCTGGAAGGCTTTGAGAGCATAGAACATGGCTCTGAGTTCCAGGAAATTGATGTGATGTTGACGCTCCTGAGGGGTCCAGAGTCCCTGGGTGCGAAGATCTCCCAGGTGAGCTCCCCACGCATAGGGAGAGGCATCCGTGGTTATGGTCATGGAGTGAGGGGGTAGATGAAAGAGTAGACCCCTGGAAAGATTTGAGGAGTTCAACCACCATTGAAGAGATTGCTGAAGAGACGATGTCACAGAGATGGGATGAGAAAGAGGATCTGAAGTTTGCGACCATTGGTTGGCAAGAGTCCATTGAGGCGTCCAGAGGTGGAGTCGCGCCAGAGGAAGCACATGGACCGTCGAGGCCATGTGGCCCAGGAGGACCATCATCTGCCGTGCTGGGATGGAGAGATGGAGGAGCACCTGACGACAGAGGTGGAG
Source organism: Geotrypetes seraphini (assembly GCF_902459505.1). Lineage (NCBI taxonomy): Eukaryota > Metazoa > Chordata > Amphibia > Gymnophiona > Dermophiidae > Geotrypetes > Geotrypetes seraphini. Next base: position 62,318,167 of record NC_047091.1, on the reverse strand, counting down.
CAGGGTCCGTTGTCGGTCGGAGGGGAGAAATGCCCTCATCAGAGTGGTGTCGAGAACTGCTCCAATGAACTGAAGTCGCTGTGAGGGAAGCAGATGCGACTTGGGGTAGTTGATCTCGAACCCCAGGAGATGGAGGAAAGAGATGGTGTGATGAGTGGCTTGTAGCACAAGTGGAGACGTAGGCGCTTTCACCAACCAATCGTCCAAGTAGGGGAACACCTGGAGGTTGTGAGACCTGAGGAAGGCCGCCACCACAATAAGGCACTTGGTGAACACCCTGGGCGATGATGCGAGGCCAAAGGGGAGCACTTTGTACTGATAGTGACAGTGTTGAATCTGAAAGCGGAGGAAGCCACGTGAAGTCGGATTGATTGGGATGTGAGTGTAGGCCTCTTTGAGGTCTAGGGAACATAGCCAGTCGTGTTGAGAGAGAAGAGGGTAAAGCGTGGCAAGGGAGAGCATTCTGAACTTCTCCTTGACCAGACACTTGTTGAGGTCCCTGAGATCGAGGATGGGACGGAGATCTCCCGTTTTCTTGGGAACCAGGAAGTAGCGGGAGTAGAATCCCTGACCCCTTTGGTCCGGAGGCACTTCTTCGATGGCATTGAGAAGAAGGAGGGATTGGACCTCCCTTAGGAGGAGGAGGGTTTGGGAGGAGTGAGAAGCAGACTCGATGGGAGGATTGTCTGGTGGAAGAGTCTGGAAGTTGAGAGAGTAGTTGTGGCGAATGATGTTGAGGACCCACTGGTCCGAAGTGATGACCTCCCAACGGCTGAGGAAGAGCTGAAGACGTCCTCCGATAGGCTGAGGAAGAGGTAGCGACGGTGGGAGACTGGCTATGCCCTGGAGAAAGGAGTCAAAAGGGTTGAGATGGTTTTGATGGAGGAAGAGGCTTGGCAGGTTGATGAGACTGCGATCGAGCCTGAGGTTGATGCTGGTGACGAGGATGGCGAGACTGTTGCTGAGGCGGGTTGAGAGGTCTGGCCGAGAACCTGCGCTGGTAGGAAGACTGTTGTCTGTAGGGGCGAGCAGGTGGAGTCTTCTTTTTAGGTTTGACCAGGGTGTCCCACCTGGTCTCGTGTGCTGAGAGCTTCTGGGTTGTCGAGTCTAGGGACTCCCCGAAGAGTTCGTCACCCAGACAAGGTGCGTTAGCCAGGCGGTCTTGGTAGTTAATATCAAGGTCAGAGACTCTCAGCCAGGCCAAACGGCGCATAGCAACAGCCATGGCAGATGCTCGAGAGGTCAGCTCAAATGAGTCATAAATGGAGCGAACCATGAACTTCCTGAGTTGGAGGAGGCTGGAAATATGCTGCTGGAAGAGGGGTACCTTGCGTTCCGGAAGATATTTTTGTAAGGAGGAGAGTTGTTGCACCAGATGCTTCATGTAGAAGGAGAAGTGGAAGATGTAATTGTTTGCTCTATTTGCTAACATTGCATTTTGGAAAAGGCGCTTACCAAATTTATCCATAGTTTTTCCCTCTCTGCCAGGAAGGGTGGAAGCATATACACTGGAACCCTGAGATTTTTTCAAGGTGGACTCCACCAGGAGAGATTCGTGGGGCAATTGAGGCTTGTCAAACCCTGGGATTGGAATGACCCGGTACAAGCTATCCAGTTTGCGAGGGGCCCCGGGAACAGTGAGGGGAGTCTCCCAGTTTTTGTAAAAAGTTTCCCGTAAGATGTCGTGGACGGGCAACTTCAAAAATTCCTTGGGAGGTTGCTCAAAGTCTAGGGCATCGAGGAAAGCCTGAGACTTTTTAGAGTTGGACTGTAATGGGATAGAAAGAGCTGCTGACATCTCCCTAAGGAATTTAGAGAAAGAGGACTGTTCCGGTTTGGAAACGGTGTCGGCCATGGAGGGTTCTTCGTCGGTCGACGAAGCATCCTCTTCGGTACCGTGTGGGGAGTCCTCCCATAAGTCCGGGTCCTTGACGTCGGGGTGTGCACGTCTGGACGTCGGCGTGGAATGCTCGGTATGGCGGGTCTTTGAGAGAGATTTGCCTGAGCGTACCGAGGCGGTACCGGGTGAGGAAGACCGATGTCGTTCCTGGGACCGGGAAGGGTCGGCAGTGGCACGGGCATGCACTGTAGGCGGTTCAGCCAAGAGTACCGGCATGGAGGTATTAATCGGTACCGAGGGGGTCGACACCGATGGGACAGTGCGAGGCTCGGACTGGTCCTGTACCGGAAGGTGCGGGGCCAGCAACGCCGGCAACAGTTGTTGTAATTGTTGCTGCAGCTGCTCCTGTAATTGGGATTGGAGTATGGCCGTGATGCGGTCATCCAGGGGGGGCACCGGTACCGCTTTTTTCTTCTTCGGTACCATAGGTGCCGCTCTACGCTCCGGCGATGAGGAGGCTGATGAAGAGGCACTCACCGATATCGGAGCGGAGCATTTACGGGATCGGTGTGGTGCCGGAAGGGTCGGCGTCGCGACCTTGGCAGGAGGGCGTTCCAGAGAAGTGGAAGGCTTCTTAGCCGGCTTACCTGGGCCCAGCGATCCCGAAGAAGGATCCGGTGGTGTTGACGTATTCGGTGCCGACTTTGGAGGTGCCGTTGACGTATTCGGTGCCGACTTTGGAGGTGCCGTTCACGTCGTGGCAGGTTCCATGGCAGATCCGGTACCGAACAAAATATTTTGTTGGATCTGCCTATTTTTTAAAGTGCGCTTTTTAAGCGTAGCACAGCGGGTGCAGGTGTCAGCCCGATGCTCTGGACCCAAGCACTGGAGGCACCAATTGTGCGGGTCAGTGAGAGAGATCGGGCGTGCACACCGCTGGCACTTCTTAAAGCCCGGTTGAGGAGGCATGAAGGGAAACACGGCCTCTGCAAAATCGAATCCGGAGGCCTGTATGGTGGCAACAGGCCCTGCCGGGGCCGGCCTGAAAAATAAGGAAAAACTCGATGAGTTTTTTTTTTTTTTTTAAAGCAAAAATAAAGGGAATCCGAATAGGAAAAATAGAAATAGTGAGAAAAAACGCGAGCGGGAAGGCAAAAATTAGTTTTTCAACGGCCGTTGAAAACACATGCGTCTTCTTCGCTCCGCGGAAACGAAGAAACTGGGAACCACGCACTCCTCCGTCGAGCGGGAAGGCACTCGCCCATGCGCGGTGCGGCCAACAATGTGTCCGTACCGGGGCTCCGTCGGTGACGTCACCCATGCGTTAAGAATATGCTGCCTGCTTGTCCTGGGATAAAGTACTTTTACCATTCCCCCTCCCCCCCAAAAAAAAAATAAAATAATAACTACAGTTTATGAGAATCATGAAAGTTTTATTTTTTTTCATTTACCACTGTAAAACACATGCAACAAGATGCACTTTTAACAGTGCTGGCACTGTACCGACACCCCCGGACCAGTTGCTGATTTTTGTCGCCAAAAGCCAACGCCGCTCTTAGAAAACGGCCCAGCGATTTTTAAGAATCCAGAATGGCTCATTTCAATGTTGAAGAACCCATTTGCATGGCAGTGTCAGAGACTGCTAGAAATCTCGTTAAAGACAGAGATGAGCCATTTTGATAATCCGCCACTAAAATGCATGCAGGCTAAACTGTTGAAAAACAGTTTTGCGACGGCGTTAAAGTTTTGAGAATCTGGGCCTTAATTCCCTACTGCCCCAGGTACATTAGGTAGAGCGTGAGCCCACCGAGACAGATAGGGAAAAATGCTTAAGCACTGAATGTAAACAATTTAGGCTATAAGTGGTATATAAATACTAAATATGGTATATAAATACTAAATATATTTATATATACTATATATATTTATATATAGTATACACTATACACTAAAAATATACACTAAATATATACACTAAATATATATTATATATATATATTAATAAAATCCTAGAGCGCACATATTTAGTATTTATGGTATATAAATACTAAATATATATATATATATATATATATATAATAATAAAACCCTAGAGCGCGCATGCGCTCTTGAAAATTCGTGATTCCTGGCGCCGTGAGATGTGCTTCTGTGGCACCTCACGGCGCTTGCAGGGGCTGGATGCGCATGTGGTGGCTGAAGGCGCGCAACTGTGCTCTCTCCCTGCCTGCGTCCTCGGCAGGGAACACATCTCCTGCCCTCACTCGCCGCTGCCGCCGCTGATCCTCCTCTTCAGAGCAGCCTACGATCGTGGCCGGCTTTAAAGAACCTTGCAGGCCGCTCTCCAACCTCAGTAACATGTTCCCTCTGACGCATGGGATTGCGTCAGAGGGAACGTGCTACTGAGTTGGAGAGCGGCCTGCTAGGTTCGCTAAATCCGGCCACCATGATCGCAGGCTGCTTTGAAGAGGAGCAGGCCAGAAGACGCCGAGATGGAGGGAGGGTAAGAAGGGGATCAATACCGGGAGCCAGGGGGAGAGGGAAAGGGGGCTGCTTTGGGGGAGAGGTGTGCTGAGGACAGACAGCTTTGCTCTGGGGGGGAAGATAGAAGGGAACAGGGAGAGGGAAAGGGGGCTGCTTTGGAGGAGAGGTGTGCTGGGGACAGACAGCTTTGCTCTGGGAGGAGACAGAAGGGGCCATGGAGAGATAGGGAGAGGGAAAGGGGGGCTGCTTTGGGGGGGAGGTGTGCTGGGGACAGACAGCTTTGCTCTGGGGGGGAAGACAGAAGGGGCCCTGGAGAGACAGGGAGAGAGAAAGGGGGCTGCTTTGGGGGGGAGGGGTGTGCAGGTGGGAGACAGAAGGGGCCATGGAGAGATAGGGAGACGGAAAGGAGGCTGCTTTGGGGGGAGACATCTTTGCTGGGGACAGACATCTTTGCTCTGGGGGGAAGACAGAAGAGGGCCATGGAGAGACAGTTAGGGAGAGGAAAAGGGGGCTTCTTTGGGGGGGGAGGTGTGTGCTGGGGGCAGACAGCTTTGCTCGGGGGGGGGGGGGGGGAGACAGAAGGATACAGACAGCGGCCAAGGAGAGAGAGATAAAGAAACACAGACAGACAGACACATCTATTCTAGCACCCATTAATGTAACGGGCTTAAAGACTAGTAAATATATATATTAGCGTTATATTGAATAAATGGAACTGAACAATACTGCGTGTCCTCCTCTCTTTCTCTGCCGCCTATCACTGATGTCCCAGATGATTACCTGAATGTAAACCATTTAGGCTATAAGTAGTATATAAACAATAAAAATAAATAAATATATTAGCGGAACAGTACTCCCCCGAAATTCATGGGGGTTCCATTCTAGGAACACCCGCGAATTTTAAAAAACCGCGTATGCGGTTTAGGAGAGGATCGGAGGCAGGAGAGGGCAGCTGAGGTGCTGGCGGGTGCTATCTGGCATGTCAAAGCAGCTCCTCATTGGTGTAGCCTGACTTTAGTATCAGGAAGAGGTGGTTGGAAAATGCTACGAAAGACTGAGTCCGCAGTTTGCGAACTGTGAATTCGCGGGGGTATACTCTATATCTAATAAACGGAACTGAACACTACCACGTGCCCTCCCCTCTTTCCCTGCCCCCCATCACTGATCTCCCAGAATGACAGAAACAGCGACCACCCCTCACCTGTTGTAGATATTTCCTTTGTCGTCCCCCATGGTGATGGTGGCAGTGCGGACTTTATTCAGGTCAAAGTTCATGTCGTAGAGGTGGTAGTCAGGGGTGACCCACCCCACCCAGACCCCGCTGGGCTCCTGGCCAGCAAAGATGCGCAAAGAGTAGTAATACTGGCGAAGACAAAATAAGGAAAGGAACAGAAGCATCAGAACCACATTTCAAGTACCAGCTGCCACCGTGACGCACCATCAGTCAACATAGAACTTACTGTGGTGGTGTTCATGATGACCTCTGGGTCATCCCGGTCATCTGGAACCACATCTTTCACAAGGCGCGGCAATGGGGGCGCTGCTGGAGGTGGTGACGGGAATGCAGCTTTCTTTGCTTTAAACAGGAACCTGGGAAGTGAATAATAATAATAATTTTATTCTTATATAATAATAATAACTTTATTTTTGTATACCGCAATACCACAAGCAGTTCAGAGTGGTTTACAACCGTGGTAGTTCGAGGCGGTTTACAACATAGAAGAGCTGGACAATCGGCGAATATAGGTACAATACAAGATCATCAAAATACAGGAGAGCATGATGCAGAGGTGAGGCATGAGAGATCCTGGGACAATTCGGTTAGAGATGGAGAGGTAAGGCTTAAGAGGACTTGGTTATGAATTGGTAAAACAAGTTTGTTTTTATTAAGTTTTCTGAAACTTAGGTAGGAAGAGGAGTGCATGATAACGTTACCCAACTAATCGTTCAGTTGGCCTACTTGGAAGGCAAGGGTTCTGTTCAGATATCTTTCATAACGGCAGGCCTTTAGTGTTGGGTGGTTGAATAGATGGACTCTGCGTGTGGGTCTGGATGGACGTTCAAGGTTGAAGTGGGGAACCAAGAACATGGGAGCCGAACCAAGAATGGATTTGAACAGAGTCGGGTAAATTTAAACACCACTCTCGCTTCGAGGGGTAGCCAGTGGAGTCTTTGGTAGTAGGGAGTTAAGTGTTCCCAGTTTTTTAACCCAAAAATCAATCTGATTGCCGAGTTTTGGATGATTCGGAGTTTGAGTGATTTTTTTGAAGGACCCCAGGTAGATGATGTTACAGTAGTCGAGTGAGGAGCTTAGATGGAGGGTTGCACCAGTAAGCGGAATGAGACAGCATCAAAGTACTTTCTGATAGTTCTTAATTTCCACAATGTTGAGAAGCCTTTTCTGACCAGTAAGTCAGTGTGAGCTTCAAGGGTAAGGTAGCGGTCCAGGGTTACTCCCAGAATTTTTATTTGAATTTGTAATCGGGAAGACTTGACCATTCAAGGAAATTGATGAATCTTTGATTTTGTCGTTTGGACTCGCCAGGAAGAATTTGTTTTTTTCTGAATTGAGTTTTAGTTTGAATTCGGCCATCCATAGTTCGATTTGCATTAAGATGGATGCCAGGTGGTTCTTCGTCTCGGGAGATAGGTTAGTTAGGGGAAAGACTATGGTGATATCGTCAGCATAGATGTAGAATTTGATTTTTAAACTTTGCAATAGGTTCCCCAGTGTGGCAAGGTAAATGTTGAACAGTGTGGGGGATAGGGGGACAAGCGAAGGGGAGGGGGAAGAGAAGGGAGGGAAGAGTGAGGGAGAGGCAAATGATTGCTCGGGGGATATGAGAATGGCATGATGAGAGAGGGTGAGTGGATAATTGAACAAGGGACAGAAAGGGATGAGAGGGTGTAGAGGGAAGAGAGAATGGAGGGGTAAATGACTGAACATAGAAACATAGAATATGATGGTAGCAAAGTCTGCCAACTCTAAGAACTCTCCCCCCTAAGCACTTCCTCGAAGTGAACCCACATGCTTATCCCATTTTTTCTTAAAATTGAGCACGTTGCTGGCATCAATTACCTGAAGTGGAAGATCATTCCAACGATCAACCACCCTTTCGGTGAACAAGAACAGGAAAAGCGGAGGGGGCAGAGGGAAGAGAGGAGGGTGGGTGAGTGATTGAAGTGATCAAGAAGAAAGAAAGAGGGCAGGGCAAATGAATGAAAAAGGAACAGAGAGGGGGGAGAGAGGGGCAGAGGGGACGGGTGTATGAACAGGGGGCAGAGAAGGGAAAGAGTATGCAGCGGATAGAGAAAAGGGAGGGAAGAAAGAGGGAAGGGTAAGCGATTGAACAGGAGGACAGGAGAAGGGGAGGGTGAAGAGTGAAGAAAGAATGGAGGGAAGCAAAGAAGGGCGGGCGTGTGATGAGGGGTAGAAGGAGAGAAGAGACAATGGCAAAAATGGTCAGACGTAAGAGCAGGATATAAAGATTAGAGGAAGGGAGGATGGAGAAGGAAGAGAGCAGGATATAATAAGAAGGAGGAAGGAGAAATTAGGGGTGAGGCTTAGAAGTCCTGAGCAGGAATCAAGAATAAATCCCTCAGGGGATATATTCTGAGCCCCTCCTGAGAAAGGAGTGATGGGATAATAGGAGAAAGGAGGTGAAGGGTGCTGGGATACAGCAGCAGCAGTTCAGATACGCCTCAAATCTCTTATCCTGCACAGAGTGTCACTTTGAGCCACAGACCTGGAATACTGTATATGCTTGAATATAGCTGACCCGAATATAAACTGAGGTAACTTTTCCCCCCATAAGGAGGAAAAAAAAAATGTTGACTCGAATATAAACTGGAAGGTTAATATATAAGTGCCCTGTCCTGCCAGGCTCTGCACTGTCCCCCTCCCTTCCTGCCCTGCCACGCTCTGCACCCTGTTCCACTTGCCCCTTCTCCCTGCCCTATATTACTGTCCACTGATGCCTTGGCATGCCTACTCTGCTTACCTTTAAAATCCCTGGTGGGCCAGGACAGGAGGGATCCCGGTAAAGGCTGCAACAGGTACGGGTTGGGGGGGGGGGGGGGGCGCGGGTGGGTGATGACTCGAATATAAGCCGAGACACCCCATTTTTGACCCTAAAATATTGGCTTATATTCAAGTATATGCAGTAAATCTAGGAGAGGATGATGGTTCGAAACAGCAGTAAGATTTTATTTACATATTACTGCTCAATACACTGAAAGTGGGTTCACACTCATAAGCTAAAACATACGTATGAGGAGGCAGTTTGATTAGTATGCAGAGGAAGGGGGTTGTTCTCCTAAGGCCACAACCTAGGGAATTCCTGCTCAAACGCTGATCATTACTGGGCTGGAGAGAACTGGTAAGACTGACGATGCTGGGAGAGGGGGCCGGGATACTCACCCCCTCTTCTTGCTTTTCTCAGTGGCCACATCCTTCTCATTCTCCCCCTTGCCCTGCTCCTTGGGCACCTCCTTAGCTGGCAACTCCTTCTCATTGGCCGCGTCCGCCTCCTTTCGGCTAGCAGATTTCTTCAGTACCTCAAACTCCGAATCCATGTCAATGTCCTTCACTTCCTCCTCTGGGATGGTCAGGGTGCGGGTCAGAGGCGTGGCTCCCGGTGTGCATTTGAAGATCTCGTAGAACTCCACAGGCATGCTGAGACGCAGGAACATCAAGTCAGTGTTACTGTTCTGGGAGCCAAAGGTCTTGTGGGTGACCTTCAAGCAGGGGGGGTTATCCACTGTGCCATCAATTCGGGCTACCTGTATAAAAGCCATAATATACTGGGTGTTAATGCTGTTCTATAGGCCTTACCAAGACTGGTATCAATGGCTAGATAGATATGTCCCTCCACGATAATTTCTTCAGCATGGTTGCTCCCTCCCCAAATTCTCCCCCCGATGTGCTGTTTGACGTGGCCACACCCACCAATGCAATTGTGGCTGTAGCCAACACCATATTCTCACCTCAATGTGGCCGTGTTCCGGAGGTACGGCCACAAACTGAGGCAGGCTCTTGCTGAACCACATGGTGAGGTCCCTCTTCATGTTGATGGCGAAAGGCTCAAAGCCCTCTTGCAGACCACAGATGGTAAAGTAACGTAAACTGCTCACATCTTGGCCCAGGTTCAAGCGGCCGACTTGGGACTGTCCTAAGCTGCACACAGGGATAAAGCCTGTGGTAAAAAAAGGAACATCCTTGTCAGCTATTAGAGCTAAAGGCAGAAACGCTCCATAGCCTCCCATGCCAGCCTCTCGAGCCTCACTCCATCCATAAGTACCACCTTTCTGGAATTCTCCACCTTCAATCTCTCCCATTCTCCTCCTCTATCCACAGCATCCCCCTTCCTGCCCCTCCAAGGCCTTTTACTATCCTGCTTCCCTAATGGGCTCTGCCAATCATCCCACAATATACCCCCTCTCCTCATCCTTCTCCCTATTAAGGGTTTCTGCCATCCAGCATTTATTTATTACACTTTTAGTCCGCATATCAGACATCTATGCAGATAACAATATGTACATAATTAAAACAAAACATGACATACATCAACAAACAGAACATGACAGATCATTATAAAATAACAGCATTCAATGAACAACCTACAACCTGAAACCCATACCCTGAAATAATTAAACCCAACCAATTACAAAATGGCCCAATTTGCAAAAGGCAAGTCGAATGAGCCAGGCTTTTGGACTTTTTTCGAAATGCCAGGAAATCGGAAATCAGATGGATGGAACCTGGAACCGAGTTTCACAGTAAAGGTCCAGCTTACTTGGAACATACGTGATCGATTTACAACTTGAGTGACAGAGCGAATTGTGGACTTTACGAGCAACAGCTCAAAACCTTCTTACTATCCCATCACTAAAACATATAAATACATTAAGGTCTACAATTTTTTCTGTTAGCACCCCCTCTCTTTGGAACAGTATTCCAAACTACCTATGCGATAAACTTACACTAACAGACTTTAAGTCGAAATTAAAGACATTTCTCTTCCTTGACGCTTTTGAAACCTAACTGTCCTTTTAAGGACGATTTAGTACCTAGAAGGATTCTTAATACCTGCTCCCCTCCCTATTGTTTTTTTCCATTACATGTTTTTTTTTTCTTTACATATTGAAGTTATAGCCCTTCTTTCCCTAGTCTCCGTTTGTAAATTTAGTATTTTCCCTAGTGTTGTGTGTTCTTAAACTGTATTTTAGTTAATAGATGGTTTTTAACATTTTTCTACACCGCCTAAAAGGTTTGATTAGGCGGTATAAGAAATTTTAATTAAATTTGACCCAATAAGAAATCTCTGTCTTGTGATCTCAAAGAATGAGAGGGTATACATATCTGCAGAAGAGAAGCATCATCCCAAATGTAACAGTTTTTCCCTTCTGTGGCCCTCCTGTATTTCTTGGTCTAATTCCCGACCTTTCCTATCCTCTCTCTACCCCTCATCTGTCCTCAGGCACCTTCTCCCTTCCTCTCTTTTGGAGTCTCTCTCATCTTTTCTCTTCATCTGAGCAGGTGGACACCTCTCCTCCCGGGAAGCTTACCATCCCCGATCTCGATGTCCTTGAAGGCAAGGTCAGATCCCGAGTCGCTGATCAACATCTCTCCATTCAAGGTGAACATCATGTTCATCTCTACCAGATCAATCATGCAGCCCACCACATCTCCTGGCTGCCAGTTCCGGCCAAATGGTTCACTCCCAATATGCCAGCGCTGGCCCTGTAGATAGCAAGGATATTTATTTACAATACATTGAGACAGTTTACAAATGTTAAACTTGGGATTCCTCCCTGATCACTGGTTTGTTTGTTTTTTTACATTTTAGCCATGTTTTCTCTAATTGATAAATTTTCTGGCATTACTGATTTTGTCATAACAATATAACAACATATGAGTTGCCATACTGGGATAGACTGAAGGTCCATCAAGCCCATTATCCCGTTTCCAACAGTGGCCAACCCAGGACTCAAATACCTGGCAAGATCCCAAGTAGTAAGACAGATTTGATGTTGTTTAATCTAGGAATAAGCAGTGGATTTCCCCAAGTCCCTCTTAATAATGGCTTATGGACTTTTGTTTTAGGAAATTAGCCAAACCTTTTTTTAAACCCTGCTAAGCTAACTGATTTCTCCACATTCTCTGGCAACGAATTCCAGAGTTTAATTACACGCTGAGTGAAGAAATATTTTCCAGGGTTTGTTTTAAATTTACTACTTAGTAGCTTCATCGCATGCTCCCCAGTCCTAATATTTGTAGAAAGAGTAAACGAGTGATTTTCATCTACTCATTCCACTCCACTCAATATTTTATAGACCTCTACCATATGATGACTGACGCTTTCTCGAGAGCATTGGGATTTAAATCCAGGCGCTATTTTTAAGTCTTAAAACAACAGGCCGGCTTTCTAGGACGCTACACGGATCGTCTGTGAATTCAAACAAGCTTGCTTGAAAGAAAAGAGTAAAGGTAGTGAAATTTGGGCTGATGTGTGGACATTTGAGGAGGCACAGCCCTTGAGGAAACTGCTAAGTGAAATGATTGGGCAGCCGTCGGGCAAAAGCGAAGTGCTCTTCCTTTTTTAAAATTTATTAACACACTATCGATTTTGAGCCTGTCAACAAGAAATAACATTGCTTTGTGTATATGCCTTAAAACAAATAGCGATGATGAACACATCACCCCTGTAAGAGCACAAAAAAATGTTGGGAGTAGTGCCTTGGGAGTTTGAGGACTTGTGGTGAAATCAGCTAGATATTATACAAGTTTGTTTCAAATGGAAAAGGACCAAACCTGATGATTTTGTGGCTTGAAGACAGGAATCCGAACAGAGAGCATCGTTGAATCCACTGAAGATGGTAAAATTATGGTCATACCTGTTAATTTTCTTTCCTTTAGAAGCAGCAGATGAATCCAGAGACTAGTGGGTATAGCTCACATCGACCAGCAGGTGGAGATAGAGAACTGATTAACAGTTGGCCTTAAAGCCTGGTGCTCCTTCTGTTGCTTCAGTTTTGCACTTTGCCCAAGCATCCCGATAGGAGAATGAGCAACCAGAAAACTCCATTCCAGTAGAAAATGTGTCTTTCTCTTCTTCTTATCCCTTTGTTTTTTTTTTTTTTTTTCAGCAATGAAATAATACACTTACCAACCATAGCCCCGGCTAACCTAAAGACCCAAACACCCTACACACAACCCGTGCACTTGGGGAGGGGCTCTGGATTCATCTGCTGCTTCTAAAGGAAAGAAAATTAACAGGTATGACCATAATTTTACCTTCCATAGCAAAGCAGCAGATGAATCCAGAGACTAGTGGGATGTAGCAAAGCAAACTCAAACTGGGTGGGACGCCAATGCCGCCTCTGCCAGCACTGCCGCACCAAAACCCGCCTCTGACCGGGCTGCTACATCTAAACGATAATGCTTTGAAAAAGTATTACCTGACGACCAAGTGGCCGCCCGGCAAATCTCCTCTAATGACATCCCCCCGGACTCCGCCCAAGATGTAGCCAAAGCCCGAGTGGAATGAGCATGAAGGTGCTCCGGTACCTTCTTCCCTGACAACACATACGCCGAAGCAATAGCGTCCTTGACCCAACGCGCAATGGACGCTTTAGACGCCGCCATCCCCTTGTTTTTACCCGCGAACGCGACAAAGAGATGGTCCGACCGACGAAAAGCATTCGTCACCTCCAAATAATGGAGAAGCATACGGCGGACATCCAGGAGCCGTACCGACAAAAAACGCTTCCCCCAATCCTCCTTCCTGAAGGATGGCAGAAACAAGCTCTGGTTCACATGAAAGGACGCCACAACTTTTTTTTTTTTTTTTTACTGGAATGGAGAAGCCAGCCAATAGTCCTGCAACCTGGAAGGAACCCCTCTATCCAACGGAGGGGAGGGTGGAGCAGGGACCTGGGAGGGCCCAGGTGTACCTCCTAAAGCCGGCACCAATCAGCCAGGCACCCCCAACCTACTGAAGAGAACTAGTCTCAACAGAGGAATTCCAACGGACCACCAATCCAATCTATCCGGCAGCAGCCAGAGACTAGGAGCTAGAAGGGTAGCTCCAACCCTGCTGGGAGATAGAGCAAAACTGAAGCAACAGAAGGAGCACCAGGCTTTAAGGCCAACTGTTAATCAGTTCTCTATCTCCACCTGCTGGTCGATGTGAGCTATACCCACTAGTCTCTGGATTCATCTGCTGCTTTGCTATGGAAATACAGAGCAGAAGCAGAAAAACAGACATGTTCTACACCAGTGGTCTCAAACTCGTGGCCCGGGAGCCACATGCGGCCCGCCAGGTCCTATTTTGAGGCCCTCAGTATGTTTATCATAATCACAAAAGTAAAATAAAACAGTTTCTTGATCATATGTCTCTTTAGCTATAAATTACAATATTATTATTAAGACTTAGCCAAAAGGAAAGATTTATAAACTATAAAGTGTTTTACCTCATGCAAAATTGTCATTTTTTTAATAAGACATTAGCTGTTTTTTTTTCTGAGGCCCTCCAAATACCTACAAATCCAAAATGTGGTCCTGCAAAGGGTTTGAGTTTGAGACCACTGGTCTACACCTATTAAAAGACGTAGACACATAGACGTAGCTGACATCCTTTGACGAGAGTGGCCTGTATTTGTTAACGATGTGCAGATTCACAGACATACCCGACATCCGTTGAAGACATAGGCCCGCTCATCTGCTCCCAACTCTACATCAGGGTGAACATTGGGTCTTGCCCAACCGACTCTCATCTCCCCTTGGGTAACTGCCTCGTACTCGAAGTACCATCGCCCGGACTTCACTGCATACGACTTCTCAAGACGAAAGAGACGGACCCGCTCGTAGCGAGGCTGGATGCTGCCTTGGGCTGCAGCTACAGGGAATCACAAAGAGACACAAGTTACCCTCATCTCTGCCCCCTCAATGGCATCTGCACGCCTCCTACACACAGTGGCTTAGTAAGAGGTGGGGGAAGAGGGGCGGTCCGCCCTGGGCGCCCTTTTGGTGAGGGTGCAGGCACCAGTCCTCCTCGCTGCCCCTCCCCGCTCCTTCTCCACCCCCACTGCCACGTGTGCATGCCACTTCCCTTCTCCCATACCTCTGTAACGTTCCTGGTGCGAGTAGCAACCCTCAACTTGTCGTGCCAGCGTCAGCTCTTCCTCTGATGTCACTTCCTGCTGCTTGTGCCAGGAATGTTAGAGAGGTATAGGGGAAGGGAAGCGGTGCACACACGGCAGGAGGGGGCGGGGAGGTAGCATGTGGAGGTGGCAGGGGGGCTGAGAAGAGGGCGAGGGAGGGCACCTCTCAGCGTCACTAAGCCACTGCCTACACACTCACATGTATATGTCTCATCTCAGAGCACTCGGGGGGGGGGGGGTGGATCCCAGGCTGGAACTCAGGATCACCTTCCAGTGAGCACCAAGATATTTGTTAAACAAAGGAGGCATGGGGGAAAGGAAAAACAGAAGAGAAGGACAGACAGGGGCATAAGGAGGCACAGTAGCTCCTGACTCACAGGTCTCCTGGTCCGGGGGCTCAATGTTATAACCATAACCAATCAGTGTACGGACAGCCTCACACAGGCTATCTCTATTGGTTTTCTTGGTCCGTTCGTCCAACAGAACGTATGGCACCAGCCGAGGGTTTCGCTTATTCTTAATATCCTGCCGGGAGAGGCAAAAAGACAGGTCCTGCTAAAAAAACATCCTCTGGATAATCTACAGTTCCACAGTCTCTGAAACCAGTGACCCAGAAACACACTCCAGACTAAGAACCCGTTTTTTCCATCCCCAGTACAATAACATATCTGTGTGGGCAACACAGGAAGCAGGGAACATTTAATCCTTCAATTCTACATAAATCCTCACGTTAAAATTTCATTTTAAAATTTGTTTAAATACAAAACATTCTATGGTCTGTACTCTTCAGTCCTACAAACTATCCCCACCCACTACTTTCATCTTAAATACTAAGAGGTCAATTTTCAGAAATTCTTGGAATGGTTAAGATAATCAGTTCATTTTAGCTGCTATGGTGACGAGACAAACGCGCGCCGACAATTAAGAGTGGACAACTGAGCGCAAGACTTCAGCGCGCCACTCTAAAAGCTTCTTTTAATGGGCTCCGACAGGGGGTGTGGGGGGAACACCCCCCCACTTTACGTAATAGTGTTCGTGCTGCCGTGTTGGGGGGTGTAACCCCCCCATTATACAGAAAAAGTAACTTTTTACCTATTTTTTCGGAAAAGTTATGTTTTCAGTATAATGGGGGGGGGTTACAATCCCCCCAAACCACTCCCAACGGTAGCGCCAACACTATTAAGTAAACTGCCCCCCAAACTCCCTGTCAGAGCCCGTTAAAAGAAGCTTTTAGAGCAGTGCGCTGAAGTCTTGTGCTCAGTTGTCCGCTCTCAATTGTCGGCGCGCGTTTGTCTCGCACGCTTATGACTGTGAACCGCTGGTACCTTTGGCTAAATTTTCTGTCAGATCTAGATAACCAATTACATGTTCAGCTGAAAAAATCTAGCTGATAAAAAATTAGCACCTCAGGAATGCTCCGATGTGTCTCTGCCTCTTATGAAGCCTGATATCGCGGGCTGGCCTGGTAAATGCACCAAAGTCCATAGGGATTTAAAGGGCTTCAGTGCATTTGCCGCGCGGCTTCATATAAGAGGCCCTAAATCTTCTTATCTTGTGAATTTAGGCGAGTTAGATTTCAAGTTTCAAGTTTATTTAATTTTTGATGAATCGCCTATTACAATTACTAGGCGATGTACATATTATAATTTAGATAGAAGAAACTTACAAAATAAATTCAAATATCAAATTTAAAACAATTCAGACATGAGTTTAAGGAATAGGGTTAAAAGTTACAATATATGGGATTGGATAGAAAAAAGGAAAAAAACACAAGGAAGGGATTTATAAAACCAAAGCACAATGTAATGGAATAATCAAATTTTTAACTTAGTTAAAATAAACTAATGTTAAGAATCATAGGCATCTTTAAATAAGTGGGTTTTTAATTGTATTTTAAATTTTACAATATCTTGTTCAGATCGAATGTACTGAGGCAGAGTATTCCACCATTGTGGAATACTCTGCCTCAGTACATTCGATCTGAACAAGATAACATTTAACTGGTGATTTGAGGAAAATATTTTAGATCAGTGATGCAATCACTCTTAACTCTCAAAATCCATTCCTAGGCAAATAATCTTCCTCACAATCCCGTATTACCTGGACTATGCTGTATGTCCAGCCCTGGTGCACACGATCACGAGCCCACACATTGTGCGCGTTTTCTGCCAGCTTGTCCACCAGTGTGTTCTGAGCTGGAGTCAGCTTGACATGGGACAGGTCGAGAGGGGCTGGCTTATAACCATTGGACATCATATACCTGCAGGTAGGGGGAGGGAACAGGTCTAATGTTAGACTGCACTTCCACATTCCTAAGCTCCTCTGCTCTTCATACGATGTAACATGGGCTTTGCCTTGGAATTCAAACCTGGTCATCCAAGGCTTTCCTCACTGGTGTGATGAAGAGTCTGGGTCAGATATTTAAAATGATTTAATTGGATAGCAGATGATCCTGCCTGGTCATATTGTGGTCACTGGGACTAAAGTCACAACAGAACAAATCCTCACTCATCAGGGTTAAATCTTCCAAAACTTTCACTTAGGAATTTCTTCTCATTCAAAAATCCATAACAGCATAGATGATAATTCTTAATCTTTTTCTTTATTGTTGTACAGTAATTGCTTGCCCCAACATTAAAGACCGACGGGACCCGTTTCGCCTCAAAAGGCTTTTTCAAGGGTTCCAAGGGGAGCACTCATTTTTTCGTCATCTCACTCTCAAGGCAGGAGAAGCTGGCAGCATTATACCTGAATATTCATTCCCAGTGTTTGGGTATGGTCCAGTTAAAAGGGTGTAGCTATGGGATGGGCTGGGGAGGGCCTAGCCAGCCCAGTTTGGGTTCAGGCCTACCCACCCAGCAGCCACAGGCAGCTGACAGCGGTTCCTAGACATTGCTGGCAGCTGACCCAGAAGCCTTCCCTCTGACACATTTGTGTTTTGCGTCAAAGGGAAGGCTTCCGGATCAGCCACCGGCAGCATGTAGGAACCGTTGCCTTTGACCTAAAGAGAAACAGAAATGCTGCATGGGTTGGCAGGGGGAGGTGGGAAGGAGGGAAAGAGAGAGGCTGTTGCACAGATTAGGGGGCGGGGAGGGAGGGAAAGAGAGCCAAAATTGGCTGTCTTGCTATGCCACTGGTATTGTACATCCAGATATAAAAAGCACACGGCGGCTGGTGTTTAAAAAATGCTGACCACCATGGCCTGATTATCGACCCGTCTGTGATGAGAGGAAACCAATGGGTTAGAAAGCATTGCTGCGACAAACTGGCTGGCCCTCTCCTCTTAATTTACGCAGGCTTTTACAAAGGTGCGCACGAGAGAGACGGCACATAAGGAAGCTAAAGTTTGAAAACTTTAAATTCTGCTTTTTTGCTTCAGCCAAACGTACAAAGGCAGATTTCATCCCTGCCATTAATATAATTTCAATATGACCCTTATCTCATAAAATGACATACAAAACAAATAAATATTGTTAGCCTTGGTGTTTTACGTCCCACTACCCATTTGTTTTTTTTATTGTATCCAAAAATTTTTATTAAAGAAAATTTTAGTTGCACTGTAAATACTCTGTTCACATCACTAAAACATAGCAAAACCATAATTGCAACAGTCTCCATGAACAAAAT
Source organism: Geotrypetes seraphini (assembly GCF_902459505.1). NCBI lineage: Eukaryota > Metazoa > Chordata > Amphibia > Gymnophiona > Dermophiidae > Geotrypetes > Geotrypetes seraphini. Next base: position 62,300,055 of record NC_047091.1, on the reverse strand, counting down.
ATAGAAAACAACAAGAAATCCCCCCCTACACCCTGCATAGACACTCCAGTATCCAATGCCTGAGATATAACAAACAAGAAAAACTGTAAAACACATTAATCACCCTCCTTATCTCACCGCTCATTCTTCTCCAACCTCCAATATCCCAAACAGCCAGATCTTCAGGACTTTCTGGAACTTCAATTAGAGGACATTATTTTCAACTCCATTGGAGGAGAAAGCAAAGATACTTAACTGTAGCAGGTGTTCTCTGAGGATAGCAGGCATATATTCACATGTGGATGACATCATTCACAACATATGGAACAGACACTACCAAGTGCACTGTCATTTTAAATCTTTAGGCAGTGCCAATGCCTTCCCACCCAATGTCAGCTTGCGGGACCATCAGTTCTTTGTCTTCCATGGAGATGAGAAGTTGTCTCTTCGGTTTTCTTTCCAGTGTGTTAAAACTTTTAACATTCTTTTGAGCCTTCCTGTACTTAGTTTTCATCGTTTTCCTCATAATTAATTCATTTTATCCTATTTTGGTATTTAGGTTTGGTTTGTTTTTGACCTTTGAGCCACATTGAGCTCTTTTTTCCTCCTGGACATGTTGACTGTTTTCAGCATCCTAGTTCCTCAAGCAACCCGGGCCATTGAGCCCTTTTGACTTGGCATTGGCCATTTTCCCCACCATGTCAAAGAGAGTACCAAGTGGCTTTGAGAGATGTTGTTGATGCATTCGAACCATTTCAGGCTCTTAGCCACATAACTGGTGTGTCCAGTGTTTGGGTCCTGAACATTGGGACATTCGCTCACGTGTGCAAAAGAGGTCACTGAAAGCCTGAAAATTTCAGTTCCCAAAAAACTTTTGGTATTGCATCAGCATCAAGCATGGCAGAGGGCTCAAAATTCAACGCTCAACCTCCTATGATGTAGCCATTGATGTCAACACCAAGTGCATAGACATCGCATCCAGAACGTCGGGCATTGGGCTTCTTACATCATCTTCATCTATGCTTTGAGCATCGAGAGACACAGCACATAAGAAAGTCAATGCACCAAAGACCGCTCTGCTTCCATCCAGCTGATGTTTCCTCTTAGGTGTACCTCGAGATTGAGGTCTCCCATGCCTCAATATCTGGTACAGCAGATGGCTTCCATGCTGATGACTCTACCAGTACCAGCACCATCTCTCCAGAAGGAGACCCGGGCTATGCTCAGACAAGAAGTTTTGGGGCTACTGCAGACACAGGCGTTAAAGGTTCCCATGTCGGCCTCAGCCCAGTCCAAGGATACATCAAAGCATCGATCAAGGATGAAGTCATACACCCCTGGTCGATGTTGAGCCTCGGGGTCAGCATGGACCCACTCGAAGTATGAATCATCAAGGGCAGAGGAGTTATTTCCTGGGTCTTGCCATCAACCTACACCTCGACACACAGTCGACACACACTCCTTAATTCACCTACCAAGGAGTACTTCGAGGAGTCTGACTCAGATATCTCCAATCATTCAGTTGAGGTTTTGTTAAGAATACTGCCTAAAGATTTAAAGAGACAGTGCACTTGGTAGTGTCTGGATCGGGTTTTATGGATGATGTTGCCCATGTGTGAGAATATTACGCCTGCTTGTCCTTGGAGAAATTTATGTACCCTTCCATCCATTCTTTATAAAAAGAAATAAGAAGAACTTGACATAAACCACGATCCCACAGCAGGAATGAGCAGGAAAATTTGGGCAAATGAGATGAGAGGAAAGACCCTCGCAAGCTCTATCCTAGATCAGGAGGCAACCAAATCAGAGTTGTCGCAAAACCAGGGCTTGCTCTTCCTGTTTCCCAAGCTTCAGCACCTTCAAGAATAGTAAGAGTCCCTTATTCCACAGTGACCATCTATTTCTATCCTGACGCTCAAAGGGTTAAGAGGTGAAAATGGGACAGAGGACAGTGGCCACACTTACGACTTCGGCAGCTTGGTCTTTTTTAGGTTCTCTTCAGCTTTCTCATCGGCCATGCCCACATGGCACCCCAGAGCCAGCAGCGTCCTAAGAGAGACACAGAGATATGAAAGTAGAGGCCATAGCATCGTGTGAGCAGTGTTCTTTGAAGGACCACAAGATCACACTAAGACATCAGAAATTGCTCTAGTAGATCAACTGTCTAATCCTAATCCACCTTGCCCAAATGATCTTATTCACACTGCATAGATACATCCCAGTTGCTAGATATAGATCCATGTCCTTACTCAGTATGACGTCAAGTCCAAACAAGCAACAAAAGTCCAACAAGACAATAAACCCACGGGTTCGAAACAACACAGAACGAAGTGGGAACGGACAATGGGCACTCTAGTGGAGATCACTGATGTAAACCAAACTTGTTTATTTCAATCAAGGACACATACATAAGCTGTGGACCCGACACAGCACTGTGCTTCGGCGTCTAAAAATGCCTGCATCAGGGGTCACTTTGGGGAAGAGGTCGGCCGTAGAGGCCAGCCTCCCCCCTGAAGGACGAAGCGCTGAGTGTGGTGGTTGGGAGTCAAGTAGCAGACTGCTCCTCTATGGCCGACCTCTTCCCCAAGGTGACCCTGATGCAGGCGTTTTTAGACGCCGAAACACAGTGCTGTGTCGGGTCCACAGCTTATGTATGTGTCCTTGATTGAAATAAAGAAGTTTGTTTTACATCAGTGATCTCCACTGGAGTGCCCATTGTCCGTTCCCCCTTCTTTCTGTGTTGCTTACTCAGTATGATCCATAACAATCAATCTGCTCCAGCCCAGCAGTTCTGTAGAGGGCATGAATTTGATTAGCAGTTCATGTCCTCCATTTCTTGAGTCAGCTGGGGCTATGAGCGATGCAGCCCCTAAGGCCGAGGGAGCCACAGTAATATTACAATGGCGACACCCAGTGGTCAGATTTAGCGTTCATCATTACATGGTTCTAGAAGGAACCCTTGTATGTTGCCACAAATCAAGGATTATTACTGTGACGAGTGGGCTGAGAAGTTATACAATAAGGAGGAAAGGTCCACGGAAAGTTGAAGACAAAGACTGGTGTCAGAGTCGAGCCCTAGTTCCAACTAAGTTGGAGGGCCCAAAAAAGCAGGAGAAATTTCTGAACTCAAACAACTCCATCTAACCATTAGTTTATTGGTTATTTTATCATTTTTACTGTGATGTGTAGTATTTGAATTAAAGTGTTGTTTTGGAGTTGGTTTGGTTATGCCCCACACTCTAGCGCAGGGGTGTCAAAGTCCCTCCTCGAGGGCCGCAATCCAGTCGGGTTTTCAGGATTTCCCCAATGAATATGCATGAGATCTATTTGCATGCACTGCTTTCATTGTATACTAATAGATCACATGCATATTCATTGGGGAAATCCTGAAAACCTGACTGGATTGTGGCCCTCGAGGAGGGACTTTGACACCCCTGCTCTAGCGGGTCCTTTTACTAAGGTGCGGTAGCCGATTTAGCGCGTGCGCTAACTTATATCCTATGGACGCGTTAGCATTTTAGCACACGCTTCATCGATTAGCGTGCACTAAAACGCTTAGCGCCTTTGTAAAAGAGGGGGTAGGTGTTCTGCAGGGCTGGCTGTGTAAGAAATTATATCTGAATTATTTGGGATAAGGATTTCATTCCCTTTTCCTCTCCTTCAGGCTCCCCCTCACGGGAGGCTCTTACTTCAGGGTCTCTCCAGACATGAGCAGATTGTAGTTCCTCTCGGTGTCAGGCAAACTGTGAAAGTCTAGCAGACATGGGTGCAGCATCTTGTTATCATCCCGAACCTGGGAAAGCAGAGAATCAGTGCAGTCAGATCCTCCTCCCCTCCAATCAAAGAGTCTGCGTTTGGTATATTCACAGGGCCGGATTTAGATGAAAAGAGGCCCTAGGCTATTCCACTTATGAGGCCCTTTCACCTCCCATTTTTAAGTTTGTAAATTACATGAGAGATAATAAAATACATCATTACTGTGATATATATCAATATGTTAAATGAAACATGTTGTTATTGGTACTAACCTTTATAAAAAAATGTGACACGGATAATAAATAAAAAAAAGTCGAGAACACTTATTTGGACATTTATTCTCAGCACCATATATAGTACTTGTAACAATAACTAATCAAATATAACACAAAACATTGCCCCTTCCTATGTCCATAGTGCCCCCAGTGCATCCTTCCTCACCTCACCCCCCCTCCGATGCCTCCCATCCCTCTTCCATTGAACACCCCCCCATGCCATCCTGCCTGCCTGCCTTCCATTAAACCCCCCACCCCACCTCCGATGCCAGCCTGCCTGCCTCCCATCCCCCTTCCACTGAATCCCCCCCCCCCCGATGCCAGCCTGGGCCGCCCTGTCGTGATGGATCCACGTTTTGCCTCTCTCCCCGCAGGGCTGGGCTTTGCCCAGCTGTTTCTGGACTGACATCTTTCCCTCCCCGATCCTCCTCCCAGGGCGAGAAAAAGAAAGGGAGAAGCCGAGTCGGCGCCCCGTTGCGGCCGGAGCCGGTTCCGATCCCGAAGCATAGAATTTCTCCTTATTTTCGGTTCAGTGTTTTAGTGTTCACTGTTTTTAGAATAGTGTAATTTTAATTTTGCTAACAATTTGAATGTAGGCCCCTCTTGATCTTGAGGCCCTAGGCTGAAGCCTAGTTAGTCTATAGGAAAATCCAGCCCTGTATATTAATGTGGCCTAAATAGTCTCATAGAGAAATATATATGTAGAAATGTCAGTGGACTGTAAGTCATATAGCATACGGTATAGAGTACTCCTCTGAAATTCACGGGGGTTAGGATCACAGAGTGACCGCGAATGTTGAAAAACCGCGAATATCGGAAGAGTACTGTAATCAGCACTTCCCCTCCTCCTCCTCTCTTGCTCCGGCCCCACCTGCTTTGTTTGGGTGTTTTCTGAAGGTCAGCACTCCCTGCCTTCATCCCCGGCCCGGGCTGCGCTGCTTACCTGGTTGTGGTCGCCTTAGTCGGCGGCGGTCTCCTTGTACCATGCTGAAGCGAGGAGCTCGCGTTGTGGGAGGGGGCACGTGGGCGCATGGCCAGGGAAGAACGCAGGTTGGGGAAAGGGAGGCTGGCTGTGCGGAGTGACAGAGAGCTTTTCTATTGGTAAGTCAGTGGCGTCTCCTTGTACTGTGCTGAAGTGAGGAGCTCACGTTGTGGGAGGGGGGCATATGGGCTTGCGGCCAAGGAAGAATACAGGTTGGAGAAGAGAACGCTGGCTGTGCGGAATTGGTAATAGGCAGCATAGTGAAAGAGAGCTTTTCCATTGGCCAGTCATTCGCAGTATTTTCTGACCGGATGAGGCGGACAGAAAATACCGCGAACCATGAATTCGCGGTGGTATACTGTAATAGGGACAGTGGTGTAGTAAGGGGGGGTGCAAGGGGGGCGCTCTGCCCTGGGCGCCATGTTGGCAGAGACACTGGCACCCCTCCTCCTTTCTGCCCCCCGCCTCTTCGCATTCCACCCCTCCATGCACACGCCCCCTTCCCCCATACCTCTAGTTGAAATTGTTGTTCACGGCCATCAACTACGTGCTCTTCGCGACCCCATCGGCTCTCCCGTTAACGTCACTTCCGGGTGCGGGGGAAGGCAAGGGGGGCGTGCAGGGCAGGCGGGATCGGGAGGGGGGTACAGAGACGAAGCTAGTGGAGGGGCACCACCACCCCGGGTGCTTCTCACCCTCGCTACGCCACTGAATATGCAATGTGGTAATGTAGCCCAGAAGTCCTGGACCATGAATCTTAGTATGCCATATGAAAACGAGGCCCAGATAAGCTGGTGCTGCTGTCAGAAAGGATCTAAGAGCATAATACACAGTAATTGAATGGTAGCTCCGACAAGGAAGCTTTTAAGGCAGCCATATCACTCCAGGTCATAAAATATAAGAGGATCCACTTCTGATTTGACAGGAAAGGCAGAGAACGCAAGCCTAGGCATGCAATGGGAATAAAATCCATGACCAGCTCAGTATAACCCTTATGACATGCATGATCTGGTCACCTTTCCTCAAGGAAGCTTCCAGAACCCTCAGCCCCAAAAGCAGCAATGGAGTGACTTGTCTCAGCTCCATATCTTTTCTCTAGCTGCTGGTTGGTAGAGCTCTGCCTGGTGCACACAGCACTTACCGGTCCATAGGTCCAGCCTTGCTCAATCCTAGTCAAAGCCCAGAGCTCATGGACATTTTCCGCTAACTTCTCCCGAATCCTCTCCAGGTGTGGGGGGAGCACAATCTAAAACGATAGAATCAGAGCGATGGTTTCCAAGTTTATTCATTACTAGTATTTTAGCCCGTTACATTAACAGGTGCTAGAATATATGTCTGTGTGTCTTTATTTCTGTCTCTCTCTCCCTCCCGCTGTCTGTCTCTCTCCCTGGCCCCCTTTGTCTGCCCCTGTGTCTTTCTTTTTTTCTTTCTATCTGTCTCTCTCCCTGTCTCCTATGCAGCAGCATTTCTCTCCCACCACTTCCCTGTGCAGCAGCCACAGCAGGATTCCCTCCTCTTCCATTTCCCTTCCCCCACACCACTTCCCTGTGCAGCAGCAGCGCTTCCCCTACCCCCCCACTTCCCTTCCCGCAGTCCCAACAAACCTTCCGATTCCAGCAGCGTCTGCAGCACTCTACACACTGCTGCTTCAATCGGAAGGTTTCAGGACCCGCAGACCTTGCCGGACCCGAAGCGAGCTCTGGGTTTGTTTGTTTTTTTACGCGGGCCCAGCCGGAGCAGAAGGAGAAGCCTAGGAGGCAGCAATTAAAGTCCATTCCGGCCCCCGCTGACATCGCCCTGGCTAGTTCACATCCTTCAGACTGCAAGAGCCGCCGTGTCCGACAGGCTCCGTGCCGCCGTGCGCATGCGCACTCCTACCTGCGGCTCCCTACATCTCACGGAAAACGGGAGCACGCAGGTGGGAGTGCGCATGCACGCTTAGGGCTTTATTATATTAGATTTGATATACCGACCATCAAAAAGTATCTGGTCGGTTTACAATACTATAAATAACATATTAAAATAAGGGTACAGTTCTAAAAGAATGGGGGCATTACTTAATTAAGACATGAATGGAAGGTGAGGCACAGACAGACTTGATACAGGAGGAACTAGGGTTAGGGAAGTCAAAAATACATCGAAGTTCGGAGCAGGAGGCACTGAAAACACTCGCTGCTCCTCTCATGCACATCAAAGTGGAGGAGGAAATCTTTTTTCTAAAGGGTCCCACGGCGACAAGAGGGCATCCACTAAAACTTAAGGGAGGAAGATTTCATGGTGACACTAGGAAATACTTCTTCACTGAACGGGTGATTGATCGATGGAATGATCTTCCCCACCAGGTGGTCGAGGCCAGTAACATGATCGACTTCAAGAGTCGATGGGACAAACAGGTGGGAGTACTACGGAGTTATGCTCAATCGATAGATACTCCAGGGAAGAAGGGTCCTTAAGCAGGCAGACTAGTTGGAGGGAGGGTTCTCGAGTGGGCAGACTTGTTGGGCCATCGGCCCTTTTCTGCCATCATATTCTATGTTTCTATGACAACACTGGGCCCTAGGCCCCTCCCCGGCACACCACGTGAAGCATGGGGAGGGGCCCATGGCTCCAACCAGCCCAGATGCCTCGGGAGGGGCCCGAGGTGTCCGAGCCAACCAGGGACCTCTACAGGAAAGAGCCCAAGGAAGTCCCCGATTGACCAAAACAAATGCCACAATGTGAAGCACGTGGAGAGGCCCAAGGCTCCAACGGGCCCAGACACCTCAGGAGGGGCCCGAGGTGTCCTAGCCAACCAGGGACCTCTCCAGGAAGGAGCCAAAGGAAGTCCCCGATTGGCCAAAACAAATGGACAATCAGGGACTTCCCCAGCCCCCCCCCCCCAGAAGTCCCCGACCGGCCCAGACGCCCCAGGTCCCACCCACACGAGGGGCCCACGGTGTCCGAATTATATTGTGTGGGGAAGAGGGGTATTATACAGACAGACAATCGCCAATGGCCTCAGAAAGAGCGAACAGGATTGGGGAGTTGTATACCGCCTTTTTGTAGTTTTACAACTACACTCAAAGCGGTTTATATACAGGTACTTCAAGCATTTTCCCTGTCTGTTCCAGAGGGCTCACGATCTATCTAATGTACTTGGGGCAACGGGGGGTTAAGTGACTTGCCCAGGGTCACAAGGAGCAATGCAGGATTTGAACCCACAACCTCAGGGTGCTGAGACTGTAGCTCTAACCACTGTGCTACACTCGCCTCCAATGAGCCAAGTATAGAACAGTGAAGCCATTGTGACATCACTGATGAGGTTGGCTCTTATTGGTGGAATGAGGCATTATGACATCAGGGAAAGGGATTAGGACTTGAATACCACCTTTATGTAGTTTTACAACCACACTTAAAGCGGTTTACATACAAGTACTTCAAAGCAAATTTCAAGTTTATTAAAGGCTCGATATACCTCACATCAATTGTCTGTGCGGTTTACAATTAAAAAGGTAAAAAAATAAATAAAAATTACGCACAAATAAATAAATAACATTGAGAAAGACACAGTAGTCCTTTTACTAAGGTGCGGTAGCCGATTTAGCGCACGCTAAATGCTAATGCCCGCGAACGCGTCCATAGGATATAATGGACGCATTCGCACGCGCTAAAACGGCTAGCGCATCTCAGTAAAAGGACCCCATAATGATAATTTTGTAGGACAAAAGTGAAAAGGGGGGGGAAGGAAGAACTCCATTTTCGTGATAAGAAAGAAAACAATAACAAAGTAAAACAACATGAGGGAAAAAAGAAAGGCTAAAAAAATAATTTAAATAATAATTTTAAAAACCTATATTAACATATCATACACTTCCTTAAATAAAAAGGCTTTTTAAAAAGGCTATGAATTTGGCTAGTGAAGGAATGTAAGGGACAAGTAATTTGTCTATAAATGCTGGTGTGTGATCCTGCCTAGCTTTGAACGTCAAAAGCGATATTTTAAATATCTGTGATGAAGACCTCTGGCCCCCACCAGTCCAAGCTTTATGCTTACACCCCAGTGTGCTGTCCCCTCTGCTCTCACCTGCACGGTGTCCACAGGGTAGGGCGTGAAAGAGGTGTGCGTGAGGGATTTGGATGGCCCCAGCAGGTTACGGATCTCTTGGAAATCATGTTTATACTCTTTGATGGGCTCAACCCTCATCCTTTCCCGAGGCAACAGTGCTTCGTAGCAGGGGGTATATCCTGGAGGCGGCAGGAACTTGAATTCTCCATGGCGGCCCCCCAGGAGGAAGCGAACCCTATACAAGAGAAAAAAAAGGCGTAAGAGGCAAAACAAGACCACGGGCGTAACTCCAAAAGGTCTTAACGTCTATACCGAAATTTGCAAAGTTATAAATCTAGTTGATGATTGGGCCTATGGTATGAAACTGAAAACGAACAAGGACAAAACCAGATTCTTACTGTTAAATTCACCTACGATCACTAGTGATGATACACATTTGGTATTCCCTGAAACTGGAATCGAAATTGAGAATTTGGGGGATGATATTTGATAGGCATCTGAACATGGGAAGCTCGGGAACGAGTTTTATCTAGGAGAGTGTTTGTGACACTGAGAAAATTAAGACAAATTTGTCACTGCTTTGACAGAGAACATGTTTGGCTATTGGTTCAATCACCTGTATTGTCTCAGCTAGATTACTGTAACGTTTTTATGTAGGCTGCGTAGTAACTATACAAAAAATTACAGACCAGCCAGAATGTTGCTTATATTCTTAGCGACAAGATATGATAAGATGACGCCTTTATTTCTGACATCGCATTAGCTTCTTTGTACATTGGTTTTCTTGATCTTCCATGGAGAAATCCCAGACTATAAAATGAATTTAGTAAGAACATAAGAATTGCCATTCTGGGACAGACCAAAGGTCCATCAAGCCCAGTGTCCTGTTTCTAACAATGGCCAATCGAGGTCACAAGTACCTGGCAGAAACCCGAGTAGCAACATTCCAGAGCTGAGATTGTGATGTCATAATGCCTCATTCTACCAATGCCTAAGAGCCAACCTCATCAGTGATGTCACAATTTGCTTTCTATCCCATTGTCCCCCAAAGAGCTCAGAACGGCTTGATTATGACTTGATTATCCTACACTTGGCTCACATAAGAATAGAGCTGCCATACTGGGACAGACTGAAGGTCCATCAAGTCCAGCATCCTGTTTCCAACAGTGGCCAACCCAAGTCCCAAGTACCTAGCTAGATCCCAAGTAGCAAAACAGATTCTATGCTGCTTATCCTAGGAATAAACAGTGGCCTATGAACGTCTCTTTTAGGAAATTAGCTAAGCTAACTGGAATTTGTTGCCAGAGAATGTGGTGAAATCAGATTTTAATTACACGTTGTGTGAAGAAATATTTTCTCTGGTTTCTTTTAAATATACTACTTCGTAGCTTCATCGCGTGCCCACCTAGTCCTAGTATTTTTTGAAAGAGAGAACAAGCGATTCACATCTACCCTTTCCACTCCACTCATTAATTTATAGAACTCTTATCATATTACCCCTGATCTGTCTCTTCTCCAATTTAGCCTCTCCTCATAGGGAACTACCACCTATACTTGATTAGCAATCACCTGAGATTAAGATTTCTGAATCCTAGATGTACAGTGCTCCCCCACGAATTCACGGTTGGCGGTTCGCAGTTCCAGTCATTCACGGTATTTTCCCACCACGAATGACCGGGCAGGAGAGGGCAGATGGAGAGGCAGGAGAGGGCAGCCAGAGCGCCGGCGAGTGAAGGAAATCACTCGCTGTATGCTCCGACCGCCTCTTCCTGTACTAAAATCGGGCCTTACCAATCGGGAGCTACATGTCAAAATATATTAGTGATGAATAAAGTATATTAGTGAATAAAATATATTAGTGATGAATAAATATTTATGTAATGTAATGTTTAAGGGCTCCTTTTACTAAGGTGCACTAGCGTTTATAGCGCGCGCACAAAAATAGCATGCGCTAGCTGAAAAATTGCCGCCTGCTTAAAAAGAGGCGGTAGCAGCTAGCGCGCGCTATTCTACGCATTAAGGCCCTAACGCACCTTAAAAGGAGCCCTAGATGGTTAAAATAATGGTGTTTACCAAAATTTCACCCAAATGCCATTCTGTATAACTTATGTAAGGAGCAAGCCTATAAAAAGATTAGGGGTCTGATATTTAGCCATCAGATGGTGAGCATTTTGCTTGCCACCAACGGCGTTATTTTTGGATTTTCAAAGCCAGGACCTATGCTAAAAAGTGGCCTCAGCGTGCAGAAAACCACGTGTTAAAAATAACATAGTAACATAATAGATGACAGCAGATAAAGACCCGAATGGTCCATCCAGTCTACCCAACTTGATTCAATTAAAATTTTAAAAATTTTTCCTTCTTAGCTATTTCTGGGCAAGAATCCAAAGCACTATCCGGTACTGTGCTTGGGTTCCAACTGCCAAAATCTCCGTCAAAACCTACTCCAGCCCATCTACACCCTCCCAGCCATTGAAGCCCTCTCCACCAGTCCATCCTCCCCCAAATGGCCACATACAGACCGTGCAAGTCTGCCCAGTACTGGCCTTAGTTCAATATTTAATATTATTTTCTGATTCTAGATCCTCTGTGTTTATCCCCTGCTTTTTTGAACTCCATCACCGTTTTCCTCTCCACCACCTCTCTCGGGAGCGCATTCCAGGCATCTACCACCCTCTCCGTAAAGTAGAATTTCCTAACATTGCTCTTGAATCTACCACTCCTCAACCTCAAATTATGTCCTCTGGTTTTATCATTTTCCTTTCTCTGGAAAAGATTTTGTTCTACGTTAATACCCTTCAAGTATTTGAACGTCTGAATCATATCTCCCCTGTCCCTCCTTTTCTCTAGGGTATACATATATTAAGGGCTTCCAGTCTCTCCTCATACGTCTTCTGGTGCAAGCCTCCTATCATTTTCGTCACCCTCCTTTGGACCGCTTCAAGTCTTCTTACGTCCTTCGCCAGATATGGTCTCCAAAACTGAACACAATACTCCAAGTGGGGCCTCACCAACGACCTGTACAGGGGCATCAACACCTTCTTTCTTCTACTGACTACGCCTCTCTTTATACAGCCTAGCATCCTTCTGGCAGCAGCCATCGCCTTGTCACGCTGTTTTTTCACCTTTAGATGTTCAGACACTATCACCCCCAAGGTCCCTCTCCCCGTTCGTGCATATCAGCTTCTCAGCTCCCAGCATATACGGTTCCTTCCGATTATTAATCCCCAAATGCATTACTCTGCATTTCTTTGCAATTAATTTTAGTTGCCAGGCATTAGACCATTCCTCTAACTTTTGCAGATCCTGTCTGGTCCCATCGCTTTGTCCACCTTCAGTTTTTCAAGTTGCTCATAAACACTCTCCTCTGTGAACGGTGCAGAATCTACTCTATTATTGTATATTTGCTTAATTCCTTCAATACAATGTTATAATTTGGAAATAAAAGAATGGGGGGGAAGGGAAGGGGGATGGAATAGATCATATGGAAATATATTTTGGAGGAATGATAGAAATATGTATGGAAATATCACAATTGTGAATCTACTTGTAATGAATATCTCTTTGTATTATATTATTGTATCCTGATTCTTTCAATAAAATGTTATAAATTAAAAACATTTAGGCTCATATTCTCTAAACAGCACCTAAGTTAAGTGAAAAAATGCTATGTAAAATACTACTTTTAAAAATTTCAAAGTGCTTACTGGCTAATGCTAGGTTAAGGGTGGGCAACTCCGGTCCTCAAGGGCCGAAATCCAGTTGAGTTTTCAGGATTTCCCCAATGAATATGCATGAGATGTATTTGCATGCACTGCTTTCAATGCATATTCATTGGGGAAATCCTGAAAACCCGACTGGATTCCGGCCCTCGAGGACCAGAGTTGCCCACCCCTGCGTTAGGTGCTGGTAATTGCTTCCGGAGGCACAATTGAAAACCTTGGCCTATATTTCTGGCACCTACCTTTGCCGGAGGCGCGATTTTCTAAATGGCCCCATCATGTGATTGACATATGATCAGCGACCGCCAACAACGGTGCCATTTAGAGAATCCGGCCCTTAGGGGTCCTTTTACAAAGCCATTCTAAATGGTAGGCTGTACTATTTTAAGTATGTGGGTTTCCCTTGTGCTGAGGCCATTTTTGAGCGTCGTTCTAAAATGGCTCCAAATATTTTTTATTCCCCATTAATGGCCATGTGCTAATTTAAGGGCTCCATCTCTAACTAATCAGCGTGTACTAACCAATTAGCATAGGTCATGCCTACACTCTGCCCCCAAATACGCCCTCCACACCAAAAAATGCAAAATATTTTTTTGTGTGTTGCTGACATCAGAACTCCTATGAGCGCTGGGACTCGACTATTCTAATTGCGAAAGACCAAGAGCTCTTTTTACTAAGGTATGCTAGCGTTTTTAGCGCATGCAGAAAATTACCGCGCACTATGCTTCTACAATTAAAGCCAGCTCAATGCTGGCATTAAGGTCTAGCGTGCGCGGCATTGTAGTGCGCGCTATTCCACGCGTTAAAGCCCTAACACGGCTTAGTAAAAGGAGCCCCATGTGTGCAGCCTAGGAATACTCTGTGATTGCAACCTGTCGTTTTCTGACCATATCTCTCAGGTGATGTCGTCCTCATTTTACTACCTGAGATAACTCCGAAAAATAAGGATCTACTTTTAAGAGTCTGACTTCGCCTACTACTCTTTCCCTTAGTACTCTCCCGCTTGGATTACTGCAATGCGCTATTCAACGGTCTCACGGAGAAGAATGGGGAAATGCTGGGGATCCCTTTTATTCTGGACCCCGTGTATAAAGGAAAATAAGAACCTATATGGAGCAAACTCCTACCAGGGGCCCTGTTACAGAACTACTGTCTCTGTCTGCTTCCCTGGGTGTAACTTTCCAGGTGTTTATCTGAACAGAAATATCTTCCCAGGTGTATTTCATCAGATATAACTTTCCAGTTATATTTCCCACCCCGGTATAATGTCCTGGTTGTATTATATAAGGCATTATCTTTCCAAGTAGCAGACTCACTTGATACCAGCAGAGAAGCTCACAACAGGGTAAAAGAGTCCATCAAGGTTAAAGTTTTCAAACATGCCCTGCACAGGGAAGCCATTAATGCGAAAGGAGATGCTAGGCACACTGAGATCCAGGCAGCAACTGATGACATCATCGGCTGCCAGCTGATGCTGATTGGGCGAGGCCACTGCTCGGGCTATGCGACCTGATCAAAGACAGACAGAAGAATCTCAGCGAGTCCTACAAAGAGACCAGGCACACAACTAAACTCAGACAAACCAAATTATGCATGTTAGGCATATGACACTCAGTTTGCATGTCAAGGTAAGATTATCAGACATCTGGGAAAACGCCTGGACAGTTTTTTCCAAAATGGGAGGATCTGTCTGGGTTTAGCCGGCTCTCCCAACTCCCCCACCTACCTCCTCCCTGGGTCCGGCCGCTGTAATTGAATCTTCGGGCAGCAGGCAGCAGCAATGAGGTAAGCCTGCTACCGCCAGCCTATCCTGGAAGCCACCTTTTTGCAAGTCCCAACTACATGGGAACAGGAAGTCGCTGCAGAGACGTGGCTTCTGGGCCAGACCAGCAGCAGTAGGCGCTCCTCACTGCTACTGCTGGTTGCCCAAAGATTTGATTACAGCAGCCAGCCTGAGGAAGAGGTAGGTGAGGGAGTCAGGAGCTAGAGAGCAGCATCAGAGAGGGGAGGGGGCTTGAGAAACAGCATGAAGAAAGGGAGGGGAGGGAGAATTGCTAGAAAGCATAGAGAGGGGCTTGAGAAACAGCATGAAGAAAGGAAAGAAGGATAGGTGCTGTTAAAACAGCATGAAGGGAGGGAGGGAGAAATAACATGGAGGGGACTAGAGAAACAGCATGGTTGGAGGGATGGCTAGAGAAGCATTACAGAAAGGAGATAGTGCTAAGAAACAGCATGGAGTAGAGCAGTGCTGGTTCGGAAGAGAGAGACTGAAACAGCAGGAGAGGAGGTTGGAGGGAGAGAGAGGAGCACCCATAGGGTAGAGGTTAGGTGTTGGAAGGGGGGTTGGAAAGAAAGAAAAAGAGAGAGAAGCACTCATGGGGAGGAAGGGAAAGAGAGAAGCATTAAAAGGGTACAGAGAATGGGAAGGGGGACCAAGGAAATGGGTGGGCTCTGGGTAGAGTTGTGGGTGGGGGTCTTCTTTTTTGTCTTCACACATATGGTAACCCTATGTCAAGGCCTCCTCCTCTTATGCATTTCAGCAGCTCCAGGAAGGGAGCCAAGATGGAAAGGAAATGCAGAACTTTTCAGTCTAGGTTGTGCTGGAGGTTGTGCCCAATCCATTCCATAACAAGAAGTATGCATTAGAGTGGGCAGAAACATAGCAAGCCTTCAGAGCAACCTAGTCTGAAAGGTCCATTCTTTCATTTCATCTTAACTCCCCTATGACAAGTTCTGGCTGCCAACCACAATGGTAAAGTAGGGGAACAGCTGAGGAATGGAAAAAAAGGGGAGATGTTAGACTATATTACGGAGAAAGGAGAGCAGAGAAATGCTGGATTGTGGCAGCAATGGGGGGAAGGAGAAGAGAGAGTGGAGAGAAGGGAGAAGCTGGGCCCACAAAGAGATTTCTGGACTTTGGTGTGTGTGTGTGGGGGGGGGGAAGAGATGGGGAGATGTTAGGCTACTTAGGAGAAGGTGATGAGACATGGAAAGATGCTGGATCAGTGGGGAGGACAAAATGTGTTGGACTATACAGGGAATGAGGGATTCTAGACTGCAGGAAGATGGAGAAAACAGAGAAGAGACATGCCGGACTGAGATGAAGAATTGAAGGGAGTGGAAAGAGGACAGGGAGATGCTGGGCCATGTGGCTGGAAGGAAGGGAGAGGAGAAGGGGAGACACTAGTTTGAGGGGGGGGAGAGGAGAGAAGCTAGATGGGGGCGAGAGTGAAAGAGGAGAGGCTAGACCTGAGGGAAGGAAGAGGGAGAGGGAGATGCTAGACTGAGG
Organism: Geotrypetes seraphini; assembly: GCF_902459505.1. NCBI lineage: Eukaryota > Metazoa > Chordata > Amphibia > Gymnophiona > Dermophiidae > Geotrypetes > Geotrypetes seraphini. The sequence goes on along the minus strand of NC_047091.1, from coordinate 62,284,007 downwards.
TGGAACAGTGAGATATAAGATACTAGGCTTGAGGAAGTGGTGGAAGAGAGAAACAGAAGATGCTTGTAAAGGAGTAAAACAGGCAGATCTTTCCAAATTTTACCCCAAATGCACCATAAGTAAAACCCCACTCAATGGAGCAGTACATCACACTCTTTGGATCACCCTCAAGTGTCTTTGCAAATTCAAGAGGGTAACAAAACATAAGAGAAAGGAAGGGAACAAAGGAAGTTGGAGTTAAAAGGGAACAGGAAGGGGGAAAAAAAGAAAAAGGTGTGAGGAAAGAAGAGAAGAGGAGAAAACATATAAGAGGCAAGAGATGAAATGAGGGGGGAAAAGGAGGGTAAGAGGGAAAGGTAATACAATAGGGAAGGAAAGATGGAAGGAGGGGAGGGAGAGTAATGGTGAGAAGGGAAACATGAAAAGATAGAAGAGAAAGATGGAGGGAAGAAGAGGGTGAGGAGTCATGATTACCTGACCACAGGTGCAGCCCATCAAATCCAAAGGAATAGAGATCATCCCCCACACCATTTGCCCCCCAGCCCTCTCCGCCCCCAGGGTAAGGGGTGTAACCCTCTGTCATGGCCCAGCCAACTCGTAAATGTGTAGCTTGAGCTGTCACAAAAGGTTCGACATGGTCCACGATCATTTCATAGTACCACTTCTTATATTGTGTGGATCCCTCACACGTGCCCAGAACAATGTTAGGACGCATGCTAGAGAGAGAGAGAGAGAGAGAAAAAGAGACTGCATAAGAGACTGCACTAGGAACACATCAATGTGCTGCAATACCACCCCAGTCACTTTAGATTTCCCCCCTTTCCTATTCCCCTGGTTTCCAACTGGTTTGTGAGGTAGAAGGAAGCATTTACATAATATCACTTCCTGGATAGTGGGAAAAGGAGAATGTGTGGCCCAGGGAGCCTTCGAGGCCCTGAGTGCATTCCGGCTTTGTAATACTTCTGCTTTTGGTTAAATAGTCAGTAAACAGATTTAGGGTTTTGTCGCTCCTAAGCGGAGCCACCAACCTTCTTCCTTGGAAGGTCAGACATGGCTTGGACAGGAGTCCATACTTGTCTCGGCAACCTTTTGTTACAAGCTCTACTGCACAATGAAAGCTACAGAGATGAAAGGAGGGCTGATGCCTCCAAAACTGCCCCCTGCCTCAGGGAGTCCTTTTCCCCTCAGTGGGAAAGTGATGGAACTTTGTGGCCCAGATCCACTGCAACTAACTGCAACCTTTAGAACCGTCTCACCTCCCCTCCCCCACACAATTTTGCTGCTCCGGGACAGCACTGTTGATCTATGTCTACCTCCTCCTCTGCCTAGCTTTCACCAGGAATTTGAACCCTGCAGAACAGGAAGGCCCATGAAACCATCGGGTCCTTCGTACTTCAGATGTAACCGAGGTTAGTCAATGCAGTTAAGAAGCACTGTTCTCTCTTTTACCAGTAGAAGGGTACTGATCAAGGTACGGGACATTCCCCAAAATATAAAGGTGCCTTGAGGAAGTTGTCCTGGTCCATCATCATTCAGCGATAACAGCATAAGATGAATAGCACAGAACAAGAGGTGCACCCAGGGCAGGGATTCTGTCCTACCTATAACGGGATTACATTTTGTCCCCTGCTAGTCATAGCCATATCCTAAATAGACTCCAATTGTATTCTGGTATACCTGTTTGACATCTAGCCCCGTCTGTGTACTGTAGTATTTCTGTTGGTGGGGGAGGGAGGGAAGGGGGGTGGGCAGAGTTCTTTCTGCGGGGTAGGGCTGTTGATCATGACTGTGGAGGACATAAGAGTCCAATCCTTACATCTCCTTATGAGTGGCATGAAGTGACATGGGTAGGGGTAGGCTAGATGCACTTCTCTTTACGAGAAGCTTGGAGCGATATGGGGACCAAAACTATGCCAGGGTACACCTGGCGGGGCCTCCGCGTGTGCGGATCGCCGGACTTGATGGACCTAGGGTCTGTTCCGGAGATGGCGCTTCTTATGTTCTTAATCTTCCGCGGTAGCTAGTTTCCATTGTAAACCTTATCTTACACTTTTGTTGTTCCTGCTGTTGTCATTGTTTAATAAAAAGATTTAAATATAACGGGATTAACTACGTATAATATGTAGAGTAACGTATGACCTAGATCAGAGCTACCCAATTCCGGTCCTTGAGGTCCACAAGCAGACCAGGCACTCAGGATAGCCACAATGAATAAGCATAGAGAGATTTGCATGCCCTGCCTCCTCAGTATGCAACGCTCTCTCTCATGCCTGTTCATTGTGGATATCCTGAAACCCTGGCCTGTCTTTGGACCTCAAGGACTGGAACTGTGTAGCCATGACCTAGATCCAATTACTTCCTCAAGGTGCTCATACTTCTGACAATCTTTGGGGAAGGTTTGAGGATAGGAGCTTTCCCTTGTACGCTAGCATCACCTCACTATGTGTAGGTAGGGGTGGGAGGGGTCATCTATGTTTATGTTTCAGTCATGAATCTACCCTGGTTCAGTGCAAAGACTCTGGACTATCAGCCTGGACTATCAGCCTCCACTGCCTGCCATGCCTAGAGCAGCTGAGAAGCAAAGAATCAGCTGCAGCCATCATCCCGGTGTTTCCCTCCCTTTCCCAGTACCTGCTAACATAATTGATCATCTGGGTTTGCAAGAGCAGGTCTCGCCTTGGCAGCAGGTTCTCTGTGATGAGGTTCTGATTGGATCGGACAGCAACACCATTGCAGACACAAAGAGAGCAGAGAACATCCAAAACCTGGAGCATTTTAGAAAGGGGAACAGGAAGGAGGAGACACAGTGATAGAGAGTGAGCAAGATAATCAAAGAAATGTTGATATTTAGAGTAGTTTAAGAGGACAGGAGAGATTCCTGCCTGCTAAACCATGCCAAATGGGCTGAAGCCAATATTCAGGAGCACTTAACTGGCTACTGTTGCTTAATATCAGTTCTGACCCACTAAACAACCCCCTCCCCCCAAAAAAAACAAACAAAAAACCCAACCCAATCAAACCCCACGGAACAATCCAGAAGCACAAATGAAAGTAGGGTGGATGAGATGACTCTTCGTCAGGGAATAAATAAAATGACTCTTGGCCAGAAAATAGGTCTTCCAAGAACTTTATTTAATTGCCAATCAACCCAAAATTGATCCACATTTCGGCAATATTCTGCCTTCATCGGGGATAAACGATTACATATTGTTTCTATTTACTTTTAATGCATGTATAGATGTTTCAAGTCTATTTTTATTATTGTTTTTTTAGACTCGCTATTGTTTACCCCTGATGAAGGCGTGACATTGCCGAAATGTGGATCCATATTGGATTCATTGGAAATTAAATAAAGTTCTTTGAAAACCCACTTTCTGGTCAAGAATCGTTTTGTTTATCCCCTGACGAAGAGCTGTTTAATCCACCCTACTTTCATTTGTGCTATCAGCTCTGACCACCATGGCACTCACTAGCTAATAAACCAAAAGCATAAGTGAGATGATGAAAGGGTACACGATGAAAGATGGAACCAAAAATCAATTAATTTCACCAGTATCTAGAGGTACACATAGAAAAAACCAACACGGCTATGTTTCGGCAATACCTATGCCTGTGTCAGGGGTCAATACTCCAGAGATGTGTAAGTGATGAGCAATCCTGGAGATGTATCACTAAATACAAAGCCAAATAGTCTAAAACTCCAAATGTGAAGCCTTAGGTGACAAATACAGGATATTAAGGTACATTAAACTCTCAAAACCAGCTGTACCGAGGTCAGCCGATTCAGAAACAAGGTGGTCCAGGGTAGAGCTGGGAATATGAAAGCACCAGTGATATCCAATGCCAGGACTTGCATTGCTAACCAGGCCTGTAGGACTGCATAAAAGGTGAGCCTAATTTTGCCCAGTTAGGTGTGCAAGGTACGATATTGATTGTCGACCTTACCCTGGTCTGTTCACCGTGCCTGGACCTTACCTTGTGATTTCGGCCATGTTTATCCAGCAACGAGATAATCGATTTAATGTGATTCTCTTTGATGATGTTCAGAACCTCTGGACTTTCAATCAGCACACAATACAGCACCTCCAGAATCCCTGGAAACAGAACCAAGAGGCAAGACTATCAGGTATAATATAGCATCTCCAAAATCACGTCAGAACAGAACACGGAAACAAGAATGTCCACCCCAATACAGAAGCTCCAGAATCCCTGCAAAGAGAATCCATATCTACCTGATTCAGCACCTCCAAAAGAACATTGAGCATAGCCCAGAACAAGAGCAACAATGACCCCAATACAACATTTTCAAAATTCCTATGAGCGTTAGAGTTGGTTACCGCCGCAGCTGGCACTAAAAATGCTAGCACGGTTTTGTAAAGGAGGGCCTAAATTTTTGTCTAGTTTTCAGAGACCAAAACCTCCTCTTTCAGGTCTGGACAGAACAGTGCTGTTCTAATATGCCTGTCCTAACGTACGGAGATTTTGGTCTCCGAAAACTAGTTAAAAATGTAATACCATCAGTTCAATTTTAAAAAGGTATCACCTATTCTTCAGAAAGCGATTTAAATTGTGGTCCCTGATAGAAAAAAAGTTGGACAAGACTTTGATGTTTGCCCATTTACTTTTTCTAATCACGTTGGTCCTAGTCTCTGGTTTCTGGTTTCCTTGTCTTCCTCTTAACTCTCTTGCCAAGATTTCCTGTCATTTAGTCATTTTTCACTCTTTTCTTCTCCTTTTTCACTCAGCTTTCTTCAATATAGTTTTCTGCCTCTGTTCAGATTTAATTCTTTCATACGATACAGTTTACAGTTCTCCCCCCCCTCTTTTTTTTTCTTCTTTTTTAACTATGTCTACCTACAGCTTGCCATCTCTTTCCCTTATTCCAGTTCCCCTATTTTACTTCCTCTTATTTCTGTCTCTCAATAACTCTGTCCTCTTTCTTTCCCCTAAATAGCATTTGACCCTCTCTCTTCCACTTCCATCAAGCGTCTGCTCCCTCCTCTCCATTCCCTTGCCATCCGGTGTCTGCCTCTCTCCACTTTCTCCCTCTTTTGTCCAGTGTCGTCCCCTCTCTTTCTCCCTTTCCATCCAGCATCTGCCCCTCCTCTCTGTTCCCCTTCCATCCAGTATCTGCCTTTTTCTCCACTTATTATTAAAATTTCTATCATATCTCCCCTCTCCCTTTCCTCTAAAGATCTCAAAAGGTTGCAGTGGGATTTGAACTGGGTGTCCCTGGTTCTTAGTCTATTACTCTAACCATTAGGCTACGCCTCCACTCAAGAAGGTCTGCAAATAAAACACAGAATACAGCTCTTCCACATTCCATGCAAGCAAAGTTACCAGAGAGAAGATCAATGACCAGATACGGCATTTACAGATTCTTGCACCCCCCACATCTGCTGCTACAACTAATCATTTCAATAATGCTACTAGATTTACACAGTACTTCACACAAATACACAAGAGACAGTCCCTGCTCTATAGAGCTTACAAGAAGCCCAAAAGGAAGCACAAGGGGCCTTCAAGTCCTGAGCAGTTAAACATCCATTTATTGAAGGACCCAACACAGTCCGTGTTATGTTTCAGTGTATCCGCCTGTGTCTGGGGTCATTCTATGTAATCCATATGAAGAACAATGGAAAGATAGCCGGACAGATAAAACCAAATATTGACTTTCTCAATAATTGGTATCCAAGGTATAGCAAGAGTGAAGTTATACCTGCGAATTCACAGCTAATGCAAAACTTCATTCTTGCTATACCTTGGATTAAATTCACTCTTGCTATATACCCTGGATACTGATTGATGAGAGAGTCAATATTTGGTGTTATCAGTTCGGTTATCTTTCCATTGTTCTTTGTATGGATTACATTGAATGACCCCTGATGCAGGCAGATACACTGAAACACGGATCATGTCAGGTTCTTCGATAAATGGAAATTTGACTACTCAGGGCTTGAAGGCCACTTCTGCTTCTTTTTGGGCTTCTTGATTGCTTTGCATTTTGACTCTCTCTCTGTTTTGACTACAGAGCTTACAACAGGACAAATAAGAAAATTAGAGAGTTTCTTTTATTACAGGACTGATTAAAACAACATGGGTGTTGAACAGGTGAATAATGGGTTAAGATTACAAAGCAGTCTCATATCCAAACAGGAATCTTAGCTCTAGAGTTAGGAGAAAACAGACCTGACGCAGCCTTTCTAGAGAAACTTTGTGCTCACCTGAGGAGGCCTCAAGCCGATCCAGCTTACTAACTAGCCAGTCCAGGTTATTAGAGAAAAGGGCACAGTTTGATCGGTTCCCACGAATCAGAGCAGCTGGTGAGAAAGAAAAGGCGGTAAGACAGAAGCAACATGAAACACGCCTTCCGTTACTAGACAGACACACGAGTGGGAGTGAGACCCCACCAGACTGACACTGCAGGGTCCTCACCTATAGCAAAATTCTGGACTTCCACAACTGATTGGAAGTGTGAGCCCTCATTCCCATCCTAACCCTTGCGTCAGAATGAGCATGACCCCAATCACTGATAAATACTGCAGAGCTCAAGATCCTCACATATGACTGGATTCCCCTCTTCACCGACCCTTACACAAGAGCGCTTAGCCAGGATCAGGGTGGACTGACTACTGGGACACGAGGACAGCACCCGAAGGCCTACAGCAGTAGGGATCCCATTCTCCTCTAGTGCCCATTTAGTTTATCCATTTTTGATAGGTGATTAGGGGCCCATGATCCTTAATGCCTGGAGGCCTAGATCACTGTTAGTCAGCCCCCTGGTCAGGGTCCTTCACGCTCTTTGGCCCCTGTACATTAATTTTGTATGCACTGGAGCCCCAGCATTAAACCCCCCCTCCCCCTCACACACACACAATATTCACGGGTTTAGGATTCACAAACTCGGTTATTCACAAGTCTCAAAACCACTCCACCTCCCAGACCTCTCCACACCTTACTTTTAAAGCTTGGTGGTCTAGCAGTGAAGTAGGGCAGGAATGATTTTCCTATGCTTCTGCCCCATGCAGAGCTGTGAACATAAATGGCTGCTATGAGTTCCCACTGTAGTCTCACGAGACCACGGGAACTCAGGGCAGTCATTTTTGTTTACCGTTCTGCACGGGGAAGGAGCATAGGATGATCATTCCTGCTCCGCTTCACTGCTAGACCACCAGGCTTTAAAAGTAAGGTGTGGAGAGGTCCTGGAGACGGAGGTGGTTCAGAATCGGCCCTATTTGGGAATTTCTCTTATTCATGAGGGGGCTGTGCCCCTACAAATACGGAGGGAGGAGTGTGCATGGCCCCACCACAAGCCAACAATGTGTCCAGTGCCAAGGAGAGCAAGGACTCACCTAGCAGTTCATACAGAAGATTCACAATCTCCTTCCAGGACTCAGCCGCCTCCTCACCAGCAAACTCCGCAAAGTGTGCCGCCGTGCTGTAAACATTCAGCCGATCAATGCAATCCAGGACCAGGGTGATCATTCCCTAAACAGCAAGACACAGGAGAGGTAAAGCAAAAGATCTAAGCATCCCGAGTGTCCCGAGCCTAGAGGCTACCATGGAGGAAATTCTTTCACTGCATCAAGAGGGTAATTCTGTTATCACCCTAACAAAAACAAAAAACTGTGGATACAGATGTTCTGGAGATAATTTATTATATACCGACATATAAAAACATGAAAATTCAATGAAAAAGCAGATTGAACCCCCTACTATTTTGGAATGGTCTCTGAAGCTCCACACTATGTGTGAAATGGAGCTTTCGATTGCCAAAAGACACGGATATTATTTCTCTTCTGTTCGGACCTGGACTGTAATTCTGGACAAAGTGGACACTTTGCTTTAAGTTTATTGGGAGGGGGGGATCTGGGGGATTTGTTCTGTGGAGATGACTCCCTGAAGGAACAACAGGGGGTTGTCAATTGTGGGTTGTTTCAGTTTGTTGTGTTAGGGGGGGTGGAGTTCAGTTGGAGGGACTATCTGATTTATTGTGTTTTTGCTCTTTTGTGATTTTTCATTGAGTCATGATTATGTTTTGCTGCTGTATCTAGAGTTTGTTTGTGCATGGATATCCACATTTTCTGCTTGTATTACTTTTCAAAATTCTAATAAAATATTTCAAATTAAAAAAAAAAAAAGAAAATTCAATGAAAAAAGTACAATGATAAAAATACAGTGGTAAAAATCCAACCGGATTGGATTTTTACCACTGTATTTTTTATCATTGTACTTTTTTCATTGAATTTTCATGTTTTTATATGACAGTATATAATAAATTATCTCCAGAACATCTGTATCCACAGTTTTTTGTTTTCATCGGAGGATTTTTTCACTGTGGATCATTGGGTCTCCCCATTTTTCTTTGTTGTATCACCCTAACAAAATCAGGAAAATAAATTACATATAAAGATATATAATATCAAACACAAAAAAACCACAGTGAAAACTGGCCATGAAAACTTATCTTATTTTTTTTAAATGGTGGTTTTGGGTTCTTAAGAGCTGAGAGACTGCCACAGATCAGAGAACACTTATAGAATAGAATAGAACTCGTGTGCCTCCTGAGTTTTCAGGTGTGCCGCGTTACACTGGGGAGGAGGAGAAGAGGCGCCAGCTGACTGCCTAAAGCATATGCCTCTCGTGGCGCCACCATGGAACAATACAAAGGTGTTCTAACATTCTCATTTTTGTTTTCTATTCCTTTCCTAGTAATTCTTTTTTTATAAATCTTTATTCATTTTTATACGTACAAAATGTGTGATAATACATAAACACATTTGCACATTGAGAATATCACTTAATATTCAGCAATAATACCAAATCTTTTCTCCCTCCCTTCCCACCCCTTCATAATAAGTAATTAAATTACTTTATATAAGATGTTAAAATCCCCCCTCCTCCCTGAAAATGAACACAAAGGATCTAGAATCAGAAAATAAGATTAAATATTGAACTAAGGCCAGTACTGGGCAAACTTGCACGGTCTGTGTCTGTATATGGCCGTTTGGTGGAGGATGGGCTTGGGAGGGCTTCAATGGCTGGGAGGGTGTAGATGGGCTGGAGTAAGTCTTAACAGAGATTTCGGCAGTTGGAACCAAAGCACAGTACTGGGTAAAGCTAAGAAGAAAAAATTTAAAAATTTAAATTGAATCAGGTTAGGCAGACTGGATGGACCATTCGGGTCTTTATCTGCCGTCATCTACTATGTTACTATGTAAGGGAAAAGTAACAACTAATCATTATAAAATTTTGTTAATGGCTCCCACACATCTTGACATTTCCTAGAAGACACACCCCCCTTCTCTTGTGCCGCCTATCACACAGTGCAAGTGATAGACCCTCTCCCCCCTCCAGCTCTCTCTATTGCAACACCTTGTGCAGCACAGCAGGAAGTTAACTATTCCCACCTCTTCCTGGAAGAGATTCTGCCGGCTTCGCAGAGATCGGAGTTTGGTCTGCTTCTCTTCGTGCTGTAGCTCTTCTTCAGGGTGCAGGAAGTAGAAGATGAGGTCCTGCAGGCTGCGGATCACCGTATTAATGGGCAGTTGGACCGGCGCCGATGGCTTGTTCTTCCCACTTAGGTTGTCCAAGCCCCTGCAAGATATGGACACACACACAGGTGAGGCAACCACCAATCAGCCTTCAATATGATTCCTGATCCAATGACCACAGAAATCCCAAGCAGAACACAGGGTGTGAGGGCCCCCAAAGCAGAAGCAGAAGCAGAAGGTTATGCTTGGTCTTTGAAGACAGTTACTGGGAATGCAAGCACACTTTTGATGATGTCATCTGATCGAGCGTGGTGCTGGAGCTAGGGTTACCAGATTTTCCGGTCGGAAAATCCAGATCCCTTAGACCTCGCCCCCAGGCCCACCCCATTCCACCCATCGCCGCCCCAGTCCCGCCCCCCAACCCCACCCTAGCCCTGCCCCCTGCTGCCCGCTCTAGTTGGGCAGGAAGGCATGCGCGCAAGTGACGTCATCACTTTGCCCTCCTGTCCGACGGCGATTTTGAGGGAGGCTTTTCAAAACCCGGACAATGTGCCAGGTTTTGAAAAGCTGTCCGGACCCCTGGACATGTCCTCAAAAGGACATGTCCGGGGAAATCCGGATGTCTGGTAACCCTAGCTAGAGCTCTCCCATAGCTCAGAGAAATTTGAGAAGACTTCTTTGAGCATGCATGGGGGTTTCCACACTGCCTCAAGCCCCCTCCACCCTTCAGTCTGTAATAAAACTGGCATGAAGAGCTCCTGATGAAATATCCATATAATGTTTTTTTGGGGGGGAGGAGTTTGAGGGAATTGGGGGGGGCAGTGAGTGCCTGCTGTCTATGGAGAACCCCTATTACAGGTAAGCAACTTTGCTTTCTTTGTCATCTCCATCCTCTCTCAGGACACCCTGGGCAAAAACTAAAAGACCTCTGCAGAAGAGGACCATACACCAGTTCCCACTGTATTCACCTTTTGCTTTAGCTGGGCCCTTTCAATCCCAGCCATGCACAGACAACCCTCTAGGATCCTACCCTTCCAGCATTCCCTATGCTCGCTGGGGTGGGTACAAACGCAGTTCTATCATGCAAACATACTTGATGAAGACTGTGAACAGGCCAGAAGTACTATAAATCATCCGTGCTGCCTGAGACTCCTCACACTGTGAGCGGGACAGAGACAGTGCGTCATCCATGTGACCTTCCTGATGCAAGATGGCCTAACAAAGACAATGAAACAGAATAAGAGACAATCTGTGAGAACTTCCTGCCCTCCTTGTCTGCTCTCTGGCAGACAAATTCCTTGACATTGAGCTTTGAGGATAGAACCAGACCATCCATGCTCATTCCCTGTCCACACCCATCCCCAAGAAGGCATTCTCTCCAACATCCTTCTAAGTGCTGACCTTTCTCTTGACAGGTCCCAGACGCACAACTTTGTCGGCAGCAGCATAAGTGAGCCAGAGTCCGCTGCTGACGTGCTGCACGAAGCACATGGACTCTCCGTACTTGATTTCAGGGGCTCCCATTCCCTCCACATCTCTTTTGGGTGCCACGTCCAGCTTCTCCTGCAGAGGGAGACAGAGGGGCAAAACGGTGATGGCCAGGGCAATCTCTGTGGTGGGAAGGGTTGCCAGCACCCACCCTCACGCCGCATGGCTTTTACCTTGGAAGCACGGAAACAGAATGCCGTGGTCTTGGTATTGGCTCTTTCGGAGTCCACCAGGATTAGGCCCTTCTCCTCATCCCTTGCCAAATACTTTCCAGTGGTCACATGCCTCACACGGAAGGACTGTCCCCACTTCAAGTGGCTGCCACTCCAGCTGCCACGGGAAGAACAAAAGATTATACAGTCACGCCCATGATCTACATTGAGAGATGTGCTGAAAAACTCTGTGTGTCTGGCGAGGAATGCCAGGAACCTCCTGTACACAGTTGTGAGGGCAGAAAGGCAGTCTCTTATGTGTGTACAGATGCACAGCTAAACAAATAAGTCTTTTTGTTTTAAACTTTTTCTTTATTACCTCTGTGGTCAATTTTCAAAACAGACTTATATGTTTGCTGGTGCTGTTGAATGTGTAAGTCTGCTGGGGGCAATTCTCTAAATGGGGCACCCCCCCACGTAAGTGCCCTGATGCAACATGGACCCTCAGATTCTATTATAAAATTCTAATGCAACCTGGCATCAGTGCATCTAAAATTTAGGCACTAGCAGTGAGCACCAGTCATAGCTCCGGAACGCCCAAGAGCTCCAAAATGCATCAAGAGAACTTGAAACTTAGTATTCTATATAGGTCATCTAGAACAGTGTTTTTCAACCTTTTTATACCTATGGACAAGGCAGAAATAAAAGAATTATTCTGTGGACCGGCGGTTGAAGAACACTGGGCTAAGTCATGGGCCAGACCCCGCCCATCTCTACCCAATCTCCACCCCAGACTCCGCCCCCCTAATAGTACTAATTTCACCTTGCACATCCCGTGCCTCATCTGGAGGCCTTCCCTCTGACATTGCAACGTCAGAGAGAAGGCTTCCGGTTCAGGCACAGGATACCCGTAGGAGCCACTGCCCATGGCTTTGTGCACTGAATCAGTGAGGAAGAGGGAGCCGACTCGAAGATAATGCCGCATCGATTGCACCGTGGACCGGCGGTTGAAGAATACTGTTTTGGGCCTGATGCACGTGCTGGCCCTGTGGACCGGCAGAAAATTTCTGTGGACCGGCACTAGTCTGTGGACATGTGGTTGAAGAACACTGATCTAGAAAATTGGCAACGCCTAGTGCAGTGCTAATTGTAATTCTATAAAGTCAGCCCAGTGTATAGAATTGCACTTAGTGCTGCCTAAGCGGCATTAGGCTTCTCTGGGCATCCTAATTTTAGGCACAGCATATTTATCCCAAGGATCCCTTGGCCTGATTGTGTGTGCCTAACTCAAAACCCTGCCCACGATCCACCCCTAACCGTGCCCACTTTTAGGTAGCGCGAAGGCATAAGGCAGGGGTGTCCAACCTTTTGGCGTCCCTGGGCCGCATGGGCCGAAAATTTTTTTTTTCTGCAGCCACACAAACGCGCAAACGCTGCAGCAAGACAGAGGAGGGAGCCGGCAAGATGGTAAACACCTGGGGGCAGCAGAGGAAAACACTGCATCGCCTTCGACCGGGGCCACACAAAATACTTCACGGGGCCGTAGGTTGGACACCCCTGGCGTAAGGGATTGTCTTTCACGAATGCTACCATTCCGCCTCCATCCAGCAGGGGTCGTTAGCCCAAGAGAGAGTGCACTGCATGTCCCAGAACGCATGGGGCTGTACAGCTCTGTGCTGAGCCCCTTAACAAGGCACCCCTGCTGAGTCAGGGGGGCAGGACTCGGCAGGGAGGTGTTTATCTGCCCCACAGTAGAATCATTCAGAGATGTCCCCTGGGAGGGGAGGTCCCAGAAGGAAGGGGCTTCCCTGAGCTCAGGGAGCTCAGTAAGAGAGAAACTTTCCCTAAGGGCTGAGAGGAGCCCTAGGAAAGACTGAAGGGAGAGAGAGGTTCTTAGTAACGCGGCTAAGGTAAACCCTTAAAATATTGAAATGAAGACAAATTCCAAGAATTAAAACCATGCTATAAAAAGACTTCTGGTTGACCCCTGTGCTTGGGGTGGGGAAGCCAGTGTTTCTGCTCAGAATCTTTAATTCTTGTTGGTTGAAAGCCCTAACTGTTCCTTAACCCTGTAAAACAGGACTAGTTTACACTGCAAATAAATTTTGTTCCGACTCTGTGGGCAGCACTTTTCCTGGAATTCCCGTTCAGCCTGGTCATTGCAGGCACTTTGGATTAGCGCCTACTTTTCTAGAAATGCGTTTTTTGAATTAGGGGCCTTGCAACTAGATCTCTTTGACCTAGCTGGTTGCAAGCTGGCCTCACTAAGAGGCTGATTCTATAACTGGTGCCTGAAATGGCAGATGCTTTGAATAATGGCGTTGGCCGGTGTCATTCACGTTCAGATGCCACTTAGAGAATCACGGCTACCAGCACCTAACTTAGGCACTGGAAATGCAGGCCAGGGTTTTAAAGGCTGACATTTCCGGTGCCTGGGTTTATCGTAGAATCAGAGCCTGGCCCTGCGTTGCTCCCTGAATGGCTGCCGTCAGTTCTCGCGAATCCTACAAGATATGAGGCAGCCGCCCAGCGAGGGAGGGGCAGAAGTGTGAAAACTCACTTCTGCTGATACACCGCTGGACCACCAGAATTAAAAAAGGTACCAGGGTGTGTGTATGTGTAAAAAATTGTTAGTCGGCTTGGATGGATCCCTTCTGTCCCGGCCTACCACTAGACCACCAGAGGGGGGACATGGTACAGGGCAAGCTGGTGGGACAGGGTGCACAGCCTGGCACGGAGTGAGGGGGCTGGGTGCAGAGCCTGGTATATTTTATTAAATATATTAGTACACAATTTGGTTCAGAATGGGTTTTTTTCTTGGTTTCCTCCTCTAAACCTAGGTGCGTCTTATGGTCAGGTGCATCGGTAAATTATTATTTTCCTTTACCCGCACCCACCCTGTGGCTCCAGGGCCTGCCCCTGTTCACATTACCACAATCCTTACATGTTCTGTTTAGGCACACTGAAATGAAATGGGTAGTTGTGGTCGTGGTCAGCACATATATTCAGTGCTGCTGTCATGGAGCTGAACAGATATATCGCACATACGTTTACAAGATATGGGATAATCAGGAAGGGGTAGTTCAAATCCAAGCTAAAAGCCCACTTTTTTTGAGGTTGTGTTTAACTCCTAACTCCCACTCGCTTGTAAAGCACCCATGCCTGAGAAACTCCCTAGCCTCCTATTTGTCTGTTTGATTAAATTGTAAGCTCTACTGAGCAGGGACTGTCTGTAGAATGTTTTAATGTACAGTACTGCGTACACCTAACAGTGCTATAAAAATAGTAGTAGTAATAGTAATAGTAACATAAGCTTTGATTTAAATACTGCTGTTTGTGTTTAAATTAAGCCACTCGACATCATCATTGAAAATTAACCTCATTTTGTAAACTCAGGCAGCCTGTCATTTATTCCTACCAAGATACTGTGACTCACATCACAATACTTTAAAAACTTGAAATTGTTAAAGGGATAAGGGAAAGAGCCCAGTAGTGGGCTGGCATTAAAATATACCACTATATTTACCATCTGATGGTCCGACCTTTTAAGGAGAGGAAAATTTTTTGTTTGTTTGCTTTGCTAGTGAAGGTCTTCTTACCACAGATTGCACAGCTGTTAAATAAAGGAAGAAAATACCACTAGGGTCTTTTATAAAGTCCCTCTCCAAAAGCTTCTGCATAAAGTTATACCTACTACAGGGTATAACTTGTGGATGTATGTACCAATGGAAATCAGTGTGTGAAATGAATCAGTGTGTGTGTGTGAATGAATAAGTGTGTGTCAGTGTGTGTGTGTGTGTGTCAGTGTCTGTATGATTGTCAGTGTGAGGGAGTGTGTACATGTGTCAGTGTCTGAGAGACAGAGAGAAAGAAAAAGAGAAAGAAAGAGAAAGAGAGAGAAAGAAAGAGAGAGAGAGAGAAATATTCACGTAGGTGCCAATCCCATCCCCATTCTATCCATACTGGGATAATTTTATAAGTATCTCCTTAAGTGATAAACACTATTTCATATACTCATAAAATACAAAAAAATCACTTATAAAATGATCTCACCAGCCTCCCTAGAAATTTCCAAAGCCATTTATGTTGTTACAAAGCAATTAACCTGTATAAACTGATTATCTAAAAACTCTGAAAATAAGAACACCAGCTAGTAGAAGGAAAAAAACACATATGTCTGGACTGGTCTGGTGGGTTGATAAGTATGCCTCTTCCATAAACATTAGGAAGTCTCTCACCCCACTTTGTAAGGAAGACCATTCCACCACCTGAGCTTAGCTCTCAACAAAGCCAATCTTATACCTCAAAAAAGAACTGAGACTAGAATGCAGATCTGAGCTGGGAATATACCAGTTCAGTCTGTGTTTTTAATAAGTTGCTTCCTTCCCTTGCATGGCCTAAAAAGCAAGGATGGGTAGTTTAAATTTCACCCTTTCCACTCCTAGCAACCAATGTAATCCATGAGGAAGAGGATTCCAGATTTGCTTTTCTTACACTCCCTACTACCACCTTGGCTGCAACATTCTGCAAAATCGACAACTGTTCTACAAAGTCACCAAATAAACCGGCATATAGAGTGTTACAGTAATCCACTATACTCATCACTCGGGCATGCATAACTGATCTTACCGCCAAAGAGTCTAAAAATGACCTTCATTGCCACCCTGGTGTTAACTTCATATAAATTCACCACAACATGCATGGGAATCTGGAACTCCCAGCAGAAACTGGGGTCTAACTCAATTCCCAGATTCACGATCTCCTGAGGAAAAAGTTTTAAAGTCATCTGTATTGTTGGCAAACTGGGAAAGGATGGAAACTGCTCTTAATCCACCAGTATTGTATTTCACTTTTTTTTTAAAGAGGAAATTAATTGAATCGGCAAAACATTAATGAGACACGAGATCTTTAAGCACTTAAGGCTAGATTCACTAGGGCACGGATCGGATCGGATCGGGTGGCCAGTGGGGCTGATTCACGAATCGCCCTCATGCAAATGAGGGTGATCGGAATCACGCCCCAACTGCCTGCCCAGATAGCTCTATAGTGATCCCAGCGCATGCGCAGACCATCTGTATGGTCTGCGCATGCGCTAGACCTCCAGGCCAGGCAGATAATATTTTTTGGGGGGGAGCCCGTGATTTTAACATGCTTTAAGCCTGCGGGTTAAAACCACAGGCTTGCACTGCGGGGAAGGGTGGGAGAGTCAGGGCAGGCAGGAGTTCGGGGCAGGCGGGGCGGGAGTCTGAAAGCAGGAGTTTGGGGCAGAGAGCAGGGCGGCAGAGGGCAGTCGGAAAGGGCTTGAGCGACTGGCCCTCAGCAATCGCTTGCTTGTAATCAGCCAGCCCAGTCGGTGTTGTAGGGTTTTGGTTAGTGAATTGCGTCCCTGCCTACTTTGCAAGCCATTCCCCCTTTTTGGGGGTGGAAAAAGTACATCTTATGGTCCAAAAAATACAATAAATATTAAAACTTAAAACTTTATTTTTCAATCTTAGACTTATCTTTGTTTTGTTGTTCAGAAGCTATTAGCTCGGGATGTGCAGGATATTATACAAGGGGGGACTCTTCTTGATACAGCCTTCAGGCGAAATATGTCAGAAAACTGACAGGTCCCTTCCCAATATTAACAACAAAACAAAGATAAGTCTGATTTTGAAAGATAAACCCCCCTCTTCTACTAAACCGCGCTAACGGTTTTAGCGCGGGGAGCCGCGCTGATGGCCCGTGCTGCTCCCGACGCCATAAGTTCCTATGACTGTCGGGAGCAACGTGGGCCATTCAGCGCGGTTTAATAGAAGAAAGGGTAAGTTTTAATGTTTATACAAAGTTTAGAGAATTTGCACGGAGCACTTTATATACATAAAAAAATAATGTGGATCTGATGACGAGGCCAGTGTCGAACGAATGCTTAGCCATTGAAAATACTTGGCTATTACTGGCACTTCTGAAGATCCTGAAGAAAAAGTAAAAAAAGAGTGAAATACAAAAGTGAATGTTATGTGAAAATTAGATGCGATACTGTGTAGACAAAGTGCGACAAGGGCCCTTGTGGCATATTTATTAGAGAATGACACGGTGGATGTTACCCGCGGCTAGCTGCGAGTATCTGCGGGTAACCCGCCAAAACGGTGGAGGGGGAAGAGGTGCTCACCGCAGGTGCGGGGACAAGGCCATCCACCGCCCCATGGAGCGGTGAACAGCCTTGTCCCCGCAGTTAAGGGAGGGAACGCGCGTGGTCACCGATCGCACGCGGCCCCCCTCCCTCCTTCCTACGAATCTATCTCCCTCCCTCCCCCTTACGGCGAGTTTTAAGGTTTCAGAGTACTTGTTGAAAGCCGCCGGAGCCTGCAGGCATCGCGTGCGTGTGTGGTAAATATAGAGGAGAAGCTTCCGCCCACACACGCACGCGATGCACACGGGCTCCGGCGGCTTTCAACAAGTACTCTGAAACCTTAAAATGCGCTGAGAAGGTAAGGGGGAGGGAGGGAGGTGCACAGACCGCGCGAAGGGTGCCGAAGGGTAGTGAGGTGGCGAGAAGGAAGGGTGGATGCTGTGGAGAGGGGTTGGTGAAGGGGACGGTGGTCTGGTGACGGGGACAGATTTTTTCCCCTGTGTTATTCTCTAATATTTATCAATAAAGTTACTTTTGAACCATACACCCTCGGTTGATCACTTGACATCTTATCCTCATGACTCCATCGCTGTGTGTCTTAAATATAAAAACATCACAAAAAAATCCAAGTAGTTTAAGAGGCTACAAACGAACAGCACAGCACTGTATATAAAAATGTTTATCATCATTATTATCTGGCCAGCCTTCATCAGAGTAACAGATTTATTGCTTCTGATATTACTCGCCAGTGCTCTGTCACTAATATAAACCACAGAGTTATATAGACACATTTGGAGTGTTCCTCTATGGCACTGTATCGCAAACTGTGTGCCCCGTCAGATTCCAGATGTGCCCCGAGATGCTGGTGCGGAGAGGCGCTGGCTGACTGCTTACAGGATGTACCTTTTGCGGAGAGAGGCATGGCCTGCAGTCCGTCAGCCGGTGCCTCTCCTTCTCACTGGCACCTTTGTTCCTTCTCCTCGCCTTTCCCTCTGCAGCACTCCCTCTCTTCCCACCAGCGGTAATAGGAGGCTCAGGGCCACGGCTGGAGGACATCCGCACCTGTGCGCGACATCATTGCGTCGATGTCCACGCATTTCCAGGTGCCCTCCAGCTGTAGCCCCAAGATTAGCGTGCCGCAGCTTAAAAAGTTTGCGACACGCAGCTCTATGGCGTCCCTCTCTGTTGTATTGGTTTATGTTCTGTGCTGGGGAGGGTGGTTGGATATGTCTGCCTTGGGGGTAACAGAAGACCAAGATATGTTACTCCACCATAAGCCTTGTCCATAACTCAGGCATCAGAAACCAGTATATATATATATATATATATATATATATATATATATATATATTCTCTGGATGCTCTGGGATAAGTGGGGGGTGGGCCTCTGCTCCTTTCCGTGACCCCCCATCCCACCTCACTCCACCATCACCCCATCCCAGGTGTACCTGATCCGCAAGGGTTCCAACCGCCACAGAGAGCGAGCATGGGTGCACACCGCCCCACCCTCGTAATGCGCCAACCTGTTAAACAAGAAAAATTTATTCAAATTTATTCTCCCTGGTGTCCCACAGCAAAAGGAGACATACACTTTCTTAATGTGTATGACCTCAGGACACCAAAAGCCAGATACAAAACAGGAAGTCTCATTGCCCCAATCCAAGCCTAATCCCCCAGTTAGCCACTATCCGCCCCTTCCACCTCCCTTTGGAACCAATGCATGAGGCTTATCTCTCCTCTCCGTTCCATTAACCAGGAGCCATCTCCATCTCTCTTAGAAGATACTAGCAACCTATACTGCGCTCCCCTCCTGCAAAAACTGCTCTGCATTGCTTTGCACCCCCCCACACTTTTGCACTCTCTCCTTCCTGCCACTGTTGACCTATTCTCTGCTTCCTCTCCTTCCAACTTGTACTCCAGTTCAACTCTTCCCTCCCACCATCGGCACTGACCTGCGCTGTTCCTCTCCCTGGTCAGTGGTTGCTATGGTGAGACATTCATCCATGTGTCCGTGAAATAAACGTAGGACATGACCCCCAATCAGGTACCCTAAAAGAGTCCAAAACAGAGAGAGGAAGAGGTGGAAGTGGAGGTTATATGGCAGGGGACCAAAAAGAGAGACACACAAAGTGAGATGTCGGTTTTAGGAGAGGACAGATAGAAAGAACGAGATGTTCTGCTTGAACAAGACATAACACAGGGACATAGATGGAGTCACAGTGACACAGACACACAGGTACCGACGTCCATCCTAGGACTGTACCTTCCCTACACTCGCAGCCTGAGGAGATGGGATTCATGTTCCAGAGGGTCTGCATGAAGGAGGCATCCACCTGCAGGTCCCCACTGGCTGTGGAGAGATGCTGGGCAGAAAGAGGAGGGGGGAAGAAGCCAAGGTTAGTGTCATCACCATGCCTGTCTACAGATAAGACAGCCCAACATAAGTCCCTCCCCCCTTCCCCCCAGTTCCTGAGCTCTCTCCTGCCTTTCATGATTCCCCGTAGCATAGGATCTCTCATGCTGGATCCTCCCAGAGAGCTTCCAGTGTACTCAGAGCCCATCCTCTCCCTCCTGCCCCTACGCGCATTAGTCTAACCCTTTTTCTGCACCCAGGCTATCCCTGCAGATACTCACCAGGTACCGCTCAGAAGATACGCTCACAAGGATCAGATCGTCCCCAACACGCACCTTCTCACCCTCAGAGCGCTGCTTGGAAGCAGGATGAATGGTCCACCAGCAGGCTTCCCCTGGAAGAAGCAGAAGTACCAGAGAACCTGAGCATGGGGAATGCCTGTTTGACTGTAGAGTATCAGCTCTATGCCTGAAAGATCGGGGGACTTTCTCATAGATGGTGGGGGTGTGCATGTGCCCGCGTGCAGCTTGTCTGCGGTGTTCTTTGCTCACATGTTTAAAGACTATAGGCTGTTTTCAGTCCAATTCTTTAGATGTGAGTTTGCAAACCATTGGACCCCTGAGGAAGGCGTGTTCGCCGAAACACGGACCGTGTAGGGTCCGGTTGGATTTTTATCACTGTATTTTTTTTAAATTGAATTTTCATGTTTTTATATGTCAGTGCATAATAAATTATCTCCAGAACATCTATATCCACAGTTTTTGTTTGCCATTGGTGTTCTGTCTCTGTACCATGTGTGTGCGCGTGTATGTGTTCACGCACACATGCGCAGGAGTTCCATCTCTGAGCCTCATAGACAGGGTGCATCTTTGCATGTAGCAGTTCTCTCTGCCCCCCCCCCCCCCCCCAAACACGGGGTATGTGAGCGTAAGTGCAAGCGTTTCTGTGTTTCATGTGGCAGACACTCACCTGTCGCATTGTCCTGTAGCCCCACATCAAAAGCCAGTTTATCTGTCAGCGAACGGGATGTGGTCAGGCAGCAGAGATACTAAAGAGAGGCAGAACACCCTGAGAGCAGCGTATGCGTTGAATGAGAGAGCATAAAACAAAACAGTGGAAAAGCAAAAGAAAACCTTGCAAAAGTCCAGGAGCACAACAGAGATGACTCTTCACCTGGTAACGTATCTCTAAATCACTTTATTGTATGTACAGAGCCTCCTTTAAAAATCTCATATATACGGAGAACCCGACGTGGATCCTTGCTTCAGCAACAAAGTGCCTTCCTCAGCAGTAAAAACTGGATCTCATAAATGGTAGAGCTCACTGACGTAAAAGTAAATGGCCAAAAAGAGTACAACGTGTTACAAAAACCACAACAGCGTAGTATTTGCAATGGCGTCTTCTGAAAAAGCATGCTAGAAGACGCCACTGCAGATAATAAGCGGTTGTGGTTTTTATTACACATTGCACTCTTTTGCCCATTTACTTTTATATCAGCGAGCTCTACCATTTACGAGATCCAGTTTTTACCCTTGAGGAAGGCATTTTGTTGCCGAAACATGGATCCCTGTTGGGTTCTCTGGCCCAAATTCCTCCACCCGACGCCACTCGAGCAGGAGGGATTTGCCCTGCCCTGCAGACTTTACGAGCCTGCTGCTCTCCAGCCCATCCGAGGGCTGTTAAGACCAGCGCGACCCAGCCTCTCTCCAGCCCATTGCGGGCCGACGAAAGTTTTCTCTTTTTCGCCGCTCCAGCGCCTCCTAGGCAGAGGAAGGAGGAAGCTTCCTCCATCTTGTTCCTCCTTCCTCCACCCGACGCCACTCGAGCAGGAGGGATTTGCCCTGCCCTGCAGACTTTACGAGCCTGCTGCTCTCCAGCCCATCCGAGGGCTGTTAAGACCAGCGCGACCCAGCCTCTCTCCAGCCCATTGCGGGCCGACGAAAGTTTTCTCTTTTTCGCCGCTCCAGCGCCTCCTAGGCAGAGGAAGGAGGAAGCTTCCTCCATCTTGTTCCTCCTTCCTCCACCCGACGCCACTCGAGCAGGAGGGATTTGCCCTGCCCTGCAGACTTTACGAGCCTGCTGCTCTCCAGCCCATCCGAGGGCTGTTAAGACCAGCGCGACCCAGCCTCTCTCCAGCCCATTGCGGGCCGACGAAAGTTTTCTCTTTTTCGCCGCTCCAGCGCCTCCTAGGCAGAGGAAGGAGGAAGCTTCCTCCATCTTGTTCCTCCTTCCTCCACCCGACGCCACTCGAGCAGGAGGGATTTGCCCTGCCCTGCAGACTTTACGAGCCTGCTGCTCTCCAGCCCATCCGAGGGCTGTTAAGACCAGCACGACCCAGCCTCTCTCCAGCCCATTGCGGGCCGACGAAAGTTTTCTCTTTTTCGCCGCTCCAGCGCCTCCTAGGCAGAGGAAGGAGGAAGCTTCCTCCATCTTGTTCCTCCTTCCTCCACCCGACGCCACCCGAGCAGGAGGGATTTGCCCTGCCCTGCAGACTTTGCGAGCCTGCTTCTCTCCAGCCCATCAGGAGCGTACGGACCTACTTTTCACTAGGAACTTTGCCCCACAGCCCACCCAAGAGCTGCCGAAGCCCCTACAAGATTGTACTAGCAAGCAAGCTCGGGCTCCTCTCTGCCTCACCCCACCACCCCCCCCCCCCCTTGGCCTATCAAGGTCCACTGAAGGCCTCCAGACTCTCATCTCCCCTCACCCAACCCTGATTCTGCCCGTTGTCAAAATTTACCATTGTTTATACCCCTGTTTTCTGTACCATATTTTACTATTGTATTTGCTCCTGTTTTTGATGTCAAACTTTTACCAGTTTTTTGCTCAATTTCTGCACCATACTGTACTCTCTGCCAAAGGTTCTTTTACCAGTCTCTCACTTCAGTCGCCTCATTTCCCCTAGCACATACTTAGTAGCTCAATTCAAGTTCCCCTGCTCCTTCCTCAACCCCAACTCTACTCCCCCTTGCTGCAGACTCTCACACACCAACCACCCCCACCATGAATCCATCCTTCTGGATCCTTCTCCTCCTACTCTGCGCACCCCTCTATCCTTCCCTCTGTTTGAAACCTCCCCCCCCCAACCTACTCGACCCCGCTAACACCAATACCATCTGCCCCGGACTCAGAATCCCCACACTGATAAGCACCAGAAATTCCCCTCCCAAGAAAAACCCCCGAAAAGTCAACCAAGATTCCCTAAAGCCCCTACCCCCAGCCAATCCTCTCAACACTGTCCCGGACTCTCTCACCCCAGTCCCGACACTTTATTGCAACGCCAGATCCGCGTGCAACAAGACCCAAATCTTGAAAGACCTTCTAGACGAGCTCGACCCTGGATTCCTGTGCACCACAGAAACATGGATCGCCAAAGACGACCTATTCACACAAAATGAACTCCTCCCCCACGGTTACCAAGGCCTCTTTTCCCCCAGACCCAATCGAAAAGGAGGCGGCCTGGCACTCCTCTACAAATCTTTCTTCGACGTCCAGCTCCTTGAGACGGGCACCCATCCTTCTCTAGAATATTTGCTTGCTTCAGTCAATGACGAACTCCGCACCCACCCACTGGGCATCCTATTATTATACCGGCCACCCACCCCTTGGGCAAAATCTTCAAATCTCGTCTATGAGACCATAACAAATGCCTTCCTTAAATTCCAAAGACTCCTGATTGTTGGTGATATCAATCTCCACCTCGACGACACAAATAACAATGATACATCCGAATTCAACAACTTCCTTACCTCTCTTGGCTTTCCCTCACCCACCCCATCCCAAACCCACGAAAAAGGGCATACTTTAGACTTCACCACCTTCATTGATCTTACCACCTTCAAAACCTCAACCGACGACACTCGCTGGGAACAAGTCCCTTGGTCAGACCACTTCTTAGGGACTACCTGTCTCCCCGTCTTCATGTCACATCTTGACTCCCCACCCCACTTCTCTCATTCCATAACCTACCGCAAAAAAACCTCGAGCAACCTATTCTGGTCCAAATTTCTCAACAAACTCTCCTCCAACCCCAGACCTATAGACCCCGAATCACATTGGCACAACTGGACCATCCTCTCCGAGTCCACCTACCACTCCCTTGCTCCATTAACCACCAAAACCATCTCCTATCCCCGAAAGGCCCCCTGGTACCTACCCCTTCACAGAGAATTGAAACAGAAGTGTCGCGCTTTGGAGCGCAAATGGAAAAAATCCAAATCCCCCTCTGACAGACAGACCTGGAGGACTAATATTAAATTTTACAATTCAACATTAAAAAAAGCCAGGAAAAACTTCTTTGGAGACAAGATCTCCAGATCCAACAACCAGATCAGTGCGCTGTTCAACATCTGGCGCTCCCTAACTATAAAAAAAGACCCGTCTTCGCTTCCGCCATCTCTATCAGCCGAGGCCCTTGCAAATTTCTTTAATGAAAAGATTACCACCCTTAGATGCTCCTTCCCCCCCTCAGTCTCCTACAATTCCCTGACCTCTATGGTTCCTAACTCTACCTTACCGGTATCCATCCCTGCCGACAGATCCTGGACCACCTTCGAGCTTGTCTCTGAATCGCAAGTCTCCAAACTCGGCCTCAAACTAAAAACTTGCAAGTGCATTTTGGACCCTTTCCCCTCCTACCTATTCGAGAATATCCCTACACAGGCCATCGCTTCCCTCACCGAACTTATAAACTCTGCCCTAACATCAGGCCTTTTCTCCCCCGACATGGGACACATTTCACTGTCCCCTCTACTGAAAAAGGCCGACCTCGATCCCTCCATTCCATCAAATTACCGTCCTATAGCAAATATCCCTCTCCTAACCAAGTTATTAGAATCCATCATATCCACCCAACTCTCATCCTACCTAGAACGATTCTCTATCCTCCTACCCCACCAATTCGGCTTCAGACCCAACTTTAGCACCGAATCCCTCTTGGCCTCTCTAATCTCTAAGGTGCAACAACTCCATTCTCGCAACAAATTTGCTGTTCTTCTTCAATTCGACCTCTCCGCAGCCTTTGATGTCGTTCACCACGACATCCTAATCTTCCAACTCTCCGAAATAGGCATAAGCTCCACAGTTCTGGATTGGTTCTCGAAATTCCTACGCTTCCGCTCCTACACCGTTAACACAAACGGTTCCTCATCCCCCGCCTGGAAGCCAAAATGTGGAGTCCCTCAAGGCTCACCCCTCTCCCCTATCCTTTTCAACATCTACATGTCCTCTCTGAAACTCCTTCATTTATCCCCACTAGAAACTCTCTACTCCTACGCCGATGACATCCTCATCCTCCTCGAAACCGACTCGAACCTCTCGAACCTCGCTGAGAACATTTCCACATGTATCACGAACCTCCAATCCTGGGCCCAATCTGTACAAATGAAACTGAATGAGTCCAAAACCAAACTTCTTTGGCTCGGCCCAACCCTAGACCATTTACCCACCTCCATCCCTCTATCTTCCGGCCCCACTCTTCAGCTTGACTTTTCAAGCAAAGTCCTTGGCATCATCTTAGATTCCTCTCTCTCCTTCAACGATCACCTCAACTCCCTAGTAAAAAAATGCTTCTTTAGCCTCCATATGTTGAGGAAAGTAAGATCCTGCTTTCATCATTCTCATTTCGCCATCCTCGTTCAATCCACCATCCTTTCTAGACTGGACTACTGCAACTCCATCTATATAAGCCTAACAAAGAAAAACCTCCATAGACTTCAGCTAATTCAAAACGCCGCGGCCAAGCTTATTTTCGCAAAAGGCAAGTTCGACCACGTTTCCCCACTCCTCTCCAAGCTTCACTGGCTCCCAGTGTACTCCAGAGTCCTTTATAAATGTGCCTGCATAGCCTTCAAGATTCTACATGGCGTCCTTCCTCCTGTTATCCCACTCTTCTGGAATTCCTCAAACCCGCTCTCGACTAGATCCTCCCAAAAACTGAAACTATCTTTCCCTTCTATAAAAGGTATATCCCGCGCAGGAAAACTTGGAATATCCCTCCCCTTTAGAACCACAGAACTCTGGAACAACCTTTCTTCCCCGCTCAGAAATTCTAGCTCCTTCCAATCCTTCCGCAAACACTTGAAAACTTGGCTCTTTTCAAAAACCTAATCACCTCCTGTGCTCTAGTTTCCTGTCCCCCTCTATCTCCTCAGTCCCTCTCCTATTTCCTTTCCTTGTAGTTCCTTTCCTCTCAACCCATGTAAACCGTGCCGAGCTCTGCGCACGCGGAGATGGTGCGGTATACAAACCTAAGGTTTAGTTTAGTTTAGTTTAGTTAACCACCTATTTCGGAGGCACCCAACTAGAAGGCGTCTATCCAAATTGAAGAACAAGCTCAATTAAGCTTTTTAATCAGCAATGATTGAAACATAGGCGCCTATCAAGAAAGCGCGAGTCTGTAAGAAGGCGCCTCTAAAAATTTAGGCGGCCTGCAAAAAAATAGGCGCTATGCACGTGGGCCTGGCTACGTGTTAGGCGCCTTCTTACAGAATCACTGCTCTTAAGCATGTTTAAGCGCTCGCATGAACGCCTACCTTTTAGTTGTGCCTAGAGCTGGCCTATTTAATGGGCGCCTCCACAATAGGTGCCGTTCAGCGTGATTCAGTAAACAGCGCCCAATTGTGCTTGAATCGCGCTGAACAGTGCCTATATCGGTGCCTAAAGTTTGACCGTTTCTTATAGAATTTGCCCCTCTATAAATATGAGATTTTATAACGCGTCTCTGTCCAGGTACTGTATGTGCAAATAAGTAGGATTTAGTATGAACACAGTACACCATATTAGTATTATATGTGTATATACGTAGGATTGATTATGGTATAAATGTGTCTATCGAAAACCATCTCAAAAAAACGCTAACTCTGTATTGTAACACCATTACCGAAGCTCATGTAAAATGCTCTGAATTAGTCATTAGTAGTGGTATAGAACTTTTCAATAAACATATACAATAAAGTGATTTGGAGACATTACACTGCACAACAAATTTTAACTTTTTTTCTGGGGCAAGAAGAAAATGAGGTTTATTTTATAGAATTTGACCTCCTGTGGATGAAAATAGCCTCAGTTTTCTCCTATCACGTCTAGTTTTTGAGCAAGCCTCAAATATTTATAGCATGAGAAGTCATAATGAAACGCATTGCGCCGATTTAACTAAGAAGCAAAACCCCGATACAAAAATTGACGATTTAATCTCAACTGCGCTGATGAAGCTTGAAAATTGCTGATGATGCAATAGGCCTACAAAAAACTGCATATTCCAGCTCCGCCTCCTCATCAATAATAATTTAATTATATATCACATTATTACATCATCATTAGCATTAATACTTTAGCTTAAAAATCTAATTTGAGGCAAACTGTTTTAATATCTCAGAGATTGTTATAACATTTACTCCAAGCATTACAAAATAATAGCGAAAATGTTAATTTTACTTTACGGAGACTATATACAATTAGACCCTATTATGAATTTTTAGCTTTTAAATTTATTGGTCCAGTCATTACTGTTGAGTCTCCTTTATCAATTGCTAAGAAGGAATTATTGAGATTATCATTGATACAGAACACAGCAGTTAGATTGATTTACGGAATGAAGAAATACGATCATGTAACGTTGTTTTATTGCAAATTGCATTGGTTGCTAGTGGAAGCTCAAGTATTGTTCAAGTTGGGCTGTTTTTGTTACAAGGTTTTATATGGTGCAGCCCCTACTTATCTGGCTAATAGCTTTTCCATAGCTACGCACAAATGCAGTAGAAAAACTCATGCTCTGTTCAATTTCCCTTCTGTAAAAGGTTGCGAAAGCAAGAAATTCCTAAATTACTCTTTAGCATCTCAGGCAGCTTCTCATGAAAAAGAATTTCGAACATTGTTGCTCGCAGCTGTTTCTTACAGACATTTTAGAAAACAGCTAAAAACCTATCTTTTCTCCAAATACCTGACTAGCTGACTCATTCAAATATACGATTATGTTTAATGTTTATAATCTTTTGTAAACTGCGTAGAACTTTTTGGTAACGCGGTCTAAGTGTAATGTTATGTTATGTAATGCTCTTTTGCCAAAAATCAGAGGGTTATACCGAAAAATTAAAGGTCAGTTTTGAATTCAGTGACCCCAAATCACTATAGAATACCCACTACAATTCATGCCCCCAAACCTCTGTTGCACAGTGCTATCAGGCGAGGAGTAATCTTATTTACCTTACTATTTTGTGCTCCAGGACCTTTGCAGGATTTTCTTTGCTCTTTCAGTGGTTTTTTCTTCTTTTTTTGAATGAGAGAGCAACATTCTAGTCTGATGGACTGCCGAGACAGTGCCCTATCTCTGGGAATGCACAGTACTGGGCAGACTTGCACGGTCTGTGTCTGTATATGGCCGTTTGGTGGAGGATGGGCAGGGGAGGGCTTCAATGGCTGGGAGGGTGTAGATGGGCTGGGGTAAGTCTTAACAGAGATTTCGGCAGTTGGAACCCAAGCACAGAACAGGGTAAAGCTTTGGATTCTTGCCCAGCTAAGAAGAAAAAAAATTTAAATTGAATCAGGTTGGGCAGACTGGATGGACCATTCGGGTCTTTATCTGCCGTCATCTACTATGTTACTATGTTAGGAAGAAGGACATTACACTCCTTACCCAGCCCTCCCCCAGCTATTACACTTACCATGTCACTGTGGGAGTGTCGCAGCAGGATGGCATGACCATACAGCAAAGTTCGATGTCCACCACCTTGTGAGGACTATATTTAAAGACAAAAATGAGAACAGGATCCCATATTAGCAGCTAAACGCTTTCCTCAGTAGGCAGAAGAGCTCTCTGACCGCGCAGATGGCACAGACAGCGATCTCAGTGCCACGGGAGCTCCTGAAGGGGGGGGGTCACAGGATTCTCACACAAAGTGACATCCACCCCACTGGGACTCAGCTGCTGCAGGGATCACCAGCTGGCCCTACAGAGCTCAGTCTGTTTGCAGTGGTCACTGGATAATCACACCAGCAGGGAAGGGAGGTAGCTAAAGATGATCAGTAATCTGGAGCTTTATTCTAGCCACCTACCTAGTGATAGGAAGGAATAATTTTAGACAAAGAAGAGACGTGGGAATAGGTTTATCACTTTCCTCTTCTAGACCATCATAGAAACTTGCTCAGATGTGGGAAGTTAAGGAAGGCCAGAGGTCATAGCTGGAAGACTAGACCAATTGTCCCCAACCCTGTCCTGGAGGACCACCAGGCCAATCGGGTTTTCAGGCTAGCCCTAATGAATATGCATGAGAGAGATTTGCATATAATGGAAGTGACAGGCATGCAAATCCGCTCTATGCATATTCATTAGGACTATCCTGAAAACCCAATTGGCCTGGTGGTTCTCCAAGACAGGGTTGGGGACCACTGGACTAGACTGTCTAGAGAAGTTGTAACCATCTCTACACTTTTCTCATTGCATTGCACTATGGGAAAAAAAAGGGTGGGGGGGGGGCTCACAGTGTTATGGCAGACCCCTGGCATCCTGTCTGTCCACTCGTCCATCTTCAGACCCAGTGAGAGAGGATCCAAAGACACAAGCAGACTGGAAATGAGCTGCAGAGCACATGGGATCAAGGAATGTACCTCCTCCCATGATGCTCTGGGCAAGGGAAGGGAACCGACAGACTTCTCCCACACCAGAGTTCACCCTGGTCACATCCAATTAGAGAGGAGCCATGCGGTCAGCAAGGGACAAGGGAAACAGAACCACCACTGCACAACGGAGAAGGAAGGAATTAACGATTTTCTGGAAAAGAAGGAGGGGAAGGGAGGTGGGAACAAACAGGGTGAGATCTGGAGGCTTGAGGCAAGAGTAAGGGACAAGGAACCAGGGAGTATATCTGGGGCTGCCACCTGGGAGAGATTATAACCTGTTTAGTTTGAAATGCCTATTACCAGCGCAATACGTGTCTACAAATACGTGTCTGCTCTGATTTAGTACAGAAACTTGGGGGGGGGGGGGTTGATATTCAGTTTGCGGTACTCAGAGTTTTGTTGACTGCCACACTGGCGCCAAACCCAGAAAATTCAATGCCGGGCCATATCCAGGCACTGGCACTGAATTTCCAGGTTTGCGGAGTGAGCTAACAGATAGCTGGTTAAGTGCAATATTGATCACTTAACTAGCTCTGGGTTCCCGCATAAAGATGAGATTTGGCATTTATAGGGTCCCATTTATGCGGCTAACCTGGCCAGATAAAGTTCTAAACATCAGCACTTAACCCATCAGGTGCTGACTCCGACCCAGAATGCCTCCAAAATAGCTGGGTTTCAGTTTGGGGTTTAACCGATTTATTTTCAGCAGCACTAACCGATTAAGTGGCGCTGAAAATGACCGGTTATCTCTAGGCAGGCAATTTAACAAGCCAGGAGCTGTTTCTGAGCAGCTGAATATTGACCCCTCCCCCACACTCTATTTCTAGAAAGGCCAGACACATGAAGGACAATTGTATAAGCTGGACCCTGATATTAGGTGCCAAATACAAAGGTAGGTTATAGAATATTGGCATTTATTGTGTCAGTGGAGCCATAAATCAGCATTTGCACGCACAAGTGCTAGACACTAATCTACAAAGTACGCACCAAATTCACTTACCCCCATATTCTGTGCATAGCGCCACAGGTTGCGTGTGCAAACCAGCGTGCACGGCCGATTTGCACGCCCAACTTAATTCTTTCACAAGACCACATCAACGCTGATAAGTGGCATGAATTAGAAGTTGCACGCGCCACTTGGATGGCACGTTCTGTAAAGCGCTGCACGTCAGTTCTACTGCGTGAACCTCAAAAGGAGGTGTGGCCGCGGGAGGAGCATGGGGCGGCACCGTTACTGATCTGCGGCACAACTTAAGCACAGATATTTAGGCCTGGTTTTCCTTGGCTTAAAAGGGTGCGCCTAAATGTTAATGACACGTACAGCCGCTAAGCGCAATTCTATATATGACACATGCCTTTTATAGAATTGCGCTAAGCGCCGTTATGATCGGCGATGATTTTTTTTTTTTTTGCCATTATGTAGAGAATCAGGCCCTGAGGCCCAGATTCTATAAATGGCACCTGAAGTCAGGTGCCTAGATTGGCGGAACTATCCAATCTAGCGCCTGACTTAATTTTCTTAATTGGTTTAATCGACGCCAATAATTGAAAGTGCCATTAAAACAACTATCATAAAATTAATTAGCTGGTAGGAACCTAACTCGGTAGATGCCTACCACTTTGAGGCAGGCGTCTACTCTGAGGGGGTCTACCAGCAAGTAGGCGTGGCTAGGGGAGGATTCTAGGTGGATTTGGGACAGATTTTGGGCGCGATCTGACTAAGCCAGTAGGCACCTAACTTAGGCACGCTCATTTAGGCCAAGAAACCCAGTCCTCAATGGGAGTGCGCCCAAGGTTTCAATGCCTACCACTGCCAAGACTAGTCGCGATTCCATAAACAGCGCCTAGAGGATGATTGACAATTGCGCTCAACGGCACCTAGACGTTAGACGCCGTTTATAGAATCAGGGCCTGAGTGCATAACTACAAGGGAACGGTACACATGGGAAGAGCGTGAACAGGCCAAGCGTGTGTTGCCGTGCAACACGTACAACTTCTAGAATACTATCAGTTGTGCGCATTGCTTACACCAGTCACTGACCTGCCATGAGTGGGTGCATAGGCGTCAGAACAGGGGAGGCCACAGAGGCCATGGCCTCCCCAAAAACTGATGCCCGCCCACCCTCCCGACTCCCAGGGATTTAACTTAAAATGATCGGGCAGTCACCACCATGCAGCTTCAAGGAGCAGGTCTACCCCCGGAAGTAGAATGAAGACTTTCGGGGGCAGGCCTTCTTCTTGATGCTGCGCGGAGGCTGCCCGATGATTTAAAATTGAAGCTGCTGCACGGTTTTGCCGTGGATAGGGGTGGAGCGCCTTGGCCCCCCCCCAAACAAGACAGGAATCTGCTGCCCCTGAGCGGGTGTGTCAACATTTTAGCGCGCCAACAAAGCCACTACGCTAGTATTCTATAACGACTGAGATGCGCCTAAGCGCCATGACAGAACTGGCGCTACACATGCCCCACCGTGTCACCTATATCAAGGCACCAAGTTATACAATTGCCTCACCACTGATCTTTTTCCTACACAGCGCACAATAAGTGTGTGACCTGCTGAGCAAAGAGGTGGGGGGGGGAGGGGGGTTTACAAGTAACAGAGATAAAGACTATAAAAATTTGGAGGGCTAAATTTGGGCAGCTTTTATTTTTGGAAGTTTTGCATGCTATAGGGTCAGTAGAACGGGACTATGCAATTTTTTTTTTCCACAGCTTTGATGTTTTTCATGTTCTACGGCCCAAAAACTGCAGGTGCCTAAAGTGGGGTATGTGATTTCTGGGGTTAATTACTTTTGTTTTAATTCATAAATGTCTAATTTTTTTAAGACATTATTAGCCTGTACCCGAGGCTGAAACTTGGCAGGATTAGGCAGTTGCTATCCCTCTATCCTGTGGTATATTTAAATCACATACCTCACATTTGGCGGGGGGGGGGGGGGGAGAGGGGGCTCGCATATTATGTTTAGTATCATATAGTATACAAAGTATCTGACATGTTTCTGTGGTAGAATCAAGTGCACATGGCACAGGACTCCTGAGTCTAGGGCAGTGCTTCTCTATCCAGGCCTCAGGGCACCCAGCCAGTTGGGTTTCCAGGATACCCACAATGAATATGCATGAGAGGGATCTGCAATACCAAGGAGGCGGTGCATGCAAATTTCTCTCGTGCATATTCACTGTGGATATCCTGAAAATACAGGTGGCTGGGGGTGCCCCGAAAACTGGGTCGAGAGTGCCGGTTTAGGGAACACGCGGGACTTCCGCGGAGCGTAAAGTCGTTCAGCTACCTGGCACGAAATGAAAACTCTCCTTTTGAGAGCTGAATGAGAACAGTCTCTTCCCATATCTCAGGGGTATGAGGGCCCAGACACAGGTGGGAGCCCCAGCAGGGTGGCAAGGAAACAGTGGGAGGGTCCTTAGCAACCATGGAAGACCTACCCATTTATCCAGCTCGAGAGGCTAGCGTGGAAAAGATGAAATCAGAAGCCAAAACAAAAAGAAGAGAAGTCAAAGTGCATTCAGCCCCGCAGCCATGTCACAGTGCAGTGCTCCCAGTGCCTCTCTGTGCCATGTGCAGTGCCCCAGTGCCTCCCCACAGCCATCTCCTTCTGCAGCCAGCATGCCCTCATGCAGTGCTCCAATGACTCCAGTGCTTCCCAGCAGCCAGCCCCCCTGCACAGTGTTCATTTTCCCCAATATTTACCTCGCTGCGCAGCTGCAGTGGTCCTAGTTCTTCCCTGTGAGCAGCTGCAGTGCCCTAGTGAAACCCCACAGCCATCTCTATGTGCAGTGGAAAATGCACTCCCCCCCCCCCCCCGCAGCCAGTGCCTCATGCAGTGTACCACATATGAGTATAATACCCCAGTGCTTCCCAAAGCCAGTCCCCCCAGACAATATGCACCTCCTTAAGCAGCATGCAGTGCTCCTAGTTTTTCCTTGTGCAGTGCTCTAGGATTTTCCCCAAGCCATGTTCTTGTGAAGTGCTCCAGTGCTTCCCTGTAGTTGGCACCCTGTGCGGTGACCCTCTGCTTCCTGCAGTCAACTCCCTGAACAATGTGCAGTGCCTTTCCACAGCATGCAGTGTCCCCAGACTCTCCCCTACAGCTGCCTCACAGGGCAGTCTCCCCAGCATCCTCACAGTCACCTTGTAGCAGTGGCATAGAAATGGGGGGGGGGGGGGGCGCGGACCGGCCCGGGCGCCGTCTTGGTAGGGGTGCCAGCGCCCATCCGCCTCTCTCGCTCCCCCACACCCCTTCTCTTCTTTAACTTTTGAGGCTTGAGCAGCAACCCCAACCTGGACCCATGCCCAGGAAGTGACATCAGAGGAAGAGCCGACGCTGGTGCGAGCAGCAGGCTGGGCTTGTTGCTCGTGCCCTGAAGGTTAAAGAGGTGTGGGGGGAAGGGAAGAGGCGCGGGTGCACACGGCAGGAGGGGGCCGGGGAAGGAGCTGATGAGATGGGGGGGTGTCGAAGAGGGCAGGGGAGGGGCCTCACCGCCTCTCACCCTCGCTACGCCATTGCTTCGTAGCACAATCTACACTCCCCATGCCGTCCCCACCAGCCACCTCCGGTTCCCATTGTTAACCCCTCCCACAACACCATGTGCGGTGCCCCTGTGCTATCCGTACCCCCATTTGAAAGCCACTTCCCAGCACAGCATGCAGAGTAATATCCCTGGATCTGCTACAGGCATCACTACAGTCTTCAGTACGAGTTCTGCAGAGCAGCCGCTTCAAGCAGCCCAGATACTTTTTATCCTCTTGTCTGGGGGGACATCTCTTTACCCTGCCCACCGCATCTGAGCATGCTGGTTTCAGCTACGATGAGTCTCCTTCGCTTACCTCGCTGCCCATCTCCACGGTGTTGGCCAACATCTCCTGCAGGGCTCGCACCGACAGGGACTGCTCCAGGCTAAAGCAGCAAATGGCGAGGTCTGGTGGCACATTCTGCGCAAGGACAGAGAGGGTAGAGTGAGACACGATAGCAGTGCCTGAGGCCCACACCCCATCTGCACCCTTCACAAACCTGTGCGTTGGAGGTAAATTCCAGGAAGCAAAGTCTGTTTCCGAAACCCTCGGCCCCCATGCACATTTTCAGCTGCTCCTTCAGGATGGTGGCGCTACACTGCAGGACCACTTCATCTTCCTGGGGAGGAGGGGCAAGAAAGTGCGAGAACTCTTTATTATCATGATTTGCATAGCACTTATCAGAATTGCCCAGCACATGTATACTGTATACAGGTACTTATGTTGTATCTGGGGCAAGGAAGGGTTAAGTGACTTGCTAAAAGTCACAAGGAGCTGCAGTGGGAATAAACCCAGCTCCAATAATATTACCTCTAAATCAGAACCCCATATGGACAACAAACCTCCCCTCTGCAACACTAAAAGGCTTTAATTTCACACACACACAAGCCAATCACACAACAGGTAGTAACAGGGAAAAAGAAAGGTGGAGAAAAAGCCTCAGTTCAGCTTCATCTGGCAAAAAACTCCACCTTTCAAGGCTAACCCTGTACTCCAAAATATAGAACCAGTAGAAAAAGCTCTATGGTAGCCTGCAGGGAGATGTTACAAAACACACCGGGACACACAGCCCTCAGTTGTGAAAACCCTCAGTGGCTGCAGGGCCCAGGAGGTGAAGGACTGAGAGATCCTGGATGCCGAAGCAGCTAAGTTGTTTTCTTTCTTTTTTTTTGCTGTGTTCCACGCTGAATCCTGGACTACTTTGCTACAGTGCTGATTTACCCATTTTTTCACAACTGAGGGCTCTGTGTCCCGGAGTGATTTGTAACATCTCCCTGCAGGCTACCATAGAGCTTTTTCTACTGGTTCTGTATTTTGGAGTACAGGGTTAGCCTTGAAAGGTGGAGTTTTTTGCCAGATGAAGCTGAACTGAGGCTTTTTCTCCACCTTTCTTTTTCCCTGTTACTACCTGTTGTGTGATTGGCTTCTGTGTGTGTGAAATTAAAGCCTGTTAGAGTGTAAATTAAAGTGTTGCAGAGGGGAGGTTTGTTGTCCATATGGGGTTTTGTTTTAGAGTTAATATTATTAGAGTTTAACTGACCCTTTTCCTGAGAGTTTATGTATTAGTGGGACTAAAAATTTTTTGGATTTTGGATATGGCACAAATGTGGAATTCTGGAGCTGGATTCTCTGACAGTGTGAGAGCAGATATTTTAACAGCACCATCTTTGGGAATGGATAGTGCAGCAGGTGTTCTGGATGATGGGTGGACGGATGTCTTCAATAAACAAAAACCTTGAGTTACACAGCGCCTCTTTAGTTGATTATTGTAAGTTGGAAATCATCCCGAGGGGGCTCCGAATGTCTCGGGCCCCTCGTTCATTCGAGGATGACCCCATTTTTGTTGATCATTGGAATAAGATCTTAAATCGTTGCTCCCTGGATCTGATGCTGTTGCTGATCCAAACGGCGCAGGGTCGGATTCAGGGTGAACAACAGATCATTCCTGAGGCACTAGAGGGTTTGAAAACCTCGGAGGCATATGAGAGTAAATTGAATGAGATGCGGGGTAAAGCTGATAGGTTTAAAGGAGAGTTGCATCAGCAGAAAATTAAAAAATTTCAAAGGGACCAGTGGGACTATTCCTCAGGTTTTGTGTATGCATGGATGAGATGTGATAATGCTGGTAATGGCAAGGTGAATCAAAAGGAAACCACTAGGTTTCAAATATCATCTGAGGGTTCAAGTGGCAGTGAGGATGTCCCCCAAAGAGTTGAGAAGGAAGGGGAACCCAAGCAGCCCAGAGGGCGAGGCAGTGGTCGCAGGAGCCGCAGGAAATATCAGACGAGGTCTCAGTCCAGAGCAGATCAATTGTGGTGAATATTTCAAACTATATTCTCTCCAATGTGGAAGAAAGTGTGTTAGCTACGGGATTGTCATTTGTTCCCACTGAAAAACATTCCCCTTTCCAATTTCGGGTGGAATTGGAAAATTTCATCAGGAAATTACAGTTGAGGTTATTTTTTGATTCCACTATGGACTCCTCGAGGGATCGTTCCGTTGTTAGGAATAAGTCTGGGTGGACCCCTCCTGGCCCCCTGGATCCGATCCTCAGTGCTTTTCGTCTTGCGGTACTGAAAGATATTACTGCTATGGAAAAGTTAGATAGACAATTTCACCATCATTTGACACGCGCTGAGCGTGATGCTCTGGGGAGGTTGAAAACTGAGACCTCGATTGTTATACGGCGTGCCGATAAGGGGGGTGCCACAGTGGTATGGGGACGGGAACAATATTTGATAGAAGCTAATAAGCAACTCCAGCAGGCTAACAACTATCTTCCCTTGGATAGTGATCCTTCTGAGGAAATTTTTGACGTTTTGGTTAGGATGTTGAATATGGGGAGGAAGGCTGGTTTCCTGACGAAAGCTGAATATAGCTTTTTGTCGTTTCAACATTTTAAAGTTCCTGCCTTTTATTTACTCCCAAAGATACATAAGAATGTGCATACCCCCCCCCCCCCTCACCCCGGGAAGACCTATAGTGTCAGGGAGGGATTCTTTGTTAGAACGAGTGTGCCAATATGTGGATATCCCCCTTCATCCTTGCCTTTCCTTTGTGCCAGGGGAGGGTCATTAGGGTGGGCAGACTGGATGGGCCGTGGCCCTTATCTGCCGTCGATTTCTATGTTTCTATGGCGAGATCCTAACAAGAACGGTTGCAGAATGAGACTTAGGGGTGATCGTCAGTGAGGACATGAAGGCTGCCAATCAAGTGGAGCAAGCTTCTTCCAAGGCAAGACAAATCATAGGTTGCATACGCAGGGGTTTCGTCAGCCGTAAGCCTGAAGTCATTATGCCTTTGTATAGATCCATGGTGAGACCGCACCTGGAATACTGTGTGCAATTCTGGAGGCCACATTACCGTAAGGATGTGCCGAGGCTGGAATCGGTCCAGAGAATGGCCACCCGGATGGTCTCGGGACTGAAGGATCTCCCGTACGAAGAACGGTTAGATAAAATTACAGCTATTGAAGGACACCACTCATTTTCTGAATCTATTAGGGAGCTGGGAGCGTGATCTGTCCGAGGTGACATTTCTAGTGACGTTTGATGTGGCTTCCATGTATACTTCCATTCCTCAGGATGAGGCTTTGGAGGTGTTACAACATTTTCTGAGTCAACTGCCTCGTCCATGGCTGGTTCCCCCTGATTTTCGGTTGGGGCTTATGAAGAAGAACTATTTTTTGTTCAAGGGTCAGTTCTACATGCAACTCTCGGGGGTTGCTATGGGTGCCACTTTTGCCCCCACTATAGCCAATCTGTTTATGGGGTACTTTGAAGATCGGTTTATTTACCCCTCTAGATTTTGTCAAGCGACGGTGGGTTGGACCCGCTTTATTGATGATATTTTCTGTCTCTGGCGTGGATCTTTGGAAGAGTTGTTCTCATTCAGAGACTATATCAATGCTTGTCATCCTGCGCTGAAATTTGAGATGAATTTCCATAGCACAAGGATAGCGTTTTTGGACGTTACTGGGGAAATTGAGGGTGGCTTGATACATACCACTGTACATATTAAGGAAACTGATCGTAATTCTCTATTGCAATTTAGCAGCATGCACCCATATGCCATGAAGACCAGCATCCCGTTTGCCCAATTTTTGCGCTACAGACACATCTGCAGCACTAATGAAGAATTTCCACACCAATCTGCCCTACTACAGGAGAGATTTGTTAACAGGGGTTATCCCATCCAGGTGGTAGCGAGGGCCAGGAAAAGGGCCCTATATAACCATAGAGAGGCCTTACTTGAATACCGTCAGGGGCAGGGGTCCCAAAACATGGTCCCCTTTGTCTCCACATTTAATCATATGTCCATAAGTTCACAGCGGGTCATTCGCCGAGACTCCAACATCTTCAGATTTTATTTTCTTATGGGCGTAATCGGAACCTTAGTGATATACTTAGCCCTAATGTTTTGAGACCTGCTTTGTCTGTTCTGGATATGGGGACTACAGGGGGCCACAGAAGTTGTGGTCAGTGTGTCCTGTAATGATTGAGTCTGACAGGTTTGTGCACCCTAAGACTGGTAAAGTTTATAAACTACGAAGTGCCACTTCACGTAGAACAGAGGGGGTGGTTTATATTATAGTGTGCCCCTGTTCTATGATCTACGTGGGACACACTTATCGTCAATTCAAGACCAGAATAATTGAGCACAGGTCCTGTCTGCACACTCGGAGGTTGGAAGAGCCATTGGTGACACACTGTTTGGAAGCTAATCATGAATTTGGGGCTCTACGTTGCACAGTAATTGAACACATTGCTTACCCGGCTCGCTGGGGGGAATTGGAGGTGTTTACTCTGGCAGAAAGAGCAAAAATGGATTTTCACTCTGCAATCTGTTCAGCTGTGGGATTGAATGCCTGGCTTGAGTGGACGGCCTTCTTTGGTGCTTGAATGCCTGTGATTGGTGGATCGTGTCTGGAGGTGGAGCTTGTGTGCTATTTCTAGCTGGAGGCTGTGGAGTGTCTTAGCGCCGGTATCGTTCTGTGAAGTGGGGTGAGAGCCTGAAGAGCTTGGTGGATCTGGATAGAGCGTATGAGAAGCAGTGAAGTTGAAACCCCTGACGCAGCAACCAGAGTGAGACGGAGGGTTCCCCGTCAAGTGGGTTCAGTGGCTGCAGGGCCCAGGAGGTGAAGGACTGAGAGATCCTGGATGCCGAAGCAGCTAAGTTGTTCTCTTTTTTTGCTGTGTTCCACGCTGAATCCTGGACTACTTTGCTACAGTGCTGATTTACCCATTTTTTCACAACTGAGGGCTGTGTGTCCCGGTGTGTTTTGTAACATCTCCCTGCAGACTACCATAGAGCTTTTTCTACTGGTTCTATATTTTGGAGTACAGGGTTAGCCTTGAAAGGTGGAGTTTTTTGCCAGATGAAGCTGAACTGAGGCTTTTTCTCCACCTTTCTTTCCTTTCTTTTTCCCTGTTACTACCTGTTGTGTGATTGGCTTGTGTGTGTGAAATTAAAGCCTGTTAGTGTTGCAGAGGGGAGATTTGTTCTCCATATAGGGTTCTGATTTAGAGGTAATATTATTGGAGTTTAACTGACCCTTTTCCTGAGAATAAACCCATCACCCCAGGGTCTCAGGCCGCTGCATTAACCACTAGGCTACTTTTTAGACCGCCACCATAGACATACATAATCCATGGGCCTTACTGCTTAGAGTTTACACTGAGTTCAAGGCAGACAGAATAAATAGAAAAAAAAAAAGTGGTTAGGTAACAAGTGCATAACTCCCTATTGTTCCCCCTACCCAGCTCTCCTTCCTACCCTTCTGTCCCCCAGCAGGTCCAGCATCTTTCCTTTCCACTACACTTCCCTCCCCCATCGGGTCCAGCATCTCTCCTTCTCCGTACACTTCCCTTCCCCATCGGGTCCAGCATCTCTCCTTTTCCCTACACTTCCCTCCCCCATCGGCTCCAGCATCTCTCCTTCTCCGTACACTTCCCTTCCCCATCGGGTCCAGCATCTCTCTTTCTCCCTACACTTCCCTTCCCCATCAGGTCCAGCATCTCTCCTTCTCCCTACATTTCACTTCCTCATCAGGTCCAGCATCTCTCCTCCCTACACTTCCGTTGCCACAACCAAATCCAACATTGCTTTTTGGCAATCTGATCCCCTAGCATGGTATTGAAATGCATTGCTAGGGGCAGACATCAACATTTTGAAAGATAGAAGAGCAAGAGACAGGAAGAACTGAGCATTGCTCCTGATTTTAGAAGTAGGTAGGGGAGGTTGGAGGGGCCAGAGGAGTGTCCAAGTTTATTATGATATACTGAAAATAAAATACCATCTAAGCAATGTACAACAATTTCAAGGTAAATAACAAAAGGCACACAGGGACAAAACACAGACATACTCAAGGGTAATAAACAAGAGGAAATGAAATTACAATATCATCATAAAAGAGAGCAAGGGGAAGGGGGCAAAGGCTCAGTCATTTGTGGCCCAACATCAGAAAACTGTTTCTAAAGAAGAAAACAGTGGAAAAATGTTATTTCAAGCTAGGAAAAGCTGGGACAATAGTTTTTTTTATTTATTTTTCTATACTGTTCTCCCAGGGGAGCTCAAAATAGTTTACATGAACTTTATTCAGGTACTCAAAAGCATTTTTTCCTGCCTGTCCCTGTGGGCTCACAATCTATCTAATGTACCTGGAGCAATGGGGGGATTAAGTGCCTTGTCCAGGGTCACAAGGAGCAGCGTGAGTTTGAACCCATAACCTCAGAGTTCTGAGGCTGTAGCTTTAACCACTATGCCACTCTAGAAATCAAAATGTAGCAGAAGTGAGCCAAGTATCGGACAATGAAGCCATTATGATATCACTGATAAGGCTGGTTCTTAAAACATTGGTGGAATGAGGCATTATGATGTCACAATACTGGTTCTGCTTATCAGAGGCTGAAACTCTTCACACTGTTTATTTAGTCAACTTTCTATATTAAGTACATAAGTACATAAGTAGTCGCCTCCGCCGGGGCAGACCAGAGGTCCATCCAGCCCAGCGGTCCGCTCACGCGGCGGCCCATCAGGCATATTGCCTGGTCAGCGGTCCCTGACTAATTTTATTGCCTACCTCTACAGTTATCTCTAAACCTTCCACTGCTCTTATCTGTACCCCTCAATCCCTTTGTCTTCCAGGAACCTATCCAGGTCATCCTTGAAACCCTGTACTGTGCTATTTCTTATCACGGCCTCCGGAAGGGTGTTCCATGTGTTCTCCAAGGGGAGCTCAGAACAGTTTACATGAATTTATTCAGGTACTCAAGCATTTTTCCTATCTGTCCCGGTGGGCTCACAATCTATCTAATGTACCTGGGGCAATGGGGGTGGGGGGTGGGGATTAAGTGACTTGCCCAGGGTCACAAGGAACAGCATGGGTTTGAACCCACAACCTCAGGGGGCCGAGACTGTAGCTTTAACCACTGCGCCACACACTCTGTAAATTTTGTAAACTGCCCGAAGAAGAAGTAAGGCTTATTCAGAATGTAAATGAGTCCAATGGCCATGGATGGATTTGTCACTGCTGTAGGCCACGATAAATGGAATTGCGGTAATCAAGAGAAGGGCAACAATGCGTGTCTGAAGAGATTTCAAGCTGGTACCCCCACTGAGTGTATCTGCCATAGATCGTGGTAGCTTCTTCATACGATGTCTTTTGAAAGAGCATCAAGATATGGATTTTTTTTTTTTTTTAATTTACATTTGCATTGATATGTATGGATTGTATGCGATGTATAATAATAATAATAATAAATTTATTTTCTATACCACCATAATCTTGCGACTTCTAGGCGGTTCACAATGAAGAATAGCTGTACAGTCAGCGAATTACAGTGTATAAATAGAGAAGAGGTCACTGAGCGGTCAGTGATTACATGGTGCAAATTGGTTAGAAGAAAAATATACATAGGTTACAGTATAAAATTAACTTTTTACATGTTACATTGAAAATGGTCGGAAACCAACGAGTAGCTGGGTACAATTGTGAAGAGGACATTATAACAGTTTTCAAGTTTCAAGTTTATTTATTAATTTGATGAATCGCTTATCCATAGTTTACTAAGCGAATTACAACGAATTATATAAACACTAGTCTTTAAGCCCGTTACATTAACGGGTGCTAGAATAGATATGTCTGTCTGTCTGTGTTTCTTTATCTCTCTCTCCTTGGCCGCTGTCTGTATCCTTCTGTCTCCCCCTCCCCCCCGAGCAAAGCTGTCTGCCCCCAGCACCCACCTCCCCCCCAAATGTCTCTCCATGGCCCTCTTCTGTCTTCCCCCCCAGAGCAAAGCTGTCTGTCCCCTTTCCCTATCTCTCCATGGCCCCTTCTGTCTCCCCCCAGCACACCCCTCCCCCCAAAGCAGCCCCCTATCCCTCTCCCTGTCTCTCCATGGCCCCTTCTGTCTTCCCCCCCCCCAGAGCAAAGCTGTTTGCCCCAAGCACACCCCTCCCCCCAAAGCAGCCCCCTTTCCCTCTCCCGCTGACTCTCTCTCTGGCCCCCTTTCTCTGTCTGTCTTTCTGTCCCTCTCCCTGCCCCTGTGTCTTTCTTTCTTTCTTTCTGTCTCCCTCCCTCCGTCTGTCTGTCATTTTTCCCCATTTCCTTGTGCAGCAGCATTTCCATCCCACTTCCCTATGCAGCATCAACAGCATTTCCCTCCTATCCCCCCCTTTCCTGTGTAGAAGCAGTAGCAGCATTTTCCCCCCACTCCCCCTTTCCCTTCTCTTCCCTGCTCCGTTCGGTCCCTCCCCCTTCTTTTACTGCCGTTGTCGACCCGGCCTGCTCCTGACCCTCCCACCGCCGACAAACCTCAGGACTCCAGCCGTGTAGGCAGCACTTTAAACACGTTGCTTTGCGGCCTTCTACTGGCGATTTCCTCTGCCGCGTCTGTCTCCAATGATGTCATCAGAGACGCGGCAGAGGAAATCGGCAGAGAAGGGTGCGAAGCAGCGTGTTTATAGTGCTGCCTACGCCGCTGGAGCCGGGAAGCGACGGAGAGGGCAGGGGGTGCTAGCGGTCGGCAGCCGGCGCTCCGCAGGTGGAGAGCAGGGAAGGGCGCGCATGCCACTTGTCTTGCCTCTGTGAGGCCAGACTGTAAGCCGCGCATGCGCACTTCCTATGGGTCGCTACAGCTCACGGAAAACAGACGCACGCATAGGAAGTGCGCATGCGCAGCTTACCGTTTTATTATATTAGATGTTAAAAAACATACATATAATATTAAGTAAAACAGGGTAAAAAACAGATTCATAAACAAACTTAAGAGAAATACAAAAAGGATAAAAGGAAAAAGTTACATCATTAATGTTTTTTAAAAAGGAGAGAACATTCAGGGAGAAAACATAAGGAGGGATGACTTAACTACACTGCCTAAATTATGTTTATTTTAGAATCCTTAAAAAGATAGGTTTTTAGTTTATTTTTAAAATGACTGAGTTCTT
The DNA here is from genome assembly GCF_902459505.1 of Geotrypetes seraphini. Classification (NCBI taxonomy): domain Eukaryota; kingdom Metazoa; phylum Chordata; class Amphibia; order Gymnophiona; family Dermophiidae; genus Geotrypetes; species Geotrypetes seraphini. The sequence goes on along the minus strand of NC_047091.1, from coordinate 62,240,823 downwards.
TTTCATCTCTTATGTATTGTGGTAGGGAGTTCCAAGTTTGAGGTGGCACTATAGAAAACATGTCATGACGTCTAGTACCTACAACTTTTAAAGAAGGAACTGCCAATAATCCTTGCGCTAAAGATCGAAGAGTACGTGTTGAGTTATGCGGGATGAGCATCCGATTTATAAATAACGGTTCACTCGTAAATAGAGTTTTGAATACCAAAAGCAAAATTTTATAAGTAATTCTATAGCTAATGGGGAGAATATAGGGTACCTATAATGAGGAAAAAAAGAATTTAGATGTGTGGTAGCTTTGATCGGGGGGAGAAAGACTGGCTAGGACATGAATTTCTTAAACAAAAGTGGTCTTTAATTCTTTCCGGAAGGCGCCGTAAGTCAACCTAGCGACATCAATGAAGTAGCCTAGCCAAGTTTACTGCCTACCAGCTTTGAAACTTGAATGTTCTGTCCAGGAAGGTTCGATATCGCAGCCTGCGATTTTCGGGTATGCAAAGGGGTTGCGGTTTCTGGTAGACCTAGTGGGGGAGTAGAATTCGAAGTGAGGTAGAAGATAGTTGGGGGGCCATTCCCCAGATTAGTTTGTAGCAAAAGCAGGAGAATTTGAATAGAATTCGTGCCTCAATTGGCAACCAGTGCAGCAGTCTGTAGAAGGGACTAACGTGATCACTTTTCTTTAGTCTCCGAATATCAAGCGGACGGTCGTGTTTTGCTTTATGAATTATGTATGATTTATTTTGTCATGCTATTTTATGTAACCTGCTCTGAATCTGAGATAAAGGAAAGGGTGGGATTTTAAAAAAACTCCAGCATGGCCAAAGCATAACAGCAGAGATCTGGGCTTGAAAAGAGAGTGCGTGATCAAAGGTCACCCCTAATACCTACACAAGAATCTGTGAAGATACCGAGTGTAATCTTTGATCATGTTTCTCTCTTTTCAAGTCCAAATCTCTGCTGTTGTATACAGTTGAAGAAGGGGTGAAGGGAAAGTCATACCCTCAGATTTATAGGTATTAGGTTTAAGCTCATTTGCTGATAATCAATTAGCTATTTTGCCCATATCAGTAGAAATGGTCATTACAGAGGAAGGAGAGTGGGGGGCCAATGAGGGGATAGGATCTGGATGTAATCTGCATACATGAGGAAGGTGAAGTCGAGTGGGTTGTATTAGGAGAAAGAGGGGGAGGGAGAAGAAGAATATTGAATGACTACATGTTGGAAGGGCAGGTAAAGTTGTGAACATAGCGCCCTCTTGTGCAGCCACACAGCCGATACACCCCATAACAGTCTAGCCTCAACATCCAGAGCGTTCCCTTTGGAGTACCACACTCCAAAGGCAACCATCAGTGCTCTGCCCACAGATAAAATACTGGTTTACCTAGGGAAATGGGCTCTGTGATTACTGACCACTTTTACACATGAGTAAAATCATGAGCATGTCACCATGAATACTTTTCCCCACAGGGATTCAGAGGTGTTTCTGGGGCAGTAAAAAGTCGGGGAAAGCAACTATGCCTCAAAAAAAAATTACCAGCATAAAATAAAAGGTGCAAATTTGCATGGGTACATTTAACTGGGGTATAAGGAAAACTACCTAGGTGGTCTTGTTATGATTATTTGGGGCGAAAGATGAGATTTTCAAGTTAGCTTGTGGCAAATGAAAATACTAGGAGTCATCATTGATGATAAGCTCTCTTACCATGAACACATAAGTAATACCGTCAAATCCTGTTTCTATAGATTACGCATGATTCGCTCAATCGCTAAATTTCTCAAGCCAAAATCCATAAACATCTTAATCCACTCCCTAGTCATCGCTAAACTTGATTACTGTAATTCATTATTAATAAATCAAATCAATGCACTAATTATACATTTTTATCAAGGTGCCAAAATGTTCAATTCACAGATATGGCCAGAGTGTATTCCTTATTAATAAACATAACACAAAAAGAAAAAAAGCGCCTCCAAATAATACAAAACACAGCTGTCAAACTTATTCATAATGGTAAAAAATATGACCTTTTCTGATCAATTCACACTGGCTTCCAATAAATCACCGTATCACCTTTAAGATATTACTCTTAGTATTTAAAACTTTGTCTACCAATGAACCACAATTTATTAACAGAATGCTTATTCCTTATAATACATCACGTTCCCTCCGATCTGCTCAAAAGCTTTTGGCAGTCCCTTCTTTGAAAGTCATCGGAACTAGACGACACAATATGTTTTCGGTGATGGCCCCCCAACTCTGGAATACTTTGCCCCAATATATTAGAGAGGAAAAGGATCTTAGCCATTTTAAAAATAATTTTTTAAAAACTTTCCTTTTTAAAGACGCTTTTAACCTTTAAATTACAATATACCTGATAAAGTATTAACCTTCAAGGATTATAATATTCCCTCCCTAATGTTTTTTCCATGACTCTTTTTCTACTTTAAAGCATTGAATTGTAACTTTATCCCTCCTTTCCTTGTATATCAATCAGTTCGTAAGTTTGTCGGTCCAACCCATTACTGTTAAAGTTTAAATAGTACGTCTAAATGTATATTTATTTTATTCTGTTGTAACTCGCTTAGCAAATTTGAATAAGCGATTCATCAAATCTAAATAAACTTGAAACTTGAAATCCATTTGGTAAAATACTACTTGTGAACTTTACAGAAGTGCATTCAGATTTATTTACCACCAGAGTGTACAAAATCCAGAGCGTTCCCAAAGAAATAGCTCACTATCCCCACCTTTTCCAAAACCGTGGAAGCGGTTTTTAGTGCAGGCCAGCACGCTGAATTCTCTATGCTGTTCCCGACGTTTATAGAAACTCTTCCCCCCCTTTTACAAAAGTGTAGCGTGGTTTTTAGCGATGGCTGCGGCGGTAACAGCTCCGACGCTCATAGGAATTCTATGAGTGTCGGAGCTGTTACCACCGCGGCTGACGCTAAAAACCACACTATGATTTTGTAAAAGGGGGTGGGGGTGTCTACGAGTGTCAGGAGCAGCGCAGAGCATTCAGTGCGCCGGCCTGCGCTAAAAAAACTGCTTTTGTAGTTTTGTAAAAGAGGATATTGTGTCAAATCCAGAGAATTCCCAAAGGGATAACCCACTATATTATGTCAAATCCAACACATTCTCAAAGTAAACTAAAATATGTCAAATCCTGAGAATTCCCAAAGGAATAACACATTATGGTATGATGCACCCTTAGTATTCCCACAGGAATACCATGTCATAGTGTGTCAAATCTGGACTATTCCCAAGGGATTACTGTGCTGCACTGTGTTAGATCCAGAAAGTTACTGTAGGAATAGTGCAGACCCTATGGCAGGAAATGAAAGATTCTGCCTCAGGGCTGGTTCTCCTCTCACCCTTCCCAGCAGAAGCTTCCAGATTCTGGATTATTTTCGGCTCCTGCACCTGCTGGCACATTCCTGCTAAGTGCCGCCTTGCAGATAGTTTCTGCATTCCCCCCCCAGTGGCCTGTGTCCCACATATTCCATTCCCACCCTCTCCCTCACCAATCGAGTCTCTGTCTCTTCTATTGCATTCTGTCTGTAAAGATCTCTCTTCTTCCCCATGTCTCTAAAAGGGGTTTCCTCCTATCAGAAGAGGATGTGAATAAAGAATTGTAAATCCTGTCTCGCCCCCTCAGTGCATTTGAACGCTTGTTCTCGTTCTCTCTCTCTCATTCGGACTGTCTTTCTTCTTTTGGCTGGCTGTCTCTGGTATGCACACTCGGAGCCTGCCTGACTTCTCTGTGGGTCCAATGTCTCCCAGTGCATCAGAGTGGTCAGGAAATTATTACAGTCATCTGCCTACTGCGTACACAGCACTGTACAGGCAGGTATAATAGACAATTCCCATCTCTTGTAGCATACAATATTCAGTTTAATTTTACGATATGCAACTTTTTTCTGGGACAACACTGCGGTTTACAATATCATCATCTATAAGAGGAAAGGGGTAGGCAGGGCACTTGCTTTGCAACGCTCAACAAGAAAGAAAATATAGTAAATTCAAACTATAAACCATATAAAACAAATGACCCCTCCCCCAAGGAAAATAAAGATACAATAATACAGAGAACATAAGAATAGCCTTACTGGGTCAGACCAATGGTCCATCAAGCCCATTAGCCCGTTCTCACGGTGGCCAATCCAAGTCACTAATACCTGACCAAACCCAAAGAGTAGCAACATTCCATTCAGAATCCTTAAGAGTACCAAAAGATTCCAGAACCCCAAAGAGTTGCAACATTCCATGCTACCGATCCAGGGCAAGCAGTGGCTTCCCCCGTGTCTTTCTCAATAACAGACTATGGACTATTCTTATGTTCCCTAACCTCCTGTTCATCTGTTAATGTTTTTGCATGCTTACTAAAATCCTCTATAATAAAACCCTAAGCGCGCATGCGCACTTACAATTCCGTGATCCCTGCTGCCGTGATTTGTGAATCCTTGGCTGTGTTCGATTTGCAGCGTGTGCGGCGTGCATGCAGTGTGTGGCGTGCATCGTCTTGCAGCACATGCAGTGGTTTGAGCGGCACCGAGAGCAACAGCAGGAGGGTGTCTTTCGGCGAAGTAGACAGGGTGCAGGTGCTGCGAGGCATCCGGCTGCTACTGCTGCACAGGGAAGTGGAGGGGGAGAGGGAAAGAGGGCTGCTTTGGGGGGGAGGAGTGTGCTGGGGGGCAGGCAGCAAGCTTGGTTTGCTCGGGGTGGGGGAGACAGAAGGGGGCCACGGAGAGACAAGCAGACATGGCACAACAGAGAGAGATAGGCAGGCAGGGGGCCAGGGAGAGAGACAGACAGACAGACAGAAAGAAAGACAGACAGGGAAGTGGAGGGGGAGAGGGAAAGGGAAAGGGGGCTGCTTTGGGGGGGAGGAGTGTGCTGGGGGGCAGACAGCAATCTTGGTTTGCTCGGGGGGGGGAGGAGACAGAAGGGGGCCACGGAGAGACAAGCAGGCATGGCATAACAGAGAAAGATAGGCAGGCAGGGGGCCAGGGAGAGAGACAGACAGACAGAAAGAAAGACAGGCAGGGAAGTGGAGGGAGAGAGGAAAAGGGGGCTGCTTTGGGGGGAGACAGGAGGCCATGGAGAGACAGGCAGGCATGGCGCAACAGAGAGAGATAGGCAGGCAGGGGGCCAGGGAGAGAGATGGGGAGACAGACAGAAAGAAACTAGCACCCGTTAATGTAATGGGCTTAAAGACTAGTTTTAATATAATATGTGAACTAAAACACACACACATGCACCCAATGTAAGTTGTTTTGGAGGAAAGATGGCAGAAGGGAGATATAATGGAGACATTTAAACACCTCTGTGGCATAAATGTAAAGGAGGCGAGTTTCTTTTAATCGGAAAGTAGTTGTGGAACGAGGCAGTGGCATAGTGAAAGGCTCCTGGGACAGAGGTGCCCCTCCCCTCATCTTTACCCCCCACCTCCACTCCTTCTCTGATGTCCCCTGTCGCGCGCCCCCTTCCCTTCCCCTTTACCCCTAGTTGTTCATCGCCGTGAGTAACAACTTCGTGGCTCCTCGAGACCCTGGCAACTCTCCCTCTGATGTCACTTCCTATGCCCTGCACCCGGAAGTGACATCAGCAGGAGAGATGACGGGGAAAATGTTGAAGTTGTTGCTCCTGGAGGTGCAGGGGAAGGGAAGAGAGGGCTCACGCGTGATGAGGGCAGGAGTGGGAAGAAGTGGAGGGGTGATGGCACCCCCACCAACATGGCGCCTGGGTTAGATTGCGCCCCACCTCACTCCCCCCTTACTATGCCACTGGGCAGAGGTTGAAGGTGAAAGAGGACAGACTCAGGAGTAACCTAAGAAAATCTTTCCTCATGGAAAGGGTGGTGAATGGCCTCCCAGTGGAGTCGGTGGAGATGAACACAGTATTTGAATTTGGGACAAATGCACAGGATCTCTATGGCACAGGAAGGGATAGGCTAAGTGGTCTTTATCTGCCAAATAAATACTAAGAGAAATACTATCTTTTCCGTGGTTGCTCCCACCCTTTGGAACTCAGCCCCGAACTTGTTAAGAGAGACAACAACCCTTGAAAAATTCAAGTCTTCTTTTAAGACATTCCTTTTTCAAGTTTATTTAAAAATTTGATTTGATTGCAATATCATAATCCAATGCGATTTACAAATAATAATAAAATCAGGATACAAAAAAAACCCCAACCCCACACAATTGTTAAAGCTATGACATTACAGGACACAAGAGGAAAACTGGTTTAATTACAATTCACAAACAAATAAAATGAACATAGAGCTTAAAACAGTAGGATGGGAATAGTTACCCACTTAATTTTTAAAGATGCTTTCCAAGTTTAACTGTCCTTATAAGGATTTTTAAACTTTTCTTGGTCCATTTCTTTTGGACTTGCATGTTATTACCCCACCCTCTTGTTTTCCCCCGGTATCTTCTCTTTCTTTAAAATTACATTGTAGTTCTCACGATTCTCTTTTGTACCTGTTTGTTAAGACTTTTTATCATTTGTCTAGGTGTTCTGTTTGTTGTCCTCCTATGTTAATTGTTGGGTTTTTTTTCTATACTACAACATTTGCATTACCCTAATTTTAATTATACAACCACCTTGAAATACATGATAAGGTGGTATATCACATTTTTTATAAACTCGGAAACTTCATTTTTTTAGGTCTCTATATGTAGAACGAATGGAAGAAACACAGAGGATCCCTACACAGAAAAAGAACAGAAAGCTTAAATGACCTCGTCGCTGGAATTAGCTTTGAGAGCACCTTCAGACATTGGGAAGGAAAACCAATTCTGTACAGACTGGGTCCCCTAAATGGCAAAGACAGATCAGGATCAAAGCAAGAGCGAGCTTCAGTGGCAATTCCAGCATTTGGAAAGTAGGACTGGAGCCTGGCAGACTCCTACAATCAGCACTCCAAAACTGGCAGAGAGAGGGGGGAAGATTTTAATATGCCGGTGTTTAATCATGAAAAAGTAAAACTTGTGTAGAGTGCCATATAAACTCTGGCCGCATTATTGGGCAGAGTGAAGGGGCCACACAGGCATTTATCTACTTACTAAATTACTATATAGCACTGTATCGCAAGCCGTGTGCTGCCACGGAGGAGGAGAGGCACTGGCACTGCCTGACTGCCTACAGGATGTGCCTCTCGCGGCAAGAGGCACATCCTGTAGGCCAGGGTTTCTCAACTCGGTCCTGGAGTACCCCCTTGCCAGTCAGGTTTTCAGGATATCCGCAATGAATATGCATAAATTTGATTTGCATACACCACCTCCCTTATATGCAAATTTATTTCATGCAGATTCATTGCGGTTATCCTGAAAACCTGACTGGCAAGGGGGTACTCCAGGACCGAGTTGAGAAACCCTGGCCTACAGGATGTGCCTCTTGCCGCGAGGCACATCTTGTAGGCAGTCAGCCAGCGCCAGCATTTCTCCTCCTGTCCGCGTGTCTTCCCTTCCAGCACCCCTCCCCCCACATGGCAGCTCAGGGGCCCCATCTGGAGGGCCTTCATGCATGAACGTCGACGTGATGTGTCACACATGCATGTGACATCACCGCATTGACGTCTGCACACTTCCGGATGCCTCGAGCCGCCACTGCCACGTTTAATGCGCTGCGGCTTGGCAAAGTTTGCAAGACACTGCTATATACTATCATGGCAGATAACGGTCCATTCAGCCTGCCCAAATAGGTGGCCGGAAATACACATGCCTTAAGTGAATCTCTTCATAAAAGCATAACATAACAAAATTTCTTATATATACTGCAGCTATCTTGCGGTTCTGTGCGGTTAACAAAAATTAAAATACAAGAATATATGATATAAACACAGCTAATTAATCAAAATATTTGCCAAATAGATCAGTCTTCATAGATTTTCGAAATGCCAGGTAAGAAGTAGAGATAGAAAGAAACATACTAACTTGTTTATCCCGTAATGCTGCCCGATACGCTAAGATCTTACTAAGGAAGCGTTTATAAGCACATCCTTTTACAGAAGGAAAGTCAAAGATCCGAAGATCACGTAATGTTTTCTATTGGCAAATTTTAAATGATCCACGAGATCACTGGGTAATAGCGCACCGAGAGCCTTGAAACATAAACAGTCGAACCCCGAGGGGAACTCGACAGGGCTGTCCCCTGTCACCCCTATTATTTCTATTGTACCTCGAACCCTTTCTTCGCACAGTGTCTCAGGACCCCAACATAGTGGGTGTGGACTTCGGGACTCATTCACTCAAAGTGTTGGCCTTTGCAGATGACCTATTATTTTTGCTAACTGACCCCGCTCACTCTGTTCGATATTTATTGCAAGCGCTTGACGAATTCAAATTTTATTCGGGATTTACATTGAACTACCAGAAATCTATGGCCCTAGCTAGCCCCATGACACTACAACAGACATGGAGCGGTCACTTCCCATTTACGTGGGCTCAGACTTCAATTCGCTATTTGGGGGTACAGATCCCCCAAGACCTTACGACCCTGTACACCAGCAATATCACCCCATTGCTCCAAGACACCTCACAACATCTACAGAATTGGTCCACTTTTCCCTTATTGGTGGCGGGCCGGGTAGCCCTTTTTAATATGGTGCTCTTTCCCAAATGGTTATATCGCTTTCAGGTTTTACCTCTGCTCCTGTCCCATGCCCATAACATTCGTTTAACGAAAGAGCTACAGCGTTTTCTATGGGGTGGTAAGCGACCACGTATGCCCTTGCTACGGATGTGTCTGCCCAGGTATAGGGGGGGCTATGGTTTATTAAATGTATGCTATGGTTTGTCAGATGAGACATATTAATGATTGGTTTAGAGGAACATCTGATTTTTCTGCTACACCACTGGAGTTATCTTTGCTGGCTCCGTTCCATGTGAGCTATTTTCTACATGTGGCGGATCCGAGGATGCATCCTTTGGTGTCTCACTACCCCATTTTTACGCCGGCCAGAAGGACATGGAGATGGGTCTGTAAAACAGCCAAATTGTCTTCTAGGGTGTCTTTATATTTGCCTATACAGGGCAATGGAGCTTTCCAGCCGGGCATGCAAAATGCCACCTTTCTTAGGTGGCAAGTACAAGGTCTACAATATCTTTTTCACCTGTTTTCGGAGGAGGGGAGCCTGGCCACATTTGCCGAGCTGCAACGAACTTTTGACTTACGGGCTAATGATCTCTTCGCCTATTACCAGATCCGTCACTATGTTCAGTTCCTCCCAGTGGCTGCCCTTACTTAAGTCTGCAGGGAGGCGCTTTCGGAACTCTTCAGCCTTTCAGCCCAACAGAGGATTCCTCTACGATTTCATATTGTGGGGATCCGGGATTGCCAACCAAGTACGAATCTGGATATATTAGCGACAGCGTGGGCTGAGGACTTGCATTGCCAGTTGACTGCTCAACAGTTACAACGGGTCCTGAAGAACATTCAGAAGGTGTCACCCAATATTACTCACTGGGAAATGCAATAGAAAATTGTTCTTAGACTTTACATTCCACCGGAACGTGCAGCCCGGATGGGGATTACTGCGTCACATTCTTGCCCGAAATGCAATCAGGCTCAAGCATCTTTGAGTCACATGTTTTGGGCCTGCCCCACAATCCAACAGTTTTGGAGACATCTTGGCCTATATACCACATCGCTTTGGGGAAGGCGATGGCTTCCGCAACCGAGGGCGTTATTTGGATTTTATAATATAGCCTCGCCCAAACCCAGGGGAATGTCAGCATTTATCTCCAGAGCCCTTTTGATGGGAAAAAAAGCCATCCTCACCAACTGGCTCTCCCGTGATCCCCCGTCATATGCACAATGGAGATCCCTAATGAAAGTGCACGCAACACTGGAGAGACGCATGGTGGGAGACTTGACTCTTGGCCCGGGTCGCAAATTTTGTCAGGTGTAGGAGCACTTCTGGCAGGACCTCACACCGCGTGCTCGCAGTAGACTTTTGAATCTTTAAGATTTTATTCCCACTCAGCTGTTGGACTGGCCATGGATTCTTGGGGAGGGGAGGGGGGGATGGGAGGGGAACTGATTATATTGTTGAAAATGTTATTTCTTGACTGGTACTACTGTTTGTATTTGCTTCTTACTGCTGGAATAATAAAATCATTTAAACATTTAAAAAAAACCAAAAAAACAGTCGAACCCCAGAACCCCTAGCAACGAAATGGAAACAGAGGCTCGAGTCCAAAGACACAACAGATGGATGCAAGGAGCGGACTGAAAAATCTGCCCGATCGCAAAATGTTTTTTAAAAATTTTATCGAGGTTTTTCAAGATCGTCAGCTCACGCTAAGAGGTCCAGTTGGGTGAAACATGATAGCGCACAACCATGATGTTGAAACTACAAACACAAATCAAGCCCAGTGACAACATCCAGCTGATCACCAAAGGTTTTTAAAGGTTTAAATGCACCGAGCGTCCCTCCGACTCCAAAGAAATCCACCTTTCACCCAAGAGCAGGCAAAAAGGGAGCCAACGTGGCGCTGCATTAGGCCAAAGTAGCAAGTTAGAAAGTACAAGTGAGATTTTATGTGTTCAACTCGCCAGGCTCCTTCATAAAACCAACCTTTAAACTCCATTAGATCACGTTTGGTAGGTTGAACACATAATCCCTTTGCTTTTTGGGCAGTCCTATCAGACAATTTTTCCTCGATTTCCATAAGAATTCTTCATTTTCTCTCATGGCTCCTACTCTCTGGAACTCTTTGCCTTTTTATCTCTGTTCAGAAAAATTATTGGCGACCTTCAAGGTACAATTAAAGGCCTACTATTTCTCCTTGGCCTACAGCTCTTAATTTACTTCCCTTTGATGGCAACTTTTCTCAAAAGTTGCATTCTTGGCTTTATGAAATTAGTGTGGGCAGAACTAAATTCTCTGTTTCCTCCTCTACCATACTGTTCATCTTTTCCCCAACCTTTTAATTGTAATTGTAATCTGCTGATTCCCTCTTTCCTTATGTTCTCAATTGTTTTACGGTGGGTTTTTTTGTTTGTTTGTTTTCTACCCAAATTTTTAATTTATTTTAAATTTTAAATCTTTCATTGTAAACCACTTTTTTTTTTTTAGAAAGGATGGTAACATAGTACATGATGGCAGATAAAGACCCGAATGGTCCATCCAGTCTGCCCAACCTGATTCAATTTAATTTTTTTTTCTTCTTCTTAGCTATTTCTGGGCAAGAATCCAAAGCTCTGCCCGGTACTGTGCTTAGGTTCCAACTACTGAATTCTCCATCAAAGCTCACTCCAGCCCATCTGCACCATCCCAGCCACTGAAGCCCTCCCTAGCCCATCCTCAATCAAAAGGCCATATACAGACACAGATCATGCAAGTCTGCCCAGTACTGGCCTTAGCTTTTCAATATTTACTATTATTTTCTGATTCTAGATTCTCTGTGTTCATCCCACGCTTCTTTGAACTCCGTCACTGTTTTCCTCTCCACCACCTCTCTCGGGAGCCCATTCCAGGCATCCACCACCCTCTCGATAAAGAAGAATTTCCTTACATTGCTCTTGAGTCTCCCTCTCTCGGTAGAAATAGTGGAGACAAAGACTGTGTCTGAATTTAAGAAAGCGTGGGACAGCCACGTGATATCTCTTAAGGAGAGGAAGAGATATTGGATGCTGTGGATGGGCAGACAGGATGAACCATTTGGCCTTTATCTGCCATCATGTTTCTAAAACCATAAAGTTCTATGACATCACAATGCAGGTGTAAAGAGCCTTAGCCAATAGGGAGAGGAGGGGATATCGGATGCTGCAGATGATGGGCAGACTGGATGAGCCATTGGGCCTTTATCTGCCGTCATGTTTCTAAAACCATAAAGTTCTATGACATCACAATGCAGGTGTAAAGAGCCTTAGCCAATAGGGAGAGGAGGGGATATTGGATGCTGCAGATGATGGGCAGACTGGATGAGCCATTTGGCCTTTATCTGCCATCATGTTTCTGTGATGCAAGGATCCACACTAGAAGTCACCGCCCAGGAAATGGATCTAGGTTCACTGTTGATGATACATTGAAACGTATTTATTTTTGTTTTACTTTTAGTATTTATATACCATTTATAGTCCATGTGGTTTACATTCAGGTCCTCAAGCATTTTCCCCTCTCTGTCCTGGTGGGCTCAAAATCTGTCTAATGTAACTGGAGCAATGGAGGATTAAATGACTTGACCAGTGTCACAAGGAGCAGCATGGGATCTGAACCCACAACCTCAGGGTGCTGAGGCTGTAGCTCTAACCACTGTGCCACTCTAGAAATCAAAATGTAGCAGCAGTGAGCCACGTATAGGACAGTGAAGCCATTATGACATCACTGATGAGGTTGGCTCTTAGGCATTGGTGGAATGAGGCATTATGATGTCACAATACCAGCTCTGGTTATCAGAGGCTGAAAATCTTCACACCATTTATTTATTCAACTTTCTATACCGTTCTCCCAGGAGAGCTCACAATGGTTACATGAATTTATTCAGGTACTCAAGCATTTTCCCTGTCTGTCCCAGTAGGCTCACAATCTGTCTAATGTACTTGACCAGGGTCACAAGGAGCAGCATGGGATCTGAACCCACAACCTCAGGGTGCTGAGGCTGTAGCTCTAACCACTGCGCCACACACTCCCCAAACTCCTCTGCTCAGAGCGCAACGTTGGCTAAGAAAGCATCGGAAAGCAAAATGAGATTATTATAATGCCTTTGAGTCGCTCCATGGTGCAATCGCATCTCAAATACTGTGCACAATTCCGATCGCCACATCTCGGAAAAGATACAGTGGAATCAGAAAAGGGCCCTTTTTATAAAGCTGCGGTAGCAAATCCCGTGCGGCAAACGCAACACAGTCCATTCAATTCCTATGGGCTGCGTCGCATTTGCCACGCCAGGACTCTACTGTAGCTACGTTAAAGGGGCTCTTAGTTTCTTACATAGAAACATACGTGTAGAAACGTGACGGCAGATAAAGGCCAAATGGCTCATCCAGTCTGCCCATCATCTGCAGCATCCAATATCCCCTCCTCTCCCTATTGGCTAAGGCTCTTTACACCTGCATTATGATGTCATAGAACTTTATGGTTTTAGAAACATGACACAGATAAAGGCCAAATGGTTCATCCTGTCTGCCCATCCACAGCATCCAATATCTCTTCCTCTCCCTATTGGCTAAGGCTCTTTACACCTGCATTATGATGTCATAGAACTTTATGGTTTTAGAAACATGACGGCAGATAAAGGCCAAATGGCCCATCTCGTCTGGCATCCAGTGATCACTGCACGGTACGGTTTAATATTTAGATGGGTATAGAGAGGGCTCATTCAAAAGCAAAGGTTCTAGACTAAAAAAACTAACTTTGTTCGGATGGGGGTTTACGCCAAGGAATTGTCGTCTAGGTGGGAACGTCTGGAAGGAGTGGAAATGCAGTGGGCAAAACTGAAAGGAGCGATTGTAAGGGCGACAAACCTTTTTTGTGTAATAAAAATGAACTCAAAAGGGGGTTTATTAAGTCAGTTTGGAGAGGCTGCGTCTGGCGACTGCAGTCGTTTTCCCAGAGACGGTCCCACCATGCACATACATAAGGGCGAGTTTCAAAAGCCACTGCCCAAGTGAACAGATTCACCCCTCTCTGTGGGTAAAAGTACGCAAGGGTTGCTTTTTGAGTTTCAGCGGCTGCCACACCCCAGAAGTTGCCGCCCCTAGAAGACTGAATAATGGTTAAACCAGCTCTGCTCTGGGGCAGCCGCTTTGCCTTCTGGTTCTAGAATTTCAGTCTCTCAGGCTGCTGCATATCAAGGGATCAGAATAAGTCCTGGTGTGTCATTCAATATTTTATAAATAACCACCAGTTCAGACTTGCTCAGTTTGCAAATTAGCCATTTGTTTTCATTGCACATCTGTAAACAGACAGACAGCCTGATAAGAATTTTAAAAGACAGCACTGCTTTTCTGTTTCTTTTGGCCTTTGGAACAGCTGAAGTAAATTTAGGCTACAAGGTACCATCAGCATTGCTTTTTTTAGAGCATAAAATCAAAGGACTTTTCCACCCAGTCAGCAGGAGGAGAACCCAAAAGGAGAGCAGCGAGGCAGACCCCAGCTGCAGGACCACAGAGAAGGAAAGAAACAGAAGCAATGGCATAACAGATCCTAATGATATACTATATGTACTCAAATATAAACCCATCTGAATATAAACTGAAGTAACCCCTCCCCCGCAAAAAAAACAAACAGTGGCCATACGTTGACTCAAATATAAACCAAACTCACAGCAGTCTCACAAGGTTACTGAGGGAACCGTTTTGAGGAGCGAGGCCACACAGGGCAGGAGCACAGGAGGATCACTCTTGCTCTGGCTCACCACTGGACCTGCAAGGCTTAAGGTGATCCTGGGGAAGAGGCCTGTGACGAGTCCTTATCTGTTTTATCATTCCCTCTTTGAGAAATTCTCTAACCCCTATTTGTTCTGTTTGTTTGTTTTAATTAGATTGTAAGCTCTATGGAGCAGGGACTCTCTCATACGTGTTTAATGTACAGCACTGAAGACTCAAATATAAGCCAAGACCCCCATTTTGTGGCCCCCCCCAATCTAGGTTTATATTCGAGTACTGTATATACCAGACATGGGCAACTCCGGTGTTCTGGATTTCCCCAATGAATATGCACGAGATCTATTTGCATGCACTGCTCTCAATGCATATTCATTGGGGGAAATCCTGAAATCCCGACTGGATTCCGGCCCTCAAGGTCCAGAGTTGCCCATGTCCGGTATTTACAGTAGTCTACAGTCAAACACCGCCTGAGGCAGGCATTGCACAGTGCGCAGATGCAGTCAAACGTCACCTGAGACATTAGCCGCACGGCATGCAGTCACACCCTGCCCGAGACAAGCACCGCAGTGCATAGTCTGCAGTCACACGTTGTCATACAGGGCACCATGATACCAGACATTCCATTAAATCCACGGGCTTCCCTTCACTTGTTTCAAAGCTTGGGATCCTCCGTGCTTATCCCAGGCCTTCTGGAAATCTGTTATTCTATGTCAGCAGCATCTTCACTGGAAGGCCAGCCCTTCGATCCTTTAGGCTTTGATCTTACTCCTGAAGCACCTCCCTGGAGCCTCATACTGCAATCTCGTGTTCTAGAGCAGTGGTTCTTAACCTTGTTGGAGGTACTGAACCCCACCAGTTTCATATGCGTGTTCACCGAACCTTTCTTTATTGGAAAAATAAAATATGATTTTTACAAATTCAAAACATAGGTATACAGTGAGGGAAAAAATAATATCAATTTTGAAAACAAAAAAGTTGTCCTATATTTCGAATAATAATAACATAATACTGTACTGAAATTTACTGCAAATCAGTGTGACTTCTGCTGTTGCCTCTCAGAGACCAGTTCAGAAATGCACGGCTTTACCTTGGCAAGTGCCACTCTCATGTCATTTTCGCAACAAAGTCTGTTCCTTTTCTTCGTTTTTATGTCCAGCATCCTCGAAAAGGATTGCGCGCTATATGAGTCGGAGGTGTGTTTTGACCTCCGCCGAACCCGCGAGACTGACTCACCGAACCCCTGGGGTTCGGTCGAACCCAGGTTAAGAACCACTGTTCTAGAGCATACTGCCTATAAGCCCCAAAGCTATCACAGCACTGTACATTCAAGTACAGTCGGTAGTTTTCCTCACTGGTCCAAGCAGCCAACACTACTCGGGTCTCCTCTTCCTCCTTCCGGCCTGCACAGCGGTACTCCTGTCGACTCTTTTTTGCTGTACGGGCTGAAATTGACACTGCCTCCCTTCCAGTTTACGTGGCTGGCTCCCGGTCCCTGAGCCAAATTCAGACGCAGAATTCAGCATTGCACAGAAATTCACCAAGAGCACATGCTGCTCACAGAAACCGAACAGAATCAACCCCAAGGCCGATCCCTGAGGCACTCCACTGGTTACCCCCTTCTTTCCTCAACTAAATTCATTTACGCTGCTGGCAATGGTCTATATCCCTCAACCTGTTTCTAATCTCCAGTTAACCATCTTTGCACTCCACAGACACTAAGTTTATGGGTTTCTTAGATGGGACACTCTCAAAAGCTTTGCTGAAATAGAAGCAAACCAAATTCAGTGTACACATATGCTTTTGCTCATATTAATAGTTCACGCGTACTATTGAAAACAGATTGATACAGACAGTAACATACTTATGCATGCAATTTCATGCACAAGAACATAGAAGTGTTAAAGAGCAAGGAGAAAAACAGTCCACTTTTCTATCTCAATTTTGTCGCTGTAAAATTAGCACCAGTAATTAAATTTATTCCCCTGGGATTAGTGTGGTGTGGAGGCTCTGGGGACAAGATAAAAATAAACTCCCCACTAAAAATTCACTGACTCTTAGGCGAAGTATAGACTGGAACAGAAGCCAGCCAAAACCGAGAGGCTACCTGAATGGTTCAGCCCAGAGGCAAAGAGTACATCAGTTCTGTGACATCACAAATCTAATTGTGACTTCATAACTTTCATTACTGTGCCACATATTTCAGATTCTTTAAAGAGGGCAAACTGGTGCAGGCCATTTGTCAGTTTATGGTACTGACCTTGGGCCAGTTCTTATTCAAAGAGATTTAGGAGGGGGAGGATCTTTTGGGTTTGGGGTATATTTATTGGTTCATTTGCAATCTGCAGCTACCCTGTCCCCCCAAAAGAACTCCTGAGCAAAGAAAAACGAAAAAGAAGAGCGTGCAGGTGGTGTAACTAGTCTGGAAAGACATCTGTCAGCTCCCCGTTATAGAAAGAGCTGAAAGAAGAAACCAAGCTGTACTGCATCTGATCAGAAGGAACCTGGAGAGAGGTCAAGAGGGGTGGGAGAGAGGGAGAGACTATCACATTCAGAAAGAGACAGCTACGTGTGAATAGCCAAAACAGAAGATCCAAGTTTGATCCCCAATTCATGCTTTTGTTTCTGGGGGGGGGGGGATCCCCTATCATCGTATAAGACAACATGGACATTTCAAACAAATATGAAGGCTCACAGTGCCCAATAAAGGCCAGTTCTGAATAACAAGGAAACTTCTGGGCCAAAATGAGAGAGCATAAGGGACACACACACACAAAAAAAATCACATTTATAAACCTTCTGAGCCACATGCTGAAACTTTATTTCTCTGCTGTGGATGCCAGAGACACTGCTGTGTTTGCAGCACGCAGGAACTCTCCTCCCCCCCCCTCCCCCTAACAACTATCATCGTATGTTTCTGCACCTGTCGTAGCAGTAAGACCCAGTCCAGATATCTTCCACGATCTGAGCCTCTCAGCTTGCAGCATTCCCAAGATCAACCAGCCCCAGGCCCAGTCTCTATGGATCCAGTCATTCTTCCCAAACCAGAGCTTAACAGGATCGGAGATCCCCGGCCCAACGGCGCTCAGGATCCACACAGGTTGGAGCTACTGGATCTCAGCGGATCCCAATGACTCGGGACGTTTGAGGAGGAAACTCTCTTCCATGCACCCGAACGAATATTGGAGATGCAGATCTCATAGATCTATTATTACCCCGACTAGCTTTCAAAAAACTATTATTGGAAGGGGGGGGCCGGTCCCTGCAACTCACGGTTCTCAAGAACTGGATCTCATCTTCCCCGTCGCCGGTCTCAGCCATAGCGCAGCGGACGTAGGAGCCCGAGCACAGATCTGCCCCTCGCTCCCAGCCCTGGATCTCTCTCTCCCTTCGGATCCTGTAGCACCGGCGATCACCCGCGCCGCCAGCGTTCGCTCACTCTCCGCCCCTAGCTGCTGATTGGACGAGGACCCGGCGAGGGGAGGGGGGCGGAACCCAAGGGGCGTGGCATTTCGAGCATTTGCCGGAACCACCTCTAGCGGGCAGGCTGTAGTGGAGAGCGTCGGACTTTCCTCGGCACTGGACCGCACAAGCGGTAACTCAAATTTCTGGACCCAGTCAATGCAAACAAAAATTCTAGCCACGGTTTTCACCTCACCAAATAGATTTGGGGGACTTTTTTTTCTCTGAAAATGCCCTGTTAAGCAATAGCACCCCCTAGCGAGGACAAACCAGGAACTCTCTCTAAAACCTTACGCCCTCGTTCATTAGGCTTGGTATGCACAGTGGTTAAAGCTACAGTCTCAGCCCCCTGAGCATGGGCAAGTGACTTAGGCCTAGATTCTTTAAAACAAACAAACAAAAAGTATTTTTTAAAATGACAGTCTGCTATTGCAGCCATGCTGGTAGCAAATTAAAAAAAAAGCGAGTCATTCTCCCAAAAAACACTCATGCAAACGAGGTTGGTGATAGCGATGGGCACATGCGCAGAAGAAACGCAAAAAGAGAAAATAAAAACACACACAACAGCAGGAAAGAACATAAGAACTGCCATCTCTGGATCAGACCTTCGGTCCATCAAGACCGGCGATCCGCACATGCAGAGGCCCAGCCAGGTGTACACCTGGCGTAATTTTAGTCACCCATATCCCTCTATGTCTCTCGTACGGAAATTTGCATCTAGTTTGCTTTTAAATCCTAGAATGGTCGATTCCACAATAACCTCCTCTGGGAGAGCATTCCAGGTGTCCATCACTCGTTGCGTGAAGCAGAACTTCTTTTTCAGTAGGAACCATGCCTGATCTACCGTTTTAACTTTGTCCATCTTTTTCTTGAGCCATTGTTTCACCATGGCTCTCATGCTATCGTATCTTCCCTTTTTAAAGTTTAAGGTCGTGGTTAAGGTTTTGGTACGTTTCCCTTTCCCCATGTCAAGTTTAAAGTTGATCATGTTGTGATTGCTCGTCCCCAACGGGACCGTGACTTCTACTTCTTTTGTCGGTCCCGTAATGCCATTTAGGACCAAGTCCAAGGTGGTGTTTCCTCTCGTCGGCTCTCCCACCATTTGTTCCAGGAAGCAGTCCCCTAGCGCTTCCAGGAACTTGGCCTCCTTGCCGCAGTTTGAGGTTCCCAGGTTCCAGCCTATCCCCAGGAAATTTAAGTATCCCATGGTTATTACATTACCTGTCTTACATTCTTGTTTAATTTCCTCTATCATTTCTGAGTTTTTCTCCTCCATCTGTCCTGGGGGTCGATAGTAAAGGCCAATTTTTGTGTCTAGGAATCTTGATCCAGAGGGACTCCAGCTTCTTTGTCCTTTCCGTCGTAGCCTAACAGTTCTACTCCATGCTGAACATATAGGGCAATTACCTCCACCTTTCTGCCCTACTCTATCTCTTCTGTATAGTTTGTATCCCTGGAGCACTGTGTCCCATTTGTTTTCATCATTCCACCATGTTTCTGTTATGCCAGTGATTTCCAGTTCATCATGTCTTGCTATTGTCTCTAATTCTCCCATTTTGTTTCTCAGACTTCTAGCATTCGTATACATACATTTGACTTCCCTTTCTGTGACCTTCTTGGACTGTCTAAGCTTAAATGTTTATACTGTTTCTTTCGCGGTATCCTTTTCTGCTCCTGTGTTGTCTTCCCCTGTTGCTGTGTGGTCATCCCCTCCCGTGTCTGAGTAGGTTTCCGTAGTTCCTTCTTCGGGGCATCCTGTCGCCTGGGCCATCAACTGGTGGTCGACTGTCAGCTTTCCGCTGTCCTTTAGTTTAAAGCCTTCTCGATGGCCTTCTTCATGTTGCCTGCCAATACTCTTGCTCCTTTCTTGTTGAGGTGTAGTCCATCCTTTCTGTAGTACTTGCTTTTTTCCCAGAACACCGTCCATTCAATCTCTTGCGCTCCCAACCAACACCCCCCACCCCCACCGCAGGAGAGATGCCCTCTCTCCCACTGCCACACAACATCTCTCCTGCCTCCGACCCCTCTCCCACTTACCTTGAATTAGTTGAAGGCCAGCCTCTTCCAAATGGGCCTTCCACTCCAAGTGCATCCTGGGATGCACCAGAGAGGAGCCTGGGGCTCTGATTGGCCCAGGTTATATAAGGCCCCTCCTATGGGAAAGGTCTTAAACAACCTGGGTCAATCAGAGCCTTGGGCCCCTCCTTAGATGCACCGGGAAGGGGCCTAAGGCTCTAATTGGCCCATACACCCCATAGGAGTGGCCTTAGACACCCAGGCCAATCAGAGCCTTAGGCCCTGCCCAGTGCATCCCAGGAGGCACCAGGTCCATTTTCAAGAGGTAGGTCAGCTGGCCACAAGGAGTAGGCATCCCTCTGGTCAGCCACTTAATTCAAGGTAAATGGGAGAGGGGATGGAGGCAGGGGTGTTGTGTGAGATAATGGGCATCTCTCCCACCACTGAAGAGGGGAGTGTCACCGCTGGAGGGGGGGTAGAGAATGTTTGTGGCGGGAAATGCTACAGGAGGGTGTTTGTACAGGAGAGGGTAGGCATGTCTCCAGATGATGGGGGGGTTGGTTTTCTAACAGTCTCCGACACTGCCATGCCGGGGTTTTAAACAGTGCTGTCACTGTACCAGCACCCCTGGACCAGTTGCTGCTTTTTGTCACCAAAAGCAAACGCCACTCTTAGAAAATGGTTTAACAATTGTTAAGAATCCACTGGAGTGCTCATGTCAATGCTGAAGAGCCCATTTGCATGTCTGCATGAAACACTGCTAAAGACAGAGAGGTCGTTTTGATAATCCGTCGCTAAAACGCCTGCGGGCTAAACTGTTGGAAAAACAGTTTAGCAATGGCGTTAAGTTTTGAGAATCTGGGCCTTAATTCCCAGGTACAAAATAGATTGTGAGCCTGCTGGAACAGACAGGGAAAAATGCTCTGGTACCTAAATAAGTTCATGTAGACGGTCTGAACTCCCCTGAGAGAAGTGCCTGGGCTGCAAAAACCCACGTGAACAATACAGTTTAGGGGGCGAAGAACTTATGTGCACAACAGAAGAGCAGGACGTGGGTGTGATTGTATGTGATGAATCTTAAAGTGGCCCAAACAGGTTGAAAGCTAGAAGGATGCTAAGTTGCATAGGGAGAGGTATGGCCAGTAGGAAAAAGGAGATATTGAAGCCCCTGTATAAGACAATGGTAAGACCTCATTTAGAATATTGTGTACAATTCTGGAGACCGCACCTTTGAAAAGATATAATACATCACCCCTCACTTCACCCTGAATCACAACATCAAGAACGTCCACAGAATTCAACTTTTCGCCTACCCTTCCCTAAAACTATGTCACTCAAAAAATTTCTTGACAAAACCTTCGCCTTCCAGGCCGCCAAGCTAAACCCATGGCTAGCCCAAATGGTCCTCAAGGCCCCCCAACTACCTCGGCTTTAGAAAATCACTCAAAACCAACTTCTTCCAAAACCAGGACCCTTAATGCCTCTTCTTTATCTACCAACACCTCTCCCCCCCCTACCGACCTACTCTCCCCTACTTCTACTTCATTGTTCGCAACTTTGAACAATTTTGTATTGAACTGCTTGTAACTCTGTTTAATTGATGTGAACCACCTAGAACTCTTCTGGGTATGGCGGTATACAAAAAGCACAGTTACTTACCGTAACAGGTGTTATCCAGGGACAGCAGGCAGATATTCTTAACGTATGGGTGACGTCACCGACGGAGCCCCGGTACGGACACTTTTAACTAGAAAGTTCTAGTTGACCGCACCGCGCATGCGCAAGTGCCTTCCCGCTCGACGGAGGAGAGCGTGGTCCCCAGTTAAGATAAGCCAGCTAAGAAGCCAACCCGGGGAGGAGGGCGGGTCCTAAGAATATCTGCCTGCTGTCCCTGGATAACACCTGTTACGGTAAGTAACTGTGCTTTATCCCAGGACAAGCAGGCAACATATTCTTAACGTATGGGTGACCTCCAAGCTAACAGAGGGGGAAGAGGGATGGTTGGCCATTAGGAAAATAAATTTTGTAACACAGATTGGCCGAAGAGTCCATCCCGTCTGGAGAAGGCATCCAGACAGTAGTGAACGTGTGAACTGAGGACCAAGTGGCAGCCTTGCAGATTTCCTCAATGGGCGTGGAACGGAGGAAAGCCACGGAAGCAGCCATAGCTCTGACTCTGTGGGCCGTGACAGCACCTTCCAGTGAGAGACCGATGCAGGCAGCAAGCCAGTTAGAAAGCATCCGTTTAGAGACAGGGCGACCTAAACGGTTAGGGTCGAAAGATAGAAAGAGCTGAGGGGATGAGCGGTGAGCTCTGGTGCGATCAAGATAGTAAGCAAGGGCACGCTTACAGTCCAGTGTATGCAGCGCCTGTTCCCCAGGATGAGAGTGGGGTTTGGGAAAAAAGACAGGCAAAACAATGGACTGGTTGAGGTGAAAGTCCGAGACCACCTTGGGAAGGAACTTAGGATGGGTGCGCAGAACCACCTTGTCATGGTGAAAAACAGTGAAAGGTGGGTCGGCAACCAGTGCATGCAGCTCCTAACCCTCCTGGCAGAGGTGATGGCAATGAGGAAAAGCACCTTCCATGTCAGAAATTTGAGTGAAGTAGTGGCAAGAGGCTCAAACGGAGGTTTCATGAGGGTTGACAAAACCACATTCAGGTCCCAGACGACTGGAGGAGGCTTCAGAGGTGGTTTGTCATTGAAGAGGCCTCTCATGAACCAGGAAACCAGGGGATGAGCCGTAAGGGGTTTTCCGAGGATAGGCTCATGGAACGCAGTGATGGCACTGAGGTGGACTCTGATGGAGGTAGACTTGAGGCCAGCGTCGGACAGAGAGAACAAATAGTCCAGTACAGTTTCCACCGCCAATGAGGTGGGATCGTGGTGATGCAGTAGACACCAAGAGGAGAACCTGGTCCACTTCTGATGGTAACATTGGAGGGTGGCCGGTTTCCTGGAGGCATCCAAAATGCGACGGACAGGCTGAGACAGATTCTGTGGAGAGGTCAGCCCGAGAGAAACCAAGCTGTCAGGTGGAGCGAGGACAGATTGGGATGTAGTAGAGACTGATGCTGCTGCGTAAGTAGAGTAGGAAACACAGGAAGAGGAATGGGCTCCCTGGAGCTGAGCTGGAGCAGGAGAGAGAACCAGTGTTGGCGAGGCCACCGAGGAGCGATGAGAATCATGGTGGCATTGTCTCTGCGGAGTTTGAACAACGTCCGCAACATCAGAGGAAGTGGAGGGAAGGCATAGAGAAACCGACCCGTCCAGTTGAGCAGGAACGCATCCGGGGCCAGACGATGAGGAGAGTAGAGTCTGGAACAGAAAAGGGGCAGTTGATGGTTGTGAGGAGCTGCAAAGAGGTCCACCTGAGGAGTGCCCCACCGATCGAAGATGGTGTGGAGTGTGGTCGGATCCAGAGTCCACTCGTGAGGTTGAAGGATGCGGCTGAGATTGTCGGCCAGGGAGTTCTGTTCGCCCTGGATGTAGACAGCCTTGAGGAAGAGATTGCGGGCCGTGGCCCAGGTCCAGATGCGGATGGCCTCCTGACAGAGGAGGGGAGAACCGGTGCCGCCTTGCTTGTTTATGTAATACATGGTGACTTGGTTGTCTGTGCACAGGAGAAGAACCTGAGGGTAGAGAAGGTGTTGGAAAGCTTTGAGTGCATAGAACATGGCCCTGAGTTCCAGGAAGTTGATATGATGTTGACGTTCCTGAGGGGTCCAGAGACCCTGTGTGCGAAGTTCTCCCAGGTGGGCTCCCCATGCGCAGGGGGAGGCATCCGTGGTGATGACCATGGAGTGAGGGGGTAGATGAAAAAGCAGACCCCTGGAAAGATTGGAGGAGTTCAACCACCATTGAAGAGATCGCTGAAGAGACGATGTCACACAGATGGGATGAGAAAGAAGGTCCGTGGTCTGAGACCATTGGTTGGCTAGAGCCCACTGAGGTGGAGTCGTGCCAGAGGGAGCACATGGACCGTGGAAGCCATGTGGCCCAGGAGGACCATCATCTGCCGAGCAGGGGAGTGATGAAGGAGCACCTGGCGGCAAAGATGGAGCAGGGTCTGTTGACGGTCGGAGGGGAGAAACGCCCTCATCAGAGTGGTTTCGAGAAATGCTCCAATGAACTGAAGTCGCTGTGTGGGAAGCAAATGTGACTTGGGGTAGTTGATCTCGAACCCCAGAAGATGGAGGAAAGAGATGGTGTGTTGAGTGGCTTGTAGCACAAGCGGAGACGTAGGTGCTTTCACCAACCAATCGTCCAAGTAGGGGAACACCTGGAGGTTGTGAGACCTGAGGAAGGCCGCCACCACAATAAGGCACTTGGTGAACACCCTGGGCGATGATGCGAGGCCAAAGGGTAGCACTTTGTACTGGTAGTGATGGTGCTGTATCTGAAACCGGAGGTAGCGACCTGAAGTCTGATTGATTGGAATGTGAGTGTAGGCCTCCTTGAGGTCTAGGGAACATAGCCAGTCGTGTTGAGAGAGAAGAGGGTATAGCGTGGCCAGGGAGAGCATTCTGAACTTTTCCTTGACCAGACACTTGTTGAGGTCCCTGAGATCGAGGATGGGATGTAGGTCTCCTGTCTTCTTGGGTACCAGGAAGTAACGGGAGTAGAATCCCTGACCCCTTTGGTCTTGGGGGACTTCTTCGATGGCATTGAGAAGAAGGAGGGATTGAACCTCCTTGAGAAGGAGGAGGGTTTGAGAGGAGTGAGAAGCAGACTCTACGGGAGGATTGTCTGGTGGAAGAGTCTGGAAGTTGAGAGAGTAGCCGTGGCGAATGATGGTAAGGACCCACTGGTCTGACGTGATGACCTCCCAACGGCTGAGAAAAAGTTGCAGGCGGCCTCCGATAGGTTGAGGAAGAGGTAACGCTGGTGAGAGACTGGCTATGCCCTGGAGAAAGGAGTCAAAAGGGCTGAGAAGGTTTTGACTGAGGGAGAGGCTTGGCAGGTTGATGAGATTGGGAGCGAGCCTGAGTTTGCTGCTGCTGACGAGGTCGGCGAGGTTGTTGTGGAGGTTGATGAAGAGGTCTGGCTGAGAATCTGCGTTGGTATGAAGACTGCTGTCTATAGGGGCGAGCAGGCGGAGTCGTTTTCTTTGGTTTGATGAGAGTATCCCACCTGGTCTCGTGAGCAGAGAGTTTCTGGGTGGTGGAGTCTAGGGACTCTTCGAAAAGTTCATCACCAAGACAAGGTGCGTTAGCCAGGCGGTCTTGGTGGTTAACATCGAGGTCGGAAACTCTCAGCCAGGCCAGACGTCTCATGGCAACCGCCATGGCCGAAGCTCGAGAGGTGAGCTCGAAAGAATCATAAATAGAGCGCACCATGAATTTGCGGAGTTGGAGCAGACTGGAAATGTGTTGTTGGAAAAGAGGGACCTTACGTTCAGGAAGATACTTTTGTAATGAAGAGAGTTGTTGAACCAGATGCTTCATGTAGAAGGAGAAGTGAAAGGTGTAATTATTGGCTCTGTTTGCAAGCATTGAATTTTGATAAAGGCGCTTGCCAAATTTATCCATCGTTTTGCCCTCTCTGCCAGGAGGGGTAGAAAGCACAGTTACTTACCGTAACAGGTGTTATCCAGGGACAGCAGGCAGATATTCTTTACGCATGGGTGACATCACCGACGGAGCCCTCGGTACGGACCTTTTTAACTAGAAGTTTCTAGTTGGCCGCACCGCGCGTGCGCGAGTGCCTTCCCGCCCGACGGAGGAGTGCGTGGTCCCCAGTTTCTTCGTTTCCGCGGAGCAAAGAAGACGTGTATTCAAGGTGGATTCGACAAGAAGAGATTCATGGGGTAGTTGGGGTTTGTCAAACCCCGGGATAGGGATGACCCTGTAGAGACTATCCAGTTTTCTAGGGGCCCCCGGTACCGAGAGAGGGTTCTCCCAATTCTTGTAGAAAGTTTCCCGTAAGATGTCGTGGACGGGTAACTTTAGGAATTCTTTGGGGGGTTGCTCAAAGTCTAGGGCATCTAAGAAAGCCTGTGACTTCTTAGAGTCAGATTCTAATGGGATAGAGAGCCGCTGACATTTCCCGAAGAAATTTGGTGAACGAGGATTGTTCAGGCTTGGAACCGGTATCGATTGTGGAGGGCTCCTCGTCGGTTGAAGAAGCCTCATCGTCGGTACCGGGTTGGGATTCTTCCCAGAGGTCCGGGTCCCTGACATCGGTGTGTATAGGACGGGACGGTGTGGATGGTTCTGCGTGGCGAGTCTTAGAGAGAGATTTGCCAGAACGCATGGAGACGGTTCCGGGGGAAGAGGAGCGGTGCCGGTCTCGGTCGGCTTGGCGACGGTCCCGATGTCGGAGAGGATCGGCATCAGAGTGCAGTTGCACGAGAGGATTGATGGGTTCCGCCGCGAGCACCGGCATGGACGTGTTTAATGGTACCGATGGAGTCGACTCCGGTGGTATGGTGCGAGGTTCGGGCCGGTCCAGTACCGGAAGGAGCGGGGCTAATATTGTTGGCAACAGGTGCTGTAGTTGTTGCTGTAGCTGCTCCTGTAATTGAGTTTGGAGTATGGCCGCAATGCGGTCGTCCAGAGGAGGCACCGGTACCGCTTTTTTCTTTTTCGGTACCATAGGTGCTGCTCTACGCCCCGGCGATGAGGAGGCCGATGACGAGGCACTCACCGAAATCGGGGCGGAACGTTTACGGGGTCGGCTGGATGCCGGGAGGACCGGTGTCGCCGCCGTGGCAGGAGGGCGCTCAAGGGAAGTGGAAGGCTTCTTAGCCGGCTTACCTGACGCCATCGACCCCGAGGAAGGATCAGGCGGTATGGAGGTAGTCGGTGCCGACTTTAGCGGCGCCGTCGATGGTGTGGCAGACTCCATGGCAGATCCGGTGCCAAAAAGGATGTTCTGCTGGATCTGCCTATTCTTTAACGTACGTTTTTTTAAGAGTAGCACAGCGGGTGCAGGTGTCAGCCCGATGCTCTGGACCCAGGTACTGTAAGCACCAATTGTGCAGGTCAGTGAGAGAGATCGGGCGTGCACACCGCTGGCACTTCTTAAAACCCGGCTGAGGGGGCATGAATGGAAACACGGCCTCCACAAAATCAAATCCGGAGGCCTGTATGATGGCAACAGGCCCCGCCGGGGCCAGCCAGAAAAATAAAGGAAAAGACAAATTAAAGAATTTTTTTTTTTTTTTAAGACGAAAAAGAAACCCGAAGGGAAAAAAGCAAAAAAGGAAGAAAATTACGCGAGCGGGAAGGCAAAGTAGAAAATTTCAACAGCCGTTGAAAGCACATGCGTCTTCTTCGCTCCGCGGAAACAAAGAAACTGGGGACTACGCTCTCCTCCGTCGAGCGGGAAGGCACCTGCGCATGCGCGGTGCGGTCAACTAGAACTTTCTAGTTAAAAGTGTCCGTACCGGGGCTCCGTCGGTGACGTCACCCATACGATAAGAATATGCTGCCTGCTTGTCCTGGGATAAATAAAGTTATTATTATAATGGTATGTGGTCTTCATTATAAGGCGTAGGGCAGGGATCTCAAAGTCCCTCCTTGAGGGCCGCAATCCAGTCGGTTTTCAGGATTTCCCCAATGAATTTGCATTGAAAGAGTGCATGCACATAGGTCTCATGCATATTCATTGGGGAAATCCTGAAAACTCGACTGGATTGTGGCCCTCTCAAGGAGGGACTTTGAGCCCCCTGGCGTATGGGGACAGACTTAAAGATCTCAATGTGCATACTTTAGAGCAGGGGTGTCAAAGTCCCTCCTCGAGGGCCGCAATCCAGTTGGGTTTTCAGGCTGTCCCCAATGAATATGCATGAGATCTATTAGCATACAATGAAAGTAGTACATGCAAATATAGACTTCATGACTATTCATTGGGGAAATCCTGAAAACCTGACTGGATTACGGCCCTCAAGGAGGGACTTTGACACCCCTGCTTTA
The DNA here is from genome assembly GCF_902459505.1 of Geotrypetes seraphini. Classification (NCBI taxonomy): domain Eukaryota; kingdom Metazoa; phylum Chordata; class Amphibia; order Gymnophiona; family Dermophiidae; genus Geotrypetes; species Geotrypetes seraphini. Next base: position 62,213,089 of record NC_047091.1, on the reverse strand, counting down.
GAGGAAAAGCAGAAGGGAGATATAAGAGAAGTGCATGGCGTGGATGTGCACAAGTCGAGTCTCTTTCATTTGAAAGAAAGCTCTGGAATGAGAGGGCATAGGATGAAGTTAAGAGGTGATGGCGTAATCTACAGAAAGTGTGGTAGATGCATGGAACAGGCTCCTGGTAGAGGTGGTGGAGACAGAGACCATGTCTGAATTCAAAAAATCCTGGGATAAGCACATGGGATCTCTTAGAGAGAGAGAGGAAGACTGTGGATGGGGAGACTAGATGGGCCATTTGGCTTTTATCTGCCACCATGTTTCTTTAGTATTTTCCCCATCTGTCCTGGCAGGCCCACACTCGAACTGTAGTAACTGGGGCAATGGAGGATTAAGCGACTTGATAGGAGTTACAGACTGGGATCACTCGCAACCTTAGGGTAGAGCCAGCAGCACGGGCCACTGAGCCACTCCTCCACTGACCTTCACGTAGATATTCCCAATAGAACAGGGATAAGGTTTGTCCCTCTCCACCAGCTTTATTCCCGTCCTGTCCCCATGTCCACAGGCTTCTTCCCTATGACTCTGTCCTCATTTACCCAAGCCTCAAACACCTATGATTTTAATTTTTTATAAAAAAAAACAAAAAAAACGACAATATTCTGTACAACCATTTACAAGTCATAAATAGAGCCTTCTTCAATCTGATTTTGGTACAAGCTTCCCAAAGATTCAGTAGCATTTTTTTTTTTTTTAAATAAGTGTGTACAGGGAGGGGGGAGGGGTGAATTCACCTAGGGAAGAGGAAAGAGATGCCAGACCACAGGGAAGGGAGGGAAGGAAAGGAGAGGAGAGATGCCAGGGCATGGGGTGAAGAGAAGGAGACAGATGACAGGCCAGCGAGAAGGAAGGAAAAGGAAATGGCAGAGAATGGAGGGAGAGGAGAGAGATGCCAGGGTACAGGGAAGGGAAGCAGATGTCAATGACAAAAGAAGAAACCCCAACGATTCCACAGTGAATGGGAAAACTTTTCAAAACATAAAATATTTAGAGAAGTTCAACATCCTACATGATGTTTCCCCTAGGGAAAAGGCACACTGGTACTGCAGTTCGACCTGAGCAGTGCCTTTGACCTTGTTGATCATGACATTTTGGGCAGATGCCTTGATTCCATTGCCATTTCCAGACAGTTACGAAATTGGTTTATGGGTTTCTTAAAAAACTGTATCTACTAGGTTTACAGCAAAGGAACTTTCTCTCAGGCTTGGTGTAATCCCTGCAGAGTTCCACAGGGCTCCCCACTCTCCCCTTCACTTTTCAATGTCTATATGGCACCATTGGAAAATATGTTATCCAATTTAAAATAGAAATCTTATATATATGCGGATGACATTACAATTACTATTCCCATGAGAAACTCATTCTTGCGAGGGGTGGAGCCTAACTAAGATGGCGACCTGAAGAACTCGGAGGAACGCCGTCGGGTCTGTGGATTAAAAATGGTTAAACGAAAGTCCAAGACTCGGGTTTTCCCTTCGGAGCCCGGGTCTGGAGGAAATTTACCTGGCCCGATGGATTTTTTCATCGAGCGACGCCCGGGTGGAGAGCCAGAGGAGAGAGCCTTGGCTGGAGGCGCGAGTTTGACGGTGAACTTGGGAACCTCCTTTGAGGCAGTCAGCTTCTCCCCGGAGGAGCACAGCACGCCAGTGCAGCCACGCCCATGTTCGTCGCCGAGTGCGACGGGAGAGGCAAGTGAGGCGGCAGACTCGGAGGACAGTGAAGTGGGGGAAGACCAAGACCAGGATGTCCAGAACGTCCTGACCGCCGGAGGAATACAACGGCCACAGCATGAGTTTGCAAGTTTGCTAGGGGACCAGCAGAGTCAATCTCCAGAACAGCAAATTTCAGGTACTGTGAAAATTAAACCATTTGCAATAGTACCCTTGAAAAAACCAGCGGTGATAGATCTAAATTCAATATGGGAAGCTATTTCCGAATTGCAGACCTCACTGGGAACACAGATGCAAAACTTAACTTCTTATTGCTCTGGGATATTACTGGACACAAAAAAATTACACCAAAGAGTTGATAAAATGGAGGTAGATATCCTTCAACATAGACAAAATTTAGACACTTTGACTGTGCAAAATCAGCTATTAATGAAAGATAATGGGAATATCAATTTTAAACTTGAAATGCTGGAGAACGCGTCAAGAAATAAAAATTTGAGGTTAATTAATTTTCCTAAATTGCAATTGGTTTCACCACTTGACCTGTTCAAAAAGTATCTCACTGAAGTTTTGAAAATACCACAAACATCTTACCCACCAGTGGTTAGAATTTATTATCTTCCAATTGGAAAGAAGAAAATAGCTGAAGAACAACAGGATCCTATGGAAGGAACTTTGGATGTACTAGATTTGACTAATATTTTAGAAAGATCAGATTCTGAACAGATGACTGTGGCTACGCTTTTTGTTCAACTAGCATTGGAATCTGATAGGGATTGGTTGTTGAAAATGTTTTTCAAATTTAAAGATATAGAATTCAAAGGCCTTTTCGGCATCTATGGCCAAGCCGATTACGGGATCTGAGAGTGTTTTAGCATGGGCATTAATATGATGAAAGAGGCGTATATTGTCTCCTATAAACCTTTGTTTAATAAACCCCGTTTGATCTTTGTGAATAATATGGAGCCTATTGGATTATTAACCCTAGTACCCAAGACTCACCAACCTGGTTTGACCTGGAACGGTTTTTATGTGCACCATTACATGTTTCATGCTTGTTGACGGTGCCAGTGCCCAAACTTTTGAGAAAATATTCCTTATTGAGTGCAACGCAGCATGCCCTTCATATACTAGACGCAATCGCAGAGATTTCAATTAAAGACAGTCCACTCTTGTCCATTTGGAATAACCCCAAAATCCAAATCAATAGTAAATCTCTTTCATGGAAAAGGTGGCAGCGGGCTGGTTTGTGGTCTCTCCATCAGATAACCACTCTCACTTCGTTTGTTCCCTTTGTCACAATTTGCTCTACTTACTCATTGTCTCCTTCTGCTTACTCACAGTGGCTTTCTCTTACTAAGACGTTATCTTCTATGTCTATACGCTTTGATTATATGACATCCATTCACACTTTGTATCACTGGTCCACATTGGCTATATCAAAAGGTAAAGCGATATCTCTCTTTTATAGTATTCTAAGAGATCACTCTTTCACATTTTCCTCTCATTCCATGAAACATTGGGAATCTATGCTGACAACCTCACTTACTGATGTTGACTGGGAACTCTTCTGGTCCTCGACAAACCGACCCCTTTTATCATCCAGAGTCTCACAATCAATGTTCTTCATTATGTGGAATGTGGTATGGACACCCTTTCAGATGTGGAAAGCTAACCTAAAACAAGACTCTATATGTTGGAATTGTATGAAAGAAGCTGGGACTCTTGATCACATGCTTTTCCACTGTGCTAAAGTTCGTTCCTTTTGGACGTGCATTTGGGACACCATAAAGTCTATTACCAATTGTTCAGAAGAAATTTCCTTTGACATTATAATTCTCCGATCTCAACACCCTTGTTTTACACAGTCTAACTGTCCTCCTAAACTCATTGATGCAATGTTTGTGACTGCCCTTATGCACATCTTGAAAAATTGGAAGTCCTCTTCATTACTAAACTATACCTTTTGGTGGAATTCTTTGAGCATGTATCATAAATTTGAATCATATGCTTATGAAAAGAAAAATATAATTCGACTTTCCAAAAGTTTGATACAATGTAAATCACCCTGGAAATTCCTAGACTCATATGTTCAATCTATTTCATAGACACTCCTCTCTTCTTCTTCTTACTCTTCTTTTTCTTTACCTTCATCTTTTTCCTCATTTTATTCTTTTTCTTTCTTCCTTCAATTTCTCTTTCCTCTTATCTTTTCTTTTATTATCTTTTCATGAACAGTCCTAGTACTTTAGATCTTTTAAAACGATTCAATTCTACATTGCACAATGTAACTGAATATTTGTTATACTAAATGTTTTGTTTTATTTTTTGATACCCTGTACTTGAACTGTTTCTTATATTTTTTCAAAAAACTCAATAAAAAATATTGAACTAAAAAAAAAAAAAAAAAGATATAGAATTTATTAAGAATAAAATTAGAATGTATCCAGATGTATCTAGAGTAACCCAGAAAAAGAGGAAGCAATTCCTAATTTTCCGACCCCAGGTGTTAAAGTTTCAAGTTCAAGTTTAATAAAATTTGATGGTTCGCCTATTAAATCTAAGCGAATTACATAATAAAAAAGATAATAGTATAAAACAGTAAAACAAGTTATTTTACATTAACAATTTTCAAAGGGCTATTGGGGGCAACGTTTGTACTTAGATTTCCATGTAAATGTATAGTTAATTTCCAGGGAACTAGATATGTGTTTTTTGAATCTTCACAATTGTCAAGATTTATTTCAGCTAAAGAGGTTTCTACTGCTGTTAACCCTAGCAACTTGCAACAAGAAGCTTCTTAATTAGTAGGGACCTAGGTGTGATTCAGGTCTACTCTTTGTTTACCCAAGAATGTATAGAGAATTATAATTATACCGATTTTTCTTAAGCTCACTCCTCAATATTGTGGACTAAATAACAGTACAATTGAAAATTTTATTTAATTATATTTTACTTTTAGCTAATTTGAAATGTAACTGTTAAAATGTTGATTTTTGTTGATTATGAAAATGAAAATTAATAAATATTAAAATGACTATTCCCATAACCTCACTGACTCAAAAGATGGAACAATTTATCTCATCTGTCCTTACTAAGGTAGAACAATGGACTACGCAATTCAAATTAAAACAAGTTATTTTTGGAAAGTCCTAAATCAAGATCACCTCTTTGAGATCAAATGGGTCAGACCACCCAATTAATTCTACCATCAAAATCCTAGGTGTCATCTTGGACAAAAGCTTGACTTTCAAAGATTACACTAACTCTGGTTAAAATATGTTTTTTCACTATGGAAACTTCATACCATTAAACACTATTTTGACTTCTTCTGATTCAATCTTTGATCTTAAGTATTTTAGACCAGTGGTCCCAACCCTGTCCTGGAGGACCACAAGGCCAATCAGGTTTTCAGGCTAGTCCTAATGAAAATGCATGAAAGAGATTTGCATATAAAGGAAGTGACAGGCATGCAAATCTGCTCCATGCATATTCATTAGGGCTATCTCAAAAACCTGATTTGCCTGGTGGTCCTCCAGGACAGGGTTGGGAAGCACTGTCTTTAGACTATTGCAATATTATATACAGTGGTACCTTGGTTTATGAGCATAATTCGTTCCAGAAGCATGCTCGTAAACCAAAATACTCTTATATCAAAGCGAGTTTCCCTATAGGATCTAAGGAAAACTCGCTTGAATTGTTCCCACCTACCCCCATCCCCCAAGGCCAACAGCACTGCTCTACCCCCCTTCCCTCCCCCAAGAACCAGCATTGCTCCCCCCCGCTCATGAAGGCCCCCGTATGATCCGCCATCCCCCCGCTTGTTTTGCCCCCCCCTGCGATTCAGCACCCCCTCCCCACCGCGATCAAAAAGGCATCCACCCTCCTACATTTCTTACCCCCCATTTGGCACCAGCACCAACGCACAGGACATGCCGGAGCCAGTGCCGAAAGATCTGCCTCCTTCGCGCCGGGCCTTGAGCATCTGCGCATGCTCAAGGCCTTCAGGTTTCCGTTCTCTCAGAGATTCTCAGAGATCCAAGAATCTCGGGGAGAATGGGAACCTGAAGGCCTTAAGCATGCGCCGATGCTCAAGGCCCAGCGCAAAGGAGGCAGATCTTTGGGCACCGGCATGTCCTGTGCATTGGTGCCAGTGCCAAATGGGGGATAAGAAATATGATCGGGTTTGTGCCTTTTTTATGCCGGATCGCGGGGGGGGGAGGGGGCGCTCGTAAATCGAGGCACACTCTGTTTCCAAGGTGCCGATTTTGCGAATGTTTTGCTCGTCAAACACTTGCAAACCGGTGCACTCGCAAACTGAGGTACCACTGTACTTGGGATCTTTTAAGAAAACCAAACGAGTGAGAATCGTTCAGAACGCTGCCGTCCGTCTCATCTACGGTCTCAAGAAATTGGTGCATGTAAGCCCATATTACATAAAACTACACTGGCTGCCCATGGAAGCAAGGGTTATTTTTAAGTTTGCTTGCCTTTGCTTCAAAACCATAACAGGTTCATCACCAATCTATCTCTCTCATCATTTTGATTTTCCAGGCACAACTTGTACACATAGTGCCTACTTGTTCACTTTCCCATCCTTGAAAGGCTGTATCTACAAGAGATTCCTCGATATAACATTATCATTCCAAGCAGGCAAATGGAGTAAATGTTTAACCAACTTTATCTCAAACGCTCTTTCTTACCAAACTTTTAGGAAGTCAATCAAAACTTCTCTCTTTGAGGGTGAGAAACAAGATGACCGCGTTGCAGAGAGGACGCTGAGTTGCGCTCTCCTGCGAAATACAAATTTCCTACCTGCATCGGGTTTACTCTGTTGCCGACATGCCAAAAAGACGAGGCAGAGCGGCTGCTTCAGCCCGGCAGCCGGGATCTGCCTCAACGAGGCAGGAGGGAATAACCCGCTTCTTTACATCTTCGCCACAGGGCGTGCCGGCTGAGCCAAATCGGAGAGAGATTTCAGCTCTCGGGAGCGAAGTCTTGCTCAGCCCTGCGGGACCTCCATCTCCTCTGCAGCCGCGAGACTGGGGAATAGAGGCGGTTCCACAGGGATGGATGGCATCGCCGATGGAGCTGGAGGGCTTGCCTAATCCTCAAGTGCTCTCGGCAGGAATAACTACATCGGAGGAGGTGGCTGAGATTTCAGCGAGTGAAGGACAAGCTTCAACAGTCCTTCCTCTGGTAAGACCTGCTGAAATAACTTTAGAGTCTATTTGGATGGCGTTAGACTCTTTGTACAAACTATGTGCAGGAACCCTACCTCAGGTGACTCTTCAAGAAAGGAGATTGGATAAATTACAGGAGGAATTGAAGGATCAGGAAGGAAAGGTTCAAAATTTGGATCAGAAATTTCAAAGTTTACAAGCTTCTCAGACTGTTATACTACAGGATAGACTACTTTATACTAGGAAAATGGAAAACTTTGAAAATTATACGAAAATGTTGAATTTAAGAATTCTTAATTTTCCTAAGGTGTTAACAACACCTCCTAAGGAAATGTTTTATAAATTCTTAAAAGAAATATTTAAATATCCTGATGCCGGACTACCTCCTTTACATAGGATATATTACTTGCCAGTATCAAAACAGAAAACTTCAGGTCCAGAAGTTTCTCCTGAACTTCCTAATCCTTTGAATTTAACAGAAGTCCTTGAAACTTCAGTGGATGAAGTAATCTGTCATACTACTCTTGTGGTGGCGTTTGTCTTTCAACAAGACAAAGAGGCACTTCTTAGACTGTTTTTTAGGCAGAAAGAAGTGACCTTTCTGGATAGTAAGATCAGTATGTTTCCAGACGTCTCAAAAGCAACCCAGACCAGACGGAAGAGGTTCCTTGAACTGAAACAGTTTGTAATACAGCTGGGGGCCAAATACCAATTGAGATATCCTTGCAAATGTAAGATTCTTCTGGATCAACATTCATATATATTTTTTGAGCCCTCACAATTACAATTCTTTCTCGAAGGAAAGGGAATAACAACTTCAAATATCTCCGAAGGGAATGTAGGATCAATCCCATAGTAATGTAAGAAGAAGATGTACTCTACAAATATGGGGTTTTTTTTTTAAATATTAATCCATTATAAACATCTCTCATAAATGTGAATTGTTTCTCCTCCAGAATGTGGACTAATTAAGAGCGAAATTTTGTTTAATTATGAAATGGATAGTATCCAGATATATTTTTTTTTTCCTTCTAAAAATTTGTGGAATGTTCTCTCTTTATTTTCTTATACAAGTAATGTATATGTATCTATATATAAAATGATAAATAAAAAAATAAAAAAAATAAAAAATTCTCTCTTTGACCAATTTCTCCGACTCCATTTCTACCATGATGTACTTCTAAAACACTTCCAGGAAAAATGATTAATCTTACCATGTTAATGTAATTTTTAAAGTTTTTTGTAATATTGCTGTCTGTCTACAGTCTCTGTCTGTAAACCGCTCTTAACTGTTTGTGGTATTGTGGTACATGTATATAAAAATAAAGTTTATTATTATTATTAAAAGAAACTGTGGAGAAGATGTTCTTGATGCAGGCTTTTTTATTCAGTCAGTTCGAAAAATGCAGACAAAATCCACTTATCCATAAGATGGAGAGGACCCAACACGGTCCGTGTTTCGACGAACTCACCTTCCTCAGAGGGTCCTAGGTAATGCTATAATGACAGAGAAAGCAAACTTAGATGCAGAGAAAAACAACATATAATCAAATCCTAAGACTGTGCTGCAAAAATTGTGTTCTGCCAGTACAAGAAGATGCCAGACCTTGAAACGAGTTGGGGTGGGAAGGAAATGAGAAGAGAGAGATGCCAGAGCATGGGGGAGGGAGTGGAGACAGAAAGAGAAAAATGGAAGGGACGGAGAAAGAGGGTGAATGTTGGACGCAATGGAGAGTGAATATGAGGAAAGCAGAAACCAGAGATGACAAAAAGGTAAAGAGAAAAAAAAAAAAAAAGATTCTTTTGTAGCTTTAGAATAAAGTAGCATTGTAGTTGTATTGATAAAACATTTATAAATAGAAAATGGAAATAAAGGAATCTTTTTATTGGACTAATTTTAATACATTTTTTTTACTAATGTTTGGAGACCAAAATCCCCTTCCTCAAGCAATGACATACTGCTGGGAGGGGGGGGGGGGGAATTCAGTTCGCCACAGGTGCAGCTCTGATCCATTTTTTATATGGGGGGGGGGGTGTTTAAAAATGTATCAGCTCCGGGTGTCACATACCTTAGGAACGCCACTGGTTTTACAGTAAAACAAACAAAAAAACGACAACAGTATTAGGAGTATTTAGATAGTTGTTTGACTAAATTAATTTTCCTATGTACTGTTTTCCTGCCTTCTTCTATTCTGCGTTTCTAGCCTAATTAATTTATTTTTCTCAAGTACTTTAGCAAGATTGTGAGCCTTTGGGACAGTCAGGGAATTCTAAGTACTTTTTCTTCATTTTAATTAATCTTACTTAATTGCATCTCTTCTGTATCTACTGTAAACTGCTTTGAACCTCACGGTATAGCGGTATACAAGAAATAAAATTATTATTATGGGAAAACAAGTATTAAAAACAATACAGGGGCGCAATCGCAAGCCTCGCTGTACCCTTCAGTAGTTGCATGCACCATCCAGTGGGACGGGGTAGACTGGCTCTACCGGACTTGAGACGCTGTAATGTTGCCTGCTTGATGCGCCATCTGGTGGACTGGGCCAAGGAATATTCATTCTATACTCAATTAACACTGGAAAAGCAAATTGTGCCCCCCCTCCCCCATTCATCTGTTTTACCTCCACTCTCAGATGCCTCATCAGATTTTGCCTCCTTGCCAGCATCCAGTTTTGAAATCTACGAGGCAGGCATGGCATTGGCTTTCTAAACAGCTTCGGATCTCTCCTCATTCTACCTGCCTGCTTCCGCATCCTGGTCAACTTGGATTTGGGCCCAGACTGCTCTAAATTGTTTTTGCAGGACTGGCGGGAGCAGGGGTTCCGGTATGTTTGAGATATAGTCACTGAAAATGGGGAGAAGCAATCGCTGGACTTTACAATTGGGCCTGTTCTTTTTTAACATTTCTATAAACGATATTGCTGAAGGGTTGTTGGGTAAGATTTGCCTCTTTGCAGATAACAAAATCTGCAATAGAGACTCAGGATGGGGTGAATAACATGGAGAAAGACCCGGCAAAGCTTGAAGAATGGTCTGAAATTTGGCAGCAAAAAATTTAATGCTAAGAAATGCAAGGTCATGCATTTGGGCTGCAAAAACCAGAGGGAATGGTACAGTTTAGGGGGTGAAGAACTTATGTGCACGACAGAAGAGCAGGACTTGGATGTGATTGTATGTGATGATCTTAAGGTGGCCAAACAGGTTGAAAGGGTTTCGGCGAAAGCTGGAAGGATGCTAGGTTGCATAGGGAGAGATATGGTCAGCAGGAAAAAGGAGGTATTTAGTCTCTGTATAAGACTCTGGTTGAGACCTCATTTAGAATATTGTGTACAATTCTTGAGGCTGCATCTTCAAAAAGATATAAAAAGGATCGAGTCGGTCCAGAGGAAGGCTACTAAAATGGTGTGTGGTCTTTGTGATAAGGTGTATGGGGGACAGATTTAAAGATCTCAATCTGTATACTTTGAAGGAAAGGCGGGAGAGGGGAGATATGATAGAGATGTAAATGTGCATGAGTCGAGACTCTTTCATTTGAAAGGAAACTCTGCAATGAGAGGGCATAGAATAAAGTTAAGAGGCGATAGGCTCTGAAGTAATTTAAGGAAAAAAAATATTTTTACAGAAAGGGTGGTAGATGTGTGCAATAGTCTCCCAGAAGAGGTGGTAGAGACGGAGACTGTGTCTGAATTCAAAAAGGGCCTGGGATAGACATGTGAGAGAGAGAAAGAGATAATGGTTACTGCGGATGGACAGGACTGGATGAGCCATTTGGTCTTTATGTGCCATCATGTTTCTATGTTTTCTATGGATAACTGAGCTTATGGACAAGTACGCCATTATATGTGTTCTCTTGCTCGAGAGACCATTCAGGAGGCGGCGGTTAATGTCGTGGTGTAACTGTAACTCTTTTCTTTCTCACAGGCTACACCAGCTAGTATTTCCTTCTACAAACTGAACCAGGCTAATTTCATCCCCCCTTCTGATTTTGACCAGGCAGCGGCTGCCTGGAATGCGGAGGCTGGAGGGGGCGCTTGCTATTAACGGGGAGGCGTTGCACCTGCTTTTGAAGAACTCTCGCTCTCTTACTAAATCATCTGACTTGCAGGAATGGCAATGTAAGTTCTTGCCCCGGCGTGCGTTCTGGGCAGGAATTGCGCGGTCGGCGCAATGCCCCAAGCGTCAACATGATCCAGCCACATTACTAAACTAAACTAAACCTTGGGTTTATATACCGCACCATCTCCATGAATGCGGAGCTCGGCACGGTTTACAGGAAGAAAGATGAGAGAGGAACTACAATGGAGAGATTAAAGAGTTAGGTGTAAAGGGGGAAGGTGAGAGGCCTAAGAGGGGGGAAGTGTTACAGTTTTGAGAATAGCCAGGTTTTTAGGTGTTTGCGGAAGAGTTGGAGGGAGCTTGAGGTTCGGAGAGGGGAGGTGAGGTTATTCCAGATCTCAGTGATTCTAAAGGGGAGGGATGACCCAAGTTTGCCTACATGGGAAATACCTTTTATGGAAGGTATTTTACATCATATGTTCTGCGCTTGTGGAGCAGTCCAGCGGTTTTGGATTGCAGTGGTGGACTATCTTTCCCGACTGGTACACAAACGTTTGCCTCGTCAGGCTGATTTTTTTAAATTGTTTTCTAACTTTCTCTCTTTGGGCACATTTAGTGCTAATAATCGTTTTTTTTTTTGAGCGTGTGCTTCTTTTGGCACGCAAATGTTATTTTAAGAAATTGGAGGCTGCTTGAGGCCCCATCGGTGACGGAGTGGAAAAATGCAGTGTATGCTTTGCTCTGTATGGAGCGGTTGGATGTTAAGAGAGCATCGCCCGTGGCATGGCGGCGATTTACTCAAACCTGGTCGCCTGTAAGGGACAATTTGCCTCATAGAGCCTGTAGTTATTTGTTCAATGTATAGCTTGTGTGCGGGGTGGTTGAGTTAGGGGGGAAGTGGGGGGGGGGGAATTGTGTGTTTCTACTGTGTGGGGCCCACTTTAACCTTGTAATGTTTTGTTGGTTAATTGAAAATTTAATAAAGAAATTTTACAATTAAAAACGATACAGGTAGGATAGGATATAGGCAGTTGCAAATGTTATATAGATTAAAGCCTATGTTACCAAATTATGACTTTCGAAGTGTAGTGCAGGTGGATTATTCTAATGCACTATACCAGGGATCTCAAAGTCCCTCCTTGAGGGCCGCCATCCAGTCGGGTTTTCAGGATTTCCCCAATGAATATGCATTGAAAGCAGTGCATGCACATAAATCTCATGCATATTCATTGGGGAAATCCTGAAAACCCGACTGGATTGCGGCCCTCAAGGAGGGATATTGAGACCCCTGCACTATACCAAAGTGAAAATGAGGGCACTACAGATGTTGATTAATTCCGCAACTAGATTGAGAGCGACTCCTATAACACCAGTTTTGAATCAACTAATTTAATCTAATCTAAGGCTTGGCTTTATATTCCGAGACATTAGTCCAAGAAAGCTCAATTCGGTTTACAATAGTTAACTTAACAAATAAAAAAACCATGAGGCATGAGACTAAATTTCGGGAGATTAATTTTCAGAGTGTTTAGCAAATAAAATGTTTTTTAAAGATTTACGAAAAAGTTGAAGTGAACCGGAACTCCTTAAAAGGAGTGGGAGATCATTCAAAGTTGAAAAAGCTTAAAACTCAAAGATTGAGTGAAAATTTTGACTCCTTTTATCCCCTTCTTGGAAAGAGATAATTTAAATTGTTGATTACCTCTTGCAAAGATTACCGATGCAGCAGTAAGAGTCCAATTCAAAATTCTTTCCATTAAACAACAGATTTTCAAGGGCTTTTTGAAATCTATCAGCCTAAAAGAAGTTTGAGATAGCACAGTTACTTACCGTAACAGGTGTTATCCAGGGACAGCAGGCATATATTCTCACATGTGGGTGACGTCATCTACGGAGCCCCGGCGCGGACAGCTTTTCAAGCAAACTTGATTGAAGTTTCAAGTTTGCACACTGCACCACGCATGTGCGTGCCTTCTCGCCCACTAGAGGGCGCATCCCACCTCGTGGTCCTCAGTTCCATAACTAGCAAGGAAGCCATCCCCGGGGAGGCGGGCGGGTTGTGAGAATATATGCCTGCTGTCCCTGGATAACACCTGTTACGGTAAGTAACTGTGCTTTATCCCAGGACAAGCAGGCATGATATTCTCACATGTGGGTGACCTCCAAGCAGTGGCGTACCTAGGGGGGGGGCGGGGGGGGCGGGCCGCCCCGGGTACCAGCCCTAAGGGGGTGTTCCCGGCCTTGCCGTTCAGTCCCCCGCCACCCCCGAAGGACCGCTCGCCCCCCTGGCCTCCCCGCACCACCTATGAACAGCCGCAGCAGGATCGCGAAGTCAGCGTCAGCATCCCTGCGCTGCTTCCTACGACGCGATCCCGCCCCTCCTCTGACGTCAGAGGAGGGGCGGGACCGTGGCGCAGGAAGCAGCAGGGATCGCTGACGCTGACTTCGCGATCCTGCTGCGGCTGTTCATAGGTGGTGCGGGGAGGCCAGGGGGGCGAGCGGTCCTTCGGGGGTGGCGGGGGACTGAACGGCAAGGCCGGGAACACCCCCTTAGGGCTGGTACCCGACGCTGACTTCGCGATCCTGCTGCGGCTGTTCATAGGTGGTGCGGGGAGGCCAGGGGGGCGAGCGGTCCTTCGGGGTGGGTCGGGGCATCAGGCCTTCAGGGTGGGGCGGGCGGGCAGGCAAGCAGGCTTTCAAGGGGGAGGGGGTGACAGGCAGGCAGGCAGGCCTTCAAGGGGGGACAGGCCTTCGGGGGGGGGGGTGCAGACATTCAAGGGGTGCAGGCCTTCAAGGGGGGCAGGCAGGCCTTCAGGGGGGTGCAGACCTTCGGGGGGGGGGTGTAGGCCTTTGGGGGGGTGCAGACCTTCAAGGGGGTGCAGGCCTTCAAGGGGGGAAAGGCAGGCAGGCCTTCAAGGGGGGGTGCAGGCCTTCAAGGGGGGTGCAGGCCTTCAAGGGGGGGAAAGGCAGGCAGGCCTTCAAGGGGGGGACAGGCCTACAAGGGGGGGTGCAGGCCTTCAAGGGGGGGTGCAGGCCTTCAAGGGGGGGTGCAGGCCTTCAAGGGGGGTGCAGGCCTTCAAGGAGGAGACAGGCCTTCAAGGGGGGGTGCAGGCCTTCAAGGGGGGGGGCAGGCCTTCAAGGGGGGTGCAGGCCTTCAAGGGGGGAAAGGCAGGCAGGCCTTCAAGGGGGGGACAGGCCTACAAGGGGGGGGGACAGGCCTACAAGGGGGGGACAGGCCTACAAGGGGGGGTGCAGGCCTTCAAGGGGGGGTGCAGGCCTTCAAGGGGGGGTGCAGGCCTTCAAGGGGGGGTGCAGGCCTTCAAGGGGGGTGCAGGCCTTCAAGGGGGAGACAGGCCTTCAAGGGGGGGAAAGGCAGGCAGGCAGGCCTTCAAGGGGGGACAGGCCTTCGGGGGGGGGGTGCAGACATTCAAGGGGTGCAGGCCTTCAAGGGGGGCAGGCAGGCCTTCAGGGGGGGTGCAGACCTTCGGGGGGGGGGTGTAGGCCTTTGGGGGGGGTGCAGACCTTCAAGGGGGTGCAGGCCTTCAAGGGGGGGACAGGCCTTCGGGGGGGTGCAGACCTTCAAGGGAGTGCAGGCCTTCGGGGGGGGGGGGCAGTCCTTCAGGGGTGGGGTTTAGGCCTTCAGAGGGGGACAGACCTTCGGGTGGGAGGTAAAGTCCTTCGGGGGGTGCAGGTCTTCAGGGGTGGGGTGTAGCCCTTCGGAGGGGGGACAGACCTTCGGGGGAGGGGGGTCCTGGTGTAAAAGTACACAGAGGGAGAGAGGGAAGGGGGGGGTTCAAAGATACATGCATATGCCAGACTTTGGGGGTTAGAAATAATGGGTCTAAAAACAGAGGAGTGGGAGAGAGATGGTGCATAATGGGATTTAGGGAGGGAAGGAACAGAAAGGGAGAGAACTTGGAAACAGGGGATGGTGTGGAGGGGGGATAGAGATACTGGATAGGAGGATAGTTGGGAACAGAAAGGGAGAGATGGTGGATCCTGGGGTGGTGGGGAGTTGAGAAAAGGTGAATCTGTGGATGGAGACAAAAAAAAGGAAAGATGCCAGATCTCCGGGAGAGGGAAGGGAAACGGAAGGGGAGAACAGAGATGGCAGACGGATGGTTAGCACGGAGAAAGGAGACCCTGGCAAGCAAGACAACAAGAGCCTGGGACCAACAAGATTTGAATATTGATCAGAGAACAAAAGGTAGAAAAAATAATTTTATTTTCTGTTTTGTGATTACAATATGTTAGATTTGAAAAGTGTACATGAGACAGCTTGAAATGGGAACTTTTCTATTTTTGTGAATGGCAAGGCTGAGTTCAGTTAAAATATATGCTTTATAAGAAAATATAATAATGTGTTTTATAAAGTTTATAAGCATTGCTGGCATACTCGGTGAGGTGTTCCTAGTGTTGGTGGTGGTGGTAGCATGTCAGTGTGTTGAGAGGAAGAGGTAGTCTGGGAAATTCTGCTGAGCAAACTCTGGGCCCATTTCCACCCCCAGTTAGTCCACTCCACTCAACTGGTTCACACACTGAGTGGGTCTTTGGGTGTTATTTCTGGGTAGTTGTTTTAGAATCTCTTCCAGTGGTTTGTCAGTATCTCCTTCTGGTCCAAGGAAGGAAACTTTGTCAACCTTAGCATTGACCTTCAGAATATGTTTGTAACAGCGCTGCTTGTGTGGCATTAGGCTATGTAGTGATCGAAAGAAAAAAACAGACCTTTGCACATTTTTGCACTATATGGTGGGTGTATGAGGAGATTCATTTCCTGCACAGTTAAGTCCATTTTTTCTACTGAATAATAGTATAGGTACAATGAAAGTAAATAGCAAAAATGTTTGAGTAGATAATTAAGGAAATCTTTTTCATATTGCTTGCTTATGGACTGGGAAAAAAGACTGTTCAAGCAAATGTCTCCAGAACTGCTTTAATGGAAAAATGTGATTTTTTTTTTTTTAAGTACTTTGTGAAATTTATTGTTGTTGTGAAATTTATTGTTATACTTTGTTTAAACTTAAAAAGCGGTGTCATTAACAGTGAATCTAATCGAAAAATCGATTCAACAGGGTGAATCGGATCGAATGAAATATTTTTCTCTGAATCGGGCAGCACTATTGGCTACCATGAGAATGGGCTACTGGGCATGATGGACCATTGGTGTGACCCAGTTAGGCTATTCTTATGTTATGTTCTCATCTGTAGGGGCCTTTGTTTTCACTTCTTATTTTAATGTATTTTTTTCCTGGGAACTTATCAGTGTTTTTTTATAATGGGAACAAAAATGGAAGAGAATTAATGTGTGTGGAATGGGGGGGGGGTAACTAATTTCTTCAGCTAAATAATTCAATCCACTTCAAACAGACATAGGAGAACTCACGCACCATTCACACACCCTCCAACCAAAAACGTCAAAAGAAAAAAACTGTTCGACAACCTCCTAGCCATTCGAGCTGCAACACTTGACCCCCAACTCTACAACCTATTGACCTCGACCACAAACTACAAAACCTTAAAAAAAGAAATAAAAACCCTTCTATTAAAAAAACACATAAAACCAAACTAACATAATCAGAACTGTCCCAAGCATCACCTGCAACTACTCCATATGTACTTCTGATGTCATGACAATTCAGACATAATTTATGTTATGTTATGTTTGGAATAATGGTTACATAAATGAGGTTCAATAAAAGAAAATTTTCTGTGGGAGCATTTGTTGGAACTTCTGTTATCCTGATTTCTTCTATCTGTGGGCTTTCTTTAGCTAACCTACTTATCTGGGGCTTTCCACTTCTGCAGCTGCCCTTTTCACGGTCCACTTTGCGCTTGCACTCTCTGGGGAGGGGGGGTTGGGTCTGGGCTTGGTGGGGTAGGTGTGTCTGGTAGTTTTGTCTGGGTGGTGGCTGGGTGTTTCTTGGGTGCTTGTTGTGCGGATTGGTGTGTCTGGTGAGCGGTCTGGGTGTTGTTGCTTGTGGGGGTTTTTTTCATTATAAAATATGGCTGAGGGTCTAGTCCGGCTTATTATTCTTGTGGGTTCTGGGGTGGGATTTGTTTGCTTGCCCCAAGTTTTGGCCTTTTGTTGTGTATTGCTATGCCTCTCATTGGCAATTTTCTCTTGGGAGAGGCTTGTTCATGCTTGTTGTTGCTGTTACTCTCATTCTGTGTTCTTTTTGATAATGTATAAGTTTCTGTACAGACCATGGTTGCTTGTCTGGACCTTTTGCCATTCTCAATAAAAATACTTTGGAAAAAAAAAAAAAAAAAAAAGAAAATTTTCACTGCCTGTTTCTATTCTGACCATTTATTCCATTTCATGGTTATTGCAAAAAAAAAAAAAAAAAAAAAAAAAAGAGGGGGGGGGGGGGGGTGTCAAAAAATGATGGGCCCCGGGTGCCACATACCCTAGGTACGCCACTGCCTCCAAGCTAACCAAAAAAGGGCAGGTGGGAGGATGGCAATTTAGGAAAACAGATTTTGCAAAACTGACTGGCCAAACCGGCCGTCACTCCTGGATAAAGTGTCCAGACAGTAATGAGAGGTGAATGTATGAACCGAAGACCAAGTGGCAGCCTTACATATGTCCTCCATCGGAGTGGATCGGAGGAAAGCTATCGAAGCTGCCATCGCTCGGACCTTGTGCCCCGTGACTCGACCCGGGGGAGGAAGGCCAGCCTGAGCGTAGCAAAAGGAAATGCAAGCGGCCAACCAGTTAGACAGAGTGCGCTTGGAAACTGGATGCCCTAATCGATTGGGATCGAAGGACAAAAACAATTGAGGAACCTTCCGATGAGGCCTGGTGCGTTGAAGATAAAATGCCAACGCCCTCTTACAGTCAAGCGTGTGAAGCGCCGTCTCGCCAGGATGGGAGTGGGGCTTCGGGAAGAACACAGGAAGGACAATGGACTGATTGAGGTGGAAGTCAGAAACAACTTTAGGTAAAAACTTAGGATGGGTGCGGAGAACCACCTTGTCGTGATGAAAGACCGTGAAAGGGGGGTCCGCAACCAAGGCTTGCAACTCGCCGATCCGCCTGGCGGAGGTGAGGGCAATTAGAAACACCGCCTTCCAAGTCAGAAATTTCAAGAGGGACTTGTTGAGTGGCTCAAACGGGGGTTTCATCAGTTGAGCCAGAACTACATTCAAATTCCACACGACAGACGGAGGCTTAAGAGGGGGACAAACCCTGAGTAACCCTTTCATGAAGCGTGTCACCAAGGGATGGAGTGACAGAGGGCGTCCCTCCAGAGGTTGGTGGAAAGCAGAAATCGCACTGAGATGAACCCGCACCGAAGTGGTTTTCAAGCCGGAGCGCGACAAATGAAACAAATATTCTAAAACCGAGGATACCGGGACTGATACCGGATCCAGGTGAAAAGACGAGCACCAGGTGGAAAACCTGGTCCATTTCTGCGCATAGCAAAGCCTCGTCGAGATCTTGCGGGAGGCTTCCAACACCTCCTTCACCGATTGAGACAGGTCCGGAGGAGTCAGGGAACAAGAAACCAGGCTGTCAGGTGCAATGACTGCAGATTGGGATGTAACATGGATCCTTGACTCTGAGACAGCAGAGAAGGAGAGACAGGCAGGGGAAGAGGCTCTCTGGCACTGAGCTGGAGCAGCAGGGAGAACCAGTGCTGACGCGGCCACCGAGGTGCTATGAGAATCATCGTGGCCGTGGACGATTTTAGGTGTACCAACGTTCGCATGATCAGAGGGAACGGAGGGAATGCATACAGGAACCTCCCTTCCCAGTCGAGTAGGAAGGCATCCGCTTCCAGACGGTCCAGCGAGTACATCCGAGAACAATATAGTGGTAGTTTGTGTGTCTCCGGAGAGGCAAACAGATCCACCTGTGGCGTTCCCCAGCGAGCGAAGACCTCGCGTAGAACTGCTGAGTGTAGAGTCCACTCGTGCGGTTGCAGAAGTCGACTCAGTTTGTCCGCCAGGCAATTCCGTTCTCCTTGGATGTAGACCGCCCGGAGGAAGATGTTCCGGGAGGCTGCCCACTCCCAGAGGCGAAGAGCTTCGGAGCAGAGGGGCCATGACCCTGTTCCTCCCTGCTTGTTCACATAATACATTGCCACCTGATTGTCCGTGCGGACGAGGACCACCTGGTCCTGCAATATGTGAACGAAGGCTCGAAGTGCTAGGAAGATGGCTCGCAGCTCTAGCACGTTGATATGACACTGACGGTCTTCTGACGACCACAGGCCCTGCGTGCGAAGACCGTCGAGATGGGCTCCCCACGCGTACTCCGAGGAGTCCGTGGTCAGGACCTTGCGAAAAGGCGGAGTGCGAAACAATAGCCCCATGGACAGATTTGAAGAGTCTGTCCACCAACGCAGCGATTTCCGCAAGGGCGGAGTTACCGAAATGAGGCGAGACACCGGGTCGCACTCCTGGCGCCACTGGGACGCGAGGGTCCACTGAGGGATCCTCAGGTGTAGCCTCGCAAACGGCGTGACATGTACCGTCGAGGCCATATGGCCCAGCAGCATCATCATGCGCTTGGCCGACACCCTCGATAGTTGGGAGACCTGGCGGCTCATCCGTACCAAGGTTTCCACCCGCTGGGTCGGCAGGTAGGAGCGTAGGCGCACCGTGTCCAGCACCGCACCTATGAATTGAAGAGACTGCGACGGTCTCAACTGAGACTTTGGAAAGTTTATCTCGAACCCGAGAGTTTGCAGGAAGGCAATAGACTGTCGGGTCGCTGAGATAACCCCCTCCCTGGTCGGGGCTTTGATGAGCCAATCGTCCAGGTAAGGGAACACATGGAGTCCACGTGACCTGAGGGCTGCTGCAACCACCACCATGCACTTCGTGAATACTCGTGGGGACGCGGCCAGGCCGAAGGGCAGTACCCTGTACTGGAGGTGGAGGTCCCCCACCTGGAATCGTAAGAATCTTCGACAGGCGGGGTGCACCGGAACATGGGTGTATGCTTCCTTCAGGTCGAGGGAGCACATCCAGTCCCCTTCCCCCAAGAGGGGGTACAAAACCGGGAGAGATAGCATTCGAAACTTCTCCCGGGCCAGGAATTTGTTGAGCTTCCTGAGGTCCAGTATGGGGCGCAGGTCCCCGGTCTTTTTTGGGACCAAAAAGTAGCGGGAGTAAAACCCCGTACCCCACTGGTCCTTGGGGACCGGCTCGACCGCCCGAAGCTTCAAGAGGGCTTTGGCTTCGGTTATAAGGGTCGGTAGCTGCGAACGGTTGCAGGGGACTAAACTTGGGGGACTGTCCGGCGGCGAGGACACAAAGTTGAGCGAGTAGCCCTCGGAGACGATCCGGAGCACCCAAGCGTCTGAGGTAATCCCGGTCCATGCCTCCCGGAAGAACCGAAGACGGCCCCCGATAGGAAGGGGTTCCTGAGAAAGTGCGGAGGGGAACCCGCCCCGTCCGCTCAGCCCGTCAAAAGGAAGGCGCTGGCTTAGAAGGGCCCTGCGCCGGGGCTTGGGGTTGTCCCCCTCTGCCTCGCTGAGACGGACGTCTCGGAGGCGGTCTCGAGAAAGCCGGGGTCGACTTCTGAGGGTATCGGCGCGGCGGAGGCCGAAAAGGTTTTTGCGGCGGGGGCCTAGGTTTGGGGCGGACCAGGGATGCTAGAGAGCGCTCCTGTTCCGACAAGCGCTTGGTCGCCGCATCCAATGACTCGTCGAATAACTCGGACCCCACACAAGGCAAGTCTGCCAGGCGTTCCTGCAGGTTTGGGTCCATGTCGAGGGTGCGAAGCCAGGCCAAGCGGCGCATGGCCACCGCGAGGGCCGACACCCTCGAAACCAGCTCAAAGGCGTCGTACACTGCATGGAATAGGTACAACCGCAATTGAGACAGGTTGGACATAAACTTGTCGAATCCTGCTCTTTGGGAGTCCGGTAACGAGTTTCGATATTGAGGAAGGTCCTTCACCATCCCACGCAAAAAGGAGGAGAAGGTGAAGGCGTAATTTAGAACCCTGGTGGCCATCAGGGAATTTGAATAGAGGCGACGGCCAAACTTGTCCAGGGTCCGCCCCTCCCTGCCTGGTGGAACCGCCGCAGAAACCCGTGAGGGCTGTGATTTTTTAAGAGCAGACTCCACCAGAAGAGACTGGTGTGAGAGCTGCGCCTTATCGAACCCTTTAGGGGGAATCGTCCTATACTTCGATTCCATTTTTGAAGGCACAGACGTGACTGTAAGAGGGTTTGACAAGTTCTTCAGCCAGGTTTGCAGAAGGACACTGTTGAGAGGGAGTCTAGGCACCTCCCTAGGAAGAATGGGGAGGTCCTGTTCCTCCAAAAATTCTTTGGAATACCGAGAGCCTACCATCAGGTCAATCCCCAGGGCTTGGGCCATGTCCTGAACGAAGGATGAAAACGGCCTAGCCTGGGGAGAGGGGGTTCTCGACCGCCCCACCGAGGAGAGGGGGGAGGCCTCATGGGAATAATGAGGATCCCTAACCGATCCCGAATCCCAGGATCCCCTCTCGAGGGCCCTCGAGGGGGAAGGGGAAGTTATCCTCCTCGCAGAACCCTTGGGTGAGGACCCCGGGGTTCGTGGGACACTCTCCCGTTTCCTCGGCGAGGCGGCCCGGGAAGACTTCCCATGGGGTGAGCGGAGGAGCCTCGGGTTGTCGAGGCGCAACTCCGACACCTGCAACGCCTCGCCCCCGAACGACGAGGAACGGTCGCGCCGAGGCGAGCCTCGGGGCCGCTTAGACTTCCTCGATCGACGCCCCGTCCGAGGTCGCGTCGAGGGCGAGGCGTGTCTGGAAGACCCGGAGGAAGAGGAGGAAAGACGGCGCACTCTGCGCAACTTTTCTTTGGGCCTTACACTCCGCTCAGGGGGTTCCCCCGAGGTCGAGGTCCAGGGCGGGGCCGAGACCGAGGTGAACGGGGTCCCAGTACCCGAGACCGAGGTCGCCGAGGCCGGGGCTCCCGAGGGAGCCGAGGCCGGGGCCTCCGAGACCGAAGGCGTCCAGGCCGAGGTCGAGGCCGCCGGAACCGCAGCACGCTGCAACACTTCCAGGGCTCCCGACAGCTCCGATGAGATCAGTGCTCGGAGGAGATCCTGGAAGGCCGGAATCCCCACGAAGGTGGGGAGTTCCGAGTCCGGGGCACACTCCCTGGAGGGCGACCTCGGTCTCGAGTATTCCCTCGGGGTGTGCGGAGTCGAGGTCCGATGCGGGGCCGGGGTCGACCCACCCGCCTTGGCCTGACTCGAGGATGGCTTCTTTGCTGAAGGGGATGGAACAGAGGACTTACCCGAAGCTTGCTTCACTGACGACGCCTTCGAGGAAGAGGGCCGAGGCGAGGCCGAGGCCCCCGAGGACGCCGAGGCCGAGGTCAAGGCCGGGGCCGAAGCCGAGGCCGACGTCGAGGCCTTAGGCGGCGCGTCGACGGCGAACAATTCGGCCATTCTTGCCTTACGGCGACGGAGGGCCCTGTTTTGGAAGGTAGCACAGCGATCACACGAGTCTGTCGGATGTTCGGGCCCAAGACAGACAATGCACCACCGGTGAGGGTCAGTGATGGAAAGCAACCTCTCACACCGGCTGCACTTTTTGAATCCCGTAACAGGACGGGACATCCACGAAGAAAAAGAAGAAGGCCGGGAACGTACCGACGTCCCGCGGCCACGGCTTCCGGGAGCCCCCGGAACCCGACGAAAAACGAAAGACTTTTTTTTTTTTTTTTTTTTTGAAAAGAAACGAAAGGAAAACAGTACCGCGAACTAATTCGAAGGGAAAAACAAACTAAACGCGGCAGCTAGAAGGCAAAAACACTGGAGCTCAGATCCACAGGGCTTTCTTGCTCCGCGGAAAAATTTGAACTGAGGACCACGAGGTGGGATGCGCCCTCTAGTGGGCGAGAAGGCACGCACATGCGTGGTGCAGTGTGCAAACTTGAAACTTCAATCAAGTTTGCTTGAAAAGCTGTCCGCGCCGGGGCTCCGTAGATGACGTCACCCACATGTGAGAATATCATGCCTGCTTGTCCTGGGATAACAGAAAATATGTAGTATGAGATTATGTTCAGAGTAGGCTGCCAATCTCCCATAAAGATTGGTGTGGCCATGTTGTCGGTAGCGGGTGCAAAGCTTTGGAATGCACTGCCAGGAATCTTGCATTTCTGTACTGCTAGGGTGAATTTTAAGAAAATGTTAAAAAAAAACCCCAACTGTTTGTTAATGCTTTCTTGTGATGAGATTATATATTTAGAGTGATCTAAAAATGTCTTCTGTCCTGCTGACTGCTTTTTAAAGTATGTCGATTTGTAATATTTGAAATATGTATGTTTTATATAGTTCTCGGACTGGGAGAAGGTGACGAGCGGTGTGCCCCAGGGATCAGTTCTTGGGCCCATCTTGTTCAATATCTACATAAATGACCTAGAAGAGGGAACAACAAGTAACATAATCAAGTTTGCAGATGACACAAAACTATGTCGGGCAGTTGGGTCGCAAACAGACAGAGATGCACTTCAAAGAGATTTGAACCAACTGGAGAAATGGGCGGAAAAGTGGCAGATGAAATTTAATATAGAAAAATGCAAAGTGATGCACCTGGGCAGACAAAACAAAGAACAAGAATATAAAATGTTAGGTGTAACATTGGGCAAGAGCGAACAAGAAAGGGACCTGGGGGTACTGATAGTCAGGACCCTGAAGCCGTCGGCTCAATGCGCAGCGACGGCAAAGAAAGCAAACAGGATGTTGGGCATGATAAAGAAGGGCATCACGAGTAGATCGGCGGATGTCATAATGCCGCTTTATAGAGCAATGGTCAGACCACACTTGGAATACTGTGTCCAACACTGGTCTCCCTACCTAAAGAAGGATATAACCCTACTAGAGAGGGTGCAGAGACGAGCCACAAAACTAAAAGAAGGTATGAAGAATTTGAGTTACGAAGAACGCCTCGAAAAACTGGGATTGTTTACCTTTCCAGACGAGAAGGCTGCGAAGGGATATGATAGAGACTTTTAAAATACTAAAAGGTTTCGACAAAATGGAGCAAGAATCTTCGTTATTCACATTGTCAACAGTGACTCGAACAAGAGGTCATGGACTAAAACTTAGGGGAGGCAGACTCAGGACTAATATCCGGAAGTTCTGCTTCACACAGCGAGTGGTGGACGCCTGGAATGCTTTCCCGGAGGAGGTTGTGACAAGAGACCACCATTCTGGGATTCAAGGGCAAGTTGGATGCACATCTTCTTGCAAATCACATTGAGGGACACGGGTGAACAAGGTGTCCATTAGAGAACACCTAGCTTGGCCTCCGCGTGTGATGGACTAGATGGACCTAGGGTCTGATCCGGTGAAGGCATTTCTTATGTTCTTAACATTTTATGCCTGTTATTATGGAAACCGTATAGATAATATACGGTATATAAATTTTTAAATAAAAAAAATCAACACAGGGGTGTAGAAGAGAGCCTAAACTGTGTAGCGAATGAACAGGAACATAAGTGTCTGATAAATGTTAGAAATGTTCTTTGATGCCAGCAAAGATGGATGAATTTGTTGCAGTAACAGTAAGATGCTTGAGTAGCTGGGCACATGATGGAAGGACGTTGCAGATGGCAGACAAGACACAAACAATGTCACTGAAATCCCAAAGCAGCTTTTTTTAACTTTATCTTTATTGAATTTTCAAAATACACAAGATAACCTTGTTCAAAAAAAAAAATCAGCTGTAAAAATACTAAATTAAATCAGTTCTCAAAGGAAACAAATTAAACCTTCTTAAACCACAATCCATCCTTAGAAAGTTCCTGGAAAATGTGAAGAGAAAGCACAGTTACTTACCGTAACAGGTGTTATCCAGGGACAGCAGGCAGATATTCTTAACACATGGGTGACGTCACCGACGGAGCCCTCGGTACGGACCTTTTTAACTAGAAGTTTCTAGTTGGCCGCACCGCGCGTGCGCGAGTGCCTTCCCGCCCGACGGAGGAGTGCGTGGTCCCCAGTTAGGATAAGCCAGCTAAGAAGCCAACCCGGGGAGGTGGGTGGGACTTAAGAATATCTGCCTGCTGTCCCTGGATAACACCTGTTACGGTAAGTAACTGTGCTTTATCCCAGGACAAGCAGGCAGCATATTCTTAACACATGGGTGACCTCCAAGCTAACAAAGAGGGAGGTGGGATGGTTGGCCATTAGGAAAACAAATTTTGTAACACAGATTGGCCGAAGTGTCCATCCCGTCTGGAGAATGCATCCAGACAGTAGTGAGTAGTGAACGTGTGAACTGAGGACCAAGTGGCCGCCTTGCAGATTTCCTCGATGGGCGTGGAGCGGAGGAAAGCCACGGAAGCAGCCATAGCTCGGACTCTGTGGGCCGTGACAGTTCCTTCCAGTGAGAGACCGGCCCGAGCGTAGCAGAAAGCAATACAGGCAGCAAGCCAATTGGAAAGTGTCCGTTTGGAGACAGGACGACCCAAACGGTTGGGGTCGAAAGACAAAAAGAGCTGAGGGGCTGTTCGGTGAGCTCTGGTACGATCAAGATAGTAAGCAAGGGCACGCTTACAATCCAGCGTGTGTAACGCCTGTTCCCCAGGATGCGAGTGAGGCTTAGGGAAGAAGACGGGCAGCACAATGGACTGGTTGAGGTGAAAAGCTAAGACCACCTTGGGAAGGAATTTAGGGTGGGTACGCAAAACAACCTTGTCATGGTGAAAAACAGTGAAAGGTGGGTCGGCAACCAGTGCATGTAGTTCGCTAACCCTCCTGGCAGAGGTGATGGCAATTAGGAAAAGCACCTTCCAGGTTAGAAGCCTGAGAGAAGTTGTGGCAAGAGGCTCAAACGGAGGTTTCATAAGAGCTGAGAGAACCACATTCAGGTCCCAGACGACAGGAGGAGGCTTGAGAGGCGGTTTGATGTTGAAGAGGCCTCTCATGAATCTGGAAACCAGAGGATGAGCCGTGAGAGGTTTTCCGAAAATAGGCTCATGAAACGCAGTGATGGCGCTGAGGTGGACTCTGATGGAGGTAGTTTTGAGGCCAGCGTTGGACAGAGAGAGCAAATATTCCAAGACAGTTTCCACCGCTAAGGAGGTGGGTTCCTGATGATGCCGGAGACACCAGGAGGAAAATCTGGTCCACTTCTGATGGTAACATTGGAGAGTGGCCGGTTTCCTGGAGGCGTCCAAAATGAGGCGGACCGGTTGAGATAGGTTCTCCGGAGAGGTCAGCCCGAGAGAAACCAAGCTGTCAGGTGGAGCGAAGACAGATTGGGATGTAGCAGAGACTGATGCTGTTGCGTAAGTAGAGTAGGAAACACAGGAAGAGGAATGGGCTCCCTGGAGCTGAGTTGGAGCAGGAGGGAGAACCAGTGTTGGCGAGGCCACCGAGGTGCGATGAGAATCATGGTGGCGTTGTCCTTGCGGAGTTTGGACAAGGTCCGCAACATCAGAGGAAGTGGAGGGAAGGCATACAGGAACCGATCCCTCCAATCGAGCAGGAATGCATCCGGGGCCAGACGGTGAGGAGAGAAGAGTCTGGAGCAGAATAGGGGCAGCTGATGATTGTGAGGAGCTGCAAAGAGGTCCACCTGCGGAGTGCCCCATCGAGCAAAGACGGAGAGTAGAGTCGGGGGGTCCAACGTCCACTCGTGGGGTTGAAGGATGCGACTGAGATTGTCGGCCAGAGAGTTCTGTTCGCCCTGGATATAGACCGCCTTGAGAAAGAGATTGCGGTCCGTGGCCCAGGTCCAGATGCGCAGAGCCTCCAAACAGAGGGGGCGAGATCCGGTGCCGCCTTGCTTGTTTATGTAGTACATGGCGACTTGATTGTCCGTGCAGAGGAGGAGGACTTGAGGGCAGAGGAGATGTTGGAAAGCCTTGAGGGCGTAGAACATGGCTCTGAGTTCCAGGAAATTGATGTGATGACGACGCTCCTGTGGGGTCCAAAGTCCCTGGGTGCGTAGATCTCCTAGGTGAGCTCCCCACGCATAGGGGGACGCATCCGTGGTGATGATCATCGAGTGAGGGGGTAGATGAAAAAGTAGACCCCTGGAAAGATTTGAGGAGTTCAACCACCATTGGAGAGATTGCTGAAGAGATGATGTCACAGAGATGGGATGAGAAAGAAGATCCGTAGTCTGTGACCATTGGTTGGCGAGAGTCCACTGAGGCGTGCGAAGGTGGAGACGTGCCAGAGGAAGGACATGCACCGTCGAGGCCATGTGACCCAGGAGGACCATCATCTGTCGGGCAGGAATGGAGGGATGCATGAGCACCTGACGACAGAGGTGGAGCAAGGTCCGCTGACGATCGGAGGGGAGAAAAGCCCTCATTAGTGTGGTGTCCAGAACTGCTCCAATGAATTGAAGTCGCTGGGTGGGAAGCAGATGCGACTTGGGGTAGTTGATCTCGAACCCCAGGAGGTGGAGGAGAGAGATGGTGTGATGAGTAGCCTGTAGCACAAGTTGAGACGTAGGTGCTTTCACCAACCAATCGTCCAAATAGGGGAACACCTGGAGGTTGTGAGACCTGAGGAAGGCCGCTACCACTATAAGGCACTTGGTGAAGACCCTGGGAGAGGAAGCGAGGCCGAACGGTAGCACCTTGTACTGGTAGTGATGGTGCAGTACCTGGAACCGCAGGTAGCGGCGAGAATTTTGATTGATGGAGATGTGAGTGTAGGCCTCTTTGAGGTCCAGGGAACATAGCCAGTCGTGTTGAGAAAGAAGAGGGTAGAGCGTGGCAAGGGAGAGCATTCTGAACTTCTCCTTGACCAGACACTTGTTGAGGTCCCTGAGATCGAGAATGGGACGGAGGTCTCCCGTCTTTTTGGGTACCAGGAAGTAGCGGGAGTAGAATCCCTGCCCCCTTTGGTCTGGAGGTACTTCTTCGATGGCATTGAGAAGGAGGAGGGATTGAACCTCCCTCAGGAGGAGGGGGGGTTTGAGATGAGTTTGAAGCAGACTCTACGGGAAGGTTGTCCGGAGGTAGAGTCTGGAAGTTGAGAGAGTAGCCGTGGCGGATGATGTTGAGGACCCACTGGTCCGATGTAATGATTTCCCAACGGCTGGAGAAAATGGTGAGACGACCTCCGATGGGTTGTGGAAGAGGTAGCAAGGGTGGATGACTGGCTATGCCCTGGAGAGAAGAGTCAAAAGGGCTGAGTTTGTTTAGTAGGCTGAGGAGGCTTAGAGGGTTGAGAGGCCTGAGATCGAGCCTGAGCGTGATGTTGCTGTTGACGGGGCCGCCTAGATTGCTGGGGAGGCGGATTGAGTGGCCTGGCTGAGAACCTCCGTTGATAAGATGTTTGTGGCCGATAAGGTCGGGTAGGCGGTGCCTTCTTTTTCGGCTTGATCAGGGTGTCCCACCTGGTCTCATGGGCAGAGAGTTTCTGGGTGGTGGAATCCAGTGACTCTCCAAAAAGCTCATCCCCCGAGACAGGGGGCGTTGGCCAGACGGTCCTGGTGGTTGATGTCCAGGTCGGAGACTCTGAGCCAGGCCAAGCGACGCATGGCTACAGCCATGGCAGAGGCCCGAGAGGTGAGCTCGAAGGAGTCGTATATCGAGCGGACCATATACTTGCGCATTTGGAGAAGGCCAGAGATGTGCTGTTGGAATAGCGGGACCTTGCGCTCAGGTAGGTACTTCTGGAGGGCAGACAGCTGTTGGACCAAGTGTTTGAGATAGAAGGAAAAATGGAAGGAATAGTTGTTTGCCCTGTTGGCAAGCATGGCATTTTGGTAAAGCCTCTTGCCAAACTTGTCCATGGTCTTACCTTCTCTGCCAGGAGGGGTAGAGGCATAGACACTGGAGCCCTGAGTCTTTTTTAAGGTGGATTCCACCAGAAGGGACTCATGGGGCAATTGAGATTTGTCGAATCCAGGAATAGGGATGACACGGTAAAGGTTGTCCAGTTTACGGGGAGCTCCCGGTACCGTGAGGGGATTTTCCAAGTTTTTGTAGAATGTCTCCCGTAGGATGTCATGCACGGGAAGCTTGAGGAACTCCTTAGGAGGTTGCTCAAAGTCTAAGGCTTCTAAAAAGGCTTGGGACTTTTTGGAGTCAGATTCCAGGGGAAGGGACAGAGCAGCAGACATTTCCCTCAGAAATTTAGAAAAAGAGGACTGTTCAGGTTTAGAGGTGGCATCAGGTGCCGATGGTTCCTCATCAGATGAGGAGGGATCCTCCTCGGTACCGAGAGGAGTCTCCTCCCATAAATCCGGGTCCCTGACCTCTGGTGCATGTCGGGACACCGGGGTGGAGGGTGCGGTGTGGCGAGTCTTGGACAAAGATTTACCAGAGCGCACCGAAACGGTACCAGGGGAGGACGATCGGCGTCGTTCTCGGTCCCGAGAAGAGTGCCGTACCGCCTGGTGCCGAGGGGGATCCACTGTGGGTTGAGAATGAACCACTGGATCATCATGAAGTTGTTGGGCCGAAAGGATCGGCATAGAGGTGTTTACCGGTACCGAAGGAGTGGACACCGGGGGCTCGGTGCGGGGCTCGGGCTGGTCTGGTACCGGAAGGAGCGGTGCCAGGATAGAGGGTAGCAGTTGTTCAAGTTGTTTCTTCAACTGTTCCTGAAGCTGAGTTTGTAGAATGGCCGAGATACGGTCATCTAGGGGTGGCATCGGAACCGCTTTCTTTTTCTTCGGTTCCTTGGATGCCGCTCCACGCCCCGGCGATGAGGAGGCCGATGACGAGGCACTCACCGATATCGGGGCGGAGCGTTTACGGGACCGGTGCGATGCCGGTAGGGACGGTGTCGCCACCGTAGCAGGAGGGCGCTCGAGGGAAGAGGAAGGCTTCTTAGCCGGCTTACCTGGCGCCAGTGGCGCCGATGCGGGGTCGGTCGGTGTCGAGCTTGACGGTGCCGATTTTTGCGGTACCGCCGTTGAAGGTGAGGAATCCATCGCCGACTCGGTGCCGAAGAGAAGGGTTTGCTGGATTCTTCGGTTTTTAAGAGTTCGTTTTTGCAAAGTGGCACAGCGGGTGCAGGAGTCCGCCCGATGCTCCGGACCCAGGCACTGCAAACACCAATTGTGTGGGTCAGAAACGGAGATCGGGCGTGCACACCGCTGGCACTTCTTAAAACCGACCTGCGGGGGCATGAAGGGGAAGATAGCCTCCGCAAAATCGAAGTCCGAGGCCTGTATAATGGCAACAGGCCCCGCCGGGGCAAAAACGAAAGAAAAAGGAAAAAATCAAAGTTTTTTTTTTTTTTTTTTTTGCAATTCAAATAAAAAGGGAACCCGAAGGTAGAGGGAGAAAAATTTAGAACAAAAGCGCGAGCGGGAAGGCAAAAAGTGATTTCAACGGCCGTTGAAAAAATACACGCGTCTTCTTCGCTCCGCGGAAACGAAGAAACTGGGGACCACGCACTCCTCCGTCGGGCGGGAAGGCACTCGCGCACGCGCGGTGCGGCCAACTAGAAACTTCTAGTTAAAAAGGTCCGTACCGAGGGCTCCGTCGGTGACGTCACCCATGTGTTAAGAATATGCTGCCTGCTTGTCCTGGGATAAACAATATTTCTAGTAATAACTTGATATATAAAGAATAGGCTTAGCAGTAAGGTTCCCTGTACAACTTAATTAACACTAGCAGTTGACAACTTCTTCATATCAAGAAATGCGTGCAAGTGTTCAGGTAAAAGAAATACATATTTCACTGCAAGGTACTTAACTAAACATTTCCATGGGTAGGCTAATAAAAAGTTGCCCCCAGCGTCACTCTCTCAGCTCTCATTGCCAAGAAAAGTTTACGTGTCTCTTGTGTTTGTCTTGCGACGTCTGGGTATATCCAGACCTTTTTCCCCAAAAACGGTACTTGAGAATTTCGAAAATATCATCTCAGAAGTGAATTAGCGTCTTGCTCAAACACAAAAGAAACCAATGAGGTGGCTCTCTCTGTGGAGTCTGTAAGAGATGATTCAAGCATATCTGTAAGATTTAATTGCTCCACAGCTGGTCCATCGGGAGTGGCTCCTAACCTTTTTGTAGGAATATAATATATACGGTTAACCAAAAGCAGTTTTACAGATTTTTAATCATTGAATTCAGTTGCCGATTGTCTAATAAGTTAAGCTATTACATATCGATACTAATCTCAAGTTTTTAGAGAACGACATGGGGACAAAGTTTGTCCCTGTCCCCATCCCTGCGGGTACCTGTTCCCATTTCATTCTCTAATTCCCAACACTCCTTTTGGTTCCAGTTCCTCAAGGGTCACAACCCAGTCAGGTGTTACACCCAGTGAATATGCCCGAGATCTATTCACACGCACTGCCTTCATTGTTTAAAAATAGATATCGGGCATATTCATTGGGAAAATCCCGAAAACCCAACTGGGTTGCCAGCCCTCAAGGACAGAGGTTACTCATCCCTGCTCTACACCACTGCATAGCTCATGCTCTTCTTCAAATACCATTCTATGCTATGTTGGGGAGACGGCAGAATGCTAAAGCCAAGATTCAACTTACACAGGCACGACATTAAACATCACAAAGTCAGAAGGACTTTGCAGCCTTAATGAACTTTATGGTGAGAATATTGAGGCACACACCAGCCAGGACTTAAAGATCTAGGTTTCCTATCGCATTATAAACCATAAAACTATGCTTCTTTTCTCACCCTTCGATCTCCCCATCCACCTCTCTCCCCCAACCAAGACTGTCTCTGAAATTATTTTTGATGTTGTTCTTATTCAATCTGATACTTGTCATCTTCAGATCAGAAATGAGCAGATGAAGCTAATCAAAAAATGTATTAAGATGAAAACAGTTCAATAAAAAGGCATCCTTTTTGCTCTATTTTGATTTATTACCTATAAATATGAATGAGAAGCGGTAGATTCCGGCTGTCCAGTGTAGGCAAGTGTATCTCATACATATTCATGGTGGGTAGGCTGGGACAGCCCAGTTGTTCATCAAGCCGCCTGGCACTCTGCAGATCAAGGGGGAGTATTACTGCACTTGACAAGATAATGTATTACAAGGAATGCTTGGTTATATAAATAAAAACTAATTGTAGTCTTCTGGGAGAGGGGGAACCTTTTGGCGTGGGCTCCATCTGTTCATCTATAAACCACTGGCAGCACAGAGTCTCTAGAAAAGACGGTAGGATAAATGGAAAATACACAGGACATCAGAAGGTGCAGATAAACTTAGGAAAATTAGAACGCATCTTGCCACTAAGTATGCCACAAAACTCCACCTACCTCTGCCAGCTGTGTCAGCAGCACCCCCATGCCTGCCTCCCATCTCTTCTGAAAGCCATTAATTTCCTCACCCAAGGATAGTGCAAAATCTCACAGAAGGGACCAGCCAGGCAACTTCTTTCTGGATGCGCAGGGGGAAGATGAGCTATATGCCGATGATCATGACTTGGACTAGCTGCTGAGCTGGTGTGTGTGTTGGGGGGGGAGGGGAGGGAGGAATACTAGTGACCCTACACTGCAGCACTAGATCAGGCTTCAAACACACTGCTCAGCTGACAAGTCTGTTTCAAAAACAAATTATTTTTATTGTGTAAAATTTCAAATTATCACAGCAAGAACAGAGTATTCCATTCTTTAAAAAAAAAAAAAATAATAATAAAAATGAAAGTTATTCAAAGACAATATAGAATTTAAGCAGCATTCCCAAACTCCATAAATCTCTCTTGACAGTCTTGACAAAGCAATGGTAAAGACACAGAAAGGAAAGGCCGAGGTGTTACAAAGACAGAACATGTAAAATCCCGCCCCTCCCCCAAACATGTAAACACAAAATGACAAATTTCCCCATAAGCCATATTATCCAGTCTAGGGCATGAGGACCCAATCCTGTTCATCCATAGGTATGCATACTTATCTCAAACCTCATGGGAATTCTGAAGGGGAAAAATGCTCAAGATACAATGAGTTCAATCACAATGTCTTCAATATTCATGATTGCTTCTCCCTGGTCCTGTGGATCTCTCTGAAGAGCAGCAAAATTTTGTTTACTTACTGGAGTTCAGACTTAGGTTGTTTGATCATATAAAAGATCCCAACTATAGGATGCTACATTCAAGCCAACACTGGAGAAATGACCCAAAGAATGACAATGCTCAAAACTGCTCTATAGCCAGAAGGTAGCAGTGCAAGTTAAATTTTTTTAAAAATCTTAAGGTTAATTATTTTATAAGGTTTATTATTATAATAATGTTAATTATTTTATATACCATATCCATAACACACCTAAGCGGTTTCCCGACTCTAAGGGAGTGTGCAGCTCCATCATACATATTTGGTGAAAAACTATCAAAAAGATTCAACTTTCAAAACCTGGGCATCTCACACTGCCAAGAATAATTAACCATTTCATGTCTGGAAAGCCAGATTCATCAGCAGTGAAACCATCAGAGTAGGAAGCTTACAAGTCACAACCCTCTCTGTATCAATGGCACTGGATTTCCTCATGTCCTTCTTGTGGGTGAAGAGAGGTCTGCAAGGCTGATGCTCTCTCCACGCAGTGCTGTAGCGGAGACTCCTGAGGAAAAAGCTCCTGTGGGGCCGTCGAGACTGCTTTTTCACTTAGAATCTCAGGAAGCAGCTGAGCAGATCTAGGGGCAGGAAAGGTGCTAGTTTCTGACCCCACTTCCTTTTTGTTCCTGAGCCCTGCAAAGGATAGCGTAATGTGCTTTTTGCTGATGAAGATCTGACGACTGTATGTCTTCAGAGATTTGAGGGGGCTCTTGGGGAGCTGGGGACTCAGGGAGCTCCTTGCTTTCAAGCAGTCAACATCCTGCTCTCTAAGTAAGGGAGGTGTGGAAGGTCCTGCTGCCACACCTCCCATACTGGTCTCCATGGCAAGGCCACTTTCATGGCTCAAAGATCGCCCAAACTTCCTGGCTCCTCTCCGCTGCAGTGGGAAAAGGTTCCTCTCAGGGGGGCCCTCCAGAGCTGTACCAAGTACCCGCTGAAGGTTCATGGCTATTCTGTGCATACTCCTTTTTGGTGCAATTGACTTTGAGGGTTTAAGTTTGCGGATGCAGTCTGCCACAGACACGTACAACCCCAGTGGCTCCTGAACATTTGTAGAAGTACGAATCCTTGCCTGGGTACTTTCCTCAGATAGCTCGGAGGATGCTGCAATGCTGTTTTGCAAGCAGCTGGACACCAATGTCCCCACACCTTCATCAGCCAGTGTAACCAGTACCAGAGGCAGCCCAAGCTGCAGGGCACTGTCAACACGTGGCACCATGTCTGCATTGGCACACAGCTGCTGACCATTCAGATACAAACTCGCCTCAGACATGTTTTCTGCAGCACTGCCACTTTCAAGTTTGTGCCCCGTTTCCAACGATATCTTATCTAGAGACTCCAAGAGATTCTCAGGCAGGCTGATTGATCTGCGCAGGACTCTGTATTGTTTCTTGGGAGACTCCGAAGCCCATTCTAACAGGCTGTCTGAATGAGGGACAACACTGCCTTCAACAATGTCCTGGATCACTGCAACAGACTCACCGTGCCCTTGCGCATCTGGATTCTGTCCTGGACTAGTGTCCAAAGTCAGGAGCTCAATTGCAGGGGTCTCGCAGGATGCAGAAATTGTCCCACACTTGGCTTGCGTGTCCAATGCCGATGCTCCATGGCTTGGGCTCCTAGGACTAGAAACAGTGAAGAGCTCTTCACAATTAGGAGAGGCCTCAGAAAGGATCTCTTCTGTGGAAGCTAAATTAGGACTTCCTGAAACAAGACAAAAAAAATAAAAATAAAAAAATAAAAATTGTAAGTGTCCTCTTCAAATAAGAAAACATTTATATATCCTGTTCTGCTAATCCCTAGCCAGTGGCATAATAAGGGAGGGGAGGAGAGCAGACTGCCCTGGAAGCCGCCGCCGCCCCCCCCCCCTGCCACTGTACCTAAAACTTCACCAATGCGAGCAACTACACTGGCCTGCTGCTCACACCGGCCTGGCTCCCTCCAAAAATCACTTCCAGGTCACCCACCCCTGAAATCGGCAGGAGGTATGCCCACACCCTCCTAAATAACACTGCCCAACATCATCCCCCATTTGAGACTGGCAGGAGGGATGCCTACTCTCTCCTGCCACCAGCTGTTGTTCCCAACACCCTCCCCATCATGGATTGGCAGGAGGAATTCCCACTCCCTCATGCCGCTAGCCCCCCACCCACTGAACACCCCCCCCAACTGCCTTACTAGCCATCTAACCTAGTAGCCCATCCAGGTCACTAGTATCTTGCAAAAATCCAAATAGTAGCAACATTCCATGCTACCAATGCAGGGCAAGCAGTGGCACATAGATTACTTTGAATAATTCTGTGCCATCTGCAAATCTGATCCTCTCACTCATTTTTCCCTTATCTAGATTAACTTATTCATTCACACGCACCAGTCCTACTATGGATCCACTATTCACCTCTTTCTATTGGGAAACCTGACCATATCTAGTAACTAGCATATACTAACGCTGTTAATGTGTTAATTTTATCATAGGTCCCATTTTATACAATAAGATCTTATTAAACATTAGTATGCCACTAAAAGCAGCCCATATTAGTAAGTTTAGCCATTGTAGTTTAACCAGTTATAAGCCGGAGTCTGACCTAGACTCCTATCCTGTAACTGTTTTAATGTGAACAAAAGATTAAATGTACCAGTTTGTAGTTTAATAAGTGTCCACTTGTTCTACCGCCTCCCTTCGGTACCAGTTTGTCTGTCAGTCTTATATTATTAAGTCTTTGTACGATATTCCTTTGTTGTACCCTGTATTTTTTTTTAAATACTTGTATTTTTAATATATGTACACCGCCTTGAAGTCTGATTTGGCGGTATAATAAGATTTTAATAAACTTGAAATAACTTTAAAAAATCAAGAACAATCCACAAGGAGTGTATACATAATGTGATCATACATCCCGTTTTGAACGGGACCGTCCCGTTTTTAGAACCCCTGTCCCGGTGTCCCCACGCACAGCTTCGGGATGTTGAAATGTCCCGTTTTCAGAGACAGCGTCGCAAAGATGTGCGTGGGGGACAATGGGACAGGCAATCACTTCTCCTCCCTCCCTGCCGCGTCAAAGCCAGCCTGCCTTTCTGCCTCCCTCCAGTGCCAAAGCCTGGCCTACCGCCGATTCAAACCCCCCCCCCCCCGGTCCACCACCGCTACAACTGAAGAAAAGGAAGGTTCAGGCGCCGGCCCGCAAACCTTCTTCCCAACATAAATTCTAACATCGGAGAGGAAGTTTCGGGCCAGCCAGGCAGCGATTGGCTGGCCCGGAACTTCCTCTCCAACATCAGAATTGACGTCAGGAAGAAGGCTTGTGGGCCGGCGCCTGGACCTTCCTTTTCTTCAGTTGCAGTGAGCAGCGGTGGCGGTGGACCAGGGAGGGGGGGGTTTGAATTGGGGTAGGCCAGGCTTCAGTGGGCAGGAAGCAGCAGTGGGGGGCGGCAGACTTCGGCGTTGGAGGGAGGGAGGCAGACAAGCAGGCTGGCTTTAGCGCAGCAGGGAGGGAGGGAGTGGGACAAAGGCTGGAAGGCAGTGAGGAGGACATAGGAAGGAAGGAGAGATAGAGGCAGAGAAAAGGAGGGTTGTAAGCAGAAGAGAAACTAGAGAGAAAGGCCTGGACCAAAGGGGAAGACAGGAGGCAGATGCAGGACTATGCGAGGTGCAGACAGAGGGGGAAGAGACTGAGGAAGAGCAGAGATATTGAAGATCATAACAGAGGAGGGAGAGAGAGGGAGACCTGGAACAAAAGGTACAAAGAAGAACTGACACTGGATCTGGGGAGGATAACAGAGGGAAAAGAGAGAGTCCAGGACCCAAAGAGGATGGGGCTGGAGAAAGAAAGAGAGAGACCCGGACCCAAAAGGGGATGGGGCTAGAGAGAGAAAGAAAGAAAAATATTGGATGCAGTCAGAAGGAAGTGCAACCAGAGACTCATGAAATCACCAGACAACAAAAGGTAGGAAAAATGATTTTATTTTCAATTTAATGATCAAAATGTGTCGGTTTTGAGAATTCATATCTGCTGTCTATATTTTACACTATATTTGTCTATTTTTCTATAGTTACTGAGGTGACATTGCATATTTTAAAGTCATCTGCCTTGACATCTTTGAAAACCCCCCAAATATAAATGATAATTAACATTTTCTCTGCATATAGTTTGCTTTGTGGGATTTTTTAATTTTATGGTTACCATTATGAATTAAGATATTATGTATACATGAAAAATGAATGGAAGAAATTGGGGCGGGATTGGGGGGATGGGCTAGGGCGGCATTGTGGGCGAGACTGAAAATTAATAGATGTCCCGTTTTGATGGAAAAAAAAAAAAAAAAAGGGTCACGTTATATATACAGTCACAAGTGAACCACAGGAAACCTAAATAATGTATACAATAAAAATGACCCAACACGGGCCGTGTCTCAGCAAAATAAAAATGCCTTCCTCGGGGGTCTTATAGGGTCCACAAAAAAAAATCAAAGTAGTTAAGAGGCTACAAACAAGCAGCCAAACTCACAAGACTACAATGTATGCAACTAAAGCAGCCCATGTTAGTTTAAGTCTAGCCATTATAGTTTAACCAGTTACAAGCCACAGTGGGACCTAGCCTCCTATCCTGCAACTGTTTTAATATTAATACAGGAGCACAAAAAGTATGAGCTCACTGGGGAACAATCTTCAAGGACAGAGAAATTAAAACGATCTTCTCCAGGTTCTGCAGTGTGATCAGAGCCCAGGATGCACCGGGAAGGAGGCCTAAGGCTTTGATTGGCCCAGGAGCCTAAGGCAAATTCACAATCCATCTCCCAGTGTAGGGTCTGCCACAAGCCACTGAGCTAGTTACAGTGGTGCTAGAGGAGACATTCACTTAAAAAAATAATAGAGAAAGCTTGATTTGTGTCTTACCGTGGCCCTGATCATTTGTTTTCAAAGACGACTGGATTAGCTGGGGATCCTTTTCAGAGAAGAGGGGACCCTCCAGAGCATCTGCCACCATATTTTTCATCAGGGTCCACCCACTGGTCTCCAGAGTCAAAGACGCTCCAGACTGCCATACAACAAAGAATCAAAAAAACAAAATATGAAACTTGACATTGTGCATTCTACAGATCATACTCTTCATTGGTATTATAAATGCTTAGAACCTTAGCTTGAAGTCGCACACAAACACTCACCTCTTCTTTTTCGCTACGAGTGCGTCGAAAGAGACGAAGAGACTTTCGAACCCTGTCTGTGCGATCCACCACTGATGGGGGGAAGCAGCCTGAACGGCCTGAAGGAACCCTGGAAGAAATACCAGGATGGGGGAAAACCCGTCAGCTGCCTGACCTTGCTCATCCTGACCCTAGTGGAGCAAACACGCATCCCAGCAGACCATGCCTAAGCCCAGGTGGGGACACATCAGCTTAACGTATCTACAGTCCCCTGCCAAAATCTCAGGTGAAGCAACATCCGCTATTCCTGTACAGGCCCTAAGATCCCTGCAGAGCCCCCTGCCTGTGAGGGGATGTACTGGCTGCTTGGAATACAGTGGCAAACACAAAGGCCCTGATTCTGTAAAGTGCTTCCTACAGCTGTTTAATCAGCCAATCAGGAGGCACTTTTTCTTAATAAAAAAAAAAAAAAAAAAAAAAAAAATGCTCCCCAGTCAGGCCGCCTATATTGAAAGCGCCTCCAGGGAGCCTAGAGGCCCGCAAGCCCGCCTAAGCTCACCTAAGGCTAGGCAGTAGCCTTAAGCGAACCTAAGTGGTCCTACGCGTCTCCCTAGCAGAACGGGAGACGCTTACAAAATGCTGGCCTACATGGTAAGTAGATGCAGCCGCTTTACCTATTCGCAGCAAGGATCTCCCTGCCATGATTAGTATAGCGGCTACGGCCACAAGTCTCCCCCCACCAAGCGATCGCGGCAGGAGAGTGCCCAACCCCTCCTGCCGACCGAAACCGCCCCACCCCCGACGATCATGGCAGGAGGGTACCCAACCCCTCCTGCCAGACCCCCCCGATGGCCCTCCCGAAGATCATGGCAAGATGGTACCCAACCTCTCCTGCCGACCACCCCCCAACGGCCCTCCCAAAGATCATGGCAGGAGAGTACCCAACCCCTCCTGCCGGTCCCCCAATGCCCCTCCCAAGATCGCTGGCAGGAGGATGCCCAACCCCTCCTGCCGGATCCCCCCAATGAACCCCCCCACCCCGGAACTACCCCTTGGGCTTACCTGCAAGTTGGACCGGACGGCTCCTCGCACGTCCAGCCAGCAGGCCCGCCTCCGTCCAAAGGAAGAGGCGTCCCCTCCCCTGCCCAATCCACATGATCCTAGGGCCCGATTGGTCCAGGCGCCTAAGGCCCCTCCCGCTATAGGGAGGAAGCTGGAGTAGCTAAGCCCGATGTGTGGGGTTTTTTTTTTAAAAACAAACTATATGGATTAGGGAGGAAGCTGGAGTAGTTATGCCCGTTTTGTGGCGCGTACAACTTACTGTGAGTACGCGCAGTTTGTTTTTTCGTAATGGGGTCTAAGCTGTGCAATGCTCTTCCAATGCCTCCGTGCTATTGAACTTCCTTTCTGCACTTTAAAAAGCTTCTAAAACCACATTTGTACATAAAAGCCTTCCTATAGGCAGATTAAAAGTGTCTCAAGACTGAAAGAATCTATGCAAAAGATGTTAAGCTATAAAATGAATTAGTGCTGTTCTTGTTTTGCTGTACTGTGTATGTTCATATTGCACGCTGCTCAGTTGTAGGCAGTTATAAATGTGAAAATAAATCAATATACTAAGCTCTAGTTTCCAATTGCCTACAAGCCTTTCCTCATATACCACCACTGAGTGGTCAATGCATGAAAATCTTTTACCAAACCTGAAAAACAGCAGAAACCTTATATACCAGAAACGTTGCACGTCTCTCACTACTGCAGTTGTCGTCACACCTACACCCACCTGCCTAGTTTTGCTAAAGTGCTGTAGACCCATCGGCCAGAAATGCACTCTGACCTCTCACCTCTGAACACACTTGCCGTCTCTCTTGCTTCGCTGCCTCCTTACGCTGGCTGAAGATCTTGGAGTGTCCGGTGCACAGAGGGCTGCAGAGGACTGGAAGCATCCGGGACCAAGTTCGGCATCCGGGAAGACATCAGGCAGGCCGACAAGAGCTGCAGAAAGGAAGGGTCTGTCCTCGTAAAGCAGGCCAAGATGCCTCGGTGACAACTCGGAGCATGAGAACATTATTGTGCACAGTATCAAACGTTGAGTAAAAAAAAAAAAAAAACACACACCCCCCTGCTCAGGATCTCTGCATCAGTTTAACTCCCACGGCTAGTTTTGCTTTCAGTAAGCAACCCGAGACCCCTTTCCCCCAGGTTCGCACCTCTCACTACATTTTAACAGTGAAGCCAGCCTCTGGAGCAGGCACACATGGGTGACCTATCAAGCACCAGACATACCTGCATCTGCCGGGGAAGTGCCAGACAGTCCCAATGTGTCATCAGACACGAGCTGCCCAGGGCTGAAGTCCAGTGTGGCCTTCCTAGGACAAAAAAAGCAAAGGGAGACAGGACTTCATGAGCAAGCACATCAAATGAAGTGACGAGGAGGGGGGGAAATAAAAGCTCACTGATTACCTATTTCCCTTAGGATTACTTTTAAACCACTTCTTTCTTTCAAAGTCCAATCTAATCATATTCCCTCATTCATAGACAGATTGCTGATCCCTTATGATTCGCATAGGGCAGTGGTCCCCAACCCTTGTCCTGGAGGACCACCAGGCCAATCAAGTTTTCAGGATATCCCTAATGAATATGCATGGAGCAGATTTGCATGCCTGGCACTGCCATTCTATGCAGATCTCTCTCATGCATATTCATTAGGGCTATCGGGAACTATGCTCTTCCCAACATCTCCTTGCAGTTCCTTCAGTTTTATAATAATAATAATAATAAAAACAGCTTATATACCGCAATACCGTGAAGTTCTATGCGGTTTACAAAGATTAAGCAAAGGTACAAATTGATTGACTTTAAGAGGGGAGGAAGAAAGAGGGTTAATAGGACAGGAAATCCATTTTTGAGGAGAGAGTGATCAATAGAACAAGTTAATCACTATAGAGGGGAGAGAGAAGAGAGGATCAGTTGTCTAGATACTTTAGGAACAGGTGTGTTTTCAGACGTTTCCTAAATTCCTCATAAGTAGTGAGTGAAAGCAATTGTTCTAGGTCTTTACCCCATAATGCTGCTTGGTGTGAGAGAAGATGTTCATGGTGTTTTTTCAGTTTACAACCTCTCACTGGGGGGGAAACAAAGTTGGAATGTGAGCTTCTCTTGTGTCTGTTGGCTGAGAAGACGAAAAGGTCAGTTATATATTTAGGGGCAAGTCCGTGTAGTGCTTTGAAGCAGAAGCAGGCAAATTTAAACTTTACGCGCGCCTCCATTGGCAGGCGATGCAGCTGCCGGTAGTAGAGTGTCACGTGGTCAAACTTCCTCAGCCCAAAGATCAGTTTGACCGCTGCATTTTGCATCAATTGTAAACGCTGCATGTCCTTTTGGGAAATTGCTAAATAGGCAATGTTACAGTAGTCAAGTAGACTCAGTACGAGGGATTGGACTAGGGTTCTGAATGCCGCTGTATCGAAATAAGCTTTAAATGGATCTGAGTTTCCAGAGAGTGAAAAATCCCTTTCTGATCAAGGAGTTCACCTGGTCTCTCATGGTTTGGCACTGATCCAAAGTTACACCTACTATCTTTATGGTAGGTTGGATAGGGTAATTAAGATTGATACATAGTGGTGATTTGGTGTCAAGCGGATGTGGCGAAGCAACGAAGAAAGTTGTCTTTTCTGAATTAAGTTTGAGCCTAAAGGTTGTCATCCAGTGCTCCATCACGTTTATGGCTTCTGAAGCTTTAGGAATAGTTTCAGAGATAGAATTAATGAATGGGATGATGATACAACATTAAAACAATCTGTTCAGTAACCGCACCCACATTGTGGAACGTCCTACCACCGACCCTGAGACAAGAATAGAACCTCAAACACATTTCTTTTCCAGATGCTTTTGAGATCTATACCTAGTTCTCCTTATTCAGAATTCTCAGACATTAGGCCTAGCATTAAAGATCCCCTCTACTCCTTTTGTATTTCGCCTCCCCTTTCTTTTATTTTAAGCAATTCTTCCTCCCCAGTTGCCCTTATGAACTTCCTTTAGTTTTTGAGATGTCCTAGTCCAGGAATGTCCAACCTTTTGGCTTTCCTGGGCCGCATTGGCCGAAAAAAAAAATTTTCTGGGGCCGTGCAAACACTGCAGCAAGACAGAGGAGGGAGTCGGCAAGATGCTAAACACCTGGGGGCAGCAGAGGAAAACACTGCATGGCCCTCGACTGGGGCCGCACAAAATACTTTCACGGAGCCGCAGGTTGGACGCCCCTGTCCTAGCCCTTTCCAATTCTTCCGCAAATCTCTAAAAGCTTTTCTATTTGCCAAACATTTTGAAAATTAATCTCCTTACAATTGTAGCATATTTTTATTAATTATTGTTAACCGTGTCGAGCTTCCTCCAGTTGATGACCCGGTATATAAAGCTAAGTTTTAGTTTAGTTATGTCTTTGTGAATTTGTTCCCCACTATTTTTTTAAAACCTTTTTTTAATACTTTGTATAAATTGTAAACCGCTTTGCACATAAAAGCGGTATATCAAGACCTAAATAAACTTAAAACTTGAAAAGGATGAAAACAGATGGGTCATGTTTCTTGGAGGAGGGAATGTATATTACGTCACCAGATGGTATAAGCCAGTGGTTCCCAACGCTGTCCTGGAGGACCACCAGCCAGTCAGGTTTTCAGGATAGCCCTAATGAATATGCATGGAG
This sequence comes from Geotrypetes seraphini, assembly GCF_902459505.1. Lineage (NCBI taxonomy): Eukaryota > Metazoa > Chordata > Amphibia > Gymnophiona > Dermophiidae > Geotrypetes > Geotrypetes seraphini. Next base: position 62,170,341 of record NC_047091.1, on the reverse strand, counting down.
GTGATTTCACCTCCATTCTATGCAAATCTCTCTCATGCATATTCCATTAGGGTTATCCCAAAAACCCGACTGGCTGGTAGTCCTCCAGGACAGGGTTGGGAAACACTGGTATAAGCTATGGAGGGCTCAGCCAGCACAGCAGACTGGTTTATTCCTGGCCACAATCAGATCCACCAATCAGAATCTGCCGTCTGTTCCCGCCCCAATCAAGGAACTTTTCTATACACATAACACAGGGGTGTCAAAGTCCCTCCTTGAGGGCCGCAATCCAGTCAGGTTTTCAAGATTTCCCCAATGAATATGCATGCGCTGCTTTCAATGCATATTCATTGGGGAAATCCTGAAAACCTGACTGGATTGCGGCCCTCGAGGAGGGACTTTGAGATCCCTGACATAACACCATTTCCCCCCCCCCCCCCTGCCACAGCACCTGCTCTCTGGAATACTCTGCCATCACACATCCGCCTTGAAGACTCCCTCAACAAATTTAAAATCAAACTTAAAACCTTCCTATTCAGGATGCATATCAAGACACAAGATAAGATCCCCCTGCTGCTTCCATTAACGATGAAAGAGAACCGCTTTAAAGATGCAATGTCCCCTCCCTTACTTCCCTCCCCTTCCCACCTCCCTTTTAAATTTTATTTTGACTTCGATGTAATTTAAACTTTTACCCTTACCCCAGTTCCCTTCATATCAAGTTTGTTTACGTTTTGTCTAAAACCTATGTTATATACAGTATATATTGCCGCCTTTTGCTTTATTTGTATCCCAATTTTTAGCATTGTAAACCAACCAGATACTAGATGACAGTCGGTATATCCAAACAGTGAATAAACTTGGAATTTTTAACCATAGCTAGAGGTAGTAATTGCTGCCCCTCCACCTCCTCCACACACACACCTCTTTTTCAGCTCTGATCCCTCACACGAGTCCTCCGATGCTTTCCTTTTTGTCTTGAAGGACGTCCTGAGGACAGGGCCCGAATCCATTTCAGCAGCTGTATTTTAAAAAAAGGGCAAAATCCATCACAAGGGGAGGCATAGAATTATTTTAATAAAAAAAAGGCAGCAACGCAAGACTGCTGAAAATAACAGGGCAGAGGACCTGCACCCACCTGGCTTCTGCTCCTTCTGAGACGCACTGGAAGCTGTGTGTCCAGTTTTCCATCTACTCAGAGCTCCATTCACAATGTCTGAAATAAAAAATGGTGGAGATTCCGTTAAGCTCTCTTTTGCGATACAACTAGAGCCAGCTTGAATATTACTATGATTAGAAGTGATTTTGGAGCTTCAAAAGGGTACAAAATAGCAAGAGACATCAAGTGTAAAGCACCTAAAGCAGGAGAAAGAAGCAGGTCTCAGAAGCTCAATAACAAGGAACATAAGAATAGCCTTACTGGGTCAGACCAATAGCCCAGTAGCCCGTTCTCATGGTGGCCAATCCAGGTCCTGGCAAAAAAAAAAACAAAGAGTAGCAACATTCCAACATCTCAAAGAATAGCAAGAGTCCGGAACCCCAATGAGAGCAACATTCCAGAGCTGAGATTGTGATGTCATAATGCCTCATTCCACAATGCCTCAGAGCCAACCTCATCAGTGATGTCACAATGGCTTGATTGTCCTATACTTGGCACACGCAAGAGCATAAGAACAACCATATTGGATCACACCAATGGTCCATCAAGCCCACTAGCCCAAGGATCTCAAAGTCCCTCCTTAAGGGCCGCAATCTAGTCGGGTTTTCAGGATTTCCCCAATGAATATGCATGAGATCTATGTACATGCACTGCTTTCAATGCATATTCATTGGGGAAATCCTGAAAACCTGACTAGATTGTGGCCCTCAAGGAGGGACTTAGAGATCCCTGCACTAGCCCATTCTCACGGTGGCCAATCCAGGTCACTAGTACATTACATTACATTACATTAGGGACTTCTATTCCGCCTATACCTTGCAGTTCAAGGCGGATTACAAAAGAGCTAACTGGACATTTCCAGTGAAGTTACAACAGTTGTTTTTTTTTTTTGTTACAAGGGAGGAGAGGTAACTGGATTAATTCCGGAAGAACTTGCAAATTGGATATTAAATTGAATTGACTGTATGTTACTGTGTGATATAACAAATAGATTACAGTTAGAGTACAAATAAGATTACATTACATTTCAGGGATCTGAATACTTGGTTGGTGTTTTGGGGAGGAAGAGATTATTTAAGTGGAGGTTTTGGGGGAGAATTTATCTAGGAGGAGGGGGAAGGGTTGGGTTAAGATATCTGGATAAATTTTTTGAAAAGTAGGGTTTTGATTTATTTTCGAAAAGTTTTGAAGTCGCTCGTTGCCGTCAACAGGTTGGAGATGGAGTGATTAAGTTTTGCTGCTTGCGTCGCCAGAAGGTTATCAAGCATCTTTTTGCGCTGAGTGCCCTTGAGTGGAGGGAATGCAAAAGGGTTCGGAGTTCTTCCTTGTCTTGAGGTGAGGATCTGGTTTAGGCGGTTGTTTAGATAGGGGGGGGGGGGCGGAGCCGTTTAATGCTTTGAATAATAGACAGTAGAATTTGAATTGAATTCGTGCCTGGCCAAAACCCCCAAGGCGTAGCAATATTCCATGCTACCAATCCAGGGTAAGTAGTGGCTTCCCCTGTGTCTTTCTGAACAACAGACTATGGACTTTTCCTCCAGAAAATTGTCTAAACCTTTCTTAAAACCAGCTCTGCTATCCGCTCTTACCACAACCTCTGGTAATGCGTTCCAGAGCTTAACTATTCTGAGTGAAACAATATTTCCCTATAACTTCATCGAGGGTCCCCTAGTCTTTGTAATTTTTGATGGCATGAAAAATCGATCCACTTGTACCCGTTCTACTCCACTCAGGATTTTGTAGAATTCAATCCTATCTCCCCCTCAGCCATCTCTTTTCCAGTTTTATCTGGGTCAGCTGGTGTGATGAGTGTCGAACCAGTTCCCGTCAACCTTTTTTCAGTCGGGACAAACCTGATGGATGGTGCTCACATCCGTGATACTTGACCCTCATGGTGGACATTTGGTCTGATACAGTATGTTAGTTCTTATGAATTAGGGTTTTTTGTGGATGAAGAGCATGTTTACACTTATCCCTCCCCCCCCCCCCCAATAACAGGTACAAATCATAACTAGCACATTTTCTCCATGGAAGTTACCATGAAATCGGATCCTCATGTCATCTCAGTAACGGCAAAATAATTCTATCCACTACCAGGCATATTGTGAAAACCACAAAACCTGAAAATATCTTAACTCAACATATATGTAGCAAATCTATCATAGAACAGTTGCATCAATTCCTACGATTTAAACAAGAACCCTACTTAAGAAAAGGCAGCACTACAAATATCACACAGAGACCTAGAATACCAATACACCTACTACTAGTAAAACAAAACATGTGATACTGCTACAGAGTTCTACACAGAAAATACTGCAAACAGACTAACAAGCCTCCATCACACACAAAGCACAGGCAAACCCACACCAAATACAGAAGGAATGGAAAACAAAGATGAAAATGATATAATGCCCTTGTATTGCTCTATGGTACGGCCGCACCTTGAATACTGTGTGCAATTCTGGTTGTGCATCTCTTTAAAAAAAAAAAAAAAAAGATATAGCAGAATTAGAAAAGGTACACTTCCCCCTCTGTATTTGCGGTGGTTAGGGGCAGAACCGTCCCACGAATATTAAAAAAACCGTGAATAATATTCGGCCCGGTTCTGTCCTTAACCCCCGCTTCCCCCCAGCTATTTTAAGCCCTGTAAGCCTTACCTGGTGGTCTAGCGGATTTTCGGGCAGGAGCAATCTGCCCATGCTCCTGCCCCGTGCAGATTGCTCACAGGAAATGGCTGCCTTGAGCTCCCATCGTCTCTCGAGACTACGACGGGAGCTCAAGGCCATTTCCTGTGAGCGATCTGCAATGGGGCAGGAGCATGGGAAGACTGCTCTTGCTCAAAAACTTGCTAGACCACCAGTTAAGGCTTAAGAAGGGGCTTACAGGGCTTAAAATAGCCTGAAAAATGAAAATGATTTTTTGGGCAGAATAATTTAAACCATAGATACGGAGGGGGAAGTGTATAGAGAAGAGTGCCAAATTATAAAAAGGATGGGACAACTTCTCTATGAGGAAAGGCTAAAGCAACTAGGGCTCTTCAGCAAGGAGAAGAGACGGCTCAGGGGTGATATGATAGAGGTTTATAAAATACAAAGTGGAATGGAAAGGGTAGATGTGAATCACTCGTTTACTCTTTCCAAATGTGAGGGGGATTCTCAAGTTCACTGCATCTTTCAAAGTGCAGTGAGGAGGGGGGATTCCTGCGTTTTCTAAATCTGTCTCCGAGTTCACTTAATCTAAGTGTAGAGATTCAGCAGGCAGGCCTCTGATGTCATGGCAACAGTGAAGCCATCGTGCACAATGTGTGGACTTCTCCCATTGCCAGGGGCAGAGAGAGACTATTGGCTCTTTTGAAAGAGCCGGAGTTTTTTCAGCTTGGTAAACAGTGTACAGAGAGACAGCATAGTTGCCATGTCCACGGTTTTCTCACCCAATTGGGTTGCTTTGGAATGCTGGTTGCGGGAATCTTTGAGTAGCTGCAGGTTGTGGTTTTTTGAGCTGTAATTTGGGCTGCATCATGGCACAGTATTCTCAAGTCGGCTCGGCAATCAGCACTCGGTGCAGACCATGTATTCAGTATTCCGAGGAAAGCCCTTGCCCGCCCTCTCCTCACAACCAATCATAATCAGAGCCTAGCTTTCTCCCAAGGTGACCACTTCTAATGCTGTCAACACTCAACAGCTGGGCAGCACATGAGCTGCAGTATTGAGAAAGACAGGCAACCCAGGAAGTACACTTTGAGACAGAGCAGGGACAGGCAAGCCAGGAGCTGCACAATGAAGAAAAGAGACAAGCAGCACGTGCAGATTGTGCAAGAGAGAAAACAACATAAAGAGACAAAGTTCACAGCCCATCCAACAAAGTTGGGGCAGTCTCCATCAAGGGCTACATGTAGTCCGGCAAGTTTCAATTTATTTGTTTTTGGTTCCATCAGAAAAGTACTGAATGTAAAAAGTGGAAACTCGTGGGACTACGTGTATAGCCCTCGATGGAGACTGTCCCAACTGAAGTTAGTTGGGATAAGAACTTTTCAGCACCCTCTCAAACATTGAGCTGTTTTTAGGCTGCTTTTTCAAGGTAAAATTGGGTGGGATTATTTAAAAAAAAAAAAAAAAAGTAAAAGTACCTGGCAACACTAAGAGAGCACAGAAGGGAGTTGGGAGTCAGAAGGGGAAGGGAGAAACAGTTTGTCTCTCTCTGGTTAATAGCTTTATGGGAGCTGGCAGAGAATCTTTCCAAGCAGCAGGTTACTTCTGTGCATTTAGCTCAGGGGATCAGTGTCCCAAATATACTGGTAAAGGAGGAATTTCTATTTGTCCTATTTTACTCTCTTCTCACATGATCGTATCCTTTCTGGCCTGCCTCCTGTGCATATAACCAGCCACAGGGTACTATAGGAGGCCAGGAGCCCTCCCCCCAAAAAAACAAAACAAGAAAAAAAAAAAAAACACCCCACAACAAAAACACAGTAGAACCTTGGTAAGTTGAGCACCCAATGGACTGTAACAACTGGTAAACATATGGAGGTGGTCAACCTAAGGAACTAGGCCTACTGTACCGATACATACATGTATTTTACTTTCTTGTACAGATATTATTAGAGAATATCATACGAAATCATTACATTTAGGGGCAAATTCTATAAACGGCGTTCCAATTGTAGGTGGCCTGCCTCAGGAGGATGTTTTTTTGGGTTGGTTTGTTTTTTACGTGCGTCCAGATTGGCTGGTTAGGCAGGAGTAGTCCGCCTACACTGTAGACACCTCCAGGAGCTTAGTGAGGCACTTAGACCTGCCTAAGCTCACCTAAGGCTAGGCATGCCTTCACCCAGAAGTGGCCTTAGGTGAACTTAGGCAGGCCTACGTGCCTCCCCAGGCCTGTGCGTAGGCACCCAAAATGTAGGCCAGCAAAATATAGGACGCCCGTGTGCGATTCTCAAAACCGCTTTGGTAGCTTCTGAGATTGGGTGTCCAATACAGAATCCGGCCCTTACTGTTTTCTCACGAGGTAATCACTATTTCGGGAAAAAAAGAGTCTCAGTCAATCTTGGTCTGTTTCTTTCCTTTGGACCATCATGTCTCGAATAGTATAATTAAGCCACTGTGACATCACCAATGAGGCTGGCTCTTAGGCAATGGTGAAATGAGGCATTATGACATCAAGTTTCAAGTTTTATTAACATTTGATGAATCGCTTATACAAATTTTCTAAGCGATGTACAATTTAAAAAGCCACTAGATAGTGGTCTCACATACAATTGGACAAACTAATCACAATAAAAACTAAATAAAACAATTAACATATTAGCAACCGTATTAGAGACAAACATGATTAAAGAAGGAAAGGAGGGAAAAGTTACAATTTCTTTCTCTATTAGAAATTACATAAAAGGGAAAAAACAGTGGGGAGATTTTCAAAGAGGGAATTGTTAGTAAGTTTGAAGAAGATGATCGTAGAGAGCGTGGGGAATTGTATGGGATAATCATTCTTGACATAAATTGTGGTTCGTTAAAGATTAGTACTTTAAATACTAAAAATAGAATCTTGAAGTTAATTCGGTGGGGAATAGGAAGCCAATGTGATTTAATCATTAGTGGTGTGACGATCATATTTTTTCGCTTTATGAATAAGTTTTATTGCCGTATTTTGAATTATCTGAAGCCGTCTTTTTTTCTTTCTGTGTTATATTGATTAGAAGAGAGAGTTACAGTAATCGATTTTAGATATGATCAAAGAATGGATTAATATATTGATAGATTTAGGATCTAGGAATGTAGAGATTGAACGGATAAGACGTAATCTATGGAAACAAGATTTAACTATTTGACTGATGTGATTATGGAATGATAAGTCAACATCAACCACTACTCCGAGAATTTTCAGCTTTGGTACAGACTCTAAAGGGATACTATCTAGGATGAACGGTGATATTGGCGTTAAGTTTCCTTTCCAGGTAAAGAGCATGGTTTTAGATTTTTAAATGTTTAACGCCAATTTATTACAACTTAACCAATCTTTTATCAATTCCAGTTTATTATTGATGGCTTTTATTTCTTCATCATTTTCCGGGTTGAAAGGATGCAGGAGTTGAATGTCATCTGCATAAGAGAAAGATGTAAAGCCCAGTGATTGCGAAATAGTGAGAAGAGGAGATAGAAAAATGTTAAATAAGAGAGGTGACAGAATAGACCCTTGTGGAACCCCAAAGGTGGAAGAATAATATAAGGAATAGTCATCATTGAATCAGACTCTGGAGGAACGGTCTGATAGAAAAGAAGTTAACCATTTCAGAACTTGACCACCTATACCTAAAGATTCCAACCGATTCAATAAAAGTTCGTGGTCAATGGTATCGAACGCTGAAAAATGAAAAAAGGGCAATGGATTTATGATGGTCTAAGTAGTAATGGATGTTTGTTAGAAGACCAATCATCGAATATTCTGTGTTGTGATGTTTTCGAAAACCAGTTTGATTTGGGTGGAGGGCGTTCGAGGATTCAATAAAATCTGAGAGTTGTTCAAAAACTAGGTTTTCAGTTAGTTTCATTAGAAAAGGTAAGTTGAAAATTGGGCGGTAATTAGAAGTATCGTCATGACTTACTTTAAAGTTTTTTAATATTGGTGTGACAATTGAAGTTTTCCAAGAAATGGGAACGGTTGCAGTGAGCAGACTATTTTGAATAAGAGAAAGAATAAAAGAGCTGAAGCAATCAAAAAATTTCTTTAAATAAAATGGGGGGATGATTTCAAGTCGAGAGCCCTTTAAATTAATTGATTTAAGGTGGCCTTCTATGTCCCCTAAGGATGGTGTTTTGAAATTAATGCATTTAGCTGTGGGTATGTAGTTAGTTGTATCCTTGGCTGCAGGATTATTTGTCTTATTACCAACAAAGTTTTGTCTGATGGTGGCAATATTTTGGCAGAAGTAGTCTGCCAATTCCTGTGCTGTTAAAATTGATTTTTGGTTAGTAGTTTTGGTTTTTGTCTCCGGGTTAATGGATTTTAGGATATAGAATAAAACAGACAAATTTTTTGCTTTTTGAATTTTATTAACATAGTATGTTTTTTTTGCCTGAGTGATTTTATTTTTATAGAGAGAAGCCTTTTCACTAAAATGTTGAAGGTTAGATGGGGTTTTGGAGGATCGCCATTTCCTTTCTGAAGCGCGAAGTTGAGTTTTTAACAGAGATAGTTCTTCGGAGTACCAAGGATTTTTTAGTTTACGAGCAGAAACAGTTTTTAAGATTAAAGGTATTTTAGTGTTCACAATAGATTCAAGGGTGGAATTCCAAAATTGAAGTTGTTCCTCAATAGAGTTAAAGTTGGGAAAAGTAGTGGAAGTACAGAAGAACGGTGTGATGTCAGAAGTTTCAAGTTTGGAAAAGTCTCTAAATGAGATCTTTTTGATTTCAGAAAGATGGTTTAAAGGTAATGGTTCTGCAAGATAAAAGTTCAATGAGATAAAATAATGGTCAGACCAGGGTACAGGAGAGATATTTGGAACTGAATGAAAGATTTTGAGATTTAGATGTAAAAATCATGTCAAGAATGTGTTGAGCCGAATGTGTTGGTTGATGGATCACGGATTGCAGATCCAAAGCTTTGAGGAGATTTAATGTATCTGAAGTGTTTGAATTAGTAGGATTGTTGAAATGGATGTTAAAGTCACCCAATATTACGGGATAGTTAGAAGCTGAACAAAAGTCAAAAATTAAGTTGTGAAAAGAAGTTAACTTGATATGGTCTATAGGGGGAGGGATATAGAGTAGAAGAAGATCAATTTTATGATTTAAATTAATTTTGGCATGAAGATATTCAATAACAGAATTATTGGTGGATTGGTCATGTATCTTTATTAAGTTCTTGAGAAAGATAATAGCTAAGCCTCCACCTTTGCGATTGTGGCGGTGGTTCCAGTAATAATCATAGTTAGGAGGACAGCAAAAAGAAAGGTAAGCTTCCTCACCTTCAGAAAGCCAGGTTTCTGTAATACAGAGGATGTGAAGATTTTGTTGAAGAAGGTGATGTTTGCTTTTAAGAGATCTTGAATTAATTAATCCTAATTTTAGAGTAGAGAAATTAGAAGCAGAATGTATATGGACTGGTACTAAAGTTTTTAATATAGATTCACTTGATAATAAAGTTGGAGTAGGGATAGTCAAGAGTGTATTTAGGAGGTTTCTAGGGGGTCTGTAAAAAGAAGGTCTATGACCCCAATGCACTGGAATATTCTTGTATATAGGAACCATAGTAGAGTCACCCTTACTAACAGTATATTGGGAATGAAAAAGAAAAATGAAAATATTAAATATTAGGTAGGCAATTCGTATGGATTTGTAACTTAATAGGGATAAAGAACGATCAACAGGTTGTGTTGTAAAAGCGCCCTCGGGTAGCGCACGAAGGAGCGCGCTAAAGGAGCAATAGCGCGCGCCTCTGCGGCGTGCGCCGCAGATAGTCCAATTAAGTAGGACATGCGCTGACCTGATTGGGGGAGGAGTCCGGCAGAGGAGAGGCGAGCAAGTTTGGCTAAAAAAAATAAAAGCAGTAAGTACAGGTAAAACAAGTAAAAACTATTAAAACAATAAAACAAGTAGACAGTACAGCTGGGTGGTGAAGTGTGCTCTGGAATATTGCTATTCTTTGGGTTTCTACCAGGTACATGGGACCTGGGTTGGCCACTGTTGAAAATAGTATACTGAGCTTGATGGACCTTCAGTCTGTCCCAGTACGGTAATTCTTATGGTCTTAACAAAGGATCACAAGCTAGAAATATAAAGACAAAAATTTAACTGGGAACCCCAGAAATCAAAACTAGGTATATAACACAATATAGGAAAAATAAACAGAAAACGCATTTCCCCTTGTACTAAACAAAATTCAAAGACACCCGTGATGCACTATTTCTCAAAGCTGAAGAAAAAAGCACAAGGTGGCCTCACCGATGAGAAGAGCACAGCATAACAGAGGAGTCATGAAAATAAAATATCAATAATTCAGCCACAAAATAAATTTTAAACCCACCCCCCAAAAAAAATAAAAAAATAAAAATTCTACCTTTGTCATCTGGTTACTTTGTTTTTCCCAAACGTGTTGGTCCCAGTTTCTTCTTTAATGTTTTCCTGTTTGTCTTCTGCACTCTTTCCAGTGAGTGCAGTCCATACATCTTATCTTTTTCTATTCCCTCACTATATCTGTCTCCAATATATTTTCTTCTTGTCCCTTTCCTGAGGTGGTAGACTGAGGAGTAATCTAAGGAAATACTTTACAGAAAGGGTGGTTGAGGCATGGCATAGTCTTCCAATAGAGGTGGTGGAGACAAAGACTATCTGAATTCAAGAAAGCATGGGACAGGCAAGTGGGATCTCTTAGGGTGAGGAGAAGATAGTGGATGCTACAGATGGGCAGGCTGGATGGGCCATTTGGCCTTTATCTGCCCATCTTGTTTCTATTTTTAAAAATTTCACCACTTCATTCTTCAGTTCTCCATCTATATTTCACTTACAGGAACCTAACAACATTTCCATTGCCTCCTCTCATCCCCTACCTCTCACGTCTCACTCCTTTCCTGCCCCGATATTCCCTTCTCATCCATTCACTTCCCATTCCCTTTTCAACTCATCTTCTTGAGAATCTCCATGGTTCCATCATGCCGAGTTTCTCTACTTCCTCTTCCTTCTTACACCCTTGTAATCCAGCAACTCCCCACTTCCCCCTTAAGGTTTCAACAATTTCCTGTCTTCTATACCTTCCCTTCCACCCCTAAGGTTCAACAGCTCCCCGTCCATCTCTCCCTACCCCACCCCCCCAAATAAATGCCATCTCCCCTGTTTTCCAGCCCCCCACCCAAAATGATACGATACCTTCCCCTGCCCAGCACCCTCACCCAACATCCCGATCATCTTCCTCCTCTTTCCTGGATCCCTCACCCAGTCTGGCATCTCTCCTGTTCCCCTCCCCCATGGGTCCAGCATATTTTCCTCCCCCTACTGAGTTCAGGGCATCACCCTTTTCTTCCCCAAGACCCCCATGAGTCCAGCTCTACTCCTTCCCTCATTAGGGATACCAAATCAGAAAATGGAAGACAGATTGAGACATCTGGGTTTCACTTCCATTTCTTTCAATGGAAGTAAAACCCGGATTTCTCAATCGGTCCTCCATTTTCTGGAGCAATATTGTAGCCCTAACCCCCATTAAAGTTCAGCTCCTTCTCTTTCCCTCAATCCATCCTCATTCCAATGATGCTTCCTCTCCTTCCCTCAAATGAACCCCCCTCCCCCAGTTCAACTATACACCCTCTCCTTCCCTTAACTCCCTCAACTCCCCCACAGTCCAGCAATGCTTTCTCTCCTTCCCTCAATTCCCCCACAGTCCAGCAATGCTTTCTCTCCTTCCCTCAAATCTCCAACCCAGGTCAAAAATTCTTCCCTCAAACCCCCTCCCACAGAAGTTCAACAATGCTACCCTCAAAGTCACCCCCACATACAAGTCCAACACAGCTCCCTCTCCATCCTTCATCCCCGAGTCCAGCACCACTTTCTCTTCTCTCCCCCCTCCTCAGTCCAGACTTGCATTGCCTCACCAATCTGCTTGACTTCTTTGAAGGTGTAAATAAACGTGGATAAAAGGTGAGCCGGTTGATATAGTGCATCTAGATTTTCAGAAAGCTTTTGATAAAGTTCCTGAGAGGCTCCTAAGAAAATTAAAGAGTCATGGGATAGGTGGAAAAGTTCAATTGTGGATTAGGAATTGGTTATCAGATAGAAAACAGAGGGTAGGGTTAACTGGTCATTTTTCTCAAAGGAATCAGTGGAGTGCCGCAGGGGTCTGTACTGGGAACGGTGTTTTATAAATGATCTGGAAGTTTGAACGACGAGTGAGGTGATTAAATTTGCAGATAACACTAAACTGTTCAAAGTTATTAAAATGCATGCAGATTGTGAAAAATTACAGACAGACCTTAGGAAATTGGAAGACTGGGCAACCCAAGTGGCAGTTAAAATTTAATGTGGACAAATGCAAAGTGATGCACATTGGGAAGAATAACCCAAATTCGAGTTACCGAATGCTAGGGTCCACCTTGGGGGGGTTAGCGCCCAAGAAAGGGATACGGGTGTCATTGTAGACAATACGATGAAACCTTCCGCCCAATGTGCGGTGGTGGCCAAAAAAGCAAACAAGATGCTAGGAATTATTTTAAAAGGGGTGGTTGACAAGACTAAGGATATAATAATGCCTCTGTATCGTTCCATGGTGCTCCCTTCACCTGGAGTATTGCATTCAATTCTGTTCTCCTAATCTCAAGAAAGATATAGCGGCACTAGAAAAAGTTCAAATAAGAGCGAGTAAGATGATAAAGGGGATGGAACTCCTCTCGCATGAGGAAAGACTGGAAAGGTTAGGGCTCTTCAGCTTGGAAAAGAGAAGGCTGAGAGGAGATATGATTGAAGCCTACAAAATCCTGAGTGTAGTAGAATGGATACAAGTGAATCGATTTTTCACTCCCTCAAAATTACAAAGACTAGGGGAACTTGATGAGAAATTGCAGGGAAATACTTTTAAAACCAATAGGAGGAAATATTTTTTCACTCAGAGAATAGTTAAGCTCTGGAACGCACTGCCAGAGGTTGGGGTAAAGGTAGATAGCGTAGCAGATTTTAAGAAAGGTTTGGACAAATTCCTGGAGGAAAAGTCCATAGTCTGTTATTAAGACAAGGGGGAACCTCCGCTGGCTCTAGATCAGTAGCATGGAATGTTGCTACTCTTTGGGTTTTGGCCAGGGAGTAGTGACCTGGATTGGCCACCATGAGAACAGACTACTGGGCTTGATGGACCATTGGTCTGACCCATTAAGGCTGTTCTTATGTCTGCAGCCCCTGAAGTGTTAACAGGCTGTCCGGGCTGTGGCAGGAGAGAGGAATCAACCACCGAAAGAGTGGTGATCGATGGACTGGTCTTCCATGTCAGGTAGTTGAAGCCAGTAACGCATTCGACTTCAAGGGACGATGGGATAAACATGTAGGTTTGCTTCGGGGAAATGCTTAAAAAGAGGGTTCTTGGAGTGGGTTAGCTCCGGAAAATTCTTAAAGGGAAGGTTCTTCGAGTGGGCAGACGGCCCTTTTCTGCCATCATACTCTATGTTTCTATGTTACTACTATGTGTCAATCCCATGCCACATCAGTGTTGAGAACTGCTGCTTTAAGTTGAGAAGTCCTCCACCTACAGTCCTGCCAGCAGATGGTGCTATTTCACCATTACATTTTCAATAGTAAAGGATAGGCAAGCCCTGAAAAACTCCAAGATTGAACACACAGTATTGAAGCATCATCACCCACTAGCAGCAATGCAGTTGGAAGGCACCCAGTCAGAGCAGGGGCTCTCAATTCAGTCCTTGGGACACACCTAGCCAGTAAGGTTTTTAAGATAGAACAATCTCTCATACGTATTCATCATGTATATCTCCATTCCATGCAACTCTCTCTCGTGCACATTCATTATGGATATCCTGAAAAACCTAACTGGGTTGAGAACCCCCTGGCTTAGAGGAAACAGTGGTCCCAGTGTCACATCACACTTCCCCCCCCCCCCCCCAAAATCAGCTTTTAAGGAGGCCTTGTTCTCCATACTCATGACAACTAGAGCATTTCTTGGGTACATGCTCACCTCCCATGCTGCGCCTGCGTCTTCTCTGGCAGCTTCCATCACTTTCCACATTCTCATGTTTGTCCTGTGACACTGAAGTGCAGCATATGGTCTCCGTGTCCTGCACAGAGGACAGTTTTGCTGTAATAAACTCAGGAACATGACCTGAGGTGGGAGATCCAGAGAGAGTTCCTGTCAGCAAGCAAACAAACAGAGGAGGCACTCTTGCACTGAAGTCCTAATTACAAGCAGACGCAGTGTTGGGACAACCATACTGAATATTCACCAGGATCCCCTGCAGTGGTAGCCTTAGGAGCCAGCTCTGTGGGTGCTTGAGCCCCCCCCCCCCAATCTAATATAATAAAACTCTAAGCGCACATGCGCACTCTACCACCGTGTTGCCTGATCTGTAGTTCCGTGGTCGGCAGAGTGTGCATGCGCGCATACAAGGGTCCCTCACTCCATCTAACATAGCGGTCTCGGCAGCGACTCTGCCCTTCTGTCCTCACTTCGTCAAACTGGCCAGCAGCGCTGGACTCCCTGCTCTCCTCTCAAGCTGCAGTGTTGGCTCCTCTCACGAGCCTGCACCAGTGTCGGAAAAGGCTTCTGACGCTGGCGGGGATCGTGAGAGGAGCCGCCGGCAGCACTTTTAAACTTTAAAAAAAAAAACAACAACAACCTTCTGCCGCAGCAGGCCAGCCTGCGGGAAGGGAAGGGGGGGGGGCGAAAAAGAACAGGACTCCAGCTACTGGAACGCAGGCTACACCACGGGAAGGGAAGGGGGAGGGGCCAAACGGAGCAGGACAGCTCGCGGTAAGAGAAGGGAATGGGGGGTTGGGGGAAAATGCTGCTACTACTTCACAGGGACCTGGAGGGGAAGGGAAATTCTGCTGCTGCTTCTGCAAAGGAAAGTGGGGGGGGGAGATAAGGGAATGGGGGTGGAGGAAAATGCTGCTATTACTTCACAGGGACCTGAAGGGGAAGGGAAATACCGCTGCTGCTTCTGCAAAGGAAAGTGGGGGGGGGGAGGGAAATGCTGTTGCTGCTGCTGCACAGGGAAATGGGGTGAACATGCTGCTGCACAAGGAAAAGGAGGGAAATGACAGACAGACAGCAAGAAAGGAAGAAAGACACAGGGGCAGGGAGAGGGACAGAAAGACAGACAGACATATATTCTAGCACCCGTTAATGTAACGGGCTTAATGACTAGAGAGAGACAGAAAGAAATACAGACAGACAAAGGAGGCCAGGGAGAGAGACAGACAGAAATAAAGACAGACAGGGGACCAGAGATAGACAGAAAGACAGACAAAGGGTGCCAGGGAGAGAGAGAAAAAAAATAGCAGGAGGGAGAGAGACAGAAAGAAAGGAAGAAAGAGACAGGAGCAGGGAGAGAGACAAACAAAGACAGACAGGCATATATTCTAGCACCCATTAATGTAAAGGGCTTAAACACTAGTATTGAATAAATTCCTTAACTTTGTCCAGGGGGAGAGAATTTCTATTGGGTTTAGTACCCCTTAAAATCTTGAAAAGTTGGCTCTCATGGTTGACAGCACAACAGCAGCAGATCCGAGGATCAGCCCCTCGGCAACTGTGTGCCATCATGCAGGAATCCTGGGCTACGGCTCCTCAGGCCCTTAGCAACTGCTCAGCCACCAGGATGAAGGGAGGCCATCAGCAGCACAATCCAAGCCAGGCAAAGTGGAACATGACAGCCTGTGTATCCTCCCTATATCAACAGCAGCAAAAGTCTTGCCAAATTTCAAATGGGAATAAGCCCATATCGTTAAAAATGACCGACAAATCAGCCAAACCCACTTTTGCCAAGCAGTGACGGATTTACCTATAAGCTAAAATAACCTATAGCTTAGGACCTCAAAGGTTCTGTAGGTTCTGAAAATTTTGTGGCGCAGTGGTTAAAGCTACAGCCTCAGCACCCTGAGGTTGTGGGTTCAAACCCACACTGCTCCTTATGACCCTGGGCAAGTCACTTAATCCCCCCCATTGCCCCAGGTACATTAGATAGATTGCGAGTCCACCAGGACAGACAGGGAAAAACACACGAGTACCTGAATAAATTCATGTAAACTGTTCTGAGCTTCCCTAGGAGAACGGTACAGAAAATGTAATAAATTTAAAATGTTTGCGAGGTGGAATTACTTTCATCTGTACTTTTAAAATGGCTTCACGCATAATGAATTTAGGTAATATTCTGAGCTCTATTTTCAGGCTTATGATGAAGATTTGAAAGCAGGGACCAGAAAAGAAAAAGAAAGCAGCAACTTGAAGAGCATCTCAGAAAAGTACCAAAACTTATTAACAAGGGGCCTCCACCAAGCTTTATATAGCTTGGGGGCCTCACCACGCTGCCAAGACTCACCGATTTCCAGTGCACTGGTTATCAGAGTTTCCAGCACAGCCACTTGCAACTGCAGCTGCTTCTCAGTGCCCACTGTCAGTCGCTCGCTCTGCTCAGAGCTGGCAAACAGGTTGGGGGCCAGCACCAGAGCCAGGTTCCCAGAGTCCATCTTGTTCTCATCACACCTTCAATAAGAACACAATAAAAGTGAGGCAAGAAAACCAGAGACACCAAGGCGCTGATTCTATGAATGGGCATCCGGATTGTAGGTGGTGGCAGGCGTCCCACCACTGCCTGGAAGTCAATCAGGATGTTTTAAGAAAAAAACACGCAACACACAGGGGAAACAAATCCACAACAGATAGAATGATAGGGAAAATGGAATTGTCCAATAAGAAAAGGTGCAAAAAAAATTGTCTTTCAACTCATCTGATCAATCAGGTAATCCTTTATTCTTCCAAAAATACTCGAGTATTTTTGGAAGAATAAAGGATTACCTGATTGATCAGATGAGTTGAAAGACAATTTTTTTTGCACCTTTTCTTATTGGACAATTCCATTTTCCCTATCATTAAGAAAAAAACAAACACAAAAACACACCTCACCAAGGCAAGACACCTACACTAGGCGTTTATTGTGGGTCTAAGGGGACGGGTAGGGATACCTAAGCTCGCTCAAGGCAGGGCATGGGCTTGCCCAAAGTGGTCTTGAGCGAGTTTACAGCAGACATAGACGTCTCCTTAGGGCCCAATCAGAGTCTTAGGCCAAGCCCATTGCGTCCCAGGATGCACCGGGAAGGAGGCCCAACAGGCACCTGGGCCAAAGGCCCTTAGGTCCCTTCCCAGTGCATTCCAGAATGCACCGGGAAGGTCCACCATTTTGAAGAGGTGGGCCTGCCGGCCGGAGGGAATAAGTATCCCTCCAACCGGACTTTCTTCAAAAAGGTACAGGGGGGTGGAATGGTGTCGGGGTAGGTTTATGGGTGTCAGGAGGATCAGCGGCAGGAGGGAGTGGGTATCCCTCTTGTCTATTTCAGACGCAAATGTCATGAGGAGATCCTCTGCCACAGCCGGCTCAGCTGATCGCGGTAGGGGTATTAAGAGGGCGGGGCAGGTAGACAGATGATGCCTGCACTGCCACCGTCTATGCCAGGATAGCTTGAGCAAGTAGCATATAGGTCAAGCCTGTACTGCTATTGCCATTCCTGTCCGTTTTGGGGCAGTATACACGTGTGTCTGGGTGCATGCGAGAAGCTATTGCTGCCATCTGTGCTGTTCCTGTTCTGTGTCGGGGCAGCGAGTGTGTGTGGAGACAAGAGCTTGCACAGTAGCTGTGATGCTTTAATATGAAAATTTCCCCACCGCAGAACAAGGATCTCAAGCATCGAGATAAAGCAGCAGCTCAAATAGTAGCTTAATCGGATTCTGATAATGAGGCTTGATTTAAATCTGAAGTTATTTCATATAAGGCAGTATCAAAAGGAAACAACCTATAAGTCTCTTCTGGTAAATGAGCCAGCACAGCAGATTCCGGCAGCCCTGTCACAAATGTTAAGACTGAGAACCAAAGCACAGGGACAGTCCCAGCTAAACCACAGGCTCTCAGTCATGTTAAGACTTATCTATAGTCGTCTGATATAGTCTTTAACCAAAGTCTAAATTTGTGAAAAAGGGCAGAACCCCCTCCCCCCTCCAAGAATGGAATCGATAGGGAAAGACTGGAAAACATAAGAGAAAAAGGCTTAGCAACTGGTTCCGTTAGATGGATTCATTCTCGATTTTACATTCTGGTGCACACAATTTGTGAAGCCAACTTGCTCCTTATTATATATGCAAAACAGTGCTAAAACCTGGACCAGATCAAATGTCCTGAAGAAACAGAGCCAAAACCTGGACCAGATCAAATGTCCTGAAGAAACAGAGCCAAGTGGCATGCACCAACAAGAGAAAGAAAAAAAATAAATTAATAAATTCACAAACAGGGTTTCCCAAACACTAATGGGTCAGACCAAACAAAAACCAGACACTGGGCTGCATGAACAACAGTGGCCAATCCAGGTTACAATTACCTGGTAAGATCTCAAAAAGATGCAAACACACTGCTTAGCTCAGGTCTACTGTAATAGTTTACACAAACTTTTCTTCTAGGAATCTGTCCAAACTTTTTGTTTTAACATAGCTACGCTAACCTACTGTTAACATCCTCCTACCTTTACGAAAACATTCCCGTGCAGGCCATCTCCTCCCTTACCAGGCTTATAAATTCTGCTTTACTATCAGGCTTGTTCTCCACCGAAATGGGACACATTGCCTTGTCCCCTCTTCTGAAAAAAGCCGATCTCGATCCTTCCTTACCATCTAACTACCGCCCCATAGCAAATATCCCTCTCCTAACTAAACTGCTAGAGGCCATAGTCGCCACCCAGCTCTCTTCTTACCTAGAGAGATTCTCCATCCTCCATCCCTACCAATATGGCTTCAGACCCAGCTTCAGCACTGAATCCCTCCTAGTTTCCTTAATTTCTAAGGTGCAACAACTACATTCTCGTAACAAATTCGCTGTCCTATTACAATTCGATCTCTCTGCAGCTTTCGATGTTGTCCACCACGACATACTACTTTATCAACTTTCCGAGATAGGAATTGAATCCACCGTCCTAAAGTGGTTCTCAAACTTCCTACGCTCTCGCTCCTACACTGTCAACACAAATGAAACCATGTCCGTTCCTTGGACACCATCTTGCGGTGTACCTCAGGGATCACCCCTATCCCCTATTCTCTTTAACATCTATATGTCCTCCCTGAAACTCCTCCAATTATTCCCCCTTGAAACAATCTACACATACGCTGACGACATCCTTGTCCTCCTTGAGACAGACCAGAACCTCACCAACCGCCACGAGAACATTACAGCTTGCATAATGAGACTCCATTCCTGGTCCTTCTCGGTACAAATGAAATTGAATGATCAAAAACAAAATTACTCTGGCTCGGCCCAAAATTAGAACACCTGCCCACCCTCTTCACACTACCCTCAGGTGCTGCACTGCAGCTTGAGTTCAAGCAAGGTCCTTGGCATCATTATCGATTCTTCCCTCTCCCTCAATGACCACCTCAACTCCTTGGCTACATCATGCTTTTTCAGCTTCCACATGCTGAGGAAAGTAAGATCCTATTTTCACCAACAACATTTCGCCGTCCTTGTCCAATCCATCATCCTCTCCAAATTAGACTACTGCAATGCCATCTACTTAAGCTTATCAAAAAAAAGTCTTCAAAGACTCCAGCTAATCTAGAATACTGCAGCCAAGTTGATCTTTGCAAAACGCAAGTCTGACCATGTCTCCCCACTCCTAGTCAGACTTCACTGGCTCCCAGTGATTTCCAGAATCCATTTCAAATGCTCCTGCCTGGCTTTTAAGATCATTCACGGCATCCTTCCTCCCTTAATCCCACTATCTTATAACTCCTCGAGTCCTGACTCTACCAGACCCGCCCAAAGGTATAAACTATCCTTCCCCTCTCTACACGGAACTCACTATGCAGGCAAACTGGGAAAATCCCTTCTCTTCAGAATCACAGGTCTTTGGAACGACCTTACTATCCCCGCTGCGGAACCTGGGCTCCCTCCAATTATTCCGCAAGCAACTAAAAACCTGGCTTTTCACTAAAATGTAATTCTATCCCCCCTTACAAGTTCATGAAAACCTTTTTTCCTTCTCTTCCTATATTTTAAGTTCTTGTAAACCGTGCCAAGCTCCACAACATCCATGGAGATGATGGCGGTATATAAACTTAAGGTTTAGTTTAGTTTAGAGTTAAAAAACAAACAAACAACCAAATCTCTCTATTCGGCAGTTTTATGTGAATATTTTTTCTTTTATTGATAACAAAAACATGGAACACCAAAAATGTACATTGTAAATGAGCATAAGAACATAAGAACCGACTTATATGTTATATACTTGTGTTTTCCACTATTGATGTTTGGAAAATCAATAAAGAATTAAAAAAAAACAACAACATAAGAATAGCCTTACTGGGTCAGACCAACGGTTCATCAAGCCCAATAATCCATTCTCAAGGTGGCCAATCCAGGTCACTAGTACCTAGCAAAAACCCAAAAAGAGTAGCCACATTCCATTCAGAGTCCTAAGAACAGCAAGATTCCGGAATCCCAACGAGTAACAAAAGATTCTGGAATCTGAAGTAGTAACAACATTCCATGCTACCGATCCAGGGCAAGCAGTGGTTTCCCCCATGGCTTTCTCAATAACAGACTATGGACTTTTCCTCCAGGAACTTGGCCAAACCTTTCTTAAAACCAGCTACGCTATCCACTCTTACCACAACCTCTGGAAAAGCGTTCCAGAGCTTAACTATTCTCTGAATGAAAAAATATTTCCTCCTATTGGTTTTAAGAGTATTTCCCTGCAACTTCCATCGAGTGTCCCCTAGTCTGTGTAATTTTTTTTTTTTAAAGAGCAATTTGTTTATTAATTTTCCAAAAGAAAACAGAACACACAATACACACGAGTACATGGTGGTCAACAAAATACATAAATACCTACATTCTCCCAAACTTCACCACATACCAAAAACTCCCACCCTCCCCCATCCCATCCCAGTACCAATTTCAATACAACATGAAACACTCCATTCCAAAATATGCTACAGAATAAAAATCAAACATTAAGCAAATGACTACGAGCTCTGTGTGTTAAAGTGAGCCAAAAGGGTTCCCAACAAAAATTAAAAGTTCGTCCCAGTTCTGTGTCCAAAGCAGAAAATTGTAAACGTTCCATAGAAGCCTGTTGCAGCATCAAAATACGCCAATGAGAAAGTGTAGGGGAACCCTAGGAAATCCAACAGTGCAGAATCACCTTTTTCCCCCCAACAACACTGAGCGAGCCAAAAAAACTCCTGAACCCCTTTGGAGAGGGGAGAGGAAGATGGTCCAATGTGAACAACAGTACAGGACTGAGGGCAAAATTGTATTTCCACGCTGTCTGGATATGTCGATGAATCTGCTGCCAAAAGGTTTGTACCCTCGAACAAGACCAAAACTGATGTCCAAGAGTAGACGGAGAGTAGGAACATTTGAGGCATTGTGCTGAGGTACACATCTTTGCCCGAAATAAATATGAGGGAAACTTATATAAATTAAAAAAAAAAAAAAAAATAGATGCACTTGTACCCGTTTTACTCCACTTGGAATTTTGTAGACTCCAATCATATCTTCCTTCTAATCTTTTTTAGTCTTTCCTTATACGAGAGAAGTTCCATCCCCTTTATCTTCTTGGTTGCTTCTTTGAACCTTTTCTAGTGCCGCTATGGAGACGAGAACTGAACGCAATACTCCAGATGAGGTTGCACCATGGAACAATAGAGGTATTATAACATTCTTAGTCCTGTTAACCATCCCTTTTTTAAAAATTCCTAGCTTTTTTAGCTGCCGCTGCACATTGGACAGGGTTCATCATATTGTCTACAAGGACACTTAGATCCTTTTCTTGGGCGCTAACCCCCAAGGTGGACCCTAGCATCCGGTAACTGTGATTTGGGTTATTCTTCCCAATGTGCCTCACTCTGCACTTGTCCATATTAAATTTCATCTGCCACTTGGATGCCCAGTCTTCCAATTTCCAAAGGTCTGCCTGCAATTTTTCACAATCTGCATGCGTTTTAACAACTTTGAATTCATATACAGTACTCCCCCGAAATTCACGGGGAGGATTCCGTTCCAGGAATCCCCGCGAATTTTGAAAAACCACGAATGCAGCTTTTCGCCTGTCAAAAAGCAGGGGAGGAAGGAGAGAGCAACTGGAGCACCGGCAGGTGAAGAAAAAAATCACTCGTGGTCTGCTCCGAACGCCTCTTCCTGTAGTAAAGTCGTGCTACACCTCTCAGGAGCTGCTTTGACACACACCTCCTGATTGGTGTAGTTGACTTTACTACAGGAAGAGCAGACCGCCGAGTGAGAGTCCGCAATTCACGAACCGCAAATTTGCAGGGGAACACTGTATAACAAAAAGGTTCCTACAAAATGAAGGAATTTAATACTGTTAATTTTATGAACTTTTGCAATCCGATAACCAAGCTTATAAAGTAGGATATTTATCCACCCCCCACCCTTTTTTTTTTTTTTTTTTTATACAAAACCATGTAAGAGGTTTTTAGCGCTGGCCAGGAACTCTTATGACCATCGGAGCAGCACAGAGAATTCAACGCGCCAGCCAGTGTTAAAAACCTCTTGTGCGGTTTTGTAAAAAAAAAAAAATAAATAATAATAATAAGACGGGGGATTGGGGGTTGTTTCTTAAAGCCTACACCCACTTTCTGCAATTTTAAATGGACTACTAACCCCTCAGATAATTTTCACCAATGTCACTTTTTCTTGTTTTGTAAGTGTGAGCTTATTGCTATTTAGAATGTTGTATAATATATTTTATATTCAATGTGGGCTATGAGAGCACAATTGGCTATATTTTTTTCTCATGTGTATTAATTTCCCATGTATCATCTATTAGCAGTATTGTTAGTTCCTTTATCCTTTTCTGTACTTTATTTTTATTCAATTTTCAAAATACAAAATATTAAAATGCTAACTAAAGAAACAGTTAATGGATTCTAAATTGGAAAAGCATTGCCATCAATAAATAACTGGTAAGTATCTTCATGTTCCTGCGAGTCTGTAGAACGCTACCACTCCCCCTGCTAGATACTCCCTCACAATCTCAGGACCACCTTAATATAAGTAGCCCCTTCTTAGGGGGAAGTGACACAGGCAGGAGGAGTCTGGGAAGCAGCTATCAGGAAGTACTGTATATAATGCAGAGCTAATGCTAGTTCCAGAAGGCCCAAGACAATAGGAGGAAAAGCGACCCCGGCATCCCCCTCGACTTCAACATCTAAACATTCTGCTTGGCTGAAGTAAGCCGATTCTTTGTACTAACTACATGCGAGCCTTGTTCTAAGGTCTGGTGAGGACCAGGCCTCACTACCTGTTTGAAGAAGACTTTGCAGTCTGTGTTTAGGGTGTGGCAGTACCATCTCTACAAACAAATGATAAGACAAACGTAAAGCATTCTACTCCACTAAAATCAACTCATCTTGCAATGGTTCACAAGGAATCAATACAAAAGAGCTATTCAACCTGATCAAATTTATTTTACACCACTCGCTACACCACACCCACACACAACATTAAGCTACCCTCTGCAAATGACTTAGCACTGCACTTCGATTCAAAAATTAAAAACCTTAGAATTCACTGTTCAACAAACGACCCTAGTGATCATCAAATAGCTAACACCCAAGGAAATGAAATACTGGCAGACATGATCTGGAGCTCCTTTCAAATACTCTAGATCCTATTGCGTTCTGGACTCATGCCCCCCTGAAATCATGAAAGCGGCACCATTAGAATTTAAACTATCGCTGATGCAATACTTGGCTCACAACCTAAAAAATGGGAAGTTCCTCTCTAATAATGGTCACATAATAACCCCAATTTTAAAAAATCGTAAAGAATCCTCAGCCCTAATATCCAACTACAGACCGGTAGCATCCATTCCGTTTATTGTAAAAATCATGGAGGGATTGGTACATACCCAACTGATGGATTATCTTAATCAATTCTCTCTCCTACATGAAACTCAATCCGGTTTTAGACCGTTATTCAGTACGGAGACAATAATTGCGGCTATCTTAGACAATCTGCGCCTACTGTTTAGCAAGGGCCTCAATGCCCTGGTTATGCAATTCGATATGAATTCAGCCTTTGATCTAGTAGACCACAGGAAACTGCTACAATGCCTAGATGCCATTGATATCAGGGTTGAGGTGCTGAACTGGTTCCGTGTCTTCCTTATATCCCACGCCTATCAGGTATGTTTTAATTATGAGCTTTCCGACACCTGGAGCAATCCATCTGGTGTGCTACAAGGGTCTTCACTATCCCCATTGCTTTTCACGTCTACATGTCCTCACTGGGCACGCAGCTAACCCAGCTAGGGATAAAACTATTTAGTTATGCAGATGACTTTACAATTATCATCCCATTTGCTAATTCTGTCTCTGAAACTATTCCCAAAGTTTCAGAAGCCATAAACGTGATGGCACATTGGATGACATACTTTAGGCTCAAACTTAATTTAAAAAAAAACGACTTTCTTCGTTGCTTCACCACATCCGCTTGATACCAAAACACCACTACGTATCAATAAACTTAGTTACCCTATCCAGCCAACCATAAAGATACTAGGTGTAACTCTGGATCAATGCCTAACCATGAAAGACCAGGTGGACTCCTTAATCAGAAAGGGATTCTTTACTCTCTGGAAACTCAGATCCATTAAAGCTTATTTCGATGCATTGGCATTCAGAACCCTGGTCCAATCCCTCGTACTAAGTCTACTTGAGTACTGGAACATCGCCTATTTAGCAATTTCCCAAAAGAATATGCAACGTTTACAATTGATGCAAAATGCAGCAGTCAAACTGATCTTTGGGCTAAAGAAATTTGACCACGTGACACTCTACTACCGGCAGCTGCATTGGCTGCCGATGGAGGCAGGTGTAAAGTTTAAATTCGCTTGCTTCTGCTTTAAAGCACTACATGGACTTGCCCCTAAATACATAGCTGACCTTTTCTCCTTCTCAGCCAACAGACACAAGAGAAGCTCACATTCCAACTTCGTTTCCCCCCCCCAGTGAGAGGTTGCAAACTGAAAAAACACCATGAACACCTTCTCTCAAACCAAGCAGCATCATGGGGTAAAGACCTAGAACAATTGCTTTCGCCCACTACTTATGAGGAATTTAGGAAACGTTTAAAAACACACCTGTTCCTAAAGCATCTAAACAACTGATCCACTCATCTCTCTCCCCTCAATAGCAATTAACTTGTCCTACTGATCACTTTCTCTTCAACAATGGATTTCCTGTCCTATTAATTCTCTTTCTTCCATCCCTCTTAAAGTCAATCAATTTGTACCTTAGCTTAATCTTTTGTAAACCGCATAGAACTTGACGGTACTGCGGTATATAAACTGTTATTATTTTTATTATTATCTCTAGGCTCAGCTCAGAACTTTTGTTTGTCAAATTGAGAGACTGTTTTTCTGTGTGCCCGATCCTGTAAAGCAACAGGAGTCGGGGAGTTTTGTTTTCGAGTCAACCCGCCAGAAGAGGTGGAACCCATAAACATCAGGATCTGGGCCCCGAGTTTAATATCCCACCATACTTTGAGGCTAAGGGGATTAACTCCGCTTCAAGAGAGGGAACTAAAACAATAGTTAGTGCTGGACAGGCAGGTTTTTTCCCCTTGTACTCAGTATGCTCTAGGGCTGCCAATAAAACATGGAGAAACAGCAGCAGTTTATGCAGGTGCATTTGGAGCAGCAGCAACAAGTTCTACAGAAACTGGTAGGCCTGCAACAAGGCTCAAAGCCTAGACATCAGTAATAATACAAGGATCTGGATCCCTGTTCCCATATTACCTAAAATGACAACGAAGGATGATCCAGATCTCATCTTGGTGAATTTTGAAAGTACTGTCCGCTTAGCTGGCTGGCCAGAGGCTATGTGGACTACATAGCTTGGAAACCTGTTTACAGGGGGCAGCCAAATTACATTCCAGGGAGCCAACCCCTATCACTGCACTCCCTATAAAGATGTGCAGGCAGCCATTTTGAAAAAGAGAGGCTGTATCCCAGAATCTTACAGGCAGTTTTTTCTACAAACTGAAAGGAGGTTGCATGGAGGTGGTTGCAACTCGAGAAGACTGGGGTAGCAATAGCAAATGTAGTTCCTCCTGAAGAAGTTCCTGAATGGACTACCTCATGCTGCGAGACAACATCCTAAGCTAATTCTAGAAACCGCCTTGGAAGTGGCAGAAGTGTTTTCACCAAGCCCAACCAATTCCTGAACCAGGAAGAGAGAAGAGGCTGGGGGAAGACCCTGGAAGCAGAAACAACCAACAAGGGCCAAGCACCTCAGGGAAAGAAGACTGCCAGTACGTCCAGAAGGCCAAAGCAATGGAGGCCTGCTTCACCCAGGACGCCTTGGGCCTTGTGGAACCAGGGACAAGACGACCTCGAACTCTACGCTATTCTTTCATCTTCTATACCATAAAATTCTCTATAACAAGACAGGGCTTGATGCAGTTAACAGAAAAACTTATAAAAAAGGATAATACAAAAGTTTTCCTTTAAGAATGAACTAATGAGATTTGAAATCAAGTTTTTAAATTTTCAAAAAAACAAATAGGAATTGCAGCCTCTTAGATACGAAAGATTGTTCCAACGAGATATAAAAACAAAAATAAAAGCCCTGGAAAGAAATGTACTTAAACCCCTAAATGTAGGATATGACAGCATATTGACATTAAAAAAATCTACCTTTATTCCATCTAATAAAGTTCATAATCATGGTACTAGTGCTTCAGATTGACCATTAATTTAAAAAATTGAGACAAACGCACTTATATTGGTGAGAAATCTATCTGCTTTACAAGGCACCCCTCCTGCTCTTCCTATTCTGCCCCTCTTCCCTTCCACAATCAACTTCAACGTTTTCCTTGTGACTGTCAGCTCTCCCACTGACATCATTTCCAGGTGCCGCACATAGGAAGTGACATCAGAGGGAGAACCGCTAGGCTCATGAGGAGCAGGTTGAAGAAGCTGTTACTGGCGGTGGTGAACAATTAGAGGTTCAGGAGAAGGAAGGGGAGGCCTGTGGCAAGGGGAGATCGGGGAAGGAGCGGGGATGCAGGGATGAGGGCGGGGGAGGGGTGCCTCCCACCCTCACTATGCCGATTATAGGGCAGGTTTGGGAAGCTATGCTTCATCTTGGACAGGGGTGTCAAAGTCGGTCCTCGAGGGCTGCAATCCAGTCGGGTTTTCAGGATTTCCCCAATGAATATGCATGAGATCTATTTGCATGCACTGCTTTCATTGTATGCTAATAGATCTCATGCATATTCATTGGGGAAATCCTGAAAACCCAACTGGATTGCAGCCCTCAAGGACCGACCAACACCTGTGTGTAAGCGGCATTGTAATGCAGGGTGCCAGGGTCCTGCCCTGTGAATCTCACAGCACCTGATGGCGATGCGTTGCAGAAACGTGCAGAGATAACGCAGGGTGCAGGCACGGATGCGTGGCAGCAGACAGGTCACCAGCGCAGTGATAGACCCCCTTTCTCTCTCGGACACCACTTCCTGGATGCGGTACAATGGCTCCTGCAGCTCCACTGGAATCAGAGGGTCAGGCAGGTCCCGGAAAAACTGTTTCAGCAGGGCAGCAACGTCACAAGGTAATGCAGAGTTTAAACATCTTTCCCCAGACTCCAACCTGACCTGAAATACAGAGGGAAGGAGGGAGGGGGAGTTCTCACGTCAAAATGAACACAAAGGACGATCCGTTTAGACCAGTGGTTTCTAACCCAGTCCTTGGGCATAAACTGTCCCTTTGTGTTTTCAGGATACCCAAAATGAATACGCATGAGATATCTCTACACTGCCTTCATGAGACTCTCTCTCATGCATGGTCATTGTGGGCATCCTGAAAACCTGACTGGATGGATGTTTCCCATTGACTGGGTTGAAAACCTTGGCTTGATTCCCAATCCTTGTGAGTCTCCAAAAGGTCAAGTTTTCAGGATATCCCTAATGAATATGCATATGAGATTTGCATAGAATGAAGGCAGTAAGCATGTTAGGAATGCAAATCCCATATGCATATTCATTAGGGATATCCTGAAAACCAGGGCTGTGGAGTCTGAGACATTTTGGGTACCTGGAGTCGGAGGTACCAGAAACTGAAGAGTCAGAGTCGAAGGATATATCTACCGATTTCACAGCCCTGCTGAAGACCGTACAGGTTGGAGGCTCAAGAGAATGAAAATTAAGGACAGTGACCAGGGGGGTGGGGGTGGTACAGAGTCGAGAGGAGGTGGTGATATTTTAGCCAAGAAAGAGACCTCAGCACAATACAGGAGTTGAAAATACCAGCGACAGGGGTAAAAAGCAAGACGCAGGACTGAAAATATATCTTTGGAAGCTATGGCAGGGCCTTGACAGCCCTGCTTCTCACTAAAATATTTTCTCTTTAAGCCAGGGGTTGCAACCACGGTCTTCAAGGGCTACAACCCAGTCAGGCTTTCACGATTTCCACACAATGGAAGAAGTACATTCAAAATCAATCTCATGTCTATTCATTGTGGAAATCTTGAAAACCCCGACTGAGTTGTGGCCCTCAAAGCAGGAGTAGACAACTGAGGTCCTTAAGCAAGTCTGTCTCAGGCCTTAAAAGAAGGGGGGGGGAAGGTATATGGCATGATATTTACAATTGAAGGGTTGGGGAGTGGGGAGCAACAGCTGGAAGTTGCATGTTGAAAACCAAAAATCATAGCGTAACAAGTTAACAGAACACTTTTCCCCTTTTCTGACGCAGATTATGGTACAGATTTTGTCATCAACTCCCTTCCCCCAGGACATCCTTCTACATTCAGTAAGCAGGATTACACAAGACGTGCCAGGCCGAGACACACACAGCAGAAAAGCTCAGGCAGCACTACCCTACCAGTCAGGAGGAAGTCTAAGATGCTTTCAGCATCCTTCCTTCTACTCACCCTGGAAGTGATCACTAACGAAAATGTCACATACGAGATCATACACATTGGTCTATGCAGAGAGGGTGCGACTTGGTCCTGTTCTTCATGGCATTTTTTCCTATTTGATGACTTTATATACCATCCTTTACAAAAGTTTTAAGAGCAGTTTACATAAAATTTTACAAGTAGCTTGCAATCAAGCTTTACAACGAAAAGACTCCCTTACCCCTTTCGTTCTGCCCTTTCACCTTTCTTTTAGTTTCATGCAATGTATCCTCCCCACTTACCCTTACATAGCATGTTATGTCTGTATTGTTTATGTAAGTCTGTTTGCTGCCATTTTTATATTAAAATCTTTTTTAAAAAATTTCTGTATAATTGTAAACCGCTTTGCACTTAAAAGTGGTATATCAAAACCAAATAAACTTGAAACAGCACACATTTTCTTAAAATGAGGACCAGAGACCGTGGTTGCAATACTTACGACATTCTGGTCAATATTCCACTTCCAGAATAATTTTTTAAATCATTATTATATCTGTATTACAGCTACTAATAAAACAGTCCCAAGCTTTAGCCTAAAGCTAACATCATATATATTTACATACTAGTTTTTTAGCCCATTACATTAAAGGGTGCTAGAATAGATGTGTAGACTTGGCCATTTCTTTCTTTATTTCTTTCTGCATGTCTGTCTTTCTTTCTCTCTCTCTGGCCCCCTGTCTGACTGTCTTTCTTTCTCTCCCACTGTCTGTCTTTCTTTCCGTTTCTCCCCCTGTCCAGTAATATCCCTTTTCCCTTCCTTTTACCTCCCCCCTGTCCAGCAGCACCCCTTCCCTGCTCCCCCTGTACAGCAGTAGCCCTTTTCCCTTACTTTTACCTCCCCCCTGTCCAGTAGTATCCCTTTTCCCTTCCCTGCTAATCACTTCTGTATGTACTGGCCCTGCTCAAGAGTTCAGCAATTCTGAATGCAGGTATGAAGGGAAATCGCTAACTCTGGAAAAGAAGGTGGAACTCACTGTATGCGTTTGCTTCCTTGGCAGCCTCGGGGCTTTTGTTAGGCCGGCCCGTCTCGCATCATCGAAGTGGGCCGGCTTAGCAAATGCCCCGCGGCTGGCGTCCCGGCAGCGTAGGAAAAAAGTCAGCCGACGTCCGAGATTGGGGCAGGAAATCAGCTGAGGCAGGCACTGTGCATGCGCGGGCACAGCGCCACAGATCAGGGATCATGGCCGCACGGAGATTGAAGTGTGCATGCGCGCTTAGGGTTTTATTATAGTGGATTAGTCAATATATATTACTGGCCTGACCACCGAGGAGTCCCCATCTGCCTGTGCCACATTTCCAATCCCCACCATCATAAGCACATAAGCATTGCCTCTGCCGAGTCAGACCATAGGTCCATCATGTCTAGCAGTCCGCTCCTGCGGCGGCTCCCCAGGTCAATGACCTGTAGTGATCTATTACTCTAAAGCATTTTGTGCTGTATAGTAACCCTCTAATTGTACCCCTGGATCCCCTTTTCCTTCAGGAACTCATCCAGTCCCTTTTTGAAACCAAAGTTGTACTCTGCTCTACCACCTCCTCTGGAAGCGCGTTCCAGGTGTCCACCACCACCCTCTGAATGAAGAAGAACTTCCTAGCATTTGTTCTGAACCTATCTCCCTTCAATTTTTTTAAGTGCCCTCTAGTTTTTGTTGCCCCCGCCAGTCTGAAGAATCTGTCCCTCTCTACCTTCGCTATACCCTTCATGATCTTATAAGTTTCTATTATATCCCCTCTAAGGTCTCCGCTTTTCCAGGGTAAAGAGCCCCAGCTTCTCCAGCCTCTCAGCACATGAGAGGTTTTCCATGCCCTTTATCATTTTTGTTGCTCTTCTCTGGACCCTCTCGAGTATCGACATATCCTTCTTAAGGTACGGCGACCAGTACTGAACGCAGTACTCCAGATGCGGTCGCACCATCGCCCTATACAGCAGGAGGATAACTTCCATGGTTCTAGTAGTGATACCTTTTTTGATAATGCCCAACATTATGGATGGAGTTACTCTGCTTTCCTGCTCCAACTGAGCGATCATACAATAATAGCAAGTACATTTGTTAATTAGGATAAAACTTGGGTAAATTATAACCAGTAAACTGTATATTAGTATTAGACTCTAAACTAAGTTAGAAAAAACTTAGTTATCGGAAACATGTACTGAAATTATGACTACTCTAGTGTAAATTGTAACTTGGTTCTTTTTGTTGCATAGAGCGTTTTGGACCCCTGTTCGTTTACAAAAGTTTAGATAGCTCTAAGTCTAATAAATGCTGGCATTGTAATCTGGAAGCGGGGACACTTGATCATTTAATTGACCATTGTCCCTGTATAAGATTGTTTTGGAATTCAATTTGGACTCAAATAAATTGTCTATTAGAAAACCATGTTGCATTATCCTATGATACTATTCTGTTTGGCATGTCTATGAGGAAAAAAAGTCAAATATCAGTACATAAACTATTATTAATCTTGACTGGGATTGCTATTCAGCATATCACCAATAACTGGAAAAATTATACTAATCTTAATTATACATTTTGGTGGAATTCGATATGCCATATTTTTAAGATGGAAAGAGCAATTGCAATACAGAAAGGGAACTATAATAATTTTATAAAGATCTGAGGGCCATTGGAACGATATTGTAATGAGTAAACATCATTTTTCTTGTATGAATATATGTACACATAGGGGGGTGGGGGGAGTTTTTCTGGAAATTTCACTAAATTATATGTTTATATTATATTTATGATATAATTGATTATAATATTTGAAAGAAGGTGGGTGGGACGGGATATAAATTTTATGTTTTTAGAATTATATGAGAATTACAAGTGTTATTGTTACTAATGATATATTCCTGTACACTTGCTGTAAGTTTTCAAAATGAATAAAGAATTTTTTTAAAAAAATTGTAACCTGTTAACTATATACTATGTATGTTAACCTGTAACCCGTTCTGGGCTCTTTGGAGACAACTGGATAGAAATAAAAAATAAATAAATTGGTGGTTCCCCAGCCAGTCAGGTTTTCAGGATAGCTACAATGAATATTCATGAAAGAAATTTGCATAACAATGGAGGCAGGGCACGCAAATCTCTCACGAATATGTTTTGTAGATATCCAGAAAACCCAACTGGCCGAGGTGCCCCCAAGATAGGTTTGGGAACCGCGACCTAAGTGCTTAGCTTACACAGCACAGTATTATCGAACTATAAAACGGTTATAGTCAAACAAGATGCTACACCGTACCTTTAAGGCCTTGATACGCGTCATGGATCCAGATTTACGGAATAAGCCCTCTGTATGGAGGTAGGGGCTCAGGAAGTGACACGCATCTACAAGGAACCTGCAGAGATAGAACAACTTGTGGGTGCTAGCCCACTGGCTACCCAGGATTACTTAGAAAAGACAACACATACATTAGGAAGTCATAACCAGAGGAAACACTTTATAACTGCAGAGCACAGATATCCACTACACCAGGGGTCTCAAACTCACGGCCCTGGGGCCACATGCGGCCCGCCAGGTACTATTTTGAGGCCCTCAGTATGTTTATCATAATCACAAAAGTAAAATAAAACAGTTTCCTGATCATATGTCTCTGTAGCTATAAATTACAATATTATTATTAAGATTTAACTAAAAGAAAAGATTTATAAACTATAAAGAGTTTTACCTCATGCAAAATTGTAATTTCTTTAATAAGACATTAACTATTTTTTCCCCCGAGACCCTCCAAGTACCTACAAATCCAAAATGTGGCCTTGCAAAGGATTCGAGTGAGACCACTGCACTACACCATGCAGGCAAAAGACTAGAGAGGAGAGGACACAAAATTCCTGAGATATATTAAGAACGTGTGGGACCTTGGGGTAAATCACCGAACATAAGAGTTGCCATACTTGGGACAGACTGAAGGTCCAACAAGGCCAGTATCTTGTTTCCAACCACGTCCAATCTGAGTTACAAGTAACTGGGCAACATCCCAAAACAGATTTTATGCTGCTTATCCTAGCAATAAGCAGTGGATGTTCTCAAGTCCATCTTAATCATGGCTTATGGACTTTTAAAGAAAATGATCCCAACCTTTTTTAAGCCCTGCTTTGCTAATTGCTTTCACCACATTCTTTGCTTCATTTCTAATCCACAGATGGTGGCAATTATAGATTTTCCCTCTCCCTGCACTTCAGTTTAATTTTATTTGGATCATAAGGCTGTTGGGCCCCAAAAGCTGGGAGCCATAAAGAACAAAAATGATACTCACTGCGGTATGGGCCCGTCCCTCTCAGAAAGTGGCAGTAAGTGTAAGGGGACCCCAAACAAACCAGAGCCAGGGCGAGGAACCTTCTCCTGCTACAGAAGAAAAAGACAAAAATAAAATGTGGTTTAAAGTCAGGCCCCAGCTGCAAAAAAACTGGATTACAGCACTGGAAACCCGCTACCCCCCCCCCCCCATGCCCTGTTTCCTACCCCCTACTCTGTGAAAGACAACCAAGGACATCAGTGAATATTTTGACCATGTGTCTCTTTCTGATCATTGACCTACTGGAACCCAATTCTAACAGATACAAAATCTTTAAGGAAACCGTGTTTGAAGACAGTAGTACTGATTAGTCTTCCCTTCCCCCCCACACACACAAGTACTGTATACTTCCAACATCCCCGTATCTTCCCCTTAATAAGACCCCCCCCCTACAAATGAATATAATTACGGGCACATGAAGACAATGGTGTTCAAAGCATTTCATGTGGATAAAAAACACATTAATTTGGTGCCTACAATGGATCTCAACTAGAATGTGTATAGTGAGCATATCTTGCTGCAGCGTGCGCCACCGCCATTAATGGCCTGAAAGAGGAGCCAGGCTTTCACCTGCTTCCTGAATTAAAGACAGTCACGCATTACACCAAAGCTTCTCAAATCAGTCTACTCCGGTTTTTAGGATACCCACGCCGAGTATGCACGACAGATTGGTACTCACCTCTCTCTCTCATGCATATTCATTGTGGACATCCAGAAAGCCCGACGGGACTTGGTGTGTCCCGGGGGACTGGGTTGCGAAGGCTTGCATTAGACAAAGCCTTCCTGGAATGGGTTCCAGAGTGCCTCGATGCATGTACAAAGGCCTATCAGTATAGAAGTACATGTATACTTTTATATTATATAGAGACAGTTATTTGATATCGCCATTATTAACAAAAAAAGTCAAATCAAAGCAGTGGTAATAGATAAAAATCAAAAGGAAATAATTTAAAAAAACAACAGTGGGGGGGGGGGGTCTTTTGGTTTGGATTCTTTAGGTCAGGTGTAGGAACTCCGGTCCTGGAGAGCCATATTCCAGTCAGGTTTTCAGGATTTCCCCAATGAATATGCATTGAAAGCAGTGCATGCAAATAGATCTCATGCATATTCATTGGGGAAATCCTGAAAACCCAACTGGAATATGGCTCTCGAGGACCGGAGTTCTACCCCTGCTTTAGGTCTTCGTGAAGGATTAACACAGAAGACCTTTCTGGTTCTGCTATTGTCTTAGGGCTCCTTTTATGAAGCCGCGTTAGCGGCTTTATTGCACGCACATTTTTAGCGCGCTCTAACCCCCACACTAGCCGAAAAACTACCGCCTGCTCAAGAGGAGGTGGTAGCGGCTAGCGCAGCTGGCAAATTAGCGCACATTACGTGCGTTAAAACTGCTATTGCATCTTCGGAGCCCTTAATGTTTGCTGTTGTGTTATATGTTTTTAAATGAAATTTAATAAAAAATTATAAACTAAAACACCCAAAACGACGTAATAAACACAACAGGTAAAATCTACGCTGCCTATACAGGCAACAATTATTATTTTGTAGTTATATTTAATGAAAAATACATTTAGAATCCAATGTAAAGCAGTTATGATTTGTCATCAATTTTTATACGGCACAACCCCTGAATTCTTTAAGAGCAAGATGTCTTGGTTATCAACCAACAAAGATCACTGCGTTCTGAAAATTCTGCATTGCTGAAGACCAACGTCACCCCAAAATACGTGGAAGCTAAGGCAATGACCTTTTTTATGCGCAGGAGTAAAATTGTGGAATTCCCTCGTCGGGCAAATTCGGAAGTGCAGCGATAGGCGTTCATTCAGAAAGTTACTTAAAAACACAAATTATTTGTAAATGCATTCCTTTGAATTGCTTGCCTTATTTGATGATTTGCTGCAAGAACTGAATCCTTCTGTTTTTAAATTGGTCTAAATTTGTTTAACATTTTGGGCTCCTTTTAGGCGGTAGTTTTTCAGCTAGTGCGGGGGTTAGTGCGTGATGAAAAGTCACACGCGCTAATGAGGCTTACTTAAAGGAGCACTTTATGTATGAACTGTTTTGTAAACCGTTTTGGTCTAAAACTGTATAGAAATTTTTTAAAATAAATAAAATATTAGCAGATCTGATTATTTAATTTGTTTTCTCATTGTCCCCAAAGAGCTCTGATGTGTGTGCTTGTTTCTATGGGACATAGAGCCCATAGTAAAGCACTTCTGAAGATTCTACAAAAATAACTTGAGAATTTTATGGGTACACCGACAAATCTGCGCAGGAAATTGCGCACACAGACATGTGCATGCATGACAATTACGGCCCGTGAAGGATATCTGGAAAGCCCTGATTTTCTCAGACTCCTCAGGCCCTGTTCCAAGGGATGGGGCCTGAGGAGTCAGAAAATCAGGGCCTTCCAGATATCCACTAAAATGGTTCCCATAATCATGATTAAACCCAACCCTAATACTAGCTAGGAAGTGAATGTTAAGTGTAGTGGGGGGTTCCCCTTCCCCACCCCCTCAAAAAAGACAAAATAGTATCCTGTCGGGGTGCAATTGTCGTGTCGCCTCTCATTCATTGTGCGCATTTGTCTATGCGCACAAATGTCAAGGTGCAATTGTCCCGCACGCATTTGACGGGTCGCTGAATTTTACATATATTACTGTCCTAGCTGGTGATACAAGTTGAACTGACAATATATCTTTTGAGATTTTTTTTTTTATAGCAACCAAAGACATAAGAATAGCCTTACTGGGTTAGACCAGTGATCCATCTAGCCAAGTAGCCCATCCTCACGGTGGCCAATCTAGGTTTCAAGTTTATTAGGATTTTATATACCCCCTATCAAGGTTATCTAAGCGGTTTTTTTACAATCAGGTACTCAAGCATTTTCCCTATCTGTCCCGGTGGGCTCACAATCTATCTAACGTACCTGGGGCTATGGAGGACTGAGTGACTTGCCCAGAGTCACAAGGAGCAGCACGGTCACTAGTACCTGTCAAAAACCCAAATAGTAGCAGCATTCCAGAGCCGAGATCGTGATGTCATAATGCCTCACTCCACCATGCCTAAGAGCCAACTTCATCAGTGATGTCACAACGCTCGATTGACCTATACTTGGCTCACATAAGAATAACCTTCCTGGATCAGACCAATGGTCAAGCCCAGTAGCCCGTTCTCACGGTGGCCAATCTAGGTCACTAGTACCTGGCAAAAACCCAAATAGTAGTAGCATTCCAGAGCCGAGATCGTGATGTCATAATGCCTCACTCCACCATGCCTAAGAGCCAACTTCATCGGTGATGTCACAATGCTCGATTGTCCTATACTTGGCTCACATAAGAATAACCTTCCTGGATCAGACCAAGGGTCAAGCCCAGTAGCTCGTTCTCACGGTGGCCAATCTAGGTCACTAGTACCTGGCAACCCCACCCCCACCCCCCAAAAAACTGGCAACTTTCCATGCTACCGACCCCAGTAGCCCGTCCTCACAGTAGCCAATCCGGGTCAACTGTACCTGGCAAAAAAAAAAACAAATAGTAGCAGCATTCCAACTCTTTCAGATTCAGTAATAAACATGTCTCCTCCCTCCAATCTAAGACCCTTAGGCCTCAACTAATAAAAGAAACTTTAATCTCATGCAGAAGGCAAGAAAAGTGGTGCGCACCTCGGTTTGCAGTATAAACTATTCTACTTATATGGTCCTGCCACTGAAAATACCCTGACAACTTCCAATTTTCCCTTACTACTAGCTGGTCTATTCATCGGCTACCTATTCTGTCCTTGGAGCTTAACAGCTAACCATTCGCTGGCAAAGGGACAATCCTAGTGGCAGGAAAAATCAAAAGCCATTAATGACCAAAATGTGTAGTTTGGTGGACAAATGTACGTAATACATACAAATATGAGAGAATGAATGCAGAATGTTTGGGGTCCAGTGTTTCATTTAACAAAGTATGGAGTCCATTGGCTTTATTTGCTGCTTCACATTAATGGTTTATGTACTTTTCTTCTAAGTTTTTCCTTACACATCTGGGGTAAGGGAGTGAGAGGTAATTGAGAAATTGATATTAATTCTTCATATCAATGTAATAAAGATGTCTTGTATTATTAATAATTGATAGAAGGATGGGTGGGTAAAGTTATGGTTCTATATACTAATTGTATAAAATGGTGTAATCTATAATATTTTTCTGTATTCAATCAAATGTATTACACTGTTGTAGTTTATAAAATAATAAAAATTAAAAAAAAGAAGCCTTTAGTGACATTAATGCCTTTTATCCCAGTCATTTTTTTTGTAGCCCTCCTGTTAAAGTAATTAATATTTTTAAATTATTTGTAACAATCACTTTACAACACCTTTGGGCATTTGTTATTGATTTCGAATTGAATTATGGAAATGTGTTTTATGTGGGTATCAATTGTTACTTGATTAAACATTTGCCTATTCTGCAGAATGCAGCCATTAGACAGGGTGAGGATTGTAAAAGCAGGATAACATTATGCCTCTTTGTTTCCTATCATTGGTTCCCTATAGAATTTAGGGGTCTGTATAAAACGTTGACCATAATTTCTAAGGTGCTCCATGAGGGGAGTCCATCTTATTTGGTGCCTATGATCTTCCCTTGTAAGCCTGTTAGAGCACCTCTAAGGCCCATTTAGTTTCAGCTAGGGTTACCATATGGCTCCAGAAAAAAGGGGACAGATAGATATCTGGGTTTTACTTCCATCGAAAACAACGGAAGCAAAACCCATATCTCTACAATCTGTCCTCCTTTTTCTGAAGCCATATGGTAAACCTAGTTTCAGCGTGCAAGTGCACTTTTCATTGGTGTGCCCTGGTTTTCTGGAATCAGCTTTCCATGAATATACAATTTTAAGGTCAAGTTGGAACTGTTATTTTTTACAGATAGCTTTTGGACTGACGGACCAAGATGGTGGCAATGCATGAGGATAGTCTGAGAAAGATGATTCTAGCAATGTGCAGCGGCAGCAAAAAGGGCAAACAGAATGCTAGGAATGATAAAGGGGATCATGCCGCTGTACCAGGCCATGGTGCGCCCTCACCTAGAGTACTGCGTCCAGCACTGGTTGCCGTACATAAAGAAGGACACGGTACTACTCAAAAGGGTCCAGAGAAGAGCGACAAAAATGGTTAAGGGGCTGGAGGAGTTGCCGTACAGTGAAAGATTAGAGAAACTGGGCCTTTTCTCCCTCGAACAGAGGAGATTGAGAGGGGACATGATTGAAACATTCAAGGTACTGAAGGGAATAGACTTAGATAAGGACAGGTTGTTCACCCTCTCCTAGGTAGGGAGAACAAGAGGATAGATTCTGTACGAACTTAAGGAAATTCTTCTTCACCCAGAGTGGCAGAAAACTGGAATGCTCTTCCGGAGTCTGTCATGGGGGAAAACACCCTCCAGGGATTCAAGACAAAGTTAGACAAGTTTCTGCTGAACCAGAATATACGCAGATAGGGCTAGTCTCAGGGCTTTGACCAGAGGGCTGTAGAAAGATTTACGGTCCACTAATCAGGTACATAAACAAATTTGTGCCTGTTAGTTTCATAATCTCATCCAGGTTCAACTCTCTTTGCCTATTTACATGACCAAGGCTAATGAGAAATACTTTTATTATGAAAATAGAAAAATATAATTCACAAGCCAGCAGCAATATCTAAATATTGTTCACAAAATATCTGATTACATATATGAAACTCAGTACATAATTATCACAACACACTTGCTAGATAACTAAGTAAAATTACTTCTTACACACACTAAACAAATCTTTATAAATAATAATTATTCCTGATTAGCAGCAAACTATTACAGTTATCACCAAAAGTAGCTTTACAAGCCTTATCCTATATCATAATCGGATGCACTTTATCTAACCCCAGCTGATAAGATAATAAGTTCCGTATCCTCACCATCCAGTTAGACCTTGGAATCAGGTGAAGTGGAAGACGTCTCCTCAGCTTAGCAGATGTAGAAATCCTTTGGTTAAAGGAACAAGTGTTAGTCAGCCACTGGTAAAGCTGAAATTTATTGGCAGCAAAAGTTTCCTTGAAGTGATGGAATTCAGATCCGTTTAAGGTCCAATTCACTCTCTCTCAGGCAGAGAGTCACACGAGGTAACTGTTCAGGTCTTAATTATTATAAAAGAGATGCGTGCAGAACACCTGTGATGAGATGCGAGTTCACCCACACCTAAAAACACAGACTAAATTATCATTAGCACCTTTTCACTTGGATCACGTCAGATGACTTCCTCGGACCAATCCAGAAACAGAACTTAGATGTATAAAGTCTCATACAGGCTGGGAGACACAGGTGCCGTTCGAGAGATAAGCACAGCATAGGAGTATAACTCCCCCAAGATTCACACAGTCTAAGCATGAAGGCATAGATGGATGTCCTTGACTAGAATACCATTCTGGTACATACCCAGAATGCATCAGGCAGAAACAGCAAAGATGTGTTCTTTCTCTTCTTGCAAGGTTCATGCTGAAAAGATTTCTTGCAAACAATGGTTCAGACTTGATGATGTCAGAGAAGCCTAACCTTCAGGTGCAAATAAGGAAACACCCCGCGTGAGCGGACTGCTGGGCACGATGGACCACTAGTCTGACCCAGCAGTGGCAATTCTTATGTTCTTAGTATTATTCTAACTAATGGAATTATTTTCTAATTTTAACATTTTTATTGTATTCAACAAAGATCAGAGTGGTTTAGAGTGGTAAATCAAGCATATTAAACAATTAAAATCAAATTTGAAGTGTGCAATATCATGGAATAAGAGACAAGTCATTAAATCAGCAGACAATTCCTGTACAGCATTGGAACTGGCCTCTTAAAAAAATCTTGAAAAATAGGATACAAGAACATGAAAACTCCTCCATGCCCACAAGGTAATTTATAAGAATCAGTTTATGCTAAAACCACACTTTTCTTGAACTGCAAGAAGAATGGGCCTCAGAAAAAGCTAGTATACAACCTAAAACTAGTTACCCCAGCAGCATATAATATAAACAGGAAAATAGTATATAATACTGCTCATACTGGACAGTACATATCTGTATTAGAGGCCCAACATACTTGAAGGGCTCTGGCCTCAGAATCGGAGCCTACGCACAGCAGTGAATCACAAACTGAGAAGATCCGCGTAGTTAATACAACTCCTGCTCCAATCATTGGCCAGTAATTTAGTCTTTTTTTTGAAGTCACTGGTGACTGAACATGGTATAAAGACAAGTCAAGTTCTGAGATAAGTCTTTTTGGTCTCACATTTTTTCAAATCCTGGCTACTACATATATATATAATATCCCTTTAAAGTTGAAAGGGTTTTAGCTTCATTAAATTGCTTTATAAAAAATTTTTTCAAAAAAAAGACTAAATTACTGGCCAATGATTGGAGCAGGAGTTGTATTAACTACGCGGATCTTCTCAGTTTGTGATTCACTGCTGTGCGTAGGCTCCGATTCTGAGGCCAGAGCCCTTCAAGTATGTTGGGCCTCTAATACAGATATGTACTGTCCAGTATGAGCAGTATTATATACTATTTTCTTCAGAAAAAGCTTACATATATTAAAGCCATCATCATAGGCCTCCAGCCCTACTTTACTATTTCAACAGAAGCAAATATATACAACAGTTTTTAAGCATGTAAATAAAATAACCAGAATCTGTCTCCATTATAAAAACTTGCATAAGCATTCCAATGAGCAGACGGAATGAGTGGGAATTCACTTGTGCACATAGGGAAGGAAGCAACAATTTCTAAAAGCAGGGGGAAAAAAATTTAAAAAAATTAGCTCGGCAAACAAAGTAAAAACAAGCAGCAAATACAAAATTACACAGGGAAACAGATCAAATGCAAGCAACATGAATAGTAAAGGAGAAATAAACCGAGACTTAAAGGATGCAAAATAGTTGCAGTCCAAGACAATGAATTACACTTCTCCCTTCCATGTTTCCATTATTTGCAGTTTTTAGCTTGCTGGCTCCTCCTCCCCCCCCCCCCCCCCCCCAATTACATCAGCTTGCATAGAGAAATCCCCGATTCCCAGCACCTTTCTTCACCATGTTTTGCCTCTCCCTCAGGAACAGGCCAGGTCTCCGCCGTGTTATTCGCAGTTTCACCATATTCACAGTGGTTTTTTAATAGAAAACAGCAAATAACGTGAAAAAATTATTCGCAGGTCTGTTAATCCCCTATCACAGCAAACACGGAGGGAGATGTGTACTGATGAGATGGTTCACAGCCCATACAGAAAAAAAAAACATTAAAAAAAAACTATTAAAACAGGCATATGTAGATTTAGGAAGGAGGGCTGTTATCAATGTGGGCTACCATTACAACACATGTTACAGTTAATTCCAGTTATTAGAAACTAGCTCTTATTATATAGAAGAGGACTTATGCTAAAATAGCATGAGTTAGTGGTAAAAGTGTTTGCTGCTATTAAGATGTGTTAACTATGCCCTTAAGTAAGAAATTGCTGGAAACAGTTACTCATCTCATGCTCTGACGACATAACATTTCTATATAAAAAAAAAAAATAAAAAACCACGAAATTGTAAACTCTAGAAAAGAACGGGGGGTCATGACCCTAAGTGAATTACAGTGAACGTGGAGATTTTTTTTAATCACCTGGAACCTCCCCCCCCCCCCCCCCCCCCATTCCAACTGATAAACTGGATATTAGAATGTCTGCATTGTGGTAAAAGAGAAACACCAGCCCGGAGTGATTATTCCATGACTAGGGGGAGGGGGAAGATCTTTACATAGCAAGAAAAGGTGGTAGAATGATACAGAAACGCTTCTCGTTGCATTTGGGAGCCACAGGCTTGATTACAAGGCATTTTCGAGCATTGCCTTCAGAAGCTGCCTTGTAAACTACTATAGAAAACGTTAGCAATAAATTTGAGACCATTCTGGGTTTAATAATGGAGCTGCTGACGTGGTTTGGATGTAAACATGAATTCACTTGAGAGGCACTGCTATGCTGCACCCCCACACTTTCTGAAGGTGCTGGCTGGGGCCTCTTTGCAAACCAGGACATTGCTTGGGGCTGGGAAGCACCACAATTTTGCAAAAATAAATATTTCTAATTAGCAGTTGGATTATAGATTCATGGAATTCTCACCAATAAAGCAAAAGAGAACCCAAAATAAGACAAGGCCTCTCTTTAAGCATTCCTATTTTTTTTATTTTTTTTTTAGTGTCTTAGGGTGCTTGTGTCCCCTCCCTTGCTGTCTCTTTTCAGTTGTGCCTGCGTGATATGATGTCTTGGGGCGTTTGCCGTCCTCCCCTAGAGTGTTTGTCCAGTTGTCCCCTATTTTTGGGGGTCTTCACGTCAGATCACATTTAATTAAGGCTATGCTTGCGGCCCACCCTACCTGCTGCTCGCCACCGCACGCCTTCCAGCGTCGAATTTTAATGCCCGTGGCCTTCAGATGCTGGATGATGGCCTGAGAAGTCCGTCTCTCGTCAGAGAGCTTCATAGTTCAAGGGACAACTTCAAGGGAACGCGGATTTACCACCGCCCTGGAAATCTCTGCCGCTCTCTGGAGGGCTACAGCCTTCAAATAACGCCGATCCCCGGCCTCTGGCACCTACACTGCCTATGAGCAGATCACCGGAGTCCAGCTACTTTGTAACCCGAGATCGTTGGGGGCCACAAGAGCATCCACCGGTGGCGAGAAGGGCAGGTGCGAGCTTTCTGGGACTCGTGGTCCACGGAGCCTCTCTGCACGCCCCGATTGCAAGCTTTAATACCAGGACTGGCTCAGTCTTTTTCGTGGCATGGCGTTCAAAAAGTTAGCTCGAGACTCGCCTTCACACCAGGGTCGACGCTTTACAGCCACGTGGCGTGCACAAGAGAACCTCAGTCGGCTATTCACATCTGTTTGTGAATGGTATATGCAAATTTTAATTAAGCAGGGCGGGTGCTCAGCCAATGAAAAGGCAGGATTGATTGGAACGCTTTTCCCATTGGATTTTAAGGGAAGAGCACTGGTACTGGAGAACCTGCGTGTTGTCCATGAGACACCAGTAGCACTCAAGCTTCTGTAGACAGTCCATAAGGTTACCATATTTGTGAAGACCCCCCCCCCCCCAAAAAAAAAAAAAAAAAAAAAAAATGTCATTCCATCCATTTCCTTGATCCCCTTCCCATCCTCTGTACCCTTTTAGTGCCTCTCTCTTTCTCTCCCTTCAACCATCCTCCTCCAAGGGTGCTTCTCTCTCTCTCTCTCTCTTTCCAACCCCCAAACTCCCCTGCACATGCCCCTCTCTCTCCTCCTCTGCTGTTTCTGTCTCTCCCCTCCCATCCGGCACTACCCTACTTCATGCTCTTTTCTCCAGCACTCTCACCTTTCATTAATGCTTAACCATCCCTCCCTCTCTCTGTGCTGTTTCTCCAGCACCCTCCCTCCTCCAATGCTGCTTCCCCTCATGACCTCTCTAGCTTCTAACTCCCCCACCTACCTCCTTCTTGGGCCCAGCTGCTGTAATTTAATCTTTGGGCAGCTGGCAGCAGCGGTGAAGCAAACTTGCTACTGCTGGCCTGCCACTGAAGCCGCCTCCCTGCAGCCACTTCATGTTCCCGCAAAGGTGGGACCTGCAGAGAGGTGGCTTCCAGGGCAAGCCAGTAACCCTAGTCGTGCATGCATGGTCAACAAGGGTTCTGTGCACTGTTTTCTCTAAGTTGAGCAGGAGTCCTCTACCTTCCATGCTGTCAGTGGGAGAAGGGGGGCTGCTTCACTACCACATTTTCAATAATGAGGGATAGGCAACATAAGAA
This sequence comes from Geotrypetes seraphini, assembly GCF_902459505.1. NCBI lineage: Eukaryota > Metazoa > Chordata > Amphibia > Gymnophiona > Dermophiidae > Geotrypetes > Geotrypetes seraphini. The sequence continues at coordinate 62,126,423 of NC_047091.1, read as the reverse complement.
CATAAAAATAACCTTACTGGGTCAGACCAATAGTCTATCAAGCCCAATAGCCTGTTCTCACAGTGGCCAATCCAGGTCCTAAAACTCAAGGAGTACCAACATTCCATGCTACTGATCCAGGGTAAGCAGTGGCTTCCTCCATGTCTTTCTCAATAACAGACTATGGACTTTTCCTCCAGGAACTTGTCCAAACCTTTCTTAAAACCAGCTACACTATCTGCTCGTACCACAACCTCTGGCAATGTGTTCCAGAGCTTAACTATTCTCTGGGTGAAAAAAAAAAATTCTCCTATTAGTTTTAAAAGTATTTCCTTGTAACTTCATCGAGTGTCCTCTAGTCTTTGTAATTTTTGATGGAACGAAAATTTGATCCACTTGTACCCGTTCTACTCCGCTCAGGATTTTGTAGACTTCAATCATATCTCCCCTCAGCCGTCTCTTTTCCAGGCTGAACAGCCCTAACCATTTTAGTCTTTCCTCATATGAGAGGAGTTCATCCCCTTTATCATCTTGGTCGCTCTTCTTTGAACCTTTTCTAGCGCCACTATATCTTTCTTGAGACAAGGAGGCCAGAATTGAACGCAATACTCCATATGAGGTCGCACCATGGAGTGATACAGGGACATCATAACATTCTTAGTCTTGTTAACCATCCCTTTTTAATAATTCCTAGGATGCTATTTGCTTTTTTGGCCACCGCAGCGCATTGGGTAGAAGGTTTCATCACATTGTCTACGATGACACCCAGATCCTTTTCTGGTGCACTAACCCCCAAGGTGGACCCTAGCATCTGGTAACTCTGATTTGGGTTATTTTTCCCAATGTGCATCACTTCGCATTTGTCCACATTAAATTTCATCTGCCACTTGGCCGCTCAGTCTTCCAATTTCCTAAGGTCCGCCTGCAATTTTTCACAATCCACATACGTTTTGACAACTTTGAACAGTTTAGTGTCATCTGCAAATTTAATCACCTCGTTTGTCGTTCCACTGTTTGCTCTCCTCCATTGAGAAAAATGACCATTTAACCCTACCCTCTATTTTCTATCTGATAACCAATTCCTAATCCACAACTGAACTTTGCCATGACTGTTTAATTTTCTCAGGAGCCTTTCAAAAGCTTTTTGAAAATCTAGATATACTACATCAACCGGCTCACCTTTATCCCCGTTTCTTCACACCTTCAAAGAAGTCAAGAAAAACTGGTGAGGCAAGTTCTCCCTCGGCTGAACCCATGCTGACTCTGTCCTATTAAATCATGTTCCACAATTTTTGTTGCCACCATTTTGCCCAGCATTGAAGTCATTTGAAAAAAGAAAAAGTCACTGCTTGAAAAGTTCACTTCATAAAGATATAGTCATAAACCTTTGTGCACAATCTTGTACAAAGAACTCTGCTCAGAGATATGAAGGCATAGTCTTCCGCCTCACCCACCAATCTTTGCAGTGTTCAGTACATAATTGATGTATCCAAGTTTAAGTACTAGACTGTTGTGTTACTAGCTGCTAAAGCTATGCTTGGTTCTTAATAGCAATAGCAAAAATCAAAGAAAATTTTTCACTTATCTTTGGTGGTGATTATGATTGGTGGGTGAGGCGGAACACTTTGCCTTCATATCTCTGAGCAGAGTTCTTTGTACAAGATTGTGCACAAAAGTTTATGACTATATCTTTATGAAGTGAACTTTTCAAGCAGTGACTTTTTCTTTTTTCAAATTGTTTCCTTTAGTCACTCTACGGCATCCATTTAGTGGTTGAGTTTGTTACCCCTCCAGTATTCTTTGACTGAGTCAGCATTGAAGTCAGGCTTACCGGTCTGTAATTTCCTGGATCTCCCTTTCAACCCTTTTTAAAAACTCCAGAGAACCTGCCTTTCTCTACCAGTTAAAAACACAAGATTGAAGCATCGCCTCCTGTTGGTTGGAAAGCCCTCAGCTCCGTCCGTGTCTGGAGGGCCTGCAACAAGAATGCGCGAATGATGTCACAAGCACCCGCGCATGCTGGAGGCCCTCCAGACGCGACCTGGAGGTCGGGGAAAAAAAGAGACAAGACTTTTTGGGGGTGGGGATGGAGGCAGAACAAGGCGGGACTGAGGGCAGAATGGGGCGGGGCCATGTGTCCAGGTTTGTCCATCGTTAAGTATGGTAGACCTACACACCACCCAATTGGAGACCCAGGGGGAACTTCTATAAGATGCATATAAAGATAGATGCCTAACTTAATTAGTAAATTTCAGTTATGAGCTTTAACAATGGTGGTGCTGACCCTAGCAGTAGTACTACAAGACTAGTGCTAAGGGTCAGCACTGCCATTTTGAACCTGGAGCCAGACAGGGCGGGAGCAGAAGGGGATCATTCCTGTTCTATCCTACTAGGCTGCCGGGTCAGGTAATTCCCAGGGCTGGCTAAGGGACTGGGGAACGGCCAGGGAGTGGGGTAAGTATCAGGAGTTCTGTCAGCATACAGGGGAGGAGGGGAGGGAGTTTGGAAAGGGAGGATTGGAAATGGGAATCAGAAGAATCGGTATAGGGAAGTTGAAAAACTGTGTGGGAGACGGGATCAAGGCAATCAGAAAAGAGGGATTGGAATGGGGAGAGGATTGGAAGGATCAGAACTGGGGGAAGGATTGAAAAATTGAGTAGGGGAAATTGGGATCAGGAACAGAAAAGGAGGAGGTTCCCATAAAAGAGGGGATCTCCTTATATGGGTTCCGGCTGAATATCAGCCAGGACTAGGGTTGCCAGATTTTCCAATCGGAAAATCTGGACCCCCCTAGACCCGCCCACCCCCACTCTGTAATGCCCTAATCTCGCCCCCATTCCCACCTTAGCTCTCCCCTGCTGTCTGCTCTTGTCGGGCAGGGAGGAAGTCCACGGATGTCATGCGCACGCGTGATGTCATCACGTGGCATCCGTACACGTGCGGACTTCCTCCCTGCCCGACGTGATTTGAAGAGGCTTTTCAAAACCCGGACAAAGTGCTGGGTTTTGAAAAGCCGTCCGGACCTCCGGACATGTCCTCAAAAGGAGGTCATGACCAAGGAAATCCAGACGTCTGGTAACCCTAGCCAGGACTCACATAAGTGTCGGTAGCCAGGACAGTCCTGGATAATCAATGCCAGTGGCCAGACATCATCCAGCATTGAATATCTGGGTCTATTTTAGCCGGCAGTGGCCAGGGCTTAGAAATAAAATACAGACTGTTGCTGGCTGAATACTGATTGGATCAGCACCTTTCTTTGTTGCTATAGTCAAGAGATATCCACATAACAATATCTGAATAACTTATTTGTACATCTTTAAGCTGAAGATATTGACCTGATAGTGAACTACACACACGTGTGCACACCACACAGTTGTTAGGAAAAGCAGTTGCCCCATTTGGGGTTTTAGCTCACAGCAAGCACGGACTTTTAAGTCTGATCATCCTAAGCAGGAACTACAAGGCCGTTCTGTCAGTGAGAAGATGCTAAAACCAGGACCGGAGTTCCTGCTCGCACTTACAAACCAGGGCTAGATGGTCACCCTTAGCATAAATGTGCTTCATATGCACACTCACAAACCCTGTATGTTGTGTCCTGACACCACAAGGAAACCAAGTTCCTCTTTGTCACAGATCAGTAGAAAAAAAAAAGCCTCAGAGAGTTCCTCTTAGCCGAGTCCTGAGCAATTGACATGCGAGGCAGAGCTTATAGTTTCATAGGGCCAGCCTTCCTTTCTTTTTCGAATGGACGTTTTTGGGGTTTTTTCTACGAGGGAGATTTTTTTTTTTTCCCCAACATTTAAAACCAAACAAGGATCACCTGAGGCCAGCGGAGAATCTGAAAGCAGCAGAACACGGGATGGAGTCTATAGGATGAGGTGAAGCGAGGACTTTGTTGAACTTCAGAGTGCAACATGAATCGAAAAGACAGCAAAAGGTGCAGTATAAATCCAAGTTGGCCCACTTCTCCACTTGCACCTGCTCTTTATCATCGTGTTTCCAGACTCTGATTAGTTAGCTGTGGCCGCTGCTCTTTTGCCATGATTGATGAGGCTGACTTTTCTGCTGTGGGATCTTTGTATGGTCCCTTCTGGCTGAGCCACGGCAGCAGTCCAGGCTGCTGTACTGAGGTGCTCAGAGGCATGGCTAAGAGCATACGAATTACTGTACAGGTTAGGCCACAGGTGACACAGGCTTGATTTAAAAGAGCTTCCAAGTGCACCTGGATCAGTTGCCTATACATGGTACATCTTATGAACTCTAGAAAGAAAGGGGATGGAACTTGATATCCTGCCTTTCAGCGGTTACAATTAAAGTGGTTTAGATATTACGAGGGGGTGCTAAAAACGTCTCAGCCCAGCCAAGAAGAGAACGACGTGGATATGGATCAATCAGTGATCTGAAACAATGTCAAAACCAGCGAATTTCGTTTCTGCAGATTGGCACTTCACAAAATTAAGATAACAATTTTTTTTCAGCTACAGTGGCAAAATAAAGCTCAGAATTCAGTTGGGCTGAGAACTTTTCAGCACCCCCTCGTATATGCAGTTGCTTATTTTCCTGGGGCAATGAAATTAGGTAAGTGACTTGCCCAGCGTCACAAGGAGCAGCAGTGGGAGTTGAACTCGCAACCTCATGGTGCTGAAGCAGTTGCTTTAGCCACTGAGCCATTCCTCTATTCCCAGTGACCTATGTTGCTAATTTCCCCCCTTAGTGTGAAGAGTTTCATTTTCTGCTAACCAGAGCAGAGATTGTGATGTCATAATGCCTCATTCCACCAATAACAGTCAACTTCATCAATGAGGTCACAATAGCTTGATTGTAAAGGGTAAAGGACTTGATATACTGCTTTTTCTGTATGGTTAAAATCAAAGGAACATATTTTAAACAGGTACTTATTTTGTACCTGGGGCAACAAAGTGGTAAGCGATTTACAGAGTTACAAGGAGCTGCAGTGGGAATCAAAACCAGTTCAGAAGTTCTTTTTGGCACAAGGCAAGTACTACGCCGAGCGTCAGCAGTAAATTTGAGAGACTGAGATCATACTTCACATGCCCTGGCTTAGGAGTGAGTTTCATTGTTGCCATGGTATGCACAAAACAAACCGATTGGGAGAAATTGCCCCCAAGACAGATCAAAATCCATCTAACTCAGCATCTTGCTTCCATCAGTGGCCAATCCAAGTCATAAGTACCTGGCTTCTTGTGTATTTTAGAGTCCAGTTCAAATGTGCCTGTGTCATTTTCTAAATTCTCTTTGGAATTTTCTCTCCGCTAGTCCCTCTATCTTGGAATCTTTATAGATTCTCTTTTGCAAGGGGCGATCAACAATTTAAACTATCTTGTCCATCCAGTAAAGGTATCAAGAGAATCGGAGCGTTTGGTCAATCTCTGCCCTTCAAGTTCACTCAACTTTGGAATGATCTTCCACTTTCTCTACGAAGTTTTAGTTCTCTTTCATCCTTCCGCAAGTCTTTGAAAACCATTCTGTTTACCAAACACTTTGGTAATTAATTTCTCTTCCATTTCTGCTACCGTATGTTGTTACTTGCCTAATTTAATCACTGTTTCATATTTTTATTATCTTATCTAACTACTGTAAGCTAAGTCGAGCTTTCTCAGATTGAGGACTCGGTATACAAAACTAAGCATTAGATTAGATTAGGTAAAATCCAAAGAAGTAACGAGATTCCATGCTATTTATCCCCAGGAATAAACAGGATTTCGTAGACCTCTACCATATCCCTCTAATGACATGAGCAGTTTGTCCCTATGCCCCCCCCCCCCGTCCCCATCCTCGGAACCTTTGACCCCATCCTCATCCTGTCCCCACAAACTCAAACTCCGCCACACCAGTTCGATTATTTTCAATAAAAGACAATTGCTTTTTGTACAAATGAGATTTTGTACTGTTTGCAGGGATGGGTTGGGTTGTTGCAGGGATTGGGGGAGGTGAATAGGGAGAAATTTGTCCCTGTCATTCTCTATCTCTCAGCCCTCTCTTCTCCCAGCTAAAGAGCCCTAGTCTCTTGTTTTTCTTCATATGAGAGGAATCCCATCCTCTTAATCATTTTGGTTGCCCTTCTTTGTACCTTTTTTAATTCCGCTATATCTTTTTGGCGATGTGTTGACCAGAATTGCACACAATACTCGAGGTGAGAGCACATCATAGAGCAATACAGAGGCATTATACAGTAATATTCCTTTTTATATTCCTTTTCTGTAAATTCTAGCATTCTGTTTGCTTTTTTTGGCTGCTCGCCACACTGAATGGAGATTTCAACTTATTGTCCACAATGACACTTAAATCATTTTTTGAGTGGTGACTCCTAATGTAGAACCTATTTATTTATTTATTTATTCATTCATTCCTATGAGTGCTGGAGCAACAAAGAGCATTCATTGCACCAGTCTGCACTACAAACCTCTTGTGGTTTTGTAAAAGGAGGTGGGGGGAGTAAACTTCATCTGCCATTTGGATGTCCAGACTTGTAAGTTCCTCCTGCAGTTCCTCACAGTCTGCATACAATTTAACACACACAAAAAAGCACTTGTTCCAATACAGATCCTTGTGGCACTTCACTATATACCCTTCCTCCACTGAGAGAATTGGCAATTTTCTCCTACTCTTTGTTTTCTATTTGGCAACCAGCTTCTAGTTCACAGCAAAACCCTTGCCTCTTATCCCTTGGCTTTTCAATTTTCTCAGGAGTCTCTCATGAAGGACTTTGCCAAAAGCTTTCTGAAAATCTAGATACCCTACATCAGCTTTACAAACTAGTGTCCCAAAATGGTGAAACGTTCATCAAAAACAACAAATAGGAGCACTATAAACTTAAAACCACTTTATAAACTGCCTGAAGTGTAATGAACACGACCAGGGCAAAACCCTGATTAGTTTTTCAAATGTCTATCATTGCTCCCTTTTGGAGTTGTTTATAAAGTTGTTTCATATAGTGAAAAAAATTTAAATAGAAGTGCAAAAGTGTTTCACTGATTCACAACAGCTTTCTTATATTTTAAACTTTTAACTTAGTCTTTTGAAAAAACTCAAGTTTTGAGTTTGAGTTTTTTCAAAAGACTAAGTTCAAAGTTTAAAATATAAGAAAGCTGTTGTGAATCAGTGAACACTTTTGCACTTCTATTTAAATTTTTTTTTCACTATAAGAAACAACTTTATAAACAACTCCAAAAGGGTTTTACCCTGGTCGTGTTCATTATTTATTTTATTTATTTATTTATTTAGATTTATATCCCGTCCTCCCAGTAGCTCAGAACGGTCTACAAGTAAACATACACAATGGAAGTAATTAGACAAATAAGATGTACAATAGGTTTAGATGCTTGGACATACAAGACTGTGCAGTATTTATCAGAGTACAGACAATTTATCAGAGTACAGACTAAGAGAGGACTATACTGAAATTTAGGGAGAAGTTAAACAGGGGAGAGAAGAGAGAGGTGGGGTTTAAGGGGGGGTGTAGACTGAGGGAGACCTTTAGTTGAAGAGGAGGGTCTTTACCATTTTACGGAATGTCAATAAAGAGTTCTGTTGCCTGAGTTGGGGGGGGAGTTGATTCCAGAGATGTGGGATGAAGTGGCTGTAGGATCGTTTGCGGGCAGTTTCTGAGAGGAGGGACCTTCCAGGGGGAATGCATAGGCGTATTTCCGATTTTGAGCGGAGGGTGCGAGTGGGGGTGTAGATGGGAAGCTTGGATTTTATGTAGGAGGGGGTGGTGGCATAAATTCTCTTGTGGGCTACTGCTAGGGCCTTGAAAGCACAGCGCTGGCTAATTGGGAGCCAGTGTTCAGCGCGGAGTGCTGGGGAGACGGGATCATGGTAGTTGAGGTTGTGTAGGAGGCGGATAGCTGCATTTTGGACACGTTGGAGGCGTTTGAGATTATTTTTAGTTAGTCCATTAAATAGGGAGTTACAGTAATCCATTCTGAAGAGGACATATGCGTAGAGGAGTTGGGCGAGGTCAGGTGTGGAGATGTAGGGTTTGATCCTTTTCAGTTGGCAGAGGTAGTAGAAGGAGGTGGAGATTACTTGGGATATGTGGGCAGATAGGGATAGGTGTCCATCTAAGGTTACTCCTAGGCTGCGTACCTGATCTGTTGCCGTTAGTAGAGTGGAGTCCCATGCTAGGGTAGGACGTGTGAATTTGGTGCTTTTTTTCCTGATCCATAAGAGTTCTGTTTTAGAGGCGTTTAGTTGAAGTTTGTTGTTTGACATCCAAGTTTTCATATCAGAGAGGCAATGTTGGAGGTTAGTAATTTGGGACGATCGGTTCTCGCCTAGTGGGAGGAGCTCCTTCAGGCAGTTTATAAAGTGGTTTTAAGTTTATAGTGCTCCTATTTGTTGTTTTTGATGAACGTTTCACCATTTTGGGACACTAGTTTGTAAATTTATTACCCAATAGTGACTTAAAAGGGTTCACCTTTATCAACATGTTTATTCATGCCTTAAAAAAAAAAAGTAGCAAGTGAAAGATTTTCCTAGACCAAATTCATGTTGACTTTGTCCCATTATCCCATGTTTGTTGATGTGTTCATCAATTTTGGTTTTCTTTATAATAATTTCTATAATTTTACCCGCATTGATGTCAGGCTTATAGATCTGTAATTTCCCAGATCACTCCAGAACACCTAAAATTGGAATTACATTGTCCAACTTCTAAATTTCAGGTACCATGGATGATTTTAATGACAGATTATTAATAGTAGATCAGCAATTTCATTTTTAAGTTCTTTTAGCACTCTGTGGTGTATACCATCTGGACCAGATGATTTACTACTCTTTAACTTGTTGATTTGGCTTATTACGTCTTCCAGGTATATCGAGATTTGGGATCTTTTCCAGATAAGCCCCGCCAAAAAGTTAACCCCCGCCACCCAAAAAAAATTATAAAAAAGAGGCGCGATCTGTAGAAAGTAAAGTGGGGGGTTCCCCCCACACCCCCCCCCCGTCGGAGCCCTTAAAAAAATGGTCGACAGTTTATCCTATTTTTTTATAATGTTACGTTTCATATCCTCTTTTTTATCATTTTTTTGGGTGCTCCGACAGGGGGGCCTGGGGGGAACCCCCCCACTTTACTTTATACACATTGCGCCACGTTGTGGGGCCGTTGTGCTGAGAACTTCACTGGTTAAGGTTGCGTGCGCTGGCAAAAGGTGGCGGGGCTTAACTTTCGGCGCGTCCACTTTTCCATTAGTGGCGGGGCTTATCTGGAAAAGATCCGAGATTTGTTTCGGTTCTTCCTATTGTTACCCTTAAATACTATTTTGCCACAGGGAGATCCCTTACATCCTGCTCAGTAAAGACCAAAACAAATAATTAATTTAGGCTCCCTTTTATCAAGCTGCGTTAGGGTTTTTTTTATCGTGGATTGCTGCAGTAAAAGCTCCAATGCTCATAGGAATTCTGTGAGCGTTGGAGCTTTAACTACCGCAGCCTGATGCCTAATGCATCTCGATAAAACCCCTAATGCAGCTTAAACTCTCTGCTAAGGCCTTGTTCTCCCTCAGTGAAACTTTCACCCTTTGATGATCTAATATTCCTTCGCATGCTTTCTGTTTCTACTGTAAGCCTCTTTTCATATTCTCTTTTAGTCTTCCACATCTAATTTGTCAGAGGTAATACTGCTTCATTTATTCATTCAGATCCTTTTTCCATTTTTTTGAAAGATGTTCTTTGGGAGGGTTGCCAGATTTCCTCTTTGAAAAAAAAGAGGATGCTTGGCCCCACCCCAATCCGCCCCCAGTCATTAGAACATAAGAATAGCCTTACTAGGTCAGGCCAACGGTCCATCAAGCCCAGTAGCCCTTTCTCACAATGGCCAATCCAGGTCACTAGTACCTGGCCGAAACCCAGAGAGTAGCAACGTGGGCCCCGTTCCTCCCCAGCTCTGCCCCCACACGAACCCCCCCCCCCCCCCCCCCCCCCCCAGAGCTCGAAGGCTGCATTTGTAAGCCTTCACATATGCGCAGATGTTGACGCAATGCGCAAAGGCTTCCAGATGCGGCCTCTGAACTCAGGACTTTCAAAATCCAGAAATTCAAAACTGCCAGGTTTTGAAAATCCCTCCATGCACCCGGGCGGTCCTCTAAAAAGAAGACATGTCCATATTTTCCCAGACGTATGGTGACCCTATTCTTTTGGCTCTAATAGGCTCTTTTACCTTGCCTTTTAGCTGTGCTGGCTGGCATTTGACCTTCTTTTCTTTTTTTTTTTTAATTAATCTTTATTCATTTTTAAAGCTCACAATAAGTGTAACATATAATACAATCATTTATACTTTAACATCACTTAATATATCGTCAAATTCTAACTTGCATCAAATAACCCTTATATCCAACAGTTATTCATAAGCAAAAGAAATCATAAAATATTCCCACCCCCCACCCCACTCTGGACGTGTATGAACAAAAGGGGGGAAAAATAATATTTATTCTATGCAGTAATTTCAATCTTTACAGTATCTTGTTAATGGCTCCCAAATAACCTGAAATTTTTTAAAATTTCCATGCTGCATGGCAATTATCCTTTCCATTTTGAATATGTGACACAAAGAGTTCCACCAAAAGCTATAATTCAGCCTCTCCCAATTTTTCCAGTTATTCGTAATCTGCTGTATGGCAGCCCCTGTCAAAATGAGTAGAAGCTTATTGTTATTAGAGGATATTTGGCTTTTAACCCTCATTGACATGCCAAACATTATGGCGTCATAGGATAATGCCACCGGATTATCTAACAAATTATTTATTATTAATTATTTGGCCTCCTTTTCACCTTTTTTAATATGGGGAATATAACTGTGTTGAGTTTCCAAGATGGTATTATCCAAGATTACCAGACATCTGGATTTACCCGGACATTTCCGGGCATCTGGACGGCTTTTCAAAACTCAGCACTTTTTCCGGGCTTTGAAAAGCTTCCAGCTTGGGACGGCATGGGGAGGGCATCTGCGCATGCAAACACAGTGATGTCACAAGCGTGCGCATATGCGTGTGACATCATCACATCAAACCTGCGCCTGCGCAGCTCTCCCGACATGGCTCTGAGCACGAGAACAGGCTGAGGGGGCAGGGGCTGGTGGAGGTGAGGCTGGGGCAGAACAGGGTGGGGCTGGATGGAACTGGGCGGGCCTGGGGGCAGGGCCATGGGTCCAGATTTTACAATATTAAAATCTGGTAAACCGTAAACCTAGTATAATAAACAATGACTGTGCCCAATTATCGCAACTGCTCCTTTTAGCCTCTTTTAAAACTATTTTCCTCATTTTGTTGTAACTCTTTCAAAAGTTAAATGCTGCCACATTAGATTTCCTTTAGTGCCTTCACTCCAGTTATTAACTCATGTTTGACTGTGTTATGATCAAACACTGTTCCAGAATTCTACTCAAAACTAGATCAAAAATAGCCCCCCCCCCCCCGCCCTCCTCTTGTTGGCCCCTGAACCAGATGCTCCATGGAGCAGTCATATGTTTCATCTAGGAAAGTCATTAACCTGAACCATATTTTCTCCTAATGCCAGGAGATGTGAATTTAGTTCAGCGTGTTCTTGGAGAGCTTGACCCTGGAAAAGAATAACAGTGAGAGGGTGCAGAGATGAGCAACGAAGCTAGTAAAGGGTATGGAGAAACTGGAATACGAGGATCGACTGAAGAGACTGGGATTGTTCTCCCTTGAGAAAAGGAGACTGCGAGGGGATATGATCGAAACCTTCAAAATACTGAAAGGAATCGACAAAATAGAGCAGAAAAAATTATTTACAATGTCCAACTTGACACAGAGAAGAGGACACGGAATGAAGCTAAGTGGGGACAGGTTCAGGACAAATATCAGGAAATTCTGCTTCACGCAGAGAGTGGTTGACACCTGGAATGCCCTCCCAGAGGAGGTTATTGCGGAATCGACCGTTCTAGGATTCAAAAGCAAACTAGATGCACATCTCCTTACGAGAGGCACAGAGGGATATGGGTGACTAAAATTACGCCAGGTATACACCGGGCAGGGCCTCCGCGTGTGCGGATCACCGGACTTGATGGACCGAAGGTCTGATCCGGAGATGGCGCTTCTTAGGTTCTTATGTTCAGTGTGTTAGCCACATCCATTGTGCTGGGACATTCCTTGGTATACTTAGTTATGGGGAGGAAAGCATATTGGGATGCAGGCTGCTTTGAAAAATATCTACCTTCTGGGCTGTTAATACTGGACTAAACACTGCATTTTTGACTAGAATTTGGAGGCCAAAACTTCTTAACTCAGTTCAGGACAGTGCAAGCAAAACATGACCAGAGTATTGCATCCTTGATTTTATGGTCAAAATATCAAGAGAAAGTTTTTAAAACAATTCAGGACCTTACTAAGGGCTCCTTTTACAAAGGTGCACTACTGGTTTTAGCACGTGCGCCAGCCACTACCGCCTCCTTTTAAGCAGGGGGTAATTTTTCGGCTAGTGTGCACGCACCTTAGTAAAAGGAGCCCTAAGCCACAAAAGAGGTTTCCACCGCAGCCCAGGGCGCAAAATGCTTCAATGCTCATTGGAATTCTATGAGCATTAGAGCATTTAGCGCTTTGGGCCGCAGTAGAAACCTCTATCGTGGCTTAATAAAAGGGGTGGTTAATGAAGATCTGGTCTCCTTCCAAAATGTAACATTTCAATTTTGCTTTTGTCAAATATTGTATTTTATTTGTCTTAGTTGCTATATTGTTCAATTTTGAAAATTTCAGTGAAATATTTGGACAAAAATTTTTTCTACAGCTTTGTCTCCTTGTTTCTCAACTCACCTCCTTTCTCCTTGAGACTCTCTTTGGAATGCTTTTATATTTCACTTATATACAGTATTTTGATATTGTTGCTTGTTTCTTGAATTGTCATGACCTGATGAAGGTGGTTATGACCTTTGAAAGCTAGTCAAAAATGTACTGTTAGTCCAATTTAAAAAGTATCACTTTTGTTCTTAGTTTTATTAACCCTCAAAGTTTGCTAACACAGCAATTATACTACTTTTGCATTTAAAAAAAACTATCAGCTGTATTGGGTTCTTTATACCCAGATTTTCAATGCTAGGTTGTGTGTGGGTAAAGAATACCCAGCTTTTTGCTGTCCTAACTTTGGGGTCTTTTTATTAAGGTGTACTAAATGATTTAGCACGCGCTAAAGATTAGCGTGTGTTAAATGCTAAGGCGCCCATAGAATATAATGGATGCCTTAGCATTTAGCACATGTTAATTTTTAGCATGCGCTAAATTGGTTAGCGCACCTTAAAAAAAGGACCCCTTTATCTGGATAGACAATAACCCAATTAATGGACTGAATATCGCTACTAACCAGGCAACTACCCATTCTGCCTTAGCTCCAGCTCCAATCACCCCAGCACTATCTGGTTAGTGTGGGGACAGTCAGTGATATTTTTCAGTCATATTATCAGGATAATAAAACTGAAAATATCAATTGACCCCAGTCAGCACTGTTTATCTGGGAAGCAGCACCTGCCACCCAGATAAATAGCTTTAAATATCAGACTTATGGAAGTTAAAAAGAAAAATAAGGGAGGAAAGTGCTAAAAGGGATAGTCAGAGGCAGATGTAGTGAAAGAATGGAATAAGATAGGAGGAGACAGGAGAAAGGAGAAAAAGCAAACAAACAAATGGACATTGGCCACTGGAAAGAGAAATACCGGAAAACAGATAGGAAAGCAGAAAAGAGAAACCGGGACCAATATGATAGAAAAATAAACCTCCTCTTTTATTAAGCCCGATAGTGCGGCTGACCCGTTAAACGTTCTGAAGCCCATATTGAAAGGGCATCGGATCATTTGCCATGGCTTTGAGAGCTAGTTTGGATTTGGTGTGGGGATGTTTTCCTCCCTGTTTTGCTGGTTGATAATTTTTCTGTTATGTATGGAAGCTGCCTCCTTTTCCTATGCTTCACTGGAGTTACCTTTCTCTATATAATATTGCTAATATTGCACCCTGCTTTGCCCTACATGTTAATTAAAGTGATATAACAAGTTTTGAATAAATAAAAACTGAGAACCTCCTCTGAGGGCAGCCAGAACTCCTTTCTACCAAGCATGGCAGTCATGGCAGCATCTCTGAGCCACTGGCACCAGCAACCTGCACATGCTCAGTTTTCAAACTTGCACGAGCTAAGGTATTTATATTTTGAGTTGAGGGTGCATGGGAGGGCAGGGAGAGAGTGGGAGCAGAGAAAAAATTTCAGGCCCACCCACTTTATGCTCAAGACCATCCAAAATTGTCTGTCTCTCTATGGCAATGAACATATAGGTCCCCATATTCAAAGCTAGTTATTCAGGCAGCAACATTTTCTAACCAGGTAACTAATGTTCACCAGGCCCAGTCGGTGATTTTCAACAGCAATCCAGATAAAGCCACCGAAAATCATGTCTAACTACCTTAGTACGATTTCAGAGCAAAGGTAGAGACAGAAAATAGCCAGGTAACACTGATATTTGAAGCCTCTTCTATTAAACTGCGCTAGCAGTTTCTAGTGCAGGGAGCCACACTAAATGGTTCCAAAACACATATCAACCTCACTAGTAAAGAATTGATTGTAGAGAGGCTCAAAGACATACATCACTATGATATGAATTGTCATTAAGGCCTTCAATATGATGATAGCAGATATGCTAAATCCATGAATTGATATGCTTGTTGTTATATGAAATATTCCCTTGAATTTAGTTTCCACTGTTAAAATTCTTGGGGTCACAATTGACGATAAATTACTCTATCATGAGCATATTTCTCTCACTGTTAAAAATTGCTTTTTTAAGTTACGTTTGATCTGATCAATCGCTAAATTTTTGAGCGCCAAATCAATCAAAATATTGATCCACTCTTTGATTATAGCAAAACTAGATTACTGTAATGCACTCCTACTCAATATTTCCCAAAAAGAAAAAAGAAGACTTCAGGTCATACAAAACACAGCGATCAAATTAATATACAATGCTAGGACCAAATTAATATACAATGCTAGGATCAAATTAATATACAATGTTACCCCACTGTTGATAGATGCTCACTGGCTTCCTATCAGCCATTGCATCTCTTTTAAAGTAATACTGCTTATATTTAAAACTTTAACGTTTAATGAACCCCAATTTATATCAAGATTATTAATACCCATAATACCCTACATCCACTTCGGTCATCAAGCCAAAATCTCCTCTCAGTTCCGTCTCTGAAAATAGTAGGCACGAGACGATCGGACATGTTTTCTGTGATGGGCCCTCAATGGTGGAATTCTTTGCCACAATACATTAGAAATGAAAAAGATCTTACATCTTTCAAAAAATCCTTAAAATCTTATTTTTTTAAAGATGCTTTTAACATTTAAATTTTTAAATATAAATTTCTAAATATATCAAAGTTTTATTTACCCCCACTCCCTTTTGTTTTTTTTCTTCTCGTTCTTTTCTTCTAAGATAAAAATTGTAACTTTTCCTCTTTCCCCCTACTCATGTTTGTATTATATGAAAGAATTTTGTTAATTTGTATGTCTTTACGTATTATACTTTATTTTTGATTCTGTTCATCGCTTAGTGTTTCTAATAAGCGATTCATCAAATGTTAATAAAACTTGAAACTTATCTAATGAAAAAATAACAAAGACAGCAGCTTATATATCATTTACTTATCCTTTAATGCAGTGTCTCTAGCATGCCCCGACAAGACCCGTTTCGCCCAAACGGGTTTTTTTCAACCATGCTTATTTGACTGCCATGCTTGGTAGAAAGGAGCTCTTATTTGAACCCTTGAAAAAGCCCGTTTGGGCGAAACGGGTCCCGTCGGGGCATGCTAGAGACACTGCATTAAAGGATAAGTAAATGATATATAAGCTGCTGTCTTTGTTATTTTTTCATTAGATAACAATTTCATATAACAGCAAGCATATCAATTCATGGATTTAGCATATCTGCTATCATCATATTGAAGGCCTTAATGACAATTCATATCATAGTGACATATGTCTTTGAGCCTCTCTACAATCCATTCTTTACTAGTGAGGTTGATATCTGTTTTGGAAGTTTCCAAGTTGTCTCACTTTTTCATCTTCGTTTGGACTTTAGTGATTACTAAGTCGCGCTGAATGGCCCACGCTGTTTCCGATGCTCATAGAGTTCCCTATGAGCGTCGGGACCAGCGTGGGCCATTCAGCGCGGCTCTCTGCATTAAAAAATAGAAAAGGGGGGGAAGTTAGTGCCAATACCTGAATAGCCATCTGGGCAAGTCAGGATAGCTATAGTCAGGATAGCAAAAGAACTTCCTAAAGTGTTTCCAAGTTAATTTAAAATTTGATAAAATCGCTTTTTCCTAAATTCAAAGCGATGTACAATAGTAAAAAAAATTTAAAAAGAAATAGGGGAGACGGACAATACTGACGTACTGAAATGGAGAGGGTGGTACGGGGAGAACTGCAATCGGTGTAGGAAAGAGAACGAAAAGGGAGAAAAACATAAGGGAATAATATAGGTGGTGGGATGCCTTCTTAAGGGTCGGTGTCCTACTAATACGAAGGTGAATTATTCAAATACGTCCCTAAATAGCTGACTTTTTAATTTCCCTTTAAGGACACGTGCATGCTCAAGGCCTGATGTGCCCTATTCCCTCTGATGCAGCAGAGCCTTCCCATGTCCTCCCAGATTCCAAGCTTATTCTCCATTTGCTGTCACTCTGTCGTGACTTGGGAACTTTTGAGCACCTTGACTTTGCAGTGCAGACAATGCTTCTCACCCAGGCAAAGGAGGAGAAAATGTATCCACCTCCAGTGGGGACATTTAGGAGCACTTGCTTCTGCCCCCCCCCCCCCCCTCAACTTGCTGCCAGTGGTGGCCACCTTACTCTGCATCATGATAGAACTGCATAGGAGTTACCTGCCATCATTTGGTAGCTTGACCTCTAGCGATAGTACGAGAAGCATATCCCTTACTAGTCAGCTCATGCATTTTGCACCTAAAGCCTGAATGGGCAGGAACAATTGGAGATGTCTCCTGCCCCAACTGCTAGACACCAGGAAAATCTCAGTAGGTTCTGGAGGTGGGGGTCTTTGGGGCTATGGGGGAGAGCTTGACTGGGATCTTTAAGGGGGGGGGTCTGTGTGGGACTTTTTTTTTACTGGCCCTTTTAAGATGCTCATGAGGAGCAGAATAATGAAGCTTACGAGGCTAATCCAAATTGCTTTATTCATATGCCTTAAGAACATAAGAGATGCCGCTGCTGGGTCAGACCAGTGGTCCATCGCGCCCCAACTGAGACTAGCCTTACCAGCGTACGTCCTTGATCAGCAGGAACTTGTCTATCTATGTCTTGAATTCCTGGAGGGTGTTTTCCCTTATAACAGACTCCAGAAGAGCGTTCCAGTTTTCCACCACTCTCTGGGTGAAGAACTCCCTTACGTTTATACGGAATCTATCCCCTTTCAACTTTAAAGAGTGCCCTTTCGTTCTCCTTACCTTGGAAAGGGTGAACAACCTGTCCTTATCTACTAAGTCTATTCCCTTCATTACCTTGAATGTTTTGATCATGTCCCCTCTCAATCTCTTCTGTTCGAGGGAGAAGAGGCCCAGTTTCTCTAATCTGTCACTTTACGGCAGCTCCTCCAACCCCATAACCATCTTAGTCGCTCTTCTCTGGACCCTTTCGAGTAGTACCATATCCTTCTTCATGATAACCTTTTCCGATCTGTTCGTGATCCCCTTCTTTATCATTCCTAGCATTCTGTTTCGCCCTTTTCGCCGCCACCGCTCATTGTGTGGACGGCTTCATTGACTTGTCGATCAGAACTCCCAAGTCCCTTTCCTGTTACTAACCTGAAGTATTAAGTTACCCCAGCTGGTGACTACCATAGTAACCTGAGCTATGTAAAATGTGATATTTTACTTGAGCTCTGTAACTACCTTTCTTAGTAAAACCTATAATAGCACACAGACAAGGATGAGAGAACCAAGAACACCTTTTGTCCTCTCTCCTCGAGGAAACAATTAACGTTGTTTGCTGATGCAGGAATAATAACGGATGCATCATAGTTCAGTTCCTAATGACCGGAACAGTCCCGTCCATTGCTGGGTAGTGGACTCAGATTCACAGAGATCAATATTGTAAAGCTCTTATGTGGTTGGCATTGGTGCCAACTGCATCACTGCTTTATTAAGAAAAAAAAAATATGTGCCACTTGAATGGATAATTCTCAATGCACACATTTTTATATGACTAAAGATGGGAGGGGGGGTGCAGGATTTGGGATATCTGGAAGAGGTATATGCCTATGTGAGAATATTCAGTTGTTAAATGTAAAAATTGTACTTCTGATTTTTAAACAACACAGCCCGTATTGACTTCAAACTTTGGCCACGGTGTTTAAATTTATACCCAGATAATGATAGAAACATGATGTTAGATAAAGGCCAAATGGCCCATCCAGTCTGTCCATCCACAGTAACCATTATCTTTGGGTGTAAGATAGCTTCCAGAAGTTATCCTCATGCCAATATCCAGATAACTCCTCAGACAATCAGCACCAGGCGTAATATGCATTTTTCAGTAACTGCCCCTCAAATTTGGAACCTATTACCTGCCCAGGTAAGGGAGGAAAAAAAACCTTGATAAGTTTAAAGGTCCTGGGCTTACATTTAATTTCACTGCTGTTGCAGGCCCAAGAAGCAGTGGCAGTGATGGTGAATCTTGAGAATGGAAGTTACTGGGTACAGAAGGAAGATCCTATAGCTATGCAGATGACATCACCATCCTCATCCCATACGATCATTCCAAACATACCATGACAGAGGAACTTCACCACACACTGGAAGCAGTCACAAACTGGATGGAAAATCACAAACTTAAACTCAACCAAGACAAAACCAAATTCATCCTCCTAGAAAACGACAGGATCCAAACCACAACCATCCTAGACATAAACGCAACCAAATATCCCATCCAAACAACCATAAAACTACTAGGCATGACCATAGACAGATGCTGCACAATGCAGCCACAAATAAACAAAACAACTCAAAAATCATTCGCAATCATGAGAAACCTGAGACAAGTCCGAAAATTCTTTGAAGGCACACAATTCCTACTTATAGTACAATCACTAGTACTAGGAATACTGGACTACTGTAACATTCTCTTCCTCCCATGTCCGGCGACTACGATAAGACAACTCCAAACAATCCAAAATACAGCCTTAAGACTCGTCTATTCATTGAAAAAATACGACCACATCACTGAAGCCTACATCAACTCACACTGGCTCCCAATCCAAGAAAGAATCCAATTTAAATTTTACTGCATATTATTTAAAACACTACACGGAGACAGCCCATCATACCTGAATAATCGCCTCATCCAAGCAACCAGCACCAGACACAGAAAAACGCACTCCCCATTCATACCCCCCCCATCCAAAGAAGTGAAAAGAACAAAACAACATGACGGCCTCCTAGCCACACAAGCTGCAAGACTGGATAACCAAATCTCCAACCTTCTGATGACCACCCCAGACTATAAGACGTTCAGAAAAGAAATAAAAACCACACTTTTCAAGAAATTCCTAAAACAGAAATAAAAACACGACCACTAAAAGCCCTCAAGATCTTCATATTACATCTCTAGCTATGCTCTACAATTCATATAATTCTGTCATTCTGTAACGCTGTAATTCTTTATTCATTGTAATTCTGTCCTTAAACTAACCTTTTGTAATCCGCCTTGAACCGCAAGGTAATGGCGGAATAGAAATCCCTGATGTAATGTAATGTAATGTAATGTAATAAAGGAAGGATGATGTTAAACACAGAAGGACAAGATAAAGATAGGGAAAAAGCTAGGCCATGGGGGAAAAGGTAAAGAGAGAAGGGAGTTGGAATAAGAGGCTGGGGAAAGAGAAAGAGATGGAAAGCTATAGGCAGATGCAACAAAAAGAGACAGGCAGAAAAATAAATGAAAGAAAACTAACAGGGAATAATCAACGTCACAGATGATGATAGGAGAGGAATAGAGGAAAAAGAAAAGAAATAGCAACTGGATAGGAGACCCTGGGAACAGATTTCAGAGAAGACAGACCAAAGAAAGCAGAGACCAAAGACTATGACCAACTCAATTAGAAAAATGCATCACTGTTTCTTTTCTCTGATGTTTACACTGCATGCAGTCTTGCTTCTTGTGGTTTCAGTTATTTTTTGTTACATATTTCTATTATTACTTTGTGGTAACAGGGCTGATCCAAAGGAATCAGACACCCTAGATCAGCGGCCGGTTCTCAACTTGTGGGTCACAACCCCTTTGGGGGTCAAACAACCCTTTCACAGGGGTTGCCTAAGATCATCGGAAAACACATATTTCTGATGGTCTTAGGTAGTGTTCTTCAACCACCGGTCCGTGGACCGGTGCTGGTCCACAAAATAATTATTTTATTTCCGCCGATCCATAGGTGTCAAAAGGTTGAAGAGCACTGGTCTTAGAAACCGAGACAACATTCCTCTATCTGTCTCCAGGTGGGTCTGCCCACATGCAGATACGCCCACATACTAAACTAAACTAAGCCTTAAGTTTATATATCGCATCATCTCCACGGAAGTGGAGCTCGACACGGTTTACAAAGCTTAAAAAGGAAAATTTACAAGAGCATATAAACAGAGGGGATGTAAGCAAGAGAAGAGATGTTATATGTTAGAGAATAGCCAGGTTTTCAGTTGTTTTCGGAATAGTTATTTGTAATTAGAAATCAATATTTCACAATATATAATTACATATTGTTTTTGTGATTAATCACTATGCTTTAATTATGTTCAATTTGTAACAATGAAAATACATCCTGCATTTCAGATATTTACATTAACCTTTTCCTATCATGTGTCCCGGCTGACGGGACATTCCAAAAATGTCGTTGCCATCGTATGTCCCATACAGTACACGACAGGAACACAAAATATTTGAATTATGACTTATTTACATTATGTTTACAATAGCCGTAAATGCTAACGGTGAATAATACATAACTTTGCTAAAATAATTACAATTGGAACCAGCGTAACGTAAAATTTATTACGATAGGAAAAGGTTAAGATTCATAACATTAGCAAAATTACAGTTATGAAGTAGCAATGAAAAGAATTTTATGGTTGGGGGTCAGTCATCACAGCATGAGGAACTGTATTAAAGGGTCGCGGCCCTAGGTGAATCTGCAGTTATGCTTTCCCTCCCCCCAGGACATCTAACATAGTAACATAGTAAATGATAGCAGATAAAACAGGGGGATTTTGGCGCAGTGGTTATGTTTAAATGATTTTTATTATTCCAGCCGTAAGAAGCAAATACAAACAGTAGTACCATTCAGGAAATAACATTTTCAACAATATAATCAATTCCCCTCCCATCCCCCCTCCCCTCCCCAAGAATCCATGGCCAGTCCAACAGCTGAGAGTGGGAATAAAATCTTAAAGATTAAAAAGTCTACTGCCAGCACGCGTTGTGAGGTCCTGCCAGAAGTGCTCCCACACCTGACAAAATTTGCGACCCAGGCCAAAAGTCAAGTCTCCCACCATGCGTCTCTCCAGTGTTCCGTGCACTATCATTAGGGATCTCCATTGTGCATATGACGGGGGATCACGGGAGAGCCAGTTGGTGAGGATGGCTTTTTTCCCCATCAAAAGGGCTTTGGCGCAGTGGTTAAAGCTACAGCCTCAGCCACCCTGAGGTTGTGGGTTCAAACCCACACTTCTCCTTGTGACGCTGGGCAAGTCACTTAATCCCCCCATTGCCCCAGGTACATTAGATAGATTATGAGCCCACCAAGACATACCAGCATAGGCTTGGTTCTGAAAAGTAGTAGCTGAGAAGGTAAAGACTATGAGGTTAGCTTTCATAAACTACAAAAGATCACAGGAAGACAGGCAACATATTTGGAAAAGTTAAGAGAGGCTGGTCAAGAAAGCAAAGGTACAAATGGAAGAAAAAGTAGCTGATACAGTAAAATAGGGAGACAAAACATTTTTTAGATATGTCAGTGATAGAAAGAAGTACAAAAGTAGCATTTAGAGACTCAAAAGTGAAGGGAGAGAAATATGTAGAAACCGATAAAGAAAAGGCTGAATTGCTTAACAAATATTTCTGTTCTGTGTTCACGTCTGAGGCACCGGGAGCAGGACCGCAGAAGACAAACACGAAGAGGGATGGAGTAGTGGTAGACCCTGATCGATTTTCAGAGGATTGTGTTCATGAGGAGCTAGCTAAATTAAAAGTAGACAAACATAGAAACATAGAAAGATGACGGCAGATAAGGGCCATAGCCCATCAAGTCTGCCCACACTATTTACCCACCCTCTTAAGTCTACTGACCCCTGAAAGTATAATTGTGATTATACTGTCACTCTACTGACCCGCTCATTCAGTCCTAGTGACCCTATCCCTTGGCATGACCTCGCAGGGATCCCACATAGGTATCCCATTTGTTCTTGAAGTCTGGGATGCTGCGTGCCTCGACCACCTGCACTGGAAGCTTGTTCCAGTGCTCAATCACTCTCTCCGTGAAGAAGTACTTCCTGGCGTCTCCACGAAACTTCCCTCCCCTGAGCTTGAGTGGATGTCCTCTTGTGGTCGAGGGTCCCTTGAGAAGAAAGATATCATCTTCCACCTTGACCCGTCCCGTGATATACTTAAATGTCTCAACAAAGCGATGGGACCGGATGGCATACATCCGAGGGTACTGAAGGAACTTAGAGAAGATCTGGTGGCCTTTTCAATGCTTCTCTAGAGTCAGGAGTGGTACCGGAGGACTGGAGAAGGGCGGATGTAGTCCCTCTACACAAAAGTGGAAGTAAGGAAGAAGTAGGGAATTACAGGCCAGTAAGTCTGTCTTCTGTGGTAAGCAAATTAATGGAAACGCTTTTAAAACAAAGAATGGTGAAGTTTCTGGAATCCGGTAGATTACAGGACTGAAGGCAACATGGCTTCTCTAGAGAGGTACATCTTGTCAGACAAATCTGATCAATTTCTTTGACTGGTGACCAGAGAATTGGATAGAGAGAGTGCGCTAGATGTGGTTTATTTAGATTTTAGCAAAGCCTTTGATAGTGTTCAACACAGACATCTAATAAATAAACTGAGAGTCCTCGGGATGGGTCCCAAAGTGACAGGCTGAGTCAGAAACTGGTTGAGTGGAAGATGACAGAGGGTAGTGGTCAATGGAGATCGCTCTGAGGAAAGGGATGTTACCAGTGGTGTGCCTCAAGGTTCTGTTCCTAGGCCTGATCTTTTTAACATTTTTATAAGCAATAGAGTAGACATCCCAGATGGTGTGAATAATATGAAGAAAGACCTAGTGAAGCTTGAAAAATGGTCTGAAATTTGGCAGCTAAAATGTAATGCTTAGAAATGCAAAGCCATGCATTTGAACTGCAAAAACCTGAGGGAACAGCACAGTTTAGGGGGTGAAGAACTTATGTGCATGACAGAAGAGCGGGAGTTGGGTGGGATTGTATGTGATGATATTAAGGTGGCCAAACAGGTTGAAAAGGTGACGGCGAAAGCTAGAAGGATGCTAGGTTGCATAGGGAGAGGTATAGCCAGTAGGAAGAAGGAGGTATTAATGCCCCTGTGTATGACTTTGGTGAGACCTCATTTAAAATATTGTGTACAATTCTGGAGGCCGCACCTTCAAAAAGATATAAAAAGGATGGAGTTGGTCCAGAGGAAGGCTACTAAAATGGTGCATGGTCTTCATCAAAAGACGTATGGGGATACTTTGGAGGAAAGGTGGGAAAGGGGAGATATGATAGGGACTTTTAAATACCTACATAGCGTAAATGCGCATGAGTCGAGTCTCTTTCATTTGAAAGGAAGCTCTGGAATGAGAGGGCATGGGATGAAGTTGAGAGGTGATAGGTTCAGGAGTAATCTAAGGAAATACTTTTTTACAGAAAGAATAGTAGATGCATAGAACATTTCCCAGAAGAAGTGGGGGAGACAGAGACTATGTCTGAATTCAAGAAGGCGTGGGATAGTCACGTGGGATTCTTAGAGAGAGGAAGCGATAATGGTTACTGCAGTTGGGCCATTTGGCCTTTATCTGCCGTCATGTTTTTATGTGACTGTTGGGCAGACTGAGTGGACTATGGAGGTCTTTATCTGTCATCATTTATTATGTTACTATGTCTAAAAAGTATTCAAATGATAGCTTTCATCAGAAGTCATAGTCTGTACTTGATAAGGATCTGTGTTCTGCGTGCGTGACTGACATCAGGCATTCTGTTAGTATGAAGTTTCTATGTAGGGATCAGTAATAATTCAGCTTGTTCAGTTTTGTCAAAAGGTACACTGACATTCTAGGGTGCTGCTTTTTCTGAGAGGGGGGTGAGGGTGGGCGTTCTTGTTCTGTGAGTTTTCATCCTGAGTAACTTTTGCAGTATTTTGCAGTTTGCATTCACAAATTAGATAATTCAGGAGAGGGTGTATGTTGCTGTTATTGAGATGACACCTGAATTTGAACTATTTTTTGATATGCTGAGTAGAGAATGATACAGGGACAAATTTTTCCACGGTCCCCGCGGGAACTCATTTTCCCATCTCGTCCCCATGAGTTCTTTTCCTGTTCCTGCCCCATTCTTGCAAGCTCCATCCTCATCTGCACAAGCCTCAAACACTTTAAAATCATAAGTGTTAGAGGCTTCTGCGGTTACGGCAGAGCTTACAGGAATGGGGCAGGAACAGCGACAAAACTCGCGGGGACGGGGAATTGAGTTCCTGCGGGGATAGGGAAAAATATGTCCCCATGTCATTCTCTAACCTGCACCACTCTACAAATCAAAATGTAGAAGTGAGCCAAGTATAGGACAATCAAGCCACTGTGACATCACTGATGAGGTTGGCTCTTAGGCATTGGTGGAATGAGGCATTATGATGTCACAATACCAGCTCTGGTCTGGTTATCAGAGGCTGAAACTTTTCACACTATTTATTTATTCAGTTTTCTATACTGTTCTCCCAAGTAGAGAATGACAAAGGGACAAATTTTTCCCTGCCCTGTGGGAACTCATTTTCCCATCCTGTCCCCACAAGTTCTTTTCCTGTTCCTGCTCCATTCCTGCAAGCTCCATCCTCATCTGCACAAGCCTCAAATCATATGTGTTTCAGGCTTGTGCGGTTAAGGCAGAGCTTACAGGAATGGGGAAGAGTCAGGGACAGTGACAGAACTCACAGGGATGGGGAAATTGAATTCCTGCAGGGGACAAATTTGTACCTGTGCCATTCTCTAAAGCTGAGTTCTTTAGGGAAAAACCTTAGCTACTACTATGACTATTTGTTATTTCTATAGCAATGAAAGGTGTATGCAGCGCTGTACATTTAACATTCAATAGTCAGGCCCTGCTCAGAAGAGCTTACAATCTAATTAGGACAGATAGACAGAACAAATGAAGATTGACAGCAATGCATTCCTAGGTGCCCAGGTTTTAAGTGCTATTTATAGAATTGGGGCCTTAATGTGTATCTGCAGTTAAATGCCTAGTTTTAGGCACAATCATTGATGCTAGCTCAATGGCTGGTGTCAATTATCGCGCCTAACCGCTATCAGTTACATGCATAACCAATAGTAGTCTATAACCTTTGGGCGCGGATTCTCTAAACGGTACAGAGAAGGGTGACAACAACAATTAAAGGGATGGGATGACTTCCTTATGAGGAAAGGCTAAAGCAGCTAGGTCTCTTCAGCTTGGAGAAGAGACGGCTCAGGGGTGATATGATAGGGCCGGGGGTCTATAAAATACTGAGTGGAGTGGAAAGGGTAGATGTGAATCGCTTACTGGAATTCACTCTTTCCAAAAATACAAGGAGTAGGGGACATGCGATGAAGCTACTCAGTAGTAGATTTTAAACAAATTTAATAGAATGTTTTGCTCGCCTTGCAAAACACTCGCAGACCAAGTTACTCATTATCTAAGGTTTGACTCTGTTTCAAGGCAAGACCCCTTCTTCCTTCTGGTTTGTTTGCTCATACACTGGTCATACCGTAGGCTCATCCAGCCCAGCTTCTTTTCCCAACAATGGCCAATCTATGTCACATATATCTAAAAAGATTCTTAAAAGTAGCCAGATATAAGCTATTTACCCCCAGGAATAAGCAACGGCTTTCTTCAGATGTACAATAACAGGTTAAAGACTGTTGTTCCAGGAATTATGTCAAACCTTTTTTTAAACTCAGCTATGCTAACTGCTTTTTATCACATTCTACTGCAAGGAATTCCAGAACTTGACTATGCTCCAGATGAAGACTCAAGGATTTGCACAGGAACACTATTAGCTCTTTTTTTCTATTAGTTGTGCCTTCCCCTGTGCATTCTAGCAATCCCCTGGCTTTAGGGGAGAGATACACTGCGCTGCGCTGTTTGCTGTCTTGAGATCAATAGATACAATCACTCTATATAATGGAATTCCTCATAAAGAATTATGTCGTCTGCAGCTCATCCAAAATACAGCAATCAAACTTATTCATATGGTAGGGAAATATGATCATGTTACTCCTCTTCTGAAAGAAGCCCACTGGCTACCCATTACACACCGTATCACTTTCAAACTTTCCCGTCTTCCGTCTTTTCTCGATAAACTCATCATTCCTCTTTGCCCTTCTCGAACACTTAGATCAGCAGATCAGAATTTATTAACCATCCCTTCCATCAAATAATTCTACTACACCAGGAAAACTAACTTCTCCGTAGTTGCTCCAACTTTATGGAACGCTATGCCACCTCAACTCCGTCTCGAAAATTTCCTCGACAAATTTAAAACTGAACTAAAAATGTTCTTATTTCAAGATGCATACCACAGCCCTTAAACACTTCCTTTCCAACAGCTAGTAAAACTTATCACCAACCGCTTTCAAGAAGCGACCCCCACTCCTGATGTTATATCCCCCCTTCTTCCCTGTTCTTTTACTTTGTTTTTAATGATGTATTTATTGACTCCCCCTTCCCCTCTTTATCCTCAAGTCTAAGTTTGTATTTGTAAATTGTCCTTAATGTTCACTCTTCCCCCTCTTATAATTATTATATATTTTTTTAACCTTTAAATTTTTTAGCATTGTAAATCGGCTAGATACACGTCGATGGTCGGTATATTAAAGCTAATAATACTTGAAACTTCAAACACTCTGTATTAGTTGGCAGTAACTTGACTCACAATGTGTACTGCTTCCTTGGATTTTTCTACTCCAGATGCATAAATCTACATTTGTTTTCATGGAAACAAAGTTGCTAGTTTCCAATTTTCCAAGTTTATTTACAGTTGATATACTGACCATCAAACAAATATCTGGACGGTTTACAATAGCTAAAATTGGAGTTTTAAAAAAGAAATAAAAAGTAAAATAGGGCAATAGGTTTGAGGGTCAGTGGCTGGAAACCATCCCGTGTCATTCTTTAGTGTCTATCTCAACCTCAGTCCTTCTACACCACCATTCTTCAATGCAAGGCTTGAGGGTCAGTGGCTGAGCCCATTCATACTCTGATTCTTATGTGAGCCAAGTATAGGATAATGAACCCATTATGACATCACTGATGAGATTGGCTCTTATTGGTAGAATGAAGCATTATGACATCACATTATCAGCTCTGGATACCAGAGACTGTCATTCTTTAGTGTCTCTCTCAACCTCAGTCCTACTACACCAGCATTCTTCAATGCAAGGCTTGGGGGTCAGTGGCTGGAAACCATCCCGTGTCATTCTTTAGTGTCTCTCTCAACCTCTGTCCTTCTACATGACAACGACAAAGATATGGACAAAATTGGTACTGGGGAAGGGGAAGATTCAAAATTACATCGAAGTCAAAAATAAAAGGGAGGTAAGAAGGGGAAGGGGGAGAATGAATATGGAAGGGTGGTCGCTTCTCTTTAACCATTGAAGATGAATGAAAAAAGGATCTTATCTTGAATTTTGGTACGCGTCTTGAAATAAAAAGGTTTTAAGTTTGATATTGAATTTGTCAAGAGAGGTGTGATAGCATTGCATTCCAGAGGGAGGGGGCTGTGACAGAGAAGATGGTGTTTCGAGTGTAGAAAAGTTCTTTGAGTGAGGGAACAGTCAGCAGATTTTGATCAGTGGATCTCAGGGCCCAAAAAGAAGCATATGGGATGAGATGTTTATCAAGGAATGATGGGGAGTGTACGAGTTTAATCTTGAATACAAGTAGGAGAATTGTATAAGTTATTCAATGCGAAACAGGAGGCCAGTGGGCTTCACGGAATAACGGGGTGACCAATCCTCAAGCTTTCTTCGACCATTCTTCCTCGCTCTATCTGCTCCTTCCAGTAAGTTCAGACTCTTGCAAACTTTAATGCCATTTGAAAAAAAAAAAAAAAAAAAAAAACCACCAGCTTTCCTATTAACCCAGTAGCAGTCCCAAAGGTATTGAATTGGTCCTGGGGCCAGTTCTATCTCTGAGGCACTCCACTTATCACCTGTTAGTTAATACTCAATTGGTTCATCGCCTTGGGGCCTAATTATTAGGCTGCTCATTTCATTCATGAGTCTCCTGTGTTGGACAGTGTGAAAAGCTTTGCTGAAATCTAAGCATCCTACATCCAGTGCGTGCTCCAGATTTAATAAGAAAATCACCAAGATCTGTCTGATTTCTTTGGCAAAACCCATACTGCCTTAAATCCTGCAATCTGTTGGATCAGTCTCTCTCAAACTGCGTGCCATAGCACAACGGTGGTGCCCCAAACAGATTCCAGGTGTGCCACGAGAGATTCCAGAATTTTACATTATTCCCTTCATAAGTCACTAGAATAGATGACATGTAAGTCGTGTACACAAGAGTCTGTCAATGTTATGAACGTCCGTGTGCTTAAAGATACAACTGCCCAGACAAGCATCATTCTTTGATGTGATTAGTTCTTGTAAACTAACAGCACGTAATTTTATTTTTCATGCAGCGTGTAATTTTTATGCTTTATGCAACAGTTATCCTAATTTGAGCAACAAAGCAATCAAGGCTTTGGTACTGTATATATTCTTATCTTTGTGAACTTGGATTTTCAGCTCTGACAGAAATTAAATTTTTTAAAAAAGAGAACTGCAGATGGTGGATGATGGAATGAAATGTTTGCTTGTTGACTATCGAGCTGCATTTTGAGTTAATTTGCACTCAAAAACAAGCACATTCATCGCATTGATGAGCAATTCTATTCTCTCTATTTTACTTTCACTGTTGTTACAATTACCCATACAGAGCTTAAAGAATTTTAAATAAATAACTCTCAAATTTAGTTTTTTGTTGGTTTTGCAATTTTATAATTTCAGTTATAATGTGCTGTGAAACGCATTTGCTCCGTTTAGTGTGCCGGAGCTTAAAAAGTTTGAGACACGCTATGCTAGACTGACAATCACTTTTTTTTCTGAATGAATGTCCCATATAGTATTTGTGCTCTGTGATCTTGCCCTGTACCTCCCCTTGTGCACTCCAGAGTTGGAAAATCAATTTGCAGGTACCAGGCGAAAGAAAGAAACCATTAGGTCACAGGCAGATATGGGAGATGAAAGCAATCTTCCCATGCAAAAGGCGTATTTGGACTCTGAAGATAGGAAAGTTGTAGCATGGAGCAAAGGGCCTGCTGGCTTCAGAGAAAGGGAAGGGGGCAGCATATAATTGGAAAAATTATGCTGTGCGGCAGCAACAGAGGGAGTCAAAGTGATGGGATACTGGGGAACTGAAAGAGGATGAGTGAAAAAAAGAGTCAGAAGGATTTGGTAGAAGGAAAAGAGAAGCGATAAGAGCCAGAATAAGCATATGGGCCAATCCCCACAAAAACTGCACCACCCCTAAAAAATATCCGCTGTAACTGCCCAACCACCTGCAAAGGGCCCATCCCTAAAAACTATCTCCTGCAAGTGGCCTAACACCCTCACAACCGTACCACCACCTCAAAAATTGCCCCCCCTTTCAACTTCCTGATTCTGTAAACTGTCCCACCAACCCCAGCTATCTTCTACAGATCCAACACATGCAGAGCACCTACAAAACACAAAACTATACAATACAATACCATTTTTATTTATGGAAACAATTTGTTTATTGATGACAGTACAGAAAACAGCGAAAGAACAACAATCGACATAATACAGAACTCGTCATCCAGTTTTTCTCTCCCCCACCTGGAAGCCCCCCCTCCCCCAACCCCCCCATCCCAGTAATACAAGGCTAAAGGCAACAGACCACAGCAAACCAAAGTCCCGGCTATAATCAGAAAATACCCCCCCAAAACACCTACAAAACTAACTAGAAAAAGCGGTACATAACCGGTATCCGGTCACCTATGTAGCAGCATGGAAAACCAATACAACAAGTGCGTTTGCTACTGCAGCTGAACCCAGGCCCCACCCACTCAGCCATAAGTAAATAAATGAAAGATAGGTTCCAAGACCCTGGATTTTTAACCATTTTTATTTAAATACCGCAAATACCTCAATGAAGTTCACTGCGGTTAACGCAACAAGAATTGGAGACAATGTCCAGAATTACAATCTACTAGCAACACAAATTCAAACAGATGAAATTACCCCTTTAACACATATTCATTAAACCAATAAAGGTTTCAAAGACTTCTTTAAATTTATAATCACTTATTAACACTATATGGTCAGATAAATTTTTCCAAAGTTTGGTGGCTTCGTAAGCAAAAATAGAGGTAAATATTCTCGTATACCTTATTCCTCTCATCTCTGGGAATTGAAAAGGAGAATTCAAGTTTCAAGTTTTTATTAGAATTTGATATTGTCGCTTATCCAACTTCTAAGCAAGATACAGTTTAAAAATAGGGTGGGGGTGGGGGGGGGGAGAGAACAAAAATAAATAAATAAATAAAACGCCAATAACAATATAATTAAAAAGGAGCATTTAAACAAATAAGTCAAATGGCGTGACTATTGATAACAAATTGGACTGGACTAACACGAGACAAAAAGGAGGACGGGGAAGAAATACAATTCGTATAGGATAGAAAACAGTTAAGGAGAACACAAGAGGAAGGGGGACGCTGTATTTTGCTTCTATTGAAAGATTGATTGAGGAGAATTTAAAGGAGGAAATTAATGTTAAAGGAATTCTGTCTTAAGCCAATCTTGCTTCCGAGTAATATAAATTAAACTAAAACTTACCCCCTGTGTTTACTAAAGTGCGCTAACCGATTAGCGCATGCTAATCGAATTAGCATGCGCTAAATGCTAACGCGTCCATAGACTAACATGCACGTATTAGCTTTTAGGGTGCGCTAAATCGATTAGCACACCTTAGTAAAACAGGGCCTTAGTTTTATAGACCGAGTCATCAACCAAGAGGAGCTCGACTCGGTTAATGATAATGTAATACATAATACATAAACTTGACAAAGAAAAGTAGACTGAAATAGTTCATTTCCGAAATGTTTAGCAAACAAAAAAAGTTTTCAGAGCTTTCCGGAATAAAGCAAAAGAACCTAAACTTCTTAATGTAAGTAGTAAAGCATTCCAGAATTCGGTTAATTTAAAAGCAAAAGAATGACTGAATCTCTTGAAGGTTCTGTTTTTACCACTGAGAGAAGGCAATGTAATTAGTATTCTCCCCAGCGCTTTTCAGCCGGGTGCTCCGCCCAACAAATTTACATTACCTCCCGGCAGTCATCTGCCGAATCCTGCTGCCACCACTGCTTAACGCGCAGCCTGAAGAGCCGCCGAAAGACTCCCGCCGGACTTTAAACAAAACAAACCCCAGCAAGCGACTCGAACCCGGAGTTACGTCGAGGGGGGTTAGGGAAGAGAAGCCGGCACGGACCATTAGAGCCCCAGAACATGCGGGAGATAGGCCAGCCACGGAGGGAAGCTTACTTGCTCTTGCTTACTTCGGGCCTTTCTCGCTGCCGGGTCCTGCCTACTTTCTGTTTCCGCGAAGGCAGGACCCGGCAACGAGAAAGGCCCGAAGTAAGCAAGAGCAGCAAGTTGTAAGCTTCCCTCTGTCGCTGACCTTTGGGAGATAGGTCAGCGACGAAGGGAAACTTGCAACTTGCCTTTGTCTGTAGCGAATCTGCCGGGTTTGTGAGACGGGAGGAGAAATGCTGCTGTACCCAATTAGAGGGGGAGGGGGAAGAGAAATGCTGGTGCTTCTGCTGTACCCAATGGGGGGGGGGGGGTTAAGAGAAATGCTGATGATGATGCTGCTGTACCCAATAGGGGGAGGGGGAAGAGTCATGCTGCTGCACCCAATTAGGGGGGAGGGTGAATAGAAATGCTGCTTCTGCTGTACCAAATTGGGGGGAGGAAAGAGAAATGCTGATGATACTGCTGTACCCAATGGGGGGAGGGGAAGAGAAATGTTGCTGCACCCAATTGGGGAGAGAGAGGGAAGGAGGGAGAAGGAAGATCAGGAAAAGGAGGAAAGAGATGCAAAGACCATGGGAGGGAGGGAAAGGAGATACCATGCTATGGAGTGGAAGAGAGAGATGTCAGGGCATATGGGGGGGGGAAGCAGGGCCGGATTAAAGGATAGGCCCAGTAGGCACAGGCCTAGGGCCTGAAATGGTCAGGGGGGCCCGCCAGTGCTGTGCTTTGGGGCCTCACCCTTGCTGGATTCGCTGGCAGCAGCAGCAGTCTCATCATCATCCCGGGCGCCCCCCCAAACCCGTTCCGACCCTCCTATCTCTCCCTCCTTCCCTCATCAGTGACATGCCAGAGGGAATCACGGCAGGAGAAAGCGCTGAAGCAGTCTGCTTAGAGTAGAGCAGTGCTGTTTAGAGTCTCATGATGGGAGGGAGGGAGAGATAGGAGGGTCGTGGGGGGGGGGAAGAGTAGCAGTCTGCCCCAGGTGCTCGGCCTGGCATCATGAACTTCTTCGGCTAGCAACAGCATTTACAATTCACTGCTGTTGCCTGCTTCAGGCCTTCCTCTCTGCTGGGTCCTGCCTACTTCTGTTTCTATGAAGGCAGGACCCGACAGAGAAGAAGGCCCGAAGCTGGCAACAGCAGTAAATTGTGAATGCTGCTGCCTGAAGAAGTACATGACTCCAGGCCTTGGGTGACAGAAGGAGGAAAGGGAGCAGAGGGGGAGAGACTTGCTGCACCCAACTGGAGGGAGAAAGAAGATGAGGGAGGGAATGAAACGAGATGCCAGGGATTGGAGGGAAGGAGAAAAGTATGCCAGACCAAGGGAAAAGGAAGGGGGAAAGGAAGGAGAAGGTGTCAGAGCATGGAGGGGGAGGGAGATATGGAAGAAAAGGAAAGAAGTGAGATGCCAGAGAATCAGGGAAGGGAAGATACCAGACTGTTGGGTGTGAAGGAAAGAAAGGAGAAGAGAGACTTGCCAGAGCATAGGGAACGGGGTGTTGACAGAGAGAGAAAAATGGAGAGGTGGCAGAGCTGAAATCAATCATGTTCAAAGGAGAAGAGAAGGGGCACAGGATAGACAGTTTATTGAAGGAGCATAAAAAGAGGGAAGATGCCATATGGAATGGGGAGAGGGCGGTCAGTGGATGGAAGGGGCTGATGCATGGAAGAGCGGACAGATGCTGGCTAGAAAGAAGAGTGAAGACAAGATGATTAAAGCAGAAACGACAAAAGGTAGAAAAATTTTTTTTTGTTACTTTACGTAGAATCAAATAGTATTGTACCTATTGATTAAAGTTTATAAATAGGAAATGGAAATAAGGCAGTTTTTTGGGGACTAAACCCCTTTCCTCAGGTCAGGACAGGATACCATAACAGCAGGGGTGCCCAAATGGTCGAGCGCGATCAACCAGTAGATCGCAAAGGCAATGTAAGTCGATCGAGTTGCCTTGGCAATCTTTTTCTTCCTGCCTTCCTGAGCCAGGCCAGGCACGTACAAGCACCGGACTCACAAGACTTCACCTCCGACATCAATTCTGATGTCAGAGAGGAAGTTCTGGGCCAGCCAATCGCTGCCTGGCTGGCTTGGAACTTCCTCTCTGACGTAAGAATTGACATCAGAGGTGAACTCTTGTGAGTCTGGCGCTTGTACATTCCTGGTCTGGCTCGTGGAAGCAGGGAGAAATCGGCATGGTGGCTTAGGGGGTAGGGAAAGAATCGGGGAAGTGGAGAAATTGGCGCGATGGCTTGGGGGAGCAGGGGGAGAGAGAAAGAAAGAGAGACAGAAAGAAAAGGGGAGGGGCAGAAAGAAAAAATATTGGATTTATAGTCAGAAGAAGGAAGTGCAAACAGAGACTCATGAAATCACCAGACAAAAAGGTAGGAAAAATGATTTTATTTTCAGTTTAGTGATCAAAATGTGTCTGTTTTAAGAATTTATATCTGCTGTCTATATTTTGCACTATGGCCCCCTTTTACTAAACCGTAATAGCATTTTTTAGTGCAGGGAGCCTATGAGCATCGAGAGCAGCGCAGGGCATTCAGTGCATCTCCCTGCTCTAAAAACCAGTATTGCGATTTAGTAAAAAGGGAGGGGATATATTTGTCTATTTTTGTATAGTTGTTCCTGAGGTGACATTGCATAGAATCGCCTGCCTTGACCTCTTTGAAAACCCGCGGAATATAAATGATAATTAACATTTTCTCTGCGTACAGTGTGCTTTGTGTTTTTTTAAAAATTTTATTGTTGGTAGATCATTTTGACTTGGTCATTTTAAAAGTAGCTCGCAAGCCCAAAAAGTGTGGGCACTCCTGCTGTAGAGCCATTTCTTGTATGACTGGATGAGCTATATTTATCTTTTTTTTTAGTTGTTTAAATTCATGGAGAAATAAATGGCTAGATTGAACCTAATGACTTCATTAATGCCTTTCCCTTTTTTAAACCTCTATACCATTTGAAAGAGGGCAAATACTTCTTAAATTTAGTAAAAATATTCTGGCACAAGTGTCAAACCTTAAAAAAGGAAGTCATATTGAGCATTGGAAAATAATAATAATAATTAACTAATAAAAATAGTATACATTTAGGGCTTCTTTTACTAAGTTATGATAGTGGTTTTAGTGTGCGCTTATCGAGCGGAGGAATTGCCATGCCATGCGCGCTAGATGCTAACGCCAGCATTGAGTTGGCGCTAGTTTTCCCACGTAGCGCAGGGGTTTGTGCACGCTAAAATGCTAGCACATCTTAGTAAAAGAGGGGGTTAATTTTCCCCACCACCAAATTTCCCCATTCCGCCCCACCCGGCTACTTTTTCATGCCCCCCGGCTGGAAAAAATTTCTGGGGAGAACACTGGTAAGTTTTAATTTTTGAGAACTTCTGGCAAGATGAGATCTATGAACATTCTAGTCTAAAGAAATCAAAGTGGCAAA
The DNA here is from genome assembly GCF_902459505.1 of Geotrypetes seraphini. Classification (NCBI taxonomy): domain Eukaryota; kingdom Metazoa; phylum Chordata; class Amphibia; order Gymnophiona; family Dermophiidae; genus Geotrypetes; species Geotrypetes seraphini. Next base: position 62,091,140 of record NC_047091.1, on the reverse strand, counting down.
AATGCCAAATAAGATCTTAAATGCAATACAAATGCACTTAAATTGAATTCTGAAATACACTGGAAGCCAATGTAATTCCTTGAGCAGAGGGGTTACGCAATCGAATTTACTCTTACCGAAAATAAGTTTAGCTGCAGTGTTCTGTATTAATTGAAGTCTCTGCAGACTGACCTTTGAAAGACCCAAATACACTGAATTGCAGTACTCTAACCTTGACAAAATGATTGCTTGAACCAATACAAAGGAAACATAAAGAAGGTGCTTCTCCATACACAGAGGGGTTGGAAAGAATTCCATGAACCTTGCATTGCATGCTTTCCCCTCTTTTTTTTTTTTATTCGGCTTTGGTGCTGGGTTTGGCAAAGAACTTCAACTTTCCTGACACTTTGCAGCCTTCAGGAGACTTCCAAAAGCACAACATAGGGTCAGGATATCTTTACCATTATCTTTGTAAGCATTTCCATACCACTTAAATGACTGTAAGTAGAAAATTCAAAGCAGTTTACAATGAACAATAAAAGTTACAATAACCTTAGGTAGGGTTACCATATTTTAGTCCGGAAAACCCCGGACACGTGACCCTGCCCTATCCTGCCTCCAGCCCCACCCCATTGCACCCCAGCCATGCCATGTTCCCCCTCCACCCCTGCCCCCCAGCCTTGCCCCCACAAAGCCTCCTCTCTTCCCTGGCAAGCTCTGGCTGCGTCTGGAGGGCCTGGAGCATGCGCGGATGCATGTGACTTCATCCGCGCATGCTCAGAGGCCCGCAGATGCAGCCAGAGCTTGTCGAGGCTTTCCAAAACCCAGGCAGACTGCAGGGTTTTGGAAAGTCCATCCGGGAGCCCGGACAGAAAGAGGACAAGTCTGGGTTTTCCCTGACGTCTGGTAACCCTAACCTTAAGATATGGAGGAACTTTTAACAATCTGCACCCGGGCCTCTTCCAAAGCTAGTTCCCCAAGTCTTGAAAGGCTCCTTAGCAGTTTATGATCATGCCCAAACACCAACTGGGGAGAAATCAGATACTGTCACATTCTCACTGATATTGATGGGGTTGCCATGTTACTGGAACGGACACGCATCATGGCTACTGATTTTCTGGGGATTATTTGTCTAGCCCTTGGGACTCTGTCACTTTCAGGAACTGATGATATAAAGGGTAGAAGCTGAAATGAGTCTCTTTGTGTATCAAGTGTCGGTGGGATTTCCCCACAAATGAGAAATGTGGTTAAATATAAACATAGATTTAATCATTTCTTTAACAGGTGCATGCATGTCTGTTTTCATTTTTTGGCTCACTTCTCTCATTTTTAAAGCAGAGCAGCTCTGGGAAATGATAGTACAGTGGTCTCAAACTGAAACCCTTTGCAGGGCCACATTTTGGATGTGTAGGTACTTGGAGGGCCTCAGAAAAAATAGTTAATGTCCTATTAAAGAAATGCCAATTTTGCATGAGGTAAAACTCTTTATAGTTTATAAATCTTTCTTTTTGGCTAAGTCTTAATAATAATATTGTCATTTATAGCTAAAGAGACATACGATCAAGATACTGTTTTATTTTACTTTTGTGATTATGATAACCATACCAAGGGCCTCAAAATAGAACCTGGCGGGACGCATGTGGCTCCCGGGCCACGAGTTTGAGACCACTACAAAAGATTCTTGGACAGAACTCTGGCCTTCCAGGCAGGCAAATGGAATGATTGGCTTAGTAACGTTTTCACGCTCTCATCATCCTACTTCAATTTTAGAAAACTGGTAAAAATGAGCTTGTACAATCGATTTGTTAACTAAGAATCCACTCAGCTCTGCTTACTCAACCAGTAACCCTAATGAACTTTATAGCTTTCATATTCCTTCATTATGTACGATTGTATTGCTGTCTTTGATTGTAACCTCTTCGCTGACTTCGCTGACTTTGATTGTAACCTCTTCGCTGACTTTGACTGTAACCTCTTGCGCTTCTTGCTGTAAACCGCCTCGAACTTCTACGGCTTTGGTGGTATATAAGAATAAAATTATTATTGTTAATATCAAATAACTCCTGCATGGTTCTGCTAGGATATATAAGAGTAGGGATACCAGATATCCAGGAAAATCCAGACAAGTCCTCTTTTTAGAGGACTGTCTGGGTGCCCAGATGGATATGTAAAACCTGTCAGTTTGTCCGGGTTTTGGAAGGCCTCGTGCTTGGGGCCGCGTCTGGAGGGCCTTTGAGCATGCGCAGATGCGACATGACGATGTCACTTGCACGCAGCCCGGACTCGGGGAAGAAGAAATGAGGGAGCGAGGCTAGAGCAGAACGGGATGGGGCTGGGGGGGGGGGGGGTGGAATGGGGTGGGATCACGTGTCCTCTTTTTTTCCATTACAAAATCTGGCAACCCTACATAAGAGTGAATTGAAATCTATGAAGGCAAAAGGCATGATTGGGAGAATAATGCAATAAATACAATGCAATAAATCAATTTCTAGACCGCATAACCAGGTAGTTCAATGCGGTTTATAAAAGACTAGTAATACGTACAGGATGAAATAGTTAAAGAATTAGGGCTCCTTTTACAAAGGTGCGCTAGCGGTTTAACGTGCTTAATACCGCGCACTAAACCGCCGGCCGCGCTAGCCCTACTGCCTCCTCTTGAGCAGGCGGTAGTTTTTAGGCCAGCGCGGGGGTTAACGCGTGATGAAAAGTCACACGCGTTAACCCCGCTAGCGCGCTTGATAAAAGGAGCCCTTAGTTGCCCGTGAATTTTTTGAAAAGATGAGTTTTCAGCCGCTTTCTCAATTGAAGATAAGAGTAAGAGGTTAGGAACCGACTCTTAAAGTCACTACGGTGCAATGCAACTTGAAAAGAAAATTGTCGCTCGTGAAATTTTTTTGTACTTGCATTCACTAACTGTGAGTTTTTCTTGGATTTTTCTGAATTGAAAAGACAAATGAATCGGTCAAATGTTGTGGAGCTTGACCAGTAGCGACTTTATAATAAAAACAGCCCAGCTTAAATACAATACGCGCCTCCACCGGGAGCCAATGCAGCTCTCGGTACAGTGGAGTAACATGGTAATATTTCCTTTGATTATATACAAGTTTAATTGCTGTGTTCTGAATAATTCACATTCTTAGGATGTTTTTCTTAGTTCCTGCAAGATACACCTGTTCCTAAAGTATCTAGACAACTGATCCTCTCTTCCCTTTCCCCTCTATAGCGATTAACTTGTTCTATTGATCACTCTCTCCTCAAAAATGTCCTATTAACCCTCTTTCTTCCTCCCCTCTTAAAGTCAATCAATTTGTACCTTTGCTTAATCTTTGTAAACCGCATAGAACTTCACGGTATTGCGGTATATAAGCTGTTATTATTATTATTATTATATACTATGTTGCAGTACTGTTTCCCCGCATATAGGCCGACCCAGTGTATAGGCCGCAAAAAATGCCTACACATGTTTTAAAACTCTTAGACAAGCTGCCCTATGTTACAAGCCGTGGCTTATCTAAGAGTTTTAAAACCACATAGGGGCAGCCTATACATCCTTCACCCTCTGTATACATCCCTCCCCCACCCCAATAAATATCGTACCTCCGCTAGCTGCCTCCTGTCTCCTGCAATGTCACAGTTGCGGTGCAGGGCGGTTGCGATCTTTTCAGCGTCCAGCCGCCACCACGCTGCTTCCTCAATGCCTGCATCAGTTCTCGCAAGAAAGTAAAATTCAGGACTCTCATATGGCACACCCGGAACCTCTTTGGGGCACACCAATGTGCTGTGGCACACAGTTTGACAGATACTGGTCTAAAACATAGAATCCAGTACAGTTGTATGGCTCAGTTTTTATATCCTTAAGAAGCAAAAGACTTTAGTGTCTATAAATATGCTACGGAAGTGGGGCCTGGTCTGACTGCTAGTGACCAGCACATGGCCTGTAAACCATTTTGCTAACAAGCTATTCCTATGCTACTGCCAGCTTTATCAACAGTGGGGAGAACAGGGTGGGCAAGGTAAAGTGAACAAAGAGATAAGAAACTTGCATAGGCCAGGATTAGAGGTAGAAGAACAAACTGACTTATCTAGACTCACAAAAAAAGTGAAACTGACAACATAATTGAAAGCGTGGTCCCCATGTGCTTACTTTGGTGTCCTCTCTTTCAGAAAACTGCGTCAGGAATGGCCCAGCCCCGTTCTGAACCACCCAGGGGCTGGAAGAAGTGGCAAAGTGAACAGAAGACAGAGTCGACGGAGGATGACCTGCCCCAGCTCTGCAGAGATCAACAAAGTCATGGCATCCATAGCCATGGGGCAGCTGACGAAGGGCTGCAGTATGGAGGAACTCCTGGAAAAATGCATCCAGTCCTTTGGTGAGATTACCGAGTGCTTTGTTTCTTATTTATGCGATGCACTGTGGGATAGATTCAGAGTGTGCCAAAATTAGGAGTAACATAGAAACATAGAGTATGACGGCAGAAAAGGGCCGACGGCTCAACAAGTCTGCCCACTCAAGAACCCTCCCTCCTTCGAGAATCCATCTTTTAAGCATTCCTCTGGAGCGACCCCACCTGTCTGTCCCATCGTCCCTTGAAGTCGAGCGTGGTACTGGCCTCGACTACCTGACGTGGAGGGCCATTCCATCGATCAATTACCCTTTCGGTGAAGAAATACTTCCTGGTGTCCCCATGAAATCTTCCCCCCCTGAGTTTTACATTGCATTACATTACATTAGTGACTTCTATTCCACCTGTACCTTGCAGTTCTAGGTGGATTACAAAAGGGCTGACTGGACATTTCCAGGAACGTTACAATTTACAAATGGGGTAAAATAGCTGGATAATTCCAGGAACATTACAATTATTTTTGGTTACAAATGAGATAGGATAGCTGGATTATTTCCATAGCACTTGCGAATTAGATAGTAAGATGATTGAACATTTCTAGGCAATTTCAAATTAGATAACAGTTAAGATAGCTGTACATTTCTAGGAGCATTACATTTTAGGGAACTGAATTCTTGGTAGATATTTTGAACTGTATTCTTGGTTGATAATTTCAGGAGGAAAAGATTACCAAAGGAGTGGAGGCTTTGAGAGGGGAATTTTACCAGGGAGGAGAGGAAAGAGGGGGAGAGTTAAGGTATCTGGATAAATTTTTTGAATAACAGTGTTTTGATTTCTTTTCGAAATGTTTTGAGGTTGCTTGTAGTTGTCAGCAGGTTGGAAATGGAGTGGTCGATTTTCGCTGCTTGCGTTGCAAGGAGGTTGTCAAACATTTTCTTGCGTTGAGTACCTTTGAGTGGAGGGTAGGCAAATGGGGTCAGAATTCTTCTTTGTCTAGTGGTGAGGATTTGATTTAGGTGGTTGTTTAGGTAGGAGGGGGCAGAGATGTTTAATTCTTTGAATAATAGGCAATAAAATTTGAATTGAATTTGTGCTTGAATTGGTAACCAGTGAGAGTCTATGTAGGCAGAGGTGATGTGGTCATATTTTCTCAGGGAGTAGATCAGTCTGAGAGCAGTGTTTTGTATAGTCTGAAGCTGTTTTAGCATGTTGGCAGGGCATGGCAGATAGAGGGAGTTGCAGTAATCCAGTAGATCTAGGACTAGGGATTGGACAATGAGCCTGTATTGCTCTATGTCAAATAATTTTCTTATTTTACGTAGATTTCTCATAATCAAGTGCCCTCTGTGCCCGGCTACTTTGGGCCACATGTTTTGGGCGTGCCCATTGGTGCGGACCTTTTGGACGCAAGTGTGGGCTTTTTTGTCCTCCCTAAGTCCTTCGTTGCCTGCTTGTACCCCGACTATTGTTCTTTTTTATGATGGAGATGATCTTAGCTCCTGCTCTACTGGGCATAGGCTGTTGGTTTTCAAGGCTCTCCTTTTGGCTAAGAAAGTTATTTTGGTTTCTTGGCGGGCACATACTGCTCCTTCTTTTTCCCAGTGGAAGTTGTTCCTCTATGATTTGGCCCTTCTAGAATGCCAAGCAGCGGGGGTGCGAGTGGAGAGCCTTTGGACCAAGTTTCAAGATGTTTGGGAAGTGTATTGGCTATCTCTTCTCCATAGGGCGAGGAGTCTCCTATTGAATTCTTGTCCTCCGAAGCTAAACGCAGTGGGTTAGGCACTGAGTCTTTTTATGCCCACTCACGTATTGTGGGATTTTTCTCTCTCCTGTATTTTTTGTTTTCCTTTTCTCTCTTTCCTCTGCTTCTGTTGGGGAGCTCCACCTCCTACTATTTGTTTCTACTTTTTGTTTTTTGGAGAGCAACCGTATCTTGTCTTGTATCTTTCTGCACTTTCTTAGATTCCTTTGGCTGCCACACAGGTGTGGGTGGGTAGGTGGGGGGGGGGGGGGTTGGATTCTTGGGTTCTAGCCTATTTTTGGTGTTCTATGGTTGAGATGTTTCTTTTTGGGGAGGGGTTTGTTGGGGGCTTTTATAACCTAAAGTATTAGGCTTATACTGACCTTTTACACTCCGTATTTTGCTGTATTCTTGATTTGTATTATTAGCCTGCCTTGGTTGTGCGGGTGTTCCTGATATGGGGGGGGGGGGGTGATTTTGTTATTTCTTGTTTCTGTATGCTGTTGGTTTTGCCTAATAAAGAAATATTATACATCAAAAAAAGCAGGTATAGCAGAGACAAATTTGTGTCATAGAGTAGAGACTGATCCAGCATTTCATTGTATGTGATTGTCCAGAGACCTTTGATTACTGGGAAAAAGTGAGTCTCTTTCTTTTGTTATTAGAAATTACAGATTATTATAGTTATTCACCAGTTAAAATATGTTTTGCGAGGTGTACATCCACATGATCTTTACTGTTGTATCTATGAAAGTATTACTGAGTATTGTTATTTGATGTTTGTATTGTATGTTTCTTTATAATCTTTTATATATACACTTGATTCAAGTATGCCAGTCTCACAGTGAGAGGGTCGGTGGGGTTCTACTGCACAGGGGGATGGGAGGGCGGGATAGAAAGATGCTGCATAAGGGGATGGGTGAGAGGGGGAGGAAAGATGCTGCATATGGGGTGGGGGAGAAAGAAAGAGGAAGAAATTCCTAGATTTAAAAGTACAAATGTATCCGAATCTATCTAGGGACACCCAAAGACGTCGAAAGGAATTTCTTTTATTAAAACCTTGGGTTCTTGCATTGGGAGTGACCTTTTTTTCTACGTTACCCATGTAAATGTGTGGTTCATTTTTCCTCACAAAAATATGTCTTCTTTGAAAATAGTCCAATTGACTATTTTCCTTTCATTGTCGCGATTGGAGAAGGATAAAGTTACTAGCCCTAATTAGAATTTATAAGAGGTGACTATTCCAACTAGATATCATCTTGACCAGTCATGTTATCCTTAGTTAATGATTATCCTTCTTTTTGATTAAATCCACTATCTACATTTTGGATCTCATATATTGGGGACTAGAGCAATTATGGGGGGAAAATTTTCTTAAGTATATTGTATGCTTTTGTGTATTGATTTGATCTTATATTGCTATCTGTACAAGTTTATATTTGAAATGTAAATATGAAAATGATAAATAAATAATAAAAAAAAAGAAAGAGGAAGAATTGGGATGGAGGAGAGGAATGGAAAAAAATAAGACATCCCCCGAAAATAAGTCCTAATGAATTTTTGGACCCAAAATTAATATATGACACTGTCATATTTTCGGGGAAACACGGTATTCTATAATTTGCATGCCCAAATTTGCGCACTAGACAGAAATGTGGGCACTCGGCTTTATCTGCACCCCACACAAACATGGGTCGTGATGTGGGCATTGAATAGCTTCTGTTGTATATTGAGCTGTGATGGTCTTGTGTCTTCTGCCGTTTTGGTGTTTTCTATTTCACACGAGGCTTTTCAAAAACCAGGAAGTGGTCAATTGATAGTTTAAATAAAGAAATGAATTCCATCTGCAGTGTGTATATCTGCTCTGCCCTCTCTAGTAAACATGCTGTTCTTATATCTCATATTTCCTCCACAGATCAGGACGGGAACTTGTTTCGGAGTGATCGGATGGTGAATATGATTCTGACAATGTACAGTTGGGTTATCCCTTCATCAGAATTTGCAAACAGACTTCTCCAATTATATCCTTTCTACTTCAACCGCTGCACAAAGTGATAAGCAAAGAAAACTTCACTATTATAAACAGCCTTTGTGGAGAGAAGGGGCGGCGTTTGTATACAAATCAGTCCATGCAGGGTCAGGAGAGGAGTCACTGGGGATCCAACTACACCAGTGGTCTCCAACTCAAACCCTTTGCAGGGCCACATTTTGGATTTGTAGGGACTTGGAGGGCCTCAGAAAAAATAGTTTATGTCTTATTAAAGAAATGACAATTTTGCATGAGGTAAAACTCTTCATAGTTTATAAATCTTTCCTTTTGGCCAAGTCTTAATAATAATATTGTCATTTATAGCTAAAGAGACATATGATCAAGAAACTGTTTTATTTTACTTTTGTGATTAGGATAAACATACCGAGGGCCTCAAAATAGTACCTAGCGGGCCACATGTGGCCCCCGGGCCGCAAGTTTGAGACCACTGAACTATAAGTGCATGCATGGGAGCAAGTGTCCTGGTACACGAGGAAGAACAGACAGCACATGCATGGGAGCATGTGCATGAGGAAGGAGAAGCAGCGCAGGCTTGTGTCTTGGTGCATGAGATAGGAAAGGCTGTGCATGCATGGGAGCACATGCCCTGATGCACGAAGGAGGAGAAGCAGTGCAAGCACAGAAGTACATGCCCTAGCGCAGTGTTTCTCAACTCGGTCCTGGAGTACTCCCTTGCCAGTCAGGTTTTCAGGATATCCACACTGAATATGCATGAAGGAAATTTGCATATAATGGAAGCAGTGTATGCAAATTAACCCCCTCTTCTACAAAGCCGCGCAGCAACAAGCCCGAAGCCCTTTAAATTTCTATGGGCTTCGGGGCCGATACCGCGCGGCAGCCGCTAGCGCAGCTTTGTAGAAGAGGGGGATAAGTTTATGAAAATCTGACTGGCAAGGGGGTACTCCAGGACCGAGTTGAGAAACACTGCGCTAGCACATGAGGCAGGATAGGCTATGAATTAGAGAATGACATTTTTCCCCATCCCCACGAATTTTGTCGCTGTCCCTGACCCATACCTGTATTAACTGCACAAGCCTTTAACACATATGATTTTAAAGTGTTTGTGGCTTGTGCAGATGAGGACAGAGCTTAGGCATTGGTGGAATGAGGCATTATGACATCACAATCAGCTCTAGAATGTTGCTACTTATGATTTTAAAGTGTTTGAGGCTTGTGCAGATGAGGACGGAGCTAAGGTATTGGTGGAATGAGGCATTAGAAACATAGAAGATGACGGCAGATAAGGGCCATAGCACATCAGGTCTTCCCACTCTACTGACCCAACCCCCAAGTCTACTATCCTAGGGATCCCACTCCTGGTGACAGGTTCCCTTGGCTTAACCCTCTAAGGGATCCCACATGGGCATCCCATTTGCTCTTAAATTCTTGCACGCTGTTTGCCTCGATCACCTGCACCGGGAGCTCATTCCAAGGATCAACCACTCTCTTGGTGAATAAATATTTCCTGGTGTTGCAATGAAATTTCCTGCTCTAGAATGTTGCTACTTATGATTTTAAAGTGTTTGAGGCTTGTGCAGATGAGGACGGAGCTTAGGCATTGGTGGAATGAGGCATTATGACATCACAATCAGCTCTAGAATGTTGCTACATATGATTTTAAAGTGTCTGAGGCTTGTGCAGATGAGGACAGAGCTTAGGCATTGGTGGAATGAGGCATTATGACATCACAATCAGCTCTAGAATGTTGCTACTTATGATTTTAAAGTTGAGGCTTGTGCAGATGAGCATGCACAAATGGGGCAGGGGCAGGAAAATAATTTGCCGGGATGGGAAAATGAGTTCTCGTGGGGACGGGGAAAAATTTGTCCCTGTGTCATTCTCTACTGTGCATGAGGAAGGAGAGGCAGCTCAGTAGCTTCATCAGACTCCTCCTTACTACTATATGATCTTTATTGACTCCTAACACAGATAAAAATACTGAAACACTAGCTGTGTTGGGTCCTTGAATAAAAGTTTGACATCTATAACTTATGCTTCCGGATGCTGTTTCATCTGAGGGCCGCTTTATCGCTTTCTTGGCATGAGGAAGGGGAGGCAAAGTATATAAGGGCATATGAGAGAAGGAAGTAGAAACAGAAAACTTACACATCGATACATAAATAAAGGAGTAAATTCTATATATGTCACCGAAAAAATCAGCATGGAAGATAATGTGCTTAGATCTGTTCTATAAACTATGCCCACAACTAGTCATGGTTTATAGAATAAGCATAGTGGCTGGTCCTGCAACTAAAATTTAGGAATGACCATTTGCACCATCTAAACCTGGGTAAATGCCTACGCCTAAATTCTGCATGGATCGGGCATATTCTGTAATAGTGCAGATAATTTTTAGGAAAGTCCTAAACTCGACTGCCCCTCCCATGGCCACACCTACCTTTGAGATCTGTACATTAGAATTTACACAACTACTTTATAGACTATGCATAGACAGTTGTGCGTGTAAATTCTAATTAGTGCCAATTAGATGCCGATAATTGGCATGCTAAACAATTAAGTGACATGTGCAATTTGGCCATGCAACCAAATTTACATGCACAACTTTAGCCGTCATACATACGAGGATTAATTCATAAATCATGGCAACTATTTTGTGTTCTAATCTAATATTTATGAGTCGCTCCATACTTAACTAGGTTCATGGCGACATAAAAATCAATGAGAATCTAATCTAATCTAATCTAATCTAATGCTTAGTTTTATATACCAGATCCTCAATCTGGGAAAGCTTGACTCAGTTTACAGTGGTTAGATAGGATAATAAAAATATAAAACAGTGATTAAATTATACAAATAAACAGTATAGCAGAAATAGAAAAGAAATTAATTACCAAAGTGTTTGATAAACAGAATGGTTTTCAAAGACTTGCAAAAGGATGAAAGAGAACTAAAACTTCGTAGAGAAAGTGGAAGATCATTCCAAAGTTGAGTGAACTTGAAGGGCAGAGATTGACCAAAAGCTCCAATTCTCTTGATAACTTTACTGGATGGACAAGATAGTTTAAATTGTTGATCGCCCCTTGCAAAAGAGAATCTATAAAGATTCCAAGATAGAGGGACTAGCGGAGAGAAAATTCCAAAGATAATTTTGAAAATAACACAGGCACATTTGAACTGGACTCTAAAATACACAGGAAGCCAGTGTAGATTATAAAGTAATGGTGTTACATGATCAAACTTATATTTCCTGAAAATCAATCTGGCAGCAGTGTTCTGGATCAATTGTAATCTAGAAAGACAGTTTTGATGAACACGAAAGTTAAGTGGACAGTAATTAAGAGGGAGAGAATTAGAATGAAGAAAGGATTTAAAGCAGGGGTGTCCAACCTTTTGGCTTCCCTGGGCCGCATTGGCCGAAAAAAATGTTTCTAGGGCCACGCAAACGCTGCAGAAAGACAGAGGAGGGAGCCTGCAAGATGGTAAACACCCGGGGGCAGCAGAGGAAAACACTGCATCGCCCTTAACAAAATACTTCATGGGGCCGCAGGTTGGACACCCCTGATTTAAAGGAAGATATGGGATGACACTAGAGGTACGGATAACATTGAGTGGAGTTATAATGTTCATTGAAGATATCGAGCTTTCTGTCAATTAATGGAATATATTGTCCCGAAGAGGAACGCTTTTATTTTCTTCCAAAACCTAAGGTAGTAGGGTTCTGCTTTGATAGTTGCTGGGAGTCTGATCCAATTCTTTGTGCCAATTTAGGTGATGCGTGTGTTAAATATGCGCTTGTATTTAATTCCTTTTGGTGATTGAAGGATGAGAAGGAGTTTCTCGATGTTTCTGGCTGAAACGGACCAGGAATTGATGAAAAGGTTTATGAGATATTCCGCAGAGCTTGCATATAAGATGTGGGACATTATGCATGATATTGTGAAGCCAGTTTGTGCAGGGATAGGCAACCAGTGAAGGCTTTTGTCATAAGGTGATAAGGTGTCAAATTTTCTTAGTTTGAAGATAAGCCGTATTGCCGTGTTTTGAATTTGTTGTAGTTTGTGGATGAGAGTGGAATTTATGCCTGCAAAGGGTGTGTTGCAGTAGTCTAATTGAGACAGGATCAGCATTTGTGTTAGAATTGTGAAGTGATGCTTGCGGAAGAAAGTTCTGATCAGTCTGACTTTTTTCGTACTGTAGACGATTTCTCTTTTTGTAAGTTGGAGATTTGAGGTTCATAGGAAAGGGTAGAGTCCAATGTGTGACGCCAAGGATTTTGGAAGTTTTATCAATGTCTCTCATAAATGCGCCAACACTGGAAATCTAATATATACATTTGAAAGTATGTGACATGCAGTAGCGTAGTAAGGGAGGTTGGAGGGTAGAGGGCGGTCTGCTCCGGTTGCCATTTTGGTAGGGACGCCAGCACCCCTCCTCTTCTCTGCCCTCTGCTCCTTCCCCCAACGCGCGTGCCTTCACTTCCCCCCCACCTTACCTCTAGCTTTTCGCTGGCAGAGACAGCAATTCCAACTTGCTGCTCATGCCAGCATCGTCTTTTTCTCTCTCTCTGACATCACTTCGGGGTCCTGCGCCTAGGAGGTGAAGTCAGCGGGAGAGTCAACACCGACGCGGGCAGCAAGTTGGTGATGCTGCTTGCTCCTGGAAAGTTAAAGAGGGGGGAAGGGAATGGGCGTGCACAGGAGGGGGGATGAAGAAGAAGCAGGGTGTGTGTGCGGAAAAGAGGGAGATGGAGGGGCACCACTGCCCCGGCTGCCTGTCACCCTGGCTACGCCACTGTTGACATGCACTTCTTAATGTTGCCACCAGAGTGCAGTCATCTCTAGTAGGGTAGAAGCAAAAAAACAAGACATTTGAAATCATTGTTTTATTATGGTATGTAGGCCCTCTTTTACAAAGGAGCGCTAAGCGTTTTAGCGCGCACACTAAATTAACACATGCGCTAGGATAACATGCATGCGTTAGTGTTTAGCGCGTGATTAGTGCGCGCTAATATTTACCGCACACTACAAAGCATAGCACATCTTTGTAAAAGAGGGGGTTAGTGTACAACATGAACAACAAAGTACAAGTGCAATCTGTTTAACTCTTAACATCCTTCAAAGCAGTTTCCCAGATTGTCTTGTGTGTCATCCAGTTCATAAGGGACACACTGTGAATTCCCAGTATTACAAGCCATTTCTTCAGTACCACCTTGTCATGCAGTACGGGAGAAGCATCTAGAACTGTTGCACACAGTGGCATAGTAAAGGGGAGGCGGAACACCCCAGGTGCCATCTTGGTGGGGGTGCCATCACCTCTCAGCACCCCCCCCCCCACGCCATGCCCTCCCTTCCCTGCCCTGTACCTCTGTAAATCTTTGTCGGCACGAGCAGCTTCTCTGGGCTGTTGCTCGCGCCGGCATCGGCTTTTCCTCTGACATCATTTCCTGGCCCCACCACCAGGAAGCAATTTCAGAAGGGAGCCAGGCCAGCGCAAGCAGCAGGCCGGAGAAGCTGCTCACGCTGGTGAAGATTTAAAGAGGTATGGGGGAAGAGAGGGTGTGAGTGTGGTGTGGGGGGGGGGGCAGGGAAGGAGTAGGGGGTGAAGAGAAGGGTGCGGGGAGACACCACTACCCCTGGTGTCTCCTTCCTTTGTTACGCTACTGGTTGCACAATGTCATAATCCTACTTGATAAGAGTTTGAAGGATGTTAGCAGTTGTCCAGTCAAAAGCGCACGAGGCAATCGTGTGCGGACAAACCCGCCCAGACAATCGCTCGCAGGACATCAGCATGCTGGACTTCAACAGTATTTTAAAGCGCTCCGAGGGTGTGTGTGTGGGAGGACCCCCCCATTTTACTTACAAATGTTGGCGCTCCTGTTGGGGTGGGGGAACCCTCCCATTACAGAGGAAACAGTAATTTTTCCCTAAAAAACAGGGGAAAAGGTTGTTTCCTCTGTTGTGGGTTCCCCCATCCCCACCCACCCCCAATGGGAGCGCCAACATTTCTAAGTAAAGTGTGTGTGGAAGGGGGTTCCCCCCCCTTGGACCGCTTTAAAATACTGTTGAAGTCTAGTACACTAATGTTCTGCGCGCAATTGTCTGGGCCAGTTTGTCTGCGCGCGATTGATTCGCGTAGTTTCGTCTATGAGACTTTATTACTTGTCTGTTAATAAAACGATGATTTCAAATGTCATGTTTTTTTTGCTTCTTCCCTACCAGAGACCGCTGCACTCATCTCTCATCCGGTGGCAACATTAAGAAGTACGTCACACACTTTTAAATGTCTATATTAGATTTCCAGTTTTGGCGCATTTTCAAGAGGAAAAAAAAGTAGTTGCCATGACTTATGAATCAACCCTCGTAGAATCTGTTAGGAAAGGGGGCAAAATGCTACAGGCTGAGCACAAATTCTACAAAAGCATCTGGGCACCCAGATTCTCTGTTATACAACAGAGCATAAGTCGGCATTTGCATACCAAAATTTAGGCTCTGTCACTTACGCTGGTGTGAATGCTCCGTTAAAGTTACGAACTATGTTCCCTGCGCACTCACATTCTAGAATACCACTGAGTGTACAAAGGAACATTCACGCTCATAAGAGTGTGAAAATGGTACTTACACTCAGGCATTAGGATCACAGAACAAGGGCAAAGTGTATATCCTTTAACCTTAATCTACATACCAAGAAGCATCTAGGGTAAATCAGTGCCAGAGACGCCTTCAGATCTGCTACTTTGTGAGGTAAACCTCTCTTCCATAATATCCTCTTCTTTCTGCCCTTCTAGAAGTGGCTCAGGACACTGATTACTTCCTTTCTCTATCATGTTTCAGACATTGGAGACTAGCAAATGTTCTTTGTTTCTTTCTTTCCTGTCATTTCTCGTGCCACACACTTCCTCATATTCTGCTTATGTTAGACTCAACTGATGGAAGAACAGTTTACTTGGAAGATTCATGCTCTTACTGAATGCTTTTTTTTTTTGCTCAGGATCTTTATATAAGAAGCACTATCCATATTTATTTACTAAATCTTGATTTTACTCACATTTCCAAGGCATCAATGTGGGTTAAAACCCACGCTATGCATGAAAATGCCTGGTGAAATAGCCAGCTTTTTTTATGGATCCGTTTTTGAACCTGCCCCTTCCACATTCTCTCTGCTGATTATCACACATACTACAATAATCCACCCCAATCTAGGCTCATGCTTTGCTTTTTTTATCTTTTGTCTTTTTCCTTCTCTTTTCCCATCAGATACTGGAAGTCACAGTGACCCAGAGGTAATCTGTTTTAGTTCCTTCTTCCCTCCCACCATCCATCGCTCTCTCTCTCACTGTCCTGATTCTCTCAGGTACTGGATCACTCACTACCCTGAAGAATTCAAAATGGATTCCAAGCTACAGGAGGTAATGGCGGACTTCGGGGAGGTGGTGAAGGGGGAAAGTGAAGACTCGCACTGCAAACTGATCGACACTTCCAACGTGTAAGGATCTACTATTATCCTCCATTGAGTCCCTCCCTGCACTGTCATGTTGTATGGCTAAAGTAGGGTTACCAGATATCTGGGAAAACCCGGACATGTCTTCTCTTTAGAGGACTATCTGGGTGCCCGGATGGACTTTCCAAACCCTGGTAGTTTATCTGGGTTTTCGAATAGGGTTACCAGATTTTACTTTAGTAATATCCGGATCCCTAGACCTGCCCCCAGGCCTGCCCAGTTCCACCCATCCTGCCCCATGTCCGTGGAAATCCAGACATCTGGTAACCCTATTTTGGAAAGCACCGACTTCCAGCTGTGTCTGGAGGGCCTCTAAGCACGCGTGGGTGACGAAGCTTTGTGGGGGTGGGGTTAGGGGCATAACAGGGTGAGACTGGAGGCAGAACAAGGTGGGACTGGTAGCAGAATGGGGCAGAGCCATGTGTCCGGGTTTCTAGAGAATAAAATCCTAGGCTGAAGTGGCCATTGATGGACTCAGCCCATAGTTTCTCAATCCAGTCCTCGGAACACCAGTCTGGTTTTCAAGATACCCACAATGAACATGCATGAGATAAATTTGCATGCACTAATTCCATCACATGCAAATCTCTCTCACACATAGTCATGCAATCTTGAAAACTAGACTGGCTGATGTATTCTGAGCACTGAATTGAGAACCACTGCCATAGGCCAATCTCATGTTGGAATGGATGGTTCTGAAGATTGACCACATTATGTGGAGACAAGGAGAATGTAGATTTTTTATTCATTAACTCCTAAAAAAAAAACTTTACAAGTTTCAGGCTATCTAGGCATATAAGCAACGCTCTGTCCTTCCATCCTGTTTCCATTAGAGAATGATGTCTTCCTCATCTGTCTTCGTATCTCCTCTTTTGTACTCTCACAGTACGCTGCAAGACTGGACGCAGGGATCCACGTATCAGAGCACCCCAAACTTCAACAAGAAGAGGAAAGTATCTCTGCTCTTTGACCACTTGGAGCCCTCAGAACTTGCCAATCATCTCAGCTACCTGGAGTTCAACTCTTTCTGCAAGATCTCAGTAGGCATCTAACATGTCTCCTTCCATTCATTTCAGAGTTGCACATTACCTCCTCTCAATGGAGTAGTAATGGAGCAGGGGGGGGGTTGAGGTGCGGACCAACCTGGGCGCAGTATTGGTGGGGGCACTGGCACCTCTCCACCTTCCTATGCCACGCTTGCGCTCTCCTTTCCCTGCCTCCCCATACCTCTTTAAAATCTTCGCCAGCTCTAAATTAAAAATAAGAAGGCTCACAACGTAAATCTTTTGGAAGAGAGTTCCATAAATTTGGAACAGCAGCAAAAAAAAAAAAAAAAAAAAGCAGAATTATGAATTGACATTAGTCTAACCAAATGAATTGACGATAAGGCCAACTGATTTGAGGTAGAAGAACATAAAGTTCGAGTAGGTTTATATGGAAGAAGCAATTTTGCTAGATAGTCAGGTTGCCCGCTATATAGTACTTTAAATGCTAATGTTAAAGCTTTATGCATTAAACGATATTTAATAAGAAGCTAATGATACTCAAGATAGCCTTTAAGGCCCTGATTCTATAAACAGTGCCTAACTTTTAGGTGCCGTCATAGGCGTTGGAAGGGGGGAGGCCACAGGAGCCATGGCCTCCCCAAAAATTGGCGGTCAGAAGAGTCGGTTATGACTCTACTCCCCCCCCATTCACCCTCCTCCTGGCTGCTGTAATTTTACATATTCGGGCAGCCACCGCGCAGCATCACTGCAGAATGAAGACTTCCGGGGCAGGCCTGCTCATCGTTGTTGCACGGCGGCTGCTGGACGATTTAAAAATTACAGCGACGGGGGAAGTCGGTAGCTGGAGATAGAGGTCATGTCACAGGATCCTGCTGGGGCTAGGGCGGAGCCTTTTGGGCCCCACCGAAACCAAAAAGCATTCCACTGCCCATGCGTGCTGTTGAGCGCAGTTGTCAAGCATCCACCAGGCACTGTTTATAGACTCGCGCCTAAGCAGTCTTAGGCATCGCTAGGCATTGAAACCTTAAGCGTACTCCATTTATGCCAGGTGTTTTTTTTGGCCTAAATAAGTGCACCTTAGTCATACCACGCTCGCTATCTGTTAGGCACCTCAGTGTAGAAACCTACCTTGAAGTGGTAAGCGCCCACCAGCTAATTACGTTAAAAAAATTTTTTTAAAAAAATTACTTTTTAATGGCGCTCATCAATTTAACAGCACCAATTAAACCACATTGAATAATTAAGTTAGGTGCCTAAATCGGCGAGGCATGCTGATTTAAGCACCTAACTTCAGGCATTTTTATAGAATCTGGGCCTAAGGGGAAAGTGAGGTGCAGTGGTTAAAGCTACAGCCTCAGCCCCTTGAGGTTGTGGGTTCAAATCCATGCTGCTCCTTGTGACCTTGGGCAAGTCATTTAATTCCCCCATTGCCCCAGGTACATTAGATCGATTGTGAGCCCACTGGGACAGACAGGGAAAATTGCTTGAGTACCTGAATAAATTCATGTAAACTGTTCTGAGCTCCCCTGGAAGAACAGTATAGAAAACTGAATAAATGAATAGTGTGAAGAGTTTCAGCTTCTGATAACCAGAGCTGGTATTGTGACATCACAATGCTTCATTCTACCAATGCCTAAGAGCCAACCTCATCAGTGATGTCACAATGGCTTGATTGTCCTATACTTGGCTCATTTCTGCTACATTTTGATTTCTAGAGTCGCACAGTGGTTAAAGCTACAGCCTCAGCCCCTTGAGGTTGTGGGTTCAAATCCATGCTGCTCCTTGTGACCTTGGGCAAGTCATTTAATTCCCCCATTGCCCCAGGTACATTAGATCGATTGTGAGCCCACTGGGATAGACAGGGAAAAATGCTTGAGTACCTGAATAAATTCATGTAAACTGTTTTGAGCTCCCCTGGGAGAATAAATAAATTTAACCAGGCAATGGAGGGTTGGTTGAGTGACTTGCTCAGGGTCACAAGGAGAAGTGCAGGGTTTAAACCCATAGGGTGCTGAGGCTTTACTCTAACTACTAAGTCACATTCTCCTCAGTGGGGTTCAAACTGGTCTTTGACTCAGTCCTAGTTTCTGTACTAAAAAGGCAGAGTTGGGAAATTACACAAGGTCTCCTCCTTTCACATTTAAAATTTTCTCACTTCAGTGCTTCTGCATGCTCCCCCCTCCCCCAAGTCTTTCAGCCAAGAGAAGCCCTAAATATGAGGTTTAGCAACTGGGTATGACCCAATGATCTCAAGGGACAGATTACCATCTTGATAGTCTACTAAGAGTCTGTGTCTCTGACAGCATTTAGATTACAGGAGCTATGTACAGCAGAGTTCAGTGCGAGAACACCCAGGACTGGAGCACGCAGTGACCCTCTGCAACAGTGTCTCCCAGTGGGTGCAGGTGATGATTCTAAACCGGCCCACACCGCAGCTGAGAGCTGAGGTCTTCACCAAGTTCATCCACGTCACGCAGGTAAGAACCCTAGGCATATCTCAGGAGGGACATCAATAGAGGAAGTCAACTGCCCAGCGTTAGAACAGCTATGCCCGCAGTTTAAGGTAGCAATTGGCCATTTTTCTGCTCTGCTCTGGCAAAGACTGCATCCAGTTGAGTGCAACTTAATAGGATGTTATTGCACATGTTCTAAAATGATCCCCTCAAGGAAGTTAGAAAGGTAGAATTTCACAAAGCTGCAATGCAGCATATAAACAAGAAATACAAACTAAATATACCTACTCTTTAGGTCCTGTGTTTTCACTAGACTTCCACTTACATTCATTCATAGGTTGGTACTGATTTATAGCATTGATGTCAGATGCCATAGTACTCTCTTGCCCTATCGGAACACAGGAAAAATTTAAAGGGAAAGACCTTTCCTAACTGAAATTTTTTAAATCAAGATTAGAAGAAATAATTCCAATCAATTATTGATGTTTGAGCCCTGGGCCTTCAACAATCCTAAACAGAAAACCCATTGAAGCTCACCTTATTAATATTCTGCATCGGTCTCCTCCATGTCTGGATGGCAGGACTCTCTGTAGAGCAGGGGTGTCAAAGTCTCTCCTCGAGGGCCACAATCCGGTCGGGTTTTCAGGATTTCCCCAATGAATATGCATGAGATCTATTAACATACAATGAAAGCAGTGCATGCAAATAGATCTCATGCATATTCATTGGGGATATCCTGAAAACCCAACTGGATTGCGGCCCTCAAGGAGGGACTTTGACACCCCTGCTGTAGAGCTAGATCATGTAGGGAATTAAACTCGTGAGCACCTTCATTACAATGCATTGCAAAAGATGTCAACTTATGAGTTTTAATGTTACTTTTATGCTCCAGCATCCGAACATTTAGCTTCTTAGTCGTTTGACCATATACTTTATTGCAGGAACAGACTATACAATAGATTACAAAATTGGTTTGACATTTTGTAGTATTCTTCAAAAATGATTGACTCTGAGATTGAGGGTCAATAAACACAGAGGTCTCCATAGTGATCTCACAAATAGGACAATGTTCACAAGTCAAATGTCCAGGAGTGTTACTGACATCATTTTCAGTCATTATCGGTAATTCTGATGGGCATAATAGTTCCATGGTATATGTGAACCACACGTTTTTGTTGGCAAACTCAGGTAAAGACGTAATTATATGCCAATATTACGACATGTTCATTGATAGAGGATATCAATGTGCAGTTCCTTCTCGCTATTATTATTATTATTATTACAGAGACACTACTAGGCTCCCTTATGGATACCGTAAGACAACACCTTAGTACAGGGAAAAAAATGCTTCTCATACAACTGGACCTAACTGCGGCATTCGACTTAGTGGATCACAACATCCTTCTACAGATCTTAGACGCAATAGGCATCTCAGAGAAAGTATACTCTTGGTTTGAAGGATTCCTAAAACTCAGAACCTACAGTGTAAAATAAAACAAAGAAAAGTCAGAATCCTGGTCAAACCCCTGCGGCGTACCACAAGGATCTCCACTATCCCCTACCCTCTTCAATCTCTTCACCGCTTCTCTAGGAACGCATCTGGACAACCTGGGCATAACCACCTATAGTTATGCTGATGACATCACCATCCTCATCCCATACGATCATTCTACACCTACCATGGCAGACAAACTTCACCAAACACTTGAAACAGTCACAACCTGGATGAAAAACCACAAACTTAAACTCAACCAAGACAAAACCAAATTCATCCTTCTCGAAAATGACAAGGTCCAAACCACAACCAACTTAGAGATAAACGCAATCAAGTATCCCATCCAAACCACCATAAAACTGCTTGGCATGACCATAGACAGATGCTGCACTATGCAACCGCAAATAAATAAAACAATTCAGAAATCATTCGCAATCATGAGAAATCTGAGACAAGTCCGAAAATTCTTTGAAAGAACACAATTCCAACTCATAGTACAATCCCTAATACTAGGTATATTGGACTACTGTAACATCCTCCTCCTTCCTTGCCCTGCAACCACAATTAGACAACTCCAAACAATCCAAAACACAGCTTTGAGACTCATCTACTCATTGAGAAAACATGACCACATCACTGAAGCCTTCATCAACTCACATTGGCTTCCAATCCAAGAAAGAATCCAATTCAAATTCTACTGCATATTATTTAAAACCCTACACGGAGACAGCCCCTCATACTTGAACAATCGCGTCATCCAAGCACCCACTACCAGACATAGAAAAACGCACTCCCCATTCATACCACCCCCAATCAAGGATGTAAAAAGGACAAAACTACACGACGGCCTCCTAGCCACTCAAGCCGCAAGGCTGGACAACCAGATCTCCAACCTTCTGATGACCACCCCAGACTATAGGACGTTCAGAAAAGAAATAAAAACCACACTTTTCAAGAAATTCCTGAAGCAGCAATAACATCACGACCTCTTTATAACTCTAAAACTGACATCTGATCTACCCATCACTGCACTAATAATAACAAAAGAACCTCCACTATGACCACCTATTAATTCTTTTACAAACCACCTCACCCTCAACAACCCGTTAAATGTTTAAAAGATCTACAACTTACCTCTCTAGCTAATCATTGTAACTCTGTTTTTTATTTAAATTAACCTTTTGTAATCCGCCTTGAACTGCAAGGTAATGGCGGAATAGAAATCCCTAATGTAATGTAATGTAATGTAATGTAATTATTCTTATTCAAAGACTATCATAAAAAATGACTACCGTTGAGCAAAATTTAACTACAGAAATGTGTTACCATCTGTAAACACAAGAAGAAGTGATAGCAATGATGTTTTAACATGTGTTCTGAAGCACACTGTTATGGCTTCAAAGACAGGTGTGTGGCACCTGGATAAGGACCATTGCTGAGATATCTAAAGCACATTGAGAAGGGGTATAAGATAAGGGAAATAAATCCCTAGGTAGCTGAATGAATGCTCATGGTGCTTTAGAAACATGATGGCAGATAAAGGCCAAATGGCCCATCCATTCTGCCTATCCGCAGCATCCACTATCACCTTCTCTCCCTAAGAGATCCCACATGCTTGTCCCACACTTTCTTGAATTCAGACATACTACCTCTAACGGGAGAATATTCCACACATCTACCACCCTTTCTGTAAAAAAGTACTTCCTTAGATTACTCCTGAGCTTATCACCTTTTAACTATGCCCTCTTATTCCAGAGCTTTCTTTCAAATGAAAGAGACTCACCTCATGCACATTTATGCCACATATATATTTAAACATCTCTGTCATCTCCCCTTTCCTGCCTGTCCTCCCAAGTATACATATTGAGATCTTTAAGTTTGTCTATGCCTTATGGCAAAGACCATTGACCATTTTAGTAGCCTTCCTGTTTATATCTTTTTGAAGGTGCATCTTCAGAATCTAATATAATAAAATGGTAGGACGCGCATGCGCACTAAAAAAATTGTGTTCCCTGGTCCCGTCGCGGAAACACGAGTGCGCATGCGCGCCTACTATGTCACCACAGCCTGCTCTCCACCTCGCGCTGCTACAGGCCCCACACTCGCAACTCACACATCCGCTGCAGCCTAGCAACTCCGACCACAACCTTCCCCCCTCAACCGCCTAGGAGCTGCGGCGGGGGCTTTCAGAACAGAATATGATTACCATCTTTCTTTAGGCAGCCCCGGTTGTTTACTTGGATTCAATGTCAGCATTAGGGTTCGCCGGCCGCCAGCCGTGAGAGGAAGGCCGCCGCAGCCTCGCCGCTAGGTAGGGGGACAACAATCGCGCTTATGCTCAAGCCACCGCCACGACTCCTCTCTCGAACCGCACCAGGATCCAGAGAGGAGCTGCGGCGGGGGCTTGAGCATAAGCGCCGTTGTTGTCCCCCTACCTAGCTGCGAGGCTGCGGCGGCCTTCCTCTCACGGCTCACATTTAATCCAAGTAAACAACTGGGGCTGCCTAAAGAAACCGGTGCTTGGTCCGCCAAACAATTCCTGCCGTTGCCGAAATTTGCCCCACCATTCCTTCCCTTCCTCCATCACGTCAGTTCAGCTCCGTCTATGTTAAAAGCAGCTGCTTTGAAATTGGAGCCCTGCCGCCACCGTAACACGTTCCCTCTGCCGCGGTCCCATATGTCAGAGAAGGGGCGGGACCAAGGTAGAGGGGAACGTGCTACGGCAGTGGCAGGCCTCCGATTTCGACGCGGCTCCTTTTAACATTGGTGGATTCACTGCACCTGATGGAGGGAGGGAAGGAAAGGTGGTTGTGCGCTGTTGAGCCCCTCTTTGCCCTCAGACCCTCTCCTAACTGCTCCCTCCTGTCTCAGACCACTGGGGGGAGGTGCCTGTCTTCAGCTGCTGGGATGGAGGGAGGGAAGAAGAAAGAAGGGGCCCTGGCAAGCGAGTTATCAAAAGCCAACCATAGCCTGGGACCCCTACATGGTATGAATAATGACCAGACAACAAAAGGTAAGAAAAATAATTTTATTTTCTGTTTTGTGATTACAATATGTCAGATTTGAAATGTGTTTTGAGGGAGGCTGCCGCGGCGGCTTTGGACAGAGGGGTACCATTTTCGTGGGAGCCGGCCTTCGGAGAGGCTTGGGACGTGGGGATGGATGCGGGAGGGGCTGCCGCTGCGAAGGGCTTTGGTGGGGGAGCCAGCCAGACCGCGAGTGTGGGGACGTTGTAAGCACGGATTGGTCAAGGAGCCACCGCTTCCGAGGCTTTGAAATTGCTCTCCCACCGTCACTCCCTCCCGCCCCGGCTCTGCCTCTGCCCCTGCCCAGGTTCAAAAGCAGGAGAGGCGGTCATCTAGCACCCGTTAATCTAACGGGCTTAAACACTAGTTGTACATAATATTCTAAATGAGGGCATCAATACATCCTTTTTCCTCTCCCTATGCACCCTAGCATCCTTCTAGCTTTTGCTGTTGCCTTTTCAACCTGTATGGCCACCTTAAGATCATCACTTACTATCATACCCAAGTCCTGCTCCTCTTTCATGTACAAAACTTCTTCACCCTCTAAACTGCATCGTTCCCTCGGGTTTTTGCAGCCCAAATGCATGACCTTGCATTTCTTAGCATTAAATCTTAGCTGTCAAATTTCAGACCATTGCTCAAGCTTTCGCTAGGTCCTTCCTCATGTTGTTCACAGCTAGGGTCCCAAAAAAGAGGACACATGACCCTGCCCACACTCCACCCACAGCCCTGCCCATACTCTACCCACAGCCCCGCCCAAACCACCTATTTCCTTGGTCACCCTTCCCATCCTTTTAATGCTTCTCTCTTTCTCTCTCCTTCCAACCCCCTCTCATGTGGGTGCTTCTTTCTTTCTTCCTCTCCTTCCGAGGATGCCCCTCTCTCTCCTTCCAAACTGCTCTTCTGCTGTTTCTGTCTCTCCATTCCCATCCAGCACTACCCTACTCAGTGCTCTTCTCCAGCACTCTCTCCCTCCCTTCATGCTGTTTCTCCAGCCCTCCTCCCTCCCTCCATACTGTTTCTCCAGATTTTTCCAGTGTCTCATCCTTACTCTGCAGATCCTGCAATTGTGTGGCTTTAATATGATCTTTAACATATAACGCCACTCCTCCTTCTTTTCTTCCTACTCTGTCTTTCCTGAACATAGGGTTACTAGATGTCCGGCGGCTTTTCAAAACACGGTACTTTGTCCAGGTTTTGAAAAGTTGGTGAGATCGAGGCACATCACGCATGCTGCACTCCAGCCCTGTCCCAAAGAGACGAAGTTTGTTGTGGGGCTGGGTTTGGGAGGGCAGAATGGGTGCTGGGGATGAAGCGGGTCCGGGGAGGGGGGCAGAACTGGGCAGGGCCACGTGTCCTCTTTTACCAGATGGAAAATCTGGTAACCCTATGATTATAGCTGGCATAACTATATCCCACTACGGTACTCCCTTCCAAAAAAATAGGCTAATGCTAGACCCAAAAACTCATAAATTTAAATCAAATTAAATTGAATTAACGCCTTAGGATCTCAAGTGCACGCAGTTATAAGCTAGTAGAACTTGTCTTGGCTCATAACTATTTTGCGAGCTATCATCGGTCCATACGTCTTTTTATTATTCAATTTAATATAGATAGAAATATTATTTTTCTTTTTGCACCAAAAATGAACTTAAGAAGTTGAATTATAAACAATGATATAATAAGTAAATGGTACAAAAAGAAAAAGAATATATATCTATATTAAATTGAATAATAAAAAGACGTATGGACCGATGATAGCTCGCAAAATAGTTATGAGCCAAGACAAGTTCTACTAGCTTATAACTGCGTGCACTTGAGATCCTAAGGCGTTAATTCAATTTAAATATATGAGTTTTTGGGTCTAGCATTAGCCTATTTTTTGGAAGGGAGTAGTGTGTTCCACAAGTTTTTGACGTGACGTTGTGATTATAACAATATCCCAACCATGGTTACCCGTGAACCACGTCTCTGTGATCGCCACTAAATCCAACTCGCCTCGTCCATCATAACCGCTAGATCCAGGACCTTGTTTCCCATACTTCGAGCATTAGTATATACAGCTTTCCAGACATCTCCCCCTTTTCCCATTTTGTAGCGGTTTTCAGTGACTCACTTACCTGAGGGCTTATACTCACCTGGGGGCTTTGGTCACCCTACCCCCCCAGGCCAATTCTGACTGAGCTGGAAGCCACAGCAGCAGGGGAAAAAAACAAAAAATGTATCTTAAAGGCTAACGTAGATGAAGAAGGGGCAGAATTTCTCTAATGCAGCACTTCCTTTTGCCTTCACACATCTATGTTGAGGGTTTTGGATTTTTTTTCTGTCATTGTAGAATCTGCGACAGCTGCAGAACTTCAATACGCTAATGGCTGTGATCGGAGGCCTTTGCCACACTGCTATTTCCAGGCTAAAGGATACACATGCCCACCTCTCACATGAAGTCACCAAGGTAAGGCTGAAAAGGGGGATGTAGGGGTTTTAGATGGCCAGTCACTAATCAGCTGAAAAATGCCACCAGGGGGAGAGGGGGGGGGGCAAGATTTGCCTGGGCTCTGCTTTCAAGCAGAGTCGAGCGCCAGCCATAGAAAAGTCATCCTGCCCTCCTTCCCTTAACAAGCCTCTTTCTGAAGGGGTCACCAGCAGCAGTGGTAGTGCGTCTCACACGCTGCCTGCGACTGACCGGGAAACCTCTCTTCTGGAAGTTACATGAAAGGAGGGTAGGTCTGTACACTGCTTAGAATTATGATAAGTGGTATAACAAATTTTAAATAAACTTGGAAGCGGCAGAGTAGAGGTTTCCCAGTCAGCAGGCAGCATGTGAGAGTCGTTGTCAGCGGGAGGGTCAGGAGTAGGGTTACCAGATTTTACATCGGTAAAATCTGGACCTCTAGACCTGCCCCCAGGCCCACCCAGTTCCATCCATTCCCGCCCCGTTACACTCCAGCTCCGCCCCCAGCCCCATCTCTCACTGCCTGTTTGTCAGTCAAGAAGGCATCCGTGCATGCGTGCACAGGACACGATGATGTCATATGCATGCGCGGATGCCTCCTCCCGACACAATTTCTTTTCAAAACCCAGACAAAGTGCCAGGTTTTTAAAAGCCGTCTGGGCCCCTGGATATGTCCTCAAAAGGAGGACATGTCCGGGAAAATCCAGACGTCTGGTAAAGTCAGGGGGCAAGGCCAGACACTCAACATTGTTTGCCCTGGGCCTGGCTTTGGCTCTCGGCGGCCCTGCAACTTGAGTCCAGGACGTAAAGTGGAAATAAAAAAGCATGTACTAAAATTTAGCACACTTTTTTTTTAAAAAAATTCATTTTGAAGCCATAAGTAAGTGCAACAATCATATTACACTATAGAAGTACTTAAATACAATAAAAATTGTAATCTATGACAAATAGATATATTACCCCCTAATTATATTCAACAAGTACACTCAAATTAAGAAATTAAAAATATGTTCCAACCCACCCTGGATGTGTATGACCAAGGAGCAAAATCAACAATCATTCTTTGCAAAATTTTGTCAATGGCTCCCAAATCTTCACACATTTTATTATTGCAATAAAAATAAACCTGTATTACCAATGCAAATAGCTTTCTATGCAAACTGTTGGTAGTTAAAAAAAAAAAAAAAAGTACAAAAGAAGTGCGTTAAAAATGGAAGTAAAATTAAAAAGTGCAGTAACTTTGCTCCCATTTTTAACTTAATTGATTAGAGGTGGAAGTTAAACTTAACTCACATTTGTAATCACCACATAAAAATCTGGAAGCTTGCTTGTCCAATTTAGGACTTCCTGAGCCAGAGGGACTCAGCCCTAGGACCCCTGAACCCCCAACCTTCTAAATGGACTGAAATAATTTTGGTTGACCCAGAAGAAAGGCTCAACTTGCTTTGACATGTTCTGTGAGATGACACTTATGGAACATTTTATGCCAGGAAAAAGATCAGACAAATAATATCCAAACTAATATAAAGAGACCTCTGGTCAGTTAAAAGGCTGAAGGAAAAAATTGACCTTTAGTCCCACAGGCAATGCAAATAACAGTGAAAACAAAAGGATCTGTGGAAATGGTGATGTTCAAGATGCAGGCTTTATTCAAAAATGTACAATTGGATAATCCACATAAAATATACCATATGGTTTAGATCAGTGTTCTTCAACCTTTTTACACCCGTGCACCGGCAGAAATAAAAGAATTATTTTGTGGACCGGCAAACTACTAAGACAGAAATAAAAAAACACATTTTCACCCCGTCTCCGCAAGCTCGGTCCCCACAAACCATCTGATCCCATCTGCACAAGCCTCAGTTATGATTTTATATTGAACGTATTTTATTAAAGTATAAAAAGAAACAATATTCTGCACAATTGTCATTTTATAAATATAAATATTCAGAGCAAGGACCAACAAAAAACCCTGTCTCCCCTCCCCTTCACATATATCCCCTCTACTATCAAGAAAACTGAACAAGCCAAATTATTACAGAATGCTACACAGAAATATCATGCTAACAGAATACTTCAGTCACACATGATAGGAATAGTGTTAGGCTTTGCAGTCCCCAGTTATGTCTCTAGCAGGATATATATTTCAAATCTGATATATTGTAATGACAAAATAGAAATAAAATGATTTTTTTCTACCTTTTGTGGTCTCTGCTTTCATCTTCTTTCCACTCTTCCTTCCAGCGTCTGCCCGTTCCATCCACTGTCCCCCTTCCATATGTATCTGACTTCTTTCTATGCCCCTCTCCCCTTTCCAGCCAGCCTGTGCCTCCTGTCTCCTTTTTACATCATTCATTCCAGCTTCACTGTTTTCTTCATTTTTATCTCTCCTACACCAGATCTAGCATCTTTATCCCTCTCTCATTTCTCTGCTGACCCCCTTTCCAGCATCAATCTCTCTCTACTTTCTCATTCCTGTCTCTCCCCTTTCCCTCCTCTAATCTCCCTGTCAGCTGTTTCCTTCCTTTTTTCCTTCTCCCTTCCCTCCTCCCCCCATCCAACAGTAGCTGTCCTCCCATCCCTTTCCCTCTTCCTCTCCCAGCAGCATCTCTCTTTCTACCTCTCTCCAGGTGCAGTAGCAGCTCTCCCTTTATCCATCAGCTTCCCAGCCTCCGTGGCTTCCTCTCCTTCCAGCAGCTCTCAGTACTTGCCTGCAGCAGTGATTTACTTAGGCAGCCTTGGGTCCGTTGCCGCCTCTGAGGAAAGGGGAAGTTGCCAAAGTGAATCACTGCACTGGTAGGTACAGAGCTGCTAGGAGAGGAGACAGCCACTGTTGAAGGCTCCCTGCACATTCGTGCCCCCCCCCCACCCCAAGCCGGCAAAAACAGCTTTGCACCGCAGGTCCTGCCGCCCAAGACGAGCCGGAGGCCCCTATCCACCGCATTCTGCACGTGGGCAGGCTTTCAGCACAGACGCTGCTGATGGCCCCAATCCACTCGCTGCCCCCCACCGTGCACGCTGACCATCTCCCTTCTACTTGCAGCTTCCCCGCGGCCCTCTTCGGCAACTCGGCAGGGGCAGCGATTAAGACAGTCTGCCGACGTCGGGATCTTTCCTCTCTGAGTCCCGCCTATTTTGTTTCAACTTCCTGTTTCCGCATAGGCGAGACTCAGAGGGAATGCCCGACGTCGGCAGCCTGTCTTGATCGCCCGAGGCTGGGAGGAACAGAAGATTTCCGCGAACACCACCAGGGCAGGAAATTTAACAACGTCCATCTCGCCGGCCCTGCGCGGACCGGCAGGAATTTTCTGCGGCCCGGCACCGGTCCGCGGACCGGTGGTTGAAGAACTGTGGTTTAGATCACCATCTCCACAGATCCTTTTGTTTTCGCTATCCTAGGAATAAGCAATGAATATCCCCAAATCCATCTCAATAATGGCTTATGGACTTTTTGCTTTAGGAAATTATCCAAAACCTTTTTAATCCTCACTTTGGTTATTGGAAAAATAATGGAAGCGTTGCTGAAGGAAATGATAGTGAATTTCCTAGAATCCAATGGGTTACAAGATCCGAGGCAACATGGGTTTACTAAACGTAAATCGTGCCAAACAAATCTGATTGAATTCTCTGAATGGGCGACCGGAGAATTGGATAGAGGACATGCGCGAGATGTAATTTTACTTAGATTTCAGCAAAGTCTTTGACATGGCTCCTGAATAAACTTGACAGGCTGAATTTAGGATCCAAAGTGGTGAACTGGATTAGAAACTGGTTGATGGCCAGATGTCAGAGGGTGGTGGTTAATGAAATTTGCTCGGAGGAAGGGTGAGTAGTGGAGTGCCTCAGGGATTGGTGCTGGGGCCGATTCTGTTCAATATCCCCCCTCTTTTACCAAGGTGCACTAGCTGATTTAGCGCACGCTGAATGCGAAGGCGTCCATAGAATATAATGGACGCATTAGCATTTAGCTTGTGCTATATCGGCCAGCACGCCTTAGTAAAAGGACCCCTATGTTTGTGAGTGATATTGCCGAAGGGTTAGAAGGTAAGGTTTGCCTTTTTTGCAGATGATACCAAGATTTGTAACAGGGTGGACACCCCGAAGGGACTGGAACACATCAAAAAGGATCTGCAAAAGTTAGAAGAATGGTCTAAGGTCTGGCAACTAAAATTCAGTGATTCAAAATGTTGTGTGATTGTGGCACCGAGGTACCCCCCCCCCACACACACTTCAAACCCATCATGCACCCAAAAAGAGGGAGAAAAGCCTCAGACTAATGTAGCAGTGTAGAACCAAAAGGTACAAATCAAAACTGCTTTTGATACTTTCACTGGCAAAAAAAGTCCCTCACAGAACAACTCAGGTTTAGAAAAGAGCAAAGTCATCCGGAGGAACGTTCAAGGACTTGGCTGACAAAAGACGACTTGAGCTCCAACGCTGTCACGTCTTCTCCAATCTTCCCAACAAGCGACCTTGTTTCACCAATGTTTGGCTCATCAGGGGAACAAACAATGCGGCCTTGAAAAGTGCAGCCACGCTGAGACCAGCCCCTTCTTCTACTCCAGAGCATCAGACACTGATCCTACTCCCATTTCCTACCAAGCTACTGGAATCAACTGCCTCTTCATATTCACGATGGTTTTTAATAGAAAACAGTGAATAACATATGAAAAAGTTATTTGCGGTGTTTCTGTATTCGCGGGTCTGTTAATCTCCTATCACAGCGAATATGGAGGGAGAAGTGTATACTGTATGTACTTGTATTGCAAGACATTGCTTGTATATCAAGTTAAAATTTAATCAAATGTTTTGCTTGTCTTGCAAAACACTTGCAAACCAAGTTACTTGCAATCCAAGTGACGAACTTGCTGTATATTGCTCCATCTTCAAATTGGTACCAAGTACTACCAAACCACCATGAAGTATCTTCAGTTTCTTGAAGACTCAAAAGTATTGAAAGCACAGACATAGGCATCTGCATTTAAGTTCCCTTTTTAGCTTCTGAATTAGTCTTTCCCCATAACGGTTTATGTCCCCTTCATTTCTTAAAATATTCTTCAGATACTGATTCAAAGAACCACGTTTTACAAAGGGAAATTACACCAGTGTCAAGTGTAATACCTTACTCAAACTAAGTTCCCACTGCTTTCCACGTCTGTCTCTGGATCTATGACCTTTGATAAAATTTGTTCACAAGTTCTCTCTCGAAGCTGGCCTGCTAATGTGATGCAACGGCACCCAAAATGATGAATTAAAATGGTGATCAACTCCCCCTCCTCAGCAGTAACCAGATGCCCCTCAAAAATGCTTTGCTTGTAATTTCTCTCTTTCGCCCCATCCCTCTTCTTATTCTTATACTAAGAAAAACCACAGGGTTATAAGGAGAAGTGATTGTGGTTGAGATAACAGACTTGCTGTTTTAGCACGCGACATAATATGCAGAGTCTGCTGTAGGAAGCCGTCAACACCTAGATGAGGTAGCTGGGCTTTTCTGTCCTCCAGGTAACCTGTGCAATGACCTGGCCTCTTGTACCCTATTGTATTCAGAGAAACATAGAAGACGCAGTCTTTAGCACATCGTGAATTAGACAGACTATTCATTTATTTCAGAGACGAGCAACGAAGCTAGTGAAAGATATGGAGAACCTGAGCTACGAGGAACGACTTAGGAGACTGGGGTTGCTCTCCCTTGAGAAGAGGAGACTGCGAGGGGATCTGATTGAGACTTTCAAAATACCGAAAGGATTTGACAAAATGGAGCAGGGAAAGCAGTTATTTACAATGTCCAATGTGACACGGACAAGAGGACATAGACTGAAGTTGAGGGGGGGGGGGGAGACAGATCCAGGACAAATATCAGGAAGTTCTGTTTCACGCAGTGAGTGGTGGACACCTGGAATGCTCTCCCAGAGGAAGTAATTGCAGAATCCACCGTTCTAGGATTTAAGGGTAAACTAGATGCACATCTCCTTAAGAGTGGCATAGAGTGATACGGGTAAGGGTAAATTAGATGCACATCTTCCTTGAGAAGCATACGGTGATATGGGGACTAAAACTATGCCAGGGTACACCTGGTGGGGCCTCCGTGTGTGCGGATCACCGGACTTGATGGACCCAGGGTCTGATCCGAAGATGGCAATTCTTATGTTCTTATGTTCTATCCCATTCTCCTCAAAGAGCTCAAAACGGGTTACAGGTTAAACATACATAATATATAGTTAACAGGTTACAATTTGCCATAGTTCCAGTGCAAGATTTTTCAATACAAGTTTTATCCTAATGCAACACGTGGAGGGGCATAATTTAAAAAAAACGTCTAAGTCCCCTTTTGGTCTAAGTCACTAGACGCTGAAGTTGACAGCAGGGAAATGTCCATTCTCAAAAAAACCTGTCCAAAATGAGGTTTTTTTTGAGAATGGCCTACCTCCACGTTTAGCAATCTACTCGCCAGACTGCCACTACATCTATCCCTACAACACATTTCCGACCAAAATATCGCCCAAGTCCCAAACGCCGAAACACAAACCTTTTAGGCGAAGGAGGGGCCAGTCCTTCGCCTAAAAGTAGGATTCTGTAACCGGCATCTGTCAAAAAACAACGCCAGTTATAGAATCCTGTAACTATCCCCCCCCCAACTCAACAATCGTGGCAGGAGAGATGCCTAATCTCTCCTGCCGCGATCCCCACCTGAAACTGGCACGAACCGGCAGGAGGGATCCCAAGCCCTCCTGCCAGCACCCCGCCCCCCCCCCCCCCCCCCGAAAAAAAACACAACTTGGTCTAAGTCAAAATGTATAAGTTCTGACTGGGCAATCTCGTTAAACTTTTGGTTATATTTGCTTTATGACTAAGTCTAGGTCGGTCCACCTCTCGCCCTTTCCCCTCCTCCAAAAACGCTTCTTTTCGTCTAGGCGTTCAGAGGTAGGGTAAAGGCCTAAGCTGGTTTTAGATACGTCTAAAAACAGCTTTGGTTATCGGTACATGGACGATCTGTCTTTTTGATTGTCCAAGTACTGATTTAGGCCACTTGTTGAATGTTTTTTAAATTTTTATTATGAGCCCCATACCGAGGATCTAGTACCAATATATATTTCTTTGTAATCCATCAGTCATGGGCAGGAGAGTGGGTGAAGAGGTATGTTTTTATTGCTTTCCTACGTTCAGGAGTCCTTTAAGGGATCTGATCTGTGGGGTCAGTTGATTCCAGTGGCTCGGTATAAAGTGGGAGTAGGAATATCGTTTGATAGTTTGCATTTGAAGGGCACAACCAGGGGACGATTTGAGGTGTATTAGAGAATGACACGGGGAAAAAATCTGTCCCCGTCACCGGCCCACCATCCTCTGCACCGCCCCGTCACCGCCGATCCCTTCACCGCCCCGTCACCGCCACTGCCATCCCATTCACCGCCCCGTCACCGTCCCCGCTGCATCCATATAAGCCTTTTTCCTTTCACTCCCTCCTTCCAATTTGAGCCGGGAACACTAGCGATCGCACGGTCCCCGCGGCCACTACCTGCCTGCCTGGTCGATCCTGGTGTTTGGCCGGCTCTCTCCCTTCTCCTCACCTTGGTTTGTGGGTTTTCTTTTTCGGCAACCTGCGCGCTTTCCCAGGGAGCCGCACACGCGCGGCTGCTCAGTGTTCGATCTTCTGCTCTGCTGCAACTTCCTGTTTCCGGTTGCGTCAGAGCAGAAGATCGAGGCTGAGCAGCGGCGGGTGTGCGCGGCTCTCTGGTAGCGTGCGGGTCGCCGAGGAGGAGGATCTGCGGACTGGGGTGAGGAGAGGGGAGAGAGCTGGCTGGACACTGGAATCGATTGGGCGGGCGGGTGTGAGCTGCGGGGACCGCGCGATCCTTCATGCCTCACTGCGGGGGACAAGACCATTCACCGCCCCGCGGGCGGTGAATGGCCTTGTCCCCGTCGCCGCAGCGACTGCTAGTTTTCTTCCCCGTTTTCGGCGGGTGACCCGCGGCTAAAATGCGGTGGCCGCGGGTAAACCGCCACCGTGTCATTCTCTAAGGTGTATTTCATCCTGGGAGCGGAGGACCTGTTCGGCACATACAGAGGAAGCTTGGTCGTCATGTAGCCCGGTGCCAAGTCATGCAAAGATTTGAACACTAGCATCAGGCCCTTGAAGATGTGGCGGGGCATAATCAAAAGAAATATCTAAGTCTATTTTGGACCTTAGTCGCAAGTCGCCCAAAGTTGGACACAGGAAAATGTCCATTTTCAAAAAATACGTCCAACATATTTTTTTTCTTCAAAAATCATCCAACTGTATGTCCAGCTGTCTGATCATCCAGACCGCTAAGTCATCCATCTTTATACCCCATTTTCATCCAAAAATTCATCCAAGTCAGAAACACCTGGGAAAAAACCTTTTGGGTGCGGGAGGGGCCAGAAAAGTGAAAAGACTGGACACCCAGACATGGCACCAGAGTAGTGGAGTACCTTACAGGGCACTGTTGTAAACTTCACAAAAAGGGTGCCGCATAAACATCTCACTACAGCTCCCTTATAGGTCATGGTGAGCCCCCCAAAACACCCCCAGAACCTACTAGACCCACCTATCTACCACCCCAATAGCCCTTATGGCTGCAGGAGCCACTTATATGGCAGTACAAAAGGGTTTGGGGGTGCACATTTTTCACCATGAATGCAGTGATTAGAGTGGCTTATGGGCCTGGATCCTCCTCTCCATGGTTCACTAACCCACCTACAAGACCACTTAAGCCACCTCTGTTCAGCTCTACTAGGCTTTCCTATGCCAGGCTGCCATGTGTGAATGTTCTGGAAGGAGGTATGTAAAGTTGTTATTACGATTTTTATGGGGGTGGGGTGGGGTGGGGGGGGGTCAATGATCACTGGGGCAGTGTTTGGGGGTCTGTACTTTGTGTCTGCAGTGGTTATTTGATCACTTTGGATACCTTCTTGTGACTTAAACCTGGTTTTAGATGGCCTAAGTCACAACATCCAAGTTCCGTCTAGGCAGTGTTGTAAAACTTTCAGTTATACATGCAGTACAACTAAGTCTAGGACAGCCAATGTCCCGCCCAAATCCTACCCTCGACACTCCTCCTGAAATGCCCCTTTTAGCTCTGATCATTCAGCAGCACTGTGAAGGCCTAAGTTGTTTTAAAATACATCTAAAACCCAGTTCGATTATCGGCCCTTGGACGACTTGTGTTACTGATTGTCCAAGTGCCGATTTAGGCTGGTTTTTAGACGTATTTCTGTTTCGATTATGAACCCCATAACGTTTATCTACGGCAGCCAGTGAGCAGATGATAGAGCCTGGGAGACACAGAAGGCACTAAGGTTTTTTTAGAAGTCTGATTGTTGTTTTTTGTAAACATTCTTCACCGTGAGACCTTTTGAATAGCGTGTGGGAGGGGACTAAGGCATAGAGTAGCTGGGTGAAGTCAGACTCAGAAAAGTAGTTCCTTATTTTTCGGAGTTGTCGCAGGTAGTAAAAAAGAGGACGAGACCACCAGTGAAATATGGTTGGAAGGCGACAGGTTGGAGTCCTGGAGTATTCCTGGTCTGCGCGTTTGATGACTTGATGTAGATTATTTTCACATCCTGTTCCTCCCTTCAACATATCTGCTCCCTCTCTTAATAAGATTTGATCTGTTTTTCTTACATTTCTGCCTTTAACTAAAATAAACTGCATCAAAGGGGATCACATTGCAAAATAATAAAGCATACAAAATACAAAATAAACAATTACTATACATAAAGTTCAGTAAAAATTTAAAAAAAGCCTTTTCTGTGGAAACAAATGGAAGTAGTGTAACTATGGCAATGACAGGTCATATAATTGACCAGGGTTAAGGCTCTCCAGTAACCATGGCGACAACAGACGCATAGCCTTCAGTAGACATGGAGACTACCAGATTCACAGCTAGAGAATGACACGGGGACATGCCGTAAACAGCAGTAAATTCCCAGTAATGGTAAATGTGTTTAATGGATTCTCGCAGAAGTGGAAGAAAAGCTATTTACCGCCCCACGGAAATGGTAAAAAGCTTTTTCTCACAGCAAAACAAAGCAAAAGTATTTACTGATGATAACTGCACACCTCTGTTTCCTCCTGTCCCCCTGCCCCATAGCCAGTGATCCATCTGGCATCTTCTTTCCCTTTTCAAGCTCCCCTCCTCCCCTGGGGTACCTTTTAAAAGTTGTAATTTCTTCCACAGGTCTTTGGAAGCAAGCAGCAATTTGCTCACGTTGCTTGCGTTGCTCATGCTGACCCAACAGCCTTCTGTCTGACACAACTTCCTGTTTCTACTCAAGCAGGAAGCAAACAGAAGGCTATTGGTCCAACACAAGCAACCTGAGCAAATCGTGTTAGTTTCTGGAGAAATGAGGAAGGAAAAGGGTCATTTCACATCAAGTGGACCAACTTTGAAAATTGTCCACGTTCGACCTCCTCCACATTGAATAAAATTTTGTGTGAATAGTCACTAGGGTCTCAAACTAAACTATGCAAACATTTTTGGCTGCATCTCTATTGGTTCGAGCTAGAGATTGACATTTTAAATGCAGCTAAGCTCATTTGCATATTACACGATAGGGCACCAAAGATGGATTTGTATAACGTAATGTATCCACACATGCAAATAATGTATAACTTTGGGACCTTAATTCTGACCAAAGCAAGGCTGGATCCAAAATGAAACAGCCAAAAAAAGATGCTTTTTCAAATGATCTAAAAAAAGAAAAAAACTTTAAAACTACACAATAGAAATATTTGCACCTAAAAAGTGGCAAAAATTTGCATTAAAAAATGACATCACATCTTTATATCATTATATCTGTGCTTCCAGTTGGCTGCAAAGCCTTCTAGTGCAAATCCTGGATGTACATCATGGTAGGCCCACCCAGTTCCAACCAGCCCCATACCATTACACCTACATCACGCTCCATCCTCGCCCCTAGCCCCGCCTCTCAACCTGTTCTCGTTGATCAGGAGGGCATCCGCGCATGCGCAGATGTCCCCTCCCAATGCGATCTGAAGAGAAAGCTTTTCAAAACCCGGACAAAGTGCCGGGTTTTGAAAAGCCGTCCGGACGCCCGGACATGTCCTCTAAAAAGAAGACATGTCTGAGAAAATCGGGACATCTGGTAACCCTACATCATGGGCCATGACTACTGGTCCAATTATGGCCTGTATCAAAGTATAGGTCAGGAGCAATGAGGCCTTACATTTCTTACTGTAACATTTTTCACATAGTTTGCTGGCTCTTAAAATGGGAGGCAAGCTCTTGTTAGGTTCCAAACTTTGTAAAGAAACTTAGTACCAAGGGTGGTACTAATTCAGAAAATTTCAATCCCCTGATATGTTTTGTTGGTCTGCAGCACCTGGACAAAGTGACTGTTTTGTGTAATGCAGAGCATGGCACTCTGAAGGTGCACCAAAGATCATGTAGAAACTTTCAGGGCGCCAATTCCTGTGAGCATTACCCTTCAACATTCGACTGCCTGTCAGTCTTGAACCAACAGTGATCCAGCGCCCCCCCAAAAAAAGTTTGCACGGTTTTGTTTGAGACCCTAGAGAACATCAGCCTAACATTGAAGGAGGCTGAGTGTGGACCCTTGATCCACTTGAAATGGAATGACCCAAATACAGCTTTTAAAAGGTACACTGGGGGAGGGGGCATAGGCTGGGGACTGAGAAGTGGTGATGGAGAGGATAGCTCAGGATTATGCATGAGGCTTGCAAGTGTGCTTACCAACCTAGGCAGTGGCATAATAAGGGGAGTGCGGGGGGGGGGCAGTCTGCCTCAGGCGCAGTCTTCCTAAGGGCACGGCACCTCTCCTCCTCTCTGGTCCTCTCCATGCCATGCACATGCCCCCCTTGCCTTCCCCCCGTACCTTTCTTCCCTGGTGCAAGGTTGCTGCCTGCACCGGCATCAGTGCTCTCTCCAACATCACTTCCGGGACCCGTGCCTAGGAAGGGACGTCAAAGGGCGAGC
Organism: Geotrypetes seraphini; assembly: GCF_902459505.1. Lineage (NCBI taxonomy): Eukaryota > Metazoa > Chordata > Amphibia > Gymnophiona > Dermophiidae > Geotrypetes > Geotrypetes seraphini. The sequence goes on along the minus strand of NC_047091.1, from coordinate 62,053,161 downwards.
CAATACCGACGCGGGCATGCTGCTCATGCCGGAGAAGTTAAAAAGGTACGGGGAAAGGGAAGGGGGTGTGCGCATGGCGGGGGGAGGGGAAGGGAAAAAGGGCGGGGAAGGGGCACTACCACCACTTGCGCCGCTCACCCTTACTACGTCGCTGAACCTAGGATGCCTTAATGCTTAGGTAAGACGCTGGTTTCCGTACTGCACCTTGATCTTGATTGATATGTATTCAACTCATGCCATCATGCATATATTGAGAAATACATTAATTACAAAACAAAATATCAAATGTGAATATGTTTAGTACAGGGTCATTCCATACCTAGTGGTCCAATACTGAAAATCATCCCCAGTTGACCTCCTCCAAACGGAATAAAATTGTGTGTGGATGTTCCCTATAGCCTCATATGACACCATGTAAAAATTTTCAGCTGCAACTCTCTTGGTTTGAGACCTCCTAGAGGCTGTCAAATGTAGGTCACTCTCTGTGCTCTGTGTAACACAAAATGGCAACTGCTCTAACCCCCACTCCCACATAGCCGCACGGCAACAGCCCCAAAGCCCTTTAAATCTCTATGGGCTTGGACCCGTGCTCTTCAACATCTTTATAAACAATCTGGACATTGGTACGACGAGCGAGGTGATTAAATTTGCGGACGATACGAAGTTATTCAGAGTAGTGAAGACACAGGGGGATTGGGAAGATCTGCAACGTGACATGATCAAGCTCGAGAAATGGGCATCGACATGTCAAATGAGATTCAACGTGGATAAGTGTAAAGTGATGCATGTCGGTAACAAAAATCTCATGCATAAATACAGGATGTCCGGGACAGTATTTGGAGAGACCTCCCAGGAAAGAGACTTGAGAGTTCTGATCAACAAGTCAATGAAGCTGTCCGCACAATGTGCGGCAATGGCGAACAGAATTCTAGGAATGATAAAGAAGGGGGATCGTGAACAGATCGGAGAAGGTTATCATGCCGTTGTATCGGGCCATGGTGTGCCCTCACCTGGAGTACTGCGTTCAGCACTGGTCGCCATACATGAAGAAGGTCACGGTACTGCTCAAAATCTCTCTATCCCCCTCCATGCACCCCTCTCTTCCTCCCTTCCATTATATGCCATTTCATCCTCTCCCTTCACCATGCATGTCTCCCTCTCCTCCCCCTATGCCACCAACTTTTCTTCTTCTTACCTCTTCCCTCCCCCTGTACCACCAGCTTTCCTTCCTGAAGTTCCTTTCACTCCTTCCTTCCCCGTGCAACCAACTTTCCTTCTTCTCTTCCCCTCCCTGTACCAAGGTTTGTTTCTTCGGGTCACAGTATCAGCAGTGACTCTCACATGCTACCTGCTGCTAATCCAGAAGCCTCCCCTCTGCCATGGAGAGACTTCCTGGTCAGTGACAGGCAGCATAAGGGAATTGCTGCTGATACAACGACATGGCGAGATTCAATGCTGACACAGCCGGCGCGGTGAGATTCTGTGCAGGATAAAGGAATTCCATTCCTCCCTCCCATTCCCCTGTGCAGCACTTCCCTATTGCTCCCCCCTCCCCCCTCGAAACCTCAACATTTGGGCCTACTATAGCAGGTAGCGGTGAACAGGATGCTTGCGGCCTGCTTGTCTGCCAGGGTTCCCTCTGTTGCATCATCAGTGATGTCATCAGTGACATGGCAGAGGGAAGCCCCCAGCGGGCAGCCTAAGAGCAGTCTGTTCATAATAATAATAACAGTTTATATACCGCAGGACCGTGAAGTTGTATGCGGTTTACAATGATTAGAAATGTTACAGATTGAGTGAATAAACAAAGTTACAGATTGAATGAACAAACAAAGTACAGATTTAGCGACAGGTGGTTCTTGCGCTCGGTTGTTAAGGACTAAGATTAAATAGGTTGGTTTCCTAAGTATTTCAGGAATAGATGTGTTTTCAGGTGTTTCCTGAATTCTCCATAGGTAGTAGGCACAAGCAATTGTTCAAGGTCTTTACCCCATAATGCTGCTTGATGTGTGAGAAGATGTTGATGATGACTTTTAAATTTACAACCTCTAACCAGTGGAGAAACGAAGTTCAGGTTTGAGCTTCGCTTGTGTCTGTTGGTTGAGAAAGAGAAAAGGTCTGTTATGTATTTAGGGGCTAAGCCATAAAGTACCTTGAAGCAAAAACAACCAAACTTGAATTTCACACATGCCTCCATCGGTAGCCAGTGTAAAAGTCGATAGGAAGGTGTCACATGATCAAACTTCTTCAATCCACAAAGTAGTCTAACCGCTGTATTTTGAACCAGTTGCAATCGCCGCATGTATTTCTGGGGGAGTGCCAAGTAGGCGATGTTACAATAATCGAGTTGACTCAGAATAAGAGATTGTACTAGAATTCGAAATGATGAGGCATCGAAGTAAGCTTTGATGGACCGAAGTTTCCAGAGGGTATAAAAGATTTTTCTGATCAAGGAGTCCACCTGGTCTTTCATGGTCAGGTTTTGGTCCAGTGTTACACCCAATATCTTCATAGTGGGTTGAATTGGATAGCTGAGGTTGTTGATGCACATTGGTGCTTTAGTGTCGAGTTGGTATGGCGCTGCTATGAAAAATTTTGTTTTCTCTGAGTTTAGTTTTAGTCTGAATTCGGTCATCCATTGCTCCATCCGATTTAATACTTCTGTTGCTTTGGGGGTGACTTCCGAGACAGAGTTGGTGAATGGGATGATTATCGTGAAGTTGTCAGCGTAGCTAAATAGTTTTATCCCCAGCTGGGATAGTTGTGCACCCAGTGAGGACATGTAAACATTAAAGAGCAAAGGGGATAGCGGTGATCCTTGTGGCACGCCAGATGGATTGCTCCTTGTATCTGAGAGATCGTGATTAAAACGGACTTGGTATGTGCGTGATATAAGGAAACCTCAAAACCAGTTCAGTATTTCTCTTCTGATTCCGATTGTGTCTAGGGCTAGGCATTGTAACAGTTTTCCATGGTCCACCAAGTCAAAGGCGGAACTCATGTCAAATTGCATGATTAGGGCATTGAGGCCCATACTGAACAAGTAGCGCGAATTGTCCAGAATGGCCGCAATTACCGTTTCAGTGCTAAATAGAGGCCTAAAACCAGATTGAGTTTCGTGCAGGAGGGAGAATTGGTCAAGGTATTCCATACCACTGTTACTGCTGCTTTAAGAGACCCGGAGGAGACTCAGGACTCACCAAATTGGTGAGTCTGATTTTTTAAGGAAATGAACCGAAGTGAATCAGTGAACAGATTCGAATCAGTGAATCGGGCAGCACTATTCCTCACCCATCCAAATAAAAAGCCTGTACAAATAAAGATTTTTTTAAAAGCTTCTTAAACCTCTGTAAATTACCAACCAACTAGATTATTCCAAAGCTTCACACCCGCCACTGAAATAGCTGTGGCTCTAGGGTCAGTATATTTCACGGACTCTATATCTGTAGACAGATGCATCCCCACTTCAGATCTCAGGGAATATCGTGGACAATGCAAAGTCATAACTTGTAATAAGTACCAAGGTAACCCATAAGTGATTGCTTATAAAATAGATTTTCCCATTGGATTCTGCATTGTTTTAGAGCAGGGCTGCCCAAATCCCTCTAAATCTACTGGCAAGCCAGGTTTTCAGGATATCCACAATGAACATGCATGAGAGAGATTTGCAGACTAAGAAGGCAGTGCAGGCAAATCTCTCTCATGCATATTCATTGTGGATATCCTGAAAACCTGACCTGCCAGTAGATCTCGAGGACCGGACTTGGGCAGCCCTGGTTTAGAGGTACAAATAGAGTTTTTAAAAGGGCTCCTTTCTGTCTGGTCCTTATATGGAGGATTCGGAGAGTAAACCACTTTTATTCCCTGTTTATTTCTGCTTGAAATGATAGAAATAAAAGTCTTTAGTGGCTTCCAGTTAGCTGCTGTCACTTGTACTTGTGGTTTTTGTAAGATTGTGCAACTATATGTATAATTGCTGTCACTTTTATACAAAGATTGCAAAATTGCCACTTCCATGTTTAAATACTGACATTGGTTGGCAGTCGTAGAAGCAAAGACAGTTAATGGAGGATAAAGTATAAAATCTAAATTGGAGAATCAAATATAATGTTTTGCCCACCAAGGGCTGCTTCAGGGGCAAAACATTACCTTATGTTGTGAATCTTTCACTTCACATAGGCAATACAGGACCTCCAAACTCCAGGGGTGGGGGTGGGAATGGGGGTCCCGGTCCCTGCCAGACAGTAAAGGGTCACACCATAAGGTAATACTTTGCCCCGGAAACAGGCCATGTTGGGCTTGATTTTATATTGATTCTCTAATAAATTATCTCTTATCCTTCATTAACTGTATCTGTTTCTACAACTACCATCCTTTTGTCTGAACATTTCCTTTGCAGTGATCACTGTAAGCTTTTTGTGTTTATAGGTAATTGCCATCTGCACCTTACATTACCTTTTAGCATTGTGAAACTATGATTTATTGGTCATAATAAGTGTATCAGAAACTCCAGCAGAATTTCTTGTAGCATGGTGAATAAGAATTATTGACTGTTGGGTAAAGAAATGATTGAAAAAGTGATAGCTGGAATGATAAGTTGACTCTCTCTCTCTCTATATATATATATAAAACCAGCTCTAAAATTCTCTATTCCCCTAAGTTTAAGTTTGGCTGTATTTGTATTAAGGTATTGACAGATCTTCCAGAATATATATGCTGGAAACGAAGACGGGAAACTGACAGGGTTGACAGTCAGTCTAGAAGAGGTATGCAGGCAAATCGATAGGCTTAAGAGCGATAAATCCCCGAGACCGGATGGCATCCATCTGAGGGTCATCAAGGAACTGACAGCGACCATAGCTGAACTGCTTCAACTAATAGCCAATCTGTTGATCAAATCGGGAAAGATTCCGGAAGACTGGAAGGTGGCGAATGTTACGCCAATCTTCAAAAAAGGTTTGAGGGGAGATCTGGGTGAGTCTGACCTCAGTACCGGGAAAGATGGTAGAGGCACTGATAAAGGACCGCATCATTGATCACCTTGACGGACACAGTCTGATGAGGACCAGCCAGCATGGTTTCAGCAAAGGCAGATCTTGTTTGACAAACTTGCTGCACTTCTTTGAGGGAGTAAAAAGGCAGATAGACAAGGACAACCTAGGCAAAGACCTAGGCAAAGACAAGGGCGACCAGGAGGCAAAGAACTTCAAGCTGTTCTTTCGATATATTAAGGGGAAACGACCCGCGAAGGAAGCAGTGGGACCGTTGGATGACCATGGAATAAAGGGAGCGCTACAAGAGGACAAAGCAATTGCCAACAAACTGAACACATTTTTTGCGTCTGTATTTACTGAAGAAGATGTACACAGCATACCAGAACCAGCATACCATACCATACCATACCAGCATACCAGAACCAGCATTTTTTCCTCATAGTCTCTTTTGGCCCCTTTTACCGTCTTATGGCACCTGCGTTGATGTTGTTTGTGCTTGTTCCAGTTTTCATCCATTTTTGACCTCTTCCATTCCTTAAATGAAGTTTTCTTGTATCTGATCACTTCCTTCACCTCTACAGTGAGCCACACCTGTACTTTGTTCTTTTTCCTCTTGGATCCCTTGTTGATACGCGGTATATATAGATTTTGCATCTCAGTGACTGTGTCTTTAAAAAGGCGCCAAGCTTGCTCTAGCGTTTTACAGTGCTTATCCTCTTCATAATCTTCTTCCCTACCATGAGTCTCATCACTTCGTAATTCCCTTTTCGGAAGTTCAGTGCCGTGGCTGTCGTTTTGGACCGATGTTTCTCCCCTGCATCTAGATCAAAGCGGATCATATTGTGATTGCTGCTTCCCAGCGTCCCTTCTATTTCTACATCTTGTGCCAGTCCTCTTGTATTTTTCCTTGACAAGTTGTTCCAGGAAGCAATCACCTACAGCATCCAAGAACTTGGTCTCTCTAATGCAGCCGGAGGTGCCTAGGTTCCAGTCTATTCCCAGATAATTGAAGTCATCCATGATAACTGTGTTGCCTCCCTTGCAGTTGCGTTTAATCTCGTCCGTCATTTCTCCATCAATTTCTTCGGACTGCCCTGGGGGTTGATAGTAGATGCCGATCTTCATTTCCAGGCCATTTGTTCCTGGAATTTAGACCCATAGAGACTCTAACTTATCCGTCAGTTGTGGCGTGTTCTCTCCAGTAGATTAAATTTCCTCTGTGGTATAGTTTGTATCCCGGTAGCACAGTGTTCAAGATACTTTCCTCAGTCCACCATGTTTCCGTGATTCCTATGATGTCAACGTTATCTTTTTGTGCCATGGCTTCTAATTCACCCATCTTATTTCTAAGGCTGCTTGCATTCATATACATACACTTGAGTTTGCGGCCTGTTCTTTTCTTGCATTTCCTTTCCTCTTGTGTCCTTTTTGATCTGTCTTGCCTGTAATCTGGTTAGTCTTTCCCTCTATCTTTTTGCACGGTATCCTCCTGGTATACTGGTTCCCGAACCATCAACTCTCTCTCGGTCGACTGTCGGTTTTCCCCTTCTTCCTAGTTTAAAAACTTGTCCACTTCTCTCTTGATGTTGTTTGCAAGTAGTCTCGTTCCGTCTCTGCTGAGGTGGAGTCCATCCTTCCTGTAGAGCTTGCTCTTCCCCCGAACGTCATCCAGTTGTGCACAAAGTGGAATCCTTCTTCCTCACACTATCGCCTCATCCACGCGTTGATTGCTTGCAGCTCCATCTGCCTCTTTTCATCTGCCCTGGGTACTGGCAGGATCTCCGAGAATGCTATCCTCTGCATCCGGAATTGGTCCTTCAGTACTTCCCTGTTGTAGTTCCTGTTGCTCATGTTGTTCGTCCCCACATGGATCACCACCGCCGTATCTTTTTCTTCCACACTATTGAGGATCCTGTCGTGCAGCTCACTATGTCTTCTACCTTGGCTCCCGGTAGGCAGGTCACCAGCCGATCCAGTCTTCCATCCGCTATGTGGCTGTCAACTTGTCTGATGATGGAGTCACCCACGATGATTGCTGTCCTCCCTATCATCTCCTGATTCTCCAGCCGTAGGTCCGTGTCCCTGGTGTAGTCCATCTCTCCTGCCACAGGTCCGTATCCTTCGTTCTCACTGCTGTGTCACCTATTTTTTCCTGGTGGTTGTCTGTCAGATGGTCCACACTCTCTGTAGGTGTCTTTCGGTAGTTCCACTGTTGCTGGTGATTTTCCACGGCTTCCCTGTATGCCTCCTCTATGAACTTCTCCAGCTCTCGGACTTCTTCCTCAATGGTGTCCTCTGACTTGTTCTCTGCTTCCTCTGTCTGGACGTTCTCTGCATCTCTGTCTCCCTCCTCCGCTGCTTGAAGTGCCTCCAGTTCCAGTATTCTACCCTCCAGGAGTCTGACTTGATTCTTCAGGCTCTCCAGTTCTCTGCATCGAGCACATACGTAAGACCGCCTCCCAGAGGGTAGGTAGACATACGTATGGCAGACGATGCAGAAAACTGGGACATGATCGAAACATTCAAAATACTGAAGGAAATAGACTTAGCAGATAAAGACATATTGTTCACCCTTTCCAAAGTAGAGAGAATGAGAGGGTACTGTCTAAAGTTGGAAGGGGATAGATTCCGTACAAAAGTAAGGAAGTTCTTCTTCACCCAGAGAGTGGTAGAAAACTTGAATGCTCTTCTGGAGTCTGCTACAGGGGAAAACACCCTCCAGGGATTCAAGACAAAGTTGGACAAGTTCCTGCTAAACTGGAACGTACGCAGGTGAGACTGGACTCATTTAGAGCACTGCTCTTTGACTTGGGGGCCGCCACATGAGCGGACTGCTGGGCACGATGGACTACTGGTCTGACCCAGCAGCGGCAATTCTTATGTTCTTAATATCTTATGGAATCTTTTATAATCACTAACTCTAAACATTCCAGGAAATCTTATGCGCTATTCTCTTTCCCTTCTGCAAAGGGATGTAAATTTTAAAAATTCCAGGACCGTCTGTTGTCTTTTCAAGCAGCCTCATGGGCAAAGGACCTGAATTACGTTTTTGCATCTTCTAACTCCTACCAATAGTTTCAACACGCTTTAAAAATGCATCTCTTTATAGAATCTTTTGGAAGCTAGATATTTGTTGCTGTATTTATCTGTATTCTTTATCTTTTGTGAACTGTATAGAACTTAACGGTATTTGCGGTATAGAAGTGAGTTTTATGTTATGTTCTCAGCATTCTCTCCCTTCTCTGCTTGAATCCATCTCGCTCTCTCTTTATATATATATATGTGTGTGTGTGTGTTTGTGTATATATATTCTTGTATCTATATTTTTGAATAATATTGGCCAGTATGGTCAGAGCTTGTGGGGACGGGGACAATTCCCTACTTACAGCCTTCAGTAATCATTGGCACTGCAGTGAAACAGACTTCAGTAGCCATGGAGGTGAAAGGAAGCCTTCAACAGTTAAGGCCATCACGTTAGTCATCGCACAGAAAAACACCAGAATGGCACTGATTATAAAGGGGTTGGTCTCAAGTGATTACTTGATAAACTGTGTGGAGAGAGAGAAGACCTTCAAGCACATTCTCGAATTGGCCTCCATCCAAGCGCTAATTCATTCTCTGATTATTTCACACATAGATTACTGCAATTCCTTATACCGTGGAATCACCCAAAAAGAAACTCGCAGACTGCAATTAATTCAAAATACTGCCATTAAGCTTATTCACAACGCAAAAAAAATATGATCACAGCACTCCACTACTATGTGAAGCACATTTGTTTCCTGTTCCACATCAAATTACTTATAAAATTCTCCTATTGGTATTTAAGATTAAACTCGCGCACTCCCCATCATTCCTTGAAAAGTATTTCATTCCTTATGCTTCTCTTCGGGCCCTGAGATCCGCTGATCAAAATGTGCTGACTGTTCCGTCACTCAAAGAACTTTTCTATACTTGAAACACCATCTTCTCCGTCACAGCCCCCTCCCTCTGGAATGCAATGCCATCTTACCTTCGATCAGAAAACTTACTCAACAAATTCAAAACCAAACTAAAAACCTTTTTATTTCAAGACGCAAACCAAAATTCAGGATAAGATCTTTTTCCTTCCATCTTTAACTGTTAAAGAGAACAGCTTTTAAGAAGCGACCCTACTCCTCCCCTACTCGTTCTCTCCCTTCCCCTTCCTACCTCCCTTTTATTTTCATTTTGACTTCGATGGAATTTTGAATCTTCCCTTCTCCCAGTGCCTATTGTATCAACTTTGTCCGTATCTTTGTCTTTGTCCAGCCTTTATGTTAGGCTATTTTACTTTTTTTTTTTTTTATTATTACTCTTTTAAATTCCAATTTTAGCAATTGTAAACTGTCCAGATATTTGTTTGATGGTCGGTATATCAAACTGTAAATGAACTTGGCACAAAGAAATGTCGTCCAAGACCAAGAAAATGTGGCATAAAGATATAGACATATTTCCCATCGTTTTGGGTGCCATAGGTTTGATCAAAAAATAACTTCCAAGAGCACTTGAGTAAGTTGCCTTTATACATGACCTCTTATGAACTGCAGAAAGAAGCTCTCTTTGGCACAAAGCAAGTACTATGGCGACGGTTAGCAATACATTTGAGAGACTGAGATTATACTCCACATACCCTGGTTTAAGAGTGAGGTTCATTCTTGTCATGGTATGCCTAAAACCAAGTGCACAGATTTGAAGGACTTCCCTTGATGCAGCCAGGTGATCTGGTGAAACAAGTATCCTTGTCGGGATTATGAATTCTTTTGCTGGAGCAGTGAAACTTCTAGAACTACTGGAGTGATTGAAGATTTAAAGACTTGACGATTTTGTGAACATTTGGGGACTATGAACTGAGCGTTTGCTTCTCCAGCTAAAGATAAGTGTTTTTCTACGCACAGACAGTGGTTTGGACCTTTTTGAGATATGGAGCAAGTTCTCTGTGGAGTTTCATTTTTTGCCAGTGATAAGATTAAAGGCAGATAGAAGTTTCTATATTTATGCTGCTACTTAAGTTTGAGGCTTTTTTCTCCACATGTTTGCGACTACTAGATACTCTTGGTTCCTTCCACTGCCTGGCTTGGCAACAATTGAAATATAGCTGTGGCCAGTGGCGTACCAAGGGCGGGACGAAGGGCAGACTGCCCCGGGTGTACGCCCTAGGGGGGTGCACAGCCAGCTGGGGCCGGAGCCTCCTGGGACCTGTACTTCAGCGTGGCTGCCGGTCCACCTCTGCGGCCAAGTAAAAGACTAAGAAGCCAGCGAGAGCGGCAAAAACATCCTTTAAGGAACGCCCTCCCGATCTGGCTTTATCCCGCCCACTTCGTGATGCCACCGGACAGCGTTCTCAGCCATTGGTCGACCTTGCCTGGGTGCTGCGACCGCAGGAGCCAGAATGCTGATCGCTTTGGGCTGCGAAGAGAACAAAAGCAATCAGCGTTCTGGCACATGGCAAGGTCGACCAATGCTGAGAACGCTGTCCGGTGGCGTCATGAAGGGGGCTGGATAGAACCAGATCAGGAGGGCGTTCCTTAAAGGGCACTTTCGTTGCTCCCGCCGGCTTCTTAGCCTTTTTCTAGCACCAGATTTTCTGTTGTGTTTTATAGAAGCTTATATTGAAGAGAAGAACCGTAGCAGTGGCGAACTAAGGGCGGGGTAGGGTATGTGTCAAAAAAAGGATGAGCCGGGGGGGATCAAAAAATGATGGGCCCTGGGTGTCACATACCCTAGGTACGCCACTGACTGTGGCATTAGTTTTTATTACCTGTTATATTGGATTATGCATTAAACCAACCTACCTGGAGAAATTGCCTCCTTTAGTCATCATGGAAATGGCTGGAATACATTCATACCTCCTTTGAACAATAAAGGAAGTCACTGTCATTTCACAATGGTGACACATACTGGCAGGAATTAGAACCCATAATTGCAGGGTTACTGAAGGAGCCTTGGAGCAAGGCCTTCAGTGAAGAACTAGACCAGGGGTGCCCACACTTTTTGGGCTTGCGAGCTACTTTTAAAATGACCAAGTCAAAATGATCTACCAACAATAAAATTTTAAAAAAACCACAAAGCACACTGTACGCATAGAAAATGTTAATCATCATTCCTATTCCAGGGTTTATCAAAGAGGTCAAAGCAGATGACTCTATGCACTGTCACCTCACTAACAACCATACAAAAACAGACAAATACCCCCTCCCTTTTTACTAAACCACGATAGCAGTTTTTAGTGCAGGGAGCTGCGCTGAATGTCCAGCGCTGCTCTCGACGCTCATAGGCTCCCTGCGCTAAAAACCTCTATTGTGGTTTAGTAAAAGGGGACCACAGTGTAAAACATAGACAGCAGATATAAATTCAGATACATTTTGATCACTAAATTTAAAATAAAATCATTTTTCCTACCTTGTCTGGTGATTTCATGAGTCTTTGGTTGCACTTTCTTCTTCTGACTGTGCATCCAATCTTTCTTCCCTTCTTTTAGCCTGTATGCTTCCTCTCCTCCTAACCTCATTCCCCCCCCAACATTTTCTTCCTCTCTCCCTGCCCTCTCTTTCTTTCTCTCTTCATGCCCCCTTTCTTTTTTTCTGTTTCTCTTCTTTCCTTGTCTCTCTGCCTGCCTTCTTTCTCCCTCCCTGCCCTCCCCCAAGCCACTGCCACTGCCATCGGATAACAGGCCGCCGGCCAAGCTCTCCCTGCTTCGGGCCCACCAGTATTCCTCTCCCCAACGTCAATTCTGCCGTCGGAGAGGAAGTTCCGCTGGCCAGAACTTCCATTCTGACGGCAGAATTGACGTCGGGGAGAGGAAGGCTGATCGGCCCAAGATCGACCTATTGTGAGAAATGCTGCCGGGTCCTGCCTTTGAGGAAACAGAAAATAGGCAGGACCTGGCAGCAAGAAGAGCAAATCGCAAGCTTCACTGACCTGTCTCCCGCTTTAGCCCGCGAATGGGGCTCTAACATGTGGGTGCCGGCTTACCTTCTCTCCCCCCCCCCCCCCCGACATAACTTCCGGTTTCAGAGGGAAGAGAAGGGAAACCGGTACAAGCATATGTTAGCCCCCGGAGCATAAGTTCTTCAAGCCGGTTTTTCTTAAAATGTTGAGCAGCGGCGGCAGCAGAAGAATTCAGGAGCGGGCTAGTCAGGAGGGGAAAAAAAGAGAAGGGAAGGGAACCCGCTCTGCGATCGACTGGGGTCGCCTGAGCGAGCGACCTGTCGATCGCGATCGACGTATTGGGCACCCCTGAACTAGACTAAAGTAAGTTGAGAAGGGATATAAAAGGAAAAATCCATGAGTAACCGAGAATGATGGGTCATTCCCAGTTCCAACTGAGCTGGAAGTATAAATGGGCAGAAAGAAAGGGAAAGGTCACAAAAAAAAAAAAAAAAGAGAAAGAGAGAGAGAAAGAAATGAATCAGTGGTGTATTGAGGATAGGGGGCATCCGGGATGTTAGTGTCTCCCCATGCCCTCCTCTCTACCCCCTGCTCCTTCCTCACCAACCCCCCTCCCCCGGCACCTTCTGTGTCCCCACGCCACACTTGTGCCATTCCTTCCCACCCCGTACCTCTTTAAATCTTTTCCAGCGCGAGCAATTTCTCCAGCCTGCTGCTCATGCTGGCTTTCCCTCTGATGTCACTTCCTGGTCCCGCGACCCGGAAGTGATTTCAGAGGGAGCCAGGCCAGTGTGAGCAGTAAGCTAAAGTAGTTGCTCATGCTGGTGAAGATTTTAAAGAGTTCTTGGGGGGGAAGGCGGAGAAGGGAGAACGTGAGCATGGCATGGGAAAGCAGAGAGGTGCCAGCACCCCAACCAAGATGGCGCCCAGGGCGTTCTGCCTCCCCCTCTTTACTACACCACTGGCTTGAATGCAGCCTTCAGCAATCATACAAATGGCTGGACCACCATCTTTTAGCCACTATAAAGATGACACATCCAATAACACAGACATGCCTTCATTAGCCATGGAGACAACAGGTGCACACATTTGTTAGTAACCATGGTAACAGCAACACATCCTTCAGTTGCCACAGAATAAGACACCAGTAGAGAAACATTAACCCTGAAATGTGCTACTTCTTTTTGTGTTTTGCTGCAGACACTAGATGAAATGACAGAGCTTGTGGCCTCCTGCAGTAACTACAGCACATACAGGCGAATTTATAGTGAATGTGAGGGTTTCAAGATTCCGATCCTCGGGGTCCACCTCAAGGATCTAATCTCCTTGAATGAAGCTCTCCCCGATTACCTGGAAGATAATAAGATCAACCTGAGCAAACTGCAGAACTTGTATCAGCACATCCTGGAACTGAAGCAGCTCCAGCAGGCATCTCACACCTTTGAGGCCAACAAAGATGTGCTTCAGCTCCTCACTGTAAGTGTGCCAGGGTTAGTACCCTTGATACAGATTCCTAGTACAAAATGTGACCCTGATACTCAACCATGAGCATGTTGGTTGCCCCCCTCTTCATGGTCTACCTTTTCTTCTCAGCTCTCTCTGGACCTCTTCTACACGGATGACGAAATCTATGAGCTTTCCTATGCTAGAGAGCCTAAAATCTCCAAGACACTGGTAAGGAACATGAAGACAAGGTTGTAGGGACTCCACTCATGTGTAAGTGGGGTCCTGATACCTTCAATATTTTCAGCAGATACTGAGCATTGTACGTCCTTTTATGATGTAATTAATGAAAACCAAAATGAACAACAACAGCAAAAAGCAGGGCCAGTCGGTGTCAGGTCAAAAGCGCGCCGGGACAAAGGCGCGCCCAGACAATTGAGCGCAGCGCGGGGGGGCGCACCGCACAAAATTACTGTTTTTAGGGCTCCGACAGTGGGGCGTGGGGGGGGAACCCCCCCACTTTACTTAATAGAGATCGCGCCACGTGGGGGGTTTGGGGGGTTGTAAACCCTCACATTTTACTGAAAACTTCACTTTTTCCCTGTTTTTAGGGAAAAAGTTAAGTTTACAGTAAAATGTGGATGGTTACAACCCCCCAAACCCCCCATAACGCCGGCGCGATCTCTATTAAGTAAACTGGGGGGGCTCCCCAACAAAACCCCCCGCCGGATCCCCTAATTTTCTTCAGCGCGCGCCTTTGTCTTTCGCAGGGTTGTCTATGAACCGGGCCAGTCTCATGGTCATAAAAGAACAGCTCGTCTTTTCACTTTTGATTTGGGGGCCCTTTTACTAAGCTGTGTTAGATGTACCTAATATGGCAAAAAAATGGACTACCACAGGACATGCTATGGCGGCCTGCAATAGTTTTTGAATTTGCATATGCTGACAGTGCATCAACCTCCCCCCCCCCCACCCACCCTTTTATGAAGCCACATTAGCATTTTTTATCGCTCCGATGCTCATAAAATTCCTATGAGCGTTGGAACTTTTACCACCACAGCCGGTGATTAAAAATACCGCTAACACGGCTTCATAAAAGGGGGGTAAATAATTTTTTATATTTTTTGAGGGGCATGGCAAGGGTGGACAATCATTATTCCTGGGCTAACCAGTTAGCACATCTATATTACTGTAAGCAAAATGGTTAGTGCATGGATAACACAGAAGCCCTTACCCCCTATAAGTTAGGTGGCAATAAGTGCTCCTGTAATAATTTAAAAAATGACAGCATTAGCGCATGGCCATTAATGGAAAGAATAGAAAAATGGGGTTTTTATGACGATGGTAAAAATGTCCTTAGTGTATGTGAAAGGATGTGCTAAGACCTGTTTTTCTGGTTCATAGACAACGGCGCGAAAGACAAAGGCGCGCCCGGATAATTGAGCGCAGCGCGGAGGTGCGCGCCGCTCAAAATTACTGTTTTTAGGGGCTCCGACGGGGGGTTTTGTTAGGGAACCCCCCACTTTACTTAATAGACATCGTGCCGGCGTTATGGGGGGTTTGGGGGGTTGTAACCCTCCACATTTTACTGTAAACTTAACATTTTCCCTAAAAACAGGGAAAAAGTGAAGTTTTCAGTAAAATGTGGGGGATTACAACCCCCCAAACCCCCCACAATGCCCCCACAATGCGGCACGATGTCTATTAAGTAAAGTGGGGGGGTTCCTCCCCCACACACCCCCGTCGGAGCCCTAAAAACAGTAATTTTGAGCAGCGCGCGCCTCCGCGCTGTGCTCAATTGTCTGGGCGTGCCTTTGTCCCGGCGCGCTTTTCACCTGACACCGTTTTTCCACAGCTTAGTAGAAGGATCCTTTAGTTATCACATAAAGGCCAATGTGAAAAATGTCAACCAATTGACCTTAATTCAAAGAGTCTGACAGTTTCTTATTGACCAAAGCCCACAAATAATTCTTTTAATCATTTACTTAAATCACATGAAAAAAAAATAAATTAGAAATTTTAGGAGGCATATAAGGAAGTGTCTTTCATTCCATTTTATTAAAGGGATGCAATAAATTTGTACTTAACATGCGGATAATCCATCATGTAGCAAATTCCCAATGCTTAACAAAACCACAAAAGATGTTTCAGGAGAGGTGCCGGTCACCACAAGATGCATGTCCTGTAGTTAGTCAGCCAGTGCCTCTCCTCCTCACTGACAATTTGTGGCACACCCTGAATCTTGCCACGGTACACAGTTTGCCATACACTGCAATAAAAGCATGATAATATTGGGCCCGATATTCAGGGCTATTTAAATGGCCAGAAACAGCTCCTGGCCATCTAAATAGCACATAGCCATCTATCCACCAACATTCAGCTGGGGATGGCCAGCTATCTCATACCAAATATCCCAGTATCTGGATTGGCCAGAGACCAACTATGTCACACAACATAGCCAGTCACTGCCAATATTCAGCAACTTGCCAGCTAAGTTTGGCAGCCAAAGATAACTGCCTAAAAGGGTGGTATATCATTGGCTGTTGAGACTTAACCAGCTAACCACTAAATATTAGCATAGCCGGCTATGTCTCAGTCAACCAAAAATAGTCCGGAAATTCAATGCTGACCATTGGATACGGCGCTGGCATTGAAGTTCCTGTATTGCTGTGGACCATGGGGGATCATCGGTGATCTCCTGCGG
Source organism: Geotrypetes seraphini (assembly GCF_902459505.1). Taxonomy (NCBI): domain Eukaryota; kingdom Metazoa; phylum Chordata; class Amphibia; order Gymnophiona; family Dermophiidae; genus Geotrypetes; species Geotrypetes seraphini. Next base: position 62,037,111 of record NC_047091.1, on the reverse strand, counting down.
TCTGAATATGAGCCTGACTGAATATAAGCACTGCAATCCTACATGCTTTAAGTGAAATTTGTTGCTATTGCCAGTGCTAAGATCAATGTCCTGCTTCTTCCTAGCTTTCTACATCATACAAGCCTTCTCCTGGCATTATGGAATGGTCCTCAAAGTCCGATCTGGTCACTGTCAGACAGCAGGCACAGGAAATAGTGGTTGTAAGTTTAAATACTAATAAGAAATGGAGTTATAGCACATGGGAATCCATGACACATTCCTGGGACAGACTGTCAAGACAAGTGGATGCCTGTGAGCAGGAGCAGCCTTAAGCAGAAGTAAGATAGGCAGATGCAAAGGGTCCCACGCTTAACCAAGGCAGAACCTATGCTTCCCTCTTCTCTGTTCCTGGGTCCAGCATCTCTCAACCTCTCCCACCCATGGTTCAGCTTCTGTCCCTCTTTCTGAAATCCCCCATAGTCCTCTCTTCCTTACGCCCCCCACACCGTACCTTAAATGGTGTCTCTCCCGAGTCTACAGTTTTCCGTTGGCAGCAGCAATTCACCCAGGCTGCTGGGGGCTAGACCTGGAACCTTTCTTCTGTTACATATACAAAGGAGTCTGTAAATTAGGTGATCAATCTATGTTCGTGAACCATTTGCAGAAGGGTGTCAATCACATCTTTCAGCTCCTCCTCCTTCATCAGTGGAGTATAGCTCCTTCTTCAGTTTTTCCTTTTGCAAATGAATCAAGAGGAGATATTCTGATCTGTTCGGTTTTTATTATTTTTTTGGTCTTTTTACTCCAATTTTGGGAGACTTTGGTGCCGGAGGACTCCATATTTGGGACTACTCTGCCTGGGAGAGAATGCATTCTCTGTGAGGGTGGACTGCAGCTTGCAGGGCAACACCCAGGTGTACCTGATGAATCACAAAATATCAACCCAAGCAGTGTATATATATTCAAAATCACAACTCAATATCTAAATACCACTCATCTGGGAAAGGTACAAATATATCTCAAAAGATATTTAATTACATTTGTATTGCACAGGAAAAGGCCTCAGAAATAATTTCATAGACTAAATTGTTCAACGTAGTTTTAAATGCTCCTTGCTCCAGTCATTGGCCAAAAACCTGTTTTGTAAAGCACTGTCAATTTAATTCTCATAAATTATTAATATAGTTCAATTTTTAGTTTTTTTAGTTTCTAGTTTTTTTTCAAATATTCTATTATTTTTTAAATGAATTATTTCTGTTTTCAGTCGAGTGGATGGGTGCAATTTAAATGAACAAATTTTTAAAATAAGAATAATTCATTAAAAAAATAATAGAATATTTGAAAAAACAAGAAACTAAAAATTGAACTATATTAATGATTTATGAGAATTAAATTGACAGTGCTTTACAAAACAGGTTTTTGGCCAATGACTGGAGCAAGGAGCATTTAAAACTACGCTGAACAATTTAGTCTATGAAATCATTTCTGAGGCCTTTTCCTGTGCAATACAAATGTAATTAAATATCTTTTGAGATATATTTGTACCTTTCCCAGATGAGTGGTATTTAGATATTGAGTTGTACCTGATGAATCAGCCTGTTTTGTGTTACTTCAAGGCTTGCGGTCCATTTCCCTGGGAGCCTGCTCACCTGATTTATTAGAGGCTTGAGCGCAGGCTGTGAGGCCCCTGTGCAAATCCCTTTGAGTTTCAGGGAGCCGGATGCATTTTATTCTCCTTCCCCCATTGCGCCATGAGGATTTGTGGAGGTTGAGTCTCCAGTCATTTCTAGTCCAACTGCCAGTCCAAAGATTTCCAGGTCTGGACTATTTCACAAGAATTCAAGGCAGAAAGTTCTCTCCACTTCAGTCAGGCTGAATCAAAGGTGATGCAGCAGATGCAGCAGCAGCAGCATTGTGAATATAGCCCATTATTCCCTATGGGGAAAATTTTTGCAGGGAGAGGGGTCTAAAAAGATTGAATTTAAGGGTTTTTGGGGCCAGAGATAGGGTCCCCCCCACCTCCAAAACTAGTTTCCCTGAATTTTTTAAACTTTCAGGAGGCCCCCCAAGATCCGTTTTTGGCGTGACTTTTATGGCAGTGGCCATCTTGTTTTTTTAAATGGTCTTTTTTTCTCTAAAGCCTCCATCTATCTCAAAACCTCTCAATTTGGCTCAAAATCAACTGGGATGGACTCCTCAGGCTGTTCTGCTCCTATATCATGCCAGTTTTGCACTGGATGGTCGACTGAGGAGCGTCCATGTACCGCATTCTACAGTGCATGCAAGGGAGGGGCAGGAGCTTTGGGCTTAGCCTCCTCTGAGTCCTATAGGGCTGGGGAATCAAAGGGGGCTGTATGGTAGGAAGAAAATCGCTTCTGGAGTCCTCAAATAGTGAAGGCAGAAAACGCAAATGTGGAGCCCAAGAGAAACCAGTCTGAGGTCCTGCAGGAATCCTTGGGGCCTCATGTTCAAGGATTTACTCCAGAATTTGTGAATATAGAAACATAGAAACATAGAAATAGACGGCAGATAAGGGCCCACGGCCCATCCAGTCTGCCCACCTTAATGTCCCTCCCCTACCTTTGCCCTGTGAATAGATTCCATGTGCCGATCCCATTTTGCCTTAAAATCAGGCACGCTGCTGGCCTCAATCACCTGTAGTGGAAGACTATTCCAGCGATCAACCACTCTTTCAGTGAAAAATAATTTCCTGGTGTCACCTCGTAGTTTCCCGCCCCTGATTTTCAACGGATGCCCTCTTGTTGTCGTGGGACCCTTGAAAAAGAAGATATCTTCCTCCGCCTCGATGCGGCCCGTAAGATACTTGAACGTCTCGATCATGTCTCCCCTCTCTCTGCGCTCCTCGAGCGAGTATAGCTGTAATTTGTCAAGCCGTTTTTCGTATGGTAAATCCTTGAGTCCCGAGACCATCCATATTGTGTGGAAAGCTTATTTGACATGCCTGGGATGCACTGGGCTGCCTGTGGGTATCAGACTGGGGAGAGATGCCTCCTGAGGAGGTCTCTCTGCTACAGAGAAAGCCGGCTCCCAGCCTGTGTGACCAAGCAGAACAGGACTGGGAGGATTGGAGATCAGACTCCATGCCATTATTTTCTCAGGGCTCAGTTTCCTTTCTGAAGGATTCCACTTCCCTTGTCAGGGACAGGAAGTCAAGAGGCTATCGCTGCTGTTGACCAGGGAGATGATCCGTCAGTGCAGCGACTGTTCAAGTCGGCTACCATCACATGTATCATTAGGGATGCACTTAGATAGTTGAAGCTGGAACCTCAGCAGCCTTCCATCTCACAGTGCATGGTCATGAGCAGCATAAATGCTCAGACCACCTTTTTTCCCTTGCATCTGGACATCACCTTGCTGGTCACGGAGCAATAGGAGACTCCTCATGGGTGACCCTACCAACCGACACCAACCTGTTCGGCTGGGGAGCTCATTGCGGCAGTCATCCGGTAGAGAGCAATTGTTTCTTCTACAGATAAAGTGGTCTATAAATTGCCTGTAACTCTGAGCAATTCGTCTAGTGCTGAGGGCATTGACACAGTACCTGGAAGGAAAGGCAGTGTTTCTCTGACAATGCCACCGCAGTAGCTTACATAAATAGACAAGGGGACACCAGAAGTGCTCCTTTATGTCTGAAGGCTCAGATGTTGTTCTAGTGGGTGGAAGCCCATCATAAGGCATTCTCAGCAGCCCATATAGTGGGAGTGGACAACATGCAGACCGACTTTCTCAGCTGACAGGCTGTAGACCTATGGGAGTGGTCCCTCTCCCTAAGAGTATTCAGCCTCATTGTGCAATGCTGGGGAAGGCCAGAGATGGACCTCATGGCATCAGCCAAGATCTCAAAGATGAAATGCTTCTATAGCCGAAGAGGCGAACTGGGAAGCACAGGGTTGGATGCATTGGTTCAACCCTGGCCAGGAGACTTCTATGTGTATTTTTCCCATGGCCCACAGTGAGCCAGATCATCCGCAGAATCGCATCTCACCCAGGACTTGTGATCTTGGTAGCTCCAGACTGGCCTCGCTAATCTTGGTATGTGGATCTGGTGTGTCTCCCAACAAGGCAGATGCCTCAAGCTATTGGTTCATGTGGGGCTTCGCAGTCAGAATCTAGTTCTCATGGAGAACCCAGATCCCTTTAGTCTTATGGAATGACTATTGAGTACATGGCCTTGACCCACAAGAGTAATGTAGGAGTAGTCTTTACTACTCTTCTTCAAGCTAAGAAGCTATCAACATTTGCGGCCTATGCTAAGGCCTGGAAGACTTTCCAACTCTAGTGCACCAAAGACCAGGTTGAGCTTCTCATGGCACCAATTCCTGTGATCCTGCCATTTTTTCATGCTGGATTAGAAAAGGGGCCTAGCAATGGTGTCTCTCAAGGTCCAGGTGGTGGGCCTCTCATGCTTCCAAGCTCAAGGGGGAAAATAATCCCTGGCAACTCACCCTGTGACCCAGTTCTTGAAGAGGGCCTCCATATGCATTTTCCATCCTGGAATCTTGACATCATTCAGAAGGGTATGTCCAAATCTTCATATGAGCTTCTCCAAGAGGCATCTCTTCTGGTCCTCATGGTGAAGACAGTATTCCTGGTAGCAATAGTCTCTGTGAGACAGATCTCGGAACTACAGGCTCTTTCCTGCAGATAGCCTCTCCTAAGGATTTCAGAAGCTGAAATTTATCTGTGTACGGTACCTTCTTTCCTACTGAAAGTTATGTCTGCCTTTCATGTCAACCAAGAGATTCATTTACTTGCTTTTTATCCTACAGGTTCAACTAAGCAAGTTGTGATATTGCAGAGGCTGAATGCTACTTGCCTTTTTGACCATCTTTTTGCAGACAAGGCGGACCAGCTTCCAAGACTTCTATCACTAGATAGATTCACATGGCAGTTTTGTTGGCGTATACTGGCTGTGGCAAACAGCTGCCTATTTCCGTCAAACCTCATTCGACCAGAAGTGTGGCTTCTTCATGGGCAGAATCCCGGGCATTTTTGCCTAAAGAGATCTGTAGAGCACTCTCCATATTTTTACAAGTTTCTATAGAGTGGATATGGTGGCTCGAGAGGATGCTGTTTTTGGGTCCTCAGTCTTGAGGGCAGGCTTATCTGTCCTTCCCTAGATGTCTGGCTTTGGAATGTCATTTAACATATGGACTCCAGTGTACTGTATATGTAATAGAATGAAAGATTAGGTCTTACCTGGATAATCTTGTTTCTGTTAATATACATAAGATGGTAGAGGCGCTGATAAAGGACCGCATCATTGATCACCTTGATGGACATGATCTAATGAGGACCAGCCAGCACGGCTTCAGCAAGGGAAGATCTTGCTTGACAAACTTGCTGCACTTCTTTGAGGGAGTAAACAGGCAGATAGACAAGGGCGAGCTGGTCAACAATGTATATCTGGATTTTTAGAAGGCGTTCAACAAGGTCCCGCATGAAGGACTAATTAAAAAAATTGTGAGCCATGGAATCGAGGGTGAAATACTCATGTAGATTAAAAACTGGTTAGGATAGGATAGGAAATAGAGTGGAGGTAAATGGATAATACTTGGACTGGAAAAGAATCATGAGTGGATGCCGTAGGGTTCAGTGCTTGGACCTGTGCTCTTCAACATGTTTATATAAGACCTGGAAATTAGTACGACGAGCGAAGTGATTAAATTTACAGACGATGCCAAGTTATTCAGAGTGGTGAAGATGCAGAAGGATTGCAAAGACTTGCAATGTGACATAAACACACTTGAGAAATGGGCCACAACATGGCAAATGAGGTTTAACGTGGATAAGTGTAAGGTGATGCATGTCAGTAACAAAAATCTTATACATGAATACAGGATGTCTGGTGCGGTACTCCTAGAGACCCCCCCCCCAGGAAAGAGACCTGGGAGTACTGGCTGAAAAGTCGATGAAGCATCCATGCAATGTGCGGCGGGTGCGAAAAGGGCGAATAGAATGTTAGGAATGATTAAGAAGGGAATCACAAGCAGATCAGAGAAGGTTATCATGCCACTGTTCCGGGCCATGGTACGCCCCCACCTGGAATACTGCATCCAGCATTGGTCACCGTAATGAAGAATGACACGGTACTATTCGAAAGGGTCCAGAGAAGAGCAACTAAAATGGTTAAGGGGCTGGAGGAATTACCATACAGTGAGAGATTAGAGAAACTGGGCCTCTTCTCCCTTGAAAAGAGGAGGCTGAGAGGGGACATGATAGAAACATTCAAGATAATGAAGGGAATAGACTTAGTAGATAGAGACAGGTTGTTCACCCTCTCCAAGGTAGAGAGAACGAGACGGCACTCTCTAAGTTAAAATAGATTCCGTACAAAGATAAGGAAGTTCTTCTTCACCCAGAGAGTGGTGGAAAATTGGAACGCTCTTCCGGAGGCTGTTATAAGGAAAAACACCCTCCAGGGATTTAAGATAAAGTTAGACAAGTTCCTGCAGGTAAAGCTAGTCTCAGTTAGGGCATTGGTCTTTGACCTAAGGGCCGCCACGTGAGCGGACTGCTGGGCATGATGGACCACTGGTCTGACCTAGCAGTGGCAATTCTTATGTTCTTAAAAGTCCGTATAACTTGCCCTGTGCATTCTGCAATTCACCTGATTTCTGCCTCAGCAACTCTATGGTCTGGAAATAGAACTCTTCTCCTGTCAGTTGGATAAACATGTATGATTAACTTAACTAATAAAGTACTGAGTTGTTGAGCTATGGACTTCCTTATGTGATAGTGATAGTTGCACACAGCAGGTTGGTTCATTGATACCCTTATGTTGTAAATTAATGTTAATAATTGCTCTTTATCAAGTTACAGAGCAGAACAGAAATGTATATTATTTCCAGGGAAGTTCCCCTTGCCCCTCCTTCTCTTTTCTCCTGTTACAGTGGAGCTTGATTGCTTTGGTACAACTGAAGACAGAGCTATACTCCACTGGTGAAAGAGGAGGAGTTGAAAGATATAATTGACATGGTTCAAGAGCATGTATTGATCACCTAATGTACGGACTCCTGTATATATTAACAGAAACAAGATTATTCAGATAAGACCCTAATCTTTCATTCTGTGGTAGTCTTGCCTCTGTGGAAACAGGAAGTTATGTCAGAGGGGTAGGATGCTGGAACCAGTCTCTGGAAGCACACGCGAATCATTGTTGATGCTGGCAAGCTGTGGAATCAGAGACAGACACCCTCTAAGGTACAACATGGGTGGTAGGAGAGGGGCAGGAAGAGAACAGCAAAAGCCGGGTCATGGTGGTGGTAGTGGTTCTGCATAGGGCCCTGCAATTGCTAAGGCCGGCCTTGCCTGTGAGACATGTGGGCTAGCAGGAGTTTTCCCAACTTGTAAAGGAAGGAGGAAAAAAGGAGGATGAGCTGAGATAGAGAAACGCTGTACTGTATTGAAGTACTATTGTATGATAGAGGATCTGATTTATTAATTGTATATACTCCCCGTTACCACAGTATGCAGCAGGTGAGCAGGATCTCATGAATGGATTCTGGTGACATCTTTTTTAAAATTTTTATTTAGTTTTTAAAACCTAATTCAATCAAAGAAAGGACATTAGAAACTTGACTAAATATAGTTTAAAAAATGTACAACACATTCTTTAGCACTCTCCAGACCAGTAGAGGTTAACTTAGACTTAGAGGACTTAGAGGAAGGATATCACTATTCGCCGACGACGCCAAACTTTGCAACATAGTAGGCAAAAGCTCATTACCTGATACTATGTCACACGACCTACTGCTGCTGGAACAATGGTCAAATACTTGGCAGCTAGGCTTCAATGCTAAAAAATGCAAGATAATGCACTTGGGCAAGAGAAACCCGCGTAGAGCTTATGTACTAAATGGCGAGACTTTGGTTACGACCACGGAGGAACGTGATCTGGGAGTGATCATTAGTGAAGACATGAAAGTTGCCAATCAAGTGGAGAAGGCTTCCTCCAAGGCAAGACAGGTATTGGGGTGTATCCGCAGAGGTTTCGTCAGCAGGAGACCTGAAGTTATAATGCCGTTGTACAGAGCCATGGTGAGGCCGCACTTGGAGTACTGTGTTCAGTTTTGGAGACCACACTACCGAAAGGACGTGCAAAGGATCGAGTCGGTTCAGCGAACGGCCACCAGGATGGTCGTGGGGCTCAAGGATCTCCCATATGAAGAAAGACTACAGAAGTTGCGACTGTACTCACTCGAGGAAAGAAGAGAACGGGGAGATATGATCGAAACGTATAAATACATCACAGGACGCATCGAGCCAGAAGATGATATCTCCTGGCCCATGGGTCCCTCGACCACCAGAGGACATCCGCTGAAAATCAGGGGAGGGAAGTTTCACGGCGACTCCAGGAAGTACTTCTTCACCGAAAGAGTGGTGGATCATTGGAACAGACTACCACTCCAGGTGGTAAAGGCCAGCAGCGTGACGGATTTTAAGAATAAATGGGATACTCTTGTGGGATCTTTAAGGAAGTAAATTCAGGGGGGGATACTTGGAATGGGCAGACTTGGTGGGCTGTAGCCCTTTTCTGCCGCTTTTTTCTATGTTTCTATGTTTCTAACTTTACGAATGGGTATATATCTAATCATGACCAGCAGGTGGAGACTGAAAACAAAACTTTGGGACAGTATATCCTAGCCCCTCCTCTCTATTTCCCTCAGTCTTCTTTCAGTCTCCAGCAGGTGTTGAGTGATCTGTACCCATCTCCCTTGGTAGGGCTGTTGGAATTTGTTTAGGGGGTTTCTAGTCCCTGTTTTTGGCCGGACAGAGCTTGGGCGGGCCCTGTTTGGGGGTCCGTCCGACCTCGGGGGTGTCAAACCCGGCGGGTCACGAGCGGGGTCCCTCCCCCCACTTCCTCCACCTCCCCACATTTTTTTAGAGGAGCCTCAGCAGTAAGCCTTGCCCCCTAAATCAAGCAAGGCATATTGCTTTGAGAGCCTGTGGAGTCTGTTCTGTAAAAAAAAAAAAAAAAAAAAAAATCCTGAGGTAGTGCTGGTCTGGAGGGTTGTATCCCTTTAAGAAAACTGTATTTTACTGTATTTTTTCAACTAACCGGCACTTTTTTTTGCAGCTAGGTCGCGTATGGAGCAATGAGCACTTCTAAAGGGAAAAAGTGCTCATTGTGCTCCAGACGCGAGGCACTCGCGGCCGGCCTGTGCAAGCGGTGTTCAGGCCGGTGCGGTGGAGGAGCTCCGTCGGCAGCGGCTGCAGGCGCCCAGAGCTCCCCGCCGATGGTGCCTCGCGAGTCGGCAGGGAACGGTGGGGAAGCCCGGTCTTCTCCGTCCGCCCACGGAGGGATTCCCCAAACCGCCGACGGTCGGGTTTTAGAGGATTCCCTCTCAGCTGATTTTTTGACAGCTGATGCCGGCTTGCCTGCTTTAGCGGCTGAGACTATTCAGGTCTCTCAGCCGCTTCAGGCTATGGAGGGAGCTTTTTTGGCGGGAAAACCGCCATCTTCTCTGTCTGGCCCCTCCATTTTGTCTTCCACCTCAGGTGACCTTCCCCCTGTTTTGACTATGCAGGGGCAAGGTTCTGCTGGGTCCCCTGCTGTGGCAGGGAGTCCCTTGGGACCCTCGGGGGGTTTTTCTCCTGAATTTTTCTTTTCTTTATGCAGAGCCTATTTTCAGGCGGCTGGGGGTCCCGGTTGCGCCCAGGGGGTTTCGGGGGGTGGGTTTTCCTCCGCGCTCCCTGCGGCTTTGCCTCTTTCGTCTGGCGTGACGTCCCCTCCGCCGCCTCCCTTGTCCAAGCGTCCGCGGGTGTCGTGGGACGAGAATTTGTGGTCGGAGGAACGGGTCGGTCTGGAGGAGGACCTGGACCCTTCTGAGGAGTTCCAGGACTCTCTGGAGGGGACGGAAGCTGGCGGCGGGTTGTCGGATTTCCCGTTCTCCAGTGACGAGGCGTCCGTGGTGCGCCTTTTTCAGAAAGATGAGCTGCCTGACCTTATTCAGCAGGTTTCTTCGGTCTTGCGTTTTGAGGACGCGCCGCCGGAGACTCCGCGTGTGGGGGACCCCCTGTTACGGGGGATCCGTTCCGTTTCCCGCTCTTTTCCTATGCATCAGGATATTCGGGATATTATTCTGGAGCAGTGGAAAACGCCGGAGACGCCGTTTCGGCTGGCGCGCAGCATGGCTCGCCTGTATCCCATTCCTGAAGGGGATCGGGCTACGTGAGCTTCGCCAGTCGTGGATGCGGTGGTCTCGGCAATTTCCAAGCGGCATACCGTGCCTGTTGAGGGCGGTTCTGCCTTGCGGGACTCTGAGGAGCGCAAATTGGAGAGCATCCTTAAGCAAAATTTTCAGGTCTCTGCCTTTGGGGTCCAGGCGGCTATTTGTGGGGGACTGGTCGCTCGCACCGTGTTTCGGTGGGCGGAGCGGGTCTTGGATCGAGAGTCTGACGACTGGTCTCTGGTGGATCAGGAGATAGCGAAGATTGAGATGGCGGCCTCATTCCTCTCAGATGCTCTATATGACTTGGTGCGGATCTCGGCTAAGTCTATGGCTTTTGGCGTGGCCGCAAGGCGTGTGTTGTGGCTGCGCGCTTGGGCGGCGGATGCTGCGTCCAAAGCTAAGCTTACTAAATTTCCCTTTCGGGGGTCGTTTTTGTTTGGAGAGAACTTGGATAAGTTGATTCAGACTCTGTCGGACTCGAAAGTTCCCCGTCTGCCGGAGGACCGTGCCCGCCCGGCGTCTCGGGGGGGTGCGGCCCGGAGGCGTTTGCGGGACTTTCGCAAGTATCGCCCTGGGCGTGGGGCTGCTTCTTTCCAGTCTCCGGGATTTTCCCGGGGTCGGTTCTTCCAGCGCATGCAGCCCTTTCGGGGGGCCCGTCGGGGGGCAGGGAATCCCTCTGCCGGTTCCCCCGCTTCCCGTCCTGCACAATGACGCCTTGCCGGCGCCCCCTTTGGTTCCGGTGGGGGCCCGGCTGCGCGAATTTTTCCCCAAATGGGCCGAGATCACGTCCGATCAGTGGGTCCTGGAGGTGGTGCGGGACGGTTATGCCCTGGAGTTCGCCCGCTCTCTGCCGGATTTTTTCCTCGCTTCTCCATGTCAGACTCCGGGGAAGACGCAGGCTTTTCGCCAGACCCTTCAGCGCTTGCTAGATCTCAGGGCAGTTGTTCCGGTGCCCCCTCCGGAGTGGGGCACGGGCAGGTACTCCATTTACTTTGTGGTGCCCAAGAAGGAGGGGACCTTTCGGCCCATCCTCGATTTGAAAGGGGTCAACAGGGCTCTCAAGATTCCCTCTTTCCGTATGGAAACTCTGCGGTCGGTCATTCTGGCGGTTCAGCCGGGGGAGTTTCTCACTTCTCTCGATCTGACGGAGGCCTACTTGCATGTTCCCATTCGGGCCTCTCATCAGCGTTTCCTGCGCTTTGCGATCTTGGGTCGGCACTTTCAGTTCTGTGCGCTTCCCTTTGGGCTGGCCACGGCTCCTCGGACGTTCACCAAGGTGATGGTGGTCGTCGCGGCAGCCTTGCGGTCGGAGGGCATCCTGGTACACCCCTACCTGGACGACTGGTTAATTCGGGCAAAGTCGTTGCAGGAAAGCTCCCGGGTTACTGCTCGGGTGGTGGAGTTTCTCCGGTCGCTGGGCTGGGTGGTCAACCTTTCCAAGAGTCGGTTGGTCCCGGCTCAGCGTCTGGAGTACCTAGGGGTGCTGTTCGACACCTCCTTGGGGAAGGTCTTCCTCCCAGAGGGCCGGGTGAGCAAATTGCAATCTCAGATTCGCCTGCTTTTGGCGTCCCGGTGTCCTCGGGCGCGAGATTTCCTCCAGGTCTTGGGGTCGATGGCGGCGTCCCTGGACGTGGTGAGGTGGGCGCGGGCCCACATGCGTCCTCTCCAGTATGCTCTGCTTCGGAGGTGGTCTCCCCAGAGGTGCGGGATGGATGTTCCGGTCCCCCTGCGAGGCTTGGCGCGCTGCAGTCTGCGTTGGTGGCTCCAAACCCCTCACCTAGTTCAGGGGGTGGGTCTGGATCTCCCGCAGTGGACGGTGCTCCTGACGGATGCGAGTCTCCTGGGTTGGGGGGCTCAGTGTTTGGGTCACTCAGCTCAGGGCACCTGGTCCGCGGAGGAGGCCGCCTGGTCGATCAACGTGTTGGAGACCAGAGCGGTCCGTCTGGCGCTGTTGGCTTTCCACTCCCTGTTGCTGGGCAAGTCGGTCAGAGTGCTGTCGGACAATGCCACGGCGGTGGCTTATGTCAATCGTCAGGGGGGCACCAAGAGCACTCAGGTGGCGCAGGAGGCGGCTCTGCTCATGGTTTGGGCGGAATCCCATCTGCTGGACCTCTCGGCCTCTCATATAGCCGGAGTAGAAAATGTTCAGGCAGACTTCCTCATTCGTCACTTCCTAGATCCAGGAGAGTGGTGTCTCGGCGCCGAGGCGTTTCAGTTGATAGTGCAGGCTTGGGGGCAGCCCCTGATGGACCTGATGGCCACGGGTGGCAACACCAAAGTGCCCCGCTTCTTCAGTCGTCGCAGGGACGGTCTGGCCGAGGGTCTGGATGCTCTGGTCCAGCAGTGGCCAACGGAGGGGCTGTTGTATGTGTTCCCTCCTTGGCCGCTGGTGGGCAGAGTGCTTCTTCGCATTGTTCACCATCCGGGTTTGGTGGTGCTGGTGGCGCCGGATTGGCCTCGCCGTCCGTGGTATGCGGATCTGGTGAGGCACCTGGTAGCGGATCCTCTTCCTCTGCCTCTCTCGGACGACCTTCTGATGCAGGGTCCCATTCCCATGTTCGACCCGTCTCCCTTCTGTCTTACGGCGTGGCTCTTGAAAGGGGTCGCCTTAGCAAGAAGGGATATTCAGACAAGGTGATCTCTACACTGTTGGGGTCCCGGAGGCTTTCTACCTCTCGGGCTTATGTGCGGGTTTGGCGTCTCTTTGAGGAATGGTGTCGGGCGCGGGGAGTGACCTCTTTTCGCGCTTCTCTGCCTAACATTCTGGAGTTCTTGCAGGATGGCCTGGATAGAGGCCTGGCTTGGTCTTCTCTCCGGGTTCATATTGCGGCCCTGTCGGCCTTTCGAGGGTTGGTGTCAGGTCAGCGTTTATCGGCTCTTCCTGATGTGATTCGGTTTTTGCGGGCGGCCAAGTTGCTTAGGCCTCCCCTACGGCCCTCGGTTCCCTCTTGGGATCTTAATCTGGTTCTCTCTGTTTTGGTGCGTCCGCCTTTCGAGCCCTTGGACGACTGTTCTTTGAAGGACCTTACTTTGAAGGCGGTCTTTTTGGTGGCCATTACTTCTGCTAGGCGTGTTTCTGAGCTGCAGGCTTTCTCTTGTAGGGCTCCCTTCTTGGAGTTTTCTAGGGAGCGGGTCGTCTTGCGGCCTGTTCCTTCCTTTCTGCCGAAGGTTGTTTCTCCTTTTCATGTCAATCAATCGGTGGTTCTCCCGGTCTTGGGTGGTCGGGAGGGCTCTTCTGAGCAACGGCAGCTGCGCAAGTTGGATGTCGGTCGGGTCCTTCGCTCTTATGTGCAGCGGACCCAGGAATTCCGGAAGTCCGATCATCTCTTTGTCCTCCTGGCGGGTCCTCGTCGGGGAGCGGGCGCTTCTAAGGCTACTATTGCGCGCTGGATCAAGGAGACGATTGCTTCCGCTTATCTTCTGAAACAGCAGCCTGTTCCGGAGTTTCTCAAGGCTCATTCCACTCGGGGTCAGGCGGCTTCTTGGGCTGAGTCGTCGCTCGTGCCTCCAGTGGATATTTGTAAGGCTGCGGTTTGGTCCTCCTTGCATTCTTTTGTTCGTCATTATTGGGTTGATGTGCAGGCGCGTCGGGACGCGGTGTTCGGTGAGCGTGTACTGGTATCGGCCCTTCGGGGGTCCCGCCCGTGAGAGGGACTGCTTTGGTACGTCCCATTCGTAAAGTTAACCTCTACTGGTCTGGAGAGTGCTAAAGAAGGAGAAATTAGGTTCTTACCTGCTAATTTACTTTCTTTTAGCTTCTCCAGACCAGTAGAGGTCCCCACCCTGTCTGTTGTTGTTGTTGTTGGGGCTGTTGCGCGGGCAGTTTTTGGTTTTTGCTGCGGGTTCTAGTATTTTTCTAGGGCCGGGGAGAATTGAAGAACAGCGGCTGTGGCTCGGCTGGCTTAGCTGGCGAGCTGTGGGGACATTCTTCCTTCGGGAATTTCTCCTCTGCATTTTCCAACAGCATTTTGGGTATGTTATTTGTTACTCCTTTCGGAGTATTGTTTTTTCTCTCTGTTGTTTTCCAGTTCTTGGTTCTGCTTGGCTATTCGGCAGACTGAGGGAAATAGAGAGGAGGGGCTAGGATATACTGTCCCAAAGTTTTGTTTTCAGTCTCCACCTGCTGGTCATGATTAGATATATACCCATTCGTAAAGTTAACCTCTACTGGTCTGGAGAAGCTAAAAGAAAGTAAATTAGCAGGTAAGAACCTAATTTCTCCTTACAAATCAAGTAATAAACAAAAAATGTAATATAGTCCTCATCAAGAAGACAAGGAAAGAAATAAAGCAGACAAGAAATAATAATAGCACTTAGAAATGAACCAAAAACAGGCTATTATGACAGCACTGAGACTTTCTCTTAAGGACTAATCAAAAACCAAACCCCTCAAAAGACCAACTTAGATATCTGAGATTCAGAACTATTGAAAATATTTTTTTTCCCAAATGCATCCTACCAGGTCCTGAGAAATCTACAGGAGAACCTCAAAAATGGACCACCTAGAATTAATACCTATAGCTTCAAGCCTAGGAAAGAATTCCATCTCACCTGAGTGGCCCAAACCACACCAGGGAAGACTTTTTAAAGAAAGTTCTCAATATAAGACCTTTATCCCTCTCATTGGCAAACAGGACTTAATTGCTAATCTAATTTCTTCTAGAGCAGTGTATTGCAAACTGCTTCCAGGTTTGCCACGAGTCACCGGCATGGAGGAGAGGCGCCGGCACTGGCTGACTGCTTATAGGACGTACCTCTCACAGCAAGAGGTACGACCTGTAGGCAGTCAGCCGACGACTCAACTCCTCGCCAGTGTCTCTCCTCTCCCCGCACCTCCCCTCCTCCAGAACCCTCCACCGGCGAAGTGACAAGATCAGGGTCGCGACCGGAGGGCTTCCACATATACGCAGACATCAATATGATGACATCACACATGTGCATGATGTCATTGCGTTGATGTCTGCGCACTTCCGGATGCCTTCCGGCTGTGGCACTGGGTTTAGTGTGCCATGGCGCCGAAAAGTTTGCGGAACACTGTTCTAGAGCTACACCCCCACAGTTAAATCAGAAGAATTTTCCAGGAAGCCAGTTAAATCTAAAGCTTCCAGGTCCTTCTCATAGATAAAATGCACCCTCTGTTATGCTTATCAAACACGTCTTCTTAGCTAGGCAATAGTTGGAAATAGTTGTTATAGATGGATTCTGGTGCAGGATCCCACTGGAAACACAGAAATAGAAATCAAATGCATATGAACCACTAAATTCATCTGGACAGCCCATTATGTCTTCCCACTGTACTGACAAAGATCCCACTACATCTCTGGTCTCTTCTGACCATTACTCTGCCCATTAGGTCAGTTGGTGCCTAGGCAATACAGCTTTTTAAAGAGAAGATATGTGAAGGTGAAACTTATGCTGGTACTTAGTAGGTTAAAGTTGCTGTCATATCATGGCTGACCCAGTTCTCTCTAAGGAGATGGAATAATATGATTGGAGGGGCCCCTCACTGATGTGATGAGCAGATTACATTAGCTGATATAAAGATTGTAGCCCAAACCAACTTCCTGTTCTACACAAATGCACCAGCCCCTACTATAGAAGAAGAAAAATAGGTCATCACTTCCCCAAGCCAAAACAGTACTTTACAGAACACAGAGAAACATATCAGAAGAAAACAGGAGTCTAGCCCCCCAAATTCAAAGCTCTGGATTTCAGACATACTGACTTTGGTAATATGGGGAAATACCTGAAGCAGGAGCTGGTAGGTTAGGAGGATATAAAGGGGAAAGACAGCTATAAAAGGGAGGAAAAGGAAAATTATGGTTATTCTGAGAGGTGACTACAAAAATCATGGCAAAAAATCCAAAGGCAGCATTTGCAAAATACAAAAGATCACAAAGAGAACACCACCACAAACAAGAACAGTGCAAAAAACTGAGATACAAAGAAAAAAAATCAGGATGGCACAAAACAGACGGCTAAAAATGGCTAAAGATGGCACAAAACAGATGGCTAAAAATGGCTAAAGATGTAAAGTGAAGCAATAAGACTATTTTTTCATGTATACTGGGGAAAGGAGGAAGACCAGAGGTGGAATTAAAATGAAAGGGCTTTGGTGCATTTGCCGTGGGAGAATCACTACTGTGCCATTGTAAAAAGAATCTGTAAAGATGCTGAGGGGTCAATATGTGGAAATTGATGAGTGGAAAGTGGAAACAGTCAATAGATACACATGAAGATGGCTCAGGGCTGAACTGCTTAAAAAAAAAAAAAATTAACTTAAATTTTATCAACGTGTCTGCAGCTAAAGCACACTACATCCTTTTCTTATAAAATATCAAGTTCACAGTCCCCTCGCCAGCCTTTTCCCCAGATACAGAGCCGTGGAAGATAACAGGGATCAGTCCCTGAGGGATTTTCCCTAAGCAGGGATATGGGAAATCATTCCCCTAGGCTTCAACCAATGCTCACCACCATCACCATACCAGATCAGTTAAGATGTCTGCACCATCTGCTGGACACAGAGTAGTAATGGCTAGGGAGCTCTCGGGTACCAGTCTTATAAGGAAGGACAGTTCCTTTGGCACATTTTACAGTTTCTGTCTACTAGCAGGGGGACATAATTCATTTTTTTGTAGTGGTTTGGTAGGGATGTACAAGAATTGTGTGTATATTGGAAGACCACTGAAGAAACATCTACGTACATTGGTTGACAAAAGCATGTGTGTGTATTGTAAAGGGAAAATGAAAGAAGGAATGGTGGAAAGGGTATATTGAGTGGAAGAGTGGGTATGTTGGAAGGTAAGATTGTATTAAGAAAATGGAAGGAGGGAATAATGTGTATTTGGAGAGAGCTGGAAGGAGTGTGTACAAGTCTTGGAAAGAAGGAAGAGGGAAAATAGTATTTGTATTGCACATTCAAAGGGAGGAATGAAAGCATGTGTTTATTGGACAAGAAGAAAAAGATTAAATTACGTCTTTCCCATTCCCACAGTCCATACTGGAGAACTATGATCCTGAGCAGAGTGGCTACATATCCCTGGAAGACTTTGAAAAGATAGCAGCAAATTTTCCTCTCTTTTTTCAAGGCCTGGAGAAAGATCGGTAAGTAGAGAGAGGCTGTGATTTCTGCCTTTTAAAAAATTTTGTCCTGTCTCAAAACTCCTCATTTCAATGTCTCCAACACAGCCTATGTCTCCAACAATTGCAGAACACGTGTCCATAGTTTTTTTGTTATAATAATTTTACCTTAACAGTTTGTTAACAGAATGGACTGTGCCACTTTTATTTCCAGCTCATTGTGTTCTTGGGCCTGTTCATTTTAACATTTTTACAAATGATATTGCTCAAGGGTTGTCGGGTAAAATTTGCCTTTTTGCGGATGATACCAAAATCTGCAATAGAGTAGACACACCGGATGGTGTGAATAACATGAAGAAAGACCTGGCGAAGCTTGAAGAATGGTTTGAAATTTGGCAGCTAAAATTTACTGCTAAGAAATGCAAGATCATGCATTTTATTTATTTATAAAAAAATTTATATACCGCATACAACTATGCAGTTTACATATCACATACATAATATCTTAAGTTCCCTGTGATTTCCACATATAACATAGACATAACTAGACACCATTAACACCCCCCCTCCCCCCCGATATAAAATATCAGTATATCAAGTCAAATCAGATTTCAAAAATTAAGGCTCCAAAAACCCGAAGGAATGGTACAGTTTAGGGGGGTGAAGAACTTATGTGCACAATGGAAGAGTAGGACTTGGGTGTGATTGTATGTGATGAGCTTAAGGTGGCCAAACAGGTTGAAAAGGTGATGGCGAAGGATGCTAGGTTGCCTAGGGAGAGGTATGGCCAGTAGGAAAAAGGAGGTATTGATGCCTTTGTAAAAGACTTTGGTGAGACCTCATTTAGAATATTGTGTACAATTCTGGAGGCCGCACCTTCAAAAAAAATACATAAAAGATGGGGTTGGTCCAGAGGAAGGCTATTAAAATTGGGTGTGGTCTTCCTGATAAGGTGTATGGGGACAGACTTAAAGATCTCAATCTGTATACTTTGGAGGAAAGGCGGGGAGAAGGGAGATATGATAGAGATGTTTAAATACCTACGTAATATATATGAGTCGAGTCTCTTTCATTTGAAAGGAAACTGCAATGCAAGGGCATAGGATGAAGTTAAGAGGTGATAGGCTCCGGCGTAATCTGAGGAAATACTTTTTTACGGAAAGGGCGGTAGATGCATGGAACAGTCTCCCGGAAGAGGTGGTGGAAACAGAGGCTGTGTCTGAATTCAAGATGGCCTGGGATAGGCACGTGGGATCCCTCAGAGAGAGATAGAGATCATGGTTACTGCGGATGGGCTGACTAGATGGGCCATTTGGCCTTTATCTGCCGTCATGTTTCTATGTAACCCTCCATTGACGCAGACTAAACCATTCAAGGATAGGAAAATACTTCAATAGTGGGATGCAACTTGCCTTGAGCTACAACTGAAAAAAGGCCTGAGTAAGTCCAAATAACTATCAGTTCAATAGTTTGAAGGGTTAAGATTGGGAATGATGGGAAAATGACAGAAAACTATTAAAGGAATAAAATGCACATTGAACAAACTAGTTAGTTATAGGACAGTCAAGGGATGGCAGTCCCTTCCTAAAGTTCAATTACAAGCAGTTTATATGACTATGTTTATGTTTATTTAAGGTACTTATATACCACCTTTTGTAATACCATCAAGGCGGTTTTTACAATCAGGTACTCTAAGGGCTCCTTTTACGAAGGTGCGTTAGAGCCTTAACGCACAGAATAACGTGCGCGCTAGCCGCTACCGCCTCCTTTTAAGCAGGCAGTAGTTTTTCAGCTAGCATGTGCTATAGCGCGTGCTAATCCGGTGCGTGCAATAAAAACAGTAGGGCACCTTTGTAAAAGGAGCCCTAAGTATTTTCCCTATCTGTCCCAGCGGTACCTACAGTACCTGGGGCAGTGGAGGGTTATGTGACTTGTCCGGGGTCACAGGGAGCAATACTACCGTGGCTTTGTAAAAAGGGCCCTTAATCTTCAACTTCAACTTGGGTTTTGAATTTCTGATCTTGTAATTCCTGGAATGACTGTTCCCAGCTTCTTATTTTTTTAAGCCACTTTGAACTGTAACTGGTATGAGCGGTATAAAATTACTAGATAACTGAAATGTAGTTTGTTTCATTATTTTTATATTTATTCGTATTTAATATACCTTGATTTGAAATACATCATGGTGGCGTATCATTAAAAAAATGAACAGGACAAATAATACCAAAACAGGACATAACAGTAAAAATCACCTTGCAGTACTTTTGGTCTAGGCAGAGTAAAAATGAAAAACTTGAATTGAATCTCCTAAACTGTATTAAAGAAGGAAAGATAGGGCTGCAAGAGACTTCAAGAGCTCATCTGGCCCATTTCCCTATCCTCTGCGCAGAATTCACTCTACAGGCAGAACTGCGGGTTAAATAGTTTATTATCCTTCTGGAATAATAATAATAATAACTTTATTCTTTTATACCACCATAACCAAAAGTTCTAGGCGGTTTACACTAAAAAGAGCTGAACAATCAGTGAAATACAATAATACAGTAAAAAAATACAAATATTTGTAAAATAGAATTTCAGTAATAAAACTCACTAGGTAATAAACTTATCGGACAAAGTGGTCTTAATTAATTTCCGAAAACTGCAATAGGATAACATAGCTTGCTGAATACATTTACCTAACCAGGATTGTTGCCTACCAGCTTGAAATGCTAGGGTCCTATCTAAGAAGGTCTTATATCTACACCCATTAATTTTTGGATAAGCAAATAAGTAGAAGTTTCTAGTTTCTCTTGATGGTCTATGCAACACAAAATGAGGAAAAAGGTAAGCTGGAGACAATCCCGATATCAGCTTAAAGCAGACACAGGAAAATTTGAATAATACTCTTGCCTCCAAAGGCAGCCAATGAAGTAAACGATAATATGGACTAATATGATCATTCTTTTTTAAACCAAAAATCAATCGAACAGCTGTATTCTGAATTATCCTTAATTTCCTTAGAATTTTTTTGGGTGCGACTACCGTAAATAGATGATGTTACAATAGTCTAAAATAGATAAAACTAATGCCCGCACCAATAGTCTGAACGATAAAGGATGAAAATATTTTTTTATGGTTCTTAATTTCCACAGTGTAAAACAGCATTTTTGTACCACTAAGTTTGTGTGTTCTGCTAGTGTTAAATATTGGTCTAGTGTGACTCCCAGAATCTGAACTGCAGGACTTTCCAACCTCTCCCTTTCTCTCCAACAGAAAGGGGCCAGTTAGCCGTGAAGAGATCATGGCCTCCTTCACGAAGGCAAGCTCGAATCCAGAACTCAGCTTTCTGGAGATCGTGTCCAAGAAGCGCACTTGCAACTGTAGGAGCAGGAGCCCAGTATGTACCCTCTTGACACCGTATTTCCTACAAAATAGCCCTTTTATCATTTAAAATCCGTCAGTCAAATCTTCCTCTATTTTTGAACAGACCATTCTTAAATTCTTATGTTCAAGCGACCAAAATTTCTTAGCTGTCCTACTCACTAAAAATCATAGGCACCAGACGTAATGAGATATTTTCAACACCGCACCAGTTCTAGAACTCCCTCCTTTCTTATCTCAGAGAAGACGACGCTTTAGATAGGTTCAAAAGTTCCTTAAAGGCCTTTTTATATAAGGATGCTTTCAAAAACTAAACCTTGTACCAGGGTCCTGATAACGTATATTTTGCCTACTCTTACACTTGTTTTCCCCCAACCTATTGTTGTAACCCTCATTGTTCCTTTTTCTCCTTCAAAATTGAAGTTCTACCTTCTTCCCTTATGTCAGATTCGTCTGTCTGCGTTTGTCTTAGTTAGTATTTTAAACAATTTTGTCTCCCCTATTTTTAAATATGTACACTGCTTAGAAACTTTTTATTAAGCGCTTGCATCCAATTTTAAATAAACTGCGTAAAATAAAATAAGTAAACTGCGAGACACTTTTCTCTCTTCATCATTTTGCACTCTTCTTATCGGCAGCAGACATGGAGCCATGTTATAATGGCAATCATAGCTGCTGCGGTAGGAGGATCTAATGGCCTCCATTCTTTCATTTCTGAAACTAGAGCCTGTGTCTTTTGCATCTCCTTCTGCTTCTTTGTCTGCTGATGGAGGAAGCATTACCTGAAACACCTACCGTATTTTCGCGGATATAACGCGCACCTGTGTAAAACGCGCACAGGGGTATAGCGCGCAGAAATCACGATGATATGTACCAAAACTTTTCTATACCGCGCTCAGGCATATAACGCGCATGATGCCCGACGCTCCTTTCGCCCGCCCTGACTTTCCGTGCGCTGTCCCAACTCTCCGTTCACCCCCCCTGACTTCCGTGCACTGCCCTGACTTTCCGTGCGCTGTCCTGACTCTCCGTTCACCCCCCCTGACTTTCCGTGCACTGTCCCCCCTTGAAGTCCTGTCCCCCCTTGAAGGTCTGTCCCCATCCTGAAAGCCTGATGCCCCCCCCGACGTCCGATACATCCCCCCCCCGGCAGGACCACTCGCACCCTCACCCCGAAGGACCGCCGACTCCCCAACAATATCGGGCCAGGAGGGAGCCCAAACCCTCCTGGCCACGGCGACCCCCTAACCCCACCCCGCACTACATTACGGGCAGGAGGGATCCCAGGCCCTCCTGCCCTCGACGCAAACCCCCTCCCCCCAACGACCGCCCCCCCCAAGAACCTCCGCCCGTCCCCCAGCCGACCCGCGACCCCCCTGGCCGACCCCCACGACCCCCCCACCCCCCTTCCCCGTACCTTTGGAAGTTGGCCGGACAGACGGGAGCCAAACCCGCCTGTCCGGCAGGCAGCCAACGAAGGAATGAGGCCGGATTGGCCCATCCGTCCTAAAGCTCCGCCTACTGGTGGGGCCTAAGGCGCGTGGGCCAATCAGAATAGGCCCTGGAGCCTTAGGTCCCACCTGGGGGCGCGGCCTGAGGCACATGGGCCAAACCCGACCATGTGTCTCAGGCCGCGCCCCCAGGTGGGACCTAAGGCTCCAGGGCCTATTCTGATTGGCCCACGCGCCTTAGGCCCCACCAGTAGGCGGAGCTTTAGGACGGATGGGCCAATCCGGCCTCATTCCTTCGTTGGCTGCCTGCCGGACAGGCGGGTTTGGCTCCCGTCTGTCCGGCCAACTTCCAAAGGTACGGGGAAGGGGGGTGGGGGGGTCGTGGGGGTCGGCCAGGGGGGTCGCGGGTCGGCTGGGGGGGCGGTCGGAGGTTCTTGGGGGGGGCGGTCGTTGGAGGGAGGGGGGTTTGCGTCGAGGGCAGGAGGGCCTGGGATCCCTCCTGCCCGTAATGTAGTGCGGGGTGGGGTTAGGGGGTCGCCGTGGCCAGGAGGGTTTGGGCTCCCTTCTGGCCCAACTACACAAAGGTACGGGGAAGGCGGGTGGGGGTGTCGTGGGGGTCGGCCAGGGGGGTCGCGGGTCGGCTGGGGGACGGGCGGAGGTTCTTGGGGGGGGCGGTCGTTGGGGGGAGGGGGTTTGCGTCGAGGGCAGGAGGGCCTGGGATCCCTCCTGCCCGTAATGTAGTGCGGGGTGGGGTTAGGGGGTCGCCGTGGCCAGGAGGGTTTGGGCTCCCTCCTGGCCCGATATTGTCGGGAAGTCGGCGGTCCTTCGGGGGGGGGGGGATGTATCGGACGTCGGGGAGTCGGCTGGGCAAGAGGGCTTGGGCTCCCTCTTGCTCCGATCGTGGATGCGGGTGCGGGTGGGAGCGCGTGCGAGCGGTCGTTCGGGGTGGGGGTGCGAGCGGTCCTGCTGGGGGGGTGAATCGGGCGTCGGGCGGGGTGGGAACTGTGTTTAAAAACTTTTCTATACCGCGCTCAGGCATATAACGCGCGAGGGGTATGCGCGGTAGGTAAAATCGCGTATAACGCGCGCGTTATATCCGCGAAAATACGGTAATTACTTAACGCTAATATCGGAAAAAGTTACCAAACCTGTCCTGCACTGTTATTAGCATAATCACCCATGTTAGCTCAGTAAGAATTGTTAAACTATGTATGTAAAGTGCCAACCCGTTATGGGCTCTTCTGGGATAACGGGCTATAAAATCGAATAAATAAATACTTGTATAGCTCTGTGAAAGCAGAGCGCAGTGAGCAGTGGAACGTTATATCCTACTGCCTTACAATAATTCTCTTTCCTTCTGTTTTGGCTGCCACGAGCAAAGCCACTAAAAATTCAACCCAGACTGCTGTACCCTCTTGGAGATATTGCTGTCTTTTCCACTGCATGGAATCAGTGGTGTAGTAAGGGGGGGAGGGCGGACCGCCCCGGGCATGGTCTTGGTAGGGGTGCCGGCACCCAGCCTTCTCTTGGTCTCCTTGCTCCTTCCCGATCCCCTCCACATGTTCCCCTTCCCTCCCCTCGCACCCTCTTTAATTTTCCCTGCGCGAGCAGCGTTACGAGCTTGCTGCCCACATCGGCGTCCGTGTCGCCTCTCTCTGACATCGCTTCCGGGCCCCACACCTAGTCAGTGACGTCAGAGGGATAGTTGACACGATGCTGGCAGCAAGTTTGTGATGTTGCTCCCACCTGGGAAATTAAAAAGGTACGGGGGAAGGGAAGGAAGCACATGTGCAGCAGGGTGGGGTCAGGAAGAAGCAGGGGGGAGAGAGGAGTGTACCACTCACCTCACTACGCCACTGCATGGAATTCTCAGTTTTAGGCACTTTAGGGTTCTCGGTTTGCTTTGCTGCTGCTTCTTAGGATGAAGTCCCTTTCAGGAAAGCTGGAAATCATTTTCAGCTGGGCAATCAGCCACCGTCCTCATAAACTGAGCAACCAAAATAGTAAACTAGCCATATTTTTAATTTAAATGTTTCATCGTTTGCAATTGATCAAAGCTCTCCCTTTATGCTGCCACACTTCCCAAGGTTATCCTAGTACAATTCATTTTGGTTTTCCTTTTCAGCTCTGGGATGAAGCAACACAGGGATACCGATGGCAAGGTAAATCAGAAAGCAGCAGAGCAGAAGGGTCTGAAGAGTAAAGCCATGACCCCTGAACTGAGCGTAGTGAGAATTTTTGCTTCTTAGTCCCTAATGTCTAAAGCAGGCTTATCCAACCTTTTTCTATTGGGGGCCACATTTTATATTTTGTAACATTTGGAGGGCCAAAACATTAATTGTAGCATTTTGTTGCATGTTTCACCAAATAGTGTCAAAATACAATGGTGTGTTGTCCCCTCTCCAGCCTTTACCCAGTCCCTCTCATCTAACCACTCGGCCTTTGTCTCTCTTGTATGCCCCCTCCACCCATTCTTCACCCAGTCTCTTTTCCCTCACCTGGCTTTGGCTTTAAAAGATAAGGCTCTCTGCAAGTTTGAGGCACACAGTGCTAGAAGTTTGGGTTGGTCTCAAGAGACCTGAAACTGCATACCAATCTGAACTTCTGGTACTGCATGGCTCAAGTTTACAGAGAGCTGTAGTGGTGGAAGCAGGAATCCTACATAGGGTTACTAGATTTTCCAGAACTAAAATATTAAAAGTCTGTATGGAAGGATTAGGTTCTTACCTCGATAATCCTCTTTCCTGTAGAACAGCATATCAGTCCTTACAGATGGCTTGTGTATCCCAACTCGTGAGTTGGATTGTAGAAGAAATCAATCATTTTACTCAACTCCGCCTCCTTATCTCCCTGGACAGTGCCCTCTCTCTTCAGTCTGTACCAAAGCAAGCGATAGCCCCTAAAAGAGGAAATGATAACAAAGAGAAGTTTGGGTGACTCCACGATAACGTTAACTTTGCTCTGTAATAGGAACAAAAAACAGTAAATAAACATAGCAATAGAAAAACTAAAGGTACAGGCCGCCCCCTTTTTACGAACAGGGGTCCTTGTTCTATCTTCGGTGTCCCAATGCGCCCCTCTCCCTCCCGTGTTCCAATGCGCCTCTCTCATGTTAAGTCACTAGCAACTGTTAAAATTGCTAACTTTACTAAGCATGTAAACTGCCACTTCTTATTGATAATTCAGGGAGAAGTTGCTGAAACTATCCTGCTCTGTATGTATGTAAACTGCTACCGTGTATTAAGTATGTAGACTAATAAGAAATTACCTAATTCTAATATTGGGAAAAGTTACTAAACCTGCCCTGCACTGTTATTAGCATAATCACCCATGTTAGCTCAGTAAGAATTGTTAAACTACAAACTCTTACTATGTATGTAAAGTGCCAACCCGTTATGGGCTCTTCTGGGATAATGGGCTATAAAATTGAATAAATAAATAATACTTGTATAGCTCTGTGAAAGCAGAGTGCAGTGAGCAGTGGAATGCTATATCCCACTGCCTTACAATAATTCTCTTTCCTTCTGCTTTGGCTGCCATGAGCAAAGCCACTGAAAATCCAACCCAGACTATTATTCAATGCACGCTGTATCCATCTGAAGCAGGACAGGGCATAAGGAATCATATACTGCTCTATAGGAAAGGGGATTATCGAGGCAAGAATCGATGAGGGCGTGCTGAAAAGTTCTCAGCCCAACCAAGAAGGGAATGACATGGAGCCATGAAACGTACAAGTTATTCCACATATTCAGCCCTAAGTTCAACACACTTGGCACATCGCGTCTGAAGTTTCCCAAAAAAATACTCTGTTGTCTGTTCACTGAAATACTGCTGCAATCACCTCTGAATCACTTGAAAATTATCATACTTTCAAACTTTTTTTAAAGTTTGGAAACAGAAACTAGTCAGAAGAAGCAAGATCTGGTGAGTAGGGTGGATGGTCTATGCACTGAAACCCAATTGCATCAAAACACCCGTCCTTTTGCCAGTCTTGTGAGCAGGTGCATTGTCTTGCAAAAAGAGAACTCCATTCCACAGCTTCCCTCTCCTTTTTTTTCTTTCAATGCCTCCTTTAAATCAGCACAGCAAGTTACAATAGTATTCTGCATTAACTGTTTGGCCCCTTGGAAGGTAGTCAGTCATTACAACAGCTTCCTGATCCTAAAACACTGTGACCATGATCTTTCCTGCTGACTTTTGGGTTTTGAATCACCTTGTCCTTGGAGAACCTGAGTGTCGCCATTGCATGGACTATTGTAACCATGTTTCATTAACAGTAAATAGCCATTCCAAAATGTTGGCAAAATCCGTAAGGAATCGGATGCTGTTTGCACAGGACACAATGTTCCCTCCAAACTTTGCAGGTGTCCTCCAAATGCATTCTTGCCAGTGGGGGAGATGATTCAATATTGTATTTCTAATCACTAGGTATTGGCAGTTCCTTATGGAGTTCGGCAGAACTTACCTGTCTGTCCCTTTGCTATTGAAAATGTGATAATGAAACAGCACCCTCCCAAACACACACCCTGGTAGGCGACTTCCACACAACTTAGAGGGAACATTGGCTATACGAGGAGGGGCTGAAAAGTTCTCAGGCCAAACGACTTCCTCAATTCTGAATGTTATTTTGCCACTATAGCTGAAAAGAATATTATCTTATTTTGCAAAATGCCAATTTGCAGAATCGTCAACAAAAAGTGTGAAATTTTCAAGTGTGGAACTCTAAGCCATCATGAAGCTCCTATTCCTGCAGAAAAAATACTCCAAAGGAAATCCATGAATGTATGATGTAAACATTGAGTGATAAATGCCCATCATACTCCACAATGAAGAAGTGTTGTGCAAACTTTCAGGGTAGAGATTTTGAGATCAAAGATGTAGCAAGGTCTGGGAGGCCTCAAATGGTGTCAGCTCCTGAAACTGTTGACCATGTCCATGACCAGATTTTGGTAGATTGTCAGATATTGGCTAAACAATTGCTGAGACACTACAGATATCCAGGGAACGTGTTGGGTGTATAATCCACAAGCCAAGCGGGTGCCTAAATGTTTGAATTCTGATGAAAAATGACATTGAGTGGACACTCCAAATTGATTTTGCTGCATTTTAAGTGATCTGGTACCAACCTTTTGAAATGACTAACTACTGTTGATGAAACATGGTTATACCACTATGATCCTGAGACAAAACAACAGTCCATGCAATAGCAGCACTCAAGGCCAAGGAAATTCAAGACCCACAAATCAAAAGGAAAGGTTATGGCCACAGTTTTTTGGGATTAGGAAGGTATTGTAATGACTGACTAGCTTCCAAGGGACCAGACAGTTAATGCAGAATACTACTGTAACTTGCTGTGCCGATTAAAGGAAGCATTGAAATTAAAAAAAGGAGAGGGAAGCTGCGGAAAAGAGTTCTCTTTTTGCAAGACAATGCACCTGCTCACAAAGCTAAAAAAAAATGATGGATGTTTTGACACAGTTGGGGTTTCAGTGCATAGACCATCCACCCTACTCACTTGCTTCATCTGACTATTTTCTGTTTCCAAACCTTAAAAAGAGCGTGACAATTTTCAAGTGATTCAGAGGTGATTGCAGCAGTAGAGCAGCATTTCAATGACCAGACATCAGAGCATTTTTGGGGTTACAGAAACTTCAGACACGATGTGCCGAGTTTGTTGAACTTAGGGTTGAATAAGTGGAATAGCTTTTAAGTTTCATGGCTCCATGTCATTCCCCTTCTTGGTTTGGCTGAGAACCTTTCAGCACCCCCTCATATCAGATACTCTTCTTTTAACATATCCTTATCATTGAGCACTCTATGTGGGACAGAAAATGACAGGAAGTGTCACTAATAAGCCACCAGTAGAGATCCTGGATTAAAAGGCCTTCTTTATTCACCCTCTGCACACATCTCCTGAACAGGTTCAGAGGAAGAAGCTTTTTTGCCTTCACACAGTCCAAGCAGCAATCGAAAGTCTGAACACAAAGAACGCACTGTTATGACAATGGGAGGTCCTGCTCGGAAAAGCTCCATCTGTACTAGGCCCCTGAGGACAACGCATAAAGAGACACAGACCGAAGGGTTCTTTCCTCCTGGGACAAACCCGACCATTCTCAAGCCCAACCCCTCAGAGACTCTGATCAGCATTCAGCACCCACAGGAAGAATGGAGCAGCCTGTGCATGGCAGCCAGCAAGGACCACCTCAAACAACTAAGAGAGGTACAAAATATATGTGAAAAAGAACAAGTGTGTGCTAGTACAAAAGTGTATGAGATTGTGTGCAGTACAAAGTGCAAAATCGCACGCACACATGTATATCTCTGGGAAAAGGTGACTAAAGCCACTGGAAAAAAAAATAAAGTTTTAATGAATTCCGTTATAGCAGTGGTCTCAAACTCAAACCCTTTGCAGGGTCATATTTTGGATTTGTAGGTACTAGAACATAAGAACATAAGAAGTTGCCTCCACTAGGTCAGACCGAGGTCCATCTCGCCCAGTGGTCCGCTCCCGCGGTGGCCCCTCAGGTCTGTGACCTGTGAAGTGGTTTCTGACCACTTCTATAACCTACCTCAAGTTCTATCTGTACCCCTCTATCCCTTTATCCTCCAGGAACCTATCCAAACCCTCCTTGAACCCCTGTACAGAGTTCTGGCCTATCACATCCTCCGGAAGCGCGTTCCATGTGTCCACCACCCTCTGGGTAAAAAAGAACTTCCTAGCATTTGTTCTAAACCTGTCCCCTTTCAATTTCTCCGAGTGACCCCTAGTGCTTGTGGCTCCCCACAGTTTGAAGAATCTGTCCTTATTCACTTTCTCTATGCCCTTAAGGATTTTGAAGGTTTCTATCATGTCCCCTCTAAGTCTCCTCTTCTCAAGGGAGAACAGCCCCAGCATTTTTAACCTGTCAGCGTATGAAAAATTTTCCATACCTTTTATCAGTTTAGTCGCCCTCCTCTGCACTCCCTCGAGTACCGCCATGTCCTTCTTGAGGTACGGCGACCAGTATTGAACACAGTACTACAGGTGTGGGCGCACCATTGCGCGATACAGCGGCATGATGACTTCCTTCGTCCGGGTTGTGATACCCTTTTTGATGATGCCCAGCATTCTGTTTGCTTTCTTTGAGGCTGTCGCACATTGCGCTGATGGTTTCAGTGATGTGTCGACCATCACCCAGCTTTCCAGGTTACTCACCCCTAGCAGTGTTCCCCCCATTTTGTAGCTGAACATCAGGTTCTTTTTCCCTACATGCATGACCTTGCATTTCTCTACGTTAAAACTCATTTGCCACTTTTTTGCCCAGTCTTCCAGTCTCGTTAGGTCCCTTTGCAGGTCTTCACAGTCTTCCGTGTTTCTAACCCTGCTGCAGAGTTTGGTGTCATCAGCAAATTTGATAACCTCAGAAAAAATAGTGAATGTCTTATTAAAGAAATGACAATTTTGCATGAGGTAAAACTTTATAGTTTATAAATCTTTCCTTTTGGCTAAGTCTTAATAATAATATTGTAATTTATAGTTAAAGAGACATATGATCAAGAAACTGTTTTATTTTACTTTTGTGATTATGATAAACATACTGAGGGCCTCAAAATAGGACCTGGCGAGCCACATGTGGTCCCCGGCCGCGAGTTTGAGACCACTGCGTTATTGTTAAAACCAGGAGTACTAGCCCTTGGGGTGACTTTCTATTTACGTCACCTATGTAAATGCGTTGTACATTATTCTTCACAAAAGTTTGTCTTTTTTGAACCCTTTCAACTATCCACGTTTCTCTCTATGTCACGTATGGAAATAGAAAAAGATAAGATCTAAAACCCTAATATGAGAAACAGTGATTTTCCCTCTGTTCAGCTAACCTAGCCTATGTTCTATTTAAGTTTTCCTTAGTTCGTTAAATATATCTTGGATCTACTAAAGGTGGACTTGAGCTGGGGACTAAGCTAATAATTTTGTTCTTTTTTATTGATTATATGGAATAATTTTCTTTCTTATGTTTAGATCCTGCTTTCTGTACAAGTTTAAACTTGATATGTTTAATCTAAAATTGATAAATAAATAAATAATAATAAAAAACCCCTGTAATACAACAGTCCAAATCCTTTTACATTAAAAACTAAAAAAGTTTAAACATGTAACTTTTTCAAACTGCTTATAGATCCCATGCCATGAAAAATCAGTTATAAGAACATAAGAATTGCCCAGCAGTCCGCTCACGCGGCGGCCCTCTGGTCAAAGACCAGCACCTTAACTGAGACTAGCCCTACCAGCGTACGTCCTTGTTATTCTCAGCATTTTGAACCCACTACTTTAGTCACCTTTTCCCAGAGATGGTCACATTATCAGCACCTGCAACTGTGTATGTTTCTTCCAGTACTTCTCCGAGTGCATTTGTGAATCTAGTGTGCTGCATCTTACTTCTAATGTGGATATCTGAAGAGAGGCTGTGAGAAAGATCTATTCTCTGCCTTCCAGGACCCTCTCACCTAAACTGTGTGGTTTAGAAACATGACAGCAGATAAAGGTGGAATAGCCCATCCACTACCTACTCTTCTCCATAAGAGATCCCATATGCTTGTCCCACACTATCTTAAATTCAGAAACAGTTTTCGCCTCCACCACCTCTACCGGGAGACTATTCCATGCATCTACCACCCTTTTTGCAAAGAAGTATTTCCTTAGATTATTCCTGAGCCTATCACCACTTAACTTCATCCTACGTCTTCTCCTTCTGGAGTTTTCCTGCCTTTGAAAAGACACCTCCTGTACATTAACACCACAGAACTTTTTAAACATCTTTTATCATATCCCCTTCTCTCTCATCTTTCTTCCAGAGTATACATATTAGGGTCTCTAAGGGCTCCTTTTACAAAGGTATGCTAGCCGCTCCCGCCTCCTTTTAAGTAGGCAGTAATTTTTCGGCTAGCGCACGCTAATCTTGTGCGTGCACTAAAAACACTAGCGCACCTTTGTAAAAGGAGCCCTAAGTCTGTCCTCTGGACTGACTCCATCCTATTTATATCTTTTTGAAGGTACAATCTCCAGAAGTGTACACAGTATTCTAAATGGGGCCTCACCAGAGACTTATACAATGCAATTATCACCTCCCTTTTCCTACTGGCTATTCCTCTCCTTATGCACCCAAGCATTTTGTTGCCTTTTCTGTTTTGCCACCTTGAGATCATCAGACACAATCATCCCCCAAGACCTGCTCTTCCGTACATTTGGATAGCCAATATTCAGCAGGAGATAATCAAGTAGGAAATGCTCGTATGTTTATTATATTTATGAAAAAGTTTAAACCACACTTCGGTTTGGCAACAGCACGGTGTTCAAAATATAAAAACTAGAAATGAAAAGAACGCCATAAAAAATAGGAAAGCAAAAGAACAGTAAAGAAAGGGCAGAAGAGAAATAAAATATAAAAATTTAATAAAATATATTTTTTTAAACTTGTTTAAATCTTGTTAAAATAGTTGCCGAAAACAGGGCCATAATTTACAAAACATTCTCATAGAAATGCTAAACTAAAAAGATGCGCCTTAACCATTGATCTAAATTTTACATAAGACAGTTCTGAACGAATCGTAACTGGAAGAGAATTCCACAAGCGGGGAACTGCTGCAAAAAAGGCAGACCTTTGCGTCAATGCCAAACGTACCACATGAACGGCAAGCAAAGCCAATTGATGATTAGTCAATGAGCGTAGGAGATCCCTAGCTTTTCAGCAGTATTTACCGTATATACTCAAATATAAACCAATCCAATTATAAACTGAGGTAACCTTTCTCCCCCCCTTACCCCTCAAAAAGGGGGGAAATGGTTCACTCAAATATAAACTGGGAGGCAGGAGGAAAGCGGGGTGGTTAACAGCTGGCTGAGACAGGATGCAAGGATTGCTTCTGGCTCACTGCCGGACCACCAGGGCTTAAGGCAGGCCTGCAGGAGGCCTGCAAAGGGTCCGGGAGGTGGGAGGGTAGCGGGGTGGTTAACAACTGGTCAGGACAGGATGCGGGAAGGATTGCTCCTGTCCTGGCTCACCACCGGACCTCCAGGGCTTAAGGTAGGCCCGTGGGAGGCCTGCAAAGGGTCCGGGAGGTGGGAGGGTAGCGGGGTGGTTAACAGCTGGTCAGGACAGGATGCGGGAAGGATCGCTCCTGTCCCGGCTCACCACTGGACCATCAGGGATTAAGGCAGGTCCACGGGAAGCCTGCAATGGGTCTAGGAGATGGGAGGGAAGTGGGGTGGTTAACAGCTGGCCAGGAAAGGACGCGGGAAGTATCGCTCCTATCCCAGCTCACCACTGGACCACCAGGGCTTAAGACAGGCCAGTGGGAGGCCTGCAACAGGTCCCGGTAGAGAATGCAGACTTGAGGACCTGAATATAAACAGAGACCCCCAATTTTGGCTCAAAAATCTTGGTTTATATTCAAGTACCTTATGGCAGTGATTCCCAACCCTGTCCTGGAGGAACACCAGGCCAATCGGGTTTTCAGGCTAGCCCTAATGAATATGCATGAGAGAGATTTGCATATGATGGAAGTGATAGGCATGCAAATTTGCTTCATGCATATTCATTAGGGCTAGCCTGAAAACCCAATTGGCCTGGTGTTCCTCCAGGACAGGGTTGGGAACCACTGCCTTATGGTATAACTAAATAGTATAGACGAAGATCTGGAGCTACAGCTTATGGACTATCTAGTCAGTGTTGGGAATGGTTTGGGGCAGAACCAGCAGTTACCTGGCACTGTCAATACCCAATGGCGGTACCTGGTAACTATCTAGTTAACTTAGGACAGCACAAAGGCCGGTATATAGACAGGTATTTAAAAAAAAGGCCAACTAGCACTAGTTAAATTTTATCCCGCTCCCCATGTAGTATATGTTAGCATCACATGAGGAAGTGATCTTGTCCCTCACTACTTTGCCTTTCAGGAAAGAGACTGCCTGCTTCTGGAAAATGCCAGCTTGCACTGTTCAAACTCACAGCTGGAGGTAGAGAATGCCAGGCTGCAGGACCAAGTAAGCAGCCTGCAGCAAGAACTGGGGGCACTAAAGGAACAGCTTCCTGCCCTCACTCATCCTACAATCACCTCTGTTCTGGAGGACCTGGACTCACTGCACCTCCAGTGCGACTCTAAAACGTAAGGCACAGGTCCTCAACATAGGTTACAATTACTGATGCACATGGCACTTCCTCCACTGACGAGGTGGATTATGGAGTCGCAAACCACTATGCAGAAAATTGAGCTTTGGGAAGAAAAACATCAACTGTGGGTTCTGCTAGCTTCAGCTGGAGATCTGTATGTGCTCCCCACACCTGCTGTATGCTCAATGGGTCTTTTGTGCAACTCGTATATCTTTCTCAATATTACCATAAACTTATGGGGTACTGAGTGGCTGGAATAGCAATTTTGTGTAATATTTGGACTAAAGGCCAGAGTGAATTAAAGCATAGGCAAACTAAGTCCATACCTACAGCCCAAAAGTTTAGGTGGACCCTGCCAGATGTGCTGAGGACTCAAGAGCCTAGAACTGTCAATTGTTCACTAGGCAACTAATATTTCATCTAATTGTAACTACTTTCTTTTGTAAACCGCATAGAACTTCACGGTTTTGTGGTATAGAAGCAAGCTTTTATGTTATGCTATTTTCTACAAATTTGTAAGTTAACAAACTGTCTGAAATCCAGAAAAGTAGCTAAGTGCCTGGATTTTTTTTCAAAGCTCAGCCCTCTACTGCTCTCCAATCCTCTCTCCTTCCAGTACAGAAACTGTGGTAGGCTCCAGCCATTGGGAAGGCTGTGCTAGCCATAGGAGAGAGGTGTTGAGCTGCAATGGCAGTGAGGAAAGCTGTGCTTCGCATAGGGCCTTGGAATCACTGAAAAACGTCAGGGGGGAGGAAATATAAGAGGAACTAGTCTTTAAGCCCGTTACATTAACGGGTGCTAGAATAGATGTGTCTGTCTGTCTGTGTTTCTTTATCTCTCTCTTCTTGGCCGCTGTCTGTGTCCTTCTGTCTCCCCCCCCCCAAGCAAAGCACACACCTTCCCCCAAAGCAGCCCCCTTTCCCTCTCCCTAACTGTCTCTCCATGCCTCTTCTGTCTTCCCCCCACAGCAAAGCTGTTTGCCCCAAGCACACCCCTCCCCCCAAAGCAGCCCCCTTTCCCTCTCCCTGTCTCTCCATGGCTCCTTCTGTCTTTCCCCCCCAAAGCAAAGCTGTTTGCCCCAAGCACACCCCTCCCCCCAAAGCAGCCCTTTTCCCTCTCCCTGTCTCTCCATGGCCCCTTCTGTCTCCCCCCAAAGCAGCCCCCTTTCCCTCTCCCCCTGTATTGATCCCCTTCTTATCCTCCCTCCATCCCAGCGTCTTCTGGCCTGCTCCTCTTCAACAAAAAAGGCAGAAATAGTCACAAAAAGGTTCACTAAGGGGGTGCTCAGGACCAAAACTGCACACCACGCAAACCGCGTGAAAACTATCATGAATAATACCAAATTAAAGGGTGCTCTCAGTGTGAGCAAGCAGCGATAGGAGTCAAGCTCCAACACTTCACAACTTAGGTAGAGGTAATATACCCCCACCCGCACACCATCATTGAGCACCCTGGGTGTGCTGTAAATAAAAATGAAAATATCCACAAATCAAAAC
Organism: Geotrypetes seraphini; assembly: GCF_902459505.1. Classification (NCBI taxonomy): domain Eukaryota; kingdom Metazoa; phylum Chordata; class Amphibia; order Gymnophiona; family Dermophiidae; genus Geotrypetes; species Geotrypetes seraphini. Next base: position 62,002,399 of record NC_047091.1, on the reverse strand, counting down.
TAATGAATCAAAACAGGTGAGTAACAGGTGAAACCTGAGCAACCCCTAAATGAACCCTGCCAGCCGAAACCCCAACAAAAATCAATCAAAATGAAAATCAAAAAAGTAGTAGACTTAACTGAACGATGAAAAACCACATCACTGAAGCACAGAATTGAAGCGCGTCAGGAAAATAGGTCCAACCGCGCTGGTTTCGGGGAAGAACCCTTCTTCAGGAACCCATGAACCTGACTAAGAAAAATGGAGTCGGCTGGAGGGTGGTTGGACCTGTTGGCTAGCTATAACATTACCTGGGCAAATTCCTTTGAAAATTGTCCTAATACTGCCTCTGTCTATATCTTTTCATAAGCATGCGCTGCCAGTGGGGAATGCTGGAAGGGAAGACGCGTAGACAGTCAGCCGGTGCCTCTCCTCCTTCCCAGCGTCTCGTGGTATACAGTTTGCAATACACTGCACTAGCAGAATAGCAGCAGAGAAGGACTCACCAGGGCATACACTAAAGGTTGGAAGGAGGAGAGGACAAATTTGCAGAATCCAAGTGAAGACAGCGAATCAAGCAGTGATTAATAGTGCTCAGATAAGAAAGGTAGAAAAAAAAGTAATTTTTTCTATTTGCAAAGATGGTGTTATAGGAGGCCCATCTCAATTTTTCTAGCTAAGCCACTAGCCACAAGTCTCTCAATATATGAAAATGCCACACAGCTGGCTCCTAATTCAGCGACATCCAGTTGCTGAGTATTTCATAATAATTTTTAAAAGTGTCATTCTTTAACTTACAATGCTATTTCATCCACTTGTTTTCTTTATTATAATCAGTTAATGTAATGCTGATGCACAGGATTTTATAAATATTTATTATCCATTATCATTTCTAGGGCATAAAAAAATAATGAGAACAGTTTTCTAACATAAGTACACCAAAACCTTGGCAGATCTCCCTTGAACACACAGATACCATGCAAATCTAATTTTTTAAATCCAAAATTAAACAAGAAAATTCATCAGATCATTTATCTGCCATTTATATAAACCAAACAAAAATTAACATTCATCAGCAAGCTCTAATAGTCTTTATGCAATCAGTCCCACAAGGCTGGTCTATCTTTTGAACATACCAATAAAACACAAACAGATTATATACTATACCAAAGCAAAACTTTACAGTGACCCCTGCTGTTTAGTAAGGCAAGTGCATGAAAAATTCATCCCCCTATGGCAGTGCTTATTGGCATCTCTCCTGGAAGGCAAGGGCAAACTTTTCTCAGGAGGTTGGGAAGTAAGCAAGTAGCATGCAGCTAGCGATTCTTTTTTCTGCCATGCTTCTTCCAATGTTTCTGGCTGCTGTCACCCTTCCATTCTCTCCGTTTTTCCCACATCGGCATGGGGGGCTCAATCTCGTTAGGTCTACCCCCTCGGTCTGGGACACTGCCCATGAGAACCTCAGAAGAAGGAAGACAGCTCAGGGTTAATGATGGAAGACGAGATAGTGTTTATAAAGACAAAAGGAACAACACAGAGGGTCTAAGTAGACCAATCAACCAATCAAATAAAAGCATGAAGGGCCTCCATGAAAGGGGACAATAAAAAGACCTGTCCCCCTTTTGTGCTTTCCTTTGCTTATACAGAATTCCCACAATGCCATTTGCCCATTAGTATGATTACTATACAATATTTCAATTAAACCTGTAGGAATGGACTATCCTATCCAAGACAGAGTGTTAGCCCAGGAATTAGCAGGGGACCAAAAGGTTCTTATATGACAGATTCACGTTAGCTGCTTTTTAGTTAATCTCCCTTCCCCCATCTGGTATTGAAACTTACTACCCTCAGACAGCTGTTCCAAGCAACTGCAGCCTTAGTTTTCTCCTTCTGATTGCATTTACAAGTACTTTTATCACAGATTTATCAGGCATGCCTTCCATGAACACTATTATTCACTCCTTGGTGCCAGAATCAGAGCTGTTGTGCTTTCCTGATGCTCACCTTGTTCACAGAACAGCTGGTTTTCTCCCTTGAGGCACCGCTGCTGGTTTTCACGATGCGTGAGGTGTCCTCCCGCATGGCAAGTATGTGGGCTAAAGTCACATGGGACTGCACAGTTAGGGCAGAGCGAAGAGGAGTGTACACCTGGAACATTTCTTTCTCTCGGTCCTGGGAGGAAGAGGCAGGTACATGGAAACACAAATAATCAGTACTACATAAGGCTAAATGCACATTTAGATTTCAACCTAGGACTGGTCCTGGGGATGACATTTTGAAAACAGAGGGTGGTTCAATAATGCGTGGTACTACTCAAAAACTGGCCCAGCCACAGAAAGTCATGCTGCAGACATGATCAGATCATCTGGGACATTTCATCAAGCCCTTGGATTCCCTTCCAAGGCTTGTCACTCAGAATCTTAGCTTCAGAAAGATGTTTCCTGGGGCTGGAAGAAGACAGCAGCTTCCAGCAGCACCAGCTCTCCTCCTCAGATGAATTTCTTCATTAAAAAAGTCTGGTTTAATGGCTTCTTTTTCTTCTAACTCCCTCAGATTCTAATATGGTCTAACTTTTCATCTATTTAATATCACATCTTGTAGAAATTTCATGTTACCTGATTCAAAGCAAAGTTATTTATTGTCAAATAGTGAGCAAGAATGGGACCAACCTGTTTTATAGTTCTGCGACTTCTTACCTTTGACCTCTCAGACCAGTGGAAGGACTGTAGTGTTACATGGAAGCGAGAGACCAGCATTCGCATGCGACATTCATACTCGCTACGCAAGGTCTGCTGGATCTGCTGCAGCTGCTCCTGAGGGATAGATGGAAGTAACATGGTTGCAAGTCATGACATACCTTTATGCAAATTACTTATCATCCCAAGAACAGCTAGCAAAAATGTCACAGGCTGTGACATAACACCTCACTGGTCCCTCCCCAAAAGAGTACGCCACCATACCCACTGATGGGGATCCAAGGGGACTTTCAGCAGAGGCCTCATCACTGCTTCACTCTCAGGCAAGGTAGACAAAAGATCAGATACCTAAGGGGGACATGCACATTTCAACAGGCTGGAGGAAAAAAAAACAAAGCAAAAAAACCCATTAAAAAAGTAAAAATGGTTACGAGAGGGACAATAAGCCCTTCTTCAGGAGAAAGGTAAGAACAGCAGCTGAAGACCAAAAGATATTTTTCACTGTGATGCAGCCACTTTTCTTCAGGCTGAACAGTAAAGCTACTGCTGGTAGATGAGGTGATGCTCACATTTCCTCCTATTGTGGGGAATCTTATTCTTACTCAGCACTGAAGAGCGGAAACACAAACAGTATATGATGTAACAAAGATTGTACCACTGTTACCTAAAGGAATCTGAGACAAGAACATAAAATATGCTATACTGGGTCAAACCAAAGGTCCACCAAGCCCAGCGTTTTCTTTCCAACAGTGGTCAATCCAAGTCATGGGTACACAACAGGATACTAAAGAATCAATCATTTTGTTGCTACATACACCTAAGAATAAATAGTGGCTTTCTCAAGTCTACCTAACAATGGTTTACTCCGTCAAAAATTACAAAGACTAGGGGGACATTCGATGAAGTTACAGGGAAATACTCTTAAAACCAATAGGAGGAAATTTTTTTTCACTCAGAGAATAGTTAAGCTTTGGAACGCGTTGCCAGAGGATGTGGTAAGAGCGGTTAGTGTAGCTGGTTTTAAGAAAGGCATGGACAAGTTCCTGGAGGAAAAGTCCATAGTCTGTTAATGCGAAAGGCATGGGGGAAGCTACTGCTTGATCTGTATCGGTAGCATGGAATATTGCTACTCCTTGGGTTTTGACCAGGTACTAGTGACCTGGATTGGCCACCGTGAGAACGGGCTACTGGGCTTGATGGACCATTGGTCTGACCCAGTAAGGCTATTCTTATGTTCTTATTAACATTTTATCTTGGAACTTATCTAAACCCAGCTGTGTCTACCACCAACATATGCATTTATTTAAATAAATTTATACCCATCCATCATAATATTAAAATATAAAACAATGAAGGCAATAAAGGTAAAGAGGAAACTTTCTCCATTTGGTGTTGAGGTTCCTTTCACCTTAGCTCTCATTCCTTCTAGCAGCTGTGATGCAGGGCTGCTCAAAGTAGATTCAGGCATATTCAGTGCCAGGCTGATTTGCCTGAGTTCCTCAGCAGCCTCGTTCTTCTCCGGCACAGGAAATGGTCTGCTGGACAGCAGCCTAGCTGCCTGCAGCTCTGAGCTCAGAAATTCTGCAAGCACAAAATAAAACACAGGGAGGCTGCAGATCTCACAGTATCATTTTCCAAGTGAAACACATCATCTTCCTACAAGTGGAACAATAACAAGGTGACAGCTTTTACATGGCTATAAAACGTTCCTGGAGTTAAAAAAAAAGGGAGGGACATTATACAGCTGTTTGAATGTTAACAGGAACCCAGGGCTAGATTCACTAACTTCCTTTCCGTGTCCTATCTGTGCCTGATTGCATGCAGGCTGACAAATTCACTAAAGGCCTGCATGCAAATGGGGATAATCGTTGGCACGCCCCCCCCCACCCTCCGCACAGATTGCTAGAAAGTGATCCTTGAGCATGCGTAGACCATCTTCCTTGCCTTTAGATGGTCTGCGCATGCTCTCAGTAGGAAACATTTTTTTTTTTTTTTTTTTTTGCAAGCCTGTGGTTTTAACCCGCTTTAAGCCTGTGGGTTAAAACCACGGTGTTGCACTGCAGGGAAGAGCAGGAGAGTCGGGGTGGCAGGAGAGATTCGGGGCTGAGAGCAGGAGATCGGGGAAGGCAGGAGATCGGGGCTGAGAGCAGAGAAGTAGGGTGGCGAGCAGGGCGGCAGGCAAGAGAATCAGGGCAGAGAGCAAGGCAGCCAGAGCAGGAGAATTGAGGTTTATAGAACGTGACTGGTCCTCACCAATCGCTAGTTTTTTGATTGGCCAGCCAGTCGATAAGTTTAGTGAATTGCGTCTTTCCTGCTTTGCATGGCGATTCCCCTCATTTGCATGCACGGATCAGGATTGGATCGGAGGAGAGGTTAGTGAATCGGGTCGGAGGGAAATCGGGTTGCAAAGGGCTCGCAAACCGATCTGTACACGATCGGTTTGCTTAGTGAATCTAGCCCTCTGTCCTTTATCATATAAAAATCACTGAAATCAAAAATCATTCTTCAATTTTTTAAAAGTAAATTTTCCTTACCTTCTTCTTTCCCAGTCTGTGCAATGCACTTACCGAGCAGCAGTAGACAGTTCTTGGCATCGGTCAACCGGGAGGTCACATGCCCAGAGGTCAGCAATGTATATGGACAATGCAGCTCACTCAGCACTCCACTCATCTCCAACTGAAAGGTGTCTGCATCTTCAGGCCCTAGGGAGAAGGAAAAGTGTGTGATCTGCTGACCCTGGCCATCCTGTCTCAGGATTTGATGCTATGCCTCATTACTCATTGCTTATCACTGCTATCCAGTCCTAACTCTAAGCAGATGGGGAGAAATACTTGAGTACCTGAATGTAAACTGCTTAGGCTATAAGCAGTATATGAATACAAAAAAAAAGCTAAAAAACCAACCAAACTGTGGCTATAATACAATAATTTTTAAAAAAATCTTAAAATCAAAGGGGCCCATAATCAAAAGACATATATGTCCAAAAAGCATCCTAAATCAGCACTTGGACGTCCTAATCGTCAGGATAATAAAACGTCTTTCTGTACGTCTAGCAAGGTGATCTAGCCTCTGTGCGCTCAGAACACGAGATGGGCGTGGTGGAGGCATGTTATGGGCAGGCTTTAGGCAGTCTCAAGGGCAGGTTAGACATGGACGTCTTGCAATGATAATCAAACATTTTACAAGACATCCTGGACAGAACTTATACGTTTGAAACAAAGATGCCCAAACTGACCAGATAATCATTGCATGCATTAAGAGAAGACACCCCCACACTCCCCCCATGCTCATGGACCCCCTCACACCCACAAAGATCAGAATACAAACTTATAACTGTCTCCAGAACATCAGTACCTACTATAGGAAAGCCTAGGAAAGCTCCACACAGATGTCTTAAGTAGCCTGGTGGGTGGGCTAGTGAACCATAGAGAGGACTAGCAAGTCCCATAAGCCACTCTAACCACTACATTCATGGTGGAAAATATGAGCCCACCAAAACCCCCCAAACCCTACTCAACTGCCATATAGATGCCACCTGCGGCCATAAGGGCTATTGGGATTGTAGACAGGTGGGTACAGTGGGTTTTGGGGGGCTCACCATAACCTATAAGGGAGTTCTAGTGAGATGTTTATCTGGCACCCTTTATGTGAAGTTCATTGTAGTGCCCTCTAAGGTGCCCCACTGCTTTGTTGCCATGTCTGGGTGGCCAGTCCATTATAGGACTGGACCCTCGCATGTCCAAATGGTCATGTCCTAAACTAAATTGGGACTTGGACTAAATTTTGGTCAAAAATGTGGTATAAAGATAGACATCGTGGCAGTCTGGGCGTCCCAATGATCTGTATGTCCAGATAGAGGGTTTTGGTTTTTTTAAATTATTTCAAGTTTTTTAAAGTTTTATTAAAATTTTGATTCAATCGCAATATTGTAATTCAAAGCAATTTACACATAAAAGAAGGGGTCCATCCTGTTTAAAATACATTGAAGACAACGACATAACAAACCTACACGTGAGGAGAGCGGGAGGAACTATAATAAATATAGAAAAGAAAACCAGAAAAGGTCAAAACATAAGGTGGGGAGGTAAAAAATATATTTCTTTTGAGTTTCCTCCCGTATGGCGGAGCATAATCAAAACATATGTCTAAGTCCAATTCGTACGTATGATGCTAAATGCCCAAAGACGGCACTGGGAAAATGTTGATTCTCATAAGGCAAATCACTACACATCCAAAACATTCAACCAAAATATTTTTTTTTCTGAAAATCGTCTATCTGGACGTCCAGGCAGTTCATCGGCCAGACCACCAATATGTCTTATCTTTATACCACATTTTCAACCAAAAATTTGGCCAAGTTCCACAAATCCAGAACAAGACCATTTGGACATGGGAGGGGCCAGCATTGTGATGGACTGGCCACCCAGACATGGCAAGAGCAGCGAGGCACCTTACAGGGCACTGCTGTGAACTTCACAAAAAGGGTGCAACATAAACATCTCACCAGAATTCCCATATAGGTTATGGTGAGCCCCCCAAAACCCACTATATCCACCTGTCTACAATCCCATTAGCCCTTATGGCTGCAGGTGGCACCTATATAGCAGTAGAGTAGGGTTTGGTTTTTTTGGGTGGTCTCACATTTTTCACCATAAATATAGTGATTAGAGTGGCTTATGGGCCTGGGTCCTCTACTCTAAGGCTCACTAGCCCACCCCTGACTACTTAAGCCACCTCTATGCAGCTCTACTAGGCTTTCCTATACCAGGTGCTGTATGTACATTTTTATTCTGATCTTTGTGGGGGTGTGACAGGGTCAGTGATTAATGGGGGAGTGTGTGTGGGTCTTTACTTTGTCTCTACAGTGGTTATCTGATCACTTTGGATATCTTTTTGGAACTTATACCTGTTTTCACATTGTATATGTTTCGTTCAGGAAGTCTCGTAAATTTGATTATCCTTGCAGGAAGACTAAGTGTAGTTTGGCTCACGTCCTGCCCAAATACCACCCTAACCACTCCTCCAGATATGCCCCTTTTAGCTCTGGGCATACAGCAGCATTCAGAGGCCTAAAAAGTCCCTCGATAGTCCAGAAATTCGGTTTGATTATTGGCACTTGGATGACCTGTCTTTTAGGTCATCCAAGTGCCGACTTGGGCAGGTTTTTAGACGTGTTTAAGGTTTGATTATGAGCCCCATAGTGGTTTGTCTTTCGAAAACAGGCATTTTTTTACTGCCAACTTTGGACATCTAGCGCCAAACGTTCAAATCTGATTTAGATGTATGTTTTGAAAATGCCCCTCAAATTGTCTCTTGACTATTCCAAACAATGAGAAGCCCAGGTACAACCTAGTTCCCGAACCCATGGGTATAAATGCCACCTTGGGTTTTGTCTTTAAACTTTCTATCATTTTTAAATATCCCCTTGGATTCCTGTATCTTGCAATTATTACATAATGCATCCTGGACCTCTCATCTGCACTTCTAATACCACCCTCACCCTGCCCCCTTCCCTGATGCATTTTGCTGTGTGTACTCTGCAAGCAAATATAGTGCTGAAAGCAAGTTACAAATATGGTAAGGTGCGCTGGTATACAGAAGCAGCCCACAGAGGATACAAAAGAATAGACAGTTTATAGAAAACATTGAAAAGCCTTTTTTGCATAAATTGGTAGGGGTTGAAAAGCAAGGTCACATGTGAAAAACACAGTTGCTCAATTGTAGGGCCAGACTAACGAGAAAAAAAAAATACATTTTAGTAATTATTTGCTTCCTCCTCTTACCACTAGTGGGGCTGACATCCTCCTCCAGCAAACACAGTAGCCTCAGCTCAGTCACCAGCCAACAGCACAGTGCTGTTAACTCTTGGCACGAGGCTCCGCCGCTCACCAACTTAGCCAGGGCCACCTCCTCTTCTTCCTCCTCGTCCATCAGTGAGCCTTCATACCTGAAGGTCACAGGAAAACAGCCACCCATCAAGACAAGCTAAGAACCTGGATGGCAAATTCTTCAGAGCAGGTGCTTTTTCTGAGGACCACAAAGCTGTAAAGCAGGGATGTCCAACCTGTTGGCTTCCCTGGGCCGCATTGCCCAAAATTTTTTTCTGGGGCCGCGCAAACGCTGCAGCAAGACAGAGGGAGCCGGCAAGATGGTAAACACCCGGGGGCAGCAGAGGAAAACACTGCATCACCCTCGACCGGGGCCACACAAAATACTTCATGGGGCCGCAGGTTGGACACCCCTGCTGTAAAGGTTTCTGAAGTGTTTTTTACTTTTTTGTAATATATTTGAAGTTGGTATAATGCTCTATATGAGACCACAACTTTGTATTTAAATTAACTCAATCGTCACTACTGATTTTTTTTTTCCCAGCAGATTGAAAAATGAGAATAATTTCCCATTTTTAAAAGAAACGTGTGGCAGGATGAACAATAAAAACTAATGACAGCCTTCTCCCCTGCCTGAAATATTTTTCCTATAAGCTCTACCATATCTTACTAAGAACTCATTATTACATGCATTCAAGATTATTGATACTTAAAGCTGGTGGTGGGGGAAGGAGGAGGAGTTTGGGATAATGGACATATGCATATGTACTTGGCCACCTTATGCATGCAATGTTAGTATCCACGCTGCTGCGCACTCAGGACAGAATTCACAGCCAGTCACACTGTTACAACAATCCTCCGTGTAAATGAGCCCACAGTAGAACTGGGGAAGTGCTATTCATCATTCATTCTTTTCTATCACTGATCTGAAGAAGGATTACCTTTGGAAGCTCAGTTTTATTTATGCACCTATTATGCATTTATTAAGATTTTTGAACGATAACAGAGTAGTTGTACCCCATATCTCAAAGGCTCATCTTGACCCAACTAGAAACTGCGCATTTTTTAAAAATGAATTAATCAAGGAAGAATCTTTTCAAAAATTTAAGACATTTAAAGGCATATTTTTTCAACTGGCATTTTTAGGTACAATTTTTTTTATTGATGAAAACAAGCAAAACAGGGGCAAGATATCATAGTCGAGAAAGGGACAGCAGAACATCTTCCACTACATAAAGAACAGTCATCAACATTACGTATGTATTTAACATACAATAACCTATCCAACTATGCCTACTAACGACCTAGGTCCAGAGGCAATAGCACACCAGGGCCCTGGACTCTTATGAGTCCTGGAGTAGTCCAGCCCGCCTCCCTCCCCCCACTCTGACCAAAAAACTGTAATCAGAGGTAAAAAATACAAATCCAAACCAAACATCCTCAACTGGCCTTTTTAAACTGACGGGATGCGAATTCGGGACTGCTGTCTGCATTTATACATTCGTAAAATTTTTTATTTTTAATTAATTATTAATTTAGATGTTATATAATATTATGTATTAAGAAATGCTATTTCTTTTCTTCTTCTCTTTTCTATTTAAATGGAGTTCTTTTTATAATTTTGATTGAATCGTACTGTAAACCGCTTTGATCCTTTTTTGGCTGTATAGGTGGTATATAAAGATTTTAATAAACATAAAAATATATTACCTATCACTAATGAAAGAATGCACGCACCTCCTTTTCTCATTGCAGAAATGTTTCCCAAGTTACATGCCCAGCTCCTCACTCACAAATCCATCTAATAGCTAATCCCTCTGCCCTGCTCTGATAAAGCTCTCGGTCCCCACAGGATACATAAAAGGTTGTCAACACACATACTGCTAAATAAATAAGGGAGACCACAGACTTGGTACTCTATATTGTATGAGTGATTAAAGAAAATATGGCAAATTTGACATAAAAATCACTCTTTAATATTCAAATATTCCTTCTCTCAAAGGTCATATCAACTTATAATAAAAAAAATATGTGCAGAGACATAGAGGTAAAAACAAGGGGCGAACCCTAAGAATGTTGCCTCACCACCCAACCATCGCATATTAATGTATTTCAATTGATATCAAAATTTTCATTATGTTGTGTTGCCACAGTCTATCAGTCTCACGGAGTCGAAAATTGCAAAATAACAAACTGTGGCAACACAGCATAATTAAAATTTTTATATCAATTGAAATACATTAATATGCGATGATTGGGTGGTGAGGCAACATTCTTATGGTTCACCCCTTGTTTTTGTCTCTATGTCATAAGAGCATAAGAATTGCGCTGCTGGATCAGACCAATGGTCCATCGTGCCCAGCAGTCCGCTCATGCAGCGCTCCCAGGTTAAGGACCTGAGCCCTAACTGAGTCTAGCCTTACCTGCTTACGTTCTGATCTAGTGGAACTTGTCTAACTTTGTCTTGAATCTCTGGACAGCCTCCGGAAGAGCATTCCAGTTTTCTACCACTCTCTGGGTGAAGAAGAACTTCCTTACGTTTGTACGGAATCTATCCCCTTTTAACTTTAGAGAGTGCCCTCTTGTTCTCCCTACCTTGGAGAGGGTGAACAACCTGTCTTTATCTTGACCATTTCAATCATGTCCCCTCTCAATCTCCTCTATTCAAGGGAGAAGAGGCCCAGTTTCTCTAATCTCTCGCTGTATGACAACTCTTCCATCCCCTTAACCATTTTAGTCGCTCTTCTCTGGACCCTCTCGAGTAGTACCGTATCCTTCTTCATGTACGGCGACCAGGACGCAGTACTCCAGGTGAGGGCGCACCGTGGCCCGGTACAGCGGCATGATAACCTTCTCCGATCTGTTCGTGATCCCCTTCTTAATCATTCCAAGCATTCTGTTTGCCCTTTTCGCTGCCGCACACTGCGCGGACAACTTCATCGACCAGTACTCCCAAGTCTCTTTCCTGGGGGGGGGGGGGAGAGGGGGTGTCTCTCCGAGTACAGCACCAGACATCCTGTATTGGTGTACAAGATTTTTGTTACCGACATGCATCACCTTACACTTATCCAGGTCAAGCTTCATTTGCCATGTCGCGGCCTATTTCTCAAGCGTGTTTACGTCTTCACTACTCTGAATAACTGAGCATATTTTTTTTCTATTATAAGTTGACATGACCTTTGAGAGAAGGAATGTTTGAATACACACACACGGAGACGGTCCCCGCTGCCCCCTCCCATCCTGGGCCTGACACGCTCTCACCCACCCTAGAGCCCGAAGCACCGGTCGCAACACAACGGGGGAAGAGCACGGAACCGACTCCGCACTCATTCTTCTATTATTATGACTCCGTGCACCCCCACGTACTGCCCAACCCTCTCCCAACTTCCTGGTAACCTAACCACGTGACCCGCGACGCTCGGCCTACGCTCCCTTGTCACGTGACGGGGGAGGGAGGGTACGACGCAGCCTCCCTCGAGCTGGGAAAGGCTGTTGTAAAGCGCGGAGGAAGGGAGGCGGGGGTAAAATGTAGGGGGCGTGGCTATTTCCTTTCCTCCCCCCTCCCCCACGTCCTGGTGTTGTTATATCGGCGTGACTGAGTTGCGCCCGGTTCCTGTATAATCTAAGAAAAGTAGGGGCTCACACGCAGTCGTGTATGCAGTGGGGGTGGAATTAAGACTGGATTGCATCGTCCTGTTTGGGGTGATGCGGTAACTTGGTGGCAAAGATAAAATGTAGAGGAGGGACTGAGTGGCGGTGCACGCTTTAAACAGTTACAGTCTGCTGTCTGCACCTACTTTGGTAATATTTTATTCATTCGCACGTGGATGTAAGCCACATACTTATGCAAATGACTTCTTAGAAAATGCCAACTAGTGCAAAAGTATACAGTTTGACATGGTGGCATGCATGCACTTTGCATGTGGATGTGCATATGGATGGCGTTTCAGCAGAGCATGCAAATATGTAGATATTGCATATAAACTTGAAAAATATTGGTGCAAAGAAAGGGTCTTTGGTATTGTTACAGAGCCATATTTAAACCCATCAAGCAAAATGTCCCAAAAACATGTAAAGAACATGAAATAAGAAGACTGAAGTTCTAACATCAGTCAGTCTGGAGACAGTTATACGTAGTCGTGTAGTGGGTTCCGTAACTGCCTATGGGTGTCTTCTTCTCAGAACCTTGCTTTATCCTTCCTCCAGTAGAGAACCTGTTCAATGACAAGCATTAATCTATGCATTAGATTGTGGACTTATGTGATGGAGACCCCAGGTCAGTCACATTACATGACTAGGCTATATCATATCTCCTTTGTATACATTATTTCCCTACAAAAAAGCCACCCCTACCCTTAATTATAACCTGTAACTTATTGTCACATGCAGGCAACTTCATGCCTAGCTGATTCTTTACTATTTAAAGACAGAGGACAAGCACAATCCTTAGATAAATTCATTTCTATAAGTTTCCATATTTGTTGTATTTTTTTAAAAATACATATTTACTTTTTTTCTACAGCTTTAAGCTCAATTCATGTAAACCGTTTTGAACTCCCTGAGGAGAACAGTATACCATACAGTTTCTTTTATACCGCAAAACTCAACTGAGATTCAGTGCAGTTTACAATAAGATTGATACGGTTTACAATAGGATGTGGTGGATTCCTGAGAACTGAGGGCATGAACACCAGTCAAGGTAATATAGGCAGCTTAGGGCTGTAGTTATGTGTTTGAGGAAAAGATATGTAGTTATGAGTTTGAGGAGAAGGGGGGTCTTTAGCCTCTTCCTGAAGATATAGTATGGAAAACTGAATGAACGAATAAATAAATAGATGCTAGTTTAAAGACAACTAAATGGCTTGATAAGGCAGTGAGCAGAGCCACTTGAATGAAGTGCATCCCATCTTGACCCAGGGAAATCCTATGTGTGAGTAAGAAAAAAAGTGATGATTGAATACCTGTATGCAGGGCATTGGTGAGACTACACAGTACTGGAGGCCATGTATGTAAAAGGATATAGAAAGAGGCTCCCAGAGAAGGGCAACTAAATTATATGACAAGTCAACTCAACCTAGGGTTATCATATTTGTGAAGACAAAAAATAAAAGAGAACACATTGCCCCGTCTTTCCCCTAGGTGGTTGATTACTGTAGCAGTCAGGGCTGTAGCAAGCTATAATTGCACCCCATGTGACTTGTCCCCCATGACGCCCTATATTCCTTTCTTGTGCTGTGCCCATGATATATCAGACTTTCAATTGTGAGTTTTGTACTTTATTCAAAATTTTTAAAATACAATTTTTTTTTCTACCTTTGTTGTCTAACCATTTAAGCCAAGGTTTTAAATCATGTTGGTCCCAGTCTCTGCTTTCTGCTTTCCTCTTGTCTTCACATAACTCTCATGCCAGGGTTTTGTGTTCACTTGTCATTTTTTTTCTCTCCTGTCTTCTTCATCTCTTCCACTTCAATTTGTTTTTTCCCTCTCTTCATTCATTCTTACTCTATTCAGTTTTCCTCTTTTTACTCTCTACCTAGAGATTTCTATCTCTTTTCTCTCACACCACACCTCTCATTTCCTTTCCTTTCATTCCCCTGTCTTTCATTAACTCTATCCTCTCTCTCCCCTTCTATCCAGCATGCCCTTCTCTCTCTTCCTACTTCCATCCAGTATTTATGCCCTTTCTCTCCCAGCCAGTACACCCCCTATCTCTATCCACTTCCATCCAGTGCATTGCCCCTCTCTTGGGTCTCTCCTGACGTTCATCCAATGTCTCTCCCTCTATCTATTGAAGAACAAGGGCCTGTACTAGGCATACTTGAACGGTCTGTGTCCCATATATGGCAATTCAGTTTATGATGGACTGGGGAGGGCTTTGATGGAAACTCCAGTAATTTAGAACATGAGGAAGATGCTGGGTGGACTTTTACGGTCTGTATCTTGCAATTCATGTGATGGTTTGGATAGGCTGGAGTGAGTTTCGACAGCAGCTCCAGTAGTTGGAACCCAAGATATCAAGCTTTAACAGTAACTCCATAAGTTCCAGGCAGGCTTCTATGTTCTAGCACCTAGTAATATCAAAGAAAAAAAGATGATTCAATTTAAGCATAAATTTTTATAATGAGTGTAACTGTTGGGCAGACTGGATGGTCCATTCAAGTCTTTATGTGCCATCATTTACTATGTTACTTCCAGGACTCAAAGAGTCCAGATGTGATCAGATCATTCAATCGTGACAGTGACTCCTCCTGTCCTGCCTGCCTGCCGTCCAACTCCTCGACCTCTCCTCCCTCCCAGAAGGTCCCAGCTCCAGGGTGGCTTCTCTCTCTTCAATCTTTTTTCGAATGGAAGCCAAGTCTGATGACCTCTCCTCAGGTCTCGGCGACTGTCTGGTCTGCGTGCAGTGCACTGTGTGCACAAGGTCAGAAATCAAACCCGTTCCTGCTACAATCAAATCCATCCCTCTAGTCCTTGTAGGTAATCTCTTCCATCCCTGCCCATCCCCATAAACTTCAAAAGTAGTTATTTCATTTAATTATGCTACTGAATTAGAGGCTCTGATCGAAACCCATTTACAAATAAGCAAAGACACTTTATTAGTTTGGAAATATTAATTGGGACGTCTGTTCAAAAAGTTCCAGGACAGTTTGAATGGTGCGTCAATGGGAAGTTCTTTTGAGACATGCTAGGCGGCATTGAGTAGCTTGAAACCTCACAAGTAACCTCCTTTTTTCTGTTTGTTGATAACTGTTTTTGTCTCCGAGCTACGGCAGTTTTTGTGAAAGTGTGTTTTCGTGATCGACTATTTTTCATCATGTGCGACCTTAATGAGCAATGCTACGGCGTGAAGTTCTGTTTTAAATTGGATAAGACCGCTACAGAAACTTATGAAACATTGAAAGTGGCTTATGGGGAACATGTCATGGGTCGTGAAAGGTGTTTGGAATGCGTCAAAATTCACAAATTTTGTGCAAAAATGCAATGATAGTTCTTCCCCAGCCACCTAACTCTCCTGACTTGACCCCCCTGCTGAATTCTTCTTGTTTCCTAAACTTAAATCCATGCTGAAAGGTAAGTGATTGGACACCATTGAAGACATAAAGCAAAATTTGACGCAGCAACTTTTGATGATTCCTGAAGATGCATTTAAGGACTGTTTCCAGAAGTGGAAATGATGTTGGGAAAAGTGTATATGTAGGGAAGGGGAGTACTTTGAAGGGGACCCAATGGAATAAGTTGTAAGATTGTTTAATACATTTTTATAAAATCAGTCCTGGAACTTTTTGAACAGACCTCATACATACTTTGTAAATGGGTCTCGACCAGAGCCTCTAATATAAATATAAAATATGCATACTCCAGTTGATGAGGACCCTCAAGCTATGTCAGCTGAAGATTTATCTGAAAGTGGCCAAAAATCACTTTTACCAAGCTTGGCAGCATCAACATCACTAAGCCACAGCCTCAGTGGCTCAAGGATGCTGCCAGTGACTTCTACACTTGGTAGAAGGGAATTCTGGCCACCTTTGGAGGAGGACCTCAGCTGGCGGTGCTTGGGGATCCCTACCAGCTACAGCAATGGTCAACAAATACTTCAACACTGGAGAAATAAAAACAGAAACACATTTCCCTTTCTGTTGAACACAATATAAAGACATCTACTATATACATTTCTCAAGGCTAACGTATTTCAGTCAATAAATTCCTCTTTTTTTTTTTTTTTACCTTTGTTGTCTGGAGATTTATTTTTCCATCAATCTGGTTCCAGTTTCTCTTTTTTTCTGCTTTCCTGTCTTCTGCAAATTCTTCTTCAGACGGTTGCTGTCCACTGGTTTTCTCTTTCCTGTCTTGGTTCCATTCCCTTTTTACAACTGCTTCTGACATATTAACTTTTCTATTCAGCTCTTTCCTCCCTTTTTTCTTTTCTGCCTAAATCTACTCAAATTTCACCCTTTCTCCCTTTACTTTTCAGCTACCTATCAAATTTTCATCTTCTCTCACTTACTCTTCTGTTCTCTTCCATCTTCAGTCTACTCCCCATTACCATATTTTCACCCACTATAATCACTATCCTCTGCTATTCATTTCCCTGCCAACACCTTTCCTCCCACATGGTGTCACCATTCCCACCATCTCTCCCTCCCTTTCCTCCAGCACCATGGCCAACATTCCTCTCTCTTGCATCCCTTTCCATCTGTCTCACCTCACTCAACAACATCCAATATTTCTCCCTCCTCTCCACCACCATGTCCAACAATTTTCCCACTTTCTTCTTTTCCCTATGTGCACCATCTCTCTTTCCCTCCTATTCCATGCACCCAAGTACAACCATCTCCCTTTCTTTTCCTACCCCTCAGCCTATACAGCATCTCTCTTAATCTCACTTCCCACCCACAGCACATACAGCATCTCTCCACTTTTCATTCCTCCAGCCCATGCAGAATCTCTCTTGCCCTCCCCCCATTCTCTCAGCCCTTGCAGTTAGTTTTTCTAAAACACACCTGCCAGCAGCAGCTCTTACACACTGCTGGTGGCTGACCCCGCAGGCTTCTCTCTGACACATTTTGTGTGAGAGGGAAGCCTTCTGGGTCAGCTGCTGGCAGTGTGTTGAAGCAGGGCAGCTCTTCAGTCCAGACTCAGGAGCTGATTTTCAATTTTCCTCAGGTTGCTGCCCGCCAATGCCATGCTTCCCCAAATGGCCAAATCCAGACAAAATGAGGGCAAAAGAAGAAACTGCCCAGACACCTGGTCGGAGTGCCAAAAAGAGGAAATGTCCAGGGAAACCTGGACATATGGTAACCCTAGCTCAACCAATGGACCAGATGAGGCACTGGCTCAGGGCACCAGCGATAAACAATGCCAAAATCTCAATCAAACATTTCTCCCTCTTTCTTTCCTCCCTCTTGCAGTTGGAAGGGATGGAATTTTGATGTCCTTTATCACCAGCAGGAGAGGTGCTTGAGAGAGAGGGAGAGCTACTGGATTACAAGAAGTGGAAGGGAGATGCCAATGCAAGTTGATTGAGGGTATCAGTCCCTTGATGGCATGGGGATCTATACCAACAGTTGCATTAGATTGGAGGAGCTAGATATGTATACTCTGGAGCAGAAGAGAGATTGAGTAGATATGATGCAAATATTCATATACCTCCGATATAAATAATACATGAAAAACAAACCTTTTTCAGAGAGAATGCTTCTCAAGAACAAGAGATCATGGTCTGCAGCTCCAACATGGAAAGGGTGATGAATACATGCAACGAGCTCCCAAGGGAAATGGTGGAGACAAATGATAACTAAGTTTAAGAAAGCCTGAAATAAGCACAAAGGATCCTTAAATGTGAATAAATTAAAGGAAACCAGAGATCAACTTGGCTCTATGGCTATACACAAGGAATGAAACAGGGCAAACTAGATGATTCTTTAATCCTCGTCTGCCATCATTTTCTCCATTTCTCTGAAATGAGGTAAGAAAAATAAAATGAGGGTGAATATCATGTAGGAAACCAGAACAGAAGATGTTATCCTGCCGTTATATCGGGCAATGGTGTGCCCGCATCTGGAGTACTGCGTCCAATATTGGTCGCCGTATCTTAAGAAGGATATGGCGATACTCGAGAGGGTTTAGAGGAGAGCGACGCGACTGATAAAGGGTATGGAAAGCCTATCATATGCCAAAAGATTAGAGAAACTGGGCCTCTTTTCCCTGGAGAAGCGGAGGCTTAGAGGGGACATGATAGAGACTTACAAGATCATGAAGGACATGGAGAAAGTGGAGAGGGACAGATTTTTCAAACTCTCAAAAACTACAAGAACGATAGGGCACTCGGAAAAATTGAGGGGGAACAGATTCAGAACCAATGCTAGGAAGTTCTTCTTCACCCTAAGGGTGGTGGACACCTGAAATGCGCTTCCAGAAGGTGTGATACGACAGAGTACGCTACTGGGTTTCAAGAAGGGATTGGATGATTTCCTGAAGGAAAAGGGGATTAAAGGGTATAGATAGAGGATGGGATGATTTCCTGAAGGAAAAGGGGATTGAAGGGTACAGATAGAGGATACTATGCAGGTCCTGGACCTGATGGGCCGCCGTGTGAGCGGATTGCTGGGCATGATGGACCTCGGGTCTGACCCAGCGGAGGCACTGCTTATGTTCTTATGTAAGAGACTTAGAAGCCCCTTGGACCGACCAAATGAATTGGTTTCAAGGGTGTCAGTCAACTGAAATAGGGGTGTTGCCTTTTCAGTGAGAAGGAATAGAGTATGAAGTAGTCTCAAGAAGATTTGGAGTTTAGAGTGAGTTACTCACCTTTCCAAACCCAAACCCAAGGTGAGTTATATCAGGTATGGTAGTTATTTCCTTGCTCCAGAGGGCTTATCATCTAAATTTATGCCCAAGACTATGGAGGGTGAACCAACCTTCCCAAATTCTTACTGTCACTGGGAGAAGCAGGATTTGAACCACCATTTCTTGGCCTGCTGCTAGGCTGTGCAAACCTGGCATGGGGACCCCACAGGTTTTCATAGGGTTACCAGATTTTTCCATAGAGAAACCTGGATTCATGGCCCCACCCCGATCTGGGTATTTTATTGCAGTGATGATGTGAACTGCTCAGAATTCTGTTTTAAAGGAGAGAGGTATGTAACAGTTGTACTGTTAAGAATTTTTCTGGTGCCCCAACACAGGGCTGGATTTCAGATACAGTCATCTATAGGCAAGACCTGAGAGCAGTGGGGAGGGGAGGATTTTTCTCCAGTTATAAAGCACGTTCTAAAAGCAAGTGGTATCATTCTTCTTTGAGGTCAGATGTTTGGTGCTCTAGGCAGGGGCTTGCGCAGCCTCTTCCAAAATCCAGATCAGCATAGTAGACTCTAGTGTACTGCCTAGTAGAGAATGACACGGGGACAATTTTGTCCCCGTCTCCGCAGGAACTCAATTTCCCCGTCCCCGTGAGTTTTTGTTGCTGTCATATTCCTGTAAGCTCTACCTTAACTGCACAAGCTTTGAACACTTATGATTTTAAAGTGTTTGAGGCTTCTGCAGATGAGGACAGAGCTTGCAGGAATGGGGCAGGGACAGGAAAAGAACTTGACAGGACAAGAAAATTAGTTCCCGCGAAGATGGGGAAAAATTTGTCCCCATGTCATCCTCTAGTGCCTAGCTCAGGGGTTCTCAACCCAGTCCTTGGGGCACACTTAGCCAGTCAGGTTTTCAGGACACTGACAATAAGTATGCATAAGATATATTTGCATAAAACAGAGGCAGTGCAAGCAAATTTATCTCATGTATATTTATTATGGATTATTATGGATTATGAAAATCTGACTGAGGACTGAGTTGAAAACCCCTGACCTAGCTGCATGTCACTTCATGGATAGCTTGAGAATTAGGGTTACCATATTTCCTCTTTAAAAAACAGAGAACACCTGGCCCCGCCCCATTCTGCCCCCCACTGCTCCGCCCCACACAAACCTCATGTCTCCTTCCCTGAGCTCGGGCCCGTATCTGGAGAGCACCTGTTCATGCACAGACGTCGATGTGATGACATCATGCGCATGTGCGTGGCATGCACGAACACCCTCCAGCTGCTGCCCTGAGCTCGGGGATCTACAAAACCTGGACAAACTGTCGAGTTTTGGAAATCCCTCCGGGCACCCGACAGTCCTCTAAAAAGAGGGCCTATCTGGGTTTTCCTGGACGTCTGATAACCCTATTGAGAATCACACAACACAACCATAGGGCAAGATGAGCAACTGCTGTCATCCATAAACCTCTTTTAGTCTTAGTTGCATCAAGAATAAATGACTTTTAGTATTTTGTGCAGCCCCTAAAGCAGTTTATATCCGGTTCTATCAAAAATGAAGTGTATGTGTCGTAGGCTCTCAAATTTTGAGTCCAATCCTGCTGCTAGGAAAGGAAACATTAAGGACAGCAGAGACAATGTGAAAAGCAAGCTGAGCTACTTCAGACCTAATTCATGCAATCACTTTCTAAATGCAGGGTACCAGCAATGCCTTCCAAGGATCCCTTCCATTCTCCTCACCAGCCGTCACTTTCATAGTGTAACAATGAATGTTGAAGTCATTAACTGAGAATTGCAAAATCTGTTTTATTAGAAAGGTTGATTTGCAGTTTCTGTTTTCCATAAAATTTTTTAAATTCTTTTATACTTCCTCCCTCTTTCTGTCTTGGATTAAGTAAAAAATTTTTTGAACTTTTACGTGTTTCTTTGTGGTACAGTTCTTTTACACTGAAATACCATCAATGTGTTCTTAAAGGGACAGTGCACCATTTCAGATTAGCTGTGGCATAGTCACTCAATTCTATGACAGGAGTGAATTTGTGGCGTGGAGGGGACGCATGATGAGTTTTGGGAACTAATGGCTTATTGGAGGACAGTGATCCTGGTAGAAAAATTTTAGGTATGGAAAGAATGAAGGGGCAGAAAAAAAAGCAAGATATAAGTAGTTGTTTTTATCTAGCTAGGCAATCGGGAATCACTATTGACCAGGGCTTCCCAAACCTGTCTTAGGAACCCCACAACCAGTTGGATTTTCAGGATATCTGCAATAAATATGTATAAGATCAATTCTCCATGGACAAATAAGCTTAATATTCTCACATGTGAGTGATATCATCCATGGAACCCAGTATGGACACTGCTAAGTATGCTACCACTTTAAATTTTGTAGGTAGTGCCCATACCGTGTACATGTTGGTGCTTTCCAGCTTGACATCAGTTTGCAGGACCATCAGTTCTCCATTTTCCGTGGAGCTAAGAAACTGTGTCTTCAGTTTTCTCTTAAGCGCGTCAACCTTTCAACTTTTTATGTGCCTGCCTGTCCTTATTTTTCATAGTTTTGTAAAAAATCTTTGTTTTTTTAAATTGTGTTCCAATATTTATCCCAATTTTGTTTTAAGTTTCAAGTTTATTTAAAATTTGATTGATCGCTTAAGCATAAATTCAAGGTGATGTACAATGTTAAAATAATTTATAATAACGTACAGGGGAACAATGCAAATACCATAGACATGACTAACAGGCAAACAGAACCATACGGAAGGAAGGGGTAGAAGTACAATAATTGATAGAAAACTACAAAAGGAAGGGTTAAAAGAAATCAGAAGTCTGAAATAGAGTGTGCAGTCTTAAGTCAAGGGAGCTAGCGGTCAAAAGCATCTTTAAAAAGAAAGCATTTTAACTTGCCCATAAATCTATCTATATGACGTTCTTCCCTTAAGTAAATGGGTAAAGAATTCCACAATTGAGGGGCTGTGATTGAAAAAATGTATTGTCTGCATGTGTTAATGGTTTTAAGTGAAGGAACAGTCAGCAGGTGTTGATCATAGGATCTAGGTAGTCTAGTGGGGGCATCTATCAATGAAGGCTGGGACTTTGTAAATCAGCGACTTAAGGCTCAACTTTTTGTTTTTTGTCCCTTTGGGCCACCCCGAGCCTCTTTTCTTGCCCAGGATTATCGATCATTTTTAGGATACATTTTACTCAAGTTCCCCGGGCCATTGAGCCCTTTGATTTAGCATCGGCCATTTTCCCCTCCTTGTCAAAGACGGTACTGAGAGTCTTAAAGAAATAATCTCAAAGTAATTGGACCATCTCAGGCTGTGACCCACATAATCAGTGTATACAGTGTCTGGGTCCTGAATATCGAGACATTAATTGTGCCCTCCGTCTCCATATGCAAAAGAAGTCACTCAAAACTTGGAAACTTCAATTTGAAAAACTTTTCTGTACCATGTTGGCATCAACATCCAGCATGACGAGGGACTCGGAACTCCAATGCTCAGGCTCCTATAACTCCTGCTTCACTATTGGCACCAAGTGCATCGATACTGCATCCAGAGTATCAGGTGTTGGGATCCTTGCAGAGGTAGGACTCTACATCTTTGTCATCGATGACTTGAGTATCCAAAGATGTAGTATGTAAGAAAGCTAAGAAGCACAAACATTCTTCCCCATTCTAGGTATTCAACTGCTTCCTACCAAGCATTGACTTCCTCAACACATAGTTAAATGTTAACACAATAATGACCGTTTTCTATCGAGATGATGTCTCCTTGTAGGTGTGCCTCTACATCAAGGTCTCCCACATCATACCAACCGGTACAGCAGACTGCTTCCATGTTGTTATCTCTTTTGGTACTAGCATCATCTCTTCAGGAGATCTGGGCTATGTTTGGACAAGAGCTTTTGGGCTACTGCAATTGTAGTCTTCACATGCATTAAAAGCTTACATGTCTGCCTCAGCCCAGCTGAGGATACATAAGAGCATCAATTGAAGACAAGGTCACGTACCCCTGCTCGATGTCGAGCATCAGAGTTGGCTTGGACTCACTAGATGCATGCATCGTCATCGGTGGAGTTTTCTCCTGCCTCAGAACATCGACCTCCAATTCGATGCACACTCCCAGACTTACCTAGTAGGGAGTAGTTTGAGGAGTCTCACTCAGATATCTCAGTGGAGTTTTCTCCTGCCTCAGAAAATTGACCTCCAACTCGATACACACTCCCAGACTTACCTAGTAGGGAGTACTTTGAGGAGTCTGACTCAGATATCTCCAACCACTCAGAAAAGGCTTACCAGAGTACCCTTCCCCTCCTTCTCAACAATGCACTGCTCTGCAAGAAATAATATATTTTACTGGCTTTATAAGGCAGATGAGACAGGTTCTGCCCATCAAGATAGAAACAGAGGAGGAACCTTGTTCTGGACTTTTTAACTCTTTGATTTTGAAGCTCCACCAAATGAATGCATTAAATTACCCTTACCCAAGCTCATGAATGATACGTTATTTTAAAAAAGTGGGAGCCTCCCCTATCAGTCCAAGTAGCTCCTAGAAAGATAGACAGAATGTATAGAATTCAAACGTGTCTAGGATTTGATAGAACTCAACTTCAACACCATTCATTAGTTGTAGAATCTGCCCTCAGTATTCATGCAACTGGCGATCTTACGCTTCTGCTCCTCTGGGCAGAGAAGCCAGAACATTGGATTCTTATGGCAAGTGCATTTTCCAGCAATTTCTCTCCCAAGACAATTTAAAGCAATTTCAACAATTATTTAAGAACTTGTTTACTACTAGAGAGTTCATAGCTAGAAAAGCTTTTGATGCCTTTGTTGTTTGTTCTAGAATGTCTGCAGTAGCAATTGCAATGCGCCATTTGGCCTGGCTTTGAGTTTTTGATCTGGAAACTTCAAGAACACCTTTCCAATGTGCCTTGTAAGGGAGACGATCAATTAGAAGAAAACATTGAAGAGGCTGCAGATAAGATTTAAAAAATACACAGATACTATGACAACTTTATCTAAATCACAAACCTCTCAATTTTCTTCATCATCTAGAAGATATTCTACCTCATCCAGATGTTCCTATTATTATAAAACCAAAAGGCGTTACAATCAGCCTTCATCATCTTCTAGGCCTACTCCTCAATGACCTTGTGCAAGACAACAAAGGACACAAAAATCACAACCTCAATCTAAAAAGCGGTCTTCCCTTTAATTCCTTTTTTTTTTTTTTTTTTTTTTTTTGCAATTGTTTATTTATGACAAGAAAAAACAGCACAGCAAAACATCAGGAAAATCCAACAACAATACAGGCAGGCAATCTGCAGAACAACAAAACCCCTGATGTCACCCCCCCTCCCCCTCCCTAGAGAGCATTCCAACATGCCTGACTGTTCCTCACAACATTCCCATTGGAAGCAGATTGATTTATTTTCACCAATGTTGGACTCTTAGAACAACAGATCAGTGGGTGCTTTGAGTTGTTGCCCAGAGCTATGCCCCTCATTTGTTCAGAAATCCTCCAAATCACCCACCAAAAGAGTCTCTTTTCAACTCCCACCAGAATACCGTCCTTCACCAAGAACTCTTGGCCTTTTTCCAGCTAAAAGCAATAGAACCTATTCTTCTGCAGGAGAGAGACCAGGGGTTCTACTTCAATTATTTCCTAAAACCAAAAAAATCCCCCCAAAAACCTTTAATCTATTCTAGACCTCCGGGACCTCAACAAATACTTGCTGGAGGAGAAGTTCAATATGGCCTCTCTGGGAACTCTTCTACCTCTTCTGGAAAAAATGTGACTGTCTCTGCTCTCTAGATCACAAAGAGGCCTACACTCACATATCCTACCCATTCATAAAAAATTTATTTGCTTTCGAGTTAGATCATCAATATTCCAATACAAAGTCTTGCCATTCAGACTGGCTTTGGCCCCTCAAGTCTTCACAAAATGCCTAGTTGTAGTGGCAGAAGCTCTTTGTTTATGGGAGTTTTCATATATTTTCCTTCTTGGACAACTGGCTGATCAAAGTATCATCATCACAAGTAGTTCAGCATGCCATGACTTCAACAGTTCGTCTACTGGAGCTTCTTGGGATTGCTGTCAGCTACCAAAAATCACTACATCCATCTCAGACACTGGAGTTCAAAGGAGCTCTCTTAAACATTATACAAGATCAAGATTTTCTTCTGATGCAGAGAGATGACAATCTGATTCACCTGGGTCAAATAATCTCCATCCTTCCACACATTACTTCAAGTCAGATGCTAACATCTTGGTCAAATGGCTTCCACAGTACACGTCACCCTGCTTGCATGTCTTCACCTCAGAATCCCACAATGGACCCTGTTGACCCAATGGCCTTAATCCATGAAACATCTGTCTGCTCCAATCCAAGTCACTCCAAATCTCTGCCACTCTCTCCAATAGTGGATGGTGCCTCACAACCTTATTTGAGGTCTTCCCTTTTAGCGCCTCTGCTCCCCCAGAACTCATAACCACAAATGCTTCATGGTGCTCATCTGGATGGCTTCCACACAAAGAGTCTCACCAAGAATAAACCCTCCATATCCACAGCAACAAACTTTCACTGTTCTGCTTTATACTCTATACCTCCAATCACCTGGCATTGGATGCCTTTCTCATTCATTGGGGAGACAGATTCCTCTATGCATTTTCTCCGATACCACTCATCAGGAAAACTCTACTCAAACTTTGCCAGGATCAGGGCACCATGATCCTCATAGCACCTCATTGGCCACATCAACCTTGGTTCCCACTCCTCTTAGACCTCTTATCCAAGAAACTAGGGAAGCTGTAACTGTTCCTGATGCTCCTGATACAGAACAGATCCCTCCTTCATCCCAACCCTCGATCGTTAGCTTTTTGCCAGTCTCTGCTGTCATTAAAGCATCTAGAAAACCTTCCACTCCATGATGTTACCACTTCAAATGGATTAGAATTTCTTTCTAGTGTGCAATGCATTCTCTTCAACCAGTCACATGTCCACTTTCATCCATCCTGGACTGTCTTCTGCACCTCTCTGACTTTGGTCTAAAAATCAACTTAGTTCAAGTACATCTCAGTGCTGTCACTGCATTTCAATCTCCCTTGAACAAGAAACTTTTCTCTGTTCATCCCTTAGTAGCCAGGTTCATGAAAGGACTTTATCACACCTAACCACCTATCAGGTCTCCATCTATTGCCTGGGATCTTAATGTGGTCCTATCTACTCTTAAGAAGTCTCTCTTTGAGCCACTCACAACTTGATCTCTCAAACTTCTTACTTGGAAAGTTGTTTTCCTCATAGCCCCCACGTCTGCACACCGTGTGAGTGAACTTCAAGCACTTGTCTCTGATCTTTCCTACACAAGATTCTATCATGACAGAGTAGTGCTCCAAACCCATCCAAAATTCCTACCCAAAGTCGTCTCAGAATTCCGTCTCAGCCAATCCATCGTTCTTTCCAAAGCCACATTCCCATCTTGGCATATTACTTTGACCGGACTAAATCTCATAGAGGATCCTCCCAGCTCTTTGTGGTTTTTGACCTTAACAGACTTGGAGTTTCTGTTACCAAGAGAACCATCTCTACTCGGCTGGTGTATCTCAGGATATACTCAGGATGGGTTGAAGTTGCAGGGCCATGTAACAACCCACAATGTCCGGGCTATGGTTACCTTGGAAGCTTATTTTGGTTCCACCTTTATCTGCAAAGCAGCTACTTGGTTCTCGATCCATACCTTCACCTCTCACTATTGTTTATAGCAAAACTCCAAGAGAGATAGTCAGTTTGGACAAGCAGTTCTGCAGAATAATTTTACTTCCTAACCGCCGACTTTCCATCCAGCCTTCAAATTTATATTTCAATTATCCTCATACAGAGTCATGATACTGGCAGCTTGGGAGTCCCATATATGAAAATATGCCTGCTTGTCCTCAGAGAAAGCAAAGATATTTAATTGTGGCAGGTGTTCTCTGAGGACAGCAAGCATGTATCCTCACAATCCGCCCACCCGTCCGCTTCTTAGCTTTGTTACTGAGCTGATGGTCACACGAGCCAACATTGAGTGGGAAGGCACCAGCATACCCGCAGTATGGGCACTGCTGCAAAATTTGAAAATGACCATGCACTTGGTAGCGTCCCTACTGGGTTCCGTCGATGGCGTCACCCACATTTGAGAATATATGCCTGCTGTTCTCGGAGAACACCTGCTACAGGTAAGTATTTTTGTTTTTTCACATGCATTTTCTGTGTATTTGTGGATATGCTGAAAATCAAACTGGCTGTCAGCCCCTAGGACAGGTTTAGGAATCTCTGCCTCTGGTGGTTCTAGTTTTAATGCATGGATCACGATTTATCCAATCACGTGATGGAATTAGCTGAGCATTCCACACCCACAGAATGCCTTCTTTCTATCATATGGCTTTAAAATCATAGAAACTGTGTTTGCAGTATTAATTCTATATTACCTCAATCAGTCAAGATCCCTGCTAGAAAATGAATGGAACCTAGGAGCTTCCTACACATACAGCGCTCAGGACATACCAGTCAAGTCAAGTTTCCAGGATATCCACAATAAATATAAAGACAATAATCTGCATATGCAAATAAATAATAAGCATATTAATTGCAGATATCCTGAAAACATGGCTGGTTAAGTGTATCCCAAGGACCAGATTGAGAACCACAGATCCAATGGAATGTCTCCACTATGAAGAACTTTTCCATTGAGGCTGCTAAAGGTTGGACTGGGTCTGGAAGGCTTAATGTAATACTATAATCCAGCCTGAAAGCACTTTTAGGTCTCTAAGGGTCTCTGGAACCAAAAGAGTTCTGCATAGTTAACCTGTTGTGGAAAAAATGTCTCCATTTTGCATTCCTTTTGATTAAGGCTGCCACCTGGATCCAGATTCGCTGAACGATTGATCCAGTCCTAGGTTTACCCCTGTTGCATGTAAAGACTTGCAGTTCTGATTTCCCCATTGCACTCCTTATGAAAAACAAGACTACATGTACTGGGGTAAACCCAAGACTGAATCATCCCTGACCTGTGAACATGGATCCAGTTGGCAGCTTTACTTTTAATACCATTGCTGAACCCTGTACAAGGAGGTGATCAAGAAGTAAAGGGTGAGGAGGCCCTGCAGTGACTCTAGTTAAGGGCAACTGAGCCACAGATTCTAACTTGTGAAAATTATCAGGAATTTGGGGGACTTAAAACAGAAATCTGATTGGATGACAGATGTATCACCCAATGTGGATAATGCCTATCAGGATGATAAACATGGAACATGAAGGCAGATAAGTTCCATGTATTTTTTAAGGGGTAACCAGTGTTTCTTACAATACAAAATTATTAATTTTGTTCTGTGGCACAGCAAAGTCTTTCTGATGAACTCATATTTTAGACAGGACCTTGCTTTGGCTCCATGTCTTTAGTGACAGGTTAAAGTAGTCCTATCTACTTTTGCCAGTAGTTTTACTATGGCCTTGATCTTTACAGTCCGAAAGTCAACAACAAACAAAAAATCCAATGGAACTGCAGTGAAATATCACGTAGAAGAACAAAGGAAAAAACTGCAGTGGTGATGTACAAGATGCCAAGTGTTTAATGGAACGGTCATAAAAATAGTTTTAAATAAACAATCATAAAAAATAAATAATGAATATAATCATATAACAGTTTGTATCCAAAAGGATTGATGAACCCGGACCCGACATGGTCTGTTTTTCGAAGAAACATTCCTTCCTCAGGGGTCCTAATGGGTATCATATGCAAGAAACCTGATGACAACTGGAATCGGCAGTGAACAGCCAAACAATCTGTCAAAGCTCCTACGCAGTGCAGGACAAAAGCGAAAGCTTTCAAAGATTCTGGGAGTCACACTAGACCGACATTTAACACTAGCAGAACACTTGAACTTAGTGGTACAAAAATGCTTTTTTCCATTGTGGAAATTAAGAACCATAAAAAAATATTTTGATCCTTTATCGTTCAGACTATTGGTGCAGGCATTAGTTTTATCTATTTTAGACTATTGTAACATCATCTATTTAGGAGCACCCAAAAAATTTATAAGGAAATTAAGGATAAGTCAGAATACAGCTGTTCGATTGATTTTTGGTTTAAAAAAGAATGACCATATTAGTCCATATTATCGTTTACTTCATTGGCTGCCTTTGGAGGCAAGAGTATTATTCAAATTTTCCTGTGTCTGCTTTAAGCTGATATTGGGATTGTCTCCAGTTTACCTTTTTCCTCATTTTGTGTTGCATAGACCATCAAGAGAAACTAGAAACTTCTACTTATTTGCTTATCCAAAAATTAATGGGTGTAGATATAAGACCTTCTTAGATAGGACCCTAGCATTTCAAGCTGGTAGGCAACAATCTTGGTTAGGTAAATCATTTATGTATTCAGCAAGCTATGTTATCCTATTGCTGTTTTTGGAAATTAATTAAGACCACTTTGTTCAATAAGTTTATTACTTAATGAGAGTTTTATTATTGAAATTCTATTTTACAAATATTTGTATTTTTTATTGTATTATTTTTATTGTATTTTTTATTGTATGATTGTCCAGCTCTTTTTAGTGTAAACCGCCTAGAACTTTTGGTTATGGCGGTATAAAAGAATAAAGTTATTATTATTATTATTATTTAAGACTATTTTTATGATCGTTCCATTAAAGACTTGGCATCTTGTACATCACCATTGCAGTTTTTGCCTTTGTTCCTTTACTCGCAGTCCTACCAATGGGTCAGGTGTCAGGTTATCCCTAATGAATATGCACGAGAGAGATTTACATAGAGTGGAGGTGACAGGCATGCAAACATCTCTCCTGCATATTCTAGGGTAATGTCCTGAAAACCTGATCCATTAGCAGTTTTCCAGGACTGGAAGTGAAGATCCCTGCACTATGGTGCTTGGCTTGGGGATCGGAAGAGGTAAAACCAGGACTGACTGAGCCCCTCCCTGAAGAGACTGAAGCGTGTTGGCAGTCCTAAAAGTAGCATCACTAAGGAGTTTGCAGGAAATTTTTTTTAAATGATACAAATAATGGCATTAATCTGGAGTATTTCAGAGTATGGTAATTCTAAGGAATTTATGGAAAACTTTGCATTATCGCTCCTGACACCTAGAATACCTCCAGGGTGATGAAATGTATTAATGTTCCAATAAAGTCGTCCTTGAGAATGATTCTACCTTAAAACCACTAGTTAATATTACCCTCCCGTTATGGAACGTGAAACCAACATGGATATGTAAGATATGGTTGGGGGTTGGGGACTCTGGGCTGCAAAATAGTCACTGTCTCTTTAAGGATTAATTAAAACATATACAGTTCAATACCTTTCTGATTCTTCTTAAATACACAGAAATCACAATATTGAATATACAAATCTGATAAAATACTTAACAGGAAAAAAGAATTAGATTGCAACCACAAAAAAAATTATTTAATAGTAACTTTTTTTTTTTTAAATATATAAAATAGCAATAAAACATTCTTGGTACAGCAATAATATTATACACCCCTCTAATACTTCTGAATACCCTGATGCCTAGTGCAAACTCAACTGCCTCTTTGTCAACAAAAAATGTGATTATCTCCTCTTATGGTAAAGTTTTAAAGCCAAGACGCCACAGTGTTTTCATTTTATGGGAGGGGAGGCTTCACATTGGTTTGACTCAACCAGGCTTCTGTGGCCCCCCCTTCCCCCCCCGTGCATTCTGCAGCATTTCGTTCTGATTTCCCTAAGGCAGGATGGTTGTCCTGAACTTTTCCTGGCAACCCATAGACCATTAAACTGCCAGGATACCTACCATTAATACGAATGAGATTGGGATTATCAGACGTCCGGGGAAACCCGGACATGTCCTCTTTTTAGAGGTCTGTCCAGGTGCCCGGACAGATTTTCCAAAACCCAGCAGTTTGTCCGGGTTTTGAAAAGCCCCGATGACCTCCGGCTGCATCTGGAGGGCCTCTGAGCATGTGCGGATGACATCACACACATCTGTGCATGCTCAAGGCCCTCCAGCCACGGCCTGGATGTTGGGGAAGAAGAGACTAGATTTTCTGGGAGCGGGGCAGCAGAACTAGGCAGGGATGGGGTGGAACAGGGCAGGGCCATGTGTCCGGGTTTTCCCTTCTCAAAATATGGTAACCCAACATGAGATAAATACTGAGTGTCTAATGCATGCAATTGTGTCTCATGCATTCTCATGGTGAATACATGGCTGTGAACTTACTCCGTTCCAGCCAGCACATTTTAGGCTGGTCCTTGATATCTAACAACCTTAGGTTGCAGCACTGATTGTAATGGGCAGAATCAGGAACTACAAACACCACTCTGCTTCGGGATGTAAGTTCAAAATCAGGACTGGCCTAAAATGCGCCTTTTGGAACTGGACAGTTGGTAGCTATGGCAGTGGTTCCCAAACCTGTCCTGGTGGCTCCCCAACCAGTCAGATTTTCAGGATATCCGGAATGAATATTCACGAGACATTTGCAAGCAGTGGAGGCAGTGCATGTAAACCTCTGACTTGTGGGGAGTATGTGGCACAGTGGTTAGAGCTACAACCTCAGCACCCTGAGGTTGTGGGTCCAAATCCCATGCTGCTCCTTGTGACCCTGGGCAAGTCACTTAATCCCTTGTTGCCCCAGGAACATTAGGTAGAGTGTGAGCCCACTGGGATACAGAGGGAAAAATGCTTGAGTACCTGAATGTAAACCCCTTAGGTTATAAGTGGTATATAAATACTAAAAATAAATAAATATAATATTATTCATTGTGGATAGGGTTACCAGACATCCAGGAAAACCCGGACATGTCCTCTTTTTAGAAGACTGTCCAGGCTCCTGGACGGACTTTCCAAAACCCAGCAGTTGAGCTCTGGCTGCATTTGGAGGGCCTCTGAGCGTGCACGGATGACGTCACACACATCTGCGCATGCTCCAGGGCCTCCAGATGCTACTTGAGCTCGTCCGGAAGAAGAGACAAGGCTATGTGGGGGCGGGGCTTGGGGCAGAGCTGGGTGGGGCTGGAGGCAGAACGAGGTGGTGTCATGTGTCCGGGGTTTCCCGTAGAAAAATATGCATATCCTGAAAACCAGGCTGGCTGGAGAGCCCCCAGGACAGGTTTGAGAACCACTGAGCTATAATAAATAGTCTGATCACATGATAGCTGTGGGGTTGCCAGGGCAGATTTGGGAAATTCATTGTTCAGGGCAATAGGCCAGTTAGAGAAAATTTACAGGGTACTCCATTTCTGGAGAGACTTTTGGGTCTTAGAATCCAATCAGGTTTAAGATAATGGCAATCATAGGCAGTGCTTTGGGAGGGGGGAGGGAGGAGGGAGTCCCAGAACCCTCCCCCCTTGGAATCTGGAGAACTGGAGAAAGGATTCCTCCTCAAAGACTGGTGTTTAGAGTGCCTAATTTGGGGGCTCCTTCAAAATGTTGCATCCTACAATGCCTGTATCTAAGTCTAGCTCTCTTGATATCTATAGTGCTGTGTTCAGACAGCAACAAGTTCAACGTTCATTAGGCATACAAGCTCCAGGACTCAAGCGTGGTCAGCCCTTTTCCTTCAGAAATCTGGACGGATTGGCTCAATTTGTGGAATGTGGCAGATCTGGAGCACCTTGGATTTTTAAAAGCCGAGATTGACCTCAGAATGGCTGGTGTGCTTCGGTGTTGGTGCCCCACCATCTGCCCCTCTGTCTTCATTCCTGATAAGAGGGAGAGTGGTGGGAAGCACCAGGAAGCTACACCGCTGCAACGTTGTTTTGTTTTGGGGGGATTTTTTTGGTGGCACCAAAGATTTTGCAATAGTGCTCCAAAATAGAAGGCGAGCCATACATATGAGCCTAAAAATAATCTGTAGAGCAAATTACTGGAAAGCCAACAGATGACAGCAACATGCAGGAAACCCTCCAACAGCCCCAACTTCAAAAAAAGAGGTTGAAAATGTGGCTTTGGTGTCCCTATCCAGGAGTTTTCATTTAATTTCTGTGGCTGGAAACACACCTGTTCCTTTCTTTCCTTCTTGCTC
This sequence comes from Geotrypetes seraphini, assembly GCF_902459505.1. Lineage (NCBI taxonomy): Eukaryota > Metazoa > Chordata > Amphibia > Gymnophiona > Dermophiidae > Geotrypetes > Geotrypetes seraphini. The sequence goes on along the minus strand of NC_047091.1, from coordinate 61,969,530 downwards.
CAGCTTGTCAAACAGACAATACACATAATCTCCAAGAGCTAGAGCATGTTTATAGTGTGGGCAGGAATGTTGCTAAGTAGGAGTGGGTCAGTGAGATATGCCACAGATGTAAATATAGACATAGACCAGTAGTTCTCAACCAGACTCTCAGGACATATCAAGCCTGAGATTTTAGGATATTTACAATGAATATGCATGAGATAATTTACATAGAAATGGGACCAGTGCATGCTTACGTATCTAATGCATATTTGTTGTAGATATCCTGAGACCTAGGTTGAGAACCACTGATAACAGATGTTCTCCTGGGTTCTCCATTGTCTCTCCCTAGTCCCTACCTCACTGTTCATAGGCTTAGTGCTTGTCTCAGTTCAAATAATATAACACTGGTGCTTGGGCATAGCGTGCAATGTGATGTACAGTATAGGGTTACCAGATGTCCGGGAAAAACCTGGACATGTCCTCTTTTTAGAAGATTGTCCAGGTGCCCAGATGGACTTTCCAAAACCCGGCAGTTTGTCCGGGTTTTGGAAAGTCCCAACGAGCTCCAGCCGCATCTGGAGAGCCTCTGAGCATGTGCGGATGAGGTCATGCTCAAGACACTCCAGACGCGGCAAGGAAGTCAGGGAAGAAGAGGCAAGGCTTTGGGGGGGAGAGGGGCAGGGCTAGGGGCAGACCGGGAAGGGGTTGCAGATAGAACTGGGTGGGGTTGGAGGCAGAATAAGGCGGGGATGGGAGTGGAACGGGGCAGGGCCATGTGTCTGGGTTTTTGCGTCTCAAAATATGGTAACACTAGTGCAGTAGAACTCGTAGGAGCCAATTTTTCAAAATGATTGGGGTTGCTAAACCCAAAGGAAACTACCCCTCCCTGGACACAGTCAAGGAGTTTGCTCAGTATTAGGAGGGTTCAAACACCCACAGAGCTGTCTTAGTAGCATAGTAAATGCCCATTAGTTATTCTCATTAGAAATATATGATTAAGTTAACTTGTCTCTTCTTTGATATTTCTAGGCCATAGACTGTAAAGTCCACCTGGTATTGTCCTAGGTTCCAACTGCTGAAGTCGCCATCTAATCAAGCCACTGTGACATCACTGGTGAGGTTGGCTCTTAGGCACTGGTGGAATGAGGCATTATGTCATCACAATCTAAGCTCTGGAATGTTGCTACTCTTTGGGTTTCTGCCAGGTAACATAGTAAATGATGGCAGATAAAGAAAGACCAGAACATCTAGTCTAAGCATTTCTCAATGCCAATGAGAACAAAACCTGTCCACTGTTGAGACCCCACAGATCTACCTATCATGTCCTTAATACTTAACATGGTAACATAATAAATGACGGCAGGTAAAGACCTGTATGGTCAATTCAGTCTGCCCATCAAAGCCACTCCATGCACGTTACACTCCTCTATGCCCTATTTAAAATGTGATGGGCTTAAAACAGGGGTGGGCAACTCCGGTCCTCGAGGGCCACAATCCAATTGGGTTTTCAGGATGTCCCCAATGAATATGCATTGAAAGCAGTGCATGCAAATGGATCTCATGCATATTCATTGGGGCCATCCTGAAAACCCAACTGGATTCTGGCCCTCGGAGAGGAGTTGTCCACCCCTGGCTTAAAAGAACCTTGTCTACCCACCTTTCTGCTTAATGCAGGAGTCTCAAAGTCCCTCCTTGAGGGCCGCAATCCAGTTGGGTTTTCAGGATTTCCCCAATGAATATGCATGAGATCTATGTGCATACATTGCTTTCAATGCATATTCATTGGGGAAATCCTGATATGGGTTGCCAGATGTCTGGGAAAATCCGGATATGTCCCCTTTTAGAGGAATGTCTGGGTGTCAGACATTTTTTTGAAAGTATGTGTGTGTGTGGGGGGGGGAGTCTGTCCGGGTTTTGCCAGCTCTCCCGACTCCCCCACGTAACTCCATCCCAGCTGCTGCACTGAATCTTCGGGCAGGCCGGCAGTGGCAATGAGGGAAGCTTGCTGCTGCTGGCCTGCCCCAGAAGCTTCCTCTCTACAGCGATTTCCTGTTCTCTAGTAGGCGGGACTTGCAGAGAGGTAGCTTCCCTTGTTTCTACTGCCAGCCTGCCTGAAGATTCAATGCAGAAGGCGAACAGGAGGTAGGTAGGGGAGTTAGGAGCTGGAGAGAAAGTTCTTTGGATCCCGCTGGGGGGGGGGATTTGAATTGGTGCAGGCTCTGGTGTTGGGGTGCAGTTAGGTGAAGAGGAAGAGAGCGGCAGATGCTGGAATGGGCAAGGGGAGAGAAGAGAGATATTGGTCTGGAGTGGGGTACAGGAGAAAGGGTAAAGAAGGAAGAGAACCTGGGCGGGGGTGGAATATGGCAACAGGGATAGAAGAATGGCCTTGGAGTCAAGGGAAGGAAGGATAGATAGGGATGAAGCCTGGGACTGAAAGGGTGATGAGATGTATTTGTCAAGTGGTCACTTCATTGCTGTTGGCAGAGACTACTAAATAATCATTCTGGTGTCTCAGACCTTTCTCTCTCTGGTCTCTGCCATTCACTCAGGTTTCTTCCAGTCACCTGGGTCCCTTTCAATCACCACCGCTCACTTCCATTCATTTGAGTCTCTTCTGGTCACTCAGATGTCCTGGTACCTTGGTCCCTGCTAACCACTAGTCAATTCAGGTTTGAACTTACTAGGATTTAGGTGTATGCCAGTATGCACGTGCGCGCACCCCCTCCAGGACACTTGTCTGTCTGGGCTCCAGGTCTTGTTTGCATGCTCCTGTTTATCTTGGGGTGAGATCTGTTCCAACTTGAGTCAACATGCAAATGAGCTTACTTCACTTGGCTTGCTGGGAAGAGCCTATACTCTGCAGGTTTTAGCATAGGGCTGCTCCATGCAGCCGTCATCTACTATGTTACTATGTTACTTTTTCGCAGCAGTGATTGGTGTTAAAGCAACTCTACCCCATCACAGCAGTGGAGGATAGATGAGGGCTAAAAGGGTACAGAGGATGGGAAGGGGGACTAAAGAAATTGGTGAAAGGTAAGGGGTGGGGGGGGGTGGAGCCAGGGTGGGACTGGGACCAGTGGAAGGAAGGGGTAGGGAGAGGTGGGGCATGGTCAGGGGTAGGGTGGGGTCAGGGGCATGGGCATGTGTTATCTTTTTTTGTTGTCACAAATATGGTAACCCTAAGAATAAAGCTTAATTTACTTTTTTTATATTTGTCCAATGAAAATAAAAAAATCAAGGTATGAAAGGACTCCAGTGTCATCACTACAGGCAGGCCCACCCAGCGGTGGCACCACATACCCCTCTTTCCTTCTCCTCCACCCACAGCCCAGTATCTGCCTCCATCTCGGAACCCCCTCTCCGGTGTACCTCAGACGTAGATGCAGAGAATTCAATTTTGCTGCCTATACTGACCAAGCAGACCTCCCTCTGCTGCATCTGCCCTCACGAATCACTTCCTGTTTCCTTACTGCTACCGGTAGGATGTGGCAGTGGGAAGACAGTTGGGTTGGTGCAGATAGCGAAAATGAATTGCTGCAGCTGCCTCTTAGGTACATTGGGGAAGGGGGTTCAGAGACAGGGGAAGTTGCCAGTTCATGGACAGAAGACTGAGGAGAGAAGAGATGTTGGATGGGAGGAGCAAAAGCTGAGGGGAAGATCTAAAAAAATAAAAAATAAATTAAAAAAAATCAATGGAGGGGGGAAGTGCCCATCTGAGTTAGGGTTACCAGACATCCAGGAAAATCCAGACATGTCCTCTTTTTAGTGGAATGTCCGGGATCCTGGATGGACTTTCCAAAACCCGGCAGTTTTCTGGGTTTTGGAAAGCCTCCCCGACGAGTTCCGGCAGCATCTGGAGGGCATCTGAGCATGGGCGGATGATGTCACACACATCCGCGTACGCTCCAGGCCCTCTGGACGCGGCCGGAGATTGTCGGGAAAGAAGAGAGGAGGTTGTTGGGGGGCGGGGCTGGGGCGGAGCTGAAGGTGGAACTGGGTGGGGCCAGGTGGAACGGGATGAAGCTGGAGGTGGAACAGGGTGGGGCCATGTGTCCGGATTTATGTGGCCCGAAAAATGATAACCCTAATCTGAGTTAACTCTGGACCCACCGAAAATGTTAGGTCTGGCTACATTACTGAAGGCTGCACCTTCAAAAAAAGAATGGAGTCGGTCCAGAGGAAGTCTACTAAAACTGTGCGTGGTCTTCATCATAAGGTGTTTAGGAACAGACTTAGATCTCAATCTGTATACTTTGGAGAAAAGGTGGGAGAGGGAAGATATGATAGAGACGTTTAAATACTTAAGTGGCATAAACGTGCACAAGTCAAATCTCAATTGAAAGGAAGCTCTGGAATGAGAAGGCATAGGATGAAGTTAAGAGGTGATAGGCTCAGGAGTAATTTAAGGAAATACTTTTGTACAGAAAGGGTGGTAGGTGCGTGAAACAATCTCCCGGTAGAGGTGGTAGAGAAAGAGACTATGTCTGATTTCAAGAAAGCCTGGGATAGTCATGTGGGATCTTTTAGAGAGAGGAAGAAATAATGGTTACTGCGGATGGGCGGAATGGATGGGCCATTTGGCCTTTATCTGCCATCATATTTCTATATCAGAGGCCTTCAAAAAGAAAAAGGCAAAGGGATTTCAAAGATAGGGAAAAAAGTGCCAGAAAGCTGGGGTCTGACAGCTCCTCCGCACAAGGATCTCTTTAGAGCTGGGGTTTTTTTTGTGAGGTTTGGTTTCCCCAGAAACTGACAAAAAAATCCAAGCAAACGGACATTTGTACACCATCACACTTGCCCTGGAAAATGAAAAAGAAGTGTTCAAGAAGTAAGTAGCTGTATTGAAGGTGATGGCTTGGGAGAGGGAAGAGCTGATGTGGCCAGAGATCAGATGGAAGTGCAGTGCATTCAGGGGGAATGAAGCCAGCTGGAACGCTCTTCCAGAGGCTGTTATAGGGGAAAACATTCTCCAAGGATTCAAGACAAAGTTAGACAAGTTCCTGCTGAACAAGAACGTGCGCTGGTAGGGCTAGTCTCAGTTAGAAACATAGAAACATAGAAATTGACGGCAGAAAAGGGCCATAGCCCATCGAGTCTGCCCTTACCAATGACCTACTCCCTGACTTTTACTGCCCTATAGATCCCATGTGAATATCCCATTTTCTCTTAAAATCTGACACGCTGTTGGCCTCAATCACCTGCTGACGTAGCTCGTTCCAATGATCGACTACCTTTTCAGTGAAGAAGTACTTTCTGGAATCACCTTGAAATTTCCCTCCCCGGACTTAGGGTGCTGGTCTTTGATCTAAGGGCCGCCGCATGATGGACCACTGGTCTGACCCAGCAGTGGCAATTCTTACGTTCTTATGTTCTGTGCTGTTTAGGACACATTGAAATCATATGGCATTAGAATACTCACTAACACTGAAATAACACTCCAACAGTAACAGAACTGAAACACCATTGCAATAGCACTGCACCAGCCCTGTGACAACTACAGTACCTGAATTCGGGGGTAAAGCCATGGGGCGGTCCTGGCTCATAAGAACATAAGAATAACCTTACTGGGTCAGACCAATGGTCCATCAAGCCCAGCAGCCTGTTCTCACGGTGGCCAATCCAAGTCCCTAGTACCTCACCAAATCTCAAGGAGTAGCAACATTCCATCATCTCAAAGAATAGCAAGATTCTGGAACTCCAATGAGAGCAACATTCCAGAGCTGAGCTTGTGATGTCATAATGCCTCATTCCACAGTGCCTGAGAGCCAACCTCATCAGTGATGCTACAATGGCTTGATTGTCCTATACTTGGCTCATGTAAGAACATAAGAACAGCCATACTGGGTCAGACCAACAGTCCATGTAGCCCATTCTCATAGTGGCCAATCCAGATCACTAGTACCTGGCCAAAACCCAAAGAGTAGCAACATTCCATGCTACCGATCCAGGGCAAGCAGAGGCTTCCCCCATGTCTTAATAACAGACTATGGACTTTTCCTCCAGGAATTTGTCCAAACCTCGCCTTGTTTGGTCTTAGGCCTGACCACCCAGCAACCACAGGCCACAGGCAACAGTTCCTACATGCTGCTGGCAGCTCATCGAAAGCCTTCCCTCTGATGTGTTTGCATTTTGCATCAGAGGGAAGTCTTGCAGGACAGCTGCCAGGGGGTTGGAAGGGGCAGGAAAATAAAGATGCTAGGGGGGGGAGGGAAGGAAAGACAGAGAGAGAGATGCCCATCTACTTTGGGCTAAGGCCTGCTCTAAATTGGCTGCCTGGCTACACCACTGCCTGAATTATAATTGCCTTGGATTTGGCAAGATTAATAATTAAATCCAAAATCAAATGCACTAGCAATGCAGTAACACTACTTCAACCTCAAATAACACTGCTTCAACCCTGACATAGCACTGCATTAACACTGATAGAATACGAGTATCAGGTAATCCCTGAGTTACAAATGCCCGACTTAAGTACAACTCATACTTAAGAACGTGGCGTGGCTTCTTTGATTTCGCTGAGCAGTCTTTCCAGTGGCATAGACTCCTATACTTCTCCTGGAGCAGATTCAGGAATGATGCATGGCCACATTAAGAACAGTGTATGCTTGTGCATGCTGTACCTTAGAGGGAACACTGTAAGGGACAGTTGGCCCTTTTGTCAGCTGGGAGCACAGGGAAGCAGCGAGATTCTTAAAATCTACAGATTCTGAGTTACATACAAATCTGACTTAAGAACAGCTTTAAAAACGTAACTCGTTCTTAACCCGGGGATTGTCTGTATAGAAATAATCAAGCTATTGTGACATCACTGATGAGGTTGGCTCTTAGGCACTGGTGGAATGAGGCATTATGACATCACAATCTCAGCTCTGGAATGTTGCTACTCTTTGGGTTGGCCACTGTTGGAAACTGGGCTTGAGGAACCTTCGGTCTGTCCCACTATGGCAACTCTTATGTTCTTATGTGAGTCAAGTGCAGGCAGTCCCCGAGTTACAGATGCCCGACTTAAGTATGACTCGTACTTAAGCACGTGGTCGTGGCTTCTTTGATTTCACTGAGCAGTATTTCCAGTGGCATAGACTCCTACATTTCTCCCGTAGCAGATTCAGGAATGATGCATGGCCACATTAAGAACAGTGTATGCTTGTGCATGCTGTACCTTAGAGGGAACACTGTTAGGGACAGTTGGCCCTTTTGTCAGCTGGGAGCACAGGGAAGCAGCGAGATTCTTAAAATCTACAGTTTCTGAGTTACATACAAATCTGACAAGAACAGCCTTAAAAAACGTAACTCGTTCTTAACCCGGGGACTGCCTGTATTGTATTTGCAGTGCAACACCACTTTACCATTGAACCAACAGAGATTCAAACTCCAGAGCCTTCACAGTGGCTGTACAATAACATTACCTTAGAGCTGGCCCAAACATTAGGTATGACTAAGCAGCTGCCTAGGGCAGCTGCTGGTGGGGGGTGGGGGGTGGGAGAGGAAGGGGGGCACCAGCAAACAGCAACTGCAGTCCAAACAAAACAAGGACCTGACAGCCACAGAAACACAAAGAACCATCAGCGCATACTTTAAATCTGCATATTTATAGAATATTTGTGTGATCACAGTTGTTCAGTTTCCGCCGGGACAGACAGGGAAAAATGCTTGGGTACCTGAATAAATTCATGTAAACTGTTCTGGGCTCCCCCTGGGAGAAAGGTATAGAGAATGGAATAAATAAATAACCAAAATCTTGGGGAGAGGGGCTGCAGGCTAGGGGTCTAAAAGTTAATTGGGATGTGTGTGTGTGTGTGGGGGGTCTGCCCTGGGTGCTATCACCCACTTTCCTCTTTGCCCCCCCCCCTCACTCCTTCTCAACCACTCCCCTCCCCGTTGTACATGTGTGCCCCTTCCCTTGTACCTCTTTAATTTTCCCAGCGCGAGCAGTATCATGGACTTATTCCTTTCAAGTGGGAGGAGAGGTTTTGAGCCTTTGCTGCAGTTGCTCCATGACAAAATAAAAGGATTAAAGATGTAAATGGATTGAAAACCTGAAGCGGCTTCAGCTCCTGAGGACGCCTTCGTGGTGAAAACGCAAGATTGTGTTGGGCTGACTGAATGTTATTCTGTTTGAAGTCGTCAGAAATAAATCAAAATTGCCAAGATGTTATAAATGTCACAGGAGTAAAGTCTACAGGAATCTTTGGTGATGTGGATTTCAAAGTGTGGACATTAAGGGACTGATGTTCCAGGTTTTCTACATAATACAGGGGTTGCCCCGTTCATGTTTTGATGTTTTATTATGGATTGTTGTATGTGTATTAGGTTTAGGTAAAGTACATTTATTGTGAAACTAGGAAAGGAAAGAATAAAGTGATTATTTATATGAGTTAGCGTCTTCTCTTTTTTGTATATATGGAAAATTAAAGAGGTACGGGGGAGCACATGCATGCATGGCATGGGGGGTTGGGAAGAGGCATGGGGCGCAGCGAAGAGGGAGGGGGGAAGAGCACCACTGTCCTCACCCACTCACCCTTGCTTCCCCACTGGTGCCCACCGCCCTTGAACTGGCTCTGCGTTACTTTAACCTTGGCACGTCTTAGGAACTGCAGGTTGAAAATCAAGGTTCAAATTCTACCTCTCCCACCAACACTTCTTGTGACCTAGGGCACATTACTTTACCCTCTATTGCCTCGGGTTTAAAAAAAAAAAAAAAAAAAGAAGATCGTGAGCTCTTTGAGACAGGAACCTATACAAACCATAAAATGCCTTGAGCTAGAGCTTGGAAAGGTGAGTAAATCAATTCTAAAACCCAAATTCATGGTAACATTATAACCTCGGCCACAAAACTCAATTACAGCAGTCTAGAAATAACGCTTCTTTGGCACAAATTAATACCACATGAGCACTGCAACATTTAATTCCGGGGGAATTTGGTAAAAAAAATAATTCAAAGGTTTGGACTCATATATTCAAATTCTGCAACATTTGACATAGTAGTTGATTTTCCTTAACACCATAATATAATCACAGTCTTTGACCCCCCAGCTTGCTTCCCTTTTCCACTGTATCTTTCTCTCTATTTCTACTACATGTGATTCTCTAGCAAGTCCTCCTCCTTCCCAGCCATCACTGCTGCTGGTGCTCCCCTGCCTAATGGCTTACTGCTGAATGCTCCATCCATTTCTGGGCCACACAGCCAGTGCTGCTGGTCCTTGACCCCACGCTGAGCATGGTGTGGGAGTAACAGAATTCTGCACACATTCTGCCGCCCTCCCCAGGGTAACGTGCCTCAGCTACTATGCAAAGGATCCTGTGGCTGATGAAACTGCAAACCAGCATCAACTATAAAAACGTAAGAACATAAGACTTGCCATACAATGACAGACCAAAGGTCCATCAAGCCCAGTATCCGGTTTCCAACAGTGGCCAACCTAGATCCCAAGTAGTAAAACAGATTTTATGCTGCTTATCCTAGGAATAAGCAGTGGATTTCCCCAAGCCATCTCAATAATGGCATATGGCACTAATAAGGGTGTTCCAGTCACAAAACACCACACTGACACTACATTAGTAGCCAAGTCTCCTGCTTTGGTGGGTCAGCCGCAGTTTCCTGCTGTGTGGCCTTCCCCGTCCAACGGCATCAGGAAACACTTCATAAAACGTCATCTCCTGCTGCTGTTAATCCTGTGGCAGCAGGAGATTAAGTTTTATGAAGTGTTTCCTGATGCTGCCGGATGAGGGAGGCCACTCTTTTTGCCTCTGGCCGCCAATCAGCTGGGCCAGGGGTGCAGCAATGTGTGGGGCCAGGCAGAACAATGGATGGTTGGCGTAGAAATGGGTAGGGGTAGGCGGAGCAATGGGTGGAGTGAGGCAGGCTGGGGGCAGTCCCTAAATCTCCCGCCGAGTGGGCTGGACTTCATGGTGGCTCTGTACCACAGCCCTAAAAACCAGGACAGGGTCTCACTCCCAGGACCAGACCGAACATTTGTCATGGCTAGGCAGTTGCTTAGGGCAGCAGCAGATAAAGTATACATAGGTCCTGACAACCGCACAAATGCAAGAACCATCGGCACACACTTTAGCTTGCATTTTTAAAAGATTGCGATTGTAAAATTTAATTATTAAAAAAAATCTCAGTGGATGGAAAGCAGAGGGCTCACCTGCGTCAGTGGCCTCCAACGCGCTCCTTTTCTGCGACCCCCAGGGAGACAGAGTCGAACGAGTAATTTCTTCATCTGCTTTCCCTTCTGGTTTGCTCCAGAAGCATGCTTGATGCCAAACCCCTCCTCCCCCTAAGCCTCCAGTGCCTCCTGTGCATGCCTGGTCTTCCTGCTGCGCATTCTTCAAGGACTCCCTCCTCCTGGTCTCTTTTTAAGGAGAAATTGAATGGCACACCTGGGGAGGGGGGGCACAGAGAGTAACTTTTTTTTTTTTTCTTTTTTTGCCCTTTTGAAGCTAATAGCTGTTTGTTGAATACATCTGGTGGGGTGGAGGGAGCACATGCAGCATCCTATAATCTTTTGGTGACCCCCCCATAGCTTTCTCACATCCACTTTGCAGCCCTGTACATAAATAAGGTTGAGGACTCCTGGCCTCGAGTGTCCACTATCCTTCCGCCAGTTCTACTCGGTCCTAAAACTCTACCGTACCGGCACGGCAATAGTAAAATCTCAGCCCTAAAAGCCCCTGTACTGGCAGTGTAATAACAGCACTTCGGTTCTGAAACACCATTACACTGGCACGGCAATAACCACAACTCGGCTCTGAATTAATTCACTCTGACCCTGCAACAGGGGTGTCCAACCTTTTGGCTTCCCTGGGCCGCATTGGCCGAAAAAAAATGTTTCTGGGACCGCGCAAATGCTGCAGCAAGACAGAGGAGCTGGCAAGACGGTAAACACCCAGGGGCAGCAGAGGAAAACACTGCATCGCCCTCGACCGGGGCCGCACAAAATACTTCACGGGGCCGCATGTGGCTCTCGGGCCACAGGTTGGACACCCCCGCACTACAATAACAGCTCCTCAGCCCAAAAACATGTCAGTAGCCGAGGCACTGTTATTGTACTGCTATTGTGGTAAGTATTTCAGGGCCAAGGTAATACTACCTCGGCCCTGAAATACTTACCACAATAGCAGTACAATAACAGTGCCTCGGCTCTGAATTAGTGGCATATTGGCACAACTAAACGCTGCATGGTCAAAGGCCTGGTCCTAGCATATAAATCCTTCCACAATATGGTGCCCTGCTACTTCTTGCAAAAACTTCCCCTCCCATGAAATATGACTACATGCCCTCCAGCTCCAAATTGCCAGAAAAAGATCCTACTCCCATTTCCTGCCAAACCTTCGGAATAATCTACCTCCTCACATCGGATCCTTTCAGGTCCTTCTAAACTTCAGGAAAGCTATAAAAACCTACCTTTTTGCCTAGCCTCATTTACTCTCCATCCACAAAGAACGCCTCGGAAAACTGGGATTGTTCACCCTCGAGAAGAGAAGACTGCGAGGGGACATGATAGAGACTTTTAAAATACTAAAAGGATTCGACAAAATAGAGCAAGAAACATCGTTATTCACATTGTCAAATGTGACTCAGACAAGAGGTCATGGACTGAAACTGAGGGGCACCAGGCCCAGGACAAATATCAGGAAATTCTGTTTCACACAACGAGTGGTGGACGCTTGGGACGCTCTCTCGGAGGAGGTCGTGATGGAGACCACCATTCCGGGATTCAAGGGCAAGTTGGATGCACACCTTCTCGTAAATCACATTGAGGGATAAGAGTAAACAAGGTTTCTCAGCAGGCAACACCTGGCTTGGCCTCCGCGAGTGCGGGTCGCTGGACTGGATGGACCTAGGGTCTGATCCGGCGAAGCCATTTCTTATGTTCTTATGACTACCCTGAGGCATCTTCTATAGACTATGGCCAATTCAACTGTTACCATTGTCATGGGCCACCTTTATATACACATAGCCTGTAGACGGGATGCCATGGTAGCCAAATGATATGGTGTGTCAGTCGTGTCGGCACTAAACAAGCTCAATTCCTATGGAACATATGTGTCGATTGTACACCACGGAAGCCAAATGTATCTGTCATGTCTGGGCTAACCCAGTTCAAATCCTAGGGAACATATGTGTTAGATTGTACTATCAAATAGATTCCTCATGCTGCACACTCTGATTGCAAAGCCATGACACCATAACTGGGGTTACTAGACATCCGGATTTAAAACCAAATAAATAAATAAATTATAGTCCTAAAAATCACTGTAGTAGCACTGCAATAACAGTGTATTGGCCATAAAACATCACTGTTTTGTCACTGCAATAATAGCACCTCGGTCCTGAAATACCACCACACTAGTGGTATTTTGAGGACGTGTATGGGGGTCCGGACGGCTTTTCAAAACCCGGCACTTTGTCCGAGTTTTGAAAAGCTTCCTCTGCAATTGTGTCATGCAAGCAGTGGGGGCGGGGCAGGGATAGGCGGGCCTGAGGCTGGGTCTAGGGGGGTCCGGATTTTACAAATGTAAAATCTGGCAACCCTACTCCTATAATACCACTCTCTCCTCTGTTTCAGATACCCTCGTTCATCCCCACCCCCCATGGCTCTGTAAGGCGCGGCAAACCACAGCCCTGACTCAACCCCCAAATTTGCTACTTATGCTCCTGTGCTAGGTCTGCTGAATGTCTCTGGCTCAAATCGGGCATCCGTGCTGACTTCATTCACTTCAAATTCCCCCTGAGCTCCTTCCAGTCTGGTCTTTCACTTGCCATACAAGCCTGACTGACTCTCTTGGCTCCAACCCTCGCTGTCTCTTTGCACACTGAACTTTCTGCTCAAAGTGCCCCCCCACCTCCAATCCTTTCATCACTCTCCCCCCAAGACTATGGCTGATTACTTCTATGACAAGGTCTACAAAATTAACCTTGACTTCTCAAACAAGCCCCTCCCCCCTGCTCACTGTCAATCCTCCCTCAGCCCTTGCCTCCTTTTCATCCTTACCTAAAATCACCAAAGAGGACCTGCACCTTTTCTCTCCTCTTCCAAACTCACAACCTGCTCCTCTGATCCGATTCCTATCCTTCGACTCAATGCTCTCTCTCCTATGGTCACCCCTTCCATCCGTCACATCCTCAATCTATCGTCCCCCAATGCCTTCAAACTTGCTGTAATTACACCACCCCTCAAAAAAGCTTCACTGGACAGTACCTGCCCTGTCAACTATTGACCAATCTCCCTCCCCCCCCTTCTTATCCAAACTACTTGAACGTGCCGCTTGCCACCGCTGCCTGGACTTTTGGTCATCTCTAGCCATCCTTGACCCACTTCAATTAGGCTTTCGCCTCCTGCTCTCTACTGAATCTGCCCTGGCCAAAGTCTCCAATGAGCTCTTCCTGGCCACTTCCAAAGGCCACCACTCTATATGCAGACCAGTGTCTCGCAAACTTTGTGAAGCTGCAGCATACTATATGTGGTGGCCATGGCTCGAGGCATCCGGAAGTGCGAGGACATCGACGCAATGATGTCAGGCCCTCCAGACAGGGCCCTGAGCCATCAGTGGGGGGTGCTGGAAGGGAGGAGGCGCAGAGAGGCGAGGTACTGGCTGACTGCCTACAGGACGTGCCTCTCGCCGCGGGAGGCACGTCCTGTAGGCGGTCAGCCGGTGCCAGCGTCTATCCTCCTCCCCGGTGTCTCACGGCACACAGTTTGCGATATGCTGCTGTAGACCACTGCCTTCTCTTTGACACACTGTCCTCACTTGGATTCCAGGGCCCTGTTCTCTCCTGGTTCTCTTCCTATCTCTCACATTGCACCTTTATTTATTATTATGATAATAATTTATTTATTTAAAAATTTATATACCGCATAAAAACTATGCGGCTTCCAAAATTATATGCATACATATGAAAAATACTAAACATGTTTCGACAAGACAAACACGATAAAACATTAACGATATCATTATTTAGTGTATGCAGTGGTGGATCCTACACTCCACTGTGCGTCTGTCATAATTAGATTGTAAGCTCTTCTGAGCAGGGACTGTCTCTTGCATATACAACGTGCAGTGCTGAATGCGTCTGGTAGCACTACAGAAATAATAAATTGTTGTTCTTGCTTTCCCACTATCGATTAGAGTACCCCAGGGCTCTGTCCTGGGACCTCTTCTCTATCTATACTCATTCCCTTGACGCTCTGATCTCCTCCCATGGTCTTCAAGATCCCCTCTATGCTGATGACTCCTAGATCTACCTCTCTACACCTGAAATCTCTACAGGAATTCAAGCCTGAGTCTCAGTTTGCTTGTCCGACATTGCTGCCTGGATGTTCTGCTGTCACTTAAAACTGAACATAGTCAAGACTGAACTATATATCCTTCCGCCCAAACCTACATCTCCTCTCCCCCCCCCACTAACAATCTCAGCGGATAACACTCACAACCTCCCTGCCTCATCAGCTCGCCACCTTGGTGTTAACTTTGACTCTTCTTTCTCCTCTGTGAAAATTCAACAGACCGCCCAAACCTGCCACTTTTTTCTCTATAACAGTGTTCTTCAACCACTGGTCCTTGGACCAGTGCCGGTCCACAGAAATTTCCTGCCGGTCCAAAGGGCCAGCACGTGCATCAGGCCCAAAACAGTGTTCTTCGCCGCCGGTCCACGGTACGATCGATGCGGCATTATCTTCGAGCCAGCTCCCTCTTCCTAACTGATTCAATGCACAAAGCCACGGGCAGCGGCTCCTACGGGCATCCTGCGCCTGAACCGGAAGCCTTCTCTCTGACGTCGCAACGTCAAGGGGAAGGCTTCCAGATGAGGCACGGGACGTGCAAGGTGCAATTAGTACTATTATGGGGCGGAGTCTGGGGTGAGATTGGGTAGAGATGGGCGGGGTCTGGCCCACGACTTAGCCCAGTGTTCTTCAACCGCCGGTCCACGGACCGATGCCGGTCCACAGAATAATTCTTTTATTTTTGCCGGTCCCTAGGTGTAAAAAGGTTGAAAAACACTGCTCTTTAACATCACCAAAATCCAACCTTTCCTCACTGAGCACACTACCAAAACCCTTATCCACTCCCTCGTCACCTCCCGCCTAGACTATTGCAATCTGCTTCTCACTGGCCTCCCATGTAACCGTATCTTTCCCCTTCAATCAATTCAGAATGCTGCTGCATAACTTATATTCCACCAGAGTTGCTATGCTCACATCACCCCTCTCCTTAAGTCACTTCACTGGTTCCCCCTCCGCTTTCACATAACAATTGCCATACTGGGACAGACCGAAGGACCATCAAACCCAGTATCCTGCTTCCAACAGTGGCCAACCCAGGTCCCAAGTACCTGGCAGAAACCCAAAGAGTAGCAACATTCCAGAGCTGAGATTGTGATGTCACAATGCCTCATTCCACCAATGTCTAAGAGCCAACCTCATCAGTGATGTCACAATGACTTGATTATCCCATACATGCCTCACATAAGAAAGTTGCCATACTCAGGGACAGACCAAAGGTCCATCAAGCCCAGTATCCTATTTCCAACAGTAGCCAACCTAGGTACAAGTATCTAGCAAGATCCCAAGTAGTAAATGTGATTTTATGCTGCTTATTCTATGATTAAGTACTGGATTTCCCCATGCCATCTCAATAACGACCTATGGACTTCTCTTTTAGAAAATTATCCAAGCCTTCGTTAAATCCCGCCAAGCTAATTGATTTCACCACATTCTCCGGCAACAAATTCCAGAGTTTTATTTACATGTTGTGTACAGAAATATTTTCTCTGGTTTGTTTTAAATCTACTACTTAGTAGCTTCATAGCATGCCCCCTAGTATTTTTGAAAAGAGTGAACAAGCGTTTCACATCTACCCTTTCCACTCCACTCATTTTATAGACCTCTATCATATCACCTCTGATTTGTCTATTCTCCAAGCTGAAGGATCCTAGCCGTTTTACCCTTTCCTCATAGGGAAGGCGCCCTCAAACCTTTTATAATTTTCGTCACCCTTCTCTGTACCTTTTCTAATTCCACTATATATTTTTTGAGATACGGCAACCAGAAGTGCACACAGTATTTAAGTTGCGGCCATACCATAGGGCGATACAAAGGCATTACAACATTTTCATCTTTGTTTCCCCTTTCTTTTCTGAGTATTCCTAACATTCTATTTGCTTTCTTAGCCATCGCTGCACATTGAGCTGACGGTTTCAATCCTCAACAATGACACCTGGGCAGTGACTCCTAACATAGAACCCAGCATCACAATGCTATAGTTCAGGTTCCTTGTCCCACGTGAATCACTTTGCACTTGCTCACATTAACCATCATCTGCCATTTTGATGCCCAGTCTTCCAGTCTCACAGGGTCCTCTTGCAATTTTTCACAATCCTTTGGTGATTTAACATCTTTGAACAACTCTGTGTCATCAGCAAATTTAATTATCTCACTAGTTATTCCTGTCTCTAGATCACTGATAAATATGTTAAAAGGCAGCACTCCCAGCACAGACCCCTGGGGAACTCCACTATTTACCCTCTTCAATATTTCTCCTCTCTTTGTCTCTCCCTACATTCCTCCCTGGGAACTCCGTTCATCAGGCAAATCTCTCGTATCCGTACCCTTCTCTTCTACTGCCAACTCTAGACTGCACCTTTTCTCTCCTGCTGTACCTTACGCCTGGAACAAACTGCCTGAGTCAGTATGTCAAGCTCCATCCCTAGAACTATTCAAATCCAGAGTAAAAGCCCGCCTCTTCGAGAATGCATTTAACTCATAACCCCTCACCCTAAGAAACTCCCTATGCCCCTACTTGTTCTGTTGTCTGTTTTAATTTAGAGTGTAAGCTCTACTGAGAAGGGACTCTCTCTTAAATATGTTGTTGTAAAGTGCCTGCGTATGCCTTTCGGTGTTATAGAAATATTAAATAGTCAAATAGGGGATGGTACATTCCTCATCAATATAAAGGCTTCAGGGCCTTAGGACAAATATAGGTAAACCAACAAGAAGTGGAGACCGTACAAGTCACAGGAAAATTTATCTTGGGTTGCTTCCAGCAACAGAAAATGTGGAGAAATATCTCCATTAGAGGTTTTGTTGACACCCCAAACCAGTGCTTCCCAATCTTTTTGTGGCTGTGATCCCATGATTGCAGCCAAATAAAATTGTGCGACCTTCCATGAACGTGCAGAATAATAATGGACCTACAGACAGCCTACCTAGTTCATGACCCCCAAAGGCAGAACTTGTGACCTCCCCCATTATAGTCCCAACCCTCCAATTTGTGAAGCTTTGCCAGCCACAGGAACCCAGAGACAGTCACATGTTTCCCGAGATATCCCTTGAATGAAGCTCTGTTCTTTTGGGTGTTGTCTGGATTTCAGACTGATTCTAAGAGGAGGGGAGAGGGGGAGAGGCTGGTAGGATTTTTTTTTGGGGGGGAGTGTTTGTGTTGATCAATGGGGCATGAGCTCTGACATTTATGCTGCTGCATTGCTGATGGAACCTATAAGGATACCAATACAGGATTATCTATAATGTACTAGACCGCATCTCATCTAGAATACACACTACTGCAGGCTCACGAACAGGAAAAAGAGTGGGTAGTCCTCATATACTGCTTTGCCTCATTCCTTCCACCCTATAGGTGAGGTCTCCTCAATCCTTTCTTTCTACCTTCCCATTTGAAAAGATAGATTTATAATACTAGAGGTAATATATATTTTATGGATCATGAGGATACATTTTGAGGGTAGGAAAAACCAGCTGTTGTCCAAGCAAGTCTGTTCATTGCCCATAGTTTTTCATTAGGCATTATTACAGGGGTCTCAAAGTCCCTCCTTGAGGGCCGCAATCCAGTCAGGTTTTCAGGATTTCCCCAATGAATATGTGTGAGATCTATGTGCATACACTGCTTTCAATGCATATTCATTGGGGAAATCCTGAAAACTCGACTGGATTGCGGCCCTCAAGGAGGTACTTTGAGATCCTCTACTCGAACATTCAACAAGTAGTAGCACCTTGTTATCAGTCCTTCCAATAGATGCACAATCATTTCAACTCCCACAGAATAGTATGTTTTAAATTCACCAAAATACAAACAGAAAGAAGCACTGCGATTAGGGTTACCAGACCTCCGGACTGACATTTGACACCCCTGATTTAGGGGGTACCGCCTCCCTATAATAAGGTTGCCGACTGGATCCAGATTTGTATGACAAGGTCGATCCAGTCCTGGGTTTACCCCAATGCATGCAGGGACTTGTAGTTCCAATTTCCCCATTGCATTCCCCAAACATGTCCTTTTGAGGACATGTCCGGGGATCCGGACGGCTTTTCAAAACCCGGCACTTTGTCCAGGTTTTGAAAAGCCTCCTCTCCATCGTGTCAGGCAGGAGGCAATCCGCACATGCGCAGGTGCCACGCGATGATCATATGTGCACGTGACATCATTGCGTGGCACCCATGCGTGCGTGGCTTACCTCCTGCCTGACCAAAGCAAGCAGTGGGGGGGGGGAGAGGGGGAGCTAGGGCAGGCCTCGGGGCAGGTCTAGGGTGTCCAGATTTTTAAATCATAAAATCTGGCAACCCTAACTGCGATGATAGTGCTCACTGCTACAACGGGAGATGTCACCAAACCTCACAAATGCTGCAACACCAAAGAAAGATGATTGAAGTATAACAAGTGTGCCAAGTGTGTTATATTAGGAAGACTTGACATGGCTGTGTTTCAGCGACGACGCCTGTCTCAGAAGTTGATCAACCCTGGAAGAAACATTGTCCCACTTTCCAAGGTTGATTGACTCCTGAGGCAGGCATCATCGCCGAAACACAGCTATGTCTCATTATAAAATGGACTAAAAATAGGTGTTTACATGTCCTTCAAGGTAACCTGTTATAAAATTACCCTCAAAATGTTTGTCCCCATACAAGTCTACAGTGCTAATTATTCAAACAGAGACTTTGAGGCTAAACGTGCAACCAGCTAGTTCCCCCTTGGCACATTATGCTACAGGTACAATGACTCAAACACCAACCAGCCTGTGCAAAGAATACTATCCCTACAGATCTATTGAGCCAGGCCCTGTCTTGTTCAGAAATAATAATCCAAGCCCTACACCGAGAAGTATGATGAAAATGATAAAAGGTTTGGGACGACTTCCCTGAGGAAAAGCTAAAGTGGCTATGGCTCTTCAGCTTGGAGAAGAGACGGCTCAGGGGTGATATGATAGGGGTCTATAAAATACTGAGTGGACTGGAAAGGGTAGATGTGAATTGCTTGTTTACTCTTTCCAAAAATACTAGCACTAGGGGGATAAGAAGAAGCTACTAAGTAGTAGATTTAAAATAAACTGGAGAAAATATTTCTTCATATAAGGTGTCATTAAACTCTGGAATTCATTTCCAGAGAATGTGGTAAAAGCAGTTAGCTTAGCAGGGTTTAAGAAAGGTTGGGATAATTTCCTAAAACAGAAGTCCATAGGCCATTATTGAGATGGCTTAGGGAAATCCACTGCTTATTCCTAGAATAAGCAGCATAAAATTAGTTTTACTACATGGATAGCTGGGTACTTGGGACCTGGATTGGCTACTGTTGGAAACAGGATTTTTAGTACTGGGGGTAGGTCTAGGGGTCTAGGAGAGTGGATGTTTTCTGCACTAATCAACATAGCTACATTGCCATGCGCCAACCGATTAGCACATGCTTAGCGCGTGAGCTCTTACCGCCTACATCAGAGGTGTCCAATGTCGGTCCTCGAGGGCCGCAATCCAGTCGGGTTTTCAGGATTTCCCCAATGAATATGCATGAGATCTATTTGCATGCACTGCTTTCAATGCATATTCATTGGGGAAATCCTGAAAACCCGACTGGATTGCGGCCCTCGAGGACCGACATTGGACACCCCTGGCCTACATAATGGGTGATGGTAGGGGCTCACACACTAATGGGAAAATTAGTTCATGGTCTTTAATATTAAAAATGGGAATGAACCACGGAAGGTGCACTAAGACCACTTTTTACTGCAAAGTGGCTATTAAGTCTGATTTCATGCGATAGTTTTCATAGTTTTATCTAGTATTTAAGCAAGTATCTGGGTGAGAGCATTGGATAAAAACTGCTCTCCCTGGGTCAGCCTAGTGCAGGGGTAGGGAACTCCGGTCCTCGAGAGCCGTATTCCAGTCGGGTTTTCAGGATTTCCCCAATGAATATGCATTGAAAGCAATGCATGCAAATAGATCTTATGCAAGCATGTAGGGAAAAAAAATCCGATGTTCACTTACAAAATGGGGGGATCACCACTAGGGGTAAGTAACCTTGAAAGAGACCTGGGAGTGATGGTAGACACAACATTGAAGGCGTCGGCGCAGTGCGCCACAGCCTCAAGGAAAGCAAACAAAATGTTGGGCATCATTAAGAAGGGTATCACGACCAGGACGAAGGAAGTCATCCTGCCACTGTATCGTGCAATGGTGCGCCCGCATCTGGAATACTGTGTCCAGTGCTGGTCGCCGTACCTCAAGAAGCACATGGCAGTACTTGAGGGAGTCCAGAGAAGAGCAACTAAGCTAATAAAGGGTATGGAAAACCTCTCATATACTGACAGGCTGCAAGAGCTGGGGCTGTTCTCCCTGGAGAAGCGGAGACTTAGAGGAGACATGATAGAAACCTTCAAGATCATGACGGGCATAGAAAAAGTAGACAGGGACAGATTTTTCAAATTATGGGGAACCACAAGTACAAGGGGGCACTCGGAGAAATTGAAAGGGGAGAGGTTTAGGACAAACGCTAGGAAGTTCTTTTTCACCCAGAGGGTGGTGGATACATGGAACGCGCTTCCGGAGGCTGTGATAGGCAGGAGCACATTGCAGGGCTTCAAAGAAGATTTGGATAGGTTCCTAGAGGACAAAGGGATTGAGGGGTACAGTTAGGAGTAGAGGTAGGTTATAGGGATAGGAGTGAGAGGCAAGTTATAGGAATAGTCAGGGACCACTGATCAAGCAATAGGCCTGATGGGCCGCCGTGGGAGTGGATCGCTGGGCGAGATGGACCTCTGGTCTGCCTCAGCGGAGGCAACTTCTTATGTTCTTATGCATATTCATTGGGGAAATCCTGAAAACCCGACTGGAATACGGCTCTCGAGGACCGGAGTTCCCTACCCCTGGCCTAGTGGCTCAGATGGCGATTATAGCGGCAGGCTGAGATCCAGGGAAGTCAAGGCTTAAATCCCACTGATACTCCATTGGACTTTGATTAAGTCACTTAACCCTCCATTGCCTCGGGTGCAACTCAGGGGACAATATTGGCCACAGGCGGCTAAGTTAGACCTGGATTTTCAGCACTAAATATAAAGGAATTAGATAGGTGTCACTGATATTCAGTGGCCGTACCCAGATAACTTCAAACACTTTTTTTTTCCCCTGTGAAGTTAACCAGCTAGTGATCTGGGTACGGCCACTGAATTACCAGCGTTGCCTGGGTAGCTTCCAGTTCTGGCACTAACCGGATACTGTCAAAAAGAATAGGTCCAGATCCATGGTCTGCCCGAGAAGAAAAAAAACGAGGTCTGAGGCGGTCCATATATCGACACCCCCCCTCTTTTACTAAGGTGCACTAAACGATTAGTGCGCGATAAACGCTAACGCTTCCGTAGACTAACATGCATGCGTTAGCATTTAGCGTGTGCTCATCGGTTAGCGTACCTTAGTGAAAGAGGGGGTAAGTTTATTGAGTGACAAATCTAACGAGTTCTCAGTGCCCACCAAAAGATTCAATCTTTTGGTAGACGTTGAGAGCTCTTTACATTTGCCACTCAATAAAACTGGTGTAGGGACCTCCTCAGGCCTTGTTTCTTTTGGAAGACCAGTGATCTGGCCCTACTCTTTTTGACTGTTTCACTACTGTAAGGTTTGGTGCTTTTCCTTTTTTGGTGTGGTACCAACTGGGTACTGCTACAGCAAATAGGTGGTCAGAGACAATGGCGTAGCGGGGGTGTGAGGCGCCCAGGGCGGTGGTGCCTCCCTTTGCCCTGTTCTATGCCCCCTCCCCCCTTGCTGCGCGTGCTCCCCTTCCCTTCTATCGTAGCTGTTTAGCTTTCCCTGGTGCCCACGCCTGGGATGGCTCTCTTTCTGATGTTACTTCCTAATTGCGGGACTTTAGTAAAATCCGGCCCCCTAGACCTGCCCCCCCCCCCAGTTCCACCTACCCCCTTCCCCCTAGAGCGCGGATGCCCTCCTGCCCGACGCAATGTCGAGGAAGCTTTTTAAAACCAGGACAAAGTGCTGGATTTTAAAAAGCCATCCGGACCCTCCCCCTCGACACGTCCTCGAAAAGGAGGACATATCTAGGGAAATCCAGACATCTGGTAACCTTATGCGCAAGGAGCAGGTTGGAGCTGCTGCTCGTGCCAGCGAAGAGCTAAAGATATGATGGGATACACTGAGGGCGAGCACGTGGCGGGGGAGGAGTGGGAAGGAGCGGGGTGGCAGAGAGCAGGAGAGGTGCTGGCACCTCCACTAAGACAGCACTTGGGGCGGTCCACCCCCCTGCCCCCCCTTACTACGCCACTGGTCAGAGAGGACATTCGGTGGCATTGTCCAGTTATATACTCCCATGGGGAGCCAGTCAGTGGCTAGAGCAGTGGTTCCCAACCCTGTCCTGGAGGACCACCAGGCCAATCGGGTTTTCAGGCTAGCCCTAATGAATATGCATGAGAGAGATTTGCATATAATGGATGTGACAGGCATGCAAATCTGCTCCATGCATATTCGTTAGGGCTAGCCTGAAAACCCGATTGGCCTGGTGGTCCTCCAGGAGGGTTGGGAACCACTGGGCTAGAAGCCTCTTCTACTTGGTTAGTGCTGAATATCAACCTCCTAGATCAGGGGTAGGTAATTCCGGTCCTCAAGAGCCGGAGCCTGGTCAGGTTTTCAGGATATCCACAATAAATATGCATGAGATAGATTTGCATCTCAAGGAGGCAGTGCATGCAAATCAATCTCATACATATTCATTGTGGATATCCTGAAAACCTGACCTGGCTCCGGTTCTCGAAGATTGGAATTACCTACCCCTGTCCGAGATTAATAGGCCCTCTGGGCACAGAGAAATATCTAGAATAGTGAGCTAAAGCCATAAATAAGTCTGTGCATTGCCTCAAAGATCCTGGATTCATTCCCCACTGTCAGGCCTTCTTGCTTAAAGGTGACATCTTGTAGCTGGGTTTAGGACCTATCATTGTGGAGTTCTGGAAAGATCATAAGAACATAAGAACATAAGAAGTTGCCTTCGCTGAGTCAGACCATAGGTCCATCCTGCCCAGCGGTCCGCTCCCGCGGCGGCCCATCAGGCCCATCGCCTGAGTAGTGGTCTATACCTATCTATACCCTTCAATCCTTTTTTCTTCTAGGAATCTATCCAAACCTTCTTTGAAACCATTTAATGTTTTGTTGTCTACAACAGCCTCTGGAAGCGCGTTCCATGTATCCACCACCCTCTGAGTGAAAAAGAACTTCCTAGCGTTTGTTCTAAACCTGTCCCCTTTCAATTTCTCCGAGTGCCCCCTTGTACTTGTGGTGCCCCTTAATTTGAAAAATCTGTCCCTGTCTACTTTTTCTATGCCCTTCAGGATCTTGAAGGTTTCTATCATGTCTCCTCTAAGTCTCCGCTTTTCTAGTGAGAAAAGTCCCAACTGCTTCAATCTGTTGGTATATGGCAGATTTTCCATTCCCTTTATCAGTTTAGTTGCTCTTCTCTGTACTCCCTCAAGTACTGCCATGTCCTTCTTGAGGTACGGCGACCAGTACTGGACACAGTACTCCAGATGCGGCCGCACCATTGCACGATACAGCGGCATGATGACTTCCTTCGTCCTTGTAATACCCTTCTTAATGATACCCAACATTCTGTTTGCTTTCTTTGAAGCTGTGGCGCACTGCGCCGATGCCTTCAGTGTTGCGTCTACCATCACTCCCAGGTCTCTCTCCAGGTTACTGACCCCTAGCGGTGTTCCCCCCATTCTGTATGTGAACATCGGGTTCTTTTTCCCCACGTGCATGACCTTGCATTTCCCTATGTTGAAGCTCATTTGCCATTTTTCGGCCCACTTTTCCAGCTGCGTTAGATCCTTTTGGAGATCTTCGCAGTCTTCCCTGGTTTGAGCCCTGCTGTATAGTTTGGTGTCATCTGCAAATTTAATGACCTCACACTTGGTTCCCGCCTCTAGGTCGTTTATGTAAATATTGAACAGGAGCGGTCCTAGCACCGACCCCTGTGGAACTCCGCTCGTGACCCCTTTCCAGCCTGAGTAATGGCCCTTTACTCCAACCCTCTGCTTCCTGTTTGCCAGCCAGTTTCTGATCCATCGGTGGACCTCCCCTTGCACCCCGTGGTTCCATATCTTCTTAAGCAGTCTCTCGTGTGGTACCTTGTCGAAGGCTTTTTGGAAGTCAAGGTAAATGATGTCTATAGATTCCCCTTTATCCACCTGGTTGTTCACCCCCTCAAAGAAGTACAATAAGTTGGTGAGGCATGACCTGCCCTTGCAGAAGCCATGTTGACTCGGTTTTAGCTGCCCATTTTTTTCGGTGTGTTCACAGATGCTGTCTTTAATTAGTGCCTCCATCATCTTTCCCGGGACTGAGGTCAGGCTCACCGGCCTGTAGTTTCCTGGGTCACCCCTTGAGCTCTTCTTGAAGATGGGCGTAACATTTGCTATTTTCCAATCCTCCGGGATCTCTCCAGTTTTTAAGGATAGGCTGTATATCTGTCGAAGTGGCTCCGCTATTTCGTTTTTTAGTTCCTTGAGTACCCTTGGGTGAATGCCGTCCGGACCTGGCGATTTGTCACTCTTTAGTCTGTCTATCTGCCTGAGTACATCTTCTTGGCTTACCTCTAAATTGACCAGTTTATCATCTTGGTCTCCTATTGCGATCTCCTCGGGTTCCGGAATGTTGGTTGTATTCTCCACCGTGAAGACTGACGTGAAGAACTCATTTAACCTTTCAGCTATCTCTTTCTCTTCTTTTACTACTCCCTTTCTATCTCCATCATCCAATGGTCCCACTTCTTCTCTTGCCGGTTGCTTCCCCTTGACGTATCTGAATAACGACTTGAAGTTTGTTGCTTCCTCTGCCAGTCTCTCTTCGTATTCTCTTTTTGCTTTTCTAACCACTCGGTGACAAGTGGACGTCATTAGATCAACTAGGCCAGGGGTGGGCAATGAGGGCTGGAATCCAGTCGGGTTTTCAGGATTTCCACAATGAATATGCATGAGATCTATTTGCATGCACTGCCTCCCATTATATAGAAACATAGAAACATAGAATATGACGGCAGAAAAGGGCTGTAGCCCATCAAGTCTGCCCATGCTAATGACCCATCCCCAGACTTCACCCGGCTAGAGATCCCACATACATATCCCATTTCTTTTTGAAATCGGATATGTATGTGGGATCTCTAGCCGGGTGAAATGAATCTCATGTATATTCATTGGGGAAATCTTAAAAAACCAACTCGATTCTGGCCCTCGTTGCCCACCCCTGAACTAGACTAAACAGGGAAAATAGTTCTGGGTACCTGCAAATTTAGGATCCTGCCCTATAGGGCAGGGCTACTCAACTGAGGTCTACAGGCAGGCCAGGTTTTCAGGAAATGCACAATGAATATGCATGAGAGAGATTTGCATGTACTGCTTGGTATGAAAATCTCTCATACATATTCATTGTGGATATCCTGAAAACCTAGCCTGCCTGTGTGCCCCTTGAGCTACTATTATGAACAAAGAGCACAGGGGGTTTTCAGGCCAACAATGTAGGAATTTCTGCCAGTTTATTAGCTCATGTGATTTTAATAGGGCCACACAGGGTAGGGGGTGACAGAGTGCTGCTGGAATCTGCAGGGGCTTGCAGTGATGGCCGCTAAAGTCTGGAGCAGGAGAAGCTGCATCATCAAAGAAAGTGGAGAGGAGGAGGCAGGGGAGAAAGAGACTTCAGGGGGAAGGAAGGGGGCCGGGGCCAGGATCCTCATGCCCAGGCTGAGTTTTATCACAATCTGCCCCTGGATCATGGTGCCAACTCTCAGTCCTTGCTCTGATCTAGTTGGAAATGGAGAAGCAGTAGGAAACGGCAGGATCATAGAAATTGCCCTCCCTTCCTTTACAGGTACTTCTGGATCCACACTGTGCACTGGTACATTTTCAAAAGGAAATGCAACTGGAAGGTTCCTGGTGAAAATAAGCATGCAAGCTGCCCATGGACTCTGAAAATGATAGCAACTGCAAAGCCTGGCTGTGGCCTGGTAAACCTAGTTCAATGAGAGTTTATAGATAGGAAGGCAAGAGGAATGAGAAGTCTCCACTAGTATTTGAAGTGAACCCAGGTAGGGTTACCATATTTTGAGCAGTAAAAACCCGGACACATGGCCCCGCCCAGCCCTGGCCCATTCTATCTCCAGTCCCGCCCCATTCTGCCCCCACAAAGCAGGAGTGTGTGGCGCAGTGATTGGAGCTACAGCCTCAGCACCCTGGAGTTGTGGGTTCAAACCCCGCACTGCTCCTTGTGACTCTGGGCAAGTCACTTAATCCTCCATAGCCCAAGTACGTTAGATAGATTGTGAGCCCACCGGGACAGATAGGGAAAATTCTTGAGTACCTGATTGTAAAACCGCTTAGATAACCTTGATAGACGGTATATAAAATCCTAATAATAATAAATCCTTTTGTTCTCCCTGACAAGCTCCGGCTGCGTCTGGAGGGCCTGGAGCATACGCGGATGTGTGTGACATCATCCGCACATGCTCAGAGGCCCTCCAGATGCGGCTGGAGCTCTGCAGGGCTTTCCAAAACCCAGACAAACTACCGGGTTTTGGAAAGTTCGTGCAGGCACCTGGAGAGTCCTCTAAAAAAAGAGGACCTGTCTGGGTTTTCCCTGATGTCTGGTAGCCCTAAGCCCAGGGAATCTCCCATTGTATCTAGATGCTACTGCCTTGACTAGAAAAAGGCAGGCCAGCAGCAGCAAATCAGAAGACCAGTTCAGTTGTAAGAGATGCTATTAAACGTGCGAGTGTGTGGCACAGTGGTTAGAGCTACAGCCTCAGCACCATGAGGTTGTGGGTTCAAATCCCATGCTGCTCCTTGTGACCCTGGGCAAATCACTTAATCCCCCATTATCCCAGGTTCATTAGATAGAGTGAGCCTACCAGGACAGATGGGGGAAAATGCTTGAGTTCCTGAATGTACACCACTTGGGTTATAAGTGGTATATAAATAAATAAATAAATACTGATAAATCCCCCGAGGAAGGTTTTAGAACTGAAATGCCTAAGGGACAGTATGTTAGCTGTACCCTGGCGTCGGGAGTGAAATTTTGACAGTGCTGGAGTTCTATGGGACAGATAAGTGCAGTTTCACACATTGGGATTTATAACAGTTGACAGTGTTAGTATAGTCTGTTATGATTTTTTTCACAGAATATTTTACAATTATTTAATTTAAAAGCAAGGAACATAAAACATAATAAAACTTGCTGTATTTTTCGGTCTATAAGACGCACCTGACCTAAGACGCACCTACGTGTAGAGGGGGGAAAACCAAGAAAAAAATGCAGAATTATTTTTCTTGGCTTTTCCTCCTCTACACGTAGGTGCATCTGGTGGTATGCAGCCCCCAGTACCTTTTTTTAAATGCCGGTGGTCCGGCGTGGTCTCACCAGGAGCTTTCTGCATGCCTGCTGGATGGCTGCCTCCTTTCTTTCTGCAGAGCGGCGCATAGGGCAGGAGAGTGAGTGTTTCACTTCCTGCCTGGTCCATGAATGGCTGCAGATTAGCGAGAACTGACGGCAGCCATTCATGGAGCGGCGCAGGACCAGGCAGGTAGTTAAAAGCTCACGCTCCTGCCTTATGCGCTGTTCTACAGCAAGAAAGGAGGCAGCCATCCAGCAGGAGCGCAGAAGCTCCCGGTGAGACCGCACTGGACCACCGGCATTTAAAATAAGGTACTGGGGGCGGGGGGAAGGGATTAGTTTTAACAAATTGTATTCGCTCCATAAGATGCACCCACTTTTCCACCCACTTTTTTGGGGAAAAAGTGGGTCTTATGGAGTGAAAAATACGGTAGATAGGGAAGTTGGGGGGAGGAACAAATTATTTAAAAAGACAGGGATTGGTAAATTTGGGTTCTGAAATAGCTGTGTGCTATAAGAGGCCCCATGATCCTCCTCCCTAATTTAAACTTCTGATGTTCCTCTCCTGGTTAGTGTTAGCTTTTGAATGTTGAAAAGATGGTTTTGAATAACTACATTTAAAGTCATTTTGATGGGAAGAGGAAGCGCTTTTTGTATATCAGTATGGAGTGATTTCACTCATTTTGAAGTAGTGATGGGATAAACACTAGCTATGTTCCTTCTTTTGATGACTAGAAATAGTAACACGAAAATATTCCAGACTGCAGTAGGGGCCCGTCTATCTCAAACTACTCTTGCTAGAACATGTTGGAGGTAATTTTGGAGTCGAACATGTGTAAACAGTACAAACAGGCTCTTCTGTGTGGGTACCAGCACATTTTCAACATGAAAATAGATAACATACTTCTCTCTAAAATTACCTCAGAGAATCTGTGTCTACAGATATCCATTCTCATTACCACACACTATTTTCATGGGGCCATTTATGTGGATATTTTCAAAAGTAGGTGCATAAGTGAAAACTTCTCCCTACCCCCTCTCCTAGAACACCTCCATTCAGTTCAGCTAAAGTTATGCCTCTGCAGGTTATACAAACAAAACTTAACATGCAAATCAGAAGCACAATTTTATAAGTATCCGTTTGCATGCAATAAAGCACCATTTTGCATGTGAAAATGGCTTATCAATTTGCCTTTCTCAAGCTCAGTTACTTACAGGTGTAGTTTTTCTGCTTAGTTTGGGGGTACAAGGAATAGGGAGGTCATATTAGTGATAAGGGAGGGGGACAATTGAGCACTAACATCAGGACCATTTAGGGCAGGGGTGTCAAATGTCTGTCTCCAGTCGGGTTTTCAGGATTTCCCCAATGAATATGCATGAGATCTATTAGTATACAATGAAAGCAGTGCATGCAAATGGATATCATGCATATTCATTGGGGAAAATCCTGAAAACCCGACTGGATTGCAGCCCTTGAGGACCGACATTTGACACCCCTGATTTAGGGGGTACCACCTCCCTATAATAAGGTTGCCAACTGGATCCAGATTTTCATGGCAAGGTCGATCCAGTCCTGGGTTTACCCCATTGCATGCAGGGACTTGCAGTTCCGATTTCCCCATTGCATTCCCTAAGAAAAGCAAAGCTACACGTCCCTGCATGCAATGGACTGGATCAACCCTGTCTGGGAATCTGGATCCCGTTGGCAGCCTTATCCTACAACCCCACCCCTCCTCTCCAAACTGCACCTATAGTTATTAGCCTTCTACAGAGCAGGTACAAAGGGTCTGACCTAGAAATGAGGGATCACAGCTGACTGACCCAAAGAAGGAGGGTAGAGAGGCTCCCAGAAGAACCCCGAATACATTCTTATTATCTATCCATCACCTGCCTAGCACTGTCCCTTCCTGATGGCTGATTTTACATAAACATTTCTCTGCAGCATAAAAATAATGCATTTAGTGTGTGTTGCATGGATCCTATGCCAATGGTTCATTTTGGTGCAATCAATTTGGATTTTCACTGGGATTTGCCCTGCTGGTATTTAATCTTAGCATGGAGCCCACAAAGATGTATTTCTATCATGAGTGGTATTTCTATCAGAGTCAAGGAAGATGGTGTGGTGGAAGATAGAAATGGAGTGGGGGGAGGTGTTGAATGTGAGGGGAGGCAGTGAAGAGTACAGAAAGGTTAGTAAGATACCAGCAACCACAGAAACTGACAGTGATTGCCCCAAACTACGGTACAACCCTAACACCAAACCAGTATTTAGAACTAGGCAAGCTGACTTCAAGTCGTCATAAGATGCCAGTTCTGGTATTCCAACACCTATCACCTGTCCTTACAGAGGCTGAGATCGTGGCCTGAAGATGCTAGAAAACCAAGCCTGGATTACAATTTTATCATCTCTGGCTACAGATCACAAAACAGTATTCCGAGATCTATAGTATACATTTCCATGGAAACAACAGGCTGAGCCCCCTCCTCCACAGAATGCTCCATAGAAGGGAGGAACTGAAAAAGAGAATACCCCTACAGAACAGAGGAAGCTAGGAGTTAGGTGGGAATGGGAAATACCCTGCATGCTCCCAATGCCAAAAGGGGTTGTTTTTTTTTTTCCTTCAGGGTTTTATTAGAGGAGAGAGAGGAAAAAAGAACAAAAAACAAACCAACCCCCCAGATGAAGTGGTGTTGCAAGTGTACAGTTTCACCCTGCATGCCCTCCCTCTGCTCCGTCTGTTAAGCATAGCTACTCCCCCCATTCCACCTCATTCTTCACCATTTCGCTGTGTGTGAGATGACCTTCACATGCACAGAACTGATAGAAAGAGCCCTATGAAAGAGCACTTTGTTGCACCCATTCCTTAAATTCAGCACTGGCCTTAACGTTGGACCTGGACGTTGAAACCAGGTTCAGCCAGTTAAGCTGTAACATTGTGAGGTTGAGGGGGAAGAGAGCTCTTCATTTATCAACCAGATACCCCCACCCCTTCCGAGACCCCTGAAAGTGCCTCATGCTGAGTTGCATTGTGCCTTCCCACTCTGTTTTTCCTCCTCTCCGCCCCTCACTGTTCCTCTCACCGCACAGCCTTGTGCTTTCCCCCACAGCACCCACAATGCTCACCGCACCAATGGCATGCCCGCAAGGGCAGGTAGCAGCACATACAGGGCACCACCAGGGAAAGAGCGATGAGTGCCATCCATCGCACGCAGAAGTGCGGGTGTCCCAGATCACAGGAACAGGGGTCCGAGAACTCTCCCTCTGAGTCCGACATGCAGTGGTAGAGCATGCTCTCTGCACACCACATACAGGTGAACTGATAGACACAGCGGCTAATGGGATCTGGAGCGTCCTGACACTGCCCCCTCCCATTCTCCTCACTGCTGAAGACGTCCCTACAGTAGACACACCGAGAAGGTGCAGCGTCCTCTTCTCCCAGCTGCTCCTTGACATTTTTCAGCTTGGGGGATGAAGCCCCATGGATCTTACAGGATGGAGAGCCTTTGGGGTCCTTGAGGGAGCCTTCGGGGCCCGCTGCATGGAAGCGGTACTCATTCTCTTTGGGTTTCCCACTCTTTTCGAAGTGCACACACATGTCTATTTTGTCGGGATCCTGTTCCCGCTTTTGCACCACAGCACGCCTGTAGTCCTCATAGCCTTTGGACACCCAGAGGTCCTTGCATGGGCTAATCTTCTCCAGTTCCTGCTCATCATGGAAGGTGAGATGTGGCAGAGGCTGAACCTATGCAGTTAAGAGCAGAGTTACACTTATTAGGGAACAGCACTAACCCCTCACCGTGCACACACCTGCTTCACCAGCAACACCAGAAGAGAATTATTCATAGAAAATAATACATTGTAAGGAAATGCTTCTGTCTAAACATCACTTCCTGTGTTTCAAAGGAATACTTTCACCGGGTCACAGAAAGTCTTTTTGGTTGCAAAAAACTCAAGCCATCGTTTCATAAATGTTTTTCACCATTTCTTAGAATGACCTCCATTGATGAATAATCTCCTTTGTTTAATGATCACCATTATTTTCCAGGATAACACCTAGCCAAAATACCTAAGGAGGAAGTATACTTGAACCACAGGTGAGAAGGCTGACGGAGAGGCTTACTGGTGTCAAAGGTCAGAGACCAATGCTTACTGTACCGTAGATGAATCACCTGAACAGGTGACCTACCTGTGCCGTGGGTGTGGCAACCTGGGCAGTGCTGTACCCAAACTCTTCAGATGCTGGCGACCGTATGTAGCAGCTGGATGAGGACTCGCTGGTTACTATGGTGATGTGTTTGGGTAGCATCTCCTTCCTGCTGTTTGAAGAGGACTCACTGTCTGTATGCATCTGAGGAAAATTTCAGACAGTCAGAGACAGAAAACCCATAAGGAAAAACAAAGCACAGTCTGATTAAATCCACACCCCAGCCAAAAACCTGGTCTGTAAGTTCAATAAGAAACTAGCCATCCAATGTAGGGTTCCCTAAAAATAGATTGAGTGCACCTGGGGTCTCTTCTGTGTGGTTCTCCTTAACTCTGTTCTGTAAATAAAGAGAACCAGGTATGCTCAGAGAGGTAAAGGAGATTGGGAAATGTTGAAAACTGTGTGTCAGAGTCCTCTTTTATAAGCTTTATTTCCTTTTGAACTAGGGGTTGTGGATGGATATGTTTTGGAATCTAGACTTACTGTGACTGCATGGTCCAAGCCATCTGCTTCATCTGGAGAGGAGGAGAAGGAGGAGGAAGAGGGAGATATGGAACCTGAGAGGCAAAAGATAAAGGAAAGAGAATCACTTCTGGAAACAGAAACACGACAGCAGATTAAGGATCCAGTATATGTTCCTTTCCCAGACACACAGGCAAGGCAAGGTCAGCCACAGGCAGAGTCAGAATTAAGAGTTCAGACACAGGAATTTATAATGACTTTCCCAAGGTTATACACAGGGAATTAGAACACAGCTGAGGTTAGAATTCAGGAAGAGGGAAATAACACGAACAAGGTCAAACGCAAAGTCAATGGCAGAACTGAAGTCTAGGGAGATACACTGACTTGTAAAGGCTCATCTGTAACAAAGAGAGATGGGTCACCTCACATGCATTAGGGCTGGGGATTTAGGCTTTCTGGGGCCTTCTTGCAGAAGCTTTCCCACCTCAAGGAAGGGCTGCTTACAACCTTGTGTCTAATCTTAGTTGCAGCCATGCTGATTGCAGTAAAATACCCATAAGCATCAGTGTTTAATAAGAATAAAATAGCATGTACATCAAATGTTCTTAAAAAGTAATTGTTTATTTATTGGTGTTTGGCAGGTGCTTTTTATCATTTGCCAAAATGCAACTGGCATAAACCTGCTGTGAATGGTTTCATGGAATATGAGATCAGGCTGCCAAATGACTTTCTTTTACCTGCTCATACCCATGAACCTCCTCCCACCCAGCAGAACATCCCTATCATATCATATGCTCTGCATAGCAACCTTTTGTTAACTGCTCTTTCGGACCACTTCCCCACCCTTTCCTGGATCCACTGCTCCTGTCCCCATCTTCTGATGGAGCTTGCCAGTGTTCTTGCTGGCTATGAGGTCGTGGGGTCATTTGTGCCCTATGTCCCACCTTCTGTGAGCTCCTCCACAGCAGACTGCACACTCTTCTCAAAGGTCACAGCATCAGCTGGACTCTGGAAGGTCAGACCAAACTTGCTGTCATCTACCTTCCAGTGATGGAAGATGGGGTTCACCTTATTGTACACCAAGTCCTTCTTTAATACACACTCAAGTATGGTCTGTAAAAAGGGGAAAAGACACAATAGCATAGCTTTTATGTAATGACTGAAAGCTTCTAGCTATTCAAATTAGACTTACTGAACTACATATCGCAACAGAAAGCAGCAAGGCCAATTCTACCACTTGAAAGACTAGGCTTTTGCCTAGAACAGCAGAATTCAGGGGATGGCAGCAGCAGTGTAGCATAGTATGGAGCTTTTGAGTACCTGCATGAACACAAGACCTACATCCCATCTCCTCCAATGCAAACTTCCTGTCGAATGGGATAAGACACAGCAGGACTTGAAGATGAGCAAGTGCACAAAGGGCCTGCACTGTGCCATGCTGTGTCTTCTTTTGATATGGCCTCAGGCTCAGATAAAAAAATGGAAGTAGGGAAATAGTTGCAAGTGGGAAGGAGAGGGGGATGCTAGACTCTGGTGGTGGGGAACACAAGGCTGAAAGTTATCTAGGGTGTAAGACACCCTTGGGTAGACTCCACTCAGTAGGGCTGTCCTTAGGGGCTTATAATTTGGATCAGGATTCTCAACCCAGTCCTCCGGATACACCAAGTTTGTTTGGTTTTCAAGATATTCACAAAGAATATGCTCGAGATAAATTTGCATACAATGGAGACAGTTCATGCAAATTTATCTCATGCATATTCATTGTGAGTATCCTGGAAACATGATGGTTTGGTGTGTCCTGAGGAGTTGGTTGAGAACCCCTGCTTTGGAAGGATCCATGCAGATGCAGGAACAGGTGGCTTCAACATGTTATTGGCGGGTATAGGAAGAGTTGGAATGCCACCATAAAAAAGGTGTTTGGGAGGGTTAGAGATGGGAGGGGAGGTCATTGCTTTTTGGGGGGTCACGGATCCTGGGTAACACGGTAAACATAGTGACATCATAGATGATGGCAGAGAAAGACCTGTACGGTTCATTCAGTCTGTCCAAGAGGATTAACTCATAGCATAAGGTATGATGCAATACTACGAGTTAGAATTATGGTTAAATTTGCATATGTACTCTATAAGGTGCTACATGGATTAGCTCCATCATATGTGGTTGAGCGATTTACTTTAGCATGTCCTCGGCAAGCTATCCCCAACACTAACCAATTTGTTTTTCCATCCATTTGTGGTCAATCATTCTGTAGTGTAGATACATAGAAAAATTATTAGCATTTCAAGCTGTGAGGTTTTAGAGGAAAATATTGAATTATTGTCCCCATGTTGATTCTTATTTAGCTAAAAACATATTTGTTTAAGAAATGGTTTATATAATGGTTGCTGTTAAAACTATTTTTATCTTTTAGGCTATATGTTATGAATGTTTCCCAATTGTTGTATTGGTTTGATCTTATTGGAAAGTTCTCTGAACTTATTTGGTTGTAGAGGCCTATAAATAAAGAATTATTATGATTATTGATTTGTCCTTGCAGTTTTCAGGGCAAAGACAGTAGAAATCTGCCCGGGATTGGTCTTGTACTCCAACTATTGAAGCTGGGTGAAGGGAAGGGGAAAGAAAGGAAAGAATATTGAGGGAAAAGGAGTGCCATCTCAATCTCAGGGGGACCTCCTTTCACTCTCATTTTTGGAAGGAGTTCACACAGATATGTCCTGGTACCATCCCACTTCCAAAGATCAACTCTGGTACCCAAGTGCTTCTCAACGATTTATTATATGCAAATCCAACTCATGCATATTCATTGTGGTGATCCTGAAAACCCAACTAGCTTGATATACCTACAGGAGAGGACTGAGAAGAACTGAGCTAAATTATCAACTACAGCATCGATTTTATTCACCTTCACCAGCTTCTCTCTCAAGTCTTTGTGCCATTAGAAGTGCCAATTTGTGGGGCTTATATGTTCCTAAAAATTAAAAATAAAAACGAATTTCTTCCCCCTGGTTGTCCTTCATGCGTGATAATTCGGAGACCTCAAAGACCTGTACCCTAGATTCTAGAGCCAGGGCACCTTTATACAAGGTAAACATGGCACTTACTGTTTGATCTCGCAACCTTTCTCCGCGGATGATGTAATCCCGTTGGTGTGTACTCTCTGGGCGCTTGACCTTGCAAATCATGACATGACTGAGGCCGCCCCCTCCCATTGGCACCCATCCCCCGCTGGAATCATCACGTGTCATCACAACGGCTCGAACTCGGACCACGTAGCTGAAATTGAGAAGCAGTTTTTGTTACACTGTTGCTGTCTGCTCAGGGGCTTTCAACCAACACCCTCCTTCCCTAGTAAACAACTCTCTTGTGGCTACCTGTGCCTTCCGGTTAGTGACGGGTTTAGATTTTTGCTAAAAGGATTGAAAACATCCGCATATCCACAAACTCGAATATATAAGGTATGTAAATGCTTATGAACAAGAATAGAGGTATATATAGTGCAAACGAATCCCACTATGGAATCATGAAATCCTGGGATCTACATCAGTTACTTTACTGCCTCTTAAGATATATTTCTTTATTCCGTCACAAAGTATAGAATTAGGTTGTTTATAGGGTAAAAAAGCCTCAGAGTTTGTAGCTATTAACACAAACTGGGTTTCAAATGTGATAAATTCACATGATCCCCGATCAAATTATAGGCAAACCCCCCCCCCCCCACTATCCTTTTTTGGGGGTCCTTTTGTTTATCTTTTATACTAAGTTCTTTTTTCAAAATTTTTTGCAGTGTAAATATCTTTCTTTTTTTTTTCCAATTCTTTATTCATTTTTTCATCTTACATCAAGTACAGCACACAATATTACATCATTTGAACTTGTACACATCACTTGAATTTCTTTCTATTATCATCTTAAATACATAAATTTACTCCCTCCACCACCCACCCTTCCCATAAATATTGTAATCAAAAATATCATATAAACATTACATTCATATTTATTGATTAAATCTTAATATAACTATAAACCACCCCCTCCCCATAATTATTAAATATACTTTCAGTGTAAAATGGCGTCTAATCATTACAATAAGTTATCAATGGTCCCCAAATCTTTTTAAAATTATTATAATTCCCTTTTTATATGGCAATTGTTCTTTCCATTTTATATATATGGCACAATGAATTCCACCAGAAGGTGTAATTAAGTCTAGTGTAATTTTTCCAATTCCTGGTGATATGTTGAATGGCGACTCCTTTCATTATCAATAAAAGTTTGTTATTGCTTGATGAAATTTGACTTTTTATTCTCATTGACATCCTGAATAGAATTGTATCATATGAAAGAGCTACATGGTTCTCTAATAAACAATTAATTTTAGACCAAATTGATTTCCAAAAGACCATGATGCAGGGACAATAGAATATTAAGTGATCCAGAGTCCCTGCTTCCAGATTACAATGCCAGCATCTATTAGACTTAGAGCTATCTAACTTTTGTAATCTAACTGGGGTCCAATATGCTCTATGTAACAAAAAGAACCAAGTTTGTCTCATAGATGCAGACACTGTACATCTCATTCTCCAAGACCAAATTCGTGGCCATTGAGATGCAGAAATTTGATGCTTAATCTCAATGCTCCAAATGTCTCTAAGACCAGTCTTTGGTTTTTTATTTATAAATCCAGATATCAATTTATACCATTGTGCGGCCTGGTGTCCCAAGAAATCCGCTTGAAAGCATAAGAACTCCAGACTATACTGATTATTAAGATTTTTGCATTCAGGGAACCCCTCCTGAATAACCTGCTTCAGCTGCAACCATTTAAAGCTTTGTGATTTGTTAAGACCATATTTATGTTGCAACTGTGGAAAATCAAGCAGTTTACCATTTAAAATAACATCACCTAAAATCCGTATACCTGCAATAATCCAATGCTACCATACGATTTTAAATCCGCCAATTTAAATCTTGGAGTTTAGCCATAAAGATTGATTTGTTGATTTGTGTATTGGGTTAGGAGTTAAATTACTGACATAACGCAATGTTTTCCATGTATCCATCAATATTCTGTTCTCTTTATATATTCTAGGCATCTTTACACTGATAACATGAGATAAATGTAAAGGAAACATGAGTCGCCATTCCAAATACAACCAATCTGGGGTATTTTCCATGAGCTCTGGGAGGACCCAATACATACCCTGGCATAAAATATAGGCTTGATGATACCTATAAAAGTTTGGAAAATTTACCCCATCCTCCACAATTGGTTTTTGTAAAGATACTAAAGCAATTCTAGGCATTTTACCCAGCCAAACAAATTTTGTAAGAATACATTTAACTTTTTATAAAAGGACCCTTGAAAAAAAACTGGTATCATACTCATTTGATAACAAACCACAGGCAATATCATCATTTTAATAGTTTGGACTCTCCCCCACCAAGAAAGATGTAAAGGATTCCATTGTTCACACATTTCTGTTACTTTTTTTAATAAAAAATTTTCATTCTCTTTCATTGTGTCTTCCAATGTATTTTTTATCCTAATACCTAAATATTTTAATTCATCTTCCTTCCATACGAATGAGAATGAATCAAATAAGCCTTTAGTACAATGCACATTAAGTGGAAGAATTTCTGACTTGCTCCAATTTATCTTACACCCTGAAAATTTTCTGAATTTCTCTATCAACTCAAGCAAGCATGGAATGGTAATTTCTGGATTTCTCAAATAAAGCAGTATATCATCTGCATATGCAGAGACTTTATATTCCCAATCTGAATAAGGAATACCCTGTATCCCCCTTAGCTTGTTGAATGGCTAATAACAAGGGTTCTAATACAATATCAAAAAGCAAAGGAGATAATGGACAGCCTTGTCTAACCCCCCTCCGCAAAGTAAAACGCTCTGATAAATTATTATTAATATACAATCTTGCAGCAGGGGAGCTATACAACGTCTGAATCATTCGTATAAATTCTGAACCTATACCAAACCAATCTAATGCTTGATACATAAAAGTCCACTCAACCCGATCAAAGGCTTTCTCCGTGTCCAAAGAGACAGAGAAAGCCGGATCATTCATGGCTTTTGTTAAATTTAACATATGAAAAGCCAATCTGGTATTATTAGAAGGTCTCTTAGTAACAAAACCCGTTTGGTGCATATCAATAATAAAAGGGAGAGCCTTAGCTAAGCGTAAAGCTAATGTCTTAGCTAAAAGTTTTCCATCAACATTGATTAGTGAGATAGGCCTGTAGTTTGAAACCAAAGTGGGATCTTTGTTTGGCTTTGGCAAAACGATTGTTAATGATTCAGCCATAGTACCTGTAATGTAACCCTTAGTTAGTTGAGACTGATATAAATTTAATAAATGAGGTAATAGGGTAATTTGAAATTATTTATAAAATTCTACTGTGAAACCATCACCACCTGGAGCGGATCCAACTCTAAGAGATTTGAACGCTGTTTCTAATTCTTGTAGTGATATAGGCTTCTCCAAACTTCTTTTTATATGTTCAGGAACCTTCGGTCCAATAATTACATTCAAAAATTCTAAACCATCTTTTTCCCTATCTCCACAAGGCTCAGAAGAATATAGGTCTTTATAAAAATTTAGAAATTGACTTAAAATATTTGCAATCTTATTATGTGTCTCTCTATTCTCATCCTTTATTGCAATAATTTTTGTTCTTCTTTTCTTTGCTTTAAGATAATTTGCCAATAATCTTCCCGCCTTATTTGAGCTTCCATAATACAGAGTTTGTTGGAAAAACAAATCTTTCCTTACAAATTTTGAAGAGGATATCATTATATTTACCTTTTACTTTTAATATAGCCTGTAGAGTACTTTGCTCCCACTTATCAACTAATTTAGTTTCCAAATGTTTAAAATTTCTTTTTCCAAATTATAAAATTGGTTTTTAAGTTGTTTTCTAATATACGCCGAATATGAAATAATATTACCTCTCATGGTAGCCTTAAATGCGTGCAAAACACAGGGGAAACAAATCCACAAAGGATAGAACAATGGAAACAAGTGGAATTGTCCAATAAAAAGGTGCACCAAATAAAGATGTCTTTCAACTCATCTGGACAATCAGGTTATTCTTTATTCTTCCAAAAATACTCGACCCGACATGTACATGTTTCGGCCCTACGGCCTGCGTCAGGAGTCTTAAAGATCTTTGGATGTAAATAACCTCTAGTATGGACCACTCTAGCAACCTGTATTAATCAGAACGCCGTCGTGTAGATGTCGGGTCGAGTATTTTTGGAAGAATAAAGAATAACCTGATTGTCCAGATGAGTTGAAAGACATCTTTATTTGGTGCACCTTTTTATTGGACAATTCCACTTGTTTCCATTGTTCTAGCCTTAAATGCGTCCCATAATGTTTCTATGTTAATATCTTCTGAAGTATTAAGTTGAAAAAATTCAGTCATTTTTCATTTAAATTTTTCAAGGAAATTTGAATCCGCAATCAATGTATTATCAAATCTCCATACAGATTTGCTATAATCTTGCTCATCAAAATGAAATTCAATCCATACTCCACCATGATCGGATAAAATGGCAGCTTTTGTCACTTTCTGTACTATTTGATTCGAGACAAAAATATAATCTATTCTTGAAAAAGATTTATGGGCTTGTGAACAAAAAGAAAATTCCCAATCATCAAAATGAAGTATACACCATATATCTATAAAATTACAAGATTGTGCCAAATTATCTAACCCTAATGACTTCATAACTTTACTTGGTTTTTTATCCAATAATGGATCCATTACAGCATTGAGATCTCCAGCCACTATTAAATTAGAAGCAGTCAGTGGGAGTAGTAGTTGTTGTAATTTCTTAAAAAATTCCATTTGATTCATATTCGGGGCATACACATTAAACAGTTCCAGGGTATTATTTCCCATGCTCATTCTCACATGTACCCACCTACCCAAAGGATCCGAATCAATCAGCTGAAAATTAGCTGTACATTTTTTTGTTTATTAATATGGCAACCCCAGCTTTTTTGCCAACTTTTTTCTTCCCTTAAATTCATTTTAAAAGGATGATATCAAATTTTTCCTCTTTGCAGTTACCCTATATGGCTAAAAACTCAAGTCAAACCTATTTAAATTCCTGAAGACTTGTAAATTTATATTGCTTTAGGCTCAGTTTTCC
This sequence comes from Geotrypetes seraphini, assembly GCF_902459505.1. NCBI lineage: Eukaryota > Metazoa > Chordata > Amphibia > Gymnophiona > Dermophiidae > Geotrypetes > Geotrypetes seraphini. Next base: position 61,929,034 of record NC_047091.1, on the reverse strand, counting down.
ATCTTCCTCTCTCAATCCCTTACGAACTAGGACTCTAGGCCCAACATATTAGCATTCTAGGATACTAGGCCCTGCTGTAGATGAAACAGCACTATCAGAGATCCTCTTAAAACGCTCTGCTTAAGCTGAGTAGCCATCATCTCCATAGCCCATCCGATGCCGCGAGTCTTCTAGTCAGTCATCCATTCCTATACGTAGAGCGTCATGTCTGTTGATCAGTGCTAATATCCTGAACTTAAAATCACTAACATCCACTAATGGGCACTGATTGAATGAAAATTGCTTCTCAATGCTCCGATCCGATCAAGTCATTTGCAACGGACCTGACATCGATATTCCCTTCGATATATGAAGCATACATTGAAGTTCAAAGAGACCGCACAGAAAAACATATATAATGTTTTGATCCTTAAATGTCAGCGGCGGGGAAACATACTGGGAAAAGATAAAATGCACTTTATGTGTAACGCCAGCCGCAGGAATATCGCAACGTAACCACAAGAGGAAGTGTTTCTTATCCTATATTAAACACTGTCAGGACACTGCCCTCTAATGGTTATACAATAACCAGGCTGTCTTTTAGATGCAAAATATCAATACCGCTTTGATTTATTTTGAAAATCAAACGTCAATCCCATTCTTCTTGTAAGACATCAGAGATATTTGCATATAACCTGAACAATCTAATGACTGCGTTCTGAAGAAAACAGTTAGAAACAGTTAATTTAAATTAGTTCCATATATGTAACGAGATCATTACATAGGGATATCATCAATTTTCCAATTGAAATAAAAAATGAAAAATAAAATAAGCCAAAATAAAAAGCACGAATCTTGTATGATATTCCTTTCAAACAACCAAAATATTAAAGGTTATAGCTGATATTATATACTCTCATGGCGACATCAGTTGTTCACAGTTCTCTAGGAATTCCTGTAATTTTGCCGGATCTTCAAAGTTTTATTGCCATGTTACCCTCATTATACATCAACCCATATCTAGCACCCAGAGATCTAAGTTTCGGGTGCATCTTCAACAGCTGTTTTCTCTTGTATGCAGTATTCCTAGCAAAGTCAGGTACTATATGTATTTTTTAATCCTGACATCTAAGATTTTTATTTTCCTTTGCTAGCTTAATAATTTCTATCACCTGCTGATGTCTCAAAAGTCTAAAAATTAGAGGACATGGTCCCTGTTGTTGATTAGACCTTCTTGCAGGGATTCTGTGCGCCCTTTCAAATTCAAGTGGAAATTTCGTTTTAAGGGGCAGGATCATAGGAAGGAAGTTTTCCAAGAACGCAATTGAGTCATTTTTTTCCACTCCCTCAGGAATCCCAATAATCCTCAAATTATTTCTTTTACCTCTATTAATACAGTCTTCCAAGTCTATCGTCAGATTTTCAATTACTTTCTTGTCAATTTTGTATTGCTGTATCATATTTTCATTCATCTCCGTTCATTTTTCCATTTGATCCATCTTTAGCTCCATGAGTTCCATCCTTTTGTTAAGGTTAGCTACCTCCTCCTTAATTTTTTGCAGGGTTTTTGAATTATTAGAAACAATTTCTTTTATTTGTCGAAGCTTCGCAAAAATATCATTATGATCTTCCTTTGGCAGCGGTACCTCCGTGGGAGTCTCTGGCTCTGGTTTTGATCGCTTTGCGTTGCCTGAAGTTGAGCCCAACATTTTTCCTTTTTGTTGTTTATTCAATGCCATATTATACTACCAATATTACATATAGAGGAAGCAAAATTTAATATTTATAGCTTAATATATCCGTTTGTAAATCCTGTTAGTACGGAGCTGCTCATTTACCTATCCATTCGGCTGCGCATCCAAGCCATGCCCCAGTGTAGATATCTTTCAAGTCTTGCATGCTTTCATATACTCAAAACAATATTCCTAAATTCCAAATATGTTCTCTACGTTAGTGGTCCCCAACCCTGTCCTGGAGGACCACCAGGCCAATTGGGTTTTCAGGCTACCCCTAATGAATATGCATGCAGCAGATTTGCCTACCTGTCACTTCCATTTTATGCAAATCTCTCTCATGCATATTCATTAGGGCTAGCCTGAAAACCCAATTGGCCTGGTGGTCCTCCCGGACAGGGTTGGGGACCACTGCTCTACGTAGTCTCAAGAAATCACAATAATTCCCAAAACCAGCAATCCAATAGAACTTTCTTTGTCAGCTGTATTAACCAAGCCACTTATCTTGAGTTGTTCTTCCGTCGGCTTCTTTTCCTATAAGTCTATCGCTGCTACACAGCAGGTTGTAGCTGGTCACAATGCAGCAGCGATAGACTTATAGCAGGGGTAGGGAACTCTGTTCCTCGACAGCCGTATTCCAGTCAGGTTTTCAGGATTTCCCCAATGAATATGCATTGAAAGTAGTGCATGCAAATAGATCTCATGCATATTCATTGGGGAAATCCTGAAAACCCGACTGGAATACGGCTCTCGAGGACCAGAGTTCCCTACCCCTGACTTATAGGAAAAGAAGCCGACGGAAGAACAACTCATGATAAGTGGCTTGGGGGTCCTTTGACTAAGGCATGCTAGCTGTTTTAGCCCGCACTAAATATTAGTGTGCGCTAAACGCCAATGCCTCCATTATAGACTGTGAACACGTTAGCATTTAGCACGCGCTAAACAGGATAGCGCGCCTTAGTAAAAGGATCCCTTGGTTAATACAGCTAACAAAGAAAGTGCTATTGGATTGCTGGTTTTGAGAATTATTGTGATTTCTTGAGACTACGTAGAGAACATATTTGGAATTTAGGAATATTGTTTAGAGCAGGGGTATCCAACCTGCGGCCCCGTGAAGTATTTTGTGTGGCCCTGGTCGAGGGCGATGCAGTGTTTTCCTCTGCTGCCCCCGGGTTTTTACCGTCTTGCCGGCTCTCTCTTCTGTCTTGCTGCAGCATTTGCGCATTTGTGCGGCCCCAGAAACATTTTTTTCGACCAATGTGGCCCAGGGAAGCCAAAAGGTTGGACACCCTGGTTTAGAGTATATAAAGGCATGCGAGACTTGAAAGCATGCACGAAATTTAGATATTTACACTGCAGGAAAAGGATAGTGGAGGGGTTTGCCTATGATTTGATCAGGAGCATGTGAATTTATCACGTTTGAAACGCAGTTTAGGTTAATAGCTCCAAACTCTGAGGCTTTTTTACCCTATCAACAACCTAATTCTATACTTTGTGACAGAATAAAGAAATATATCTAGGAGGCGGTAAAGTAACTGATGTAAATCCCAGGATTTCATGATTCCCTAGACGCATGGAACGCTCTTCCAGAGGTTGTGATAGGCCAGACCACAGTACAGGGGTTCAAGGAAGGTTTGGATAGGTTCCTAAAGGATAAAGGGATTGAGGGGTACAGATAGAAGCAGAGGTAGGATATAAAAATGGTCAAATCACTTCACAGGTCAAAGGACCTGGTGGGCCACCGCGGGAGCGGACCACTGGGCGGGATGGACCTCTGGTCTGACCCAGTGGAGGCAACTTCTTACGTTCTTATGATTCTTTTGCACTATAAATATATTTTTGGACTGTCAGACTGATTTATATTCATGAATAGAGGTAGTCATATTTTGGGTATCTTGATTTGATGCAGTTTCCTCCCCTAAAGATTCCCTTTAGTTGTTTGTGCTCAATAGCTTGAATGTGTCACGGTATGAAGAAGGTATGTTTCTGATGATAAACAGAACAGCAGCGCTCATATCTTACAGTGGGCTTTATTCAAAAAGGAATTTGTCCCCATAGGAAAATATTTACTGATTAAGGCCCAATAGCTAAACACAAATAATTTAAACTAATGAAAGAAAGAAAAGGCTTGGTAAAGTAACCGACTCCAGATTGGAATATTTTCTAAGGTATGACTTGAAGCCTAACAATCTTTATTATCGACTCTCTCCTATCCAGCTCCCAACCATGACTCCCAGTCGTTGCTGTGGCTGGTAGAGTCAGGGCACAGCGTCTCCATTTGAGGCCTATGGAAGCGCTAGTATAGCTCTAACACAGATTGAATTTGACCGTCTTCATCTAGAGTTTAATGATTAAACTGATGCAGGAAGCTCACTCCTGGAGAGATTCAGAATGAACCATTCCGAGAGAGGATGTGCTCGAATGGTTCAGAGCTGGAAATGATTTTAAAGCACCTTTCCAGTGACGGTCAGAATTTAGGGTGATATTTCACAGTTTGCTGCTTGAATATCACTGTTTTTACCCACTCAATTCCTGCAGAACTTCAGTGGACTGGGTTCTTTCTAGAGACCATGCCACCAGACAACAGCAATGCCCATATTTTTCAATGCCAGTCTTCTGCCTAATTCTTTTTGCTCACATAGAACACACTTTGCATCCTCTTTGTGCTCTGCTAGAAACAAAGAAGAGAGGCCTTGTAAACAGTAAAATCAGCAGAAGTGAGATGAGAGGTACAGAGAGATTGCATTTCTTTTCCATGTTTTGTGCTTTCCTGGCTACGGCAGCCTCACACCGATTGCTTGGCCTTGTCTCTCAGATGCCACAAATCTGCCATTAGCCAATTCCAGAACAGAGATCTTCGGCCATTCCTGGATTTCTGACAACTCTCTTCTGAAGTATTATGAAAATGGCAGCACCGATTTTAATAAGTAGAATCTTTTATTACATTTGCCATCATTTGGTTTGGCAGGGACAGATTATTCTTGATTTGAATCATTTCTTTCCAATTGTGGGCAACAAATTATACTTAATACTAGGTGTTCTGACATTCATCCCCTTCATATAGGGGTTCCACAAGGCTCTCCTCTACATTTCAATCTTTATCTAGTACAGTGTATTGCAAACGGTGTGCTGCCTGAGATTTTAGGTGTGCCATGAGATGCTGGGGAGCAGGAGAAGCGCCGGCCTACAGGACATGCCTCTAGCGGCGAAAGGCACATCCTGTAGATAGTCAGCCAGTGCCCACGCCTCTCCTTCTCTCTGTGCATCTTTCTTTCTGCCCCCCCCCCCCCCCCAGCGGCTCAGGGCTCGTCTGGAGGCCTTCGCACATGCGCGGACATCGATGTGATGATGTTACGCATGCACATAGCATCGTCGTATCAATGTCCGCGCGCTTCCGGATGCCTTGAGCCGCAACCACTACATTTAGTGTGCCAAGGCTTGACAAAGTTTGCAAGAAACTGAGCTAGTACCATGTGGTACAAATGTACATTATCCAGTGGCGTAGTAAGGGGGAGGGGTGATGGGGCGGTCTGCCCCAGGCACCATCTTGATCGGAGCGCTGGCACCCCTCCTCCTCTCCCCCTGCTGTGCATGCGCCCCCTTCCCTTCCTCCATTACCTTCTTAATTTTGGTGCAAGCATCCACCAACTTGCTGCCCGCGTCGGCTTCGTCGCTCTCTCCGATATCACATCTGGGACCTGTGCCTAGGAAGTGACATCAGAGAGAGCGCCGAAGCCAACACAGGCAGCAAGTTGGTGGCCAGCGGTAAAGTTAAAAAGGTATGGGGAAGGGGGGGCATGCACATATCAGGGGGCGCGGGGGAGAGGGTGGGGGCGGGTCGCCACCACCCCGGGCGCCGCTCACCCTCACTATGCCACTGACATCACCATAGTCGTTCTCCATGCTCGACGATGTTCCTGCTCATTGGACCTTTAAGGCAATGTACGTGACTATTAAACAACAGCCCCTGGATACTGTAAAGGTCGTACAGAGTTGAGTGCACAGTTTTGGGCATGGATCACAGATCTCCGCAGAAACTATTTGGCTAAAGCAGCAATAGCAATCAATTAATTTTTTTTATTTTTATTTTTTTATTTATTCAATTTTCTATACCGTTCTCCCAGGGGAGTTCAGAACGGTTTACATTAATTTATTCAGGTACTCAAGCATTTTTCCCTGTCTGTCCCGGCGGGCTCACAATCTAGCTAATGTACTTAATGCACTTGTTAATGGCATTAACAAGTGCTAATTGGCAGCCATTAGTTATTAAGCATGGATCTGTTCTAGGCCCCTATTCTATAACCAATGCACCTAACTTATCTCGCATGCAACACGTGCATGGTGAGGGGAGGAGCATGGGCGGATCAGGGGCGTTCCCAGGATTTATGTACATGTTTATAGAATTCTTGCATTTCTACACCTGACAGTGGTTGGACATAAGCATTACGCCAGCCTTTATAAAATTCACTCTAAGAGTGCCTCATTCCAGCACCTAATTTTGGGTGCCATTCTCTGATTCTCTCCCCCTCCCCCCCCAAGTGAGCAATGCTCTATCTTAAGACTGCTCAGCAAACTGAAGCCCATGCTGGCCCATGAAGATTTCAGGAAAGGTTTGCATTTCCAGGCTAGATTACCGTAATTCTCCATAATTTAAGGATTGCATAAGTACATCTAAGAGCTTCACAAGTGCAAAATGCAGCTGCTATACTGATGGCAGGGATACCGTGACACCATCATATTTTACCCCATCATAAGGCATTCCATTGGTTACCAGTACAATTTTACGTTACATTCAAAATTTTGCTGTTAATTTTTTGTCTGTCTTGAAAAATATCAGTCTAATAGATCTCTTAGGCCAGGACTTGGCGCCTTACCATTCTTGCTTTATCCAAAATAAGAAACAAGGTCTGCTATTTTTCCTACTGATGGACCTTACATGTGGAACAAGCTCCCAAGTGAATTAAGACCTCTCGTGTATTCAAGTGTAAGCTTATGGCTATGCTGTTTACCCAGGCTTTTGTTGATGGTACTACCTAAGGTCAGCGATTCAGTTTCTCAGTTGGCAAGTTGTGCAATGTGTAATCTTTTTAATTGATTTCTAGTACTGAGCAATGTATGCCTGTGACATGCTTTTATAGCTACAGTTATTGTCTATGGTGTTTTTGTTTTATGGATGCTTTGATGTGATCGACCTAGGACTGGAGGTGGAATATAAAATATAAAAAATTAAATACCACATGGCTTTTGGATGGAAGTTCCAAACCATGGCTGGTCAAAAACTATCCTAGAACTAGATAACTGATCAGCTCCACATCTTAATTTGAAATCCGTCTTGTTGTATGGTGAAATATATGCATATAACATTCAGATGCACAGAAGGCCACCTCTGAAATTTTACTCTTCAAGGACAGAAGATCCATCTATCAGTTGGGCAAGGCAATGGAGTACTTTTGTCCTGGGCAAAAGTGTGGCTTGGACTGGCCCTAATCTCTTTTAGGAGTCAAATCAGAGCATATCTGGTGAAATCTGCTGTACTAGGGCTTAGAAACTGCCCATACCTTGTACACTAATGAAAGCATTTGTGAGACACTGCGGCTTTTTGAAGAAAAAAATGAGATCAGTCTCTACTAGAACATATGTTTGATGTGGGTCAAACTGTGGCTCAAGGAAGGTGGCATATTTATAAGTAGAACACAATATTATCTGGTTTTGCTTTGGGTTGGACAGGGATCTATCCTCCCTCCCCCATCTGGAAATATAAACTTGCTATACAGATCATTCCACAAACAGGAAATAGGGATGTGCCTCCGGCACTAATATTATGATTGTAGGGAGGGGAAATAGCCTTTCTGTTTAGCAAACCTTGAACATTTTAGATACCGAAACAACATTTTTAAAACACACCTCTTGATTTAAAATGGAGTGACATCATAATGTGTTACTGTGGGAGAGATAATGACATCATGCAATGAGATGTCAGACATCCCTGCACAAGATGGAATCTGAAAATTCTTTAGCTGGGGGGGGGGGGCAGGAGAGAAGAGGCTGGGGGAGTTGGGTTTGTAAACAATTGCTTTATACTTCAAGAATGTAGAAAAACACAACCAGTAAGCAGTGGGCACGTAGTCTTTCCCCCTAGTATACACAGTGGTGTATCTTTGAAATTGTCACTGCACATACATTATTGATATCTACCTATAATAAGAAATAAAAATATATACACGCACATCTATATAAATACAAATGTACATTTGGTATAGATTTTCCTCATGAATATTGACAATGCACTATATCTATCTATAAATTAACGTCTCAGTACCCTACACTTCTAAACCATAGTTATACTATTTCTATGAAACAAAATGTACATGCTTAAATAAACAGGTTGATAAAAACAAATCATATTTTTCACATGACATCCTAACCTCCCAAAAGCATTGAATGCCTTAATACGCCTGCCTAATGCCCGAGACTGGCCAGCTGCTCGCACATGACGGTCTGCGAGATGGGTCAGGCATTTCAAATAACACTGCCCCTTCCAGTGTATCCCCACCAAAGAAATAGAATCTGACGTATTTTACAGCTTTTGCCTAACCTCACAGCTTTTTGCAGAATTGCTAAATTTTGGTGAATGCATTCCAGGTTTTAATTTCCTCCAGGAACATCCTTCCATAGACCTATGAAAAGCAATCCCCTCCCTCCTCCTTACGCCTGTTTATGACCTCTCATCCCCTTTTTCCTCCCCAGATCAGATTTTGCTCGGAAAATACATGGAAACCTGTCAAGCAGAATCCTGTGGGCCAAACGTTTCCTTCCAAACCCTCTCAATGGAAATCCTGGGTAGATTTTTTGTGAATGGAGGGTCACATGACCCAGGCTAGGTTCTTTGTCCTCTCCTCAATAAACAACAGGTGAAAAGCAGGGGAAAAACCCAGGGAGGCATCCAAAAAAAAACCCCCTCAGCCTAATTGCTCAGGTCCCATTTAGCGCCCACAGGTGTGAAAAGCAACCTGCATGTCTCATTGCCTTGCTCCCAAGAAAGCAGAAAACAAAACCATCACACACCAAAAGAAACCTTGCCAAGGAGGAAAGCGAGGGGGAGAAATCCAGCAAGGATGGAACCTGCAGCAGATCCCTGCCTCCTTTTTATGAATGAGTCCAGATGCAAATAAGATTGATTCACAAACATATGCCCCCTTTTTTTTTCCACCTTGGAGGAAAAGAGAGAGAGAGAGAAAGGGGATCTAATTTCATTCACAAAATGTCATCCAGCAGGCAGGCAGAATGGGAAGAAACAGGCAGTCGTGGCAAGGGAATATAATAAATGCCTGATACTAAGAGTCCTTAGCATTAGCAATAAAGGAGAGAAAACAAAACAGGCACAGAAATGATCTATATCTGAGAGAAATCGAAAGGCTCTTCTTAAGACAAATTTGCATAGAACTACATGCATGCATATGTGATTATATATATATATATACACACACAAAACATATGCATATCTTTCTCTAATAGAATGGCATAGACTTACTCTTGTTCCATGATTGCAGCGTTGCTTTGCCTGTCTGGGGGGGTTTAAAGAATTATTTCGTCTGCTCAGATGTTTCCTTTTTTCTCCCTTTCTCCATTTTTCTTTGAGCATCACGATGCCGTGGAAGATGATGGTGATGGTCCAGGAGCCATTTTTCAGCTGGTAGCATTCTCCCTCCCTCCCTTCCCCCCCCCCCTCCTCCCTCTTGCCTTCTCTCCCCTGCTCTTCCCTGGCCGCACCTGGGCTGCTCAGCGCTGGCCCCGGGCTGCCTCTGTCACCGAGAGCCCGAGCCGAGCCGAGCCGGGAGGGAGCGAATGAGCCGGCCGGTCTGGCCGGTCCTAGTGCCCACCTTCACCTGGAATCGAGGGCAACAGCCACTCAACACCGTCCCGAGGGCAAACAATAATACCCCATTCGGGATACACTTTACACTTAGAGTCTAGACTAGGGGAAAGGACTGGAGGGCAGATCTTATCACCCTGGGTCTGGGTTGTAGGGGGGGGGGGGATCTAGCCAGGGTGAAGATGTGCTGGGGTAGGTGTTTTAGTTGCCCCTGGCCTGCACTGAAGAGCCAGTGGTGAAGTTTACTGTTGTCTTGTGGCTATATCTTGGTGCCCCCCCCTGGTCCTACAAAGTGTGGGCATTAATGCCCGAATCCTGCCCTTGACCTCGCCCTCTCTCCTTTTACCCCAGGCTCCCCTGACCTTTTCAATCTTAGCCCTTCTCTGCCCTTTCACCCCAAGTTTTGCCCCTTTCCTCCCCTCCCCTTCTGCACTCCTCATTCTCGGATTTCGGACTTATCCCCCCCCCCCTCTTATGGGTTTCTCTTCTGCCCTCTCGCCTGTCCGGTTTACCCCCGACCTCCTTGGTATCCGTTTGCCCCCCCTCCTCCCGTTTTACCCCTGCTCCTGCCCTCGTGCTCTCGGCTGTTATTTTCCGATCCATTCTGCGGGTTCTATTCGGGCTGGTCCGTTCGGAAGCTGAGGATCAGCCTAGGTCCAGATCCTTCCCGATCGGGGGATAGAGAAATGTGGAGCGGAGCCAGGGGCCGGTTCGGTAAGTCTGGAACCGAAGTAGGGACCGTCCAACGGCTCTAACTGTCCCGAGAACTTCGGGGGGGGGGGGGGGGGGACCGAGACCTTATGGAGGTGCCTTAAGGTGTGTTGAAGGGGCAAATCAGGACATGGGGGCTTTACCCTGGGAGACGTGGCCTTAAAAAGAAAGCGACCTTGGAGTGGGGTCTGCACAGATCCTGCCGACCTCATGGATCCTACTGAGGAGGTAAGATGACAGTGGCAGCGATGGTAGGTGGCGCCCCTCCCCCCCTTGCTATGCACCAAAGAGACCCCTCCCTTTTCCCACTCGCTAATTACCGGGTAACTGTTGTGCACATCACAACACAGGCACAACTGCATTTAAAAAAAAAAACCTGTAGCCCTGGTGGCAGGGGGTCCCTCAAACCTGGACCCCCCTAACAGGCTCCCCCCTTCCAATCTACCTGACCACTCTCACCCCTCCAAAACAAAATCCTTGTGGTCTGGTCTGGTGGGGTCAGAAACCCCCACCCCCAAGGACCCTCAGCCCCCGACACCCCTCACCCCAATAACTTTTGTATAAGACCAAGCAGAAGGGATGCCCACTCCCTCTTGCCTAAAGGGCCACCTCTTTAAAATGACAGCCCTTTCCCCTTCTGATGCATCCTGGGATGCAGGGGGGGCATAGGCTCCTCCCAGAATGCACCTGGAGGGTGAAGGGCTGCCATTTTAAAGAGGCGGCCCCTCAGCCCACTAGGATTTTGTTTTGGGATGGTTGGGGGGATTGGAAAGGGGGAGCTTGGTGTCAGGAGGTCCCGGTTATGGACCCCCTGCCATCAGGGCTGCAGGGTTTTTGAAAATGCTGTTGTGCGTGCAGAACACACGCACAACAGTTACCGGCAGCTCCAGAACTACCGGCAATTAGAGAGTGGAAACAGGTGTCTCTTTTGTGCATGGTTTGGGGGGGAGAGGGAGGTTGGGAAGGGAGGCTCACGGGGGGTGCAAAAAGAGAGCAGGCGGGCGGGGGAGGGGGCACACCACCTATCATCGCTGCCACTACTGTGGTGTAAAGCAGTGGTTCCCAACCCTGTCCTGGAGGACCACCAGGCCAGACAGGTTTTCAGGATAGCCCTAATGAATATGCATGAGAGAGATTTGCATCTAATGGAGATTTCAGGCATGCAAATCATTAGGGCGATCCTGAAAACCTGACTGGCCTGCTGGTCCTCCAGGACAGGGCTGGGAACCACTGGTGTAGAGGTTCTAGTCTTGGCTCTGGCATGATTTGTACTTGCCTCTGTACCTACATGGTAATTTAGCTATTCGCTCAGCCCTACCCCTTAACATATGTTAGGGTCACACACAATCATAGGTCCAAGGGTTTCTATCAGCATTTGAGGCCCAGTGAGTCCAGGGATAGGTTAACATCTGCTGTCAATAGCTAGTAACCAGACCCTAGGTACCTAGTGAGAAGGTAGGCCTTTGCTAGTTTCTGAGTAGAGGGACTATAGGGAGTCTATAAGCTAAGTCTGAGATCACTATTCCAATCCTTTACCCCTGCAAACTTAGTCAGTATGCCACTGTTGTCATTCAATCAATGTTAAATCAGTTGTGGTCAACCAAAATCTCACGGTTCACATCCCAACACCTTCTACATACTTATAGTGCTTTGCAATAAGACTCCCATTGCAAAGCATTATATGTATATAACAGGGGGTCTCAAAGTCCTTCCCTGAGGGCCGCAATCCAGTCGGGTTTTCAGGATTTCCGCAATGAATATGCATGAGATCTATGTGCATGCACTGCTTTCAATGCATATTCATTGAGGAAATCCTGAAAACCCGACTGGATTGCGGCCCTCAAGGAGGGACTTTGAGATCCCTGGCCCCGTATAAGAACATAAGAATAGCCTTACTGGGTCAGACCAATAGTCCATCAAGCCCAATAGCCCATTCTCACAGTGGCCAATCTAGGTCCCTAGTACCTGGCCAAAACCCAAGGAATAGCAACATTCTATGCTACCAATCCAGGGCAAGCAATGACTTCCCCCATGTCTTTCTCAATAACAGACTATGGATTTTTCCTCCAGGAAATTGTCCAAACTTTTCTTAAAACCAGCTATGCTATTCGCTCTTACCACAACCTCTGGCAATGTGTTCCAGAGCTTAACTATTCTCTGAGTGAAAAAATATTTCCTCCTAGCAGTTTCAAAAGTATTTCCCTGTAACTTCATCGAGTGTCCCCTAGTCTTTGTAATTTTTAACGGAGTGAAAAATTGATCCACTTGAATCCATTTTACTCCACTCAGAATTTTGTAGACTTCTATCATATCTCCCCTGAGCTGTCTCTTTTCCAAGCTGAAGAGCCCCAACCTTTTTAGCCTTTCCTCATATGAGAGGAGTTTCATCCTCTTTATCATCTTGGTTGCTGTTCTTTGGGATGTGAACTGTGGTCATTCAGGCAGCATGGGCCTCATTCAGAATTCATAACTCAAGCATATTATCAGTAGTCATGCCAGGCCCAGAACCATCATATAGCACGCAATTATAGGGTCTGTGGTCAGCATTCAGTTCCAGATTACCCAGCCAGAAGTAAGAGTCAAATCCTGCAGTGCGTCCCATGTCACATAATCTTTGCCTTAATCTGTCTTGCTTCTGCCTCTCTTATCAGCCTCCGCCCAGGATGAAGCCTAAAGATGGGCAACGTGCAGTCTGAAGCCTGCCAGGAGCCAGAGCCAGAGCCTTCCCAGAGTGGAGAGAGAAACTTTGAGGACAGCCCGGAGAATCCAGGCTGTGCATGCGCTGTCAGCACCACTGACCATGCTCTGGGGCAAGTGGGCAGCACAGACACAGTCAGGGCCCAGGAGGCCAGTCCACCAGTGAAAAGAGAACTCAACAATATGGGCGGCAAGGGTAGCAAAAGTGCAGCCTGGAAGGTCTCCAAGAGCAAGCGCTGGAGTACCAGCTCTGGCAAAAGTCCAACCCTCATAGCTGCCAAATTCAGCCAGGAAAATGCCAAAGGTGTTGGAGGCAAGGTCCCATTGAGCACTGCCAACCAGGACTGCCCAACTCCAATCACTGAGAGTCTCTGTTGTGAGCTGCTGCCACCCAGTAGCAAAGTGGTACAGAGCCAGCCCCTCGCAAATGGTATGCAGAAGATCAGCCCAAAAGAGCCAGCCCAGGATGCTTCTCCAAAAGCTAAGAAGAAAGGGAAGGATGAGGGCCCTGGTAGCAATAAGCCAAGAGGGCAGGGGGATCCACCATTTAAAAACACCCCAAGAAGGCAAGGAGAGTTCTTACCAAAGAATGGCCCTGAGCCACCTAGGACAGTGACTGAGAGAGCCGCCAGAATGGCAGTAGTAGCGGCGGAAACATCGACGGCAGCCATACCTGCAATACAATGTCCAGAAGGAGTGCGACTGGGATCTCCAATCCCTACCACAAACTCAAACTTAAATAAGAAGAATGCCCCTAGGAAAGGGACCAAATCCCCAGAAGCTCTGCCCTTATCAAAGAACCAGATTCAGTGGCAGCCAACAGACATTCCCTTTAGAGTATCTCTTCCAAATGCAGATGCTCCCAGTTCTCCCAATGGGCAGAGGTCAGTCTGCCCTGAAAAAGAGGCCACGACACCATTACTACATCCTGATCCAGTTACAGCCACTAAGCCTGGGATCTTAAAATCCAATCAATCTGGTGAGGACAGCAAGGTACAGCCTGGGAGAATGAGTAAGGAACAAGCTGCAAGCCATACAAGTAGCATACCTGGAAAGGCTGATGACATTAAGATACCTCAGACACTTCATCCTCTTACCACTGTAGATCAGGGCAGAACACTCACTGCAAAAAATGAAAGGGCTCTTAAGATCCTGAGGAAGTCAAGTGCAGATGAAAGTCCGAAAGGCTCAGACCGGCTGGCAGCTAGTCCTGCCATGAGCACTAGAAATACTTTCCTGGAGCAAGGTCTAAATCTGCCCAGCGGCACAAAGGAAGCAAAAAAAGAGCCTTCTGCCCAGTCTCAGGCAGTGAAACACAAGCCTAATGTGGCCTCATCGGCCATCTCCTATGCAGATGCCTTAAAACAAAGCCCCCAGCAGAAATTGATCCTGGGAGCACTTGAGCAGCCGAGGATACTGGCCTCCCCCGCAATCAGTCCTGTGGCCAGGAACACTGTTAATGCAGACAAAGAAGTCACATTCAAGAGTCAGAATCCCACTTGCAAGGATGATTTCAGTTTAGACAAAAAGCAAGAAATTCACGAGCAAACAAAAAGCAGCAGCTCCAAAGAGAAAGCTGTTTCTGAGAGCAACCCTCCAGACCAGGACAATCAGCAGCGCTCAAGTGACACCTTCCACTTAGATCTGAATGTGGCTGAATCCAAAGTACAGACTCCTCTTTCTCTGGGACAAGTTGAGCAGAACATCAAGGTGCCCAAAATGGGCCAAGCAGCATTCCAGCCAGCTCCTTTCACCTTCACAGGTGCTAAGCCTAAGTTTGACTGGATGACACCTCAAAATCTGCCTGAAAATCATTTCCAGTTCAACAGTACTCTAAAACGCGAGGAGAAGAGAAAAGTCCCTGTGGGCTGTTTAGGGCAAAAAGACATGAAAGTTCAGGTCCAGGGAACATTCATAACACCTACTTTCCCAGTAAAGTTGCAGCAAGTACAAAGACAAGAGCAACAGAGTCATCAGCTGGCATCACCCCAAATGCAGGGCTCACAAAGCAGACGTTCTCCTGTATCATTTTCTCAAAGCCAAACCCCATCCAAGGTCCCTACTGCAATACTCAAGCCACCCATATTTGTATTTCCTCAACGTCTGAAAGTGGAAGCCATAGGCACAGGCCTGCTTCTATCACAGAGTGGAGGGCAAGCTCCCCATCAGACTCAAGGTTTGCCTGGCTCAAAGGAACCACTTACTCAAACAAAGACCATTTTCCTGCCTACCTTTCCATGTCAAGAAATTCCAAGAACTTCTATCCCAACAGTCTTCCAGCAAGCAGGGTCTATAACTAGCACTCCTGGAAAAACAATCACATATCATAGTCAGCCCAAACTCCAGACTGAGACCCCCCCAACAACTTCCCAAGTCAAGCCAACAACTAAATATCAGGGCCCCCTTGGCACGATGTCGAAGCCTCCTCTTAGAACTCAGAGCCAGTACAAGCCTTGTACAGCCCCATACTTCCAGCCTCAAGAGAATTCCAAGCTACCTATCCAGCCTCAAGAGAAGCCCAAAATGTCCATTAACCCTCAAGAGGGCCACAATTTACCCATTCAGTCACAAGAAAGTCAAAAGTCACCCATTCAGCCTCAGGAGAGGCTGAAACCACCTAATCAGTCTCAAGAGAAGTCCCAACTGCCCACTCAGCCTCAAGAGAAGCCTAAACAATCCACCCAGTTTCAAGAGAGGCCCAAGCTGCCCATGCAGACTGAAACCAAAGCACAAAAGATCAACAAGCCTGCAAAACAAAGCAAGAAGGAAACGGAGCAAGTTACTGACCAAAACCAGGACAACAGCATAACGGAGGAGGAGGTGGAGCAGGCAACAGATGAGTCAGAAAGGGTCAGACCAGAAGGCCGTTGGCCATCCTTCCAGGTAGATAGTTCTTGCACAAGGAAATGTCACTGCAAACACACCAGTCCAAGAAAACTCCCAGCAAATGTGGCTTCGTGGTAAGTCTACTGGGGAAGGTGTGGGGGGGGGGGGAGGGAATGCAATGAATGGCTTCTTTTCTTAATGATGTTCTATCTCAGTTTTCCTTCCTCATCTAAGACCAAAATCTGTGGATAGATGTTAACTTGACCACTCAAAATATTACTAAGAATGTTAAAAATTAATCCTTGCTCTCTGAGCGATATTCTAGCATTATAAATTTCTTGAACACATTTTCAAACGTACAACTTTCCAAGAAGTATATTGGCATGGGATATTCAAATTCCCATAGTTTAAAACGTATCTGCCTTTGTGCTTATACAGTGCTGAGAAGAGTTCTAACACAAGAGGGAATCCCATTCCAAATCATTTTAAAAGTATATGAGAAAAATTGAGTAATATTACCAATAGATTTTATTCCTTTTAAAGATGGAAAGAACATTTTAAAATTCTGAGAGTTTCTGGAATCAGAAGAACTCTGATTATTCAAAGATAGAGGAATCAAAGATGTACATAGCCCATGTATGATTTTAAAAACCATAGAAGCGCATTTAAACTGTACTCTAAGATAGACAGGGAGCCAGTGAAGATTTCTCAAAAGAGGAGACACATGATCAAATTTTCTCTTACCAAATATTAGCTTTGCTGCCGTATTTTGGATTAGTTGTAACCATTTTAGATTCCCCTTACTCAGACCTATATAGATTGAATTACAGTAATCTAATTGCGCTAGGATAATAGCTTGCACCAATACCGCAAAATGTTGCTGGTGAAACAAATGTCTAACTTTCCTTAACATTCATAAACTGAAAAAATATTTCTTTGAAAGGTGATTAACCTGACATGAAATGATAAATATGAGTCCAATATTATTCCCAGAACTCTACACGAAAATTCTATTTTCACAGATTCTCCAGAATTCAAAGTTACACAGAGAGATAACTGTTCAATTCAACCATAATCATTTTGTCTTGGCTGCATTAAGTTTCATTTGAACAGAGGTAGCTCACATTTGACATCTGGGAATACAAGAATTTATATTTAGATCAAAGTTGCTCAGTTTTGGATCTACTTCTAATAGAATAAAAATATCATCCACATATGTAAAAATTGTTTCAGAAGCGGATAAATTGAGGTTCTTTAATGTAGTCATATAAATGTTAAAAAGTAGAGGAGACAATGGCAGATTTCCATGGGGCAGATGTTTCACCATCAATATATACCTCATAGGTGCATAGTGTTAGAAAACCTGTAAACCACCTCAGAATTGCTGCTGCTGATCCATCGTGCCCGGCAGTCCGCTCACGTGGCGGCTCCCAGGTCAAAGACCAGGGCTCTAAATGAGTCCAGGCTCACCTGCATACGTTCCAATTTAGCAGGAACTTGTCCAACTTTGTTTCCACCACTCTCTGGGTGAAGAAGAACTTCCTTATGTTTGTACGGAATTTATCACCTTTCAACTTTAACGAGTGCCCTCTTGTTCTCCCTACCTTGGAGAGGGTGAACAATCTGTCTTTATTTGCTAAGTCTATTCCCTTCAGTATTTTGAATGTTTCGATCATGTCCCCTCTCAGTCTCCTCTTTTTAAGGGAGAAGAGGCCCAGTTTCTCCAATCTCTCACTGTACGGCAATCCTCCAACCCCTTAACCATTTTAGTTGCTCTTCTCTGGATCCTTTCGAGTAGTACCGTGTCCTTCTTCATGTATGGCGACCAGTCCTGGATGCAGTACTCCAGGTGAGGGCGCACCAATGCCCAGTATAGTGGCATGATAACCTTCTCTGATCTGTTCGTGATTCCCTTCTTTATCATTCCTAGCATTCTGTTCGCCCTTTTCGCCGCTGGCGCACATTGCGCGGACAGTTTCATCGACTTGTTAATCAGAATTCCCAAGTATCTTTCCTGGGAGGTCTCTCCAAGTACCACCCTGGACATCCTGTATTCATGCATGAGATTTTTGTTACTGACATGCATCACTTTACACTTATCCATGTTGAACCTCATTTGCCATGTCGATGCCCATTTCTCAAGCTTGATTATGTCACGTTGCAGATCTTCGCAATGCCCCTGTCTCTTCACTTCTCTGAATAACTTCGTATTATCTGCAAATTTAATGACCTCACTCTTCGTATCAATGTCCAGATTGTTTATAAAAATGTTGAAGAGCATGGGTCCAAGCTCTGAGCTCTGTGGCCACCCACTTGTGATGCTCTTCCAGTCTGAGTATTGTCCATTTACCCCCACTCTCTGTTTCCTATACTCCAGCCAGTTTTTAATCCACGTGAGTATTTCACCCTTGATTCCATGGCTTGCAATTTTCTGAAGTAGTCGTTCATGTGGAACCTTGTCGAACGCCTTCTGAAAATCCAGATATACAATGTTGACCGGGTCTCCCTTGTCTATCTGCCTGTTTACCTCCCTCAAAGAAGTGCAGCAAGTTCGTCAAACAAGATCTGCCTTTGCTGAAGCCGTGCTGGCTGGTCCTCATCAAACCATGTCTGTCAAGGTGATCAATGATGCGGTCCTTTATCAGCGCCTCTACCATGTTTCCCGGTACCGAGGTCAGACTCACCGGTCTGTAGTTTCACGGATCTCCCCTCAAACCTTTTTTGAAGATCAGCATGACATTTGCCACTTTCCAGTCTTCCGGAATCTTTCCTGATTTGATCGACAGATTGGCTATTAGTTGAAGCAGTTCAGCTATAGTCCCTTTCAGTTCCTTGATGACCCTCGGATGGATGCCATCCGGTCCGGGGATTTATAGCTCTTAAGCCTATTGATCTGCCTATATACTTCTTCTAAACTGACCGTGAACCCTGTCAGTTTCCCGTCTTCATTTCCACCATATAGCCTGATGGGTTCCGGTATGCTGTGTATATCCTCTTAAATACAGATGCAAAAAATGTGTTCAGTTTGTCGGCGATTGCTTTGTCCTCCTTTAGCACTCCCTTTATTCCATGGTCATCCAACGATCCCACCGTTTCCTTCGTGGGTTGTTTCCCCTTAATATATCAAAAGAATGGCTTGAAGTTTTTCGCTTCCTTGGCAATTTTTTCTCATAGTCTCTTCTGGCCCCTTTTACCACCTTATGGTACCTGCGTTGATGCTGTTTGTACTTATTCCAGTTTTCGTCCGTTCATGACCTTTTCCATATCTTAAACAAAGTTTTCTTGTCTCTGATCGCTTCCTTCACCTCTACAGTGAGCCACGCCGGTTCCTTGTTCTTTTTCCTCTTGGATCCCTTGTTGATATGCGGTATATATAGATTTTATGCCTCGGTTACTGTGTCCTTAAAAAGGGACCAAGCGTTTTTTCAGTGCTTATCCTCTTCTTCCCCACCATGAGTCTCATTCCCTTCGTAATTCCCTTTTCGGAAGTTCAGTGCCATGGCTGTCGTTCTGGACCGATGTTTCGTCCCTGCGTCCAGGTCAAAGTGGATCATGTTGTGATCGCTGTTTCCCAGCGTCCCTTCTACTTCTACACCTTGTGCCGGTCCTCGCAGTCCATTTAGAATTAAGTCCAGAATTGCATTTCCTCTTGTATTTTCCTTGACAAGTTGTTCAGGAAGCAATCACCTATAACATCCAGGAACTTGGTCTCCCTAGCACAGCCGGAGGTACCTAGGTTCCAGTCTATCCCCATATAGTTGAAGTCACCCATGATAACTGCGCTGCCTCCCTTGCATTTGTGTTTAATCTCGTCCGTCATTTATCCATCAATTTCTTCGGACTGCCCTGGGGGTCGGTAGTGGATGCCGATCTTTGTTTCCAGTCCATTTGTTCCAGAAATTTTGACCCATAGAGTCTCTAACTTATCCATCAGTTTTGGAGTGTTCTCTCCAGTAGATTCAATTCCCTCTTTGACGTATATGGCAATGCCCCTACCTTTTTGAGCTACTCTAGTCTCTGCGGTATAGTTTGTATCCCGGTAGCACAGTGTCCCAGACGTTTTCCTCAGTCCACCATGTTTCTGTGATGACGATGATGTCCACGTTATCTTTTTGTGCTATAGCTTCTAATTCACTCATCTTATTCCTTAGGCTCCTTGCATTCGTGTACATACACTTGAGTTTGCAGCCTGTTTCTTTCTTGCATTTCCTTCTCTCTTGTGTCCCTTTCGATCTGTCTTGCCTGTGATCCAGTGAGTCTTTCCCTCTATCTTCCTGCACGGTATCCTCCGGGTATACCGGTTCCTGAACCATTGACTCTCTCTCTTGGATGACTGTCGGCTTTCCCCTTCTTCCTAGTTTAAAAACTTCTCTCTTGATGTTGCAAGTAGCCTCATTCTATCTCTGCTGAGGTGGAGTCCATCCTTCCTGAATAGCTTGCTCTTCTCATAGAACATCGTCTAGTTGCGCATGAAGTGGAATCCTTCTTCCTCACACCAGTGCCACATCCACGTGTTGACTGTTTACAGCTCCATCTGCCTCTTCTTCTCGGCCTTGGGTACCGGCAGGATCTCTGAGAATGCTATCTTCTGTGTTCTGGTCTTCATCTTCCTTCCTAGCATCCAGAACTGGTCCTTCAGTACTTCCCTGTAGTTCCTGTTGCTTACGTTGTTTGTTCCCTGTTTCACCACCGCTGTATCTTCTTCTTCCACACTGTCAATGCGGTTCACTATGTCTTCTACCTTGGCTCCCAGTAGGCAGGTCACCAGACAATCCAGTCTCTATCTGCTGTCCTCTCTATCTTCTCTTGATACTATAGCCACAGGTCCGTGTCCCTGGTATATGTCCATCTCTCCATCCATAGGTATGTATCCTTCGTTCCCATCCATTTTCTCTCATCCTGGCTTTGGCTTGCACTGGACTCATCTTCTTGTGGGTTACCTCCGCTGTTTCCAGATCTCGCTGCTGTGTCACCCATTTCTTCCTGGTGGTTGTCCGTCAGGTGGTCCACAATCTCTGTAGGTGTATCTCAGCAGTTCCACTGTTGCTGGTGATTTTCCACGGCCTCCCTGTATGCCTCCTCTATGAACTTCTCCAGCTCTCAGACTTCTTCGTCAATGGTGTCGTCTGTCTTGATGTTCTCTTCATCTCTGTCTTCCTCCTCCACTGCTTGAAGTGCCTCCAGTTCCAGTATTCTGCCTTCCAGGAGTCTGACTTGTTTCTTCAGGCTCTCCAGTTCTCCGCATCGAGCGCATATGTAAGGCCGCCTCCCAGAGAGGAGGTAGTCATACATATGGCAGACGGTGCAGAAAACTGGGTAGCTCAACATCCTGCTTCTGTCTGCTGCTTCCATTGCTGCCCGCTTGCCGGTCTACTGTGGATGTCTTCTGTGTCTGCTGTGGCTGTACTTTGTGCCTGCTGTGTCTTCTGTGTCTGCCTGGTTGTGTGTCCTCTGTGCCTGCTGTGTCTGCCTGGTTGTGTGTCCTCTGCGCCTGCTGTATCCTCTGTGTCTGCCTGGATATGTGTCCTCTGTGCCTGCTGTGCCTGGATGTGTGTCCTCTGCGCCTGCTGTGGATGTCCTCTGTGCCTGCTGTGTCCTCTGTGTCAGTCTGGCTGTGTGTCCTCTGCGCCTGCTGTGTCCTCTGCACCTGCTGTGTCCTCTGTACCTGCTGTGTCTGCCTGGTTGTGTGTCCTCTGCACCTGCTGTGGTCTCCTTCTGCTCTCCTTTAGCTGTGGCTCATCCCTTCTAAAGGCATGCGCCGAACGTCTGAGCGCTGTTGGCCCTTCCCCTTTTAAGGAGGAGCTCCGGTGGATGATGTCAGGGAGTGGCTGGAGCTACCTCTCGACGATGCCCCTTGCTCTCTCCTGCCTTCTGTTGCTCCTTCTTCCCCTCTCCTGTTCTCTGCTCTGCTTTTCTCTCCTTCTCTTTTCCTGCCTCCTGCTTGCCTGCTGGTGAAAGATCAAACTGCAGCAAGATAGCATATCTATTGTGAGCCAATAGACAATGAATCTTTATGAATCTTGGAGATCAGTGACATTAATAATACTCTGTACTGAAATTAGATTGAAAACCATGTTGGAATGGGAGAAGAATAGATAATTTCTCCTCCTATCAACCTTCTCCAACATCATGCTGCATCTCTTCTTCCATTCCCTCCACCACCATGTCTAACATTCCTCCCTCCTGCATCCCTTTCTATCTGTTCCACCCTTCCCTCTACATAACATCCAATATGTATCCCTCCTTCTTTCTACCACTATCATGTCCAACAATTCTCTCTTTCATCCTTTCCCCATGTGCACATCTTTCTCCCCCACTCCACACACCTGTCTAATCATCCTCCTTTACTTTTTCTTCCCCCACATCTCTTTCCATCCCTTCCTACCCCCAGCCTGTACAGCATCTCTTTCCCTCCTATTCCAACCCCCCAGCCTATACTGCATCTGTCCTTTCCTCCATTCCCAACTCGCCACCAGCCCATGCAGCATCTATCCTTCCCTGCCTTCCCAACCCCTAGTCCATGAGCATGTCTTTCCCTGCCTTCTCAACCCCCCTTCAGCCCATGCAGCATCTTTCCCTCCCTGTCTTCCCAATCCCCCTAGTCAATGTAGCATGTCCCTCCCTGCCTTTTCAACTCCCCTCAACCTGTGCAGCATCTGTCCTTCCCTGCTTTCCCAACCTCCTCAGCCCATGCAGCATATCTTTCCCTCCCTTGTCCCACAAGCCACACTTATCTTCTTCTCAGGCTGCCGGCAGCAGTTCCTACACGCTGCTGGTGGCTGACCCAGAAGCTTTCTCTCTGATGCAAAATGCATCAGAGGGAAGGTTTCTGGGTTAGTCGTTGGCAACATGTAGGAACTGCTGCTGGTAGCCTGTAAAGATAGTGTGGTGCCCCCCAGCTTCCCTGTTCCTATGGCATTTGCAAAAGTGCTTCCCATTACTACGGTAATTATACCATGATGGTTCCCGCATCACCCCCTGCCACCAATTTTTGGGGGGAGGCATGGCCCCCCTCCCATTCCAACACTTATGCTTTATTCTTTATACATTTAGAAGCTAGTGGAGGCCTTCATTTTGCTTAAAAAGGTGCCTGCAAAGGGACATACAACCAGGAAAAGACAATTTAAAAAAAAAAAAAAAAAAAAAAAAGGAAAGGTGCCAGATTGAGCATGAGCAACTAGGCATTGATCCTACATAAGGACCCCATTGACCACCAATGACTTTACAAGTAATCCCTTTAGGGGTCTTGCAAATGTGTGATATGGGGGGTTGAGTGCTTGCATCTTGGGAAGGGTGTAGTGGGGTTTCAGCTGGAGCAATGGGACATAGATTTGCAGCCTGATGTTTCCAAACAGTGAAATAATTCCAGCAAAAAGCTGGGGTTGTGTTACCATGATTTTATGACCTAACATGTTTGCATCTCATTACTATATCAGTACAGGAAATTAAGTTGGGCCACATTATGGACATTTAAGTCACATGAAGGGGCTTATATAACTTCTCCCCCTTAATTACAGTCCATCCTCAGAGCAACAGATATCAGAAACAACAGATGGTTCCAGAAAAATGAAATAAAATTTAAAAAATTAAAAAGATTAACATTTAAAACAAAACAATACAATCTTTATTTATATACCGCCAATACCTCATGGAAGTTCACAGCTGTGTACATAAAAATAAATTAGCTAATACAACATTATAAACTGGTTAGCAAATAGTTATAATCATTTTAAGCACAAATTCTTCAAATAAATAGGTTTTTAGCTCTTTTTTTAAATTCTTAAAGTTAAATTGCTTATTGATTATAATGGGCAGAGTTTTCCATGGTTTTGCTGCTTGGTAAGCCTGGGTTGAATTGAAAATTTTGGTGTATTTTATCTTTTTAATTTCAGGAAAATAGAAGGTATGGTTTTGTCTTAAATTCATAATGGATTTGTTAGAGCCTAAAACATTGTACAGTGGTGCCTCGCATAACGAACGCCTCGCACAACGAACGCTGCACACAACGAACTTCATGTCTTGATTCACACAACGAACTTCGTTTCACACAACGAACTTCACACAACGAACTTCGTTTCACATAACGAACTTCGTTTCACACAACGAACTTCGTTTCACACAACGAAGTCGCCCGAGCTGCCGATGTATTGCATCCTTCCGCGCAGGCACTGCAGGCAGTCGTTAGTCACTGCGCTTAACTGCCCTCTCTCACTGTATACAGTCGTCCTTTTAAGATAAACTCAATATTTTTTATATATCATGGCTTCTAAAAAAAGCAGGAAGGTGATTTCTGTTGAAATGAAACGGGAAATAATTAGAAGGAGTGAATGTGGGGTAAAACAGTGTGACCTCGTCAAAGAGTTTGGCCTCAGCAAGACCACCATTTTCACCATTTTGACAAATTTATCTTTTTTTATGTCATCTTAGCATATTTTATGCTACAGAACGAATTATTTTTTTTAACATGTATTGTTATGGGAAAACGCGTTTCACATAACGAACTTTTCGCATAACAAACTTGCTCCTGGAACCAATTAAGTTCGTTGTGTGAGGCACCACTGTACAATGTAATCTGGTGTGTCCCCAAAGCAGGTTTTGAACAATATACAATAGAATTTATAAAGGATCCTAGCTTCTACTGGCAACTCCTTAAGATAAGATGCGATCCTATCACCCTTTTTCAGTTTGTAAATTAATCTTATAGCTGTGTTTTGAAAGGTTTGACTTTTTTTTTTTTTTAGTATAGTTTATTTAGTATAGGCATTAAAAAAAAAAATCTTAAATAATAAAATGCTAGCCCGCGCATGCGCACTCGCGACACGTGTTCCCTGATCCCTTTTCTGTCGGGATGTGGCCGCACGAGTGCGCATGCGCGCGTATTACCTCACAACAGCCTCCCTGCTCTCCACCTAGCGCTGCTTTCAAAGGGCCCGGTAAAGGTTGGAGAAGGCGGCGAGCTCTGACACCAACAAAAGCGCCACAGCACACCCGCCGCCACCCCCTCTGGCAGCTCGCATGGCAGCTCCAGCTCCATCAGTCCCCGATGATCCGTGTAGCCGCCCGCCTCGCGTGCTCTGATCGGCATTCGCCCCGCCCCCGCGAAGGGAGCCACTTCTCCATGAAGCGTGCCGGCCACCTGGTAGCGGGGACGGCCGGGCAGGTAGAAGGGGGGGGGGAGGCTGAGGCGGGATTGGGAGCGGGGCTGGGGCATGATGGGGCAGGGATGGGTAGAACTGGGCAGGCCTGGGGAGTTGAATTAAGTGATTTTATCTCAAAAATGAAAGTTTTAAGGGTTAAAGCAAATTCAGAACTGTAGTTAGAATGCATAAGATCCTGTACTTATGAAAGGGCTTCCCTGATTGGCTGCACTATCCTGTAAGAACCTTTACTGACTTGTGGCAGTTGGGAGAGTTGTAGAAGATTAGGAAAGAAGAGAAACGTTTTTGGTTATGCTTTGTGTGTGAGAAAGAGTTTCTGAGGAAAAAAAATGAATTATTTGAGTAAAACCTTTAATAAAACATTGAGTATTGATAAAGTTTGAGCACCAATTTACAGGTGTTTTTTGATTTGTTTGACAGGGGAAAATAAATCTTCAGTGAGGCTGCAGTTAGGACTGAGCAGGAAAATTTGAAGTTCTGAAATAGTAATTTGTACCAGTTATTATTCCCTGTAAAGTTTAATTGTTTCTCCCTCTTTTACTAAACCGCATTTTTTAGCACAGGGAGCCGTGCTGAATGCCCTGCGCTGCTCCCAAGGCTCATAGAGTTCCTATGAATGTCAGGACCAGCGTGGAGCATTCAGCACGGTTCCCTGTGCTAAGAACCACTATCGCAGTTTAGAAAAAGAGGGGGAGGGGGGGGGTCTATCAGGAAATAAAGTAGGAATGTTTAATAGAAGTGTAATGTGAGTGAAATTGATGCATGTGCATATATCTTCACATGAACTGAAGAATGGTTGGGATAGTTTAGATGGGCTGGAGTGAGCTTTGATGGAGACCTCAGTAGATGGAACCTAAGCATAGTACTGGGCACAGCTTTGGGTTCTGGTCCACAAATAGCTAAGGAGAAGGGAAATTAAATTAAATCAGTAATTTAAAGAGTGAGTAAGGTTGGGCAGGTGAATGGACCATTCGGTTCTTTATCTGCCGTCATCTACTATGTTACTATGAAGAACAGATGTATCATATCCACAGAAAACTTAAAAGGCCAGGCATAAGGTGCTTTTTGGACACTATGATCATCTGTTGCTATAGATCAGTGGTCTCAAACTCGCGGCCCACCAGGTCTATTTTGAGGCTCTGTCTTTCTTTCTGTCTCTTTCCCTGGTCCCCTGTCTGTCTTTCTTTCTGTTGCTCTCCCTTCCGCCTGTCTGTCTGTCTTTCTTTCTTTCTCTCTCTCCCCCTGTATGTCTTTCTTTCTGTTGCTGCACTGACCATGTGGAGCGTCCTAAGGAGTAGCACTACCGTACTACGTGAAAAGGGAAGAAAAAAATATTTTGCAAGAACTTCTAATACCAAAAATAGGAGAGGCATAGAAACTATTGTCTTGAAACAGTGGGAGAAAGACAGACAGGGGGAAGGGAGAGTGACAGAAAAAAAAGACAGACAGGGGGCCAGGGAAAGAGACAGAAAGAAAGAAAGAAATGCCTAAGTCTACACATTTATTCTAGCACCCGTTAATGTAATGGGCTAAAAAAACTAGTATATATATATATAAATACATGTACACACTAGAGAATGACACGGGGACAAATTTTTCCCCATCCCAGCGAGTTCTTTTCCTGTCCCTGCCCCATTCCTGCAAGCTCTGTCCTCATCTGCACAAGCCTCAATCATTTTAAAATCATAAGTGTACAAGGCTTGTGTGGTTAAGGCAGAGCTTACAGGAATAGGACAGGGATAGTAACAAAACCTGCGGGGACAGGGTAAAATTTGTTCCCCTGTATACACAAAACAGAAGCTTTTACAAAATAAGACACACTGGGAGCAATGGACACTGTATAGTCCCTTGCTCTGAGGATACATTGCATTTGCCTTACCAAATTTGACTTAACAACTCCAGGTACACAAGTTATTTTCCTATCCAAGTGGATTTACAGTCTAAGGAAATGGAAGATGAAGTGATTTGCCCCAACAAGTCAGTGAGTGGGAAAAGCAGGATTCAAACCTTTGTATCCGTTCTCAGCCAGCTATTTTAACCATGAAGCTGTTTGAAGTATCACCTGTGTTTGTATTTTCTTTCTGTAGAAACCGAAGATCCATGGAGGGGCATAATAATAATAATAAAAAAAATCCGTCTAAGTCCCATTTTGGCCTAAGTCAGTACACGCTGAAGTTGGCAGCAGGGCAATGCCCATTTTCAAAAAAGTCCAAAGTGAGGTTTTTTTTTTTGAGAATGGCCTACCTCCACATTCAGTAATTTACTCGCCCAGACTGCCACAATGTCTATCCCTATAACACATTCCTGACCAAAATCGCCCAAATACTAAACCCCGACCTTTTAAGCAAAGGAGGGGCGAATCCTTTGCCTAAAAGCACGATTCTGTAACTGGCGTCTGTCAAAAAACAATGCTGGTTACGGAATCCTGTAACTGTTCCCCCCACCACCGCAACAATCGCGGCAGGAGAGATGCCTAATCTCTCCTACCGCGATTCCCCCAAACTGACGTGAACCGGCAGGAGAGATACTAAGACCCTCCTGCCGGCACCCCCCTTGAGAAACTCGTAATCGCAGCAGGAGGGATCCCAAGTGCTCCTGCTGGTACCCCACCCCGACAATACCGGCAGGAGGGAGCCCAGGCCCTCCTGCTGAAGGTGCACCCCCGACATCTCCCTGAACCCCGAACCGGCAGAAGGGAGCCCAAACCCTCCTGCCGGAAAGCAAACCCCCAAATTGGCAGGAAGGACAGCAAACCCTCCTGCCCGAAGGTGAACCCCAGACCGGCAAGAGGGAGCCCAAGCTCTCCTGCTGGAAGGCATACCCCCCTTGACCCCCAACACGCTCCTCCGGACTCCCCTCCTCAAATAACCTTATCAGATGGCTGGCCGGACAGTCCTTCGTCCGGACGGCAGGCCCGCCGTCTTACAAATGATGGGCCTGCCCCTTCCCGGTGCATTATGGGATGCACCGGGGAGGGACATAAGGCCTGTTTGGCCCAGACGCCTAAGGCTCTCCCATAGGAGTGGCTTTAGGTTCAGGACCTGTATAGTAGTCCTCTATCTATACCCTTCGATCCCCTTTTCCTTCAGGAAAGCATCCAATCCCTTCTTGAAACCTAATAGCGTACTCTGTCCTATCACACCTTCTGGAAGCACATTCCAAGTGTCCACCACCCTTTGGGTGAAGAAGAACTTCCTAGCATTGGTTCTGAATTTGTCCCCTCTTAGTTTTTCCAAATGCTGTCTCGTTCTTGGAGCTTTCGAAAGTTTGAAGAATCTGTCCCTCTCCACTTTCTCTATGCCCTTCATGATCTTGTAAGTCTCTATCATGTCCCCTCTAAGCCTCCGCTTCTCCAGGGAAAAGAGCCCCAGTTTCTCTAATCTTTCAGCATATGAAAGGTTTTCCATACCTTTTATCAGTCATGTCCCTTCGTAATTCCCTTTTCAGAAGTTCAGTGCTGTGGCCGACGTTCTGGATCAATGTTTTGCCCGTGACTTGCGTGTTGTACAAGCAATGATCTTGTCGTGTCTGGACTACTGCAATGTTCTGTACCTGGGAATAACTAAGACCAGGTGCAGGACTCTGCAAGTGGTACAGAATGCCACGGCTAGATTGATAAATGGAACATCAAGATATGAGCATATTACTCCATATCTCCGACAATTGCATTGGCTGCCAGCTGCATTTAGAATTTAATACCAAGCAATTATGATATGCAACCAATTTTTATATGGTACGAACCCTGAACTGAAACCAGTTTGCACAAGCCTGTGACTTCGGTAACTTCAGCAAAATGCAGGAATAGGTCTTACAACCTGTAAAAGTCTCCCATAGGCTCCTGTCATCTATCTCAGTGTCAACCATTAAGATCATTATGCTCGGAAAGTTTAGGCTAACTCTAAATATGTGGAAACAGATGCCATGACTTTTACATGTGCAGGGGTTAAGTTGTGGAATAGCCTGGTTGGTAAAATTCGAAAATGTAGAGATAAGAGCTCATTTAGGAAAATGCTTAAAACACATTTATTTGTAGATGCATTTCTTTGAGAAATTGATCTTATGCAAGGATTTAATCTGTTTGTTTTGTTCTTACCTTGTTCTGAGTTTTACAATATTTTATGTAAGAACATAAGATTTGCCACTGCTGGGTCAGACCAGTAATCCATCGCACACAGCAGTCTGCTCACGTGGCGGTCCTTAGGTCAAAGACCAGTGCCCTATTTAAGTCTAACCTTACCTGTGTATGTTCTGGTCCAGCAGGAACTTATCTAACCTTTTCTTGAATCCCTGAAGGGTGCTTTCCCCTATACCAGCCACTGGAAGAGCGTTCCAGATTTCTACTACTCTCTGGGTGAAGCAGAACTTCCTCATGTTTGTACAGAATCTATGCCCTTCTAACTTTAGCGAGTGCCCTCTCATTCTCTCCACCTTGGAGAGGGTGAACAATCTCTCTTTTTCTACTAAATCAGTTTCCTTCAATATCTTGAATGATTCGATCATGTCCCCTCTGTCTCCTCTTTTCAAGGGAGAAGAGACCCAGTTTCTCTAGCCTCTCATTGTACAACAACAACTCCAGTCCCTATTTGTAAACTGTTTTGGAATAAAACGGTATAGAAATTAAATAAATAAACATTTGGTTATACTTGCAGTACGACTAAGTCTAAGTTGGCCCAGCTCCCACCCTTTCCCCTCTTCCAAAAATGCCTCTTTTGGCTCTAGGCGTTCAGAGGCAGGGTAAAGGCCTAAGCTGGTTTTAGATACGTCTAAAACCAGCTTTGATTATCAGTACTTGGACTATCTGTCTTTTTGATCGTCCAAGTACTGATTTAGGCCACTTTTTGAACGGTTTTTAAAAAATTATTATGAGCCCTAGAGTGCCTTAGGAATAGGTAGGCTATAGGGGCTGCAGGAGCTGTGTAAGGAGGGACAGAAGGGAGTGTGTGCCATTTGAGATGTGGGAGAGGGCAGAGCAAAAATAAATACTTGGAACTGCAAATGCAAGTGATAGTGTGTGTTGGGGGATTCTACTACACAGGCAGGGAAGGATAGATGCTGCATGGGCTGGTGGCGAGTTGAGAAGGGAGGAAAGGACAGATGCTGTACAGGCTGGGGGTAGGAAGGGAGGGAAAGATAATGTGTAGTAGAATGAGTGTACTGGGAGAAGGAGAAAGAATGCCTAGGTTGGGTAGTAAATGTTAGGATCATGGCAAATGTATTTTCAGATATCTGTAATTTAAATCAGTGGCGTACCAAGGGGGGGGAGGTCCGCCCCGGATACACGCCCCAAGGGGGTGCACAGCTGGCCACCCACCGGGGAATAGGCTGCCGCCGGGGAAAGGCTGCTACTGGCCATCGGGAACAGGCCGGCGCCGAGTTCTCCCTCCCTGCTTCTCTTCTCCACGGGCCGACTAACTCTCGCCGCCCAATGTCCTCTCCGACGTTAGAATTGATGTCGGGCAGGGAGAGTTGGTCGGCCCCGCAGGGAAGAGAAGCAGGACAAACTCGGCACTGGCCTGTTCCCGATGGCCAGTGGCAGCAGCAGCATGTTTCCCAATGGCGGGGGCATGGGAGAGGGCAGGGAGAAAGAAAGAAAGAAAGGGGGGAGGAGACAGGGAACAAGAAAGAAAGAAAGGGGGGGGGACAGGGATCCAGAAAGAAAGCAAGGGGGGGGGGGGACAGGGAGCCAGAAAGAAAGAAAGGGGGCAGGGTGAAACAAAGAAAGAAAGAAAAAAATGGGACATGGGGAGAGAGAGAGAAAGACAGACATAGATAAAGAAAGGGGGCATGGGGAGAGAGAAAGAAAGAAGGGGGCAGGGTGAAAGAAAGAAATGGGGCACGGAGAGAGAGAGAAAGACAAACACAGAGAAAGAAAGAAGGCATGGGGAGAGAGAAAGAAAGAAAGAAAATGGGGCATGGAGAGAAAGACAGACATACAGAAAGAAAGGGGGCATGGAGAGAGAAAGAAAGAAGGGGGCAGGATGAAACAAAGAAAAAGTTGGGGGAGGAATGAGGTCTGGAGGAGAGGAAGCATACAGGAGGCTGAAAGAAGGGAAGAAATATTGGATGCACAGTCAGAAGAATAAAGTGCAACCAGAGACTGATGAAATTCCAAACAAAGGTAGGAAATATGATTTTATTTTCAATTTAGTGATCAAAATTTGTCCGTTTTGAGAATTTTTATATGCTGTCTATATTTTGCACTATGGCCCCCTTTTACTAAACCGCAATAGCGATTTTTAGTGCAGGGAGCCTATGAGCGTCGAGAGCAGCGTGGGGCATTCAGCGCAGCTCTCTGCGCTAAAAAAACGCTATCGCGGTTTAGTAAAAAGGGAGGTGGTATATTTGTCTATTTTTGTATAGTTGTTACTGAGATGACATTGCATAAAGTCATCTGCCTTGACCTCTTTGAAAACCCACGGAATATAAATGATAATTAACATTTTCTCTGCATACAGTGTGCTTTGTGTTTTCAAAATTTTATTGTTGGTAGATCATTTTGATTTGACCACGAAGGTAAGGGGGAGGGAGGGAGGGGAGCTGCTGAAAGACATCTAGTAATCCTTGCAGGCTTGACTGTGCAGGGAATTATTTTTGTAAAATCATGTTTTATTATGTGACTGGCATTATTTAGACTTTAATTTCTATGAATGAATAGAATGAAAATGATATAAAATTACTTGCTTGTGTTTATGTGCGTGCGCTGAAGGAAAGTGGAGAGAGAGTAGGCTGAGGACGCTGAAGGGAAATGGGAAAGAGAGAGTGGGGAGAAGACGTTGATTTATAAATTGACAATTGTATAGAATATTGATTCTTTTTATACTTTAATATAATAAGTTCAATATAAAACAATTCAAGACTTGTGTGGATGGAATCAGGTGGTTTGTGGGGATGGGGACCGAGCTTACAGGGATTAGTCCAATAAAATTGTATTTTTTTATTTCTCATTATTTGTTTTATTTTTATTTGTAAAGTGGTGATTGTTATGTATCAGTTTTTTCAAATTTACATCTACTGTCTTTATATTTTGCACAGTATTAGAGGACATGTATTACTGTTTTTGTGGTGTTGTGGTATTGCATTGTATGCAGAGTCTGGTTTCTTGGCAGTTCAGTTTAACTTTTGTCTACATATTTCTATTTTTAGTTTGTGATTATTCCATATTGGGCGAGGGTGTATCTGTCTGTGTGTATGAAAGGGACATGGCTTTCTGATAGCATTGACTGTACAGGATCAATTGACTGTGCAGGATCTGGCTTGTTTAGTTTTACAATGTATGTGTTAGTGTTCTAGTGCTCACTGCAGTGTTTAAGATGCTGCCTTTTCCTAGATACACTCTTGTGCGATATGTGGATTATTACTAAAAATCATATTTTTCATATAGATGGGGGGGGGGGTGTCAAAAATGATGGGCCCTGGCTGTCACATATGCTAGGTATGTCACTGGTTTAAATAACACCATTACATAAGTATAAAGGTTAAATTTTTTTAAATCTCATTAGGGTTTAGAGTTTGAGTATAAATTATGCTAAAATACAGATCATCCTAGGTTTTTATAAACCTTTTCTCAACATTGTATTTTCCTGTGTACCCATGTCATGCCAACAGCCAGTCAATACCTTATAATGTCTTATTATTGCTTAATTATTAACTCCCTGAGGAAGCCTATAAACTGTGCTTTGAATGGCTAATGCTTAATACCACATGTGTACACACACACACACAAAATATATTTTACACATACATACTCGTTTTTTTTTTGGTTTTTTTTTTTGGGTGGAGTGGGGTGGGGGTGGGGGGTGGAATTGAGGCTCCCAAGCTCTAACAGATGTGGTTCTAGACAGGTGGAGCAGTTCAGTTTAGAAGTTATAAAAAGCACACTGACTGCTGAAATCCATATTTTCGGGCCAAACTTTGAACTCTTTATGTCACGGAAAGTCAACAGCTCCATTCTTATTTCTCATTGACCAATCTTCACCACCCAGGACATCAGACCTAAGAAACAGAACTCCCTGGGTATGGTGGTATACAAGAATAAAGTTATTATTATTATTGCTATTGATTAGCAGTTCAGTTCAGTTATATTTTTAAGGTTTTAGTTGTGCACCTTTGCAGCATTTCTTTCTTATAGCAGATCCATCTGGGAAGTAAGATCTATTTAGAGTTGTACTTTTCTTGTTCTTGACATGTGTCAAACCCATATTATCAACATAAGACAGTGATTCTCAACATGTGTTGGGACTGGGATGCGTTACACCAACCATTTGCCAGATGACAAGCTCATGTTCTCCTTAACTATGTGTGTGTGAAAATTAGGGAGAAAGTAAAGCACTGCATGCTACTTGAAATCCCCATAGCCTCTCCTTGATTCTGCCCCCCAATCACTGTTGTGGCGCTGCCAGCCCAGGCTGGAAGTGTTGCTGGTCTGCTTTCCCTCACAAGCACTGGAAAATCAAATACAACTACATCTTAAACATACCGCCGTTTCTCCTGTGCTCATACTCATGCTCACCCCAGGTTCGTCTGAGTGGCTCCATAGCATTTTTTCCAGGCTTAGGGCCAATTGATTTCCTCCTCCCATTTACGTGTGCGAGGTCCGGTGGGGGTTGAGATCTCTGGCTGGTTCTTTGGGCTCGAAAGGCAGTCAGAAGACACAAGCAGTGCAGATTCTAGACTTGTTGAGGCAGTGGTTCTCCCTGTAACCTGTTTACAGCTTCCACACTTGCAGCTCCCAGTACATAGCATGGCACATTGAGTAATAGGCTGACAGCCTTTTATGTTGCTGGGGATCTTCCCCCGTACCTCCCTTGTCATAGATTTGTTCAGGTATGTTGCTTAGCTTTGGGATTCAACTGGGGGAGAAGCATATGTTCAGAAAAGTGTTGGATTTCTTCAACTCCCGGATTGTGGGTTGGGTTTGAACACTTAGGGTTCCTTTTACTAAGGTGCGCTAGTGTTTTTAGCGCATACAGGAAATTACTGCACGCTACACTTCTGAAACTAACGCCCGCTCAATGCTGGCGTTAAGGTCTAGCATGCACAGCAATTTAGCGCGCGCTATTCCTTGCGTTAAGGCCCTAACGCACCTTAGTAAAAGGAGCCCTTAGCGTATGGAATCCTACAGGGACTAACAGAAAGGAGATTATCTAAAGTAAAACCTATGCTTCCATTTTCTTTTTTTTTCCTAAAATGGAAAATAAAATCCTTTACTTTTGTCTGCTATTATGTGGGTAGTTGATTTTTCTAATTGGGATGAGCCTAGTCTCTAGCAGCCTAGTCTTGTCTGCAGCTTCTTTATTTCCACTTTCTGGTGTCTATTCATAGATCTGTCCTTTTCCTCTCTGTTAATCCTGTGGTACTATCATTCTGTGGGTGCCCGAGCATCACCAATAATTTGGCGACCTCACATGACCATGGCTGGTGTGCGGTCCAGGCATCTCTTCCCCTTCTATCCCTCTCCCTCCCTTCCCAGTCTGCTTTCAAAAAGAAATCTTTTTCAGGGAGGCCCTGGTGCGGCAGCCATTCTCCCAAGCTGCTGGCGCTGCTTCGAAGCTTTCCCTCTGCCGCGATCTTCCTCCCTCTGAATCATCCGAAAGAGTTACTTTGATTGTTTCACTGGCATTTATATAGGATGTAAATGCTATAATGAGACTCTATTTTCGCAGTGATCAGCCTTTATTTCATGGAAAAAGGATTTGAATATATCTAGATGTAGCTAGACGAGCTCAAGAGAGATGGAAGCTTTTTCTTAATATGCAATCTGAGACTTTAACATTAGGAGCTTCTTTTTTTTTCTTGTATATCCATGTAAATGTATAAATAAGTACAGTCAAACCTCGGTTTACAAGTAACCCGGTTTGCGAGTGTTTTGCAAGACGAGCAAAACACTCAGCAAACTTTTGACTCGCAAACCGAGCATTGACTCGATTTGCAAGCCCCCACCCGACCTGACCGCGGGAACCAACAGTATTGCTCCCCCCGAGGCCACCGGCGCTGCTCCCTCCCTTCACAATCGTCTCCTCCCCATCTACCGACCGGCCCTGTCCTTACCCGTGTGCCACCGGAGTTAGAAAGGGCCTGCTACCAGGCTGCTGCTGAGCCTTGAGCATCTACACATGCTCAAGGCCTTCTGGATCTCATCCTCACTGAAATTCTCATGAGACTCGAGATATCATGAGAATCTCAGAGAGGGTGAGATCCAGAAGGCCTGAGCATGCGCAGATGCTCAAGGCTCAGCAGCAGACCGGCGGCAGGCACTTTCTATCACCGATGGTGCAGGGGTAAGGACAGGGCCAGTCGGGAAGAGGCGATAGCAGCACCGGTGGCCTCGGGTGGAGCATGGGAGTCGGGGTGCGTCTGGCGGGAATGAGCCAGCACCTGAGAGTCCCAGCCGGAAGCGGCAGAACCAACAGTGTCCAGTCGGGCTCTGTGGCGGCGGTTTGCTTATAGCCAGCACCACCCGCAGTGAGAGGCAGTGAACAGCAGCAGAGGAGGAGAATTGGAGGAGCCGCGTGGATAGGTCTGTGGCAGAGGCAGCGGTGGAGGTGTCCCTAAAGGTAATTAAGTTTTTGGGGATGTGGAACGAATTGTTCAAGTTTACACTAACTCTTATGGGAAAAGTTGCTTTGATATACGAGTGTTTTGGTTTAAGAGCATGCTTCTGGAACAAATTATGCTCGTAAACCAAGGTACCACTGTACTTGGGTGTGAAGTATGTTTTCTATACCCCAGACCAACTTCGTGCCTTCTTAAATATGAAGACTTTGATATCAGGGCCCAGTTAAATTTAGACGTTGGATAAAGATATTAAGAAGGGAGTACCTGCTAAGCCTTTTAGATTTATTTGTTTCTTTATTAGAGCTCCTCATATTTCTCTGTATATCACTCTCACTTGCAATTGTAGTCTAAGGAAGAATAAGTGATCCTCTCCTTCCTTTATGTTTTTGCATTTAAATGTTACTTTTCTATCAAAATTGTAGTTCATCCCCCCTTTCCTATACTTCTAGTAAGTGAGTATTTGTCTCAATAATGTCTATATGTTTTTATACCCTAACTTTTAATGTAAATCGCTTAGAAATTACTTATAAGCGTTTAATTAAATTTTTAATGAAACTTGGGGCTCCTTTTACTAAGGTGCGCTAGCGTTTTTAGTGCACGCAGGATTTTAGTGCGCGCTAAACCCGCGCTACATTTCTAGAACTAACACCAGCTCAATGCTGGCTTTAAGGTCTAGCGCGCGCTTTTCCGCTCATTAAGGCCCTAACGCACCTTTGTAAAAGAAGCTCTTGGAATAATTTAAAATGTTTTTTTTCTCTTTTAGAGATTATTTCCTTCTGAATTTCTAACGCAAGAGTGAATCTTCTTGTAAATTGTGTTAAAATTGATAAATAAAATAATAATAATTAAAAAAAGATTCAAGGACACTAGAACTCCCCAGAAGACAGCAGCAATGACTGTGCCCACAGCATCCATCCAAAAAAAAGGAATGCTCAGGAAGCGAGTGACTAACATGAGATCCAGAACGAGCCTCCAGTCCTCCAAATGTACTTTGGCATGCTGAATCCAAAAGAGTATCTGGCGAAGCTTGATTCATGTTCCAGAACGGGTACTAGTGCTCGGATGTCGAAGAGATGCTGCAAAGTAGTGTGGACCTTTGACTCCTTTTCCGGCCGACCTGCCAGCGAACCCAGAAACAAATCTGGAGGCAGGCAAAAGAAAACTTTTTTGTGTCCCTCCCAAATGGATGTCCCAAATCCATTTATCTGAAGATATTCGAGCCAACTCCTAGAAAAACTGAGCTAGTTGGCCCTCTGAAGTGCTATTTAGGAACATTAGCCACCTGGGATATGATGTCTGAGGATGGCTAGAATTAGAAGTACTGTCACAGGGCCTGTATCCCTGGGAATATCCCTGGAAGAGCCCGAGGATCGCTGATTAAAATGGCAGGAGGGACAAAAATTAGTCTCGGCCCCTCCTAAAGTCCGGCAAGACTTGTTCACAGGGAGAGATGCAAGGTGGTAATCAGCAACACCGGCCAGAGGTCATCCAGACCTGTCCCAAAAAGAAACTGACTCTTTGAGAGGAAGTTTGCTTAACGTGGCCTTGGAGGCAGTATCACCAGCTCAAGGGCAGATTTAAAGAGGCCGGCACGCAGATACCGCATAAGCAGTAAGAACTCAAATGTTATCAGAAAAGGCATTCACCACATAATCCACACCATCCAGCACTAGCTGGGGGACAAACATCCATTTCCGCAGAGGACATCCTGCGCAATCTCGCATGACAGGCACTTGCCACAAAGGAGGCTGCCGCTGTTGTGAAACCTGAAGAAGCCACTTCAAAACGTTGTAATTCTTTAAAAAAAATTTTTAAAATAAAATATCCACTGTGCAATCCTGGGAGTCCTTAAACACTACTCCTCCAACACCAGGGAGGTCCATGCGCCGGGTATCCTGCACCACTGCAGAATTCACCTTAGGATGCTCAAAACTCTTGAACAGCAGGAGTCAGTGGAGAAAACTTAAAACATAGCTTGAGAGAGCCGGAAAGAGCAGCTTGGGCATAGACAAACCAAACAGCTTTTCTTGCTGAATTTGACGGGCTTTACATGAATGCTTTTGAAGACTCAATCCGATGATCAGGCCCCAAACACTGATGGAACCAGCTGTGAGGGTCTGGGATGGAAATAGGTCGACATCAGCAGCACTTCTTAAAACCTGTCAAAGGCTTTGACATGGGGAAAACTTGTTCAGCTAGATTAAACTCAATGATTAATTAAAGATGACCGCCAAAAAGAGAAAAAAACCTTGAGGCAGAGCCCGAGGAAAAATGGACTGAAAATAAAATATATATATATTTTTAAATAACTTAGCTCGAAGAAAATGATTGCTTAAAAAAGCAGAAGAAAAACAGAACGGGAAAGCAAATGGCAACTGACAGAAAATATTAGACTTCTTCACTCCACGGAAAATGAAGAACAGAGAAACCGCGAGCCTACGTTGGGCAGGAACGCACTCGCGCATGTGTAGTGTGGGCAGTCGTGAAGTTTCTAAAAACTTAAAGTGGCGATATACTTTTAAAGCTGTCCATACCGGGGCTCCTTGGATGACATTACCCACGTGAGAATATGCTGCCTGCTTGTCCTGGGATAATGCATGTGCTACATCTTTGTATTTTGCTCAGGCAAGGAAATGCATTTTTTTCTCCTAGGCTATCCTGGTCACTGAGACTGTGGCTTCTCTGGATTTGCATTTTTAATCTTTAGTCTGTTTAGACGTCTAACTTTTTAGGCATCCTTTAGAAAATCAGGTTTTAGGTGAGATTTAGACGTCTAAACAAACAATGTCCTTAATGTTATAATATTTTATTATTATGTTATTAGAATGGCAATTTTAAGCTGTTTTTCATTATAATTGTAATACTAGGAGCTGGATTTGTTTAATGCTTTTATTTATTTCTCTTCTATCAGACAGAGTGACTGGGATTTGGACCAACAACATTAGGATGGAAGGGTATAGGTTTAACCAAAGTGAGCTAGCAAGCTGCATAGCAATTGTAAAACTGGGTCTTATAGACATTGTAAGGAAGTCTGCTTTTGAGCACAGTTTAGGCTTCAGATAGACCTGAGTTCCAGGGACGGAACTTAGGCACTCTTTAGACATTCTTCCGGAACTTAGACACAGTGTGGATGTTCTTAATGCAATCTGCTAAATAGCTCTCTGGTTTTTATTTTTGCTTTATTAAGCTCAAAATACATTTAATAAGGCACCACATAAACGGGGCACATCAAAACAGATATATTGCATGCAAAAATTAATATAAACTATTCTAACCTCCCTTGGGAGAACAGTATAGAAAATTGAATGAATAAATAAATAAAACCTATTTTTGTGGACAAACAGCAATGCTATTTGCTAATTAGAGGAAAAGATCCTTGAAAGCCTGCCTGCCTGCCTGCTTGACCCCCCCCCCTTGAAGGCCTGTCCCCCTTTGAAGGCCTGCCTGTCCCCCCCCCCCTTTGAAGGCTGCCTGCCTGTCACCCCTCCCTCCCCCTTGAAGGCCTGCTTGCCGGTCTGCCTGCCCGCCCCACCCCGAAGGACCACTCGCCCCCCCCCTGGTCTCCCTGCACCACCTGAATCAGACCCTGAAGGGGTGCTCCCGGCCTTGAGTTCAGTCCCCCCCCACAAAGGACCGCTCGCCCCCCTGGCCTCCCTGCACCACCTGAATCAGCCCGCAGCAGGATCGCGATGTCAGCGATCCCTTCGCTGCATCGGAGCTGCTTCCTCCACCGCGGTCCCGCCCCTTCTCTGATGTCAGAAGAGGGGAGGGGTGGGACCGCGGCGCAGGAAGCAGCGCCGAAGCAGCTCAGGGATCGCCGACATCGCAATCCCGCTGTGGGCTGCTTCATAGGTGGTGCAGGGAGGCCAGGGGGGCGAGCATTCCTTCGGGGATGGGGGGGACTGAACGGCAAAGCCGGGAGCACCCCCCTCAGGGCTGGCACCCGGGGT
The DNA here is from genome assembly GCF_902459505.1 of Geotrypetes seraphini. Lineage (NCBI taxonomy): Eukaryota > Metazoa > Chordata > Amphibia > Gymnophiona > Dermophiidae > Geotrypetes > Geotrypetes seraphini. The sequence goes on along the minus strand of NC_047091.1, from coordinate 61,889,553 downwards.
GGACCGCCCCCCCCCTTAGTACGTTACTGCCAGGCAATGACCTCTGCCCCCACGGATCTTCGCGTGGTCCAGGGGCAGGAAAGGCAGCCTGTGCCTTGAAACCAGGGTGGGTTTCACTCCAAACGCATACAGCCTGCGCTTAAAACCCTTGACAAGGTCACCGGGCAAGCAAACTCCCAGGTGAAGGGGCTCCAAGTCTAAGTCTAGGAAGGGTGGCACACAGCAGGCTGGCTCCACAGATCCACCAGAGTTTCTCTGTCAAGGACTGTGTCCTTTCCTCCGACAGGGGGACCACCTGGAAGGGGTCTCAAGGTTGCTGAAGCCAAGAAAGCAAACTTTAAGTGTAAAAACAAGAAAAGAAGCAGAGCAACTGCAAAAGAATTCTGCACAAATTGATTGCACAAATTGTAACTAGATATGTTTGCTAGCTCTCAGGCTAAGGGAGTGGAAGCATGTGCTCAGAAAAGTGTTGGATTTCTGCAACTCCCGGATTGCGGGTTGGGATTGAACACCTAATGTATGGAATCTGGAAGGGACATTACAGACCATTTCTTTTGGATAGTAAACTGTAAAAAGAAATATTGCCTCTCTTCTGACTAAACTCCAAACTAGGTAATATCCATCTATACCAGTGTTTTTCAACCGCTGTTCCGCGGCACACTAGTGTGCCGCGAGATGTTGCCTGGTGTGCCGTACGGTCAGGGCCGCCATCAGGGCAGTACCACCAGTCTAGGGAGAGGGGCGGTCCGCCCCACGTGGACAGGAGAGAGCTGGACGGCGGACCCGCGGAGTTCAATACATCTCGAGCCGCGAGGCTCGTCTTCTGTTCCTGCCTGCCCTGCAGCTAACATATAGCCGATCGCAAGCGTTCCCCGATGTCAGCGCTGACGTCGGAGAGAGGGCTTAAGCAAAGCCTGCCCTCCGACGTCAGCGCTGACGTCGGAGAATACTTCCGTTCGGCTATTTGTGTGCGGCAGGGCAGACAGGAAGCAGAAGACAAGCCTCGCGGCTTGAGCTTCGTTTTGCTGAGAAAGTTGCAAAGATGGGCTGGTAGGCAAACACGGAACACAAAAGGGGGGAGGGAGTGCGTTTTGGACACAAGGCATGAACTTGGGAGAGAGGAAGGGAGGGAAAGAGATGCTGAGGTGGGGGAGGGAATGGGTTTTTGGACACAGAAGGCATGGACTTGGGAGAGAGGAAGGGAGGGAAAGAGATGCTGAGGTGGGGGAGGGAATGCGTTTTTGGACACAGAAGAAATGGACTTGGGAGAGAGGAAGGGAGGGAAAGAGATGCTGAGGTGGGGGAGGGAATGAGTGTTTGGACACAGAAGGCGTGGACTTTGGAGAGAGGAAGGGAGGGAAAGAGATGGTTGTGTACACGGGGAATAGAAGAAAGGAGAATTTTTGGTCATAGGGAGGGAGTGAGGTACAGATAGTGGCATACCAGGGTGGGGGGGGCGGTCTGCCCCACCCCGGGTTTACGTCCCAAGGGGGTGCACAGCTGGCCACCCTCCAGTGTTGTCCCTAGGCCGGCAAACTGCGGCTCTTTAGCCACTTGAGTGCCATCGCCGCCAACGGTGTTGTTGGCGGTGGCAGCATTATAAAATACTTTCTTTGTGTTTATTTGATTCCTATTCAAGAGAATTACTTTATATATAGTCAATATAGGCACAGAGTTAAATTTTTTAACATTTTCTAATGGTGGTGTGCCTCGTGATTTTTTTCATGAAACAAGTGTGCCTTTGCCCAAAAAAGGTTGAAAAACACTGATCTATACAACCCTAGATGTTGACAGTAAGCTTATTATGAATGCCTTCCATTCAATCTCATATTAAAAAAAACTACAGAGCATCAAAGCCAGATTTCTTATGAAGATTAAAACTTTTGTAAGAAAAACTAATACTAAATAACTTTGATGTCAGTAACAGTTTATAGAAAAAGTACAAAATGTTAAGAATAGCTTATATTTCCTGACTTTATTTTTAATTATAATAAAGCAATATATTGGCTGCTGTTTGACTGTAGATAGTGGTATCCAAAGTATCACATACATAAATACAATATGTCAGATGTGTCACAACAGGAAAAAGGCTGAGAATAGCTCACATAAGGCACAGAATACCTCTAACCTCTCTGACCTTAGGGCTCCTTGTAAATCTAACCATTGCTTTCTCCTGCAGGCTGGCAACATCCAAGAATATGCTTCTGGAACCCAACTGGGTCTCTACCCTGAAACTTGCTGGATCACTGGTTGCTGGTACTAAATTTTGTCTGGACTATTATGATCTGAAAGTAGTAGACAATGACTAAATATTTCAGTTGAAAAGTGTAATAAAGATCCTAACACAATCCATGCTTTCTCCATAGATTGGATTTGACAGAAAAGTCATGCTAAAAAGTGTCAGAACTCACATAATAGATAACTAAGGGCAGTAATTACTTGGAGAGTACAGAAGTTGATACAGGATAAGTTACTAAATAATAGTTAAAAACACACAAAAAGTTACAGTCAACCTTACTTTTTTGTTTAGGGGGCAGGGGAAGAACGATTAGGTAAAAACCATGTCTTCATCCCCTTACAATGTCTGAAAAGGGTAAAATAATAGTAAGAATATCACACTGTAACTCAGTTACCAATGATTTTTCTTTTAATCTACCCCAAAAGTTTGAGCCATCCAGGACTAATCAAGGTCATTTGGAAGTATGCTACACATTCCCACAGATGGTGATGATCCCCAGGTCTACCAGATTTATTATTTGTCCTCTAAAGCTTTAAATCCAGCCACACTAATAGCCTCAGTTGTATCCTCTGGCCACAAACTCCACCTTTTACTAATGTTCTAGACCAGTGGTATCAAACGCAAACCCTTTGCAGAGCCTCATTTTGGATGTGTAGGTACTTGGAGGGCCTCAGAAAAAATAGTTATAATGTCTTATTAAAGAAATTACAATTTTGCATAAGGTAAAACTCTTTATAGTTTATAAATCTTGCTTTTTGGCTAAGTCTTAGTAATATGCATTTAAAGCTAAAGAGACATATGATCAAGAAACTGTTTTATTTTACTTTTATGATTATGATAAACATACCAAGGGCCTCAAAATAGCACCTTGCGGGCCGCATGTGGCCCCTTGTCCATGAGTTTGAGACCACTGTTCTAGACTGATATTTGAAGGCCAACCATCATGCCAGTATAATATACATCCTCACAAATACTAAATAGTGTACAAAAATCAAAATCAACAAATCAAAAAAACCTATCCCAGTGATATAACAAAAGCGGAGTACTTCCGCTATGGGATGTCAGATTGACCATATAGAGTGTTATAACTCATAGGTCTGTCAAGTCTTCACTTATCCCTATATTTTTTTCTCTTATTTTGCATATTTAAATACGAGTAGAATAAGTTATGTATTTAAAATAACTTAGCTTTTTTTGAATGTGTATATCTGCTGGTATATCATACTGCAAATGTTTTTCTCCAGCGTTCAAAAAACACTCCCCTCTGCCAACGCGTTTCGCCACTCTTTATCAAGGCTGGGGAAACTGCATAACGTGATATTACTGTTTAAAGTGCCAATTGATGCCGATTGGCACTTTAAACAGTAATCATGTCCCCAGCCTTGATAAAGAGTGGCAAAACACGTTGGCAGAGGGGAGTGTTTTTTGAACGCTGGAGAAAAATATTTGCAGTATGATATACCAGCAGATATACACATTCAAAAAAAGCTAAGTTATTTTAAATACATAACTTATTCTACTCGTATTTAAATATGCAAAATAAGAAAAAATATAGGGATGAGTGAAGACTTGACAGACCTATGAGTTATACCACTCTATATGGCTAATCTGACATCCCATAGCGGAAGTACTCTGCTTTTGTTACATCACTGGGATAGGTTTTTTTGATTAGTATAATATACAGTCATGTGAAAAAATTAGGACACCTCATGAAATATTCAGCTCTTTCTTAAGAAATGTTCACATATCGATGTCAAATCTTTTTATTTATCTGTGGAAAAGAAAGCGATGTAATTACAGATAAACAACAAAAACTTTTTCTTGATTTACATAATGAAACAAAAAGATAGCCACAAAAATGTGTATTCTGAAGAATAAATTAGGACACCCTACACCCTAATAGCTAATGTTACCCCCTTTGGCTGAAATAACTGCAGTGATACGCATCTTTTAGCCATCTACCAGTCTCTGATATCAGTCTGAAGAAAGTTAGACCCACTCCTCAATGCAGAATTCTTTCAGCTATGAAACGTTTGAGTGGTTTCTTGCATATACAGCACGTTTCAAATCCCCGCACAGCATCTCAATGGGATTAAGATCAGGGCTTTGACTCAGCCACTCCAGGACTCTTCATTTCATAGTTTTCAACTAGTCCTTTGTGGATTTACTGGTAAGTTTTGGATCATTGTCCTGTTGCAGGGTCCAGTTCCATTACAGCTTTAATTTTCTTACAGATGGTCTCACATGTTCCTCAAGCACCCTCTGATACATGGTAGGATTCATGGTGGATTCTATGATGGTGAGCTGGCCAGGTCCTGCTGCAGCAAAGCATCCCCCAAACCATGACACTTCCACCTCCATGCTTCACAGTTGGTATGAGGTTCTTTTCCTGGAATGCTGTATTTGATGTACGCCAAACATGTCCTCTTTTCTAATGTCCAAATAATTCAATTTTAGACTCATCTGTCCATAGAACACTATTCCAAAGTCCTAGTATTTGTCTATGTTCTCTCTGGCAAACTTCAGTCTGGCCTTGATGTTTCTCTTAGAGAGCAAAGGTTTCCTCCTTGCATACCTCCCATGGAAGTTAAATTTGTGGTCTCTTTCTGATTGTAGAGGCATGCACTTTCACGTCAACAGTAGCAAGAGCCTGCTGTAGGTCCCATGATAACATTTTAGGGTTTTTGGAGACTTCTTGTAGCATCTTGCGGTCTTGCTCTGGGGGTCAACTTGCTTGGCTGACCAGACCTGGGCATGTTGGCAGTTGTTTGGAAAGTCCTCCACTTGTACACTATTTTCTGGAGCATGGAATGGCTAATATCAAAATCTTTTGAGATCTTTTTAAAATCCCTTACCAGACTTTTTTTTTTTTTTTTTTAATTATTTATTTAATTCTTTGAAAATTATTACAAATAACACTTGCATTGGTAAAACGAAAGAAATACAAAACATAGGCAAAAATATCTTTAAACAAAATACATTTACATTCTCCTTAGACCCCAAATAGAATCATTAGGGGGGGCGCTGGATCCAAGATGGCCGCTGCATCTCTGCTGCAGTGAGGACGCCACTGAGATTTACTTACAAACAACAATGCCGAAGAGATGGGGCAGGAACGTTGGAGGAGCCTCCCGGCGACCCATAGCCCCTTCGGTTACTATTGATGATTTTCTTCGGCGTCTACAGCGGGAGCAGGAAGAGTTGGGAGCCAGCTCGTTGGGGACACCGCCGGAGAGTACTGCTGTGGTGAGATCCTCAGGGCTTGATGTTACCCTTAGCCCTGACGTCAGGATGCCACCCCTTCAACCGATGCCGCAGGCAACCAGCTCTCCACGGGACCAGAATGCACCCGAAGAGGTAGCTTTCTTGTCTCCAGAGGCCAGTGTTATGGAAGGCTCGCCGAATGGAACAACTCAGAGTGACATGCTCTCTCTGCCAGGACCTGCGACTGGGACAACGGAGGTTAGGGGAGCACAAGACTTCACTGAGGTAAAACTAATTTCAGAACAGTCTTATACTACACAATTACAACTTTTTTCTCCTACCAAACCCCCTAAAGTCACACTTGAAGCACTATGGGACTTGGTAGTGAACTTGGGGAACTCCTTAAATCCTCAAATAAAAAGTTTGGATAAAGAATTAAAAGAACAGAAAGGAGAAATAAAACTGATAAAACAGGACATATCTCAGTTAAAAATAGAGACACAAAATACAAGTAAGGAGCTAACATCATTAAAACAAAATCAAGATCTGTTGGTTAAAGACAATATAATACTCAGGAGGAAGTTGGAAGCTCTGGAGAATAATGGCCGAGCTAACAATTTGAGATTTATAAATTTTCCTAAGATCTTATCAACTTCCCCTAGAGAAATGGTGAAACATTACTTTATGGAAATATTGGAAATTCCTGAAAGCTCTTTACCTCCTCTTACAAGAGTATACTATCTTCCCACCAAGTCCCAATCCAAAGAAGAAGGAAAAATTGAGAAACCCCGGGACAGACCACTGGACATTTCCACAATTTTGGAACAATCGGATAGAGAATTGGCTGTTTCAGCCACACTCTTGTTGTCTGTGGCTTTGGCTTCAGACAAGGATTGGATATTAAAACTCTTCTTTAAAAATAGATCCAAGGACTTCCTGGGACATCATATTCAGATTTTTCCTGAGGTCTCTAGAGAGACTCAAAAAAGAAGGAAATAATTTCTACTTCTGAAACCTGGAGTGACTCAAATAGGGGGTATTTTCTTTTTGAGATATCCATGTAAATGTGTAGTTAGATATTTATCCTTGAAATATATTTTTACAGAGCCATCTCATCTGAAGTTTTCTCTCAATGAAACGTCTTGAGAAAGGCTGCGCCTAAGGAAGGTTAGCTCCCTGTACTGTAGTAGACATGGTTTTCCTGTCAACTTATTTGACTTATTTTGTTCTACTCTTTAAATCTTGGATCCAATTATTGAGGACTAGTGTGCAATCAAATCAGTTTATCTTTATTTTATTTATGCACTTTTATTTTCAAATTTAACTGTCTATTACTGTATATTTTCAATTTTGGGAACTTAGTTTATTATGTCTTTGACCGCACTTTGCTGTACAAGATGTATATGCTTGGTAATATTATAAAATTCTAAAAATAAAAAAATAAGAATCATTAGGGGGAGTAGCCCATATTTTAGACTTTAACTATCTTATTATAGCAGAGAAAAGTAAACAAATTAAATAGGCATTAAAGAGTATAATTCCTTCTATAAATCTTAAATCCTGTAGATCTTCTTTAAGTCCAGAAAACTCTGGAGATGGTCTGGAACGAAAATTGTATATTTTACTCCTAAATATTTAATGAGGCACTTGCATGGATAAACCAGCTAAAAAGTGGCACCTAGATCTTTTTCTTGTAATGAGGCAAGAGACAAAAGTTTTCTCCTTTCCTGGGTCTCTTTATTTACATCTGGAAATATCCATACACGTTGTCCCATGAAAGGGGTCTGTGCATTATGGAAGAAAAATTTCAAAACTGCATTGTAATCTTGTTGGAAGACAAATGAAATGAGAAAAAGTGGCTCTCTATAATTATTGAAGTGGATGTCTCCAAAATTTCTGATATATTTCCCAGTTCCATTGCTTGATTTTGAATATTCTGAGTTGTCACAGGAGTTTTGCTCCCTAGTTGTTTATTAGAACCAGGTAAATAATAAATTTTATTTAATGGTGAAATAGCTTTGGGAGCAAAACCCAGTATTTGAACCAAATATTTTCTAAATAGTTCCACAGAGGAAAGATCCAGTGTTCTAGGAAAGTTCAATATCCTCAAATTTAATATTCTATTTATAAAAAAACTAAATGGGATTCTTACAAAATTCATTTGGCTTGGTAAAACCTCTAGAATTTCCTTAGTGTCTTTGCATAAATCTCAATCAGTGGGAGGAGTAAATTTTCCAAATTTTTACAGGTATCACCAAGACTTTATCTTATGTCAGGGTATGTATGGGATCTTTCCTGAACTCATGGAGAATCTGCTGGATTGGTTAATTTTGGGAAGTCATCTCATGGCCCCACTTCATCTCAACCATGTATTGAATATCAAATTACCTAGAACAGGGGTGCCCAAAAGGTCGAGCGCGATCAACCAGTAGATTGCAAAGGCAACACAAGTCGATCACAGAGCCCATCCCGGGCTCCATGATAGACTCGTGTTGCCTTCGCATTTTACCTGCTTCTCCATGGACATTTGCTTTCCTGACGTAGTAAACAGAAGCGCTGTGCCAGGCAGATCAGCTTTCCCCCTCCCCCCCGCCAGTTCTGACATTGGAGAGGAAGTTCTGGGGCAGAACTTCCTCTCTGACATCAGAATTGACGTTGAGTGGAAGGCTGGTTGGCCCGGCGCTTCTGTTTACTGCGTTGGGAAGCAGGGAGAGCTCACAACATGGCGGCGGGCAGCTTGGAGACCTGTTCCCCAATGGTGGCGGAGGTGGCTTGGAGGAGGGCATGGAGAAAGAAAGACAAAGAAAGGGGGCAGGCAGGGAGACAGAAAGTAGGGAAACAGAAATAAAGAAAGGGGGGACAAGGAGACAGAAGGAAAACAGAAAGGGGGACAGGGAGACAGAAAAAAAGAAGTGAAACAGAGAAAGAAAAAAGAAAGGGGGGACAGGGAGACAGAAAGAAAGGAAACAGAAAGGGGCATGGAGAGAGAAAGACAAAGAAAGAAAGGGAGCAGGCAGACAAAGATGGGGGCATGGAGACAGAAAGAAAGAAGGGAAACTGAAAGAAAGTAGGCATGGAGAAAGACAGACAGAAAGGGGCAGGGAGAAAGGAAGAAAAAGTTGGGGGAGGGAATGAGGTCTGGAGGAGAAGAAGCATACAGGAGGCTGAAGAAGGGAAGTAATATTGGATGCACAGTTAGAAGAAGAAAATGCAACCAGAGACTCATGAAATCACAACAACAAAAGATAGGAAAAATGATTTTATTTTAAATTTAGTGATCAAGATGTGTCCGTTTTGAAAAGTTATATCTGCTGTCTATATTTTGCACTATGGCTCCCTTTTACTAAACTGCAAAGCGTTTTTTAGCGCAGGGAATCTATGAGCGTCAAGAGCAGCGCGGGGCATTCAGCGCAGCTCCCTACGCTAAAAACTGTTATCATGGTTTAGTAAAAAGGGAGGGTGTATATTTGTCTATTTTTGTATAGTTGTTACTGAGGTGACATTGCATCTGCCTTGATCCATTTGAAAAAATCCCAGAATATAAATGATAATGAACATTTTCTCTGCGTACAGTGTGCTTTGTGTTTTTTAAAATTTTAATGTTGGTAGATCATTTTGACTTGGTCATTTTAAAAGTAGCTCGCAAGCCCAAAAAGTGTGGGCACCCATGACCTAGAATATACCTTACTTGTGAGTCGAATGACAACGGCGACCTCGGGAGACCCTTGAGACAGCACTAGAATGTGCGAAACATGTCGGGTCAGACTCCCAGGTTTGGTTGCGATCAAGCTAAGTATTAAAGTTCTTTAACACTCATATTTATATATATTATTGAAGTTTACAAATTGTGGAAATATACTAAGCAGTGAATTATTAATAACAGCATATAAGACGGGCAGCCAATGATGATGCACCATGTAAATCTCCCGCTTCTTTGAGATATGCTAGCGGTGGAGTGGTGGGGCTGAGGCGTCCTTCTCAAGTTAAATGTAAACATAATATTGATACCTTTGGTATTATAATCCAGCTCTTTGGTTATATATCTAGAATATTTAAAGACATTATTTTTCATTCAACTTGGATGACATTAAAATTTATAGATGCTTTAACTCTTATTCCGATACAGCAAACCAAATGTCAATCCCTGTGGTTGAACTCCAAGATACAAATCAGCGAGTCTACAATCCTCTTGAAACATTGGTTGCAGGCAGGCATTTGTACTCTAAATGATGTAATTCTGAATGGGGAAAATGCTAAATTTATTACAATTACAACAAATCATTTGGTATAGCAAAGTCTCAAGGTTATAAATGGTGGCAATTGAAGCAGGCCATTCAGAAAGAGTTCCCTGATAGAGAATGACACGGTGGTGGTTACCCGCAGCTAGCCATGTTTAGCCGCAGGTAACCCGCCGAAACAGGGAAAAAAAAATAGTGGCCTCTACGGGGACGGGGACAAGGCCATTCACCGCCCCGTGGAGCGGTGAATGGACTTGTCTCTGCAGTGAGGCAACCAAGGATCGTGCGGTCCCCACCCGGCCACTCCCTCCCTCCACCTCACCTTTGATGAAGACTTGAAGAGCACTGTTCCCTCAACCGCCGGTTGAATTTCTGCCGGTCCGCGCGAAAAAAAAAAAAAAGCCTCTCCTTTTCCCCTGCTCTCAGTTGCTAAAGCCGTCAATTCTGACGTCGGAGAGGACGTTCTGGGCCAGCCAGTCCTGCCTGGCTGGCCCATAACGTCCTCTCCGACTTCAGAATTGAGTCGGAAAGAAGACTTCTGGCTTTAGCAGCTGCAGCATGGCGGTAAGAGAAGAGGAAAAGGAGGAAGGCTTTTTTTTTTTTAGCGGCAGGGAGGCAGCAGGCTGGCTTTGGCTAGGGAGGGAGAAAGATAGACAGGCAGGCAGGCTTCTGGGGTGCGACAAAGTGTGAAAGGCAGTGAGAGGGACATAGGAAGGAGGCACTAGGGGCACTAAAGACATGGGAAGGAGGCACTGGGGGCACTAAAGACAGAAAGGGGTACTAAGGACATGGGAAGAGGAGGTACTGGGGCACTAAAGACATGGGAAGGAGGCACTGGGGGCATTAAAGACAGAAAGGGGCACTAAGGACATGGGAAGGAGGCACTGGGGCACTAAAGACATGGGAAGGAGGCACTGGGGCACTAAAGACATGGGAAGGAGGCACTGGGGGCATTAAAGACAGAAAGGGGCACTAAGGACATGGGAAGGAGGCACTGGGGGCACTAAAGACAGGAAGGGGCACTAAGGACATGGGAAGGAGGCACTGGGGCACTAAAGACATGGGAAGGAGGCACTGGGGGCACTAAAGACAGGAAGGGGCACTAATGACATGGGAAGGAGGCACTGGGGCACTAAAGACATGGGAAGGAGGCACTGGGGGCACTAAAGACATGGGAAGGAGGCACCGGGGGCACTAAGGACATAGGAAGGAGGCACCGGGGGCACTAAGGACATAGGAAGGAAAGAGGGAGGGAATAGAAAGGGACAATTCTTGGGCCTGAGTGCAGAAAGAAAGAAAGGATACACAGACAGCAGGAAACGCAACCAGAGACTCATGAAATCAATCACCAGATAGCAAAGGTAGGAAAATGATTTTATTTTCAATTGTGATCAAAATGTGTCAGTTTTGAGAATTTATATCTGCTGTCTATATTTAGCACTATATTTGTCTATTTTTCTATAGTTACTTAGGTGACTGAGCTTGCGGAGATGGGGCGGAAAAAGGGTTTTAAAATTTTAGTCCTAGTAGTTTGCCGGTCCACAAAATAATTCTTTTATTTCTGCCAGTCCACGGGTGTAAAAAGGTTGAAAAACACTGATGTAGAGTATGCCGGCTTTCTTTTTCAGCCAGCCGCATGCGCGGCTGCTCGAGTTGTTCAATCTTCTCCTCTCTTGCAACTTCCTGTTTCCGGTTGCGTCAGAGGAGAATATTGAACAAATGAGCAGCCACGCGTGCGGTTGGGCAAAAAAGAAAGCCGGCATCCTCTACATCTAAGGTGAGGTGGAGGGAGGGAGATGGCGGAATGCTGCAATCGGTCGGGTGTCTGCTGTTTTTGTATCACTGCCTGCCTGCGCTCACGTTCCAGATCCTCCTGCATTTTTAGTGTGTACAATTGACCTGATTCGAGCTATAGGTGAACACGGGGGACATGTCATTGCAAGGGAGGACAAGTCAATTGATTTATTTTATGTTCTGTTTTTACTACAGGGCAGAGGCACTGAAACAGATTCTCAGTGCAGTAGTAGTAGTGGCAGGACTCTCTTGTCTTCATGGTGTTTCACAGTACTGAAGCTTATATGGATGCAGCGGGGACGGTGACGGGACGGTGAAAGGGATGGCGGTGACGGGGCGGTGAAGGGAACGGCAGTGACGGGGCGGTGCAGAGGATGGTGGGCCGGGGACGGTGCAGTGACGGGGACAGATTTTTTCCCCGTGTCATTCTCTATTCCCTGACTGGCGCAACTTAAAAAAATCAGTACAGCTTGCTGGGTCTATGTTTCCAGACATTTTCAAGGGCATCAGGCCGCTAAGTGGTACAAATTAATATCTGAATATTTGGAGGAAAACCCCCCAAAAACAAGCTTAAGAGACATTTGGAGTATAGAAAGAAAGCAGCATATTTCTGCTATGTAATGGCCACGGATTTGGACTTGGAGAATGAGATGTAAATCGTCAGCATCTATGAGAAACTTGGTTCTTTTTGTTATATAGAATATTTTGGACCCTTGTTCGTTTACAAAAAGTTGGATAATTTAAAGTCTAACAGATGGTGGCACTGTCATTTTGAAGTAGGGACACTGGATCATCTTTTATTCTATTGTCCGTTGATATTCAATTTTTGGAAATCAATTTTGAGCAAAATTTATATGGTATTAGGTGTCTCTATTCCATTGTCTTATGACGTGATTTTATTTGGGACATTGTTGAAACTAAGAGTCCAATTGATACCCATAAGCTCACTGCACTGCACAGCACTTGATTTTTCACTATTGTTTTTACTGTTTTTATTGTTATTTTATAATCAGTTTCAGTCTAATTTTATTGTTTTACTTATGCTATTATTATCTGTTCCAGCTGATACCTGAAAGGCTTCTCTGCCGCCGCATAGCGGCGGCACGTTCAAGACTCCGCCCCCCTTCTTACCGGTACATGTTGCTTAAATTGGAGCACTTTGCGGCGCACACCGCAAAGGCGCGCGCCAAAGGAGCGCGCTTAAGGAGCAGGTCCTGCTCCTTAATGCGCTCCTTTGTGCACTACTACTGTGCGCCTTAAAAAATTTCAATACAATAATACCGAGATTAGACAGCCTTACTTTATTCAAACTACGATCTCAGCGTTCATTTCTTACATCATATTCGCTTTATTTATTATTAATATTTGGTTTAAACAACTGCCTAGTTTCCTTTCCACGAGATTCCACTAAGATTTTTATGACACCATATACTATTCACTCTATGGATAATTTTTCTTCTACTTATCAGGACACTTCGTCTGCTTTTATTCCAGTAATTTGGGGACATCGGCCAATAAAATTAAAAAATAAAATAGATACTACTCGTCACCCTGAACGTCGGGAAATTCCCTTATATCCTCAACAAATATCTTCATCTATCTTAAATTCATCTGTAACCTCTCATCGATTATATTCTGTTACAACAAATTCATCATCTTCAGATTTGAAAATTAGTCAACTAAAGATAGGTATAATAAATATACGTTCCATCAAATCAAAATACCATATTCTTAAAGACCTCATTAATCAATATTCTTTTGATATCCTATGTCTAATTGAAACATGGCTTTCAGAAGGTGAGGAAGCATACCTTGCTTATGCCTGTCCATCTGGTTTTTCATTTATTTTTAATCATCGTTGCAATAAAAGAGACGGAGGTTTAGCAATTATTTATCATGATTCCCTTTCAATAAATAAAATTGACTCCTCCTTAAACACTCACATCGAATATTTACAATTTTCCATTCAAACTAGGCCAAAAACAGATATACTTTTATTATATAATCCACCACCAATTAACACTGATACTCTTAACCATCTCCAATCTCTTCTCTTTGACTTTGGTTCCTCTACGCTAAACCCATTAATTTTGGGAGATTTCAACATTCACTTCGATGATCTTACTAACAATCACACCAAAACTATACTTTCTCAAATTAACTACTTAGACCTACATCCTTTACTGACTCAACCAACTCATCAAGCTGGTCATATATTAGATATGGCTATAGTTCCTAGTTCCGTAATTTCAAACTACATTGTAAACTCTTTATTGCCAGTTCCATGGTCTGACCATTTTTTAATTTCTATATCATACTCCATTTCTCACAATACGCCTCACTCTGAGCATCGGACATTTAGTATCAGAGACCTTAGTAATCTCACCCCAGAATTAATTCGTTCATCTTTTAAGCTTGATTTCTTCGATTCAAAAAATACTGACATGGAAAATCTATTAACACAATGGATTTCCTCCATAAATACATTACTAGATGAGCATGCTCCACTACAAACTAAAATAATTTCAGCACGAAGAATTCAAAACCCATGGTACACTGCTGACCTCGCACTTATGAAAAAACAACTTAGAGCCATAGAACGTAAATGGAGGAAAAATAAAACACATGAAAATGCTCAACTATTTAAAGAACACTCAAAATCATATAAATTAAAAATTAATCAAACAAAAACAAAATTCTACTCAGGAAAAATACTAAAAGCAAAAAATCCATCAGTACTTTACGCATTACTTAACTCATTAACAAACACATAAAAGCAGCAAATACAAGCTCACAATTCATTGCCGACAGCTCAAGATCTTTCAGAACATTTTATTGAAAAAATTACAAACATTAGGAAATCTTTTACAAAACAGCAACCCATTATTGAACATGATCATCCTATCACAAATTTATCATATTCAACATGTTCCCACTTTAACCTACCTAGCCTTAAAGAATTAGAATCCATATTAAAATCTATTAATATTAAGAGTTCAAAAGCAGACTTAATTCCTCCATTTATTCTAAAAAAATATTTTGAAATCTTTGGTCCCTTCATTCTAAAATTAATAAATGAAAGTTTAATACAAAGTACTATGCCTAAACTCTGGAAATCTTCTGTTATTCGTCCCATTATTAAAGATCGTAAGATTAGTTCGGAAAAAATTTCTAACTATAGGCCAATAGCAAATCTTCCATTCATGGCAAAATTGACAGAAAAGATTGTTTTCAATCAAATCTCTGAATTTATTGAAAAAACCAACGTCCTCCATCCGAACCAAACAGGATTCCGACAGCATCATAGTACTAAGCATTCATTGATAGGAATGACTTCTTCAATACATTACTTTTTGGACCATCACCAATCGGTTTTACTAATTTCTATCGACCTTTCAGCTGCCTTTGACACCATAGATCACCATCTTCTATTAGACAGACTTCATTCAATTGGTATTACTGACCAAGTATTATCTTGGTTCGAATCTTACTTTACTGATCGTACATCCACTGTTGCATTTAATAATTCAAATTCTAAAAGCTCATTAACATCTCATGGTATTCCTCAAGGATCTATTCTTTCTCCTTTACTTTTCAATATCTTTCTTGCACCCTTGATGATTGTCTGCCAATCTATAGGTTTTCATGTATTCGCATACGCTGATGATATTCAACTTTTGCACCCTTTGGATCCCAACAACTCTTTGGATATCATAGCAATTAACAAAAAACTTGAACAAATCCATCAATGGTTAGATATAAATAGGTTGGCCCTTAATATTGAAAAAACAAAAACGATGCTTTTCCCATGGAAAGAAACTCCTAAACTTATTGCGCCTATCACTATAAAAAATATTTCCTTGCAACTAGTTAATGCCATTAAAATCCTAGGAGTTATATTTGACAGTAAATTAACTTTTCATGAACATATTGGTAGTATCATTAAATCATCATTCTATAGACTCCGTCAAATTCGCTCCCTTTCACAATATCTTTGTTCTAAATCACTAAATATCCTTATCCACTCCTTAGTAATCTCTAAAATCGATTACTGCAATGCCCTTTTTAAAGGAATTGCACAAAATGAAATAAGACGGCCTCAAATCATACAAAATACTTCCATTAAACTTATAACAAACAAAAAAAAAATTTGATCATGTAACACCGCTTCTCAAGAACGCTCACTGGCTTCCGGTATCGCATAGAATAACATATAAAATATGCCTACTCACCTTTAAAGCAATGCTTTTTAAAACACCTGCATTCATTTTTAGATCACTGATCCCTTACTCCACAAATAGAATATTGCGGTCAAACGAACAGCATTTATTGACAATTCCATCTCTTAAGATCATTATTACTAGAAGGCAATTTATCTTCACTGTTACTGCTCCACAAATTTGGAACTCCCTGCCAATTTATTTAAGAGAAGAACATAATATTGATAAATTCAAGACCAACTTAAAAACATTCCTTTTCAAAGACGCTTTTGATCAATAAGTCTTACTCTTGAATTCATTAATGCTGTATTTGATTATTCTTTTTAATCCCTAACCTTGTGTTTTTGCCTGACCTCCTTTTCTATAAAATTTTGTAGTTCAATTCCCCTTTTCCTCTTCACTCTTGTTTTGTTAAGTTTGTATATAGTCTAGTTTATTTTAATGGTTATGTTTAATGTTTTATTTTTTAATTTTGTAATTTTAATTGTTTCTTTTTATGTATGTTCATCGCTTTGAAGTAAGATTAAGCGATTAATTAAAAATTTTAATAAATTTGAAACTTGATAAAAATAGACTTATTATTATGACGGGGGTGGCCATGCAATTAAAAACTAGAAATTGGAAGAACTAGGATAGATTGAACTTTTCTTTTTGGTGGGAAACTCTTTGGGCTCCTTTTACTAAGGTGCACTAGCGTTTTTAGTGTGTGCGCTAGCCGAAAAATTATCACCTGCTTAAAAGGAGGCGGTAGCAGCTAGTGCACGCTATTCCGCGCGTTAAAGCCCTAACGCACCTTTGTAAAAGGAGCCCTTTGTCTGTACTTGTCCACCTTGAATCTCATGTATTGACATAATGTATCTTTATTGTAACCCATGTACTGACAGGGAGGTCTGCTGTCTGCCTGGAGCCAGGATACGAGATGTCACCGCCAGTCTGGATAGACTACTCACGCCCCGAGACCACTTTCCTATGCTTCTTGTCCACATAGGAACCAACGACACTGCCAGGAACACACCGGAGACCATCACCAGAGACTTTGGAGCACTGGGTGAGAGGCTGAAGCGGACAGGAGCGCAGGTGGTTTTCTCATCGATCCTCCCAGTTAGAGGCAAAGGAAGAGCCAGAGATGAACGTATCCTGAGGACGAACGAGTGGCTACAGGGATGGTGCCGGGATATGAACTTCGGATTCCTAAACCATGGGGAAGCGCTACAAGGACTTCAGGGACCAGACGGACTCCATCTGACCAGTAGGGGTAAGAACGTCTTCGGACACCGACTAGCCCGCCTGCTTCACAGGGCTTTAAACTAGGTAAGTCGGGGGAAGGTACCCATTCACATATTAGTGCAGAAAGGAATTATCCTGATGAGGTGAGTCGAAACTCCATTTCCATGTCCAAGGTAAGTACCCACATTGCAAACAGTTCTTTAGGAGTCACACCGACTCGGGTAGGATACGCCTCACAGGGACTTAGCAAACACAAGATATGGAGGGCCATGTATGTCAATGCACACAGTTTAGGTAACCAAATTCTAGAATTGGAGGCTGAAATAAGGAATACCGACCTAGATGTGGTGGCAATATCTGAAACTTGGTTCACGGACTCACATGGGTGGGATATGGCTATACCGGGCTACAATCTACTTCGTCAGGACAGAGAGGGCAGGTTAGGAGGGGGGTAGCTCTATACATTAAAGAGGACATCAAAACCACCAGGATCACAGATGTCAAGTACACTGGGGAGTCCCTCTGGGTAAACCTGGCAAGAGGCAGAGAAAAATGCCTGTATCTAGGTGTGGTATACAGACCCCCAAGACAACTGGAAGACATGGACGCAGAATTAATTGAAGACATAGAGAATATCACTCTACGAGGAGAAGCTGTACTGCTAGGGGACTTCAATATGCCTGATGCAGACTGGAAATCATTTTCAGCGACAACCAGCGGTAGTAGGAGGCTCTTAACCTCCATAAAGGGAGCACATCTCAAACAAATGGTAACGGAGCCCACTAGGGCCCAGGCAATCCTCGACCTGGTACTCACCAACGGGGAAAGCGTCTCAGAGATCTCAGTAGGAGATACGCTAGCCTCCAGCGACCACAACATAGTATGGTTCAACCTTAGGAAAGGCTTCCCTAGATCAAACACGAAAACAAAGGTACTCAATTTCCGGGGCAAAGACTTCGCACGCATGGGAGATTTCGTCCATCAGAAGCTGCAGGACCAAGCGGAGACCGATGATGTAGAAGCTAAGTGGTTAACACTGAAATCAACCATACATGAAGCAACTAGCCGTTTCATAAAATCAGTAAATAAACGACAAAGAAACAATAAACCCCAATGGTTCACCGCGGAGATCTCGCACCTCATTAAGGAGAAGAAAAAAGCGTTTCTCTCCTACAAGCGCACGGAGAAAAGAGAGGCAAAAGTAGAATATAGGACTAGGTCTACAGCGGTCAAAATGGCAGTTAGGGAGGCAAAACTTCGAGTGGAAGAAATTCTGGCAAAAAACATTAAAAAGGGGGACAAATCCTTCTTCAGGTATATTAGTGACAGAAAAAGGAACACAGGCGGGATAGTACGCCTTAGAAGACCGGACGGAAGTTACGTGGAAGCAGATTCCGATAAAGCCGAACTACTGAATGAATACTTCTGCTCAGTCTTCACCTGTGAGGCACCGGGACACGGTCCGCAGTTGAAGGCAACACAAAGCACAGAAGACCCGTTTCAGAATTTTGAGTTCACACCAGGTGACGTTTACAGTGAACTGGCAAGACTCAAGGTGAACAAAGCCATGGGACCAGACAATTTGCACCCAAGAGTGCTCAGAGAATTGAGCGATGTCCTGGTGAAACCGTTGGCTGAGCTATTCAATCTCTCCCTAAGTAAGGGGAAAGTTCCCCTGGACTGGAAATTAGTTAATGTCGTTCCTCTGCATAAAAAGGGTTGCAGGGCAGAGGCTGCGAATTATAGACCGGTGAGTCTCACATCAATAGTATGCAAACTCATGGAAACACTAATTAAAAGCAAATTGGACACGATCTTGAATGAAGGGAATCTTCGGGATCCGAGTCAGTATGGATTCACCAAGGGTAGGTCCTGCCAATCCAATCTCATCAGCTTCTTTGACTGGGTAACAAGAAAGTTGGACTTGGGAGAGTCTTTGGACGTCGTGTACCTGGACTTCAGTAAAGCTTTTGACAGTGTCCCACACCGCAGGCTGCTAAGCAAGATGGAATCGATGGGGTTAGGAGAGACACTAACTGCATGGGTCAATGATTGGCTGAGTGGCAGACTTCAGAGGGTGGTGGTTAATGGTACCCTCTCTAAAACATCGGAGGTGACCAGTGGAGTGCCGCAGGGCTCGGTCCTGGGTCCACTCCTTTTCAACATATTCATAGGGGATCTGACTCAAGGGCTTCAAGGTAAAATAACACTATTCGCCGATGACGCCAAACTATGTAATATAGTAAGTGAATGCAGTTTACAGAATTATATGGCGCAGGACCTGCTTACATTGGAAAGTTGGTCCTCAACCTGGCAGCTAGGCTTCAATGCTAAGAAATGTAAGGTCATGCACCTCGGAAGCGGAAATCCATGCAGAACGTACTTCTTGAACGGAGAAACTTTAACTAGGACTTCAGCAGAACGAGATTTAGGAGTAATCATCAGTGCAGATGTGAAAACTGCCAATCAAGTGGAGAAGTCTTCATCTAAGGCAAGGCAGATATTGGGTTGTATCAATAGAAGTTTCGTCAGCTGAAAGCCTGAAGTCATAATGCCGTTGTACAGGGCCATGGTGAGACCTCATCTGGAGTACTGTGTGCAATTACAGTAAAGATGTGCGCAGAATTGAATCGGTTCAACGGATGGCCACCAGGATGATCTCGGGGCTCAAGGGTCTCTCGTACGAAGAGAGACTGAACAAATTGCAGCTCTACACTCTCGAGGAACGTAGGGAGAGGGGAGACATGATCGAAACATTTAAGTACCTCACGGGACGTGTCGAAGTAGAAGATGATATTTTCTTTCTCAAGGGACCCTCGGCCACAAGAGGGCACCCGCTCAAACTCAGGGGAGGAAAATTTCATGGCGACACCAGAAAGTATTTCTTCACAGATCATTGGAACATTGATCATTGGAACAAGCTTCCAGTGCAGGTGATCAAGGCAGACAGCGTGCCAGACTTTAAGAATAAATGGGATACCCATGTGGGATCCCTACGAGGGTCAAGATAAGGAAATTGGGTCATTAGGGCATAGACAGGGGGTGGGTAAGCAGAGTGGGCAGACTTGATGGGCTGTAGCCCTTTTCTGCCGTCATCTTCTATGTTTCTATGACTAAATGTATCTTTATGGTAACCCACCTGTATCCCTTACACTGACAAAATGCACCTTGATAGTAAACCACTTGAATTGTAACCCACTTGTATCCCATGTACTGACAAAATTAATCTTTAATGTAAACCACTTGCATCCAGTGTTCCCTCTAAGCGGGCGGGTGTTGTGAGCAAACTTTTTTCACTGTGAGCTAAAAATATCGGGCGCCAGCAAGTTATGAGCCAAATAAATATGTTGCTTTCTACCACAGAACTTCCTTACGTTTGTATGGAATCTATCCCCTTTCAACTTTAGAGAATGCCCTCTCGTTCTCCCTGCCTTAGCTACTAAGTCTATTCCCTTCAGTACCTTGAATGTTTCTATCATGTCCCCTCTCAATCTCCTCTGCTCAAGGGAGAAGAGGCCCAGTTTCTCTAATCTTTCGCTGTACGGCAACTCCTCCAGCCCCTTAACCATTTTAGTTGCTCTTCTCTGGATCCTTTCGAGTAGTACCGTGTCCTTCTTAAAGTACCAGTGCTGGACGCAGTACTCCAGGTGAGGGCGTACCATGGCCCGGTACAGCAGCATGATAACCTTCTCTGTCTCTTCAGTCCAGCATCTGCCCCTTCCATTCACTGTCTGTCTTTCCCTGCCATCTCTCCTCCTGCCCCCCCCCACCCCCCAATTTGGTCTAGCATCCATCATCTTCCTTCTGTTCCCCTCATGGTCTGGCATCTCTATCCTTCCCTCCCCCCTGTGGTTTTTAGCATATCTCTCTTCTCATTTCCTCCACTCAGATCTGATCATTCTCTGCTCTCTCTTCCCTTTTCTTCTCTGGTCTTCCTTCTCTATTTTCTGCCTCCATCTAAATTAAATTCTTTCTTACTATTTAGTCCCGTTTCCCTCTTTTCACTGTGTCTACACACAGCTTGTCACCCCTTTCCCTCACCCCTCCATTATCTTACTATTTTCTTCCCCCTTTATTTATCTCCTCCTTCCATCCAGTATGTGTTCTTTCCCCACTTCCATTCAGCATCTGCTCTCCCTTCTCAACTGACATCCATCTGCCTTCTGCTCTCTCTCCCTTCCATCATCTGTCCCCTTCTCTCTCTCTCTCATCTCCTCCATTCCATCATCTGCCCCTTCTCTCTCTCTCTCCCCCCCCAACTTCCATCATCTGCCCCCCTTCCCCTCACCTTTGTGGGTCACTTTCTTTCCCCTGAGGGTGGCTCATGTCACAGGGGAAGCTTTGGCCGAGCAGATCCGCTTGATTGACAGTAGAACTTACTTGATTGATGTCGATGCTGGGGCCCGTTGCCGTTTGAAGGAAAAAAAAAAGGTGGAAAAAAGGAACCTGTAAAGGCGAGAGGAAGGGAAACCTCCAGGACAGCTGCTTTTTGCCCTCCTTCAGCGGCCCAAGAGTTCAGACCAGCAGCGGCAGCTGTGTATGCTTTTAACTTCGGCACAGAGCTGCCCCTAATCAATAGTTTAGCGCGGTTTCATGAGGCAGCCTCGGGGCCTTTGATAGCCGGCCCGCTTCGATGATGCGATGTGGGCCGGCCTAGCAAAGGCCCCGAGGCTGCCTTATGAAACCGCGCTAAACTATTGATTAGGGGCAGCTCTGTGCCGAAGTTAAAAGCATACACAGCTGCCGCTGCTGGTCTGGAGGTGCGGAGACAAGGCAGGAGGCAAACGCGGTGGAAGGCAGGAGTCCCGGCGAAGGCAGGAGTCCCGGCACAGCGACTGCAACAGGAAGTTGCAAGTCAGCTGACGCCGGCCTTTCGTTGCGGCGGGGACCGAATCCTTTCGCGGACCGGCAAGATTTTGTTTGCGGACCGGCGGTTGAAGAACTGTGCTCTACACTGTGTGCGCTGTGACGAGAAACTTGTGCGCTGCGAGGTAATATTTTGTGCGCCAGCGCACCCCAGCGCAGCTTAGCGGGAACACAGCTTGCATCCCATGTACTGACTAAATGTATCTTTATTGTAAACCGTTTCTATCCCATGTACTGTCAAATGTATCTTTATTGTAAACCACTTCGAACTTCACGGTATAGCGGTATATAAGAAATAAATTATTATTATTATTACTATAGATATGAAAGGATGATTGCAGAACAATCTGGAAATAGTAAGAAGTTTAAAGAGGTTTGGAAGCATTTGTCAGGCAACAGAATGATTGAATCCTTAATTTCTGGATTTTCTTAGATTTCTATACACATCCAGGTAGGGAAGGAGGGATGGGTTGGGTTAATGTGTTTCAGTTGTTGCAAGAATATAAGTGCAGTTACTTGATATTGTTGATTGTATAGTTGTTGCACTTTGTATAAGTTTTGAAAATCAATAAAGATTTAAAAAATAAAATAAAATCTTCTATTGAAGTTCTTTAACTGCTCCATCTTCGTATGAATCATTAACTCGTCTTTAATCAAAGTCTCTGTAACAGTTTTTAGAGCAGTTTTATCATTGACCGTAATGAACTTTGAATCATTACCAGATTTACAAGCTGCTACAATCTTCTTTCTGAAGGCCTCAGACAGCTCTTTTGATCTCACCATGGTGTTCACTCTCACTGCAGCAGTCATGAGCACACCATATTAAATGTCTGAGGTTTAAGTAGGGCAACCCTCCTTCAAAATGCTGAGTAATGATGTTCTAATCATGTACACCTGATGTGATACACCTGCGTGTGATTTGTGCCACTTTAAGTGGGAGGATATGTGTGTGTGTGTGGGGGGGGGGGGTTCCTAATTTACTCTTCAATTAAGATATCCACAAAAATATGTACTGTTTGTTTCATGAGTAAATCAAGGAAAATTTTTGTTGTTTACCTGCAATTACATCATTTTTTTCCAAAGATAAATAAAAAAAAGATTTGACATTGATATGTGAACATTTAAGAACTGAATATTTCATGCTGTTCTAATTTTTTCACATGACTGTATGTGTGTATCCAGTATGACATTAACTAATGCCAAGAATGCTTTCACTACACTTGACATTGCAACTTTTTTTTTTTTTAAAAGCATATTACAGTTACAAAAAATTGAGAGAAGTAATCTTATCTTACAAATTGCATCCTGAAGAGGGGATACAAGGTATATACACAGTGAAAAAAATCTATTGGTATTCCAAATCATAAGGCAATACATTCTAAGAAGGAAAAATCATGCCTATAAATTGTGGTAGATGGTTCCAGATGCTGGCCTCTTTCATTTTTGGCCTTTTGATTAAAATTCAAATAAAGGGTCTGAGCTGAGAATAGTTCTTCTTGACTTTCTGATCAAGACTGAGAATCTGTATAATATAGGCAGGTGGGGGAGATAGATTATCATGAATTGTGTTCCCAATGGTATCAAAAGATGATTAACCTATTAAAAAAATTCTTACTGAGAAAAGGGGAATGTGGTAATCCTAATATTTTAAGCGTAAGAAACTATTTCATGCCAGCAATGAGCAGAGGAGAAGGAAGGACCAGATTATCCTTGTATGTGGAGCTCTCCTCAAGCTCATAAAAAGCATTTAGTTTTCTCTTTTAGCTCTTTGGAGCATGCACAGCTATTCCAAAGCTGGCCAGAGTACCTCTGTACTCAGCAATATAAAACTCTCAACTCCCCAGAAAAAAAAACATCAAAACAAACAGCTGGACAACCAGTCAATTAATGTTCATCTAAGGACACTCCTTTGTGAGACTGGGTAAAGAGTTTTATTGTTTTCACCTCTAACACACCTTGGGCCCAGGCTTGCTATCACTAGGTGATACTACCTGCAGGAAAAGGAGCATCTCCCATCCAGATAGACAGTAGCAACAGACTCTGCAGTAGAGAATGACATGTGAGCAAATTTGTTCCCGTCCCTGTGGGTTTTGTTGCTTTCCTTGTCCCTGCCCCATTCCTGTAAGCTCTGCCTTAACTGCACAAGCCTCGAACCGTTTTGAATGTATAGCCACAAAAAAGGCAGTATACAAGTCCTATCCCCCCCCTCCAGCTGCCCAGTATGAGGCAGACCGTGGAGATATTACTAAAATCTTCTCAAAAAAAATGATGAGACTGGCTTATACTTCTTCTCCTAAGGCTGCTCAGCTTCAAGAAGAGGAGACACTAAATACTTTCACAAAACAAAGGAGCAGATCCCATGAAAGCTAAGAGGCATCATCAGTCTCCTGAAATGGGCATTCTGTTTCTTCATTCATGCACAGTACAGTAAAAGCACCTCACAATGGTCTCCTGTAACTTTCAAAAATTCATTCATGATAGCACTATACTCCCAAGGAGCAAACACAGCACAGGAATTGGCTAACTAAGCATCTGCAAATCAGCAATAGACAGCATCTCATGAAGCTGATCAGACTGTCACAATCATCTTCAATGACTTCTCCTAAACCCTGGGCCTCCCCACTCTAGGGGCACTAACCTCCAAAATTCAGGTGACACGCACTCTATCAAATAGCCCAACTTACTCTGGTGTTTGTGAAACTATGAAAGGTAAACCTTGCACCAGATTCAGACACAACTATTATCATATGACCTCATGCCCGAGGATCAGGCTGAGGAACATTTGTACCCAAAATTTTTGAGGACTTTATTTCTGACACCATCCTCAGTCGCCTGGGTCTTGCTATATCCAAGTAAGTAGAACCAACATTGTACCATGGGTTTTCAAACCTGACTGGCTGGTGTTTTGAGGTTAGTTTCCTCAGAAGACAGATTTTAGCAGGAAAATAATCAACAGACTTTCCTGCCTTCCCAAGGAAACTCCCTATCTCAAGCCCCAGTCAAATAGGTTTGAGAAAGCACAGTTACTTACCGTAACAGGTGTTATCCAGGGACAGCAGGCAGATATTCTTAACTGATGGGTGACGGCACCGACGGAGCCCCGTTACGGACAATTTTAGAGTGATTGCACTCTAAGTACTTAGAAAGTTCCAGCTAGGCCGCACCGCGCATGCGCGAGTGCCTTCCCGCCCGACGGAGGCACGCGGTCCCCAGTTAAGGTAAGCCAGCTAAGAAGCCAACCCGGGGAAGAGGGTGGGACGCAAGAATATCTGCCTGCTGTTCCTGGATAACACCTGTTACGGTAAGTAACTGTGCTTTATCCCAGGACAAGCAGGCAGCATATTCTTAACTGATGGGTGACCTCCAAGCTAACAAAAAGAGGGAAGGTTGGCCATTAGGAAAATAAATTTTGTAAAACAGATTGGCCAAAGTGTCCATCCCGTCTGGAAAATGCATCCAGACAATAATGAGATGTGAAAGTATGAACTGAGGACCAAGTAGCAGCCTTGCAGATTTCCTCAATAGGTGTGGATCTGAGGAAAGCTACAGATGCTGCCATAGCTCTAACCTTATGGGCCGTGACAGAACCTTCCAGGAGCAGTCCGGTCTGAGCATAACAGTACGAGATGCAAGCAGCAAGCCAATTGGATAACGTATGTTTAGAAACAGGATGACTCAACCTATTGGGATCAAAAGACAAAAAAAGTTGAGAAGAGGATCTGCGAGGCTTAGTGCGGTCTAAATAGTAAGCCACAGCACGCTTACAGTCCAAAGTATGCAAAGCCTGTTCTCCAGGGTAAGAATGAAGTTTAGGAAAGAAAACAGGTAAGACAATAGACTGGTTGAGGTGAAAGTCAGATACAACCTTAGGGAGGAATTTTGGATGTGTACGCAGAACCACCTTGTCATAGTGAAAAACCGTGAACGGTAGATCAGCTACTAGTGCGTGTAACTCACTAACCCTCCTGGCAGAGGTGGCAATAAGGAAGACAACTTTCCAAGTGAGAAATTTGAGATGAGTTGTGGCCAATGGTTCGAAAGGAGGCTTCATGAGAGATGAAAGAACCACATTAAGATCCCAGGTAATGGAAGGAGGTGTGAGAGGGGGTTTTACATTGAAAAGACCTCTCATGAACCTAGTAACCAAAGATGAGCCGTGAGAGGTTTGCCTTGTATAGGCTCATGAAAAGCCGCAATGGCACCGAGGTGAACTCTGATAGACGTAGACTTGAGACCAGAGTCAGACAAAGAAAGCAAATAATCCAACAGCTGTTCCACTGGTAATGAAGTGGGAGTATGATGATGAAGCAGACACCAGGAAGAAACCGAGTCCACTTTTGTTGGTAACAGAGAAGAGTGGACGGTTTTCTAGATGCATCCAGAATGGAACGAACAGGCTGAGAAAGAGATGCAGAAGCAGTGGTTAAGCCGAGAGAAACCAAGCTGTCAGATGGAGAGATGACAGGTTGGGATGAAGTAGGGACTGCTGATGTTGAGTAAGTAGAGTAGGAAATAGTGGCAGCAGTATGGGTTCCTTGGAACTGAGCTGAAGTAGAAGGGAAAACCAATGCTGCCGAGGCCACCGTGGGGCAATTAGAATCATGGTGGCCCTCTCCTTCTGAAGCTTGAACAACGTTCGCAACATGAGAGGAAGGGGAGGAAAGGCATAGAGAAACCTGTCCGCCCAATTGAGGAGAAAAGCATCTGGTGTCAGACGATGAGGGGAGTAGAGTCTGGAACAGAAGAGGGGCAGCTGATGATTTTGGGGAGCTGCAAAGAGGTCCACCTAAGGCGTGCCCCACTGAGCAAAAACGGACCGAAGAGTGGCAGGGTCGAGAGTCCATTCGTGAGACTGGAGAATTCGGCTGAGATGATCTGCTAAGGAATTCTGTTTGCCCTGAATGTAACACCGCCTTCAGAAAGTAGACTGCGAGCAGTCGCCAGGCTCAAATCCTTTGAGACTCTTGACATAAGCCCGTTCCGCCTTGTTTGTTGATGTAATACATGGCTACTTGATTGTCTGTGCACAGAAGTAGAACCTTAGGGTAGAGAAGGTGTTGAAATGCTTGAGAGCATAAAACATGGCCCTGAGTTCCAGGAAATTTGATGTGATGAGCTCGTTCCTGGACCGTCCATAGGCCTTGTGTGCGAAGGTGATCCATGTGTGCCCCCCAGGCATACGGGGAAGCATCGGTGGTGATGATCATGGAGTGAGGAGGCAGATGGAAGAGAAGACCTCTGGAAAGATTGGAGGAGGTCGACCACCATTGCAGAGACTGACGAAGCGATGATGTTACAGATATGTGACGTGAAAGAGGATCTGTCGCCTGGGACCATTGAGTGGCCAAGGTCCATTGAGGAGTCCGAAGGTGGAGATGGGCGAGGGGAGTGACGTGCACCGTCGAGGCCATGTGGCCTAAGAGAACCATCATCTGGCGAGCTGGAATGGAGGTTTGAAGGAGCACGTGATGACATAGGTGGAGCAATGTCTGTAGACGATCGGAGGGAAGAAAAGCCCTCATGAGGATGGTGTCGAGGATTGCTCCAATGAATTGTAGTCGCTGAGTGGAAAGGAGATGCGACTTTGGGTAATTGATCTCCAAACCAAGGATTTGAAGAAAGGAGATGGTGTGGTTGGTGTCCTGAACCACCTGCTGAGATGAGGGAGCCTTGATTAGCTAGTCGTCCAGGTAGGGGAAGACCTGAAAACTGTGAGACCTGAGGAAGGCAGCCACTACTATCAGACACTTGGTGAAGACCCTTGGAGATGAGGCAAGGCCGAAGGGCAACACCTTGTATTGATAATGACGGTGATGAATTTGAAATCTGAGATATCGTCTGGAGTTCTGATGGATGGGTATGTGAGTGTATGCCTCTTTGAGGTCGAGGGAACATAGCCAGTCGTTCTGAGCAAGAAGAGGATAAAGCGTGGCCAGAGAGAGCATTTTGAACTTTTCTTTGACCAAGCATTTGTTGAGGTCCCTGAGATCTAATATAGGTCTGAGATCTCCCGTCTTTTTGGGGACTAGAAAATAACGGGAGTAAAATCCCTGCCCCCTCTGATCTAGAGGAACTTCCTCTATGGCGTTCAGAAGAAGAAGGGATTGGACCTCCTGAAGAAGGAGGGAGGACTGAGAGAAGTTGGAAGCAGACTCTTTTGGAGGACTGTCTGGAGGAAGAGTCTGAAAGTTGAGAACATACCCCTGACGAATGATGTTGAGAACCCATTGATCTGAGGTGATGAGTTCCCAACAGGTAAGAAAGATGTGTAGGCGGCTTCTGATGGGTTGAGGAAGAGGAGAAGATGGAGGTAGACTGGCTATGTCCCTGAGAAGCAAGTCAAAAAGGCTGAGTGGATTTGGGTTGAGCAGCTGGTTTTACAGGTTGCTGCTGTGGTTGGCGAGCCTGTTGGTGGTGCTGTTGGCGTTGCCTCCTAGGTTGAGTTTGAGGAGGATGAAGAGGTCTGGCAGAATAACGACGTTGATAAGCCGTGTGCTGACGAAAAGGTCGAGCTGGTGGAGGCTTCTTCTTATTTTTCAATAATGTGTCCCAACGGGTCTCGTGGGCAGACAATTTCTGTGTGGTGGTGTCCAAGGATTCACCAAAGAGTTCATATCCCCCAAGCAAGGAGCATTAGCAAGCCTGTCTTGGTGATTTACATCAAGCTCCAAGACCCGAAGCCAAGCTAGACGGCGCATGGCAACTGCCATGGCAGTAGCTCTGGAAGTCAGTTCAAAGGTATCATAGATGGACCGTACCATGAACTTTCTGAGTTGAAGAAGACTGGAGGTATACTGCTGAAACAAATGGACCTTACGTTGCAGGAGGTATTTTTGGAGGGAAGACAGCTGTTGAATTAGATCAGGGGTGTCGAAGTCGGTCCTCGAGGGCCGCAATCCAGTGGGGTTTTCAAGATTTCCCCAATGAATATGCATGAGATATATGTGCATGCACTGCTTTCAATGCATATTCATTGGGGAAATTCTGAAAACCCGACTGGATTGCGGCCCTCGAGGACCGACTTCGACACCTGTGGATTAGATGTTTAAGATAGAAGGAAAAATGAAAAGCATAATTATTGGAACAGTTAGCCAGAATGGAATTCTGGTATAACCGTTTACCAAATTTATCCATAGTCTTCCCCTCTCTGCCAGGAGGGACTGAGGCATATACACTAGAGCCTGCTGACTTTTTAAGTGTGGACTCCACGAGTAAAGACTCATGGTGAAGTTGTGGTTTATCGAAACCCGGGATAGGGATCACCTTATAAAGAGTGTCTAACTTTCTAGGAGCTCCAGGGATAGTCAAAGGAGTCTCCAAGTTTTTATAGAAAGTTTCTCTCAGGATGTCATGGAGAGGTAACTTTAAGAACTCTTTAGGAGGTTGATCGAAATCCAGGCCTTCGAGGAAAGCCTGAGATTTTTTGGAATCTGATTCCAATGGTATGGAGAGAGAATCAGACATCTCCTTCAAAAATTTAGTAAAAGAAGATTGTTCAGGCTTAGAAGGTTGTTCCTGAAAAGAAGGATCTTCTTTGTCAGACGTAACCGCTTCTTCGGTACCGATAGGCTCTTCTGAATCATCCCACAAATCTGGATCCCGCACCTGTGAACCCCGACCTCGAGAGAGTGGAGTGGAGGGTTCAGTATGGTGGGATTTGCGCACCGATTTACCGGAGCGCAATGATGTAGCTCCAGGAGAAGTGAGCTGGTGTCGAGCAGGATCCGGAGACGGTGCCGATGCCGGGACCGTCTGAACTGCATGGTGTGAGAGTCTGGGTTCTGCTAGTAAAACCGGCATGGAGGTGGATACAGGAAGCACCAGTGCCAAAAGTATCGATACAGACAAGGGTTGTTGCGGAACCGTCAGTACCGAAGGCTCAGACCGGACCGTAGCTGGAAGGTTCGGTGCCAGCAAAGCAGGGAGTAGTTGCTGTAACTGTTCCTGAAGCTGGGTGTGGAGGATAGCCGCAATGCGGTCATCCAGGGAAGGCACTGGTACAGCTTTCTTTTTTCTTGGTACCTGTGGTGCCGCTCGATGCTCTGGAGATGAGAAGGCCGATGATGTGGCACTCACCTCAATGGGAGCGGAGTGCTTCCAAGGGCGCCTCGAGGCCGGCAGGACTGGGCTCACTGCAGGATCGGCAGGAGGACGCTCCAGGGAAGCTTCTTAGCTGGCTTACCTGGAGGATGCGACACTGGGGGAAGTTCCGGCGGTGTCGATAAAGTCGGTGCCGACTTAGAAGGGGCAGCCGACGTCGGAGTCGATGTGGATGGTTCCATCCCGGCACCGAAGAGTAGTCGTTGTTGGACTTGACGATTTCTCAAGGTGCGCTTTTTGAGAGAAGCACAACGGGTGCACGAGGAGACGTGATCTTGTCCGAGGCACTGAAGGCACCAGTTGTGGGGGTCAGTTAAAGAAATGGGCCGCGCACAGCGCTGACACTTTTTGAAACCTGGCTGCGGGGGCATGAAGGTAAAGACGGCCTCTGCTAAATCGAAGGTCGAGGCTTCTATCGTGCCCACAGGCCCCGCCGAGGCGAGGCGAAGAAAAAAATAAAAAAGTATTGTTTTTTTTAAATTTTGTATTAAACAAGAAAAAAAGGAAGAAAAACTTCCAGAAAAAAGAAGAAAAATATGTGCGTGCGGGAAGGCAAAGAGAGTTTTCAACGGCCGTTGAAAAAAATGCGTCTTCTTAGCTTCGCGGAAACTAAGAAACGGGACCGCGCGCCTCCGTCGGGTGGGAAGGCACTCGTGCCTGCGCGGTGCGGCCTAGCTGGAACTTTCTAAGTTCTTAGAGTGCAATCACTCTAAAATTTTCCGTACCGGGGCTCCGTCGGTGCCGTCACCCATCAGTTAAGAATATGCTGCCTACTTGTCCTGGGATAATCCACTATATAAACTGCAGACCTCAGAATGCCAGCTAAAACAATTCCCATGTACTCAATCACAGCACGACCTGGACAACAACAGTAATCACGATGTAAGTAGTATATTCATTTGGTAACTCGAAATATTGTAAGTCGCCTTGAACCTATTTAAGCACAGCGCGACTCAGAAATACAGATTAGCTCCCTTCAGTTATTCCGCAAACAACTGAAAATCTGGCTTTTCAGCAAATTGTAGCTCTATCCTTCCCCCCTTTCTCTTCCCCTTTTTACACATAAGTTCATGTAATTCTTTTTCTTCTTCTCTACCCACTATTTTAAGTTCTTGTAAACCATGTCGAGCTCCATTCTCATGGAGATGATGCGGTATATAAACTTAAGGTTTAGATTAGATTAGATAAGATAACAGAGGAACTGGAAGACCGCCCAGAAGGATGGGGGGAGGGGGGTGTGGATCAAAACAATGCTAATGAGGCCCTCTACAAGAATTCTCATGAAGAGGGATCAGGATCAGGAATAGAATGTCTGTCGCACTAGAATTAGTATTTAGCTTATCAACTGAGAAGCTGTCTGTGATTAAGGCCAAGACCAGGAAAATCCTCAATCCTACCATCTGCTGAAACTGAAGACAAAACCAAAGACTCGGAAGCAGTTCTACCTTCAAGTTAACTCAGCAAGGCAAAGAAAGGACAAGATGAATGAATACTCCTGATGCACTTTTTAGATTCAATTTTTTTTTTTTAATTACATAACTGTGGAAGTAGAACGTGTTCTCAGAGAGAAATGGTCTTTGGCTACACAAAGACTATAACTGATTTATCTTCAGGTCAAACATATACATGGTATAACCAGTTGTGCATACACCACCAAGAAAAGCTGTGCATGAAAGGGAACACACCCAAATCTCACCCTTGTACAGCTCTGGTGCTGAACTCCTTTCCAACCTACAGTGCTTGAATTTGAGAGTAGTCTTTCATACTATACCATACAGCTGTTTAAAACCCTCTAGTATTCAAGTATACACAAAGTTCCCAACATGAAACCTGAAGGTTTAGCATACATGCAACTGAGAAAGCTGCTGTTATCCAGGTCCTCAGGGGCTAGTTAACCCAATGCATAGATACCAGTATCCCTTTACGTTTTCCAGGGAGCAAGGTTGCTTTTTAGTTTCATCCATTACCTTTATTTATCTCTTCCTTCTATACCACCCAGGATCTCCACAGGCTGCTATCAGGTAGATCCATCCCATCTGCACAATGAGACCACGCCACACACTGGCCTGCACACTAGTCATGTCCACAAGGGCCTTCTTCCTGTTTGTGTTGAAAATAGAAAAAAAATCCCCACAGCCTGCCATTTTATAAATATAAAATTTCCTAACTACAGGAACATAAAATAAAAATGACCACCAAAAGGAAAAAAAAATCATGCCAATCCATCTCAAACTTAACAGGTCTTCTCCAATCAGCCAAGACTAGACTATCATTTCCAGTTGCCTGGCATATTCAATAACTTGTTTAGCTAATTCTGTTGAAGGTATTGTGGCTTCTTCTGGTTTCCTGCTGCTTGCTGGTAAAGCTGGTAGTAACTGTTTGGACCTAAAACCCAACCACGCTAGAAAAAAGGGGGGGGGAAAAAAAAAAAAAAAAAGTCAGGATAGCAAATTCTCTAAGTCAGGTTATCAATTTTCACAACCACTTATCTTGTCTAGAAATTTCACCTCCTAAACAAAGATTCTTCAGTCTTAAGGTCATTTCAAACATAGGTGAGAAGATCACAGAGCTAGCTCACTAGTACTAAATGGTGGTGGGGTGTGGGGGGAAGGGAAATGTTCTATTTTGTTTACAGATTTTCATATTTCTTATTTTCCAATCAGGAGGAAAAGGGTAAAAAAGGGATTAGATTCTTTACCGTGATAAAATCGTTTCCAGTAGATAGAAATGGTATGCTGAACCTTAGGGTACTCTATCCATTCTTGTGAGCTACTGCAGAAAGATGTCAATCACAGCTTTTGAAACTACTCTTTCTCCCAAGAGTCTGCTGATCCCTTCAGTTCATTCCAAAGCATGCAAGAGCTCTAGCGTAAAAGACAGAAGAAGGAAGGACACGAGTAACGCCCCAAAACTAATTCCGATCTGCTCATAAAAATTGTAACAGACAATAATGACAACTGTAATGTGTAAATGAATGAGCATTACCACTTGAACAATAAAACACATCAAATAAAAGCAACAGCTTGAATATAAGCAGAGCCCAATTATCTTTTGAGATTCTATTTACAAACTGATTCTGAACCCATAGTCCAACTGGCAGAGAAGCCCTAGCTATGGAGAGGACCATGAAGCATAAGGCAAAAACAGGTGCATCAGAATCATCATGTGTGGGTTCAGTATACCATTCTAACCCTACTTCCCATCAACCCAGACTGCAGATTTAACCGTTCCCCTCAACTGTATCCAAACATCCTATTTGTCTTGTCTGTTTAGAATGTAAGCTCTTTCGAACAAGGACTGTCTTTTTTGTAACTCTGTACAGCGCTGCGTATGTCTGGTAGCGTTATAAGAAATAATTAATAGTACTGGAAAAGATATTATCAAGGTAAGAACCTAATCTCTTTTCCCCAGTGCAATAAGAATGGTATGCTGAATCTTAGGGATGTACTTAAACAGTCCCTGAGTCCCAGATGGGAGAGATAAGCCTGCTTTCAGTACTGAGGATCAAAAGCAGAATCTTTGTGTGCTCCCACATCCACCCTATAGAATTTAGTCCTACAGATCTACAGATTTCCTCTGGAGGTACTGCCCTCTATTCTGCCCAAGAGGAGACTACTCCTCTGGTCAAATGCATTTTCAATAACACCGGCAGTTGTTTGGCAAAAACATGTTGGTGGAGGAGATTACTGTCCGAATCCACCGGGAAACGGTGGCATTGGAGGCTGGTCTGCCTCGGATTGACTCTTTGGTTGGGACAAAGGGATAGTCCGATAGATGAAACTTAAGTCACCTTCCAGGTAACACAAGAGAACTCTGCGGATGTCCAGCAACTTTAGTCTTTCTTTTTGGAACCAGTAGGTTGAAAGGCTGTTAGCCCAACTTCCTGGTTGATATGAAATGCTGAAACAATCTTGGCAAAAAGGATGTATTGTACACAAGGTCACACCCATTTCCATGATCCTCGAAAACAGTTCCCTGCATGACAAAGTTTGCAATTGTGAAACTCTTCTGGCCGAGGTTAATTGCAACTAGGAACAATGCTTTGGATCATAGATCAACTCTTTGGCTAGCCACTTTACTGGAATCTTCAGGCTGCCAGTTGGACCTCCATGTACCAGCCCCTCAATGCCCCCACCCCCAAAAAACCTCTTACGGAAATGGAGGAGACAAAATGCAGCTAGCACTGTGAGTGCCCCAAAGGAATGTTATTAGCACCAAAACAGCCTGCATTCCAGACCCTGACCAAGTGAAAGGGGCGAGCAAACCACCAGGGGAAACAGACCCTGAGCTCCACTAATCTTCAGCTGGCTGGCTGAAACAGGTCTCCAAGTATACACCTTTAAGCTGCAGATTTTAAATATGCATCCTCTCCATTACAGGCAGAGTAGACCCTTATGGAAAAGGGATCTCCGATTTCACGAAAAAAGACCACGACTAGAGTGAAAAACCTACAAAAAAACTATTGTAAAATAAAAAAGAAATAACTAATGCAGATCAGAAGATACTTTTCATGATTAAAGAAAAGAAATTGAAGGAGGCAGCAGACTCCTGGGAGGAGAGGAGGTTTCAAAAGCTGTAACTAACATCTTTCTGCAGTATGCTCTTGAGAATGACAGAGTACCCTAAGGTTTCAGCATTAAAGAGTTGTGTGGCGACAGAAATCAAGCCTGTCCCGCTGGAAATCGAATCCATCACTATAAACTTCAGAAATAGTTATTTCATTTAATTATACTACTGAATTAAATGGCTTCTGGTAAAGACCCATTTACAAATAAGCAAAGGACACTTTATTAATTTGGAAAGACTACATACTTTGTAATGGGTCTCTGTCAGAGCCTCTTAACAAAAATATAAATACTTCAGCTGATGAAGAACCTACAAGCTATGTCAGTGAGGACTTCCTCTGAAAGGTGGCTGGGGGTCCCTTTTGCCAAGCTTAGTAGGCGGCAGCAGCATCCCTGAGTTACAGATTCTGGCACCTCAGTGGCTCCAGGGGTACTGCCAGCGACTGCTGCATTTGGTGGAGAGGAGTTCTGGCTATCTTTGGAGGAGGTCCTCAGCAACCAAAGCAAGGGTCATCAAAGTACTTCAGCACTGGAGAAATAAAACCAGAAATGCATATCCTTTTTTTTGAACACAATACAAAGACAAACACATCTGCTATATACATTTCCCAAAGCTAACTTATTTCAGTCAATAAATTCCTTTTTTACCTTTGTTGTCAAGAGATTTATTTTTTCCATCAAGTTGGTCCCAGTTTCTCTTTTTTCTGCTTTCCCATCTTCTGCAAATTCTTCTGTTGCTGTCCATTTGTTCCTCCTACCTTGGTCCAGCATTTCTCCCATTGAACAGCATCCTCACTCCCTTCTGTCCTGGATCAATCTCCCTCTTTTTCCCTTCCCCACTTCTGAACAACATTTCTTCCTCTCTCCTCCACCCCCATGTGCAACAAGTCTCCCCCTCTCTCTCACTGTCCACCATCTCTTTATCTCTCATTCCCTCCATTGTTGCAAACGGAGTGGGGAAAGAGAAACAGAGAGAGAGGAATCCAGGTTGCATCTCTCCCATCCTCTCTACTGCCATATAACATAAGAATAGCCTTACTGGGTCAGACCAATAGTCCATCAAGCCCAGAGTTCTCACGGTGGCCAATCCAGGTCACTAGTACCTGGCCAAAACCCAGAGTAGCAACATTCCATGCTACTGATCCAGGGCAAGCAGAGGCTTCCCCCATGTCTTAACAACAGACTATGGACTATTCCTTCAGGAATTTGTCTAAACCTTTCTTAAAACCAGCTACGCTATCCGCTTTTACCACAACCTCTGGCAACTCATTCCAGAGCTTAAACTATTCTCCGAGTGAAAAAAATATTTCCTCCAACATTTCTCCCTCTCCCATCCTCCAGATCATGTGCAGCATCTTTTACCCCTGCCCACCAGCCCATGCCCAACATGTCTCCTTCTATCGCCCCTCCCCAGCACCATGCCACTTCTCTCCCTCCATTCCCTCCACCACTATGTCCAACATTCCTCCCTCTTACATCCCTTTCAATCTGTGCCATTGTTCCCTCTCCACCACCACATTCAACATTTCTCCCTCATCTTTCTCTTACCCATGCATCTGTACCTCACTCCCTATGCCCAAAAAATTCTCCTTTCTTCCATTCCCCGTGTTCACCATCTCATTCACTCATACCCAACAATTCTCCCTTTCTTTCTCCACCCCCACCTCAGCATCATTCCCTCCTTCCCTCCATCCTATGTCCCAAGTTCATGCTCTCTTCCTCTCTCTCTTTTCTGTCCCAAGTTCATGCCTCCTCCCTCCTTCCAGCCTTTGTCCAAGTTCATGCCCCTCCCATGTCCCAATACGCACCTTCCTCTATCCCA
The DNA here is from genome assembly GCF_902459505.1 of Geotrypetes seraphini. Classification (NCBI taxonomy): domain Eukaryota; kingdom Metazoa; phylum Chordata; class Amphibia; order Gymnophiona; family Dermophiidae; genus Geotrypetes; species Geotrypetes seraphini. The sequence goes on along the minus strand of NC_047091.1, from coordinate 61,853,278 downwards.
AGTTCGTGCCCCCTCTCTCCCCCTTCCTTGGTCCAACGTGCACAAGCATTTTGTGGTCCAACTACTTCAGTGCCCCTCCCGCAAGACTATACAAGAGCCACCTCCTTTCTGCCTTCCAGCTACGCTTCTTTGCAGGACTGCGGGCCCTTCACGTGGCTAACCCAGAAATCTTCTCTCTTGACGTTAGTTCTGATGTCAGAGGGAAGGCTTCCGGGTCAGCCGACAGCATGCTTAGAGCGCTGCACACTGCTTGGTGGAGGGGCAAATGCGGCTAGAGGGCAGGAAAAGGAGGCACACAGGTATTGGAGCCTCCAATCCCTAGGGGGGTTTCCATGGGATTCCCGCGGCTTCTGCGGGATTCTCGTTATCCCCGTTCAGCTCTATTCAGCATACATTCCTATTGCACTGGAAAAATGGCTTTAATGAGTAGGATAGTAAAAGATACTTTCAAACCTACACAGCTTATTTGTAAAGCATAATGACCAGCTTTCTCAAGATGAGATGTTCTAATGTTTGTTTCAGCTGTTTTGTAACAAAGAAAGTTGCAATAAAGTCACAATTTAAAAAAATGCAGCTAATTATTATTCAAGGCAATGCCCTAGAAGCAGAGTCCTGACTCACCATTTTTCCCTACATGTGACAATGTTTTCAGTTCTAACAATCTGTTCCATTTTTTGAAGACTGAAAATTAGATTGTACACTCCATATTCACAGGGGTTAGGTTCACAGCCCCCTCACGAATAAGAAAAAATTGTGAATAATTTTTAGGGCTGACTCAACCACCTCACACCTTACTTTTCAATCCTGGTGGTCTAGCAATGAAGCGGGACAGGAGCAATCTTCCTACACTCTTGCCCCGTGCAGAGCCACAATAAAAAAATGGCTGCCGTGAGTTCCCGCTGCAATCTTGTGAGACCCGCGGGAACTCACAACAGCCATTTTTGATTGTTGTTCTGCATAGGGCAGGAGCGTAAGATGATCACTCTTGCCCTACTTTACTGCTAGACCCCCAGGATTGAAAAGTAAGTGCCAAACCTACAAATATGGGAGGGGGCAGTGTATAATTTTCAATATATGTGGGCAGACACTACAAATGTGCGCCAGGGGAGGAGAAAGAAATGAGGCGGCTAGACAGAGTGGTGAAAGAAAAATGCTGGGGCCATAGAAACCAACTTTTTTGGAGGGTGCTATACCTAATAGGAATTATACCCACAGAACTGGCTCCTATGGCTGAGGCCTCTGCAAATGTTTTGTGTCTTAATATTAAAACAAAATTTTACAATCAGAAGAGGACAACCAGTGTGCTTCCCTCATTCCACCAAGTAGTCTTACACTCTTGTTATAAATTCAATCTGTAAATAGGTTGTGCCTATCTATCTGTTTCTCCCAAAGCAGTTTTCCTGCCATCACCCACCTTTTTGGCATAGTCTGTCATTTTCTTAGGGGTGCTGAAGAACAATATTCTAGTAGCTTCATTGAACAGGATCTTCTCATAGGCTTTCTCTATGCAGCCAGCTATTTCATCCCTGAGGTATAGAAAGAGCATCCTTTTTTATTTTGCTTTGAAAAGGCTGCAATTCAAACAAATAGGCTTGTAGATCTGTATGCTGAAACTCCCTTATCCCCCTATCAGGGTAAAGCATCAAAATTCTTTTTTTTTTTTTTTTTTAATTTTATTTATTGAATTTTTCAATTTTTACAATGTTTGAAATTCAAGTGATATAATTAATTACTATATATCATTGTATCTATCATTAATACAACTTAATTTATAAACAGTATATATTATATATAATCAAAAGTTATACATCCCTCCCCTTTTTCCAATTAATGATTCTAAAAATTATACATGTCCCTCCCCTTTTCTATATAAGTATTATAATTGTGCTAAGAAATCTAATCATTAGAATAATTAGTCAATGGTTGCCAAATTTTATTGAAATTATGAATGTTCCCGTGTTGTAATGCTATTACTTTTTCCATTTTGTATATATGACAGACAGAGTTCCACCAGAACGTATAATTTAATTTGGTATAGTCTTTCCAATTCTGAGTTATTTGTTGCATGGCGACTCCTGTCAATATTAATAGTAGTTTATTATTGTTTACTGAGATCGGAGTCTGAGTTCTCATTGCAGTTCCAAATAATACAGTGTCCTATGAGAGTCCTACATGATTTTCTAGTAATTTGTTAATTTGGGGCCAAATCATATTCCAAAAGGCATTTACACAGGGACAAAAAAAAATTAGATGATCTAACGTCCCTATTTCTATTTTACAATGCCAGCATCTATTGGATCTAGTATTATCTATCTTTTGCAAGCGCGTAGGGGTCCATAACACTCTATGTAATAAAAACATCCATGTTTGACTCATAGATGCTGACTTTGTAGATCTTAATCTCCAGGACCAAAATCGTGGCCATTGAGACGCAGAAATTGTCTGTCCAATCTCAATACTCCAAATATCCATAAGACCAGTTTTCTTTTTTTTATTTAAAAATCCATATATCAATTTGTACCATTTTGCGGCTTGGTGACCCAAGAAATCCGCCTGGAAACATAAAACCTGCAGACTATATTGAGTATTAAGATTTTTCCATTCAGGGAACCCTACCTGAATGGCCTGCTTCAATTGCATCCATTTAAAATATTGTGATTTATTTAAGCCAAATTTATTTTGCAATTGTGAAAAACTAAGCAGTGAACCTTCTGAAATGACATCATTTAATGTTCGTATACCTGCACTTATCCATTGTTTCCAGACGATCTTAAATCCGCCAATTTTGATCCTGGAGTTTACCCAAATAGATTGATTTAGTGATTTACAAATTGGATCTGGTGATAGGTTATTTATATATCTTAATGTTTTCCAAGTGTCTAATAATATTCTGTTTTCTTTGTATCTTCTGGGCATTGTTATACTAATTAAATGATCTAAATGTAATGGGAACAGGAGCCGCCATTCTAAATACTTCTAAATTCTTAATACTTGCTGTACTGAGATAATATTTGGCAACCTCTCTGCATGCATCATATATGGTCCTTCACAATACACACTCATAATTAAAATTCATTGCACACATTCACACATACAAGAGACAAAAATGGGAACGATAACATTTTGTTCCATTTGTATTACTTAGGCTGGTGGAAAGCAACTTGTTTCCTCAACTTAAATTAATCTCCTAATATGAAAATGAGAATGAGCACACAACTTACCTAATAGTATCCACAAGGATATCATAAAGAATGTGTAGCTACTCTGCTGGGATTGTTGCCCTTGGCTAGGAAACCTGTATTGTTAGCTGCCTTCCATCAAATACTGAAAGCAAGAACATGATGTGGATGTGATCTGGATCCTAGGCTTGAACTCTTTCAGTTGCCTCTCCACTGATTACAGGTATGCGGATATCATCCTGACACAGCTGGAAATTTTCACATACCCATCTTCCCTTCCAGTACTATTTTCTCAGTCCCTGTTTATAGCTTATGGCTGATGGGTGAAGTAATACAACAATCTGGTTGAGGACTTTGCTATACTTACCTGTTCCAAGGACACTGGGTGCTTGATATAGACATTGGGTCTGAATGTCTTTAGCTGGAAGCCTTTCCAGCTCTGTGTGAAATTCTGCCACACGGTTCTGAGAGAGAAGGAAGAGCAGGTTCAGTTCCCAGCAGTTGATGTTTGTAGGCAGACTCCGGCAACTCTTCCCTGGACAAAAAACAGGAAAAACCAAGACAACAAAAGTAGTATTTTATACCCACAATTTATTGTTGAGTGAACAAAAATTGAGGCCTTCTGAATTGGGAGCACATCTGGATACTGTGATCTAGTGCTGCCCGGTTCACCGATTCACTTCAAGTGAATCGATTCAAATCATTTAAATAAAATAAAAAAATATAAAAAAATTTGGCTTCCCGATTCGGACCCTCTTCCCTCGCCCCTAAAGCAGGAGCAGCAGGCATCACAGGAGGGGCGGGAACGCAGCAGAGGAAATAGCTCAAAGCACTGCAGTGCAAAGAGCTGTAACCTGCGATCTTCGTCTGAAGCTGTAAGGTAAACGGTTCGGGGAGGCCAGGGGGATGTGCAGTCTTTCGGGGGGGGGGGGGCAGTCCTTCAGGGGGTGGGACAGGCCTTGGGGGGGGCAGGCCTTCAAGGGGTGAACAGGCCTGGGAGGGAAGTCCTTCGGGGGGGGGGGGGGGCAGTCCTTCAGGGGGTGGGACAGGACCTTGGGAGGTGCAGGTCTTCAAGGGGTGAACAGGCCTTTAAGGGGGGGGGACAGGCCAGGGATGGTGGCACAGGTCCTTCAGGGAGGACAGGCAGGCCTTCAGGGATGGGGGGACCCTGGTGTAGAAGTACACGGAGGGAGGGAAAGGGGGTTCAAAGAGATGTGTATATGCCAGAATTTGGGGGGAAGAAATAATGGGCCTAAAAACAGAGGAGAGGGAGAGATGATGGACAATGGCATTTAGGGAGGGAAGGACAGAAAGGGAGAGAAGTTGGGCACAAGGGATGGTGTGGAGGGGGGATAGAGATACTGGATAGGAGGGTAGTTGGGAAAAGAAAGGGAGAGGTGGGGAAGGAGGGAGAGATGCTGGATGAAAAGGTAGTTAAGAAAAGGTGGATCTGTGGATGGAGACGAAAAAAAAAGAAAGATGCCAGACTTCTGGAGTAGGGAAACAGAAAGGGAGGACAGAAATGGCAGATGGATGGTTAGAACGGAGAAAGAAGAAGACCCTGGCAAGCAAGTTATCAGAAGACAACCAGAGCCTGGGACCAACAAGATTTGAATAATGACCAGACAACAAAAGGTAGAAAAACTAATTTTATTTTCCATTTAGTAATTACAATATGTCAGATTTGAAACGTGTATCCTGCCAGAGCTGGTGTTAGACCGCAAATGTGAGCTAGGATTCAACAGAGAGAGGAAAAGTCTTTTTCGTTTGTTTATTTTGTTTACACCACAGCGCCAGTGTGGTTAGGAGAAGGCAAAGGGGGTGAAGAGGCTATAAAATAAACCCACCAGGATGTTTGAAAAAAAACATCCAATTGGGCAGGAAAATCGAATCGAAAAAACCAACTCAGTAGGCTGAATCGAATCTAATTTTTTTTTTCCTGAATCGGGTAGCACTTACTGGTGATCCTTAACTAGGATATATTATGTTAAGTAGTGTGTACCAACACTCACTTATAGTCAAAATATAGTAGCACTTCAGTTGGGCCATATATCTTTCAAATGATGGAATATCTTTCTTCAGGATGCTCCACTGAGCTCCAATCTCCAGAATATCTCCTAAAGGAAAGAAAAGAGCAATTATACTAACTTGGAGGTGCAAAGCACAATTCATAAAAACTGTCAGGTGCAGCAAGGGCCAAAAGTAAACCCTCTGTTGTCCTTCTCCCACAGATGAATACATTCACAATTGCTATGCACCAGACAGCACTCAAATCACTCCCCTGGACCCCACACTGTACAGGGAAGAAATGAGAAGTGAGGTATGTGACAACTACAATATGAAGACAGAGGAATAAATCTATTTTCCTCAGGCAGGGATAGGCAGATTTTAAGGATACCCACAATCATAAATTTGCATGCACCACCTCCAATGAATAGCCATGAGATAGATTATGTAGATATTGTGGATATCCTGAAAACCTGGATACAACTGTGACACTATTCTAGGGAATGACCAACAAAAAGCATCTTGTGATATGCCTAATGAGGAGGGCAGTGTGAACCTGTATTCATGCTGTTTTCCTTTTTTGCCTCACATTGCCTTCTATCTTCCAACACTTTACACAAATACATGCACATACTGTATCCTAAACACGATAAACCTAAAAAAAAAAGAAAAAGTTACTGATTACAAGTTTCAAACCTATCATAAATTCAACCTTTCTGTGCTTCAGAGGATGGCCTTGTTATTCTTAGCGTTCCCTCCAGATGGCAGAAAATGGATGAGTTACACTCCACTGCCAGCAGGTGGAGACTGAGATACTAACTTTTGGCTTCAGTACAAGTGGGCTGTGCAGTCCCTATTACAATCAATCAGTCTTTTCTCAGTCTCCAGTAGATTGAGTGGTAAGCTTGGACAGTCTGTGCTGAGGTTTACTTAGGCCTGTTGGATCTGATTTACTGACTCTTGTCCCTTTTGCTGTCTGGATAGAGCTTAGGGGACCCTTTCGGGGGTCTTACATGACCTTGGGGGTGCCACACTTAGAAGGGTTGAGTCCCTCCCCACATTTCCTCCACCTCCACAGGTTTTCTGAATTTAGAGGAGCCTCAACTGTACACCTGGCACAGACTACGTGGGGTCTTGCTCTTCTGATACAGCTGGTTAGCTATGAGAAGATGAAAAAAAAACCAAGAAATAAAAAGGAGGCCTGTTGTTTTTGTACAGCATTGTTGTGTGTGGGTTTTTAGCGCATTCATTATGAGCGCTTCAAAAAAGCAGCACAAGTGCATTTTATGTAGGCGGTGGATGCGGCTGGCGGGTGCACGAAATGTTCCGGCTGCCTTAGGAGGACCCAGCTTTGGGTATTGGCATGTCAGGCTCCCCTTCATGTGTGCATTGCTCATTGGCGGGAGGCGGTGGTGACACCAGGATGTCATCTACTGGCGGTCTGGCAGATTCGGTGTTGCAGACTGGGGATTTCCTTACTGCTGCAGCTGTGGCAGCTAGTGGTTTTTCTGTAGCGGTGAGGTCGAGTTTGGCTTCGGTGCCATGTATTATTTCAGGTGACAGTTTGTTGATGGCCCTTGCCTTGGTTTTGGCGGGAAGTGTGTCCATTTTGCCCACAGCCTCAGGCGACCTTCCTCCTGTCTTGGAATGACAGGAACAGGTCTTAAATGTGTCTTCTGCTCCTGCTATGATTTTTGGATTACCGCTGGGGTTTTTCCCCACTCAGTTTGTGTTAGTCATGTGCAAGGCTTATTTACAGGCGGCTGGAGGTCCTGCTTCAGTACCAGGGTCTCGGGATCGTCTGGGGAGGGGGGTGTTCTGCTCCATTCAGTTGCCCTGACCCAAAACACCTCTCCTCCAAATAAATTAGGGAAAATTCTTTAACACACACTGCCTGCTACAATCAAACTACACTGTGGG